>NC_138198.1:77819011-79139011 GCF_964194105.1 Spermophilus citellus | reverse complement strand
TTCTCATGCTCTTCCTTCCTGCTCTGTTTTGAGTCACGTCCCTTATATCAGCGAAGACATTCGGCATTTGTCTTTTAGGTATTGGCTAACTTCGCTTAGCATAATTTGCTCTAGTGCCATCCATTTCCCTGCAAATGCCAAATGGGACATATGTGAACTAAAAAGCTTTTTCTCAGCAAGAGAAATAATAAGTGAGATAAATAGGGAGCCTACATCCTGGGAACAAATTTTTACCCCTCACACTTCAGATAGAGCGCTAATCTCCAGAGTATACAAAGAACTCAAAAAGTTAAACAACAACAAAAAAAAAAACAAATAACCCAATCAACAAATGGGCCAAAGATCTAAACAGACACTTCACAGAGGAAGATATACAATCAATCAACAAGTACACAAAAAAATGCTCACCATCTCTAGATATCAGAGAAATGCAAATTAAAACCACTCTAAGATATCATTTCACTCCAGTAAGAAAGGCAGCCGTTATGAAGTCAAACAATAACAAGTGCTGGCGAGGATGTGGGGAAAAGGGTACACTCTACATTGCTGGTGGGACTGCAAACTGGTGCAGCCAATTTGGAGAGCACTATGGAGATTCCTAGGAAAGCTGAGAATGGAACCACCATTTGACCCAGCTATTCCTCTTCTCAGACTATACCCACAAGACCTAAAAAGAGCATACTACAGGGACACAGCTACATCAATGTTCATAGCAGCACAATTCACAATAGCTAGACTGTGGAACCAACCCAGATGCCCTTCAACAGATGAATGGATTAAGAAATGGTGGCATTTATACACATTAATTATTTTATTAAGTGTGAAAGGTTAACATATAAAATATACATGAGTCCATTCTGATATAGAGAAATGATTGAAAATAATAGGGAGGGGACAACTTTCCAAATAATATGTGAAGCAATTCTCCCCTCTGAGAGGTGGAGCTTAATTCCCAACTGGGGCCCCCCACCCCTAAAACATGATATACTTAGTGATTTGTCTTCAAAGAGTAGAATATGGGATGAGGAAAATTCTCACTTGAGAATGGAATAACTAACATTCATGAATTTTATATGGAAAATGAACAGGCCCTAGAATAACTGAACCAATTTTGAAAAATAACAAACTTGGAGGACTTACATACATATTTCAAGAATCGAAATATAGCTATAATAATCAAGTCAGTATGACAATGTATGGATAGATATATTGGTTCAGTGAACAGAACAGATTTGCCTATATTTAATAAATCAATACTTTACAAATGAGCTAAGGAAATTCAATGTGGAAAGGACACAATTCAAGAAATGGAGTTAGACAATTCACAATAGCTAAATTACAAAATAAATCTAGATGCCTGTCAATAGATGAATGGATAAAGAAACTGTTGCGTATATACACATGGAGTTCTACTCAGCCATAACGAAGAATGAAATGATGGCATTTGTTGGTAAATGGATGCAAATATAAGTGAAATAAGCCAGACTCAGAAACTCAAAGGTCAGATATTTTCTCAGATATGGAGAGGCTAGAGTGAAATAAAGCAAAGGAGAAGGGAAGGAAAGGATAACATAAAAATACAGGAAGGAAGATCAGTAGTGTAGAAGAAGGAGATTGAGAGGCAGAGTGGAAGGATGGGAAAGGGGGCAGCAATGAAGAATGATTCTTAAAAAAAATCATGTTATGAATACATACAAATATGCCACAGGGAACTTCACCTTTATGTGTAAGTTAAAAAGAACCAGTCAAAAATAAATGAATAGACGAGAGAAAAGAAGTCTAGCAAAGTAGAGGAAGGAGAGAACTGGAGGGGAAAAGGGAGGATCATGTCCTGAAATTGAATTCAATAGATGTATGATTTTGTCACGAGGAACCCAACTACTATGTATGAACATAATGCTGAAGAAGGAGGAGGAGGAGGAGGAGAAAAGGAAGGAAGGAATGAAGGAAGGATGCTAGAACACAGATATTTACTTTAAATAAATGACCTTTGAACCTTAACATACACCATATACACAAATTAACTCAGAATGGATCACAGACCTAAATGTAAAAATAGAAACTTATAAAACTTATACTATAAGAGTACACTAAATAACACTTCAGGGCAGCAAACTTTGAACAACAATAACAACAACAACAACAAAAAACTGAAACTAAGGTATAAATCATATCAAATTGTTAAATTATAATTTATCCAAAAATAAAACTTTTAATTCTTTAGTATGCTAAGCAAATGAGAAGGTAAGCTATAGACTATATCCAGGTCATATGAAATACTCTTATAAATCAGTAATAGGGAAACAAACAAAAAATTGAAAATGGACAAAATCATTTCACATTTTTGTCTCTTCTGTTTTTCTGTCAATATTAGGTGTTTACTTCTTCACTCAAGAACCATTCACTAAACACATATTTTTTCCCGACATTATGCAAAAATTCCCTCAAGGGCTTCATAGAAGAGAGACAGTCATATCCTAGAAAAATAAGCTTATGTAGAAGTCTGAGTTCAGAAGGAATTTTTCAAGGCAAACTTTAAAGAGGATTAAAAGGACTGATACCCTGGGTGTCTCCCCTGCCTTTTGCTCACTCCTCAAGCCACTATTGGCTATCATAAGATGAATGGATAAAAAAATGTGACATATTTACACCAAACAGTTTTATTCAGTCATGAAGAAGAACAAAATCATGTCCTTTGCAGGATAATGGATGGAATAGGAAATCATGATGTTGAGCAAACGAAGCCAGACTCAGAAAGTTAAGGGTCATACATTCTCCCTCTTTATGTGGAAGCTAGAGAGAAAAAAAAAATTAAAAGGGATCTCATGAAAATAGAAGGTAAACCAGTAGAGTTAACTAAGGAGATCAGTGTGAGGTGGATGGGAGGGAAAGCACAGGTATTGGGAATGAAATTGATCAAATTATATCGTGTGCATGACACCCAATACTTACTTACAAAATGTCACAATGAATCCCACTACTATGCATGATCATAATACACCAATAGAAAAACAACTACAAATTTAAAATAATACTTAATGAAAAAAATAGAATCTTCTTTCACTCTCTATGGAACAGTTCTCTAGCCAAGGTGGGTAGATTACAGTAATCTCGTTATTATGGAATTCAATCATATTAAATATGTTTAAAGTATATTTATATCACTAGTGTTAATTTTCCTTCATGTATAAGTAAAGCTACTTTTGTTAGCAGATTCAGGAAATAAAACCAACTCACATAAAATAAAATTACACTATACTTTGAGCATCCCCAACACTTATTTCTTAGTAATCTTGTGATCAGTTTTTAAAATGTCCTGTTCCCTTAGTCATTCATGTTGATAAAAGATTCATTCATTTTTCACTTTCATCATAGTTTTAAAGAACTCTAGGATATGGCAGCTGTAAAATTGAGATCAGCTCTTCAGATTCTGTAACACAGGTTGTATTTTCTTTCCAAGTTTGTCACTTGCTGATTCGGTTGTAATGTTTCAGTCTGGATCAGTGTGGAGAACAGATGGCACACCAAAGGGGTTCACTTAAGAGTGTTCAATGAGCTTACAAAACTATGGGCATGGTTAAGGGACCAGACAATGGCTAATGAAACACCCAAGGATTATTGACAGCAGGGAGCTGTTACCGTCTCTACACCAGGAAAAACAAACAGAGGGAATGATGTTATCAGAGACCAGCAAAAACTGGAGACCTGGAAGAGAATTCTTTTGGCATCCTGCAGGGGCCTCCTCTTGTCCAATATAATCCAGAGACTGGAAGGCAGAGGAAGACCATTGTTGTCCTTCATAGAGGTCAGTCTCCCAGAGCATAAAGCAAAGCAAAGAAGAGCAAAGATGGAATCCACACATGTTCTTTGATCTATAGACATTTCCAGTTTTGAGTCAAATTAGCAGTGAAAACTAGTACCCTTTTTTTTTTTAGTTTCCAATGTCATCTTAAAAATACCTTCTTCATCCAGAGATTGTATTATTTTTTTTCACATGCTTTTTGTTTCTTTTAATTTTCCATTTCACTGGACTTTTTCAGTTTCCAGATAATTCATTGCTTTGTCTTTTCTCCAGACCTTCATACTTGTTTATCACTTTTTCTTTTCATAAGACCTTCACCGGGCTTTTTCTTTCTCTCAGAGAGTTGTTTCTCAAAGATAAGCTTAACCAAATTAAAGCTGTACTTTAGTTCTCTGACAAGTCAGAGATCTTGTCTTCAGAAATGCGTACAGTTCCTGGCAAGTGGTAATCACTACCAGGAACATGACACCAAATACTTACTTTGTAATTACCCTCCTGAGGGACATAGATCAGTAAATGTTTCCAAAAGTTAGATCTGCTCAAAATATGTTAAGGAACTTAATCAAATGCTGAAATGTTCATCTTAAAAAGTAAACACATCAGGGGGCTGGGGTTGTGGCTCAGTGGTAGAGTGCTCGCCTAGCATGTGTGAGGCCCTGGGTTTTGATCCTCAACACCACATAAAAAATGACTAAATAAAATAAAGGTATTCTGCCCAACTACAACTAAAAAAAAATTTTTTTTTAAAAGTAAACACTTCAAATTTAATCAGATATGAGTCACCAAAGGGGTGAGACTTGCAGAACATTTGGGGCTTGAATAGCCTGAGGAAGTGTGGTAGATGTTTCAGTAAGTTTCCATGAACTCAGGGAGCTGGAGCAGAGAAGTAGGTTGTGAGGAAAAGAAAAACACAGTCTTAATCAGACTTTCTACTTCTGTGCTCATGGCATTTTTTAAAGAGCTTATTGGAATCCATACTTACGTTTATCTTACATTGTACCATAAAGTCTTCTTTTTTACTTGCTATACTTAAATTTAATGTAGGCATCAGTTTGTGGATCTAAGTGCACTAGATTCCAACTTGGAATCCTCTGAGCATGACCATAGTGTACATTTTCCATCCAAAGCAGGACTTATGGAATATGGCTCCATTTTCATAGGGACAACAAGTACTTTAGTTATAATGAGCAACTCTTGCTCTAACACTGGACGATGTCATACTGGAAAATTTCAGACATCACCATAGAAAGAACTTATTTTACGAAATCCATATGCTTGAAGTGAATATATTTGGGATGAGGTAGATTGACTGCTATCCCAAGGATAGCGCACATTTGTCAGAGTTTATTTTTTACTCTGTGACAGATCTACAGTGATGGTCCAACTGACTCAGACCTTATGGTTAATTTCTCACATTATAATGTGATTCCTACCTTGGTAATCCAACAGATGGTTTGTCTCTTCCTGTCTTGGATATTATGAGAAAGGGGATCATATTCGGTGTCTGGTTGAGCCACAGTTGAAATTCTGACAAAGATCATGAGCACCTTCACACCTGTGCACAAAATTGAGGTATTTCTGGTCCTCCTTGCCAACTTACCAAGTTTAATTGCTGTGGCTCCACATCTCTGGCTTGGCATCATATGGAAAGAGACCATTCCAGGACCACAGTTGGCTGTTTGATTTTCTTTACTTCCAGTGTTATTTACTACATTTTGCTAGTCTTCATGGAAGCAAGTTTTCTATTTTTTTTCTAAAGCAGAAAACCTCTCTCTCTCTCTCTCTCTCTCTCTCTCTCTCTCTCTCTTTCTCTCTCTCTTTTTCTCTCTCTCTATAGATAGATAGATAGATAGATAGATAGATAGATAGATAGATAGATGGATATCTTTATCTTTGTCCCTCTATTCCCCCCTCCCTTTCTCTCCTTTCTCTCAACATCTCAAGCCACTATGCTGGACAAACTCTCATATACAAAATGTTCAATGTACAGAATCACAGGTTTAAAATAGATGTACTTTTAGCACAAAAATAATTATTAGTGGATAACAAACTCACATTTTAGCTAGAGAAATTACAGAAATGTTATCTGAATTTTTGGAAGCTTTACTAGAAAAATGCATTTTAACCAGCAGTAAAGATATTTTTTAATATTGGCCATTGTTCTTGATATGAGGCATGAGACAGTCAACCTACATTCCCTAGTTCCTTATATTTCATAGTCACTCTCTGCAGGAACACCTTCAGAATTACATTGTAAAACATGCATTACTTCAACATTCATTGGAGACCTCTAAATATCTGAATGTCACTAAATCATAAAAAGATACCCTTTTTGTCTTTTACATTCTGAATTTCCTGAACATTTTATCAGAAATAATCATTTTTACCTTGTATTATGTTTATTTCTAAATTTTTTAAGAGATTCATATTCCTAGTTACTAATATCAATATAATATAGGGTTGGGTTTGAAGTTAAGAGATATAATATGCAGTATTTTTTTAATTGTTATGGATGATTTTAGTTGAAAATAGGGTCAGAAGTAAAGCTGTTAAAATATACATTCAGTAAAACATAATAAATAGTCCCAAGATAGACTAAATTATATATAAAAGTAGTTATATAATAAAGATAACATTTCAAATCAATAGGGAAATAATGCTGCCAGTAATTGATATTGGAACTATTAAAATAGCAACATTTTAACTTATTAAAATTAAGTTATGATTATTTTTATTTGTTCTAATTAGGTTTACATGACAGTAGAACCCACACATCATACATAAATGGAGAATAATTTTTCACTCTTCTGGTTGTACATGAAGATGAAGGCATTTAAATTTTAATTTTGTAATATGTGATAGCAATGAGTAAAGAAGAGTAAATTATATATATATATATATATGCACATATGTATGTATGGGTGTATGTATATATATTTACAGTATTCTTTGTTTACATTTATGATATCAAGAATATGGTTTTCTAAAATAAGGTTTATACTTTTATGTTGTTAGGATTAAAAATATTCAGTAGAAGATAAAGCTGAATAGTTTTATTGTTTTTCCCAAAGTAGAATAGGTATCCATAATCAGAACTGACAGAGATTCTACATTCTACATATAGTCTATATTCCTATAACATATATTCACTAAATCATGGTGACAAGACTGCTAAACAAAAGGCTTAACAGTTTAAGTCCAGAACTCTCTCATAATGTATGACATGATACCTCACACATAGTAGGTGTACAACTTGATTCCTTCTCTCCTTGTAAATATGAGATCAAAGTTTTGAGTTTTAATTTCCTTTATATACTAATAATACAAAGACAGGTTCAAAAGAAGACCAATCTATTTCTCTGGCAAGACTCAACCCATTCTTTGAGGGGTGACAGTTCAACATCATCGTTTGCTGAGAAGCACATGCCTTCTCATCCTTCCATGATTTGGTTCTCTCAGTATTCCTAGTCTGATACCTCTTTACCTGACCCCACACAGCATGCAATCTCCTTTTCTTGTGCTTCTCTATTTTCAACTCCCTATATCTGTAACTTGATCTACTCCTTCTTTAAAAAATATCATTCTGAACCTGTTAACCTATAAATCCTATAAATTGTTTACATTTATGCTCAATTACAATTTCTACCAAATGGTCTGGCCCAAACTCCACAAATAAAAATTAATCCTTCCTAACACTGGCTCCTAAAATTATTTTTCTGTATAGTAAATCACAGCAATTACTTTACTCTCTTCTTTATTTTGGTATTCTTGTGCTTGTTTCCTTATAGTAACACCCTTAGTATTAGGTAGATACTGTTTCACCCATATCCTTTACAATGCTTCATCCACTTGAACTTATAATAAAACACTGCACATTATTTAAGGTAACACAAAAGGGTGCATATCTTTGACTATAAATTTAATATAGCAATACATACAAACTTATAAAAATGTATTTGAATTATTGTTTTCTAGTTTTCAGCAATTATCAAGAGCTAAAACACACTTTTTAAACTTTCTTATTATGATAAAACATACATAACAGAAAAGTGTCCATTGTAACCATTTTTAAGTGTGCAGTTCAGTAACAAATGCATTCACATTGTTTTTGACTATCACTACAATACACTTAAAGAAACTGCTTGTCATTCCAAACTAAGACTGTATACCCACAAACACACAGGCATACTGCCACCTTTTAATAGCAGGTGTCACAACAGAAACTCCACATAAAAATTCTTAAAACATTCATATATATTTCAGTTTCCAATATAATGAGATATTCATACCAGGAGATAATGAGTGCTTCAGATTCCTGAAGTATTTATGATATGCTTTGTGGAAACGTACATTTAAAAAAAGCATATCAGAATAAAAAAGTGATTGAGGCTATATTGAGATTGACTATATGAACAAAAGGAAGTAAATCAAGCCTAAAACTTGAATAAAAATCACATGACTAGGAGATTTAAAATAATTTTTACTCCAATTCTAATTTCTATATCAGTATGCCTATGAATGCATTTACATTCTTATCTGTATAAATCCATACAAATACATACATAAACAGATTTTTTTGCCTTCAATCCTAATGTGTAACTCCTTGAGATAAAATGAGGATAAAATTCTGAAATATTTTTTTTTCATTGAAATTTGGATGAGGCAAAATAGAATAAATTATCATGAAATATGTACTTATGTAATACAAAACATTAAGTTTATAAATGTAGATCTACAACATTTCAATATATTTCTTATACTGTGTTTCATGTAATATTAAAAATGAAGTGATAATTGTGCTTCTATTACTATTCTTACTTCAACTGACTTGATGAAGAGAGTAGACAGAAGTTATAAAATTGCAAATTTCTAACTGAATTTCAAAAGATTCTGACTGGCTAATTGACATCCACTGTCTCACTAACTTCTGCAAGCCCTGGCATATGGCAATTATTCAAAATGCCAAGAATAATTAAATGAATGATATATTAAAACAAATAGATATATATGTAAATACCTTACTGCCTTTCAATATTTATTAACATTGGAAGCACCATAAATACACTTAAATAGCTTTGGTAGGTAGGTAAATTCACATTAATATGCAAACAGAATTCCCCATTCAAATAAGCTAAGGCAACCCAGTCAGTTTATCTTAGACAATGTTGGGTTTATATAAAGAAGAGATAGCGATATCATATGTGTACACATATGTCTATATCTAGGTACATACACATTCCATTTTATGTTATATACAACATGAAAAACCACTATTCATTATTTTCTTAGCTTTATTAATTATAAATTATATTCACATATACTATGTTGCCCAAATTCACATGGGGATGTTAGATTTTATATGCCAGAGAAATCCAAATCATCTGAACACCTCCAGCCTCCAAATTCCCAGTTAAACATGCAGTTTACATAGAACAAAGGAAAGTTATTCCTTGCCATGCTTTGCCGAATTCCTAACTTGCCTACCCTCAAATCCATAAGCAAAATAAAATGGTGCTGTTTGCTCATATCACAAAAATAGAGGGGTTTGACATGTTCAGAAAACAAAATTTGATATGCCTCCTACAGTTCCTAAATTTTTTGTTACTGTTACAGGCAATTACAAGAGGTTTTTCAGTTACTAAAATGGGAGAGAAATCACTCTTCATAATCTTAGCCATCTCTTTTGTTCAATCAATTCCTACAAAAATTGGAATGCTTAAATCTTTGGATTTAAAATAGATCCTCCCAACCTAATTCTTTGCACTATATTTCCATTTTTAAAAGTTTAATTCTCTCTTAAAATGCAAATCACATTTTAATATTTCCCTTTGTGAAATAGAGAAATAAAGAAATATTCTGTATAAAAACTATTAAAAATTTGCACATCCTTATTTAGTTGAAGAGTTAAAACTTTTTAGATATATGAAACTATTTAAAAATACTGATTCCTATGTACTTTTCCATATATTTTCCAAATATCAAATTATTTATTATTTTAAGTAAAATTAGCTTAAAAGATAATAATTAATTTTAAGATGGTTCAATTTAATCATGTTCAGATTTATATTGAATGTATTTATTGTCAATCTCTTATATTTATACGTAACTACAATAAAATATAGTAAATTCACGGTTTTACTTTTTTGAAAATCTGTAAAAATTACCCACAAAGCCTTTTATGGAATTACATAATTTTGAAAATATTATTTTATACTTGCATTTCTCCATCTATTTAAAACAAATTTCCTTTGTTTTCAGCATATTGATTCCAGTGTAATGAGGTAGGAGAGTTTATTTGCTCTTTTTAGGGGGATAAAGCATCCTGGGAAGGAGGCCAGGGAAAGTGTCTTGAGAGTTGGAGGATTCAGGAAAAGTTCATTTACCCTTTTCATTGTTTCTCTAAGTTTGACATGTGCTTTTTGATCTTCTACCTGGTGACTTCCAAGCTGTTCAGCAAACAGGAATCTGGTATTTCTGTAAAGGTGAAATTGCACTCTGGCACGCAAATGAATGAATGTGAATGTCACCTTCTAATTAAAAATCATCTGTGTTTTCTAATTGGGAGTTTGCAGAAATTTTTATATCTTCTTGCCAAATACAAGCTTCATAGAGTATAAGAGATACTATGATTACCTCTAAAATCAATATATTTATCATCCTCATGTGGAAAATGATTTCCAAGAAACCTTAGATTTCTTTTTTTCATTTTCCATTTCAGTTTTTTCCTTCAAAACATATATCATTAATGAATAAGCTAATTTTTAAAAAATAGTGTTTATTTATTAAGCACTTGCTGTATTATAGGTACTCTAGTCATGTGACACATATTTACCATTGAAGCTTGACTTTCACTTTCTGAAATAAGACCCATTATCTTCATTTTACAGCCAAGAACATGAAATAGGACAGATGATTTAAACTGTCCAAAGTCACTCACTGAGTAAGTAGCAACACCAGTAACAATGTATAGATGACCTAAAAGATAAATTTATTCAAAGTGAACTTAAGACTCATCTTCCTTATTTGACAATTATGTAAAACATAAATTTAACCATATCACTCCCATAGTTAAAAATGTTTTATCAATAACTGCAGTTCACTACTGTAGTAAGTCTTAAAACTTCAGTATGACATGTAAGATTTAAATTGATTGAAACATACTATATGTTAAATCTCATTTTAAATCACTCCCTGCTCTAACACTTTAGTTATTCCAGACTTATACTTTTCCAAATGCCCCATTTAATTCATACTCTCATGAAACACTGTTACTCTATCTTTGTGTAACACTTTTCTCCCTTATCTTTGATTGCCTGAAAAAAAAAATCTTTTCATTATTTAAAAGTTAGGTGTCATCTCCTCTTAAAAAACAAACAAACAAACAAACAAAACCCATCCTTGAATTCCACCATCACCAAATAATCAATCCTTCTATTTCTGTAACAATGGGCATTACTGAAATAGGATTTGTCTCATTGAATTAGAATAATGTATTTACACATGGTTGATCCCTGCACGTCAAGAACTTCTTTTCCAAGGGTGAGAAGGCATTCATTTTTGTGTTTCTGTAATATCGATAGTATGAGACATATAATAATTGCTTATTGAACATATTGTGAATATTAGTGCTTAAATCTTAAATTCTAAAATATCTTTCAAATTTGATCAACTAAATGTACGTTTAAAATATGTGACATCAACAGTACAAGTCACTGACTCACTTTATATAGAAAATGAATATTGCCTAAGTAGATTTTTTTTGAAAGGGAAATTGCTAAGTCAGATGTTGTTAACCTCATAAGCAAATGATAGTATATCTAATTTTCCTACCTAGTGTCATATTTAATGAGGCAATGTAATCTCAGGTTTACCTTTGTCTAATTTTGAAAGAGGAGAGGGACAAATAAGCATTCCCTCATCATAATAGAAGGCAGAAGCATATCAAAAACCATTAACACATGTGAAGCATTTTATAACATAGCAGATCATATACTCAAAATCAATTTATTTAATAGCTACTTTTAATACTTCCATTTTACAGGTGAGTTATTTAAAGTGTAGAGAAGTTAAGTGAGTTTTAAGTGTTACAAGCCAAATTGAAAACAGGCCAGTATGATGTGAATGACAGAGTCTGAAAGAAGAGCAAGATGTCTGTCATTCACTAGTCTTGTAAATCTCTGTGAGAAACTAGAGCAACAAGGAAATCTATGTCTTTCTCATGGCAAAGTGCTATGCATCTTTTACAATATGTGAACCTTCATCCAGAGGAGTGATTGATCTTGATGTCAACATTCTCACTGCCCACTCCTCTATATATGGAACCTCCAGATTCTGAGCAATCTACTGCCATTTGCATTTGTATTAAATGGTAGTATTTTTTATTGTTTCCAAACCTGAACTGGGTAAAACAGACTTCATGGTAGACATTCCTATTGCATATTTCTTAGTTTCTCCTTACCAAAGCAATTTGTATTCATTGCTGAAAATAGTCACACAGAAGAAAAATATCATATATAATTTCATAATCCAAATCTAAACATTGCCAAAACTTTGAAAAATTGTGGGATATGGGGAATGATGCTTTCTTAAATAGGAAATGAGGGCAATGTTATGTATAATCTTTTGAAATTTGACTTTTAATTTACTATGTTCATGATAGTAAATTTATTCTCAAATTTCTGATTGATTCTTTATACTCATAGTTAGCTAATATTTTTCAAGAATTGTTAAAAATCTTATAGTTTGCTAAGTGCCTTATAATAGTCCTTCCACACATCAGTCTACCAAGCAAGTTTATTACCATTATTGGCATTGAGAAAATGAAAGTAAGTATGTGAAGCTATATACCTAGCACGCAGGAGTTGTATTATGATTTGCTTTTTCCAGAAGCTGTTTCTGGTACCATTGTACTCTAGATTGTGCTTGCATGTAGTACATTTTATTTTTTAGAAATATCCTACTTGGGGACTTTTAGCCTGTTTCATATTTTCCTGCAAATAACTTCATAATGTGCATCCTTGTATGTACAATTTGGAGTACTTCTCCAAATACTTCTTAAATTCCTAAAAATGAAATTACTGGATCAACTATTGTGTACATTATTAAACTTTTATGCATCTGTGAATATTTTCATAGCATCTTCCAAAAAACATGGACCAATTACCCTCCTGGAAGCAGTGTTTGAAAGTGCTCATTTATATGCCCTATTGACAAAAAGAATCATTTTTTAAAAAATATTATCATTGAGAGAGTTGAAAATTATTTCTAGTTAGTATTCAACTTTGCATTTTTTGAAATAGCAGTAAGATTAGTTTTCTGCATTTCTTGGATCACTATGTCTACTTATTTTTATGTATTCCAATTCATGCTTTTGCCTAGGTTTCTATTGAAACAATATTTTTCTTATTTAGTAAAGACCATCGTCATACATTAAATATATTAATATTATCTCTTTTACATTTATTACTCCTCTATTTTTCCCACTAGCTCCACTCAGTATGATATGCTGAAATATATATATATATATATATATATATATATATATATATATAATTTTTTTTGGTACTAGGGATTGAACTCAGGGGCACTTAACCACTGAGCCACGTCCCCCCCCCCCCCGCCTTATTTTGTATTTTATTTAGAGACAGGCTCTCACTGAGTTACTTAGTGCCTCGCTTTTGCTGAGGCTGGCTTTGAACTCTCAATTCTCCTGCCTCAGCCTCCAGAGGCAATGGGGTTACAGGTGTGCACCACTGCACCAGGATCAGACCAAAATCTTAATCCAAATATTAACCATAATCATTGAAACATTGCAGGGAGGAGTTCAACCTCCATACACTCATGTATCTCTATGTCCTGCTTCTTATAGGAAAGTTTAATACTGTTGTGGTTCTAGGAGATAGAATCATGTAAAAAATATTACTAATGAAGCATATTATTTATTCATCCATTAATTTAATAAGTTGTTATTTGCTTATTAGATATCAGGCACCTTTTAGCCAATAGTTTTACATTTAAATGTATATTAGATTCATCTACATTGTTTATTAAGAAGATAATGTTCTTCAATTTCCAATATTAGTTTCTGAATCATCAGGACCAGAGTGAGTCCCAGAAATCTGAATTTGTAATTGGAACTCTTATTAATTCTGATGACTATAGCCCACTAAGTACATTGTTAAGGGTATAATAGTATGTATAATACACACAATTAAAGTAGGGAACTGGAATATAGAGGAACCGATACTATAATAACAGAATTATATGTTTAGAAGTCTATACAGAAAATATCTAATAAGGTCTTTGATGATGAAAAAGGGTTAATTTTTGGCTTAAGCAAAAAACAAGTTAAAACCAAAGGAAAGAGCATAATTATTATAGGAAGACTAAACATAATTTAATAGAATGCATTTATTGCACAAAAGGTATGAGGGTTAAAGACAAACCCAGAAAGCTATGTTAAAAATCCTAAATTTAATCCTGAAACCCATGGGGATCCTTAGGATTATTTCATCAAATTCCAATTTAGAAAGATCACTTTTGATGGTCCACTGTCAATCAGAGAGCAAAAGTCTTCACTTCAGGATCTTTGTGTTAATGTGTTAATGCAGGCAAGAGAAGATGGAAATTTGAATATGAGAGTTTTATAGAAAATATAGAAAATTGGTGTGACTTGACTTTAGGAGTTAGAGTGGCAATTGTTGATTCATCCAGTGAAGAAAGAACAGTGGAGAGAAGTGAATGACAAGGTATCTGGCTGAGGCAACTGAACGCATGCTATTTCCATGCACTCAGAGGCTCGTAGCACAGAAAAGGCCAGGCCTAGCAGGAACAAGGGTAAAGCCAGATTTTGTGCAGATTGAAGTTTACGTAATTTGCAGGCCCATTTTAAACCATATTTCCAGGTGAATGTATTGCTACATCCCTTCCATGGGATCAGAAGAAAATTGTGTTCATGAAGCTAAAGCTTAAGCTTTATTAATTAAATCTAACATGTAGTACAGAGTTCACTTTTGCACATACTGATTGCCAAGAATATCCAAATAGAGTTGTACAAGAAGCAGTTCATAAAACCAGAGGTGCTATTCCTAGAGCCAAGCACAATGCCCGCCATGAGATAGCACACAGAATTTAAGAATTAAATGAAATGATAATGCCTCAATACTGTCTTCTTATGCTTCAGGAGGAGGGCTGAGGGAACTGGCTGTCTTGAATCTACTTTCTCCATGACTCTAGACTGTGGCAGAGACAGTAACTGCAAGGACTTGACATTGGCCAACTGGAAAGTGTAGCTGATAGCAGTTGCCCTGTTTTAGGGGGAAAATACTGCTAGCCATGAAAAAAAGGATTCTAAAAATTACTAAAAAAGAATATCTCTAAGACCTATCTTTTAATGCTGTGTGCTAGTCAGCTTTGTGTCGATATGAAAAATACTGGAGAAAAACAAGTTGAAGGAGGAAAACCTTAATTTGGCTCATGGTTTTTCCTATTTTCTTTACCCCAACAAAAATCCTGACCCTAAAAAAGGGTTTGGAACTTCAACATACAATCTTTCAAAGATTTCCAAATACTAAGAACGCAAATAGCTTCTCTGGCAGAAATGACTGGCTATACAATAAGATAGATAGATAGATAGATAGATAGATAGATAGATAGATAGATACATAGATAGATACATAGATAGATACATAGATAGATAGATAGATAGAACCATGCTCCATCTTCCAGAATGTTCCAAATGGAAAACTATTCAACAAAGAACTACATTTCCCAGACCAGTCTAGGACCATATACCATATGGGTATATGAGTAGTTTTTGCCTATAAAATGGGATTATTCGGGTCAGAAGTAGTCCATCTACTGATTAGGTATATCCATGTCACACTATAAACTTGAACTAAATATAAATCTTATTATAAATCACTGGTGGTTCTGGCAGCTAATGTTATCCTAACTGATACATAAAACCAAAAAAAAAAAAAATAACAAATGTATCTGTAAATGTATCTGTAAATGTATCTGTAAAAAATAAACAGAATTAGAAGAAAATATTGGATATACATACATATATATGCAAATATATATGCAAAAGAACACTAAGCTAAATCACAAGACCCTATGTGGGTGATATAACTTCAGGTTGGGTTCAGTTGATAGCAAAGGCTCACTCTCATCTGATTCAATACAAACTAAAAGCAAACTGACTATAAATATTTTGCTGACTTTTTAGAATCCTCAGCATAAGCTTTTGTCTTTGTGGACATGTCTATGGCTATCTGAAGGTATTCAACATGTAGGAAAACAACTTTAACCACACATTTTTCATCTGCTATGTTCTCAGGAATTCACTAGAGATACAAGGTTAGGAGAAAAAGAGACTCAGTTTAAGATCCAACAATTGGGTAATCCATTTAGATACATACTAGCAGAATCATAATGTTATCATGCCATCTGATCATTCATTAGCCATTTGAATATTTCTCTAAGGAATTGGGCATCACAAATGAAGGCAAAGGTTAAGAGCAATTTCCAGACCCATCATGGTTTAATAATTCCAGCTCTCAGTTGTCCATTATTGATTTAGCTGGCAGAACCAGAGGGTACTCTTAAACACCTTTCTCCCTATGTAATTGCTGTGCATGCATCCTCTGCCCTGGAGGTATGTGACTGATACCCATCTGTCAACTCCCTGGCAAAGAAGGAACTATAATCTGATTTCAGGGACTGAGGCTTGCCATCTGCTAAGTGTTCAACTGAGCCTTTTTAGCTATTTTACTAAACTAATAAGGAATGTGAACACATTATCTCAAATTTGGTGAGTTGCTATGAAGTCATAAATTAAATTAAGCACAAAGCTGATGTTCTCACCATGAGACAGTAAGTTGCTTGTTTGGATATTTATTGACTGAGCAATACTTTGGGGAAGAGAATGAACAATATTTCATGGAGGAGGCTTTCTGTTCATTTTTTTAAAATAAGACGAAGTATTCAGCATACCCCTATGTGGAAAATTTTCTACTTAATACCAAGTGTTTTGTCCCACATTGTATAACTGTGTAGTTCTTCCAGCGGCTAAATTTACCCCTCTCAATGAGTTTTAAAAATATAAATTCCACTGTAAGAGTAAATTATGGTTGATAAAGAAAGCTAAAATTATAGAAAAGTGAAAATTGAATAAAAGTCAACCTTGATCTTAATTTTAATCAATTTTGGTTTTACTAGTTAGACTTTTTCTAGACATACTTATACATGATTGAAAGTACACTGTACATAAATATTTGCCTTGTTCTTTTTCCTAAATTTAAAAAATTGGTTTCTACTATATCAATTTAAATATCCCTGGTGTTGTCTTCAAATGCATCAAGCAGCTCATTTGCAATTTGTTCTGCTAATGTTCTTCCTCTTGTAGTTCCTGGGCTTTGAGCCTTCATTTGTTGTTATTCAAATTTCCCTTTCTCAATGTCCAATTTCTACCTTAAAAAATGGTAAAAAAAACTATCTTTTATAATTATCCAATGGGTTATACCTTTTATATATTTCTTTGTCTTTATTATCTGGCTCCTCCTCGAGAAAGTTAGCATCATGAATAAGATTTATAAAATTAGTTTTTAACCTGGTTTACTACACCTAGTGCCTAGAGTAGTGCTTAGTACATAGTGAACATGCAATAAATATTTTTAAAGCATCAATTAATCCACAATGGATAAATAATATTATATCATGTTTCTATCAGGTTTTTAGTTTATCCTCTATTTTTCTGCATATGTTGTTTCATATTTTATTATACAGTTTTATTATAGACATTATATTTATTTCATATTCCTTATAGATTAATTTATTCAATTAACCTTTGAATGCATAATAAATTTAATTATTTGTTGGTTGGTATATGTTTTTCAATAACTAAAATCTCACAGCCTTAATCCTTCAGCTTATCTATGAATTCCACCATGATCCTTTGTTTCTCCTCATCCATTAGCATTCTGGTTTTCTTTTCTTTTTTTTAATATTTATTTTTCAGTTTTCAGTGGACACAACATCTTTATTTTATTTTTATGTGGTGCTGCATGCCAAGTGAGCGTGCTACCGCTGAGCCACATCCCCAGCCCAGCATCCTGGTTTTCCACTGGGAAGACATCCTTCTGTGGATAGTAGCATATAGGGCTTTAAATGCAAGCTAGAAATCTGGACTAGGACAGGGTCATGAATTGGAAGGCATCTTCACACAGTCCAGGGAAGGTCAACCAGATGTTGCCATACAACAGTGAGGAATAGTTTATCCATCCCTCTGGGGGTGTTCTGTTGGTTAAATGTATGCCTGAAACTGCCTATGCTCATGTTTGTGTTCATGTGGGGAAAACTGAAAATAACTTGAAGAATTTTAGCCTAAGTTAATCCTTATACTATTGATTTTGAATATGTTAAATCTACCATTTAAATTGAAAGGAATTTGCATTTTGTTCTGTCAATCTTCTCAACAATCACTTACTAATCTTTTGTAGTTGTCAATGAAATGTCATAGATTTCTTTGGAAAACATGTAAAATTTAATTTAAAAATATTCCTCCATATTTTTGTAAATTCACATCTGTCCATACTGGTGTTTTCTGATGTGAGTATCATCTGATGAAGCCTTTGGGATGGTCGCCTGTCCTATGTTGTTTCTGATGGAAATGCAAGGCCCAATCTGCTCCATGCCTCAATACTGGCACACAAATGTGCCAGTATGTTCCTGTTTGCTCACTGGCCATAATTTCCATTGCACATACTGAATATGTGTCTGTAATTATGACACTCTATCTCATCCCTGTACACAAAGACCTCTCTTTGGATAACACTGTGTCTATCTTAATGGAGTCCATGGATATATTCAAATGTTCTCTAACATGATTCAAAGGCAACAAAAATTGCCTGGGGAATCTTCAAATCTTTGTGTGATAATATATATCACTGTTTCTAGTATCGAACTGTTCTGTCTGGTTTTTAGGAAGAGGGGTGAATCCAAAACTGCCTTTTCTCTCCCAGGTCTTTGTGAGAGTGAAAGCTACTACTGCTCTTATAGCCTTAACTTTATCTGTGAATTACACCAAGATCCTCCTTGTGTTTATCAAGGATGAAGAATATGTAAATAATGTGGCCCCTTTTCAGTGTTCAAAACCAACAACATCTTAATATCTTGGTTAATCCCTTATTTTCTATTTTATCTGGAATTAAACGGCCTTTATCTATGTATGGTAGACAGAAAAAACAGCAACAAATATTTCCTGTCTTTTATGTAAATCACATTTTGTAAACTATTTAAAAGTAAATAGTGTGACTTTTTGTTCTTTGCCCCAATATGACAAATTCTTCCCCAGTCAATTGCAGTGTTGTGTTTAAGGAATATGAACAAGGAAATTTTGAAAAGTTTAAAGGTAAATATAGATGCAAATTCATAGACACAGATACACTCAAAGTGAATTCTTTAGAATAGCAACATCCTACTGAGGTATACAATCAGTCTGCCTGAAAATGATAATATTTTACTTTATTTTCCTTTAACTACTTCGCATTTGACAAAACATGCCAAATACTATTTAAGAAAAAATGGCTCAATATTTTTTTCTTCCTAGTATGTACGGGAAGCCCTCTTTTTTCACAATGAAGTATTAGGAATATTTGTTCAGATACGTGTTGCTTATCATGTTATGTAAATATCCCATTAATATTATTCTTTGAAGAATGCACATCATTGTTCTAAATGTTATCAATGTCAATAATATATTTTATATTGTATGATTTTTTCAAATTATTTCTTAATAATTAATTTATTTATTCTAATTAGGTATATATGACAGCAGAATGTATTTTGACTCATTGTACATAATTACAGCACAATTTTTCATTTCTTTGTTTGTACACAATACAGCATTGCACCAAATGTGCAGTCATACATGTACCTAGGGTAATGATGTCCATCTCATTCCACCATCTTTTCTTCCCCTATGCCCCCTCCTCACTCCTCACTCCCCTTTGCCCAATCACAATTCCTCCATTTTTCCCATTCCCCCCGCCCCCAAATGGGTCAGCATCCACTTATCAGGGAGAACATCTGGCTTTTGGTTTTTCATTTGGCAAGATATTCTCCAACTCCATCCATTTACTTGCAAATGCCATAATTTTATTCTCTTTTAATGCTGAACAATATTCCATTGTATAAATATACAACAATTTCTTTATCCATTCACCTACTGAAGGACATCTAGATTGGTTCCACAGTTTACCTATTGTGAATTGAGCTTCTTAAACATTGATGAGGCTGTATCCTTGAGGAGTGGGATAGCTGGGTCATATGGTGGTTCCATTCCAAATTTTCTAAGGAATCCCCATATGGTTTTCCAAATTGGCTGCACCAATTTGCAATCCCAGCAGCAATGTGTGAGTATGCCTTTTCTCCCACATCCTCGCCAATGCTCATTGTTGTTTGTATTCTTAATAACTGCCATTCTGACTAGTGTGAGATAAAATCTAAGAGTAGTTTTGATTTGCATTTCTCTAATTACTAGAGATGTTGGACACTTTTTCATATATCTGTTGATCAATTGTATATCTTCGTATGAGAGTGTCTGTTCAGCTCCTTAGCCCATTTATTGATTAGGTTGGGTTTTGTGGGGGGGGTGTTATGTTTTTTGAGTTCTTTATATATCTTGAAGATTAGAATTCTATCTGACATGCGTGTGACAAAGATTTGCTCCCAAAATGTAGGCTCTCTCTTCACCTCATTGATTTTTTTAATGAATCATTTTTTAAAGATTCTTATATGGCTGTAACTGGCATAATAACTTCTAAAGCACAGTTTTAATTACATTTTATTTAAAAATTTATATCTATAGCCCTCCAAAGTTTATATGTTATATAAATTTTGTATATTATATATGTTGGTTTTTCTGGTTGGCCATATGTATAGAATAAATTCATTTGTAATTCTATGCTCTTTCATAGCTTTTTGTCTTTATAAGCACTTTTGGTAGCAAAAACAGTCATTGTTCTATCCAATGGCCAAATTTTCTTCTTTTCTAATAGAACCCTGGTTTTATCCAAGCAAGTAATCTTTCTTATGAAAAAATACCATTCTCTTCTATCATTTTCAATTTAGAAATGTTATAAAACTAGTTGTGGAAGATGAAATATGAGTTCTACTGTGAAAATTAATTTTTTTTAAAGAGAGAGTGAGAGAGGGAGAGAGAGAGAGAGAGAGAGAGAGAGAGAGAGAGAGAGAGAGAATTCCTTCAATATTTATTTTTTAGTTATTGGCAGACACAACATTTTTGTTTGGTGCTGAGGACCGAACCCGGGCCGCACGCATGCCAGGCGAGCGCGCCACCACCTGAGCCATATCCCCAGCCCCGAAAATTAATTTTTGAATGATGTGGATAGGGAGAAATAATGCAACTATGATTGATAAAATTGAAATGGCTAAGAGTACTAATTATTGGTGTATGTGCAAGAGAACTGGAAATCCTACACTCCATCAGTGCCAGCTACTCTGAAAATGTTGGAAAATTTTTGACTTATAAATTTATTATAAAGTTAAAATGTACACACTTATTATACAGAGTATCCAATCATAGGCAATTGCAAACATAAGTCTGAACAAAAAAGAATACAGAATGTTTATACAAGCTTTATTCAAATATAAATCATGTGGCTCAGTGGTAGAGCATTTGCTTAGCACTCTGGCACTAGGTTCAATCTTCAGCACCATATAAAAATAATTCTACTAATAATAAACAAAGTTATAAAAAAGGTTTTTAAAAAAGCAAATAACAATCACCAACTTCCAGTTTCAGTTCCAAAATATTAAAAGTTTACAAAACAAATGACACTGCCCATACATTCAGAAAAAATTAAACTAACTGAAAATCAATGGCTTTTCCTAGACCTATCAGAGAAATGAGGTCGGGAGTCAAACTTCCCTCCTCAAATCTGGAGGGAGGTCAAATACAGAAAATCACAGACAATACCAGCTTAATTGGGATAGAAGACTCTAGAGACACAAACTGAAGAACACTTGAAAGATAATTTTAATGGATTGCTGAAGATTAACGTGAACTAGACTGATAGAAATTATTTGGGATGGCTGTCACAGGTGAACCTCCACACTTTGGTGGATTTTAACTATTAGAACGCCATCAGATTTGACTTAATAACTGGCATGTTTTCTAAAACTAATAACAGACACCAAACTATAGATACCTAAGAAGCTGAGAGAACACCAAGAAGGATCAATATTAAATAAATCTATAACTAGACATATCATTCAAACTGCAGGAAAAAGAAAAACCTTGAAGGGGGGGGGGGAGAAAAACCTTACCGATAAAAAATGAGGATAAGAATTATGACTGACTTCTCACTAGAAATCATGTAGGCAAAGTGAGAACATTTAAATCTTCAGAGCATTTAAAGTGCAAACACCAACATCTCAGTGTTCTATAGCGACAAAATGATCCTTGAAAATTAAATAAGAAAATAAACCCTTTTCAAGATAAAAAGGGGATTCAGAAAATTCATTGTCAACATACTGACATTGCAAGTACTTTTAAAAGAAAATTTTAGGAAAAGGAAAATTATATAGTCCAGTAACTTGGATCCCCAGAGATAAAGGAAGAGCATCAGAGAAGGAAACACTGAAGATCAAAGAAAAATTTTACTTTGATTATTTTTTAATTGATCTAATAGATAAAAGTTCAAAGTAACAATCATATAGGTGATCAGAACATATGGATTAGTGAAATAAAGGCCATCAATATTACAATGTTATAAGGAATGGGAAGGAAGAATCGGGAATAATCTACTGTAAATCATCCTTAGTACCCATCAATTGTTATACTGTTACTTGAAAGCTGATGTGGATTAGTTGTAAATGAATACTGCAAATCCTAGTTCAGCTACTAAAGAATAAAAAGAGATGTAATTGATATGCTCAGAGAGGTGAGAAAATGTAAACATATACAATGATTAACTATAATCAAATTAAGCTGAAAATAGAGGGGGAAAAAATAAAAGAAGTACAACAAATGAGAAACATTTACAATCATAATAGACAACAACTCAACTGTATCAATACCACTTGAAATGTGAATGGTCTAAATTCACCACTTAAGAGAAAGAGATGGTCAGGCTGGGGTTGTAGCTCAGCTGTAGAGCACTCACCTACAAGGTGTGAGGCCCTGGATTTGATCCTCAGCACTACATAAAAATAAATAAATAAAATCAAGGTATTATGCCCAACTATAAAAAAATAAACATTTTATTGATTTTTTAAAATAAATAAATGACAGCAGAATGCATTACGATTCTTATTACACATATACAGCACAATTTTTCATATCTCTGGTTGTATATAAAGCATGTTGACACCAATTCATGTCTTCATACATGTACTTTGGATAATGATGTCCATCACATTCCACCACCCTTGCTAACACCCTGCCCCTTCCTTTCCCTCCTACCTGTCTGCCCTATCTAGAGTTCATCTATTCCTCCCATGCTCCCCATCCCTACCCCACTATGAATCAGCCTCCTTATATCAAAGAAAACAATTGGCATTTTTGGGGGGGATTGGCTAATTTCACTTAGCATTATCTTCTCCAATGCTATCCGTTTACCTACAAATGCCAAAATATTATTCCCTTTTATTGCTAAGTAAAACTCCATTGTGTATATATGCCACATTCTTTTTATCCATTCATCTACTGAAGCACATGTAAGTTGGTTCCACAGTTTAGCTATTGCGAATTGTGCTGCTATAAACATTGATGTAGCAGTGTCCCTGTACTTGCTGATTTTAAGTCCTTAGGGATAGCTGGAACAAATCGTGGTTCTATTCCCAGATTTCCATGGAATCTCCATACTGCTTTCCATATTGGCTGCAACAATTTGCAGTCCCACCAGCAATGTATGAGTGAACCTTTTTCCTCACATCATCGCCAACACTTATTATTGTTTGTCTTCAAATAGCTGCCATTTTGAACTGGAGTGAGATGATATATTAGAGTAGTTTTGGTTTGCATTTCTCTAATTGCTAGAGATGATGAACATTTTTTTCATATATTTGTTGATTAATTATATAGTCTCTTCTGAGAAGTGTCTGCTCAGGTCCTTGGCCCATTTATTGATTGGATGAAGATGGAAAGATCTACCTTGCTCTTGGATGGGCAGAATTAATATTATCAAGATGACCATACTACTACAAGCACTATATAGATTTAATGCAATTCCGATCAAAATCCCAATGGCATTCCTCTTAGAAATAGAAAAATCAATCATGAAATTCATCTGGAAAAATAAGAGACCCAGAATAGCTAAAGCAATCCTAAGCAGGAAGAGTGAAGCAGGTGGCATCACTATACCAGATCTTAAACTATATTACAGAGCAATAGTAACAAAAACAGCACAATATTGACACCAAAACAGACCAGAAGACCAATGGTACAGAATAGAGGACACAGAGACTAACCCACAAAATTACAATTATCTTATATTAGAAAAAGGTGCCAAAAATATGCATTGGAGAAAAAAAGATAGCCTCTTGGAAAACTGGAAATCCATATGCAACAAAATGAAATTAAACCACATGTACAAAACTCAACTCAAAGTGGATTAAGGACCTAGGAATTAAACCAGAGACTCTGTGTCTAATAGAAGAAAAGTAGGCCCTAATCTTCATCATGTGGGATTTGGCCCCAACTTCCTTAATAAGACTCCTATAGCGCAAGAATTCAAACAAAAAAAAAGTTTCTTCTCAGCAAAAGAAACAATCTGTGAGGTGAACAGAGAGCCTATATCCTGGGAGCAAATTTTTACCCCTCACACATCAGATAGAGCACTAATCTCTAGGGTATATTGAGAACTCAAAAAGCTAAGCACGAGAAATAAACACTTTTTAAAAAAGAATGAGATGATCAATGGATGAAGAAATTAAACCCATTATTTTGCATTGTTTAAGGAAATATACTTCAAATATACAGACTCAAGTCTAAACTAAAGTGAAGGAGAAAGATATAATATGCTAACAGACATCGAAAGATTTCTTCCTTCAAAACAAGGACAATTATCAGAGTGAAAGAGGAGAATTACATAATTATAAAGGAGTCCAGTTTTCATGAAGGTATAACATGGTAATACTAAATTCGTATATGCTTGACAGAATATTATATTATATATATGAGGCAAAACTGAGAATTGCAAAAAGAAATAGACAATTTCACTGTTACAACTGGAGGTTTCAATACCTCCCTTTTGTTAATTGACAGATAAAGCTGGTGAAAATCAGTAAGGATACAGAAGACTTGAACAGTACTATCAATCTTCTTGACTTATTTGACATTTACAGAATGTTCCATCCAACAATAGAATATACATTGTTCTCAAACTCACATGAAACACCAAGACATACCATACTCTGGGCCCTGAATAATATCTTAAATATGTAAAAGAATAGAAATCATACAAAATATGTCCAAGACCACATGGGATCATACTAGAAATCAATAATAGAATAATAGCTGGAAACCATCTAGTATTTGGAGATTAAATGTCAATTCTAGGAGCTGGAGCTGTGGCTCAATGGTAAAGCACTTGCCTAGAACATGTGAGGCACTTGGTTTGAGTCTCAACACCACATAAATAAGTAAAATAAAGGTACTGTGTCCATATACAACTGACTATATATATATATATATATACACATTTTTTAAAGTCAATTCTAGAGGAATAGATAAACTATGTTATACTCATGTATGAAATAATACTCAGTTATAAAAATAGGCTATTTTATATGTGCAAACTAATATGCTATTGAAAAAAAATTCTATGAATTTGAAGAACAGGTCAAGTTAATCCACAGGGATAGAAGTCACAATAGTGTGTAGGCAGAGAATCATAATGGAGGGAATTTCTTAGGGTAATAAACAAACCATACCTTCATTTGGGTTATAATTACCTTGGTATATACTTTCAACAACACCCATTTAGAGGCATATATAAGATATACATATGTGAATTATAATTCAATAAATAGCAAAGATATAATGCATAGCAAAGATATAATATATATGTGTGTAATATATAATATATACACATATATCTCAGGGTCACCTATTATCTCATTTCTTAAATGCATTATAACATTTAATATTTGCATATCACAAAAATATGTCTTTATATGTTTATGAATTTTGTTTTGAAATTACTTCACTTGAAAGTCCATGTTCAAAATATTTAAAAAAGAAAGATACATAGAACAAATTTAAATTCATTTTGAAAATTACACTAATGAGACAAAGAATTACTATGAAGATTTGCAGTTATTTCTGTATGTGTTATTTTAAAACTTATACATATGCATTATATGATTGTGTATGACTCCATGATTTGCTTTATATATTTGTATCTATAAAGTTCATTTTTTTCTCTCTATATATGTATATTTAAGTTACCTCGTTTCATCTAGAAAATAAGGAAAACATTACCCAAAGTTAAGAGCTGTTAATAAGACTGTGGTAATATCTATACTTGTAGATAGATATCCCTTTTTCTTAAAGTTATTTTCTTATTCTCGAAGCCTGGATTATTTATCCTCATAATTCTCTTAATGTTCTGTCTTATAACATTCATTATTCCACATTACAAAAGATTTTTTGTTTGTCAATTTCTCTCAAGGAATGTGACTTGTTCACTGCTAATCCCTCATACCTAGCACAGGGCCAGGCAGAAAGAAGATACCTGATGTTGTTAAAATAGACATTTTGAAACATTATGTTAAAAGCAGCTGCAAGCTATAGATTCTTAATAACTTATCACTGAACCTGAATATAATCCAACCCCTTTCTGCAACAGATGTGGAAACTCTCCAGAGACCTTAATTTAGTTCTCAAGATGAAATTGTGTTTCATGGTTCAATTTTAGAGGAGTTATTAAATTATGAAATTAGAAAGGTGTGATATTTGTTAATTAATGACTTCTTGCTAGTGATTAGATTATCACTGGGCCCTTTGCTCTGGATACTGTAAACATTTCTTGGCAGTAGAATGATCTACATACACATATTTCTGTGTATAAATGTTGTCTAGTAGCATTGGTTACAAGGTTTTTATGTTTGTTTATTTGTTTGTTTGTTTGTTTGTTTTGTTTTGGAGCACACAAGGACTCTGAGCTCTAGTTTATTCCTGAAGAGGAGTTCACTTGTATTTTCTTCTTTAATTAATTTAATTAATTTATTTTTATTACATTTATTTAAAATAGTTAATTTTTTGTGATATTGTGAATTGAACCCTGGGGCACTCTACCACTGACCTTTATCCTCAGCCCTTTTTATTTATTTTTTATTTATTCTGAGACAGGGTCTTACCAAGTTGCAGAGAATGGCCTCAAAATTGATTCACCTACCTCAGCCTCCCAAGTTGCTAGGATTACAGATGTGTACCACTGCACCTGGGTGCATTTTCTTCTTATTTTTCAAGGTTGTGTTATTTTCCAGATGCAAGTCCATCTTTTATCTATTCCCCAAATGCTAGCATAGCTTTTAAGAATGTTTATTTTCAAACTATTATTATTTTCAACTGATACAGAGACTATTGTGAAATAAGGATGTTTTTCTAGTCTTTAAAAATATCTGACCTCTAACTGATGGAATGTAAGAGATTTTAATCAGTAGTAAAAAGTAAACATCACTGGTTTACTTGTATGTGCACAGCATTAGCCACTTATACCATCTTCACTAAACATCCCAAAGCCACCTAAAATAAACAGACCATTGAAGTGTGCTTGCCACTTAACAAGCTAGCTACAAAGCAATTCATCTACCCAAACTTGCCAGTTCAGGTGCTTACCCTAAGCTCTGAGTTCATTTCAATTCTTCCTCTGGGTTTGTAGATATTTTAATCTGTGCTATTGCCAATTAGGACCTTTTGAAATGCCTATCTCCACAGTCTAGTTCTGTCTCTCCATGTGTGCATGTATGCATGTGTAAATCGTAGCATTTCTGGAGATATGTAAAGATACTGTGCAGTCTTAAGTGGTAGGAGACAGACATCTCTTCTAATTAGGAAATTAGGCAGAGAGCTTACTAAACTACAAGAGGAAGACTTTACAACTCAAAAGATAATAAATTTTTATCCTTTGGTGTGGTTTGTGTCAAATCTTGTTTGACTTGTTTGCCAGGAAGTATCTAGCTTGACCGGACAGTAGCCATTTTGAGTTGTAATCACCATGATTGCCCCTGAATAAAACCTAATGAATGTTGCCAACATTAGAGCATTAAAGTGGTGTATGGAGTTTTATGACTGACACTGAAGCTAGGAATTTGCCTCTTTGATATTAGCATTACATTACAAGGAACATTACAGCTTGGATGAAGTCACATTTGCCTGGCTCATTATGTAAGTTCCCATCTTCTCAACCAAATTATGGGGATCCTCTTAATTTTGCTAACACTCAGGTCCAAGCTTCTATCATCAAACCCCCAATAAATTGCACTCTGTGAAAACCTAGGTACCTCTGCTTCTTTTCTTCATTTGGGGGCATTTCTAATATCCTGGGACCAGGTTGTTCCAGAACAATCAGCAAGAGCTCATTACAAGAAAATGATTTTACAGTACTGACTAATCCATGGTCATCTTTCCTTGGATCATAACACTCCTTCAGAATTAGTATTTTGGTGGCACATGTGAAGAGATCAACAGGGGGAAAGAAAACCTCCCAAATAGGCCAACAATAATCACCATACTGTCATCACAGTATACCACAGTCTCCTAGTGTTTAGATAAACAATTCTCCATATTGTTCATTAACCTTGTTTTTCCTGTCTTACTAGAACCACTCACTGCCCAGAGAGAGTTTCATTCTGCCAAGAAGTAGAGTTCTCTGACATGTTTTCTTCAAAGTCCATGGTTTATGCCACCAATTCACATTAATGTGTCACATTAGCATTCATCTGGCTTGTTCCCCTTCTATGTATATAATCAGCTGCAGCAAAATAAATCACATGCATTGATAACAACATGCTAGCAAACCTGTGAGAGTTGATGGGACACTGGTGTTCTACAGCACACCAATTGAGGACCACTGCAGTAAGTTCAACGTGTTATTCACATTCCTTGTTGTGTGGTTTACACAACACACAGCACCATGTGCTGTATAAAAGGCATGAAATAATTCTTATTCTTCATCATTGAGCGTGTCTTATATGCTTGGCTTTCCATAAGTTAACATAAAAATATATATTTTTTGTAGGACTTGACACATTCTGGGTGCTCAGGTTGTTTGTTTCATCAGGAAAACAATACTATCTTTTTGATTATTCCAACACTTTCTTCACTTAAGTCAAACTCATTAACATCCTACTGAATTACATTCAGTAGTACATAGGCAGGGCAAACCAAAGCTCATGAAGCTAGTATCAAAAAATACTACAAGGAATAATGGAGATGTAACTGAAGTTGCTGCACTACAATGGTGATGGCTATTCAACATTCACAAGGGTGGTTGACTACTCAATAACATTCCACACAATATTATTAAAATCATATTTTCCTTCATAAACATATTAATACAAATCCTTCACATTATAAACTAGAATTATTTATTTTCTCTAAAATTTTGTTTTCAAGATAATACCATAGAACCTCTTAAAAGCTAAAAGGTTTTATCAGGTTATTATGTTATCCTCACTCAGATACGATTTTTTATACTATTTCTGATTTTATCTTATCTTTATTTATACAGATATCTTCTGGTTTACATGGAACTGGGAACCCAATATCATAAAGCATATGAAATTCACTTTATGAAACACACTTATTTTTTTTACCTAAAATAGTTGTTTCTTAAAACAAATTCTTACCAGATGCAGCTATGTAATCTTCCCTAGTATGCTAATGTGTGCATAATATATAACACACTGTTAATTCACTGTGTTACTCTTACGTTGATCGAAGTTGAAATGGGCGACAACCACAAATTCACTATACATAATGCTTCAATATAAGCATTTTTACACGTTTTCATTTGAAATACTTATGTCCATAATATATATTATTGCAAATCATTTAATCATGTTAGTTTAACTGATAGAATGAAATATATATATATATATAATTTTAACTCCTTTCTTCCTCATAGGCCATATTCTAAAGCCTTAATGTGTTTCTTTTTACAGTGTATTTATTTTTTTAACTTAGAAAAAGTATATCAAATTTCTTATGATATCCAACTAAAATATTGACTGGTATGCCATCCTTGAAGAAAAGGAAGACACTAAAACACTATTTTAGTTAACTTTTGCATCATTCTGACAAAAAGAACTAACAAGAACAATGTGGAAAAAGAAAAATTTATTTTGACTCACAGTTTCAGAAGTTTAGTCCACTGTCAGCTGACTCCACCGCTTTGGGCCCACGGTGAGGCAGAACACAATGGGAGAAGGATGTGGCCCAGGAAAGTAGCTCAGGACATGGCAACTAGGAAGCAAGAGAGGGAGCTCCACTCTCCAAGGATAAAACCCAAAAGCACACCCACAAAAACCTGTCTCCCCCAGCCACACCATACCTGCCTGCAGTAATGCATGATTAATCCATCAATGGATTAACCTGTTTATTAGTTTACACCTCTTATAATCTTATCATTTCACTTCTGAAAACTCTTGCATTGTCTTACACATGAGCTGTTGGGAGAAGCCTCCTATTTAAACATAACTTTCTGCCCTTGGCTCCCAAAAGCACATGCCCGCGTTACAATGCAAAATACTTTTAGTTGATTTTCCAGGATCCTCATAGTCTTAATAGTTTCAGCAGTGCCCAAAAGTCCAAGAACACAATGTCACCTGAGACTCAAGGCACACTCTTAGCTATGAGAGTAAAGATCAAAATCAAGTTATATATACCTAATATGTGATGATAACCATTTCCATTCCACATGGAAGAAACAGGGGCATAGAGATAAGGAATGGAAACAAAATAAGACTGAAATCCATCTGGACAAACAACTCCTATAGGTCCATGTCCATGATCTCAGGTACATGGCAGAGTGATATTCTCTCCAAAGGGCTTATGTAGCTCTGTCCCTGGGGCCTTGCTGTTTGTAGCCCATGTAGTATCTCTCTTGGCTTTTTTCTGCTTGATTGTTATAGATTTTCTCAGTAGATGTCACACATTACTGGCATCTCTTAATCTTTGGGGTCTTCATTGGAAATTAGGCTTCCTTTTTAAGCATCTCCCTCTCAGGGACAGCCCACAGGGACTCAACCCTTCTATACTTTGCCTGGCCTCCCAGGCTTTTCTTTGAAATCTCAGTTGAAGACTCCATGACCCCCTAATTCTAGCATCCTGCATTCCTGCAGAGCTAGCACCACATGGTTGATGCTAAGGTTTGCCATGAACTTGAGCAATAGCCAAGTCTCCTGGGACCAAACTCTACAGTGGACTCTGAGTAACTGGTTAGCTATGCTTGGTGAAAAATAAATTCCTTAGGCCCCCTGTGCAAGTAGGGTGGGCCCAAAGTGAGGCAGAATATCATGTCAGAAGGATATGGTGAAGGAAAGCAGCACAGCCTTTGACCAACCAGAAAGCATCAAGAAAGCTCTGATCACTGAGGACAAAATATAAGCCACAAAAGCATATGTCCCAGAGACCTAATTCCTCTAGCCTGCCTACAGTTACCATGCAGTTAATCCATATCAGTGAAGTAATTAATTGATTAGGTTACACCTCTCATAATTTAATCATTTCACCTCTGAAAATTTTTGTATTACCTAACATATTTGTTTTTGGTAGACACTTCATATCTAAACTATAACAAACACTCATATCCCTAAATGCCCCTTTCTCTTCCCCAAACCAAACCTCGTCAAGTTAAGGGTACAATGAGAGCAAGTCTGGGTGAGAATGTCCAGATACATATTACATTATCAAACACTGACTTGCTCTCATGTACGCTGTGAATTAGGGCAAGTTGTTGTTTTCTGTAGAGAACTGCTTTCTTGCATGCATACCAAGTTCTTCAACGTGCTTTTCATACAATGGGACAAAACAAGCTAACCTCATGCTGCTTCTATAACTGAATCTATAACACACCCCCTCATATGGTACTGGTGCAGATCAGAACATCACGGAAAGAGCAGTGCTAGTCTAGGCAGTTGCCCTAGACAGAGTCATACAGAAATAGAGGGGTTATTTTCTGGCAAAGCACCAGAGGTACTGTGAAATGGAAATATCTTTCTTCAGCCCACTGAAATTGGACCTTCTAGTAAAGCACATATCCAGCCTTTCATCACTAGACTTTCTGGTAAAATACCTGTTCAACTTGGCACTACTGGATCTCACCATAAACACATCTTATAAAGGCTTATATATCATATCCCATCTCTGAGAGTCTTATTTAATCTCTTAACAAACTATTTTACTTCTATAGCACAACTGGGATATGGATGTTATAGTTGAGATTATATATTGACTTCTTGTTGCTTCAGCCGTGTCTCACATACCCTGATCCATAGATTCTTATTATAGATCACTTCTAAAAGTGCTTTTAAATTTTTTCCATTTGGAATATGTTAGCATATGAGATATTTAATATCTTACAACATATGAGATATTTTAGTCATCCTTTTGCTTAAAATGTAAGTTCACTGTAGTTTGTAGGAGACCATATGCTCTGCTATTGATCTTTTGATGTTAACTGAGACTTTTTTGTGGCTCAATAGAGTTTATTTATATTCATATTCTTATCCTGATAAAAATAAAAATATAGTTACATGTATCTAATTGTATATGTATCTAATAAATCACCCCTATTAATGTGTTACTTAGAAGCATTATGTTGCTGCTTAGGTTTCATCTGCTGGTACTTTCAGTTTATAAAAAGAGCATATTAATATTTCCAGTCATCAACACTCTATCATATAGGCGCTGGCACCAAGTTTACTAACAAGATGCCAAAAATGAAAGAAATGGAACCAAGAATCAATAAGTGGTGTGTAGTCAAACTGAAAAGCTTCTGCCTGGCAAAGGAAATGATTAGGAGTGTGCAGATAGAGCCTATTAGAATGGGAGAAAAATCTTGGCCAGCTACCCCTTTAAAAGGGAATTAATATTCAGATGATATAAAGAACTCAAAAACTTAATGCTCCCAAGTCAAATAATCCCATCAATAAATGGGCAACAGAACTAAACACAAACTTTTCAGAAGAAGAAACACAAAAGGCCAATAAATATATGAAAAAAAACCTTCAACATCTCTAGCAATCAGGGAAATGTAACTTAAAATTGCACTAAAATTTCATCTCATTCCATTCAGTTTGGCAATGATCAAGAACATGAAAAACAATAAATGCTGGCGAGGTTGTAGGGGAAAAAGTACAGTTGTGCATTGTTGGTGGGACTGCAGACTAGTGCAAATACTCTAGAAAGCCGTGTGGAAGAGTCCTCAAAAAATTTTTGTCTGATTCATTTTGATTTGAGTCTGTGCATGGTGAGAGAGAGAAGCCTAATTTTATTATTCTATATAGAGCTATCCAGTTTTCCTAGTACCATTCGTTAAAAAGGCTGTCTTTTCTCCAAAATGTGTTTTTGGCAACTTTGTCAAATATCAGATGGCTATAGGTTTGTAGATTTCTCTCTGTGCCTTCTATTTTATTGCATTGGAATTCATGTCTATCTTGTGGCCAATACCATACTATTTTTGTTCTGTAGTAAAAATTCAGATCAGGTATTCTGGTACCTCCTGCTTCACTTTTCTTGCTTAGTATAGCTTTGAATATTCTGGGTCTCCTATTCTTCTAAATAACTTAATTGATTTTTTTTAATTCGTGTGAAGAATGTCATTGGTATTTTGATGGGGATTGCATTGAATCTGTATGTTGCTTTTGGTAATATGGCCATTTTGACTGTATTAATTCTGACTATCCAAGAACATTGGATGTCTTCCCATCTTCTAAGGTCTTCTACACTTTCTTTATTTTGTGTTTTATAATTTTCACTGTAGAGCTCTGTTAACTCCTGTGTTAGATTAATTCCCAAGAATTTAATTTTTTTGAGGTTGTCATGAATGGGATGTTCCAGATTTCTTCCTCAGCTGAATCACTTTTGACGTATAGGAAAGTTATTGACTTATTTGCATTGATTTTATATCCTACTACTTTGCTAAATTAATTTGTTAAGCTCCAAAGATCTTCTAGTGTTTTTTGGAACTTCTATACATAGGATCATATCGTTGGCAAACAGAGACTTCTTTTTCTATTTTTATGCATTTGATTTCTTCTTCTTGCTTGATTGCTCTAGCTACTGTTTTTTCTAATTGTTCTTTTAGATATACAAGACAGTATATTTTGACATATTTTACATACATGGAATATAATTTCCCATTTTTGTGGTTGTACATGATGTGGAATTACAGTGGTGGTGTATTCATATATGAACATAGGAAAGTTATGTACAATTCATTTGCTATCCTTCCTATTTCCATCCTACCTCCCTTCCCTTTGTTCTCCTTTGTCTAATCCAATGAACTATTACCACCACTACCCCATTGTGTTTTAGCATCTGCATATTAGAGAGAACATTCAGCCTTTGGTTTTTGCAGGGGGTGATTGGTTTATTTCACTGAGCATAATAGTCTTCAGTTGCATCCATTTAACTGTAAATGCCATCATATCGTTCATCTTTATGGCAGAATAATATTCCATTGTGTATGTACACCATATTTTCATTATCTACTCATCTGTTGAATGGCACATAGGTTGGTTCCATAGTTTAGCTCTTGTGAATTGAGCTGCTACAAACATTTATGTGGCTGCATCACTAGAGCATGCTGATTTTTTTAAGTTCTTTGGGTATATACAGAGAGGGGGATAACTTTGTCAAATAGTTCTATTCCAACTTTTCTGAGGAATCTCCATATTTCTATCCAGAATGGTGGCTACTATTCACAGTCCCAGAGCAATCTATGAGTGAACCTTTTCCACCATATCCACGTCATATTGTGACTTGTATTCTTCTCTTCTTTAAAATTTTTTTTAGTTGTAGATGGACACACTACCTTTATTTGCTTTTATGTGATGCTGAGGATGGAACCCAGTTCCCTACACATGGTAGGCCAGTGCTCTACCATTGAGCCACAACCCCAACCCCTGTGATTGTACTCTTGATAATTGCCATTCTGACTGGAGGGAGATGAAATCTCAGTGCATTTTTAATTATAATTTCTCTAGTTGCTAGTAATGTCGAACATTTTTTCAAATATTTGTTGACCAAGGGGCTGAGGCTATAGTTCAGTGGTAGAGTGCTTGCCTCACAGGTGTGAGGCCCTGGGTTTGATTCTCAGCACCATATAAAAATAAATAAATTATAAATGATGATATTTTAAAAAGATATATTTGTTGACAGATCATATTTCTTTTTCTGTAAAGTTTTTATTCATTTCCTTCACCCATTTGTTGAACAGATTATTTGCTTTTTTTAAGTTTTTTGAGTTTTTTGTATGTCCTGGAAATTAATGCTCTATCTGACCTACATGTGGCAAAGACTTTCCCCCATTCTGTAGGCTCACCCTTCATGTTCTTGATTGTTTCCTTTGCTATGAAGATTTTTAGTTTGATAACCTGCCATTTATTGATTCTTAATTTTATTTCTTGTTCTTTAGGATTTCCAGTTGTCCCAGCATTATCTGTTGAAGAGACTATCTTCTCTCCAATGTATATTTATGGTGCCTTTGTCTAGTATGAGATAACTGCACCTATGTGTGTTTGTCTCTGTGTCTTCTATTTTGTACCATTGGTCTTCATGTCTGCTTTGGTGCCAATACCATGCTGTTTTTGTTACTATAGCTCTGTAGTATAATTTAAGGTATGGTATTGTGATGCCTCCTGCTTCATTTTTCTTGCAGAAGATCAATTTTTCTATTCTGGGCCTCTTTTTTTCCAAATAAATTTCATAACTCCTTTTTTATTTCTATGAAGAACATCATCAAACAGGAAATGCATTAAACCTGTATAGTGCTTTGGTAGTATGGTCAATTTGACGATATTAATTCTGCCTATCCAAGAACATTGGAGATCTTTCCATCTTCAAAAGTCTTCTTTAATTTTTTCTTTAGTGCTCTGTAGTTTTAATGTAAAGGTCTTTAATCTCTTTTGTTAGATTGGTTCCCAAATATTGTTTTTTAGTTTACTGTGAATGGGATAGTTTTTCTAATTTCTCTTTCAGTTGATTCATCACTGATGGATAGGAATGCAGTGCTGTTATTTTTCTATCCTGCTACTTTGCTAAATTCACTTGAGTTCTAGAATTTTTGTGGGTCTTTGAAATAAAGAATCATGTCATTGGCAAATAGGGATATTTTGAGTTCTTCTTTTTTCTTTTCATATCCCTTTATTTCTTTTCTCTAATTGCTCTGGCTAGGGTTCAAGGACCATGCTGAATAGAAGTGGTGAAAGAGGGAATTCCTCTCTTGTTCCAGTTTTTAGAGGAAATGTTTTCAATTTTTCTCTATTTAGAATGATGTTGGCCTTGGGCTTAGCATATACAGCTCTTATGATGTTGAGTCATGTTCCTACTATCCCTTGTTTTTCTAGTGTTTTAGACATGAATAGATGCTATATTTCATCAAATACTTTTCTGCATCTATTGAGATGATCATGTGATTCTTGTCTTTAAATCTATTGATGTGATAAATTGTGTTTATTGATTTCCATCTGTTGAACCAATCTTGCACCCTTAAGATGAACTCCACCTGATCATGGTGAACTATCTTTTTTAACATATTTTTGTATGCAATTTGCCAGTGTTTTATTAAAAGATTCCTGAACTATATTCATCAAGGACATTGGCCCGAAGTTTTTTTCCTTGATGTGTCTTTGTCTGGTTTTGGTATCACGATGATACTAGTTTCACAGAATGATTCAGAAAGGTCCCCTGCTTTTCCATTTCATGGAATAATTTGAGAAAGATTGGTGTTCTTCTTTCACCATCTGGTAGAACTCTGTGAACAATCTGTCTGGGTCTATGCTTTTCTTTCTTGGTCAGCTTTTTATGGCAACTTCAATTTCATTGCTTGAAATTGATGTGTTTAAATTTTCTATGTCCTCCTGATTCAATTTGGGAGTCATATGTCTCTATAAATTTGTGGATATCTTCAAGAATTTCTGTTTTATTTTCCAAATAGTGTCTGATTATCATCTGTATTTCACTAGTGTCCATCATCAATAATTTTAGTAATCTGAGTTTTCTTTGTCTTTCTCTTTGTTAGATTGGCTTATTAATTTCATCCTTTAGGTTTAGGAAATTTTCTGATATTATTTCATTGAAAAAAAAAATTGCATTCCTTTGGTTTATTTCTCCAATCCTTCATCTATCCCAATAATCTTAAATTTGGTCTTCTCATATTGTCCCATATTTCTTGGAATTTCTGTTCGTGTTCTCTTTACATCTTTTCTCCAAAGTCAACTTTATTTTCAAGATGATACATTTTGTCTTTATTGCCTGAAACTGACTTCCATGTGGTCTATTCTGTTGGTGATGCTTTCTATTGAATTCTTAATTTGGTTTATTGATCTCTTCATTTCGATGATTTCTGCTTGATTTTTTTCTCAGAATCTGTGTCTCTTTATTGAAGTGATATTTCACTTCCTGTATTTTCTCTCTGAATTCACTTCTTAGATAAGCCCTTTACTTCACAGATCAATTTAACTATGTACAACTAAACTTCTTCTCTGACATTTCTATCACTCTGGTGTGGATGGATTCTTATTGAAGTTTCCTGGTTTGTTTGGGTCATTTGTTCCTTACCTTTTCAAGTTATTTATGTGTCTATCCGTCTATCAGTATGAATCTGTGGCAGTAGAGGTTTTACCCTGTGGACCTGAAGGTTTTACAGTGTACCTGAAGGTTTCCAGTACCTCACTGTTTAGGGGGAGACAAATAATAACAATATAAAAAATGCACAACATTAAATCAAATAGTTCCTGCTATGGCATCTATAATGTTAATTGTCACAATAAACAAATGATATGATCAGTTATGGCCTATAGTAAAAGAGTAAGTTTGCAAAAGGTCTTACAATATCAAATGGTGGGCAGGGAGAGATCAGAAGTGATAATAGAATGTGATAATAATGAGAGAGGAGGACAGAAGATAGAAGTAAAAAATTAAAGGAAGGGTGAAAGAGGGAACAATAGAGATTGGCTGTTAGCAAAAGAAAAGAAAAAAATCAAGAGAAACATACAACTGAGAAAAATATATATAAAGTAAAAATCTAAAAAATAAAAGAAAAATAAATTACAAAACAATACTGAAATATTCTAACCATTATCCTAGTCCCCAAAATACTGATCCATGAAAAATAATTAGCTTCAAAAATGTTAGAAATGGGAAAAAATATGAATATAAGGTAAATGTCCATGAACCATCAAGATCACAATTAAATAGAGAAAAGAAAAATCTTGATGAAAAGTTAAAGAATTATTTCCATTGGAGTTTGTAAGATTCTCAGCTTCCCTTCTCAGCAGTGTTAGGTGGGATGATCTGGAGTGTGATGTGTTCCACCTTCAGGGTGCATTACTGGAATGAGAGAGGTAACCCACAGGAGAAACTATAGGAGGAAGGATTTAGGCTTAGGTAGTCTCCAGGTTCTTCACTGAAAGCCATTCATCTGGAGATTTCAAATGAGCACACCTCCAGGTGCAGCAGTTGCAGATCCATACTGGAAGACTGTACCCCAGAGACCTCCCCTGGGTTCTTTTCATGCAATGGAACAATCAATACTTTGTCCACTCTGTCACTTGTGGCCTCACATTTCCTAGTTCCAGGCTCAGTCTCTAAACTCAATCTCTTCCACCCCTGCCCTTTTGAATTCTCAGACAGGCACAGCTGGTCCTGCAAGCAGCCTGATTGGAGGGGGAGGAGGAGAGCCTGGTGGGTTTCCAGGATCAGTATTCTCTTGTGTAAACCCCTCTCCATGTTTGATTTTCTCTTGGTCACTTAGGCACACTTCATGTCATGCAGACGGTATGTCGTGCAGTGTAGGTTTGCCAGGCCTGTATTTCTGGCCATACTCAGGTTTGCCAGTAATTTGCTCCCCTAGCTGCCGGCCCTACACCATGGCTGCAAAATGGTTCCTTCCTCTGTCCTCTGCATGCAGCCAGGAGTGATGTGGCTTCTTTCCTGCACAAGGATATTATGCAGAAGGCCTTTTATTTTAGTCGGGCAGTGTCTTTGATATCTTACTCTCTATAACCAGATATGCCTGAGACCTCCTAAAAATACAGGTTCCTTTAATTCCTTATCCCTCCACTTTGCTCACAGAGGGACTGCTCTGACTGGTGCCTCTGACCCTGGCAGTGGTGGTAGTGCTGGTGATTTCTTCCTTATTTGATTACATCCAACCCCCTGAGTCCCCAATCTGCTTTGAATGTCCACTATTAAATTCTAGTAAATTCCCCCACTTTTATTTTCACCCACCTTGCTGAGAAGCTGCCTGTTTTCTTGGCTTCATACCACAGAGAAACCATGAAAGGGACCTTCTCTATTCCACCATCTTGAAACCCAGTCTCTAGTTAATGTTTTAAGGATCATATTGAATAGGAGTGGTGAGAGTGGACAGCCTTGTCTTGTTCCCAAATTGAGAGGAAATGCTTTCAGTGTTTCTGCACTAAGTATGATGTTGGCTTCAGTTTGTCATCAATGGCCTTTAGGATGTTGAAGTTCCTTTGATCCCTAGCTTCTCCAGTCCTTTTTACATGAATGGGTGTTGGCTTTTATCAGAGGCCTTTTATTGCATCTATTGAGATGGTCATGTGATCTTTGCCTTGATGTTTATGTAATGAATTACATTTATTGATTTGCACATGTTGAATCAACCTTGCATCCTTGGAATGAAACTCCCTTGACTGTGTTGTATTATATTTTTATGTGTTTTTGAATATGGTTTGCTAATGTTTTATTAAGGATTTTTGCATCTGTGTTCATCAAGGCTATTGCCCTGACATTTTCTTTAATTGATGCCTCTTTGTCTGGTTTTGGTATCAGGGTTATATTACCTTTATAAAACATATTTGGAAGTGTTACCTCTCTTTCCATTTTTTAGAATAATTTGAGAAGACTGGGGTTAGTTCCTCTGTAAAGGTCTGTTAGAACTCAGCTGAGAATCCATCTGGTCCTGGGCTTTTCCAAGTGGGAAGGCTTTCAGATCATCTTTCAGTTTTATTACTTAATGTTGGTCTGCTTAGGCTTTCTATATCTTCTAGCTTTAATTTGGGAAAGTCATATGTGTCTAAAAATTTGTGAGTTTATGCCAGCTTTTCCAGGTTATTGGAAATTTTCACAATAGGTTCTGATAATCCTTGGATTTCAGAAGGATCTGTGATGATATCTCTTGTTGATTTGCTTCTTTTTACTCTTTCTTTTGGTTAGTTGTGTTAAGGGTTTGTCAATTTTATTTATCTTTTCAAAGAAGCAACACTTTGTATATTAATTCTGTGTATTATTTTCTTATTATCAATTTAATTGGTTTTAGCTAAGATCTTAATCATTTCCTCTCTTCTGCTGGTCTTGGGGTTAATTTCTTCTCCTTCTTCTAAGACCTAAAGGTAGAACAGAAGCTTATTTATTTGGGATCTCTCTAATTATTTAGTAAGTGCTCAGTGCTATAAATATTCCTCTTAGAACTTCTTTCATACTGTCCCAGAGATATTGATATGATGTCTTTGTTCTCATTTGATTTCTATTCTCACTTTTCTTTCATCCATTCTTCATTTATACTACAGAGCAATAGTAACAAAAACAGCATGGTACTGGTACCAAAACAGGCGGGTGGACCAATGGTACAGAATAGAGGGCACAGTAACCAATCCAAAAAACTACAACTATCTTATATTTGATAAAGGGGCTAAAAGCATGCAATGGAGGAAGGATAGCATCTTCAACAAATGGTGCTGGGAAAACTGGAAATCCATTTGCATAAAAATGAAACTGAATCCCTTTCTCTTGCCATGCACAAAAGTTAACTCAAAATGGATCAAGGAGCTTGATATTAAATCAGAGACAAGGCGTCTGATAGAAGAAAAAGTTGGCTATGATCTACATACTGTGGGGTCGGGCTCCAAATTCCTCAATAGGACACCCATAGCGCAAGAGTTAATAACTAGAATCAACAAATGGGACTTACTCAAACTAAAAAGTTTTTTCTCAGCAAAAGAAACAATAAGAGAGATAAACAGGGAGCCTACATCCTGGGAACAAATCTTTACTCTACACACTTCAGATAGAGCCCTAATATCCAGAGTATACAAAGAACTCAAAAAATTAGACAATAAGATAACAAATAACCCAATCAACAAATGGGCCAAGGACCTGAACAGACACTTCTCAGAGGAGGACATACAATCAATCAACAAGTACATGAAAAAATGCTCACCATCTCTAGCACTCAGAGAAATGCAAATCAAAACCACCCTAAGATACCATCTCACTCCAGTAAGATTGGCAGCCATTATGAAGTCCAACAACAACAAGTGCTGGAGAGGATGCGGGGAAAAGGGTACACTTGTTCATTGTTGGTGGGACTGCAAATTGGTGCAGCCAATTTGGAAAGCAGTATGGAGATTTCTTGGAAAGCTGGGAATGGAACCACCATTTGACCCAGCTATTCCCCTTCTCCGTCTATTCCCTAAAGACCTAATAAGAGCATGCTACAGGGACACTGCTACATCGATGTTCATAGCAGCACAATTCACGATAGCAAGATTGTGGAACCAACCTAGATGCCCTTCAATAGATGAATGGATTAAAAAAATGTGGCATTTATACACAATGGAGTATTACTCTGCATTAAAAAATGACAAAATCATAGAATTTGGAGGGAAATGGATGGCATTAGAGCAGATTATGCTAAGTGAATCTAGCCAATCCTTAAAAAACAAATGCCAAATGACTTCTTTGATATAAGGGGAGTAACCAAGGACAGGTTAGGGACGAAGAGCTTGAGAAGAAGATTAACATTAAACAGGGATGAGAGGTGGGAGGGAAAGGGAGTGAGAAGGGAAATCGCATGGAAATGGAAGGTGTTCCTCAGGGTTATACAAAATTACATATAAGAGGAAAGGAGAGGTAAGAGAAGAATAATACAAGTGGAAGAAATGATTTACAGTAGAGGGGGTAGAGAGAGAAAAGGGGAGGGGAGGGGAGGGGAGGGGAAGGGGGATAGTAGAGAATAGGGTAGACAGCAGAATACATCAGACACTAGAATGGCAATATGTAAATCAATGGAAGTGTAACTGATGTGATACAGCAATCTGTATACAGGGTAAAAATGGGAGTTCATAACCCACTTGAATCAAACTGTGAAATATGATATATTAAGAACTATGTAATGTTTTGAATGACCAACAATAAAAAAATAAATTAAAAAAGAGTATTGTTTAATCTCCATGCCTCTGTGTGCTATTATTTTTCTTGCTGTTTATTTCTAGCTTCATTCCTATATGATCTAATAGGATACATGTGGTCATAGGAATTTTTTGTGTTTGCTAAAATTACTTTGTGGTCTAGAGCATAATATATATTGGAAAAATTCCCACCTGCAGCTGGTTAGAAGGTAAATTCAGTTGTTTGGGGTAAAATATTCAGTAGATATCCATTAGGTCCATATGACTTACAGTGTTGTTTAGTTTGAAGATATCTTTATTGGTTTTGTGTTTGATAACCTATCTATTTATGATAATGGTATTTTGGAATCACAATTGATTTTGTCTTTCATTTCTAGGAATTCTGCTTGGTTTCTTTTCACTATTTCTATTTCCTTATTAAAATGGTTTTCCATCTCCTGTAATTGCTCTCTTAATTCCTTCCTTAGATCTTATTTTAGTTCATTAAACATTATGATGATCAGTTTTTTATCATCTTTCTCTGGGTTTTTGTCCACCTCATATCAATTGGATCCTTTGTTGGGGGACTATGGATTTGGGGAAAGATTTATTTGCAAGCTTTCTCATACTTTCAGAGGTTTGGGCCTTGCACATAAATTGAGACGGATTCCTATATCTCTTTGTTGTGTAATTATTTTATTTGTTCTGGGACTTTTCTCAGTTTTTGATGAATGAGTAGATGCCAATGCAGGGGACCTCAGTTCCCTCTCTCTTCCTTGGTTCCTTGTTAATGCTTAGGGCTTTTGTTTCCTCACATCTTTGAGTTGGAGTAATGTCAGGGAATCGTTAGTTCAGCAGGAGAGTCTCTAACCTGTGAACTTTCAGTGTCCCTGTAGTTCCCAGCAACTCACAGAATAGTGGTGAAATAAACAACAGTAACAACTATTACAAACAACACAAAATATACTGTTATTATATACCCACATCCTACTATGACATCTTCAACATTAATTGCCACCAACAAAGAGGAATGGTGGATTCAGAATTGTCAACCTTGAAAACAACAAGCATGAATTAACTCTGGCTTTAAAGCAAACAGCAGGTGTCAACTGTATCAACTACAACATTAATGATTCTATTAGTATTAATATTGGGGGCAGGATTTATATAAACCAATTAGTTTTGAATGGTAGTAAGAATACAATAAAATAGAGGGAAAGGAAATATGTTAGGAAGTCAGAAAAGACTTTGAATTTTTAAAAAGGGAACAGAGAGAAAACAGAAGAGATGTACCAGGTGATGTTTATACCAAAGGATAGGAAAAAATAAAAAAGGGTATTAGGAGAGAGGGAGACAGATCAATAGATTTGACCATTAGCAGGAGAATATAAGAGACAAAGAAAAAAAAGAGGGAAATAAACAAATGAAAAAATAGAACATCAGTCCTAGATATACAATCCAAAAAACCTAAACCACCACAAGACAATGCTAGGAAAAATAATTACATTAAAAATGCTGAATATAAGTTAAAAAAGACAAATAAGTGTGTGTGTGTGTGTGTGTGTGTGTGTGTGTGTGTGTGTGTATCCCTGAACCAATCATCACAGCCAAAATTCACATACATTTGTGCTCTCTCTCTCACTCCTTTCTCTCTCTCTCTCTCTCTCTCTCTCTCTCTCTCTCTCTCTCACACACACACACATAAAAGTAATAAAAAATAAAATAAAATAAAAATCCAAAATCTTAGTGAAGACTGAAGGAACTTTCTCTGCTGAGGCATTCCAAATGTTTGACCAGAATGGGTGGTTATTATCTATGTCCAATAGTCTTCCTTTCCAATTCTTCTTGAGTTATATACTGATAGAGCAAGGGGTGGGGATGTTTGCCCCTTCCTCTTGTGTTTCTGAGTTACCAGTTGGAGTAGCCTAAGACTGAAGTTGTTCAGTATAAGCTTTAGCTTCCTTTCTCACCAGTATGAGGTGGGGTGTGTTAGGATATAGTCAGCTTTCATTTTGTCCATTTGGGGCAGTTTGGTCCACTTCCCGGGGTACTGTTTCTGCAGTGTTCTTTGAGGGGAGTTCCAAAACTGGTGGTTCTGAGGTCTAATCAGGCCTCAGGTCTAACCAGGCTTTGTTGGGTAGGACTTTCTTTGGAGAGACTAGATTGACCCACCCCTAGGGCTAGATGTTAGCCAAATTCTTGTGCAGGTCTGGTTCTCAGGAGCCCCTCAAGTAATCCAAACATGAGGTGGGTGTCTGGGGGTGGCCACCCTCCACTCACAGATGCCCAGGAGCATAGCCTTCCTGGGTTTAGTTCCTGTTGGGGCCAGCCCAAAATGGCTATAATTATGCTCCTTCACCAAGGTTTCTAGTGGGCTATTATGCTTTTAGTGTGTAACCAAGGCCATGAATCAGATGTTATGGTCACTGTATAGTCAAGGTCGGAAACACTCTGATTTAGTGTATACTCAAGGTCATGCTGAGCACATGCCCACTTATGTAACCTGTGGGCAATGTGCCTTTGTTGTCTGACCTGCATATAAAAAAGGCCTATGGAAAAGACTCAGGGGGCAAAAGTGAGACTGGCTTGGGGCTAAAGTTGAAGCTGGAGCCTATTGTTAGTGGCCTTTGAATACAGCATGTCCACTGTCCTAACTGTGTCTTGCATTTTTTTTTAACTGCCAAGCACTGGTTCTGAGAGCCCCTCCCCACTGCCTAAAAATCCCTGAGAGTATTCAATCCTGCCCACTCAGACTCCCAGCCTGCTTCAGCTGGTCATGTGAGTCACCAGACACCAAGGAGAAACTAGTGGGGTCCCCCTTTGCCCTTCCAACTCAAATACCCCCGCGTGCAGTCTACTCTGTGCCCATTTCTCTCACATTCTGTCAGGCACAGCCTAGGTCCCTGATAGGTGCCTACAGGGATATTGTGGTTGTATTTTGTTTTTCTCATCTCCCAGGTCGTACAGATGCCACACAGCACATTTGCCCCAAGTTGGCTCTCACTTCAGCTCTCCAGGGCCAGTTGAGATAGAGTGTACTTTTAAAGCATTGGATTATGCTTTTCCAGCACCAGTGCATAGTGCAGCCTCTGGGTCAAATAAGTTTAGGCAACATTTTTGATCTCAGGTTTCTCCATACCAAGCCATGCCACAGCACAGCTAGGAATGCAGCTTCCTTGACTCCCACCCCCCCAACCCCATCTTTGTGGCACATCCACTCCAGTGGTTGCTGGTGGGGGGCTACAGAGTTTTATTTCTTCTTTGTTAATTGTACCCTTATTTCTGAGTCCCTAAGCTGCTTGGAATGCCCACTATTAAATTTTAGTTAAATCTCTCTTTAACTCACCTTACTGAGAAGCTGCATATCCACTCATGCCCCTGTGTAGCTTGGAATACAGCTCATTGTTTTCCCTCTCTCATTTTGTATTGATTGATCAAGTGTTCTGCTATTGAACATATCTAGAAGGAATAGGAAAAAAATGTTATATAATATTTATTTTTGATGGTTTCTTAAACATCTTTATCTTTCTCCTTATAAAGACAAAATGTTGAATATTCTTGTGTATAGACCCAATATAAGTGCTCATTTACACTAAAAATATGTACCAGATTATTTTAGCATCTTTATTTTTCCTCGTATCAAAAATCAGGAAGAATTCAAATGATCATTTAAAGAAGGACAAAAATTTTGATATAGTCATATAACTCAGTATTCATCAACTAGTGTTTCAGGTGCAATAAAGTAATAAATAACATATGTTTTAGGCTGGTTGGGCTGAAATAACAAAATACTTTAGACTGAATAATTTACAGACAACAGACACTTATTTCCTATAGTTTTGGAGGCTATAAAGTTTAAGATCAAGGTGCCAGCAGATGAGTGTCTGAGCAATGTCTGCTCCCCGCTTCACAGAAGGTGCCAATTATTGCATTCTTACATTATTTTTGCAAAAGGATTAAAGGCCAAAACAGGAACTGACAGATTCCTTCAAGTTTTCCTATGAGGGCACTGATCCCACTCATGAGAGCAGAGCCCTTATGACCTAGTCACCTCCTAAAGGTACCTCTTAATACTATTCCATTGGGGATTAAATTTCAACACTAATTTGGAGGAAGATAAACATTCAGACCATAGTGATATAGCAATAATAAACATGATATGTAATATGTGAATAATAAAATATTAAATAATAAAATTAATATTTTAAAAACTGTTGCTACATGCAAAAAAAGCATGATTCTTTCCATTCTAAGTCTGAGGGAAACACATCAGATACGAATGAGTATGACTCAATTATATGAAGTTAAAAAAAATAGCCAAAAATGATCTATTGTCCTTTCTGGGTCATGAAGGAGGCTCGTGATGTTGGTCTCATTTTTTCCCCTGGATCTTGATGATGGTGATATTCCTTATTTTGTTTGGGCAGTACTTTTCATTCTGATCACTGACTGAACTTCATATTTGTGCTCTGTATAATTTACTATATATATTCAATGCCTCAACAGAATGCTAATAATAAAACTTACCTCCACCATGACCTCTTACTATTGCTTCAATCTCTTCTTCTCCTTTCAGCTCCTAACCCTTCAGACATAAACTTCTCAAGATATATTCTATATCAGCGACAAAACTTCTGAAATGGAAATGAGGAAAAACACTCCATTCACAATATCTTCAAAAAAAAATAAAATACTTGGGAATCAACCTAACAAAAGAGGTGAAAGACCGATACAATGAAAACTACAGAACCCTAAAGAAAGAAATAGAAGAGGATCTTAGAAGATGGAAAAATATACCTTGTTCATGGATAGGCAGAACTAACATCATCAAAATGGCAATATTACCAAAAGTTCTCTATAGGTTTAATGCAATGCCAATCAAAATCCCAATGGCACTTCTTGTAGAAATAGATAAAGCAATCATGAAATTCATATGGAAAAATAAAAGACCCAGAATAGCAAAAACAATTCTAAGCAGGAAGTGTGAATCAGGTGGTGTAGCGATACCAGATTTCAAACTATATTACAGAGCAATAGTAATAAAAACAGCATGGTACTGGTACCAGAACAGGCGGGTGGACCAATGGTACAGAATAGAGGACACAGAGACTAATCCACAAAGCTACAACTATCTTATATTTGATAAAGGAGCTAAAAACATGCAATGGAGAAAGGATAGCATCTTCAACAAATGGTGTTGGGAAAACTGGAAATCCATATGCAACAAAATGAAACTGAATCCCCTCTTCTCGCCATGCACAAAAGTCAACTCAAAGTGGATCAAGGAGCTAAATATAAAATCAGAGACTCTCCGTCTGATAGAAGAAAAAGTTGGCTCCGATCTACAGATTGTGGGGACGGGCTCAAAATTCCTTAATAGGACATCCATAGCACAAGAGTTAATAACAAGAATCAACAAATGGGAGTTTCTTAAACTGAAAAGTTTTTTCTCAGCAAGAGAAACAATAAGAGAGGTAAATAGGGAGCCTACATCCTGGGAACAAATTTTTACTCCTCACACTTCAGATAGAGCCCTAATATCCAGAGTATACAAAGAACTCAAAAAATTAGACAATAAGAAAATAAATAACCCAATCAACAAATGGGCCAAGGACATGAACAAACACTTCACAGAGGAGGATATACAATCAATCAACAAGTACATGAAAAAATGCTCACCATCTCTAGCAGTCAAGGAAATTCAAATCAAAACCACCCTAAGATACCACCTCACCCCAGTAAGATTGGCAGCCATGATGAAGTCAAACAACAATGAGTGCTGGCAAGGATGTGGGGAAAAGGGTACTCTTGTACACTGCTGGTGGGACTGCAAAAGGGTGCGGCCAATTTGGAAAGCAGTATGGAGATTCCTGGGAAAGCTGGGAATGGAACCACCATTTGACCCAGCTATTGCCCTTCTCAGACTATTTCCTGAAGACCTTAAAAGAGCACACTACAGGGATACTTCCACATTGATGTTCATAGCAGCACAATTCACAATTGCTAGATTGTGGAATCAACCCAGATGCCCTTCAATAGATGAATGGATAAAAAAATGTGGCATTTATACACCATGGAGTATTACACAGCACTAAAAAATGACAAAATCATGGAATTTGCAGGGAAATGGATGGCACTAGAGCAGATTGTGCTTAGTGAAGCTAGCCAATCCCTAAAAAACAAATACCAAATGTCTTCTTTGATATAATGAGAGCAACTAAGAACAGAACAGGGAGGAAGAGCAGGAAGAAAAGATTAACATTAAACAGAGTCATGAAGCGGGAGGGAAAGGGAGAAAAAAAGGGAAATCACATGGAAATGGAGGGAGACCCTCATTGTTATACAAAATTACATATAAGAGGTTATGAGGGGAATGGGATAACAAACATGGAGGGAAATGAATTACAGTAGATGGGGTGGAGAGACAAGATGGGAGGGGAGGGGAGGGGGGATAGTAGAGGATAGGAAAGGTAGCAGAATACAACAGTCACTAATATGGCAGTATGTAAAAATGTGATGTGTAACCGATGTGATTCTGCAATCTGTATTTGGGGTAAAAATGGGAGTTCATAACCCACTTGATTCTAATGTATGAAATATGATATGTCAAGAGCTTTGTAATGTTGTGAACAACCAATTAAAAAAAAGATATATTCTATGCTGTGAACAAGTTGAGAAGTTTGGTTTCCTGAAGGCATCTTTATTTCCTTTTCGCTTCTTCCGTTTCTCCAGGATTAGATTATATGAAAAATGCCAATAATTTGTTTTTTGCTTTTCATCAGAGAATTAACTAGCAGCATCAAGTGAGTCTTATAAACCTTTTTAATGGCATTTGACATGACAAATAGCTTTACAAGATATCCATTCTACAATTCTTGCACCAATACTATGGATTTAATGCACTGTCGCTAGCTCTCCATAGCATAACACAATTCAAATTGCATGCCTGGTAAATTATACGACAGTTTTGTTTTAATTTGTGTTCATTTCAATACTAGCAAAATGAAACAACGTTTAATACGTGCTTGTTATTTGCATTTTCTTTGGAGTCATTTTGGTCTTCATGTTTCTTGCATATGCATTTATTAGCATCATGGTGTCCTTATAAATGGGATTGAACATGTCTCACTTTCTAGATATTCTGTTCCTTTTATACTCACAGAAAAATGAAAACATTTGAAATGTTATGAGCTAAAATGTAAAAATAGGTAAACCAGATCTACTGTCTATTAGGAAGCAGCAAGTGAGAAATGTGGTATTTTAATCATTGAAATTGCACATGTCTCTACATCCATAATGTGTAAACACTTTACATAGTTTATTCAGTTCACACCTAGTTTTTCAAGTTAATGGTATTTTTTTAAAAAAAATACATAAAAAGGAAGCAAAACCAATGGGAATTCCTACTTTCTATGTAGCCTCAATTGAAACAATTTGTCACTGGGTCATCTGTCAAGTATAACAGATGTTGTCAGGAACAGAAAATTCTCTGTGACCAAATTTCAATCTGCCACTTACATATGCTGCTGAGCACACACAAAGCAGTTTCATTTCAACTGAAGGAAGACAATTTGTTTCACCTGCAAGTGTATTCCTTGTTTAGTTCCTTGAGAAAAAATAGGAGCTTCTTTTCCTATTACTATTCAAGTAAATATAAAATATAAAGAGAGAATAATTTTCACTAGAAATTCATAGCTTTGAATGTTTCCAACTAAGATATAATGATAAAGTAAATTTTTTAACACACATAAGCGTGCCATCTTCAGTTAACATCCTGATATTAGGTGCATGATTTCCTTATCTTACTGAGAAGCTTCTTTAGATCACAGAGGCTGAATTGTATAACAATGGCTTTTTATTACATGGTTTTATGATAACTTCAAGTAAAATATTATAAACATAAGTCTGGTAGCTTCAAATAAATGTGCTCCTGGGCACTAACTATATTAAGGAGCTGTACCATGCTTTGGGAGAGCCACAGTTCTAGATTTTTTACCTCTGTAAAAGAGACTAGAATTGTGGCTAAGATGAGGGAGGGGGGAAATCAAGAAATACATGTTAGGAATATATTCATGACATATCATGTCCTTATTATTCCATAACTTAGTAATTGGATTCTAATTTTCTAAGAGGTAAGAAAAAAATCTATCATGAGTGTGAGTCATCACAGTTATAGCTATTTCTTGCTTTTGTTGGTCTGTGGCACTGTTTTGGTCAGTGTTGTTCACTACTGTGAAAAAGAACCTGACAAGAACAATTTCAAGGAGGAAAAGTTTATTTGGCACTTATGGTTTCAGAGGTTTCAGTACACAGACAACCCTCTCCATTCCACAGGGCTTGAGACAAGGCTGGATACCATGGCAAGAGAGTGTGGCGGAGGAAATCGGCTCAGCACATCACATGAGCAAGCCAACAGGCACAGACAGCTGCCCTCACCATGGACAAGGAGTAAAACTCCAAAGGCATGCCCCAATGACCCACCTATTCCAACCACACTTTACCTGTCTCTAGTTACCACCCAGCTAATCCCTAGTGGGGGATTAATTCACTGATTGAGTTACGACTTTCATAACACAATCATTTCACTTCTAAACTTTCTTGCATTGGCTCACACATAAGCTTGTGGGGACATCTCACATCTAAACCATAACAGGTATTAACTTACTTTTAAGAAGTTCTACAAGCACCTTCTCTATTTCTAACCTTTATCATCACTCCAAAGAGAAACTCTGAATCCATTAAGAATATACTCCACTCACCTTTCTCTCCAGTTATTTGATATCCTCTAATATACATAGACTTTTTATCTCCACAAATTCAAGATATTTCATATAAACGGAGCTATTCAAATGGAGGCATTTGATAGTTGTGTACTTTTGTGTCTGGCTTATTTCACCAAGCATCTTATTTTCAAGGTTCTGCTATGTTATTTATATATCAGATAATTTATTCCTTTTAAAGGCTGGAAAGCAAACGTGTGTGTGTGTGTGTGTGTGTGTGTGTATGTGTACACACACATTTTTATGATCCGTTTATCTGTTGACAGGAACTTTTTCTACCTTTGGACTAACATGAATATTGTGCAATGAACATTGGCAAGCAAGTATTAGCTAGTTTGAGTTCCTCTTTTCAACTCTTGGCTGTATACATATGGGTGCAATTTTTGGGATGTATAGTAATTTTATTTAGCTTTTTGTGAAGCTATTTCTTTTCCCATGCTTTAAAGTAGTGCATGACTTGTACTAAACAAGAAAGAGACACAAAAGTAAATTTTGCATGTGAAAAATGCTTGTGGCTCACTACATCACTGTAAACGCCTTGTTAATCTCCACAGGAATTGATATGGAAAGATGAAAGTAGTGTTATGATGTTTTATTGTTATCACTGACTATTTAATACAAATAGTGGTGGTTTCTATGGGCATCAACATGCCAGCCAGTGTTCAAGTCTTCTCCAATGTCATTAGCATTAGTCAATGTTCATGTAGTTAGAAGCTACTAGTTGGTGACAAGGCCTTATGTAGAACACCAATTTCTTAATGTTCTTTTATATTTTAATTTCTTCACTGGCACTGCTGCATCCTATGATGTGAGCTCCACACAAGTCCTACATACATCCAAGAGGTTTGGAAGAGGACAGCCTAAGTCACCAACACAATATTTTACTCAAAATCATTCTTTAATAAGTGCATTATCCTTAAAATTTACTTTAATATCTAGACATTCCTATTGTTTTGTGATGTTTCAGGTACTCCGAAACTTAGAACTGATCCCCAGAACATACCAGAGATATAAATCTCAGATCTATTGCTTAATTTTATTCCCCTTCAATCCCCTGGGCTTCCTAGAAGATGGGAAACAATTACACTAATACTGTATCACCTGCATTCACATATGCCTCTGCTCTCTCTCTCCAGTCTTAGTGATCCCTATATCCTCACTAGTTACTCCCAAGCTTCAAGGAACAAGTCGAGTGAACATTATTCTCTAGCCTGGCATGCTACATTTTCCTGGATTCAGAAATCATACCCGTAGCCAGCAGATACCACGAAGCTTACATTAACTGAACAAGCAGGCTATATCCCTCCTGTTGGCAGTCAGAGATGCTCCATTCCAATAACCTTCAAGCAGGGACTGTTGGCCCAGCTGCAAATAATCTCCAGCTGTCAGCCTTCTCGGGGTCCATCTAAGTGTATGAGCCACAGTCTTGCTGTTCTGAGGATAGTCCCTGGTCAATGCAAGGTGGTGGCCTAGGACCTTAGATATTTCTGCTGGACTCCACTTAACAGTCCTCTTTGATTCTGGGCTCTCTGTAGTGGTATTAGGTTTGTCATGTTCTAATTGGTCTGAAGCCTCCCTCTGTACAGTCCTGCTTCCTCTATTTTTCTTTTACAAGTATCATTCCCCTTTAAACACACAAACTGTGTTTGTGTGTGTGTTTGTGTGTGTGTATGTATGTATTTATGTCTCACCTATGAAATTCTTCCTTTTTCCTATGCCACAAATACATATATTTACACAGCATTTAAAACTTCCAGATTTCTTTTGGGCTAAATTGAATTTCTCTCCCCAAAAGATAGGAGGAAGTCCTAAGTCCCATTACTTCAGAAAGTGGCCTTATATGAAAACATGGCTTTTGCAGATTTAAATAATTTAAAATAAGGTGAGTTTAAAATTAGGGTGGGCCCTAATTCAGTATGACTGGTGTTCTTATGGAAAGGGGAAATTTGGATACAGTTACACAGAGAGCTAAGGTAATATAGGACACACAGGAGAAACACCATGTGAACATGGACAATGGATAGATACATACATCTATAAGCCAGGAAGATCAAAAGATTGCCAACAAGCCACCAAGTGCCAGAAAGAGGAAAAGGAGAATTCCGTAGAGGCTTCAGAGGAAATGTGGCCATGCCAACACCTTGATTTTGCACTCTTAACCTCCAGAACTGTGAGACATAAATTGCTATTTCAAATCCTTTGAGGCCTGGGAGAATATATCACTGTACAGTATGGTGACCATAGATAATAATGTACTCTACACCTCATGAAGCTAGAAGAAAGGATTATAAGAGTTTTCACCATAAAGAAATGACTAACATAGGAGGAGATAAATATTTTAAGGTAAACTTGATTTAAACCTTATGCAATGTATTCTCATACTCACCATGAAATGACCCCAGTAATATATACAACTTTTATGTTTTTATGTATCCATTTAAAAAAAATTAATTAAATAGAGTCCCCTGGTTTGTGGTACCTTCTTGCAGTAGCCCTTAGAAACTATCACAACATAAAAAATGAAATCTTTATTTTTGTAGGAATGTGTTAATCTTTTATCATACAGCCAATTAAATAGTTGAACTGTCTGGCACATTAAAATTCTAAACACTTTATTAAGGTATGATAGACAAGAAGAAAGCTACTTAATATCCTCAACTTGAGTTTGCAGATAAGTAAGTGAAACCATCACCACACTCAAGGTCATGGACATATCCACCACTCACTGAAGTCTCCTCCCACCCCTTTATTATTTTCATTATTTGGCGTGTATGGTGAGATCAAATAATGTAAGATCTACCCTGTTAGCAAATTTTAAGTATGTAATATAGTAATGCTAGCTCTAGGCACTACACTGAGCAGTAAACCTCTCAATTTACCTTGTGCAACTGTCAATGTGCACCTTCCCAGATTCCCCTCCCATCTTGTCTCTAGCAACAGCCATTCCGCATTCTAGCTCTATGAATTTATTTATTTTAGGCACCTCATATAGTGAGATCATATAGTAAGTGCCTTTCTGTATCTGGCTTATATCAGTTAGCTTAGTTCTCTAGGCCTACACATGTTGATGGAAATAGCAGGATTTCCTTCTTTTGAAAGAGTAGACAATATTCCATGGTATCTATATACACCACATTTTAAAAATATGTTCTTTTGTTGATGCACATCTAGCTTATTTTCATGTCTTGGCTATTGTGAATAATACTGTAATGAACATGAAAGTGTATATACATCTTTGGGATCTTTGTTTAAATTCCTCCAGATAAATATCCAGAAGTGGGTTTACCAGATCATATAGGAATCTTGTGTTTAATTCTTTGAGGAACCATCACACTGTTTTCCATGGGTGTTACGCCACTTTATATTTCCACCAAGAGTATACTAGTTTTCTCAATATTCGTTCTCAATACTCTTGCTTTTGGGTTTTTATACATTTTCATCTTTTATCTGACACTTATTAATTTCATCACTTTATGTGAAAATTTTCTATTAATATAATCACATTGATTGTGAATAATAACCTTTTCAATATATAAATTTTTATTTTTATTTTTTTCTTATTTTTTTTGTATTTGAAAGCACCACCTGCATATGGTGAATAAAGGTAATAATAATGAAGGTGTTTATCTTTTTGATCATTTAAAAGGAATGACCCTCTTTGACTCCCACTTAGTTAAGTTTGATCATGAGGGTGTTATATTTTCTTCCTAATCTATTAATTATAATATAGTTTATTATAATATAGTCTAATTTTATACTATGTCTGCTTTATTGTGAGAAAGAAAGTTTTAAAAATAATCATCCTGATTGCCTTTATCTAATACTGTATTTTGTATTTTTGAATCTATGTAAGTAAAAACAAAAAGGGACCCTACTTAAAATTTCTGCAGATTTCTCTGACCTGGATGTCAAAATTTCAATACCCTAATAAAACTAATTTGGAGGATATTGTCTATTTTTCTACTATCTGTAAATGTTTATGGAAATTGAACATGTCTGTTCAATTGAAGGTTTAATATAACTTCATTTTAAATTCTTGTGGATCTAAGATTTTAGAGTGTATTCACAGGGGTGGCAGATTTATCAATATCAATTCATTTTAATAATAATCTATAACAAGTTTATAGTTTTTAAAATTTATTTTAATATGCTTGGATAAGATGTAGTTTTCCTTTAAAAAATTTCAATTTTCAAGTTATTTAAATTGTTCATTATCTGCTATATTTTAAATCTCTCCTCAATCTTAATTATGTCTCTTTACTTGTGTCATTCTTAAAATTATTTCAGCAAATTTTTCTAGACTGAATTCATAAGAGAATTTCTTTTAGTTTTTGTTTTTCTATTCCAAAGAAGCAACTTTGGTTTTTGTGATCTTCTCTAACATTTATGTGTTCTGTTCCACTAATTTTTCCCTTATCATAAATAGCTCCTTTTTTGTCTTTTATTTAGTTTATTCTGTTTTCTTTTTCTGTCTGCTTAAAATGAATGCTTACCTAAAAGGTTTGCTTTTCTTCTTTATAGCATTTAAACCTATACTTTTCCCTTAAACTAATAATTATGCTGTGTTGTAGGTAGAATAACAACCCCCCCTCAAACGCAAAAGATGTACATTCTAAATCCCAGAAATTATGAGCATATTATCCACATAGCAAGGAGGAATTCAGACTGAAGATAGAACTAAGTTTGCAAATCGATTGCCCTGGAGATGGAAAGATGATTCTGGATTACCCAGAGAGACCCAGTGTAATTTCAAGGATCCTTAGAAGTGAAAGATAGAGCCACAGTTGGGTGATGCAATTTGAGGGATGACTCAAGAGGTCTCTGCCGGTCTTGAAGATAAAGGTCATGTGGACCATGAGCCAAGGAATACAGGTGGCCTCTAGAAAATAGAAGGGGAAGGAAAACAGGAAGGAGCCCAGCCCTGCTCACAATTTGACTTTAGCTTAACGAGGTCCACTTAGGGCTTCCAACTTCCAAAAATGTAAAATAATAAACTCATGCTGTTATAAGAAACTACATTTTTGGAATTTGTTACAGCAGCAAAAGAAAACTAATAAAAATTGTATCCCAGGAATGGCTGAGCTTTGACTATATTAAAATGTCTATTATAATTTATTCTTTGAACCATAAATAATTTAGAATATTTAAAAATTTTTAGGTATTCATTTTAAATGTTTTTGTAATTGACTTTAATCATAATTACCTTATGATGAGACTATATGGACTATATAATATGGATTTGTAAAGTATACTGAGAATTGCTTTTTGGTCTAATGTCATCAATTTTCTGAATGTTCCTATGTGCATGAATAAAATGTGCATTCTTTAACTGTTGGGAGTAAAATTTTAAATAAATGTTACAAATGTAATGATTATTGTAGTCAAGTCTTTGATGTCTTTTTAATATGTTGTCTGGTTTATCTAAAAATTATGAGAAGTAGACGTTAAAATATCTAACAATAATTACAGATTTGTCAATTTCTCCTGTTCATTCTATCAGTTTTTTCCTTCAAATGTTTTGTGATCATGTTTAGTGTGTAACAGTTCAGAACTCATGATTCTAGTGAATATTTCTCTTCAGCCACCTTAGTCATTTTGATCATAAAATCTATTTTGCCTTTTATTAACATAGTTTCCTGTTTTTACTTAGGTAAGCATTTACTTGAGATCATTTTTCATCTCTTTCACTTTCAAATATCTCTCTTATTTTTTCAGGAAAATAATATACAGATTGACTTTTGTTATTGTCCAGTCTGGCCATCTTAGGAGTTTAACTGTTTAGCTTGGCTTTCTTAATTTTTGTACTAATATATTTGAATTTATCTCTATAATCTCATACTGTTCTTTCAATTAACCTGCAGTTTCTTCACTTTTCTATCTACTACTATTTATTAGTATTTTATCCTGTTTATTTGGTAAAATTTAACTAATTCCCTTTTCATTTTTCTACATTTAATTTGCATGAATTTTATTGTACTCAATTTTTAAGCATGCATATGAAATTTAATGTCTAAAACTTAATACTTCTTTGTCTTCAAGAATATTGTTTTGGCACACACCTGTAATCCTAGCATCTCAGGAGGCTGGGACAGGATGCGTTCAAAGCCAGCCTCAGCAACTTGGTGAAGCACTTAGCAACTCAGTGGGACCTTATCTCTAAATTTTAAAAAATGGTGGGTGGTGGTTCTGGGGATGTGTGTGGTCCAGTGGTTAAGTGCCTGGGGTTCAATCCCTGGTACCAAATTTTATATATATAATTTTTTGTTTGATTCTTCCCACATTCCATGCCATTGTCTAGAATATTAATCTCATCTTGTTTTATAACCACCTGCCTCAAAACATGATTGTGTCCACACTGTATTGGTCACTATTTTCTGGGGGCAGATCCTTTCTTTGGCCCCTTTTCTTCTTCATGGACAGAGTGACACTGAAGGGGTGTCTAGGGCCTTACCCCCTCCCTCATTCAACCTTTAGTAGGCACATTATTTATTCAGATGATATTGGCTCCTTTAGATTGTAGCCAATGGAATGTAAGTAGATGTGACTTGTTGAGCTTCCCAATGAAAGCCCCACCATGTAATTTTCCTTTCATTTGCCTTCTCAGACATGGGGCATTACGCTGTCAGGAAGGATCTTACCTCAGCCAGGAAAGAGACCAGGAACAGTCATTGAACAGAATTCACAGATGAACAACAGTGGTCTTTTTGTGATCCAGAAATAAAGGTGTGCTGTGATGAGTCATGAAGATTTCCACATTATTCATTACATAATTAATGTGGGTCTGACTGATACACCTTCCAAGAGTAGAAGTGGTGAGTGGTTTGATTAACAAATGTGGGAGAGGAGTAGAACACAGTCTGATCAACTAAGTACTCTTCTCACCGGCATCTTAGCTAGGTGGAAATCTCAGAGTGGCTGCATTTTGAAGAGTAGATTTACCAGAGTAGGTTATCAAGCTACTTAGTAGTGGCTTCCATACCTAAATCCTATATTCCAACATACAGATAAATTCAAAAACCAGATATATTAACAAAAACTAATGTGTTGATCTATATCTGCCTAGATCTTAATAATATTTCTCATTTTATTTTCACTTAGCCACAGAAGATGAATATTATACATTGACTTATTCTTTAATAAGTACTATCACTCTATACCTTTTATACTTTAGATTTGTTCACATTAATCACTTCCATGGATCATCACTGAATCTAAGATTTCTCTAATTCTTTCTAGATTCAGGTGTCTTCATCATGAAGTCTATCCATTATTCATTCTTTCTGTAAGAGTCAAAAATGGTAAATTGTCTGAGTTGATATTTGTTAATGTGCTCTTATTGTTGAATGATGATCTAGTTGGGAATTTAATTTTCGTTAGACAGTTTTCTCTTTGCATTATTGCTGTCTATGTTTTTGCTAGTGTGAAGCTTGTAGTCAATGGAAGTATTGTTCCTTTATAGATAATTCACCTTTTCATTTATTTTCACTTAACAACTTATCTCTTAACTTCCCCACCACTCCTATTTCTTTCATCTTACTTGATACACTTTTGAATTTAAGGATTTTTATTTTCATAAAATTTGAATAACCTTTTTCTCATAAAATCAAAATAAGCCAGACACGGAAAGACATATCATATTCTTTCCCATATGTGGAAAAGGAAAAAAAAAGTTGACCTAAAGATAGAATAGTGATTTCTAGGTTCCTAGGAGGGGTACAGAGACGTGAGGGTGAAAGAAGAGTGGATAAATGGGGTCAGTGCAGGCTGTATGCATGTATGGAAATATCATAATGATCCCATTAAAATGCACAACTAATATATACATATGTATGTTTATTTTTCACTGTATCATAGACTTGTTTTTCTTTATAAAATTATTGTTACTGGTATTGAGTCTATCCATCCAGGTTTTTAATCTCTTTTCCATGTTTAAAAAAAAATCTTTTTGACTCATTATACCACATTCTATGAACTTTTCTCAGACATATTTTCTAATTCCAAAACTATCTTTCAGTGGGTATCCAGTTTTTTTATATAAATCTATCTCTTAGGCTTTTTTTTCTAATTGCTTATATATGACAGCAGAATGTATTTCAATTCATATTACACATATAGAGCACAATTTTCATATCTCTGGTTGTATACAATGTAAAGTCACAGCATTAGTGTCTTCATACATGTACTTAGGATAATGATGTCCATCTCATTCCACCATCTTTCCTACCCCCATACTCCATCCCTTCTTCTCCCTTCTCTTTGCTCTACCTAAAGTTTTTCTATTCCTCCCATGCCTCCCCCCACCACCATTCCCATTACGAATAAGCCTCCTTATATCAGAGAAAACATTCGGAATTTGGAGAATATAATCCCTAAGTCTTTTGATGCTTTAGTAGTTTGGGGATGCAAATTTGTATTCTTTAATTGCTCTGTCAGTGATACAAGTTCTGAGATTCTATTTTGTATGATATCTTCTGATTTCCACATAGGATTGAGTAATTCATTTTTTACTTCAAGTTCATTTCAGTGGACCTTTTCTTTGTGTGAATTTCTTCTGTTCTTAATAATTGTCTTTTTATTGTACTAAGTAATGGATATAGTGGTTTTGCATTTACTTCTTCAAGGAACACCTGAGCTATCTGCAAGTCAAAAGTAATTTTTAAATTGTTCTCTTGATCTTGAGATTTCCCTTCTACTTACAATGTAGTGGTAGAACAACACCACTCTGTGCTAAAGAGCGTATTTTTTTTTCTAGTTTCTCCTCTTTCTGAGTCTGGGCTCCTTTGAGCAAGTAGAAACCTTGGCTTTAGGCTATTGGAACTATCCCAGATAGTTCTATCACTTACACATCTTTGAATCTGACTATTATATAAATGCAAAACATTGCAGTTCCAAACCATTATACATTTCATATGACATTTCTTAATCATCCTCTTTTGACATTAGCCTTTCTATATCACAAGAGTTGAGTTTACTTTCTTTTCTCTCCCACAACCCTCAGGGCTAGCCAATGAAATTTTAGTTCTTAGCCTTCAAAGTGTAAGCCTTTCAAATTTCTGGTTATAAAAAATAAAATAAAAACCTATGGAAGGTAAGAAAAAAAAGTTAACCACTCAAGAAAAGCAAAAAAAGGGTTAAAAAATATTTTGCATCAGAGATTAAATAACAAATAAAACTTGTTTAAAAATACCCAGATATCAAATCAAATTGTGTGCATATATGAATAGGGCATAAATTAATCCCATCATTTTATATAATTATAATGCAACAACAAAATTTAAATTTTTAAAGAAACAGACAAATTTTGAAAGAAACAGACATCTAATAATATTGTTGTAAATATTATTAAATTTATCCTTAAATTCTAAACGTTATGTTTTCCAAATTATTGCTTTACTTAGTAACATAGTGTCCAGAGTCAGTCCTGAAGTAATATTTAAATGGACTTCTCTGTTTTGTTCAAAGAGTAATTTTTTTAGATATTTTCTTTGAAACGCCAGAAGTTAATCACTAGCACTTCCTTTTTACTTATTGTCTGGGAGAGATTATATGAAATGACACATTGTATTTCTTATATAAACATACCTTGAAAGTCTTGTCTGAACTAAAATTTCACCATCTATACATTGAGAAAAAAATTACCTACCACACAAGGCAGTTGGCAGCTGTAATGAATGACTGATGGAATCCCCATGGAGCCCCCATCACACAGAATAGACATAGATGACCCGGTGCGTGATTGCTGATTGATCTTCCTCCTCTGCCTTCTACGTCATTACTTTTGTCTGCTTCTTTCTCTTTATTTATGAATATTTCTGATATTGATCGATTTATGCAGAATAATTGTGTGCCCAAGAAGATGCTGCAGCTGGTTGGTGTCACTGCCATGTTTATTGCAAGCAAATATGAAGAACTGTATCCTCCAGAAATTGGTGACTTTGCTTTTGTGATTAACAACACTTACACTAATCACCAAATCAGACAGATGGAAATCAAGATTCTAAGAGTTTTAAACATGGGTCTGGGTTGCCCTCTACAAAAGCACTTCCTTCACAGAGTATCTAAGATTGGAGAGGTTGATGTTGAGCAATATACTTTGGCTAAATATCTGACATATATACATTTTTATATATAAAAATATCCATGTACATATATATTTTTCCTCCCCAAGCTAAGGTGTCCATTAACATTCCAACACCTTAAATCTTCATTTAATGATGAAAACAGCTTCTGCGTTGAATTTGAGTAAGTACTTATAAGGTTTTTTGCAAGTTTGGACTTAGTTATGAAGAGGACAATGATTTTCCTCCCTCTGCTGATTCTAAGTGATTCATATGAAGCTAGAACATATTTTCTATTCCTTATTTTTTTTTCTCAGTTTGGAATATAAACTAAATATTTTGAGGTTTAAATACATTCACTTTGTGGAGAGGTTACTGCCTTCTCTTTTTTTTCCCACTAATTATATATCACTGCTTTATTACTGATTCTGAAATTTCACTTCATAAAGTGGAAAAAACAACATCACCAATCAGTACTAACATTTACAAATAAGAGGTCAATAAATCAATAGTCGTCTTATCCAAATGAGATATTTACGGCCAAAGAAGTCTTTGATTAATTCTCAAGTCTTCTTGTTACTAGTGAAATGTCTCAGAGGCATGTTCAATGCATAGCTGGTATGGAAAAGAACAAGCAGCTGGAATGCAAGAGAGAGAACCACAGTAAGAATGGAGCCTGATGAATTTATCCAGGTCCTTCTTCCTGAGTATGCCCTTCTACATAATCATGGGATTGAGTCTAGCAAAACATTCACCCATGAAGTACACACAAAGATAACTGTAAATACAGATATCCTAATTTTGCTTCATTAGATGTTGTTAGCATTAATCGGCTGTTCACAATTGGCAGTTCACACTGGAAGTGAATAAGGAATGTTTTTTTAACATATTTTTCATGAGAATTTACACCCAGGTATAACCCAGTTTTTGACTCAATGAGCCTCCAGTGGGTGTAGGAAAGCATATTTTGAAAAACTTTGCCATTTTGTACCCATATTTTAAAAAGGTATATAATAATTAGTCTTTCAGAACATGTATCATTACCATACATATTTTGAGAAACTACTTTTGTTTGAAAGGGAGCAGTGAATATTAGTTTGGATAACCTTGAGTATTTCCTTATTTTCTTCAAGGGTAACATTAACATTCATGTGTTTTAGTTCCACCAAAAGTATAAGTAATGTGTCTACATTCATGACTTTATAAGTCAGTAGTATCTTCTTTTGTAATTCCTCCTGTGGTTGTAGTTAAAAAATCCCAGCACGTTACAAAATGCAATATTAGATTTGCATGTCTCAAAATGCAATATTAGCTTTGCATGTCTCAAAATGCAATATTAGTTTTGCACCTTTAAACAGAAAAAATGGATAAGTAAATATCCTTTGCCAATAGTACACAAAAACTTCTAAAATAATGCTAAAATCAACATGATCTACACATACATTCGACACCTAGAATGATATTAGATATTGAAATTTTTCTGATCACTTTCACTTTGAAAATTAAATAGAAGAAAAGGTATGACACATATTCATATATATATATATATATATATATATATATATATATATATATTCATTTAATTGAAAATATTCATATCTAGAATGTTCCTATGTAATTTATTAACCTACTATGTGAGAATGCATGTTTTTGCATAAAACTGAATAATAAAATTGCCTTTAAATATTTATTGTATAAGTTTTGCTAAAAATTGTATATGAGTCAGTATAAGGTTGATAGTGGAGTTACTATTCTACTCAGCAACAAAGATGTGCAAAATATCTAAAAAGATATTTTCTGAAATATTTGGCATCAACCAAAGTCAGGCCCTTTTTCATCTCCAGATATAACCACATACATGGGATGCTGAAATTGATTTCATTATAATGAGGCTTCCCACCACCACTCTAATACCTGGCATGTTCTATGGGTTAAGTCAGGCCAACAAAGACATTGTGAGATTTGTACAGAATGTAGTATTGGAGGAAAGGCAAAGAACTTTCTCTCTGGGTTCTACCTCTGGAAGCACTGAAAGTGTTAGGGCTGATTTTATGTCTATTAGTCTCAGAGTTACTGACTCTAATATTTTGGGTCACTACCCAGTGTCTCTCTCCTAAGATAGAGTAAATTCCTTAATACATCTATCTTTGGCTGGTTATTTTCTCTGAGTCAGTATCATCTAAGGGTAATATTAATTCTGAGACTGTTAGGCACAGGTGCTTAAATCATCTAGGATTGTACCATGAGAATTCTACATCTTGCTGAATTTAACTAGTACAAACAAATTAGTTATTATCCAGTCCTTACATGAACAACATTCTACAGATTTTTTAAATTGGATTAAAAAATAAAACTCATTTGCCCAACTTGGAACAGACAATTTAATGGAATTAGATCGAGCATGACAAAGATCAATGAAACTCATCAATTTAAATCAATCAGTTCCAATAAACAGACAGGATAAAGTTAAAGAAAAAAATAGGGAAATAATTTAAACCATAGCAATTTTTAACTTCTTTTCTGTTGATCCATTCAAAGTTTCAAAATCTGGCAGTGCATACCAGGGAAGAAGCAAGCCAGTTGAATTAAATGTTTCTTTCAAGGTAATGATGTTTTTCCCTGTTTCTATAATTTATCAAAAACAAATTGCTGCCCTTCACTAAGAGCTATAACAAATATGTACAGGAGCAGAATTAAGTAGATTTCAAATTAGAACTATACATAAGGACATAACTTTAAAAAAAAATGGGATCTTACAATCAGGCCCCAGTAAGAATCAATCCACTATGTGCTGGGTATGGTGGTGCACACCTGTAATCCCAGTGGCTTGGAGGCTGAGGCAGGAGGATTGTGAATTCAAAGCCTGCCTCCACAAAAGTGAGGAGCTAAACAACTCAGTAAGACCTGTCTCTAAAGAAACTACAAACAAGGATAGGGATGTGGCTCAGTGGTCAAGTGCTCCTGAGTTCAATCCCCATTACCAAAAAAAAAAAAAAAAAAACCAGAATGAACAGAATGAATCACTACCTGCTTCTGTGATACTCAATGATGAATTCATTGTTAAAAAATCTAATATAGAAAGGATCATTTTGTGTATATATTAAGCCCAGTTTCTAAACTCCACAAGTTATATATGTGTTTCATTCTGGTGGAATAATAACAAAAAACTTTCACATGGGTTTTTAGAATCTGGCAAAGTATTTCTATCAGAAGGTTTGATAATTGGTACGGTTAATGTGGTGGTCCTGAACAGGAACAGGACAAATCAAGGTGACCAAAGCAGTTACTTATCTTGAAACCATTCTCTGTTAACACTCATATTATTAGATTTGATTGCCTACACAGAAAGGAATCTTTAAAAAAAAAATGATCACTTATTTAGATGGACATTTGCCACATTTCAACTGTCCTTTGTCGTTCCAAAGGCCTTCATTTGGATGAAAAGTGACAAGAGGAAATAGGCACCCTGCCAAAGTTCCCTGGAAGACACCTGTCAAAGACCCTAATGAACTCACTGATAGTCATGTCGGACCCAAGACATCAGGTGGGCTGATAACTGTGTCTGGAGCAATGCTTCCCACCACACCCACTCCATACCTTCACTGCCTTCTAGTTCCTGCTTCTTCCTCGCCACTATCCATTCCTCCTGAGAAACAGATTATTTTTCTACCAAGGATATCTAATTCCCTTGAACACTGGGTATTTTTTAAAGAAATCTAAAGGAAGGCCAATCCAGCTGCTTTCCCGAAGAGCAGCAGGAACATTCACCTCTGAGTCTAGGAGAGCCGTGAGCCCCAGGAGAAAATCTGCTCCAGAGCAGTGGCTGCAGCTGTTTTCCTATGTCCTCAGTTCCTGAGATGAGATTTAAATCCCTAGAGTTTTCTTGGGATTAAAGAAAACAAACATGAATCAGAGCCACATCTTTCAAAGACAGAAAACTCAAAGAAGATTTTTTTAACAAGAAAAAAAAAAAGAACAATCTGGAAATGAAGATCAGAGAGCTAAGAGCCAGAAGCAAAGTATGAAACATCACCCCATCCTCCTGCTGTTAGTAAGAGATTTTTCCAGACAGAGGGAAGAGAATCCACAGGTGTGCACCACTCACCAAGTTTCCATGGACCCTGCCCTAGGGACCTTTCACTATCCCTCATTATGGCCACAGAAGTCCAGGATCAGAGTCACTGAGAACTTTGCTCAAAATCACATAATTGTAAGACATTGTTCTACCAAAACACAACTTTTCTCTGCTTTAAACAATGAAAATAGACCTCGTGTGTCAAATGTTAACTTAGTACAGAATATTAATAATAATATACGTAGAATTCATATTAATATAGGAGACAATGAACTCTTAACTACCTTTATTCCTCAGTGTTAAATGGAAAGTGTTACAGGGGACCACATCATAAGTTAATAAGCATAAGATTTCATTCCAACTCTATTATATTCTACAAGAATGGCAAAGATAGGAAATAAGATAATAAAAATTCCTTAAAGAACATGGCCGAATAACCTTATGCACTTTTGGTGGTAGTCTGAGACCCAATATCCTATTTATGGAGCAGACTGAAGGAATTTCAGTGTGCACATATTTAAAGTGACTGTATAATTTGTTACCAAAACTGAAATAAATTTTTAAGAGGAAAAATAAATGTAATAAAAAATAGTAATAGTTGTTATGCACTGAGTGTTTGTACCTCCCCAAAATTCATATGCAGAAGACCTAAGCTCTGGTGTGGCTTAATTGAAGATTAGTCCTCTAAGGAAGTAATTAAAGCCAAGTGAGTTCATGTGAGGAAGGCCCTGATCCCAAATGATTTGTGTCCTTTAAGAAGACACACAAGAAAGCACACTCGTTCTCTCCACACACACAAAAGAAGTCATGTGAACATAGGAAGAAGGCAGTCTTCCTACAACACATGGGGAGGATTCTTACCAGATACCAATATCACAGGCACCTTGATCTTGGATTTCTTCACCTCCAGGGCTATGATGAAATAACCTTCTGTCATTTAAGCTTTCTAGTCTATGATATTTTGATATGGTGGGCTGATAAAACTGAGAGAATAGTGAAAATTAGAAATGAAAATGACTGTCAACATAAATCAAGATGTATGGTCATCCTACATATTTATCACAGTACCCAGCAACCATTGCCCTAGGTTTATATTTCTGTTAAGTTTTTACTCTAATTCATCAGAAGACATGCAATTAAAAGTTCATCACAGTATTATTTGGGTAAGCTATCAGAAATTCTAAGTTAAATTGCTATGTAGAAATATGACTAGAATAGAAAAAATAATGTTTAAAAAAAGAAAATATATATACACTTTATAGTATAATATAATTTAAATAAATTTGAAAACATATTGTGAGAAAAATATTAGGAGTCTATCATCTATATGTACACACACCACACACACACACACACACACACACACACACACACACATACACACAAATTTTACATTACAGAAAGGGGCTGGGAAGAAAGAATGAAGAATAATAAAATAATCCCCTTAAGAGTCTGACATCACTGTGACCTAACAGACCATGACTCATTCACCTCTAAGCACCTTAACCCCACTTCCACAGAAGCTAATAGAATAGACTATTAGCTATTCAGAAAGTATTAATGTTATCATATATTTAAAAAATGAACTAAAAGAGTAAGTGTTCACTAGTATTTGTTGATTTATTGTTGAGGTGTCTACAATTCCTTGTAATGTAGTCCAAACAACAGGAGAACAATATATTAGCAATTCTTTTATTTATGTTGTAATTTTAAATTTTAAATGAGTTGTATTCTAGGGCAGTTAATTTCTGCAAAAAAAATTGTGTGAGAAATATGGCCAACAAACAGAATAGATTCTGGAGAAACTCCTCATTAAATCAAGGTAGCTGGGTTTCAAACATAGTTTGAAAATGTCTCCATTATGGACAATAGAGGTGAATTACATAAGCCACAATCACAGGAAACTGGTTTATTTTTAATTTAGAAAGGAACTCGCCAAGTTAATAAACTTACCATCATCTGTGCCTTTAAATGATGTTTTCATAATTCCAAAATCAAACCCTCTCCTGTGCATTGATTACAAAAATGCCCCAATTCTCCCAACTCTTTGGCATCCGTGGGTTTTAAAGTATGAATTTGCAGCTTCTTCCATAAAAACATAGAACCTCTTTCTCCAACCCCTTGAAATCAGTGTGGCCTTAAGACATCTTCAGCAATAGAAAGCAGTGCAAAGAGCAGTGGACAGGTTTCAGGAGACCATTGCTTTCTTTCTCAGAATCCTGCTACCAAGGAGAACAAGTTTGACTAGCTTGTTGAAATTCTAAGACCACATTCAATGGAGATAAGTTTTCATGTGTCCCAGGTCACTAAGATCTCTGATTATCTCAATAGATGCAAAAAAATTTTTTGAAAAAATACAGCATCTATTCATGTTCAAAACACTAGAAAAACTAGGGATAGTAGAATCATACTTCAACATTGTAAGAGCTATATATGCTAAAGCCAAGGCCAACATCATTCGAAATAAAGATAAATTGAAAGCATTTCCTCTGAAAACTGGAACAAGACAGGGATACCCTCTTTCACCACTTCTATTCAACATAGTCCTGGATACTCTAGCTAGGCAATTAGACAGAAAAAAGAAATTAAAGAGAATTAAATTAAAGAATAGGAAAATCTATTTGCCAACCCCATGATTCTATATTAAGAATAACCAAAAAAACTCCACCAGAAAACTCTTGAACTCATAAATTAATTCAGCAAAGTAGCAGAATATAAAATTAACACCTATATATCAATTGTGTTCCTATATATCAGTGATGAATCAGCTGAAAAAGAAATTAGGAAAACTAACCCATTCACAATAGCCTTAAAAAAAGATAAAATATTTGGAGATCAGTCTAATAAAACAGGTGAAAGACCTTCACATGAAAAGTAGAAAACAGCAATTCAACTGAATTACAGACATTGTTTTTGTTACTTATAACTCCAAATGAATGATGTCCGCCAGGAAGCACCACAAAGAGGGTTGTACTACTGTGCTGAAGCAACAGGGGGCAGTTTATGTGTGGCAAATGAGTGAGGTTAGCTAGAAATCACAGACTCCCTATATTGGCTAATTTGAGTAATTTCATGTATATGAAATACTTTCAATGCAAAGGGGCTACCCCTAGTTCTGGTGCATGATCCTGGAGCTGGTATATAGGGGTAAGTCCCTGGTAAGGGAAATTGTTGAGGGGTGGACTTAATTAACTTTTCAGGAAAGAGATCTGACTATCCTATAGCCACAGCCTCATAAATGGGTCAACAATATTAAAACACATTCACCCACACACAACATGAAAATCTATATTACAACCCCAGTCAGCCCAGGCACTGACGGTAAACATCTGAGTAGACCAAACCAAGATCAGAATAACTGGCTAGCTGAGCGCAGTGCAAAGAGCTGACCCACAGCATCATAATCAGGGCTATTAATTAAACCACTAAATTTTAGAGTAGCCAGTTATGAAAGAAAACAAAAATGATACATTGACCTTCAGAGTATAGAAGTTTGTCACCATTAGCAATATGCAGGAAATTATCTACAGGCTCCAAAAAGTGAAGAGAATCCCAATCTTGACTTTAAACCACAACAATATAAATAGAGAAAAGGCATGGTCCCTCAAGGAGACTGCACAGAAGGGTTTGTCAGAGATTTGAATGCGGCAATGTCAATATGGAAATAGGTGTTTAAACATTGCAATCATGTTACTTTCAAGTCTTGAATATAGCTATAATTAGTAAAGATAGTTTCCCTTTTCTAAATACAATAGTGCACTGGCTTAATATGCCACTCAGAAAACCAGTTTTAAAAAAAAAATGATAGAAGAAAAGTAATAACATTGAAGGCTGCAACAAGGCTTAATACAGTGTGAAGGATCTCTGTCCAATAAAAGTCTTCTTTTACTTAAAGAAGCATTGGAACCTTTGGATAATACTAAACAATTGCTATTTAAAAAATCTACCTGGAGTATCACATAAGATTCCAAGCTGTAATAGAAAGAATACTGAAGTAGAAATCAGGATACAATTGTTCCAGCTTTGATGTCTCCATGACTTGTTTGATACTCAACTACTCTCCTCACCAGAATTCAGTTTCTTTATATGTAACTCAAAATTGGTAGTTCCCTAATTTTTTTTCTAAATCAAAGACTCTAGAAACTGTAATTAGTGTGCTTTCTGAGCACTCCCTGAACTGTTAAGAGAATTTCTTCTTAATACTTGTGTATCCTTGAAGAGCGGAGTCGGCAATAAAAGTTTCTGCTGATATATGTTTGTGTGTATGATATGTGTGTGTGTATATATATATGTATATATATCATACATATATATTACATATTGTCTATATGAATGTATGTATATATTACATGCATATTTAAATAGACATATGAAATTATATATACAAATATAGATATGTGCTTTATCTCATCAATTTTAAGATGCACATTTTCCACATTTTTCTCTGAAACTTTAAAGTGCAACAATGACAATCACTGATATTAGGAAGTAATCATACTGTAAATGTCATTGCTTGCACATGTGTAAATTTGGTCACAGCTGTTCACATAACCAGCAATTTGACTGAATTACAGACATTGTTTTCTCAAGTAAAGCCTCAGTCCTAAGATGAGAATTCATAATCATGGCAGACCCTCTCAAATAAATAGGAAGGGAGAATCATTTCCCCCAAATGAGAAAGAGATCCTCACAGTGCTCAGGGGAATAGAAGAAGGAATAACTAAATGATTTAAGATAGATGGCCAGGAATCTTGAATACTACTCAAGGATGTTCATATTGTGTTATATGAACATTTATTTCAACAACTGAAGAATAAGCCTGCTGAGAAATATAATAATGTTGTTAATTCTGATGGACAACTGCAATCCCTTGAAATTTCAGTCAATTTTAAATTCACTTAAAGAAGGGATATGTTGGGCTGGGCATGTGGCTCAAGCAGTAGTGCACTCGCCTGGCATGCGCAGGGCACTGGGTTCGATCCTCAGCACCACATGAAAATAAAATAAAGATGTTGTGTCCACCGAAAACTAAAAATATTAAAAAATTCTCTCTCTTTCTCTCTCTCTCTCTCTCTCTCTCAAAAAAAAAAGAAGGGATATGTGTTCCTTCTATTATGTAGAAAACCTCCCACTGCTAACTTGTGGTAAAACTCAAGGAAGGTTCTATATCACAATATGCCAAATGAGAATAAATAATTTACAAAGAATTCCTGGAAACACTAATAGAGTATGCTTCTTAGAAATGGTGCTTCATTGATGCTCTTGATTAAACAGGAAAACACTGTGGAAAAAAACACCATCACCAATGACTCTGGATTAGAAAGTGATTCAACATACATAAGTTTTAGAAAAATGTTTCTAAAATGATTCTGCTTAAATGTACATGTTGGTATCAATGGTATATGACTGCATATTTTATGTTCAAATCAATATGAATAAATTTTTATGAGTGTAAAGTTTCAATTCATAGGAAATGAGAACATATCATAATTTTAACCCTGATTTTCTTTCCTTATGGTGCATAAAGGAGAGAAAATGTTATAATCAGTGGTATCTTAGAGGTTAGGGGTTACAGTATGTTTTCTTCATATATGAAGGATATACTGATACACAGCAAACATTTCTTGATTCATTTGCTCATTGACCTATGCTTTGAAAGATTTTTCTTACAAAAGCAAACTTGGTGTGTTACATGTAATAATTCTGTTTCTGTAATATATCTACTGCTACCTAACAAACAATCCCCAAATTTAGTGACTTACAACAGCATTTTGTCATCTCTCACATCCCCATGTGTCCACCAGGGTGAACTGTTCTCTGTTCACTTGGGATACTTATGTGGCGGCTGTCTGTCAAAGGGCAGCCATGACTTAAATTACCCAAAGAATCCATTCACTGGATTCCAGAATGGTTCTTTCACATGGATGGAAGTTAATGCTGGTTGTCCACTGGCAGCTCAGTGAGGCCTGCTGACCAGAGTACCCAAATGTGGTAGCCTCTCCACATGCATTAGGCTTTCCTCGCCATGGGCCATGTTCTGAGAAAAGAATATTCCAAGAGTGAACATCCTAACAAGTCAAGATGGAATTTAAAGTCTTATGATCTAGCCCTCAAAGTCCAAGAATATTGTTTCTTCTATACTCTATTACTCAAAATGTCAGCAAGGCCTTCATAAATTCACCAGGGAAGGAATTAGACTCCATCTCTCAATGGGATAGATAGAAAGGAATTCACAACCACTTCCCCACCTCAGTCAAAAATAATTCATATCCCTTTCACACACAGAACACACTCACCCTCTTCTAATGTCTCCCTCCCCTTATGGAATCAATTCAAAGTCTAAGATTGTGTCATTTAAAGTATATGCAATTGGGGCTGGGGATGTGGCTCAAGCAGTAGCGCACTCGCCTGGCATGCGTGCGACCCGGGTTCGATCCTCAGCACCACATACAAACAAAGATGTTGTCCGCCGAAAACTGAAAAATAAATATTGAAATTCTCTCTCTCTCTCCTTCTCTCTCTCAAAATAAAATAAAATAAAGTATATGCAAATGAAAATTCCTTAGGCAAGGTTTTCAGATACAGGGACTCAAATATGAGTCTTTTGCTATGAGAAATATGTGAACTAGAGAGAGAAATTACCTCCCCTTCCTCTACCCACAACAAACATAGAACGATAGGAAAACAAAAATAAGTACTCCACTTTTAAAAAAAGATCACCACAAGAAAACTGATAGACACTGGTCCAAGCCACACTGAATTCCAGCAGAGCACAAGTGTTGCCAGCTCTTTGTTGAGCATCCAGGGTCACCCCCTGCAAGTGTCTCCTCACTATCATTGCTTTTGGCTGCATCCTCTTTCACTCTTTGTCCTCTTCCCTCTCTCACAGAATCTACAGCTTTACTCAAACTGCAGTAATTATCTCAGATTTCTCCCTCTTCTAAGAGCCAGGTGGTTCTAAGGGCTCTTTTTTAAAAAATGATTCTATTTTGCCTAGCACCGTGGCACATGCCGGTCATCCCCGCAGCTCAGGAGGCTGAGGTAGGAGTATCACTAGTTCAAAGCCAGCCTTAGTTAAAAGCAAGGCACTAAACAACTCAGTGAGACCCTGTCTCTAAATAAAATACAAAATAGGACTGTGGATGTGGCTCAGTGGTTGAGTGCCCCTAAATTCAAACCCTGGGATGGGGTGTGGGGGGGTTGCTTCTGTTTTAGTATTAATTGATGGTGATTTTAACAGTATAATTCTCATGAACTATTTTGAAGGTAACTATGAATCTTAATGAGTTACATTCCACAAATAGGCTCAAGACAAGTCTCTCTCTGGATTATGTTGATTCTTAAAGAATTTTGTGGAACAACAACCTTAAGGTTATTAAACACCTCTTTGTCTAGTTTTAAAAGCCTGTGGTTCACATTCAATATTTTAAGAAAGTCTCTTCTTTCTATCATAAAGGAGGCTGGCACTTGGTATTCTTAGAAGCCCAAACAGGCATAATTTAAATCTTTCAGAGGCATCAACAGTCTTTCATCCGTAGCCTTGTGATTTTATCCTGAGACTGTGCTTTACTGATAAGTGCCCAAGATCCTTTTTAAATTGAAATTCTTTTCCAGAAGGGACTGAGAAACAATTTTATTTTGAACCCTGATTGTTTGTATATCCTGTAAATTCTGCTTAAAATTTGAACAGTTCCTTCTTTAAAAATATCTGTCTCTCCACACTTTTAATAATTGATAGCTACTGAAAGCATCTGTCATTTTAAACATGTTTTAAACACAGTGTAACAACTGCCACCCACTTCTGTGTATCAATTTCTGTTGATGTTACCTGTTGCCACATAATAGTATTTTGTTGATTGCATACTACTTCCTTTTATGTGTTTAAACATTTTGGGAAACACTATGATATACCTAGATTAGGAGATAGAAAAATAGCTGTCTCATTGTCTCCTATTCAACTGCCTTTTGTTCAGAAATATCAGAGCTGGAGTTGTACTTCTACAGAAGGAATATTTTCCTCTTGATTTTCTTTCTGTTCCCTAAAGTGTATCAGAGAATTTTTCTCTATAAACATGCTTTACAAAAAGAAATAACATGTTCCTTCCTCCATGGTGAATAATTTATAGAAATTCTCTCAGTGACATTTGATCAACAGAAATGGAGTTTTTAAGAAAATGTTTTCTAACATGATAGGTAAATAACAGCCTGGCAGACCAAATAAGCTTCAGCTTTGAGATGATCCATTGACTGAACTCTACTTCTTTTCGTTTGGTCATCCATGCCTCAGGAATCAAACAGGATAGGGAAATGCAAGGTGATCAGTTATGTAATTTCTTTCACTTATTTCTATTGACAAGAAAGCACTAGGAATTTCACATTGCTATGGGGAGTTGAAATTGCTTTTTTTTTTTTAATCAACTTTTTAGTAGTCAGAACTTTACAGACAGTCTCTATAAATTAGTCCATGATGTAGCGAAGATATACTTAAGGGTATAAGTAGAATCAGAAGGCGCTGACCTTCACAGCAATAACTTTGTTCTGAAACACCAGAAAAGAAATCTAGAAACAGGAAAGCAAATATACATCCAACTGTGATCTGTGTGTGGTGTTTATTCTTGTTTGTGTAACAGTTTAGATGGAGCTGTCATCAGAATTAACAAGGAATAGCAGATGATTTTAAAGAATTTGAACCATACTAAAAATTTAATGAGCCTTAGGTAAATTAAAGTGTTCTTTCTAAATGTAACATAAGGAAACATTATCCTGGGTTATATACACTACATATCAAAGAGTTTGAAACTCCAGATTAATGTCTAAAGTTAGCACTCTACTTTTATTCATAATGAGAGAATGTGCCGTTTTATTGTGAAAAGCAGATACACTAAATTCCATAAGGGACATGGATACAAAAATTGAGTGCTGAACTCTGGAAATTTGGGTCATAAGAAGGTAATTGTATTGTAGGTTTGGGAACTCTTGTAGCATGTAGGTGAGCTGCAGCCTTGACCTCAGCCACTTGATCTACCTAACCTTTCACAGACACTGCAATTACATTCTCATACCAATCTGCCCTTGACTTACAGATCACCAAATGCACACTTTTGGGAAAAATCACTGTGGCTCGGGGTTGTACCTGTCAGATTTAGTGAGTCAAGAAATAAAAAGGTGAAATAGGCCATAAGATTTTAATCCCCACTGAAATGAATGAAGGTCTAGCAGGTCTAGGCTGAGGTCAAAAGGGTTGATATACAACTTGTGTATCAGCAAGGGCTTTAGCTTTGTGATCATTATACAGGTGTGGCTGGAACATAGAGAAGCGGAAGTGTAGGAATCTGGGATTACAGCAACAGAGCTGTTACAAGTGGAAGCTTAAATGGAAAAGGACAGGGAATAGTGATAAAATCTGGAAGGAAAGAAAAAAGTATAGAGTTGGCCATTTAGAGAGGGGCACATTCATAAGGCTAGAGCCAGGAAATAAATTCTCTGACATAACTCTGTTGTTTTCTTCTAGTTTTTAGACAAGCTCCCCATAGAAGTACTTGTCAGTGTTCTCCTCAAAATACAGTACAACTGCATAGCATGAACATTGTATTAGCTACTAAAAGTAATTTAGAGATGATTTAAAATATAAATCATGTGTGCAGGATATATGCAAATACTACACCATTTTCTAGAAGGAATTGAGCATCCTGGATTTTGGTATTCATAGAATCTTTGAAAAATTCTATACAGATACTGAGGAACAATTATGCATATTATCAGTAGACTCTTAATGTCAGTGGATTTATTGTTTGCTTTTAAGTTGGAAAATTTTTTCAACCCTTTAAAACCTGTTTAAATACTTCAGCTATAGTCATGCATTAATTTAATTGTTATTGAGCATCTACAAAACTTTTTTATATTGGAGATAATGAGGTTAAAACAGTCTATACATTCAACTATCCTATAGCCTAGCTAGGAATATGGGAAAGTAAACAAAACATTTTCAAATTGCTGTACTATGGATGTGGACCATGTGGACATAAGACACAGAAGGAGCTTGTGGTCAGAAATGAGGAATGCAGTGGATTCACAGCCTAAGTCTACAGGGTCACTAATCTGAAGGGTCCACACCCTTTCCAGGCAAGCCCCCACCACTGACTGGGTGTGTGGTAATGAATAGTAGGATCTTCCCATTTATGTCCAACACTACAGTCCTCTGTTTGTTCTGGAACTTTTTTTTTCTGGGGGTGGGTATTGGATGAGATCTGTCAGATCATCCCTGAGACTATTTTTCTCTCCCCACTTTTATTTCTAAAATTAGCAGATTTGCATTGTAGGCTAATACTTTCATCTGCTCATTCCTGCTTTCTCCTCCCTGATCTTCCACAGGATTTACTCCATGGTAAAACTCTTGAACCCTTAACTTAATTTTAGCACTGCTTCTCAGAAGAAATGAACAGCAAACACCAGGCTTATGAGTAAGGACAGCATGCTATTGGAGCAGGAAACACTATCTATGAGAATCTGATCAGACTTGAAAGGGTTAGACTTGGTCACTTAGAAAAACATCTACCTTTCTTTTGGTTTAGTGTTTGGTGTTTTTTTTTTTTTTTAAGTGGAAAAGTAAGTCTTATTAACATCCATGAAATTAAATAAAATGGCAAAGGGTTGGCCAGGAGTTAATTAGAATCAGATTATTCCAAAAGTAAAGAGAACACCAGCTAGTTAAATATAAAAATGTTATTTCAGCCAAGTGTATATTTGAAAGTTATGCTGAAAAATAGTGCTGAATAATGCCTGATACATAGAAAACACACAGAAAAATATTTACTAATTAAATAAATGAATAAATGAATTGTGTTTCTGGCTTATCCCAGGATAAATGATTATTTGGTCATTTTTTTTTTTACATACTTCAGTTATGTCACTACTTCATAGTCAATGCAAAAAAAAAAAAAAAAAAAAAACACTTTCTTGGATTATCAGAAGTAGGTCACTTTATCTTATCATTCCAAAATCCTTCCTGTCCTTGACAATTGCATTTTATTCTGCCTTGTTATTGTTGTTATTGTTGGACTCAATTAGGTCTAGAAACCTTTGTATCACTAGCATGTAAAACTATGAAATTCTGCCCAAGATCTAGAGCTGTGAGGAAATGAGGTTGCCTCAAGTCTCCTGAGAAGCAGTGGGCACTGGTACAGTTCCCTATCCCAGGGAAGGACTTAAAGCAAGTTCAGCTGTACAGACAGGCCATGAGCGCCTCCATTCCTTAAGGATGCTCCAGTAATAAGTGAGAAGTTATGCTGACACTGGGGTCGTGATCTCCAGGTAGACTGTTGCCAATGTCTTGGCTGGGCACAGCATCACGAGCCACCACTCACCTTGTAGATTCAAACAGCAATTCTTTATTCCCGAACTCACACCGGCCTCTACACACATTCTGGGGAAATCCCAGTTCTGCTGCCGCCCAATTCACCTACTCCAGGAGGCTTTTTTCCAATCTCCTTTGAATCTCATGAGAACTCAAGGGGAACAAGCAGCAGGAACACCCTAATCCCAGCAGCAATAATCTTCAACCTCCAACTTCCCTAAAACCCCTATTGTCTTAAACCGGGAACGCCCTAAACCCAAGGACCGGGATACTTCCTCAAACCTGATCAGCTCTGAACCCGGATCCGCCTTCCTTGAGCAAGGTCACCTTACATGCAATGTCAACAGCGAAATCCATTTAACATGGGGTACGCTAGCAAGGAAATTTCGATGCGTCATTTCTACTTGGCAATGGCCCTCAGCAGACTGTCATATGGGTGATGAGTTGGAAAGACATCAAAATGTCATATTGTATGGAACAACCACAACCCTACCTTTCTCGCAAATCAGTGAGAAATTAACATGAGATGATTATTTAAAAGAAAAGAACTCCAATTCTCTTACTTTGTCCAATTAGGTTGGTTACAGAGAAATAAATAAGGATTTAGTGATTTGGGATATTTGAGAGTAAGAAATTTAAAAATGCTTTCATTGGTGAATATTAATTATACAGAATAGTGGGTTTGATTGTGGTGTATTTGTACTTGCAGGTAATTTGATCTGTTTTGCTCCCCAGTTCCTCATTTTACCCTCCTCTTCTCCCCTTGATCTCCTTCCTCTACCCTTCTATTTTCATGAGATCTGTTTTGTTTTTCTTTTTCCTCTAGATTCCACATGAGAGAAAACATGACACCTACCTTTCTGACTATGGCTTATAGTGCTTAACATGATGCTCTCCAGTTTCATCCATTTTCCTGCAAATGACATAATTTCATTCTTCGTTATGGATGAATCAAATGACATTGTGTTTATATACCACATTTTATTTATCCATTCAACTGTTGACGAACATCTAGGCTAGTTCGATAATTTGGATATTGTAAATTGTGTTGCTTTAAACATGGGAATGCATATATCTCTAATGTGTGCTGATTTGAATTCTTTTATATAAATACCAAAGATTGATAGAGTTGGGTTATATGGTAGTTTTATTTTCAGTTTGTTGAGGAGCCCATTCTGATTATCATAGTGACTATACTAGTTTGCATTCCCACAAACAGTATGTGAGGGTTCCATTTTTCCTGCATCTTTGCCAACATTTCCTGTTATTTGCATTAATGATTGCCATTCTGATTGGAGGGAGATGAAATCTCAATGTAGTTTTGATTTGCATTTCCCTGATGGCTAATGATGTTTTTTTTTTCCTTATGCTTGTTGGCCATTTGTAATTTTTTTTTTTTTTCAGAAGTGTCTGATTAGTTCATTCATGCGTTTACTGAATGGGCTGTTTTCTGGTGTTGAGATTTTTGAGTTCTTTAATTATCCTGGATATTAATCCTCCATTGGAAAAGTAGCTGGCAGAGATTTTCTTCCATTCTCTAGGTTCTATTGTCAGGGTGCTTGTTTTTTCCTTTGCTGTAAAGAAGCTTTTTAATGTTGTGTTATCCCATTTCTTGATTCTTGGTATTATCTGTTGAGCAACAGGAGTCCTATTAAGAAAATCGGAGATGCCCATCTCTGTTGACCCTATGTTTTCTTCTAATAGTTGCAAAGTTTCTGATCTTATTCCTAGATCTTTGATCCATTTTCAGTTAACTTTTGTGTACAGTGAGAAACAGAGATCTACTTTTAAACTTCTAAATATAGATATCCAGTTTTCTCAGCAATATTTGTTGAGTTTTGTCTTTTTCCAGGTTGTTTTGCCACCCTCTGTCAAGAATCAGATGACCATACCTGTGTGGGTTTTCCTCTGTGTCCTCTATTCTGTTTCATTGATTGACATGTGAATTTTATGCCATTACCATGCTGTTTTTGTTACTATAGCTCAGTGGTATCATATGAAGTCAGGTATAGTGATTCCTCCAGCTTTGTTCTTTACTTAAGATTGTCTGTAATTCCAAGTCTTTTGTTCTTCCATATAAATTTCACAACTTTTTTTAGTTCTAATAATAATATCACTGGTATTTTTATGGGAATCGCATCAAACCTGTAGTTCACTTTTATGTAGTATGGCCATTTTAGTAATATTAATTCTACCTATCCATGAACATGGAAGGTCTATTAATGTCCTGCTATCTTTTTCAATTTCTTCCTTATGAATTCTGTAATTTTCTCTGTAGAGGTCTTTTGCCTCTTTTCTTAGATTCATTCCTATTTTGATTTTTTGAAGCTATTGTAAATGAAATTGTTTTCATGATTTCTTTCTCAGTGAATTCATAATTTGTGTATAGAAAATTAATTTTTGTATGTTGATCTTGTATTTATTATTTTGCTGAACGTATAAGCTCTAGAAGTCTTCTGGTGAAGTTTTTAGAATGTTCTCGGTATAGAATCACATTATCTGCAAGTGGACAATTTGATTTCTTCCTCTCCCATTTGTAATCTTTTTATTTCTTTCTGTTGATGAATTGCTCTGGCTAAAATTTCAAGAACTATATTAAATAGGAATGGTAAAAGTAAACATCTTTGTCTTGTTTCTAATTTTAGAGGAAATGCTTTCAATTTGTCACCCCTTAGTATGATGTCGTTGTTTAGTTTTGTCATATATGCCCTTTATGATTTTGGCCCTTTTATCCTTAGCTTCTTCAGGTTTTTTTTTTAATCATGAATGGATAAATTTTTGAAAACTTTTAATGTCTGTATTGAAATAATCTTGTGATTTTTGTCCTTTGCTCTATTTATGTGGTATACTATGTATACTGATTTGCATATGTTGAACCAACCTTACATCCCTGGAATGGAACCAACTTGATCATGGTGTATGATTTTTTAAATGTTTTCTTCAATTCAATCAGCAAATATTTTACAGCAGCTGCCAGGTATAGTGTGAAGCTTTGGTCTATGCTTAGCAACCCCATTGATTACACTGCTTTAGGAATCAACTCAAGACACAGATTATGCATTTTGAATGGGCAGTACTGTATCTACCTCCTTCTAAGTACAATGTCCCAGAGTGCTGATACTCAAGTCACAGAATCTCTGTATGTCCACCAGTGATCACCACTTCTTCACTAAGCTGCTATTTTCAGAATTTTTTATTTTTTTTCTTTTAAAATGTACGTGACAATAGAGTGTATTTCAATGTATTATACATACATGGGGTATAATCTCCTATTCTTAAGGTTGTACATGAGTGGACTTTACACTGGTCATGTATTCATATATGAACATAGGAAAGTTTCATCCAATTCATTCTATTGTCTTTCCTATTCCCATTCACTCTTCCTTCTCTTCATTCCCCTTTGTCTAATCCAATGAACTTCTATTTCCCCTCCTTGTTTATTGTGTATTAGCATCTATATATCAGAAAGAACATTCAGCTTTTGGTTTTGGGAGATTGGTTTATTTCATTTAGCATGATAGTCTTCAGTTCTGTCCATTTACTGGCAAATGCCATAATTTCTTTTCTCTTTATAACTGAGTAATATTCCACTATGTATATGTACCACATTTTTTTATCCATTCATCTGTTGAAGGGCACCTAAGTTGGTTCCATAGTTTGGCTATTGTGGATTGAGCTGCTATAAACATTGACGTGGCCACATCACTGTAGTATGCTGATTTTAAGTCATTTGGGTATATGCCGAGGAGTGGGATAACTGGGTCAAATGGTGGTTTCATTCCAAGTTTTCTAAGTAATCTCCATACTGCTTTCCAGAGTGGCTGCACCAATTTGCAGACCCACCAGTAATGTATGAGTGTACATTTTCACCCACATTCTGGCCAAAATTTATTGTTACTTCTATTCTTGGTAATTGCCATTCTGACTAGAAACAGATGGAATCTTATGGTAGTTTTACTTTGCATTTCTGTAATTGCTAGAGATGTTGCACATTTTTTCATATAGTTGTTGACAAATCATATTTATTCTTCTATAAAGTATTTGTTAAGTTCCTTTGCCCACTTCTTGGTTGGGTTATTTTTTTGTGTGTGTGTTGTTAAGATTTATGAGTTCTTTATATATCCTGAAGATTAATGCTCTATCTGAGGTGCAGGTGGCAATGAGTTTCTCGAATTCTGTAGGCTCTCTTCAAGAGACATTTTGGAAGCATGAGGGAATTCAAGCATCAGGCAGATTTACAGAGATAATAGATGTTCTACTATGACTGAGATGCTACTAACTTATGGGAAAATAACATAATGTAGGTCAAGTAGAGTTAACACATCTATACAATATCTTACCCAATAACTGTTGGATACAATTACTTTTCAGCTACTTATGGAACTTTCTCCAAAATAGGTCATATTTTATCGCACAAAACAGGTCTTTAGAAATAGAAAAAAGTTGAAATAATGCCTTGCATCTTATCAGAAAAAAAACAGAATAAAATTAGAAATCAGCAGAAAAACTACAGAAACATTTATCCTTAGTTAATTGAGTAGATATAAAGTTAACATTCTATTGTCTACTCACCTGTGGTTTCAATGTCTTACACCTAATTATTGTTCTTTGGACCATAAGAAGTAAATCTATTGCATGGCTTCTGTGGTTATTTAAAGGCATTGATTATATCCATTCACAGAAGGATTTCAGGTATCATCCTTTGCTTGTTCAAGTATATTTTTTAGGTAATAGCCTGGAGCACAGTGCCTGTAATATGTTTTATTATTATTGAAAAATTAATTGACTGTTGGATTTGAATTCTTTCACTATCATAGACTCTTCCTTGGGCACCTCAAATTTATCTTAAAATCTTTTCAAGAGTGGGTTTCAGAATGGAATTAATAATCCATAATTCATCTAAGCAATGTATATATGTATATGTATGTATGTATATATATATATATATATATATATATATATATATATGTATATATATATATATATATATCAGATCAGCATGGCCTAGGATTAATAGCTGCCATTTATTGTGCACTTAAAATGTGCTTGGAACTATACAAAGCACATTAGATAAAACCTCAAATATTCTCATCCTAATTTTTGAGATGGGAGATACATACTTATTTTAGAGTTGAAGAAATAGAAGTCAGGCAAAGAAAAAATTCACTCAAGATTGTTTAGTTAATAAGGCACTAAGATTTGAAACAAAGTTTTTCTAACCTCAAAGCTCACACCTTTAACCATTATTTCATTACCATATTATATATCCTTGGCAAAATATTAAAGCTTTGGTACATGCTGAGTTTTTTGTCAATTATATTTCATTTTTTGTTCCTTATCACCCCTTTTATTTACCTGTGTAATTTGTTTTCTTTCTTATATTTAACTTGAGTATAATCTTAATAAAAATGTGGATTATAATAATTATTATTTATACACTTAATTGAGAATTTAATTTATAGACTATTTTTACTTGTCTCTCTATCAAAAGAGAGGAATGCTGGTTTTCATATCTCCATCTGCACTCAAGCCAAAATACTTCTTTGGTCACTGATGTATGTCTAGCACTTAGTACAGTGCTTTATTCATAACAAGTTCTCAAAAGATAATCATAAAATAAATTGCTGCAATAAAAAAGATAATTTATGTGAGAATTTAACATAATAACTTAGAAATAGTTTACTACCAATAAATTGTATCTATTATTACTAATTTGGCTTTTGAATATGTATAGGAAAAACACGTCTGTTTTCCATAACTCAGAATATTAAGATTTATTTTTATCTCCTCTATTAAAAAAATTATATTTGTTTCTAGTTGCTTGTTACCTGAAGATGTCTCCTGTTTGTCTCAATTACTTATAAAAATATGTGGATAGATCTGGGAATAAATTTTTAGAACAGAAACTCTCCTCTAGGCTAAAAGTAGATTCCGAATTTAGACTTCTGTCTAGATAGCTGTTTATTCTTTTAGACTTCTGGACATTTATAACTGACAAGGGACTGATAAATCACCAATATCTTAAACCAAAAAGCCAAATGACTTTTAGCAAATGATTACCCTTCCCTCACAATATCCCTTTTGACAATTCTCACCAGGTTCCTCAGTGTCAAAGAGCATCTGGTGAAGGCTGCAGATGTGTCTCTGAGGACAGTTTTTGACCTCATTTGCCATTTGCAGTAAAGATTCATCAGTTCCAAATTGAAAGGAATGGAAATTGATTGTGAAGGCAAACATCAGGCTTTCATTCTGAAAAAGAAGCAAATTCAACCTAACTCCAAGAGAAAAATCTGTCCAAATGTTATATAACACAAAGAAAAATACAGATTATTTCCTTGTTAGACAGCTCATTGATAAAATTGAACATTTCTTTCTTTTTTTCTTGTTTAAGTGATACTATTGATATATACACTAGTCGTAAAAATCTCATAGATTTTAAATTTATTTCCTTTCCTATTATTTCATCATTAATTTTTTTGGAAAATTTTGAAATGGTAATGGAATCTCATTTTAAAATCCAATGCAGGGGTATGTTTAAATAAGAGAAACTGATTACATAAATTTGTCTTTTACCTTAAACTCATAAAAATTGCATAAAAGAATGAACATAAAAATAATCTTCTTGGGCCAAAGAGAATGATATATGATGCAAAAGCATAGGAATACTTCAAAGAGTTTTCAGATTGAGAATGGGTAGAAGAGTCATCAAAGAAACCACCTAGCAAAAGAAGGTAAGGTCTAGTTTTGCCAAAGAATTCCAGTGAGAATAAGTTCTCAGGCTCCCTGAAAAAAAATAGGTAAGGAAAGTAATTAGGGAAAAATAAACTTGGTTGAAAGTTGATATATTAAAAGCTGAGACATTTGTATACTCACCTGAATTCCAGGAAGCACCACAATTGTGACTTTTCCACCCCCAGAGAATAAAAGCAAATTCTTTGTAGAGATGGAACCAGTCAGCCCCTGGATACCGGGAAATCAGTTTATATAGAGTATAGAAGTGAGGGGTCAAATTGTAAATTTATAAATTCATCTGAATTTAGGCTTCTATCTAGATGTATACTTATTCTTTTTATTTCTGGACATTTATACTTGAAAAGGGACTGATAAAACCAATATTCAGAGAATTTTGCAATGAGGTTACTCTTATCAGTTTGCAACCTGATGGCTCACTGTTAAGCATTCAGTCTCTACTAAAGCCCAAAATCAAGTCAATAGCTTTTTCTCAAAAGAAAATATCCTCAGAGAATGGCAGCAATTTGCCCCAAAATTCTAAGGGTCTATATTATAATTCACTTAGAGGATTCTGCTAACGTTTCTAAATACCATTTTTACCATGGACATGTCAAAACCCATTAAATCTGCTAGATCAAATACAAGAGTGTTAGAGACTTCTCTTTTTCTGGGACCCACTCAAAAGTATTACTTTTTGGAGGTCCCTTGGTAAGGTGCCAGAGAGGGACACCAATAAAATTAATGCAAATGCTATTAGGAGGGGCCAGATACAACATCTCTTCTTTCACTTTAGAAGGGATATTTTTGTCATTCTATTTGCTAACAGACTCCTAGAAATCTCACTGAGGTGGATGCTTCCTGATTTTGTGTGTGTATATGTATATGCATATATATATGCATAAATTGTATATATATATATATATATATATATATATGCAATTTCTTTATTCATTCAGCCATTGGTGGAAACCTAGACTGGTTCCACAGTTTGGTACTGCAAAATGTTCTGCTATGAACATAGGCATGAATATATTGATATAGGGTTCTGACTTTAATTCTTGACAATAAAAACTGAGGAACAGTAAATACAGCTGTGTCATATAATGTTTCTATTCCTAGTCATTGGAGGAAGCTCCATACTGATTTCCATAGACACTGTAATAATTTTCAATCCCAACAACAGTGTAAAATTGTTTCTTTTTCTCCACATCCTCTTCTCTCCAGCATTTGTCATTGTGTTCTTTTAATTTTTATTTATCATGGAATGTTTTAATTTCATTTTCAAATCTGAAACAATTTTACTGAATATAAAATTCTTGGTTGGCATCTGTTTTCTTTCAGAACTTGTAATATGTTATTCCAGGAACTCCTAACTTTGAGGTTCTGGGGTAAGTAATCAGTTGAGATCTGAATTGGTTTCTCCGTATATGTAATTTGTTTTTTCTCTTACAGCCTTTAAGATTTTATCTTTATTCTGTATGTTTGTCATTCTCATTATAATGTGTCTTGGTGTGGGTCTGCTGTAATTTTGTACTTTTGGGATCCTGTAAGCCTCTTGTATTTGATTTTCCATTCCATTTCCAACTATCTATAGTATAAAAGAACATTTGTTAAAATGATGTATGATTTAAAATGGTGGATGAGAGAACAGTGGTAGTGTAGTATGCAATATTCACGAGAGAGGAAGATAGAAGCTAGAAGTAAAAATTCACAGGAAGAGTGGAAGAGTAGCCAACAGAGATTGGCTATTGGCTGGAGAAAAGTTGGAAAGAAAATAGACAAGAGAGAGAAATAATACAAACAAAAAGAAAAAAATTAAAGACATAAGAATACAACAAAAATGCAAAACACCAATCATACATGATTGTCCTCCACACACTGATGCATAAAAAACATTCTGTTCCAAATATGGTAGAGAGATTAGTGAATCAAAAAATAACATAAAATAAAATATGTCTTGCTGGAAAGTTGAATTATCTCTGTCAGTGTTCAACAGTTTCTCAGCCCTGTCTTTGACATCTCTTGGGATCACCAAACCCAGATCAGCCCTTGCAAACCCATCTCTATCCCACCAACCAGAGCTTCAGATATCTTAGGATCAGCGAACTGCAGTCCCAAGATCTCAATGCTGCTCCTACTTGCAGAGAGACCACCAGGGATACACTCATGCAAAGGAGCAACCCCAAGATGCAGCAGCAGCAGCAGCAAGACAATGGCCACCAGAACTCTCAAAAGGCTCCTCCAAACCTTCAGGCACCCCCTCACTGGACCTGCTGATCTCAGCTGTAGTCCCCACACAGAGGCTCTTGTGGCTGACGCTCAGGCCCCTGCACTGACTGGTGTCCCAAAATGGGTGAAGCCATGTGCAACCAAATCTGGAGTCCCCCCAAAAACAGTCTTTTAGGCTTGGAGCAACAGTATTCATAGTGGTTGTTGACAATAGGCAGCATGTCAGCAGTACTAGAGGCTGCAGCGGCAGCTACCACTGCAGTTGTTGTGGGGGGATTGTCTCTAGGAGATCTCCAGGGGTCAGCAGCAATCTTGGCTTCAATTGCATCTAAGGAAGTGGTATCTTCAGTGGCAGTAACACCCAGAAATAAGACCTCCATGTGATCTCAGGCTGGCAGCAGCAGAATCAGAGGCAACAATCATCATTGTGATCTTGATGGTTGTCATTCTAACTGGAGTAGGATGAAATCTCATTATAGTTTTGATTCGCATTTTCATAATTGCTAAAGATGTGGAACACTTCTTCACATATTTGTTGGCCATTTATATTCCTTCTTTTCAGAAGTGCCTAGTCAGTTCATTAATTTGCCTATTTATTAATTAGGTTATTTTTTTGATGTTAACTTTTTGGGTTCTTTATATATTCTTTTTTAAATTTATTTTTTATTATAATTTGCTATACATGACTGCAGAATGCATTACAATTCTTATTACACATACAGAGCACAATTTTTCATATCTCTGGTTGTACACAAAGTAGAGTCACACCACTCGTGTCTTCATACATGTATTTAGGGTAATGATGTCCATCTCATTCCAACATCGATTTTACTCCCTTCCCCCCTCCCTTCCCCTTCCTTCCCCTTCCACCCCTTTGTCTTTTAATCTAGAGTTTGTCTAATCTTTCCATGCTCCCCCTCCCAACCTCACTATGAATCAGCCTCCTTATATCAGAGAAAACATTTGGCATTTATTTTTTGAGATTTGCTAACTTCACTTAGCACTATATTCTCCAGCTCCATCCATTTACCTGAAAATGCCATAATTTTATTCTCTTTAGTTGCTGAGTAATATTCCATTGTATATATATACCACATTTTCTTTATCCATTCAGCTACTGAAGGGCATCTAGGTTGGTACCACAGTTCAATTATTGTGAATTGTGCTGCTATAAACATTGATGTGGCTGTGTCCCTGTAGTATGCTGTTTTTAAGTCCTTTGGGTATAGACTAAGGAGTGGGATAGCTGGGTCAAATGGTGGTTCCATTCCAAGTTTTCCAAGGAATCTCCATACTGCTTTCCATATTGGCTGCACCAATTTGCAGTCCCACCAGCAACATATGAGTGTATCTTTTTCCTCACATGCTCACTAACATTTATTGTTGTTTATGTTCTTAATAACTGCCATCCTGACTGGAGTGAGATAAAATCTTCGAGTAGTTTTGATTTGCATTTCTCTAATTGCTAAAGACATTGAATATTTTTTCATGTATTTGTTGATTGATTGTACATCTTCTTCTGAGAAGTGTCAGTTCCTTGGCCCATTTATTGATTGTGTTATTTTTTTTTGGTGTTTAGCTTTTGAATTCTTTATATACCCTAGAGATTAGTGCTCTATCTGATGTGTGAGGGGTAAAAATTTGCTCCCAAGATGTAGGCTCTCTATTAACCTCACAGATTGTTCCTTTTGCTGAGAACTTTTTTAGTTTGACTCCATCTCATTTATTGATTCTTGATTTTAATTCTTGTGCTATATGAGTCTTATTAAGAAGTTGAGATCTAATTCAACATGTTTTTTTCTATTAGATGCTGTGTCTCTGGTTTAATTCCTAGGTCTTTGATCCACTTTCAGTTGAGTTTTGTGCTTGATGAGAGATAGGGGTTTTAATTTCTTTTTGTTGCATACAGAATTCCAGTTTTCCCAGCACCATTTGTTCAAGAGGCTATATTTTCTCTCTTCATATTCATGAAATTAATTCTTTGTCAGAAGAGTAGCTGACAAAAATTTTCTTTCATTCTTTTTGTTTTCTCTTCACATACCTAATTGATTGCTTCGCTGTGCAGAAGCTTTTTAATTTGACACCATCCCATTTATTGACTGTTGGCATTGTTTCCTGAGCTTTTGGGGTCCTATCAAGAAAATTGTTTCTTGTGCCTATAAGCTGGAGTGTTTACCCAACATTTTCTTCTAGGAGTTGCATAATTTTTGGTCTAATTCCTTGTTTTTTTGGTTTTTTTTTTTTTTTTTTTTTGCTTCATTTTGTGTTGACTTTTGTACAGGGTGAGAGATAAGCATCTAGTCTCAATCTTCTACATATGAATAACCACTTTTCTCAGCACTTTTAATTAAAAAGACTTATCTTTTCTCCAATACATGTTTTTGCATTTTTGTCAAGGATCAGATGCCTGTAGATGTGTGGGTCTGTCTGTGCATCTTCTGTTCTGTACCATTCATCTGTGTGTCTTGTTTTTATGTTGGTACCATAACATTTTTGTTAGTAATCTCTGCAGTAAATTTGAATTCAGGTTTTGTGGTGCATCCAGCATTGTTTTCTGAATTAGAATTGCGATGGATATTCTGGATCTTTTATTCTTCAAAATGAATTTTAGGACTATTTTTCCAAGATCTATGAAGAATATCATTGGTATTTTAAGAGAGATTATATTAAATCTGCATTTTGCTTTTAGTAATGTGGCCATTTTAACAATATTAATTCTGACTATGAACATGGGAGGTCTTTCCCTTTTCTTGTGTATTAAATTTCTTTTTTAATGATCTACAGTTTTTAATTGTAGACTTCTTTCAGTTAGATTTATTCCTAGGTATTTTGATTTTGATTTTTTGAGCCTACTTTGAATGATTAATACACCAAGCTCCAATAAAAAAGTAGATGCCATACAAAAACAGATAGTTAATAGAAATGATTAAAAAAAACTCACATGGAAAGAATATAAATAAGAAAAATAGTGACAGAAATAAAGAATCCCTTCTAAGAAGTTATCAGAACCAGGGAGTTTGACGATAGGTCAATATGAACATCCAAAATGAAAACACACTGAAGACTCTTCATTAGAAGCCAGGCAAATGAAAAAAAAAAAAAAGAGAATATTTAATTCCTTCTAACTGGCACTTATTTACCCTAATGGACATCCCCAGCATTTATTCTTGCATCTCTATTTTTTCCCAATATCAGCATGTGTGTGAGCTCTTTCCGTGACTTACAAATACAATCCTGATTTCCCCCTGCACCAGTGTGAGCAATCTGTGTTCATTTTCTGAGTTATGCTTTCCTCATTTGAACTTATCTCCCTACCAATTACAGTTTAAACTTACTAAAATAGCTTAATTAATATTAAATTATATTATGGAATAAAATGGCTGCTTATTCAATTTTAACAATAATAATCACAGTAGCAATAATTTATTAAGATCTCATTAAATTTCAGGCTAAATGCTAAAACTCTTTACATATATTTTATTCGTTCATTTGAAAATGAGTCTTCTTCGTGCAAAAGGCCAGATAAATTCCTCGTCACGTGATATATGTTGGGAAATAGGCTTTGGGTCACCAGGCAGAAATCATATGGCTCCCCAGGCTTTCCATTATCTCATGCCACAGTCAGGAAGTCTGTTATTCTTTCTATTTTGGTAAAACTACCACCACCATAGAACACTTTCTTTCTAGAAATATAAGGTGGCCTCCTAAGTGCAGAAATATTCCAGGTCAAAGTCTGGATTTGAGAGGCAATACTTTATGGAGTTTTCAGAAAAAGCCAGCAGCTCTATGGCTATAAATAATGTCAAGGACCTCTGAAGGTCATACATTGCCACACATCTCCCTGTCAGGGAAAAATACCTGGATAAGCTGAGCTACAGTGTCATTCTTCCAGCTGAGAAAGGCATACCCATGGCTCGCTTCTGTGTACAGACTTATTAAGGTGTGGTCTTGGGAATGGAAGACAGATTGTGAGGCAGTTGGAACAGGGCCCTCAGAACTTCCCTGAGAAGTTCTGAAACTGGAAAGACTCTTGGACCCTTGCAGATGTCTCAGACTAAGACCGGGTCTATGATTTTGTACTCTTAAAATGATCAGTAAACATATATGAGGTGTCCCAGGAATTAGCATAGACTTGGGCAAAGAAACTCCCTTGGTAGAAGGCAGTTCCTAAAAAAGGGCTGATCTGAGAATTACCAGGACCCATACATGCAGCTGAAGAAATAAATTCCTCAGTTATCTTATCAAGTGGGCAAATCTGGCCCATGTACTTACAGCATGCACAACTGACTCTGTTGCTCTTCTTAATCAAAATGTGTCACTACAATTTATGATTTTACCACCCTACAGTTGTCGATTGTCTAATCCCTTAGTACAAGAGTTCTTAAACTGCAGAAAGACTAGAAGGCAATTATGTAGAAAAAGAAATCAATACTTTTAAAAAATCAATACTTGGCTGAGCAATAAATAATACAATCATTGGGGAACACTTAAATAATATAATGCTCCCAATAAGCCAAACCACAGAAAATTTTAATGAGAATTATAAATATTTGAAACCAAAATGTCATATTACATACTCCAAAGAGCAACACAAATGGTACTTTACTCATTTTTTAAGGTAGAGGTTGAATTATTATATTCTATTAAAGTCATTTGTCATTAGAAAGTGATTAGTAAAGAAATTGCTATTAATCTCTTCAGTTACACAAACTAAATTATTGAAGTGTGATAAATTTGTGTAGGCAACAACTTAAGCAGAACTCTGTGGGAATTGAACCACTGAGATATATATCAAAATGATTGAATTCTTACAGTGAAAGAGCATGTAAAACTTGTTTATTATTATTGTGACTGCTACTAATTCATACAAAACCAAATTACACTTTATGCTATTAAATTTAGTCACATTAAGCAGGTTTCTTATTTCTTTACTCTTTGCTTTGAATTTCTTCATGCCAATAAAATAATGATAAAAACCAGTCTCTTGCATAGTTAGAAACTAAATTTTTAATAATAATAAACATTTGAATCATTTTTTATTTGGGGAGAATCACTGAATCTTTCTGAACTATAGTTATTATTCATATGTAAAATGGGGATTGCTATCTCTCAGAACTATGATAGAGAATCCCAATGACAGCACTGATTATTCAAAATGCAGTTCGCAGGTATACCAAGATCACTATTATCATTATTTCCTTCACAGGGCCACACAATCACCAGCATTATCTCCATCCTTGTCATTGTCAATAACATGATGTCACATCATCCTCACTCTGACCCCTCAAATTTGTAAGGAATGGGGGGAATGCCTTATTCCACTTATGCCACCAAACTGTGAATTTCCTTTTTTCCACTTAGACCCAAGGGTAACAATGGAAGAGAGTTGTAAGTTTATGAAGAAAAACCCATCACATAAATGTTTTGAGTGACAGAAATTTAACACAGACCAGAGGTTTATGAACATGGTGAACCTGATCTGAATTTTTAATATTTAGGAAAAATCTGTTAAATATTAATCCTAATTTTAAAATTATTACCAATATGATTTTATAGTGATTAATATTTTCAGGATAAATTTAGCATAAATTTTGATAAATACAAGAGAAGTCAGTGGACCCAGTATGTGTAATCCCTAAGCCATCCACAAGAACATCTAAATTAGTTATGTACAGAAAGAGAACAGCTTTAGTTTCAAAGATATTTCAGTACTGGCTTCAATAAGATTTCTCAGGATTATCAGAGATGTTTCTCAACATTTGATGTGCCAACAATACTTTTTATGAACAAGCTTTCTCTGAACATCTGGAGACTGTATCACAAATGATAGTCATAATCACATGGGTTCCAGCACTTCTGAAGGTTATTATGTATTGATCCCTCTTATCAGGCCCTATTGATTCATGTCCTTGAAAATGCCACATGGAATCCACATTCTCTTTCTCTGTGTAAACAATGGAATATGGCCTAAGTGAAGAAGTGTGGTTTCCGAAGGTGTTACTGAAGGCATAGTGTTGTAGGCCTTATTCCAACCTCTGGACCTCTCAGGCTGAAGAGCCTGTCACAAGGTCATTAGGACTCTCATACAGTTCCTTGAAGAGATCAAAATGAAGAAGAGCTGATGGACCTAACCAACAGCCAACTTACAGCCATATGAGTGATCCTCAGAGGTGGATCCACCAGTCAAAGCAAAGACTTCAGATGGTGTAGCTCTGTCTGCTATCTAGTTGCAAGTGCTTGAGAGATCCCCCCCAAATAAGTTTCCACTGTGCCTTCCAGGATGTCTACTCCACTGAATCCATGATCACAATAAATGATGGTCTTATATGAATAGTTTAGGGGGTAATTTCTTGGACGGTATTAGATAACTCGGATACCATATTTTCTTTAATTCCAAAGGAATTCTATCCGCTGGAAAGTTTAGAAACGTTGTGTGTGAGAGATTGAAAAAGAGAGAAAGAGTCAGAGAACAATTTATGAGGGATTTTGTGAAGAATCAATTGGAGGTGTCTCCATTCTGAAAATAATTAAAAACAAACAAACAAACAAACAAAAAAACCTTTGGGAGATTAGACCATCTCTTGAGGTAGAAATAGCTAACCAGCAAAATCTTCCTTTTCCATTTCAAAGAATAGGATTTCAGTTAGGGAGATGGCTTTAGACTCAGATGCTATATATATCCCAAAGTTCCTCTCCCAACCCTGCATTGGCGGCTTATTGTCACTGCAATTTCTCTGATTTGCCCCCCAGAAGGGAGAGCTACTCACAACTAGGAATAAACACTTCGGATTTGTGTGAACAAGACAGGAACTTCATTGTGTGAATTTCATTACATATTTATTATGCAAACTTAGTATGCCAGAACAAATATATTTGAAATCATAAAAATAAATGGCAGTTTGGTTTATCTCCTGTGCTCTTAGTCTCCTTCCTGTTTTCACACAGCTTGAGGGTTCCTTGGGGAACATATTCTTTTCATAAGCTCGATGCTTGTTTCTTATGGTTACTCACCATGAACACTTTGATGCTAGAATGAGGACATCTTGGTAATTAGAACACAGTGCTTTAAAGTGCAAATAAATAATATTTTAAAAGCCTGAAGTAATTTAAATATGTAACAAATATCAAATTTTGCCTGAATTCTTGGGATTGTTTTTGCGTGTGTTAATATAAAAAGTTTATACTGAAAAGAGAGAACTGAAAACTATACACATTCATTCCTTCATGATTGCAAAGGTAAATATTTTCTTTCAGAAGAATTTATATATAAAAACATTAGATATTTTGTATGAGGTTTTTTAATGTAATAGTGAAAAATATGCATCTCAGGTTTATAACACATAAGATTCAACCTTGGTTAATGAGGACCTTCCACCCAATAATGTACACACAGGTTAAAAAAATGAATAAAGATATATCACAACAACATATATTGAACTGAATGTACTCAAACAGGAATTAAGAAAGTTTCTTTTTAACTGAGACACTTAAAAAATTAAAATTGAGGAAAAAATATACAGAATAAGATTGAACTTATAAAAAATAACAGACCAAAAAAACCAAATTACCTCAATAATAACATCTGATTGCTGAATTTAAAAATATATTAAAATATAAATTTAATATGGGACATTAAAGATAGGAAAAAAATCAAGAGAACAATAGTGACATAAAAACAGAAATTAAATGTGTTGAAGACAAAGAAGCAATAATATTCATATAATTGCATTCCCAAAAGAACAAAACAAAGGAACAGAACCAATATTAAAAATATGAAACTAAGTCATACTTCTAGAAATAAAAGGAGACCTGTATCTACATTTTGAGAGGGAATATCTTATGCCTGGGAAAATAAAATGTTGGGTCCTGTAAAATTAAACTACAATGAAATGTAGATTGTATCTACAATGAAATATGGATTGTATCTACAATGAAATGTATCCCCAAATAGAAGTATATCTGATCTTTTTAAGCAATTTATTAAACTCATGCTAATTGTTATTAGCATGAAGGGAAAAAGAATCTTGGTCAAATAATTAAACTCCAAAAAAGAGCAAAAATCAAGAATGGGCCCTGACAAATATCAATTTATATTACAAAGTCACAGTAATAGGAAACTATGATAGTTTAGAAAAACATAGACAACTGTTCCAAGGAAACATCATCATAAATTCCACAAAACATAAATCTAATATTGAAAAACATAACATTTTCATTAGTACATAATACATAATTTAAAAATCAGTAAAAATAAATAACTTTTTAAGAAAAACTCCTAAAATACAAAACCATAAAGCAGAAATAATTCTGTTAGTCTATTTTCTGCTATAACAGTCTATATTCTAGTTAGTCTATATTCTGCTATGACAGAACACCACAAACTAGGTAATTCATATGCAATAAGTTTATTTGACTCATGGTTCTAGAGTTCAAGAGTATAGCACCAGCACCTGGAGGAGAACTTCATGTTCTACCATGATATGGTGGAAGAGCAAGCAAGCACACGAGAAAATGGGAAAATCCAACTGAATGTATCTTTTTTTGTTAAGTCAGAAATCCACTCCTGTGATAACTAACCCACTCCCAAGGTAGCATGAGAGTCCTTGTGACCTAATCACCTCTTTAAAGTGATTTAAACTTTTCATATTATTACAATGGCAATTAAATTTCAACATCAATTTTGAAGAGAATATTCTAATACCAAAGCAGTGATTAAGGGTAGCAGTGATAACACTATAGCTACTTCTCTTTAATGAATGATAAAACAGACAGAATTTAAAACAAATGACAGATGAATAAACATTGACAATCAGGGCCTAATACTTAAGATATAGAAGAAATTTCTAGAATTCAACAATAAAAACAGATAAATGGTATTAATACACAAATCACAAAAATGAAACCCAAAAGGCTAAAAAGCATGTGATTATATATTTTCACTTATTAGTAATGAGATAAATGCAAATTTTTTAAAATGGGATGTCAATTTGTACTGTTAGCTTGGAAAGTAAGTAAAAAGTTTGATATTGCCAAGTATTCACAAATCATAGTGATTTTAACTATATAGAGACTCTATGATCCAACTTTCTATTCCTGAATATACACCCTTACAAAGTTATCACAACCATCCAAAGGCATAATGATGAGTTTTATTGGTCGTAATGAAATAATGAAGCTAATCTTGTTAACTATCACTTGGTGAATGGAGATAAGTAAATTTTAGTGGATTTATATTGAGGAATACTGGGTAGGACTTGTAAGTGATAGACTAAGTATATAGCATATATAGATCTTCAACTGTACTCCTGAGTTAACAAGAAAAGGGAAGAATGAGTTCTTTAGAACAATTATCTTTACATCAATTAAAAGTGGACCCATGAAGTAAGCATGGTGGCATGTGCCTCTAATCCCAGTAATTCAGGAGGTTGAGGCAGAGGATCACAAGTTTGAGGACAACCTGTGCTACTTAGCAAGACCCTGTCTCAAAAGAAAGTAGATTCACCTCAAAGTATAAGGCAAGTTTTACAATAATATACAAAAAAGTAGAAATCTTACATATTGACTATATTATAATGGTTGATTACAGAAAGTTAAAAAGAAACAAGGGATGAAGAAAAATGAGAATACAAACACAAATACTTCCCTGTACTCATACATGTTTATATATATGCACATACAAACACACAATCATGTAGACAATACACATGCATCCACAGAAGAGAGACTAATCATAGTGTGGATTAATCACAATGTGCTATGAACTGAAAAGATAGGCATAATATTCCATATCTGAGCGCAAAAATTAAATGACAATCAAAATCTAAAATTTTATAGCAATATAAGTAAGACATGGTGGTGTATGCCTAAAATTCCAGCCATTTTGAAGCCTGAGGCAAGAGTATCACAAGTTTGAGCACAGCATGGGCAACTTAAGGAGATCCCATCTCAAGTTATTGGGAAAAAATAAATAAATAAGTGCTGGGTAAAGTTTAGTGGTAAGTGCTTTGCTTGCCTAGAATGCAATCACAAAGCCCTCAGTTTCAACCCCAGTACAACAACAGCAACAACAAAATAATAACGATAATAATAAAAAGACTTACATAATAATCTAGAAAAAGGAAAAGAACAATGAAACGTTTTACATTCACTCTATAAAATTTACTTTTGATATTTGTTTGATTGATCAATATAAATTCCTGACATCTGCCTTGACAAGATAATTTGCTAAACCATCATGCAGTTTCTTGGCAGCTGAGAGCCAATGTAGTAGATTATTTTATTTTAAGAGAAATATATTCTGGAAATCAAAGCATTGATAACTATTTATATCATAGACAAATTTTCACAAGAATTACACTTAAATATTCTGCATCTCATGAACATAATAATCATTTAATATTTTGCCCAATTTTATATGATGATGGGGCTGCATCATAATATCTGTGATTTTTGTGGTTAGGGCAGTCATTTATCAATGCAATATTCAGACAATTATCAATTCCTTTTACCATGTGAGAAAAATATCATCGACTTCAGAAAAACATCATCTATAACTTATTTATAATAGGATTTACTTTGGGGTCAATAACATTTCCTTTAATAATTACATAATGGAGAGAGGTCACATGATAAGAGAGATTATAAGATTCATTTCATGCTAAAGAAAAAAAATGCCTGTACTCCTTGGGAGTTCTGCCCCTTTCTCTTCATTTGACTTGGAAACTCTTGTGTCTACCTCAATCCCAAGGCCATATCTTTAGTGACTCCATCGATCACCAAATCCAAAAGACCCAATCTTAATTTGCTTTTCTTGATACTGTTGTAGCAATTTTAAGAAAATTTCTCTTTATCTCTCTATATCTCTCTCTTTTTCTCCCTCTTTTTTATTTTCTACAAAATATAAGTCCAAAGAAGTATAATTTATTTAATTTCCAGCTTCTCAAGTACTTATTATGGCATTCCATCATTATGGAATCCTGAAGAAATTACTAAATTAAAATCCTGAAGAAATTACTAAATTTATTACTAAATTAAAATCACACAATTTTAAAATTCACCCTTCTAGGACTATTATTAATTAACATGTACACTTTAAAGTTCTTTTTTTTCTGCAAAGATGTGAAATTGTAGTAACTTTATTTTTGATGTTTTGGGTTTTTTTAATTTAAATTTTTTTTATTTATATATGACAGTGAAATGCATTACAATTCTTATTACACATATAGAGCACAATTTTTTATATCTCTGGTTGTATACACAGTATATTCACACCAATTCATGTCTTCATTCATACCTGTACTTTGGATAATAATGATCATCACATTCGACCATCATTAATAAAGTCCTTTTAATTAGAGCAATACATGTACTTGATTAAAACCAGAAAATTTTATTACAAAACAAAACAGTCCTCTGCCTTACTCTGCTCTTCACTTCTTCTAAATCCCAATAGTAACTTTTTTGTTTGTTTTCCTTTCCCATTTTCCCCATAGTTTTCATATCGTACAGTGTTGTGCTTGCACTGCTTGCTTTTGGTCAAAGAGAACTCAAAGCCTATTCTTTTGCTCTCTATTATTTTGATATTGATAATGACAAGCCAAATTCTATTCAGATTTTTGTTTATTTATTTCGGCAATTTTTTCTTTTCTTCTGGGAGAATTTTTCTGCACCATTTCTTTCATAATTTTCCCCCTCTTCATCTCTCTGATCTCTGTACCAGTGAAGTACAGGTCCTCCTAGTTTTCTACAATGCTACTGAGTGGCTTTGTAAATGCAGCTTTAATTTCTAATCCTCTTAATGTTTAGATTTGCCTTTTTTATGGAATTATGGTTTTAATAATGTAGTAAGTTCTTGAATCCTTCTCAGGACATATTGTAGTAATTTCCTTTTAATTTCTCTTGTGTTGCCTAAATTAAATCTCTTCTTGGTGCTTTTTTTTCTGTTTATTTATCTTTGCCTTTCTCATTCTTATTCTTTGTTTTCTGTAAACTATCTGCAGATCTTTTATTGTATTTTTATATTAATTAAAATACTTTTCCAAACTTCATCTATTTTATTGGAGATCATTTTATTGTCAATGGATGGAGAGCCAGATGTGCCCAGAAGCAGAGCTCTTTGGTCTATAATACTAGTTGCCATAGTTATGGTTTAAAATTACTTTAGAAATTACTATTTGAGACAGTCATTCTTCTTTGTCATTTTTACTAAGTTAACCAATCACTGAAAATAATTTTTTGTTTTAACTTTTTTTCTAATAAACAATAGAAAATAATTTCTGAAATTATGTTGATATTGAATATCAGGGTTAACCACATTGTTCTATGCTCACTAAAAATTATGCTCCTCTTGAAAGAATGTCCCAAAACAAAATAACAAAGCTAAGACTCAATTTCACATTGGTAGAGACAAAAATCTGAGATGTGTGTTATATACATAAATATATCATATAACAACAAAAATATCACATTATGCCTCAAAAAATTAGGATCATTATAAACTTACAGCAGTGGATCAAAGTATATATTTCTCATATCCCATTCAATATTGTGTGCATCAAACTCTTTAAATTTATTTGGCAAAAAATTATTATTATCTCAGTCCCATTTTATATGCTTCTAAGCAATTTTTATTCATTCAACAAATATTTTGTTTCTTTACCAGTTCTGCTTTGTTTATGGACTCTTATAAGAGCTTTTTTTTTGCATATTAGGAAGTTTCTTATTGTGTTACAAATATTTTTCCTGTTTTATAATTTATCTTTTGCCTTCGTGGCATTTTTAACTACAGAGAACTTTGCATTATTTTCAGTGAAACTAATCAAACTAATTCTTGGACATTTGTTATGCTGAGATTGATCTTTCTCTTTTTCCCAGGTCTGAAGTGACATTTATAATGAGTTCGTCCTTGCCTCTATCAAGATTTTACTATATATCACAATTATTCATTATAGTTTATATTTGCAGATAAGAGCAATTTACTTACTTATTAAATTAAAATTTGGGGTCTTTTTTTCCATTTATTTCATTTATTTATTCTTGGTGCAATATAAAAGAAGAAACTAAAAAACTGCTGGGAATACTATAAAATAATAGTAAAGAAGATACAGTTTTACTTTTTCACTATCTCTTTCCCCAGTTCAAAAAAAGGGGGATTAATGTTCATTTAGTATTTTGATTGTGACCATGTTAAATGAGTCTTCTAATCTAGGAGAAAATCAATATTTTCATGATATATATCTTCCTCCCTAAGAACAAGGCATTTCTTCACATTTATGTTTCTCAATTGAACTATAGAAATTAGATGTTTTTTTAAAATTTTGCAATGGTGGGGCTCAAACCTAAGGTCTCACACATGCTGGGCAAGCATGCTATCACTGAGCTAAATCCCCAGCCCTCAGCTGAACTAGAGAATATAAATCTTCCTTTTTCATTCATTTAAATGCCTTCAACAACACTGATACTTCTTAAATTTGCATCCCAGCCATTTATTCTTCTGAATTCTAGACTCATATATCCAACTATTTATAACATCTCTCTCTACATAACAAATAGACAATTTGAGCATCTAAAATTCCTCAAACAAAATGAGCCATTTGATAACTACCTCACCCAAAAGCTGCTAACTTTCTCTAGCCACCCAAACTCAATGATAGCCATCTATGAACTCCAATGTGTGAGACCTAAATCTTGGATTCATGGTTCATTCTTTTCTCTCTCTCTCTCTGACCTAACATCAGTTCAGTTAGAAGATCTCATAGGTTCTAGCTTTAACAGATATCCAGAATCCTAACCTTTCTCATTATGTCACTGTTTGTACTCCCAACCAAATTACTTTGACGTTTTCCACCTGAACTATTGACAGAGATTTCCACACTGGTCTTCCAGCTCTATCCTTACCATTCTGTGGTCTGTTAGCCACACAGAAGCTAGCATAAGCTTTTTTAAGGTTCAGCAAAATTATGCTGCTCCTCTTTACAACATTCTGAAGACTAATTTCACTTTAGATAAAATTCAAAATAGAGATGTCAACACCTTAGAGCCTCTGTACTTGGTACTTCCTCTGCTTGGAACAGTCATTCACCACCACCTGCATAATGTGCTTTCTCACTCCTTCAGGCTCTACTCAAATACCTTCCTCAGCCACGCGACCAGCACGCTAGCTTCATCCTAGAGGTTCTAAGCATAGAAGTTAACTAGTGAGATCGAAATAAACACACATAAACTCAATTTACCTTTTTCTTTGACCAGGTCTGAGATGGCTCCCCCTCTGGCTCCTGCCTCAAGCCACTGGGTGGGGCAGAGAGGTTTACACAAGATTAGCAGGAGAGAGAGGCAGGGCATGCCAGAGAGTGGCCTTTTATTGGGGAACAAGAAATTCAGGGGAAAATTCCATCCAATGAAGGTTGAGGGGGACAGCATTCCAAGGTCAGGGTCAGTGATTGGTCTCAGGGTCAATGGTCAGTCACACCCCCACACGGATGGGCTCTCGCACCTAGAAAGGGTGGGGATTAGTTCTGACACAGTTTAGCCTGAACGCCTTACACCCAGTCAGGGAGGTGCCCAATCATGTGTGAGAATGGCTTCCCACACCATCCTTTGCTAATTAAAATCTTTACTTACTTTTCCCCTAGTATTAATATCCCTGCATTTATCAATTGTCATTTGTTGTTATTTCTCACCTCTTCTGACCAAATACTATAAGTATAATGATAGAAGGGACTCTGTTTACTGCTGTATCGCCAGAACCTATAGTAATATCTATGGATTCTCAATAAATATGTATTGATTAAACATATACCAATATATCTGATTAAAATTACTCTTATAGTCTTTGATATGTTTCAGGTGATTTTGTTAGAAAAAATGATAACTTCTTTTTCTTCCTTTTCCCTAATGTATACTTAGGTTGTAGATTAAATTACACATCAGAAAACTATTTTGATACTACCTGTGTAGCCAAATGACTGAATTTCTGTTTCTAACATTTTAGTTGTGTCCCTTAGGCATCCTGCTTATCATATTACCTGTCTTCTGCTGTTTAGTTTCACATTTCCTTCTTTCTTTCCCAATGCAAATTTGTTCTCCTAAACTATTTCTACAAGCAACTGTAACCTGTACACTCAGAAAAATGGAAATTATATCCCATATGATTCAAATGTATAATATGTCAAGGTTATTGTACTGTCATGTGTAACTGATTAAAACAAAAAAATAAAAATAAAAAAAGAAATGTTACACTGTACCCATAAATATATGAAATCATTATGTGTCAATTAAAATTTAAGAAATGAAAACTAATAAAAAATTTTAAAAAGGAGAAAAAAAATAACCATCAAATATAAATGACTGATAGTTTGACTATATTTACAGTAAATTTAATGAAATAGTTAAGCAGATTAAAATTTTAAAATTTGTAAAATGATAGGCTGAACAATGAACATTAATAAATTATGTAGCAGCAAGATCTACAAAAACTTAGTATTGAAAACACTAACTATAAATCCTGCTTTTATTATGCTCATTTGAGTGGATACTGGTAAAGACATTTCCAGACAAAGAAATTGAAATTACTGATGGTTATTTATACTTTTAGATATTCATAACATGGTTCTTACATGTTATTTATCCTGCAAGTAGATTTATAATCTGGATCACTGTCTCTTACTACAAATGTGGTCTCATAATAGTTTGGGAATGGGATTACAGTCACTTACTATAATATAGATTGATTATAGACAGATACATATGTGTATGCATCCATATATAAATAATATGCATACACATGTATGCATATTTTATATACATAGTTCTATTCACATATTGTATTAAAATTTCTAAACTTCATTCTAATTCATTTCCTTCTATAGTCCTTTACCATTGCTTAACAAGAATCCATATTCTAATGGTTCTTTCTTAGGAGGTTCCTACCTAACCCTCCAAGCAGTCCCTTTCAGTCTAATCACAATTAAATACCTGAGTGCCAGGTGTTTGTAGGTATTTGAACATTTTCTTATATTGCTTACACTCCACAGAGTAGAGAGCCCATCCCTTTCCAGTTGTTCTATCCTGTTATGAATAGGCACAAATCATCATTATCATCATCATCGTCATCATCATCATCATCTTCAACACTTAAGTCTCAACTTAAGGGGATCTGGAATATAGTTCAGTGGTAGAACAGGTATCTAGCATGCATAAGGCCCTGGCTTTAATCCCCAACATAAAAACAAAAAAGGAAAAAAAAACCTTAAGTAGTAAAAGACCAACTAACATTTTCTAATGAACCATAATTATATATTAGTTTTATATATTATATATAAACTAAATATATAAATATATATAAAAACTAAACATATATATATATATATATATATATATATATATATATATACACACACACACACACACACACACACACACACACACACACCCAGCACTTGGGAAAATGTCTAACATACATATATGTTTAATAATTTAATTAACTAATTAATTACTTTGACCCCCAGACCAACAAAAAAATAGAAGATATACTTGTAGGTAATCAAATTTCTACCAGGTTTAATAAAGAAAATAAGTAAAATGAGAATATCTCTGTGTTCTGGAAAAAAAAGTGGGGGAGTCTTAGTTACATGGTTATTTGTGGATTTGTTGGATGAAATTATGTGTAGGGGTTCAACTTGATTGTATACTTAACCCATTTTCCTATTTCATCAGGTATTTCAAGGTTTGATATTTAAAACCAAGAAATATGGAGTGATAAAAGTATGCATGTATACTTACATAAATAAATATAATTATAAAAAGAAAAAAGAGAGGATAATTGCTGATGATTCTATTAAAGCAAAGAGAAGATAAATAAGAAAACAATGGGATTTGGGTGTTCTCAGAAAGTTGGATGATGTATGAGAATTATTAAGCAACTAATGCTTTTTACATTAATTTGTATGGTGAATTAGATGTGGTCACTGTGTTCTGATATATCATAAATGCCAACAAGGAAAATAAATAATATAGTGAAAAAGATTCCATTTGTTTATTACTCTCTGCCATTAAAGGAAAATGGAAGAAGCTATATGAGAATAATTAAAGTGATTAAATCTCCCTGCTTCCAAAAACTGTGAATTTTTACTTGTTTGCAGCTTGCTGTTTCTTGAATGTGATACTTCATCTTCTTTTGACTTCAAAAACATACTAAAATAATCTCTCTAGCACCATGCATGCACTTGGTGAGGAGAAATGAAAGATTTTCAAGTTTGGATAGGATGAATATTAAAAAGTTTCTGCTAAAACATGTTTTCAGGTAGCTGTTTACCTAAACTGACATTTTTTTTTAATTCTGAGGTGTCTTTCTGTCTTTATTAAACAAAATTGCTTCTTTCTTCTTTTCCTCTCCCAGGATCCCAGCACAATTAGAGTTGTGTTGGTTAGCACCATGGACAGAAACAGCCACAGGTTATGCTGCAGAGAGGGTGGTTTTGAATTTCTTTGAAATACTTTGTTAAATCAGTTAACAGGGAAGGCCAGTTGGACTCTGAATGGCTTTTTTGCCTTTATTATTTTCCTTCCAGCCTCAGGATATTCTTTATTGATAGAACTCTGTATTTGACATGGTCTAATAGAGAGAGGTTTAGTGAACAATCATTATAGTAAGTATCAGTGTTGGTTAGTGTTTGATGATAACATTCATTGAGGAAATTGCCATTATATCCTCTAACTTTTTAATAGAAACCTTCTGTGAAATGAAGTGATATGAAAAATACCAAGCAAAAAGCAAAACACACGTAATAAAGAACAACACTTATCACTGAAAACATTAGAAAGCATTCAGTGGCAATTTAACCTAATTACTTCACTACACTTTTAAAATAATCCACCCCTTGATCCTAAATAAGTATATTTATGGCACTTTCTTGTAGTCTACAAAAGCAGCAACACTGTTTGGTACATCAACAGTAAACCTCCTGACACTTTTACGAGGCCATTCTCTGACCACCTTTACTGTTTACAGTAGCATGTTGCATACTGTCCCTTTGCCTCAAGGTGTTTAACTCACCTTCTTTCCCTGACATTATTCAAAGTCTTCCTTGCCTAAACATAAACTTCCAATTTGGGCTAAAATGGAATAACAGAGTCAGAATCTGTCCTCTTTGATGAAAACAAACCAGTAGGTGTGTGAAGAAAGAGACAGAGGCAGAAAGAGGGAGGAGAAGAGAAATACAAACCATCTGTTTCAAAGCTATTGAACATCAGACAACAAAAGGTGGTCCCTAGGGGACAGGAAACAAATGGCGCAAACCCTGTGATTGCTTTGGGGTACTGCCTTGAAAGGATCTGTACCAACCCTGGCAGAGTAAGAACTTAGGCAAAGCCCAGTAGATTCCCAAAGTAAGGAGATAAAAGTAAATGTCCAGATAGACCAAGAAAACATGGTGTGCAACCCATTGTAATTAAGAGGAGAGACCTGCACAAAGAGACAAATCTGCAGATCTGCAGAATACAGACTGGCCAATGCATATGTGGAAACAAACTGAGTTTCAGAAAACAACCATCTAAAACGATTAGAGGATGTGATGCCAGTACTCACGTGAGGCCTAGCACAATGCCTATTTCCTCCAGCCAGATAGTAAAATCTCATAATTCATGAGATATTGGGTCCATAATTCTGAAAGGTGTTGTCTCAGCAGAAGTAAAAATTTATCCCAAATGTTCCCTTCATCAGCTTAATATATCTTAAAACAAGACATAAGCTGCTTTCTACGTTACTATGCTGAATTTGAAAATACAATTAAGAATATTTAGATTAATACAAAGATGTGCACCACCCCAAAAGATAAAATTCACAGTCTCAGGCATCAAATCAGAGATGACCAAGCACATAAAGACCGTGAGAGACAAAAAAATCAACCAATCAAAACTGAGCCAATAGACACCAATACTAGAATTAGTAAACAAGAGCACTGAACAGATACTGTACCTGTTGAAGATATTAAAAAGGTAAACACCAACATGAAAATCATTCCAAATATACCAAGATATACATAAAATTTGCAGAAATTACAACTACAAAGTCTGAGATTAAAAAATTACGCTGAAATGATTTGATACTGCAGACTATATACTGCAAAAGAATAGTAAACTTGATGACATCAACTGAAACCATTCAAAATGATATTCAGAGAATAAAAGAATGAAACAAAATTACATCAGTGAACTGTGAGACACTTTAAAGTCACCTTGCATCTTACAAAGCAGAGGAGAGAGATGAAGGAACAAAAATATTTTAATATAAATAACCTAATAATGATAAAACAGGCCAAAATGAAGCACACAAAACTAGCCTCATTGGACTTAAAAGGATTCATTTTATACATAAGGTAGTCTCTGAACACAATGGAACCAAATTATAAATAAATAATAGAATTGTCTTTAGAAAAAACTGCAACTTTTTGAAAAGTATTAATATACTAAGGATGGTAAAATATTTTTAAGTCTACTTTTAAGTTTTTGTTTGATCCATAGTTATTTTATATTGACCTGAATAAAAATAAACACCATTATATCAAATTATTCATTTATTTTAGAGAAAAAGAAAGATCTAAAATCAATGATCTCAATTTCCACCCTAATAGATAAAAAGAGGTAATTTGGACCCACACTAAGTGGAAAAGGGAATAAAAAATAAAAATAATAAGTTTGGTAAATTCTAATCAGAGTGGAAATCAATCAATAATAAAGGAATGGAGAGATAATTAATTAAATCAAAATATGAAAAAATTCATAAGACTGATGAAACAGAAAGATATAAATTATCAACAACAATAATAAAAAAGATCAAATAATAATTTCTATTAAAAGGATAGTAATAAACTTTTGTTAAAAAGTTTGTATCAATGAATAAAAGGGATACATTCCTAGACAGACTCATGGTACCAGAGTTTCTATAGGAAGAAATACATAACCTGAATAGATTTCAATCTATTAAAGAAATTGAAATTATAATTTTTAAATACCTGTCTACAAAGAAAACTCCAGATCTAGATCACTTTGCTGATGAATTTTATCATTAATCACTTAAGAAATAAATATTTTTTATTTGTTCTAATTAGACATACATGAGAGTAGAATGCATTTTGACACATCATTTATATATATATATATATATATATATATATATATATATATATATATATATATATATGGAGTATAACTTCTCATTCTTCTGGTTGTACATGGTGTAGAATAACATTGGTCATGCAATCATATATATACAAAGGGTAATAATGTCCAATTCATTCTACTATTCTTCCTACTATGAATCCCCTCCCCTCCTTTCACTCCCCTCTGCCTAATCCAAAGTAACTCTATTCTTCTGTAGCCACTTCTTCATATTGTGAATTAGCATCCACATATCAGATAAAACATTCAGCCTTTGGTTCTTGAGGGATTGTTATTTCACCTAGCATAATATTCTCTAGCTCCACACATTTACCTGTAAATGCCATCATTTTATTCGTCTTTAAGGCTGAGTAATAGTCCTTTGTGTATATATACTACATTTTATTTATCCATTCATCTGTTGAAGGGCACCTAAAGCCAGCAGTATTCAGTCATGAAGAAATCTACCCTGAGGATCTTAACTATATCCCCAAGGCTGAACATCATAGTCATATTAAGTGTCTACCTACTTAATACCTCACCACAGTGATTAAATTTCAACATATGAACCCTTGAGTGATACATTCAAACCATATCCAAACCATAGCAGTTATCTACCAAAATCTACTTTTTAAAAAAATTTTAATTTTTTTATTCTAATTTGATATATATGACAGCAAAATGTATTACAATTCATATTACACATATAAGCACAATTTTTCATATATTTGTACACAAAGTATATTCACACCATTTGTGTCTTCATACATGTACATAGGGTAATGATGTCCATCTCATTCCACCCTCTTTTTTACACCCCTTACCCTCTCCCCTCTCCTTTGCCCTATCTAGAGTTCATCCAATTTTCCCATGCCACCCTCCCAATCCCACTAAGAATCAGTCTTCTATTTTTTTTTGGTGTTATGATTTTTTTTTCATATCTCTATTTTTATATAAGGTATGTTGACACCCAATTCAAGTCTTCATACATGTTCTTTGTATTTAAATCCTACTTAACAGTACAGTGAAAGACTTAACCATTCCCCATAAGACGAGGAGCAATCCAGGGATTCTAATCTTATAACTTTTATTCATCATGTCACTGAAAACTCTACCCAATGCAATGAGGCAAGAAAAGAAACCTGGAAAGATTAGAAATCGGGAAATCAAACAGTTTTATTGACAGACAATATGATTATCCAGGTAGAAAACTACTAGAATTTATTTGTTTAAGAAAGTTACAAGAACTAATGGATTGCAGCAAGACCACAGTATATGACTTCAATATTAAAAATGAATGTGAACATCAGGAAGATAACAGAATAAGAGATTCCAGGTTCATGACTCCCCAAAAAAGTTCAACTCACAACTATATGGGTAAGATTACCTTTGTAAAATCCCCCCAGATTATAAACGAGCATGTGTCAACTTTATGGTTTACATTATAGGAAAAAAAGCACATAGAGATACAAATACTATATATAATTATAATACTCTCTAAAAAGCAAACAAAAAAATGAATTAAAAAAAAACATAGAAAGGAAAAGACAGTCTCACTTTGAACACATTGCTCTTTCCTTCCCCCAACATGGAATAGTGCCACACAGAGATCATGGTTGCTACAGAGGTGAACATCCAGCTTCTCTAGCATTCCAAGATACTTCTCAAGAAGCCCCCACCATCTCTCTCACCTCAGAGAAAAGGGGAAAATGTGGCAGGGCTAGGAGCAGCTAGGTTCAGGCAGAACCAAAGTAAGTGGTTCTGTGAACCAGAAAAAAATATATGCATTAAAAATAAATAAAAGTTAAAAAGAAATACTTGAGCAAAATAAAGAAGTTTGACAAAGAAATATCAATAATAAAAAAACAGAAATTTTAGAATAATGTATACAACAACTGAAGTGAATAATGCAACAGAAAGCTTTAACAGCAGGATCCATTAAGCTGAAGAAGTAATCAGTGAGTTTGAAGACAGAACATTTGAAATTATTCAGTTAGAAGAGCAAAAAAGAAGGCAAAGAGAGAGAGAGAGAAAAAACAAACCCTCCGAAAACATGGCACACCATCAAGAGACCTAATTCATGTATGACAGGAATTGAAGAAGTAAAATATGTCAGAAATCATATTGTAAAGAAACATAAAAACTTCCCCAATCTGTGGAAAAGAGGCTAACGTTCAGGTCCAGGAAGCACAGAAGTTTACAGTCAAATTCAACCCCAAAAGCAAACACTGAAACACAATAATCAAACTATCAACAACCAAAGACAAAATATTCTGAGGGCACCAAGGGGTTGAAACAAACAAACAAAACTCACATACAAAGGAGCCTCACTATGACGATCAGCGGATTTCTCAGCAGAAACTCTGAGGGCCAGGCAAGAGTAGCACAAATATTCAAAGTTCTGAAGGTACAAAACTGCCATCCAAGAATAATAATTTACCAGCAAAACTGTCTTTATGAAATAAGAAGGAAATGAAAACTTTTTCAGACAAACCAAACCTGAGGGAGTTTATCACCTCCAGGCCTGCTTTACAGAAATTGGTACAAGGAGTTTAACCTGAGACCAAAGGCTGCTGATTAATAACACACAGGTGACAACAGCACAAAACCATATGGTCTAAGTAATACAGAGCCATGTTCAGGTTCATATGTGGCATATAATGGTGGCATGGAGAGCAATTTTATCCCAAATACAAGTGTTACTATTAATAACAATTTAGCTAAAATAAATTGTCAAGGGATACGTATTGCAAAATGATGTAAATTTTGGCATTAAAACCATTAAATGGGATAAATAAGATACAGAATTGTTTTATGCAGTCAATGTTAAATTGTTATCAATTTGAAATAGATTATTATGAAGTATTACATGTAAGCCTCATAGTAACCACAAAACAAAAATCTATAAGCCATATGAAACCAAAATAAAAAGGATTCAACCTATGAAACTGCAAAAGAAGACAGCAAGAGAGGAAGAAAGGAATGAATGGACAGAAAACAATTAACAAAATTCCTGTAGTAATCCTCGCAACAATTACCTTGAATATAAATGGAATAGATTCCTTAATTTTAAAAAAAATGAATGAATGAATGAATGGATTACAATAAATAAATAAAAGACCCAACTCTATGCTACCTGCAAGAGACTCACCTGATGCCTATTAACTAAAAGTTAAATAATAGAAAAAGATATCCCACATAAATGGAAACCAAAACAAGAGTAGGTATACTTTTATCAGAAAAAAAGTCTTTAATTCAAAAACTGTGAAAGGAGACATTAAGGACATTATAAAATAATAAAGGGTCAATTCATAAACAGGTTATAGCAATTGTAACTATACATATTCCCGACACTGGAGAACCTAAACATTTAAGATGAACATTAAGAGATATGAAGGGAGAGAGAGACTACACTACAATAATAGTAGGGACTTCGATATCCTATTTTGAACAGTAGACAGATCATCCAGGCTGAAAATCTGAAAAAATAAAAAACAACTACTGGACTTCAATAACAGTTTAGGCCCATTGGAGCTAACCCACATCAGAATAGTCCATCCAACAGCAGTAGAATACACATCCTTCTTGAGTACACATGACCATTCTTCACCATATGTCATATGTTAAGCCACTGAACAAGCCATAGCAAATGTAAGAAGACTGAAATTATTTCAAACATATTTTCTGAATGTAATCATTAGTAACTAGAAATAACTGAAGGAATTTGGGGGGAAAAACACAAATACATGGAAATTAAACAGTATTTTACTGAACAACCAATGGGCCAATGAAGAAACTAAAAGGGACATTTAAAAAATATATATTTTCACAGATCAAATGGAAGCACAATGTACCAAAATTTATGGGGTACAGTAAAAGTAGTGCTAAGAGGAAAGTTTACAGAAATAAATACATACAAAAAAAGAAAGATCTCGATGAACTTTATGCTACAAAGAAACAGAAAAAGGGAAGCCTAAGCCCAGTGTCAGCATAAGAAAAGAAATAATAAAGATCAGAGCAGAAATAATGGAAGTGAAAACTAGAAAAAAATATAAAAGATCAACAAGACTAAGAATTGTTTTTTGAAACTATAAATGAAATAGATAAACCTTAGCAAGAGTAAGAAAAAGACAAATCAGAAATGAAACAGGAGACATTATAATTGATACCTCAGAAATATAAAAGATCAGAAGATACTATTATGAAAAATAATGTGTCCCAAATTGAATAAACTAAAAGAAATGATTCAGTTCCTATACACATACAACCTATGCAAAATGAATCATGAACAGGTGGGAAATCTGAGAAGACCAATAATGAGTAAAGACACGAAATCAGTTATAAAATTTCTTCTATCAAAGGAAAGTCCAATAGCTAATAGCTTCACTACCAAATATGTAAAGAAGAACTAATACCAATCCTTCGAAAGTTCTTTGAAAAACTTAAAAAGGAAATACTTTCAAGCTGTTTTATGAGGCTATCATTACCTAGATGTCAAAGTCAGACAAGGATATGAGAAGATCCTTCAGGATCATTCGTGCATCTATACAGTGATTTTGGAAAACATCTTGGCAGTTTCTTAAAAACACTTCTATTCAATCATAGGTAGCTATTCACCCATTAGCAGAGAAAGCACATGTCCATAAAAAAAGATGTATAGAGCAAATGTTCACAGCACCTTTCTGCAAAGTTACTAATGCACCCATTTGTTTGCTATGGCAGATGATGGATTAACACATCTTCCTATATCCATTCAGTAAAATGCCACTCAGCAATAAAGAGGAAGTATTGATATATACAACATGGAAGCATCTTAATTGTACTGAGTAAAAGGCAGGAGAAACACAAAAGTACCAACTATATAATTATATAAGATTCTAGGAAAAGCAAACCAAAGCTTAATATCAAAAAGTAGACTATAAAGCTGCAAATCAGAATGTCAGAGAATAACAAGAGGATGCAGAAAGTGGAGGGAGACAAGAAGTGGATTAAAAAACGACACAAGAAAGCCTTGGGGGTAACACACCTGTCCTTGTCTTGATTGTGGTGTTGGTTTCACATGGACACTCAGATGTCATACCTTCCCAAACCTTATGCTTACATTCTGCGCAGTTGTCAATTATTCATCAATAAATATTTTATGAAACATTTTATCACAAGTAAGGAAAATAGATGGTTAAATTAAAATGATTAATAATATCACATATTTCAGAGAATTAGCTTTATCTTCACATTCTCTTATTTTTAAGATAGTTTAAGTTCCAGCTTTTATAATGTTGTATGTCACTATTGCTAAAATATAAATAATTCAAAATTTAAAATATATTAATTTGTATTAAGTAACAAGACAACAATATTCCATTGTTTGACAATTTTATTTAGATATAATTGTCATGATAAATTCCACACATTTAAGGTGTAAAATTTGATAAACTGTGAATATAATTTTTATAAATATCTAATATGATGGTCATAATAACTTTGGGACATTTCCTGTTATTTCTGTTTCACTGATAAGCAAACTGGGATAGTGCGCTATGTAACTTCTTTGGGATCACAGCAAGATTTGGTGTCTGCTGATTGTCTTATGCAAGTTGAAATCATTGTGGTCATTTGTGTTCTGAATAATTTTGAATTTTCTTTTGAGCAGTTCTATTATTACAGCATTAAATTCTGTGTCTAGTTTAAATCATATGGGAAATACTGATATTCTTATTCCATAGTAACTGAGCATAGTAAGTCCGAACATAGTAAATTCAGACTGCAAGGACTAACATGCTTTCTCAGCCTGCCTGTTCCAATGTTGACTCAGTTTTTAGTCCTTGTAGAATTCTTTAGATATTTCCCCTGGTGCAGCCTAGTGGTTAGCTGGTATCCCAGTGGATCAATAGGTATCCATTATTCAGTTCTAGATAAATTTATTATAATGAAGACACAATCCATGCATATGTGTCTCCAAATTGAAGAGTGAAGTGCAAAAAGAACTTCATATGGTTACTTTTTTGAGCTTATTCCACCCTCTGATCTCTTCATTACTTTCTTTTTCCTTGGTATATATTTTTTCCATCCCTCAGTCAGATAGTTGGGGCTTTAGTTACTCCGTTCTACTGCACATTTTAAAGATTTCTTGAGAATCATGAGTGAATGGAGAAAAGAAGGAAGAGCATGACAGAAGGTTTCTGCACTCTGCTTCTTAGGAGTTGCTGTCTCATTTCCTGGAGCCAGAATTAGAGGGCTTCTCCTAGAGCTCTGTCTACATCACTGTGCTTACATCAGGGTTTCAGGCTATGTTCAAATTAGAGAATATTAGAGGAAAATAGAATGGTAAACTCACATTTGTTTTCATGGAACTCCAAACTCTTGTTTTCTCCCCTGATCTGACTGACGATATTGACTTTTTAGACTCCTCAAATAGTTTCTCAACCATTTTAGCCTAGTTTGTATAGTTGATATCAAGGGAAAGGAAGGGAAATAAGTATGCTTACTTTATCCTACTCAAAACTGGAACCTGATATCCATTTTCCTTTATGGGATTAGCAAAGTTCTCTTTGTTAAGTGAGTAATGAGATTCCCAACCAGTGCTCATATGCATACAAGTTTATGGGCATGTCGATACACTAGGCTAGAAATTGGCAAATAATTCTGAAATGAGTTATTATAAAACAAGAATCTTAGAAATGTTTATATCATTGTTATCCAATAGACCAGAGGGGAGGAAAATAATTTTCCTTCTACCCTTCTGAGTTCTCAGTGGGGACTCCTATAACAAAAGACAGATTAACATGAGAGAAATAAACATAAGTTTATTAGCATGTATATTCCCCAGGGAAAAAAAGTAACTCTGAAAGAAGTGGCTTAGAACTTTTGCTTATATAGCATCTCCAACAAAGAACAATAATTTTTAGAGAAGTGGCAAGATGAATGAAAAGAACGTTGAGTCTCTAGGGGTAGCAAATTGTGGGGCGAGAAATTCCTGAGAATCTCATGGAACAGATAAAGGCTAGTTAGTAATGTTTGTTATATGGATTCTTCTGATATCTGCAGGCTGAGTGTCTAAATGATCTAAAGTCTATCTCCAATTATTAACTTCTGTCCTTCAGGCTAGAGAGTGTAGGAGGGACACCCTTGTAAATGTAGGTAGTACTTTTGGTACTGTGGGGAGGGAAGAGAACTTTCCTGTATCTGCTTCTTCTGAAATGCTTCAGCTCAAAATAATCCTTGTATCAAAGTGGACACATTTTAGCATGCATACTCTGCTGCTCTTCAACTTCTTAGTCAAAAGATACCTACATTCCTCTTATCACTTCTATTATCACATAAAACATATCCACATATGCTTTGTTTTCTCTTTCCACTATGACATTTATATAAAGCTCACTCCAAAAGGTGTTATTTGTCTCCTTTCTGGGTAAAACTAATTAAACTAATATTTGCTTGCTGGTAGCCTTACAATTCTGCTCTTCCTGGAAAGGTTATGATTATATGACAATCTTGGTCACTGGTTCTATTCATCACATCCTGGTGATGAATCATGTAAAGTTTAAATACAATTATAAACTAGCAATTCTTTCCCCCAGTCTGTGTCTCCATGATGCCATGTCACACAGTTTGAACACAAGTTAAATTTTAGCCCTCTAGCCTTGTGAATTTTTTTTCTTAGTAAGCCAAACATAAATTTTTATTATCATGAACAGATTGTTGGATAGATATCTCTTTAAAATAAATGAGTTTTTCTTCTAAACGCATCCAAATAGAAGAAATAGATCATGATACTTAGTTTTATTCTTAGTTGAAACCACAGATGTCAATGAAGGTGAGAGTTCTAATTATGTTTGACTTATAATAACAGGATGGCTGTTGACTACTAACATTACAAGTACTCTGATAGCTATCTGTATTTTAAAATACACACTGAAAGAGAATAAAAGTAAAGAAAAACAAAGAGAAAAAATTTCCAGCCTTATAATAGAAAGAAACAATAGGGGGCTTTTTAGATTATTCATACACTGCTCTTCAATATAAAAGTAAGGAATATTGAAGTACTGGATTTTGTTAGGTTTTTTGTTTATTTTTTTGTTTTTGTTTTTTTGCTTTGCTTATTTTAGCTTAAATATTTGTTTTTTTTTCTTTATTCTTGTTAGTCTTCTTGCTCAGTTAAATTGATGACTTTGTCTTTATATATATATATATATAAAGACAAAGTCATCAATTACACACTGTCACAGCCAAGAGGTGCGTAAGGAGACAAGATGATAAAATACAATGTAGTGAATGGGATCCTGAAATAGAAAAAGGACATTTGATGAAAACTCAGGAAATCTGAATAAACTAGGCATTTTAGTTAAGAGTGATGTCATCAATATTGGTATACTGTTTTTTTTTTCATATTATCTGTAAGTTTAAAATACTTTTAGAAGGCTATTTTTAATATTAATTCATTTTTTTCTAAAAGTACATATAAAATAATCTGATTTTTTCCTATTTATTATCTCTATTAAAATGTGACATAATTGTTTTAAATCCATTCATGCAAAACTGCACAACTTCTTTCACCAGGTCTCTCTTACTTCCTTTTTACCACCTCTTTCTTAATTCCTGACCTATGTTATAACTTGACCAAGAAAAACATAAGCTTTCAGTAAGATCCTCAATATCTCAATGTCCACATCTAGAGAAATACATATTTCCACTCCATTGTCTTCTGTTGTAACAAAAGATTTGGCTCCACTTAGTCCTCATCTCTGACTTTGGACAAAGATGACAGGTAGTCAGAAAGAAACAAAGAGAATAGGTTTATGCTCCAAGACTCCCTATCTTAAACAAAAATTCTCCCTGATACTATCATCATCTTTTATCTGTTATCCTTTCTTTCCTCCTCATCACAGAAACTTATTAGATATTTCATTTTCTGCTATTCTCACGTCTAACTTGATCTTTGCCCTTGACTTCTTATTCTCATCCCCAAGAGGACCACTGAAAACATCTTTGTTAGATCTGCCCTGACCTTCCTGCCACTAAATCAAACACTTTTCAGTCCATGTCCTCTCAGCATATTGGTAGAATTTACCATTCCTCCTTTATTCCTTTTATTTCTCCAGTGATGATTCTTGTGTTTTTTTTTTTTTTTTCCTTCACATAAGTAGCAAAAACTTCCTTCTTGGTCACTCTGTCACTTCTTATAATCTTTCAAATTTGGGATCAAGACTCCACAGGGCATAACCCAAAGCTGGCTCTTCTTCTCAGTATATTCTTTCCTAAAGCAGTTTATACAATCCCATTTTGCCATTAACTCCCAAACTGATATTTGAGCTCAGACCTCTGTACAGGATTCCTAGTGAGCCGACTCAAAGCAGTGGGACCTGGGCAGGCCCAGTGCTCTGAGGGCTCAGTGTTTGGTTTGGTGCTTTGTGTTCACTGTCTTGAAATCCCCAAGAAGTTTTGAACAAAGATCCTCACATTTTCATTTTGAACTCAGTCCCAGAAAATATGTAGTGTGTCCTTTCTTCAGTTGGACTTTCTCCCAGGCAAATCAAACTCAAAATATATATAGAAAAGATTTCATAGTCTTCCCCCAAATCTGCTTCTGTTATTATATATCTCAGTAAATAGAACATAATTAAGCCTGTTGTGAAGTTTAAAACCAAAGATTTTGTAAGGAAATAATAAAGGGAGACACAGAGATAGGGTGCAGAGGCAGGGAAGGTGGTCGAATGGCTCGTTGTCCAAGCCGTCACGTTTATTGATACCAATAGGTTACATTAGGTCATTAATATCATAACTACATTATTTTTTAGACTATCAGTAAGGTTGCTTATTCTGCAGTTACATTCTACAGTTACAATATATAATGTTAGGGGCTTTGTGCAGTTCTCTAGAAAGTCCATTGTTTGAAGTTACTTTTAGATGGGCAGATTCAGGAGTACCAGAGCTTGATGAAACATTGCAGCAAACAAGTTCTTTTATTCCCAGGAGCTGTGTGACTGCAATCAAGATCTAAGCTTGATGAGTCTCTAATATGTAGGCTTCTCAGGACATTGCCATACCAGTTATACATTGCACATATGTTAACTATATTACTAGATCTCAACAGAGATTACAGGGCAACCTAAAGGTGGGAAACAGGGTGCCTGTTACCCGCCAGGAGATTGCTCACCAGGGGAACACTTCCTTGTACATTTCCATGGTCAGAACCCCTACAAGATTCTTTTTCTTATTTAATTTTTGTTTTATTTATTTTTCTTCTTTTTAAATTTGTTATTTGTTCTTTTTAGTTATATGTGACAGTAGGATGTATTTTAACATAGCACACACGCATGGAATATAACTTCCCGTTTTTGTTATTGTGCATGATGTAGAGTTACACTGGTCATAGGAAATTTGTGTGCGATTGATTCTACTGTCTTTCCCATTCCCATCCTTCCACCTTTTCTCTCACTGCCAATCTGGTGAACCTCCCTACACACACACACACACACACACACACACACACATGCATACACTAAGTCTATATTTCAAGGATGCTAACCAAAATATAAAATTTTTCAAAGCAACTTTATCCTTTTATAATCTGTGATAAAAATGCATTTTATGAAATAATTCTCTTCTAGAAAATAATTGCTTATTAATTTCCCAAACAAGCATAAATACCAAATCTTAGATATAAACTTCATCCATTATTTTAATAATAAAATATAGAACATTATCATCTTGTTACTCAGAAAGCAGTGATGAAATCTGAACATGGGAAAGTTGTTTTTTGTCCAAGGAAGTAGACATTAAGTGGTCTCTATTAAATAAATTTTTGAAGCAAAGTAAGAAACTACATTTGCAACAGTTGACAACCCAATAAGGAAGTATCAGAATATCAGGGAATATTTTATATGAGTAAATCATATTTTGACTGAATTTTATCTCTTGGGTGTATGAAATATCGATTCACTGCCTTAGCATTAATTACTTAGGATCTGCATAGAGAAAAGGGGCATTTCCTTCTATCTCCATCACCATTCCCTAAAATACCAACAAACCAAAGAATAGAAATTGTTTTAGTCAGTTTTTTTGTTGTTGCTGTGTCTAAAAGACTTGACAAGAACAATGTAGAGGAGAAAAAGATTATTTGGGACTTAGAGTTTCAGATGTTTCACTTCACAAATGGTTAGCTCCATTTTTTTTTTGTTGTTGTTGTTGTTGTTCTTGGCTTGAGGTGAGGCCAGCTGATGGGAAAGGAGAGGAATGCAGCTCAGAACATGGCATTGAGGAAGCAGAGAGAGCAAAAGAGACCTTTGCTTATCAGAGACAAAATATAAATCCCAAAGAAAACCCCACAATGACATATCTCCTCCAGCCAAGACCTACCTACCTACATTTACCACCCAGTTAATACATATTAGTGGATCAACTAGGTTACATCTCTAATAATTTAATAATTTCACCTCTGAATGTTCTTAATGAAAGTGGATGAAATTCCAGAGAAAATTATTTAAAATGGATTATTGAAATGTTCAGTGAAGTAAAAGAAGATCTAACTAAGGAATGAATTAAGAGAGCAAATACAGGAGATGCAAGAACGTTTCAATAAAGAAATGGGCCTCTCCCCTCCCAGCAGGGTGTCTCCATTCCAAGCAGGATATCTCCACTTCTATGGGGTGGCTCCATTCCCAGGGGTGTCTCCCCTCCTAGCAGGGTGTCTCTATGCCCTAGGGGTTTGTCTGGGTTGGTGGGGGCAAGCATCTCCACTCACAGCAGGGTATCTCCCCTCCTGTAGAGAATCAGATGTGACTGCTTTACTATTATTGTCCTTGACGGAGTCTGCCTGCAAACAGGATATTCTGTCAAGGTATAGATAGGTAACAGCGGACATGCTTGAAAACAAGGTGTCTACTATCCTTCGGAGGGCCTACTCACAAAGGAGAGGCTCCTTCAAGGTTTAGATAAGGTAACAGTAGACATGCTTGAAAACGAGATGTCTGTTGTCGTTGGGAGGACTTACCTGCAAATGGGATGTTCTGCCAAGTGGGCTAGGAGGGCACTGAGAAAAATTTTATTATCTGTTCTTAACAAAGAGCAGAGCTCAGCATGCTCCAGGCCGAGAGTAGAATAGCCATGAGAAGCAGGTCACTTCTGATTAGAAAGTAAAACTTCTATATGCTATGTTTAATTAGCTGAAAGACCTGATTTATTGATGTTGGAAGGGTGCTTTCTTTGTTCACAGTACTATAAAAAGATTGCTTGTATACAATAAAGGACTTTTTTTTCTGCTGAAAACAAAAAAAAAGAAATAGAGATAATGAAAAGAAACCACTCTGAACTCCTGGATATCAAAGACACAATGATCAAATTAAAAATTCACTTGAAAGTATCACCAACAGATTAGACTGCATAGAAACTAGATCTTCAGGATTGAAGACAGAAATTAAGGCACTGGATACAGGATATATGAACTTGAATATCCAGTATTAAGAAAGGGGGCAGGGATGGGGAGACCAAAATCAGAATATATAAGAACTGTGGGAAAGCATCAAGAGAACAAACCTGAGAGTCACTGGGATAGAAGAAACCATGGAGATATACCTACAGAGATTAAGAATATCTTCAAATAGATAGTAACAGAAAAAAATTACCCCATATTAGAAATAAGATAAATATCCATATGCAGGATGAACATAGGACCCCAAATAGACAAGATCAGAACAGAAATTCTCCAAAACACATCATAATTAAAATGCCTAATGTAGGAAATAAAGACAGAGTATTAAAAGCTACAAGAGAAAAATATCAGGTCTCATTTAGAGGCAAACCCATAGTTCACTTATGACTTCACAACTCAAGAATCTCAAATCAAAGAGAGCCTGAAATGAGACTTTCCAAGTCCTAAATGAAAACAATTGCCAGCCAACACAGAAAAACTATCTTTTTAAAATTGATATTAAAATAAAAACTGTCCAAGATGAGGATAAACTAAAAGAATTCATGAACACTAAGCCAGCACTACAAATACTACACTACTTGAAGATATACTACATGTGGAAGAACCACAAAAGAAACCCCAAATCTTCCAAATCAATGAAAATCACTATAAACCAACCAACTAAATAGAAATCAAGACAGAATTAAATACAGCAAATGAACCAAATGGCAGGAAACTACAAACACTTATGCATAATAACAGTGAATGCAAATGGTCTTAATTCCTCAATTAGAAGACATAAATAAGCAGAATGGATAAAAAAAATCTAACAGAGAAATAAAAATTCTTAGGTTCTCTGAGGCACAAAATTTAAAAAATAAGATGCATGGACAAAAGAGTAAGAATAATTTACCAGAATTTATTAAAGTAATAAAAGAAAGCAGAGCTCCCACATTGGGGAGGGGTCGTAAGACAAGGATTACCACCAAGTGTATTTTATCTAGGAAATTATAAGATTAAAGAGGAGTTAGATGGCTTTAAAGATCTAGAAGTTTTAAAGAAATTGGTCTTTGAATCCAGTCACCCTAGGGCATCCAATCTGGGATCATTCACCACCTCATTTCAGGGACTGACTCAGAGTTCTGGCACATACCTTTAAGCCCTAATAGAGTCAATGGTCATGAGCTGTCTACTCTATCTGTGGTCAATGGCAGAAATGTGGAAGCAAAATGCATAAACTCATGAAAGTTCTTTAAAAATCTGCCTTTCTGAAACATTTCTACTTTTTGTTCCCACAATTGTATGCTATTTGCAAGAAACTCATCTCATAAGCAAAGACATCTCCAAGCTAAAAGTAAAAAAAAAAAAAAAGAAAGGAAAACAATATACCATTCAAATAGTGTCCAAAATTGAGCAGAAGCAGCTATTCCAATATCTAAGAATGCAGGTTTAAGCAAAAATTAATCAAAAGACACAAAAGAAAGCCACTGCATATTAATAAAGAGAATAATCCAACAAGAAGATATAAGGATAGTAAATACATGTGCTTCAAATATCAATGAACCTAATTACATTAAAATTTTTTGATACTAAATTTCAGATAGACTCTAAAACAATAATACTGGGTAATTTCAATATTCTATTGGTCTATACAATCAGTAGACAGGTTATCCAAACAGAAAAATCAATAAAAATGCCTGACTTAAACAATACTATAAATCAAATGGACCTAAGAGACATCTACATAATATTTCATCCCAAAACAGTTGAATTTACTTTCTTCTCATAAATTTATGGAACCTTTTGAAAAAAAGGCCATATTATTTTGTTACAATGTAAGTCTTAGTAGATGCAAAGAAAGAGAGAATGGATGAATGAATGAATGAATCCAATATATCCTATCAGATCATAATAGGATGAAACTAGAAATAAATAACAAGAAAAAGAAAGCACATAAACACATGGAGATTGGACAATATTCCCTTAAAAAAGACTAGACCAAAGAAGAAATAAGAGTAGAAATCAAGAAATTCTTAGAAATGAATGAGAACAGAGATACAACATATCAAAATCTCTGGGACAGTATAATGGCAGTTTTAGGAGAAAAAAATTATGGCATTGAGTGCCTACATTAAAAAAAAATAGAAAGACCAAAAATAAATAAGCTTATGCTCTACCTCAAGGACTTAGAAAAAGAACAAATTAAGTCCAAAATCAGTAGAAGACAGAAAATAATTACCATCAGACCCAAAACTACTAAAATTAAGAATTTTTTAAAAATTGCACAGAGTCAATGCAACAAAGAGTTGGTTCTTCAAAAAGATATATAAGATTGATAAACTCTTAGCCAAATTAACCAAAAGAAATAGAGAAGACCTAAATAAACAAATCACAGAAGAAAAAGAAAATATCATTGCAGATACTTCTGAAATCCAGAGGATCATTAAAAATTTATACTCTGATGAACTGGAAAATCTGGAGGATATTTACAAATTTCTAGAGACATGTGACCTGCCCAAATTGAACCAGGAAGACACAGAAAACCTGAACAGATAAATATCAGGGAATGAAATTTAATCAGAAGTTAAATGCCTTCCAAAAAAGATAAGACAAGGACCAGATGGATTCTCATCTGAGTTCTACCAGAACCTTTAAAGTACTAACATCAATATTTCTCAAATTATTCCATATTATTGAAAAAGATGGAATACTGTGAATCATTCTATGAAGCCATTATAACCTTGATACCAAAACCAGATGGACACATCCAGGAAAGAAAACTTCAGAACAACATCCCTAATGAACACAGATGTAAAAATCTTTAACAAAATATTGGCAAACACATTCAAAAACACAATAAGAAGATAGGTAGTACACAATGACCAGGTGAATTTTATTCCATGATTCAAGTTTATTTCAACATATGCAAATCAATGTATGTAATTTATCATATGAGTACAACTAAGGACAATAATCAAATGATCATTTCAATAGATACAGAAAAGGCCTTTGATAAAATCCAGCACTCATTCACATTAAAAACAATTGAAAAACCAGAGATAGAAGGAACTTATCTCAACACTATAAAGATTATATATGTCAAACTCAAAGTCAATATCACACTAAACAGAAAGAAGAAAAAAAAAACTGAAAGTATTTCCTCTAAAATCGGAACAAGACACGGATGTCTCCTCTCACAACTTGTGTTCAATATAGTTCTCAAAACTAACCAAAGCAATCAGGTAATACATGGACATTAAAGAAATACAAATAGGAAAAGTAGTCAAATTATCTGTTTCTTGAAGCCATGATCCTATAGTCAAATTATCTGTTTCCTGAAGACTCCATCAGAAAACATGTAGAACTGATAAACAAATTCAGCAAAATAGCAGGATATAAGATCAATATTCATAAATCAGTTACTTTCCTATACTCCAAAAATGATTTCTGCTGAGAAATAAAACAGGAAAACCATCTCATTCATAATAACCTCAATATAATATAATACAATACTTGTGATTAATCTAACCAAAGAAGGTGAAACATCTCTACAATTAAAACTATAGAACACTGAAGAAGAAAACTGAAGACCTTAGAAGATGGAAAGACCTCCCACGTTCATAGATAGGTAAAATTGATATTGTCAAAATGGTCTAACTACAAAAGCAATATATAGATTCACTGCAATCCCCATTAAAATACCAACAACATTATTCACAGAACTAAAAAACAAAGGGAAAAAAAGGCCCTAAATCCTTTTGGAAGAATAAGAGATTCAGAATAGCCAAAGCAATAATTTGATGCTTTGATCAAAGGATTGATGAAGGAGGGATCAAAATACCTGATTTCAAGTTATACTACAGAGCTATGGTAACAAAAAAGCATGGTACTGGCATCAAAATACTTATGAAGATAAATGGAGTAGAACAGAAGACACAGAAACAAACCCACATACTTAGAGACATCTGATACTTTACAGATATGCCAAAAGTATGTATTTGAGAAGATAGCCTTTTCAATAAATAGTGCTTAGAAACCTGGAATCCATCTGTAGAAGAATAAAACAGATCCCTATCTCTCACCCTACACAAAAGTAAAATCAAAGTGTATCACAGGTGTAGGAATTATACTTGAAACTTTGCAACTGCTAGAAGAAAACATACGATAAACAGTCCATCATATTGATGCAGGTGCTGATTTCCTTCACAAAACCCCTAAAGTTGGATAAATAAAACCAGGAATCAGTAAGCAGGATGCCATCAAATGAAAAAAAAAATTTGTGTCCTTTACTACTGCATAGTAAAGGACACAAAAACATGAAGAGACAGCCTACAGAATGTGAGAAAATTTTGCCAACTATACCTCTCACAGGAGATTAATATCCAGAATATATGAAGAACTCAAAAAACTTAACACCAAAAAAAACCCCAAATAAACAATCAATAAATGGGCATGAGAACTAAACAGATACTTCTTTAAAGGAGAAACATAAATGGCCAACAGACATCAAAAATACTCAACTTTTCTAGCAATCAGAGAAATGCAAATCAAAACAACATTGATAGACATCCTTAACCAAAGTACATGTATGAAGTCACAAATTGGTGCCAACATACTTTATATACAACCAGAGATATGAAAAATTGTGTTATATAAGTGTAATAAGAATTGTAATGCATTCCACTCATTTATTTTTTTAAAAAAATCAATTTAAAATTAATTAATTAATTAATTAATTTTTAAAAACCAACATTGAGATTTCATCTCACTCCAGTAAGAATGGTAATTATTACCAATACAAATAACAATAAATTCTAGCAAGGATTTTGGGGGAAAGGTACACTCACGTATTGATGGAACTGCAAATTAGTATAATCACTCTAGAAAGCAATATGAGATTCCTCCAAAAACTAGGAATAGAATCACCATATTACCTGGCTTGCTATTCATCCAAAAGAACTAAAATCAGCATACTGCAGTGATGCAGCCAAATCAATGTTTAAAGCAGCACAATTCATAACACCCAAAATATGGAACCAGCCCAGATACCCATCAATAGATGGATTAAGAAAATGTGGTACATGTACACAGTGGAGCTTTACTTGGTATAAAGAAAAATGAAATTACAACATTTCCTGGTAAACAGATGCAAATAGAGAACATCATGCTAAGTGAAATAAGCCTGACTCAGAATTCAAAGGTTGGATATTTTCTTTAATTTACAAAAGCTAGAACAAAATAAAAGGGAAATTGGGTGAGCAGATTAGGGCTAAGAGCCACAGCCAAGTAATATGATGCATGGCATTTTTGGTTGAAAGGTGACGCCAGCTAGCCATTGAGATGATATGATTATGTTAAGATTTGCATTCATATGGATATTGGACTCCTGCTGTTCACCTCAGCCTGCTACAGGACTCCTGGAGAGTTCCCATTGGTTGGGAAGTGCAGTAGGAGGGAATTTCGGGGGAGGAACTTCCTCTGGGGTTCCGGGAGAACGCCGCGTGTGTGTGGATTGGCAATCTTCCCGGGCACATATGGGGCATTGGCAGCAGTTTCAAAAATAAAGTTTGTTCCTGCTTGAGTGGCTCATGATTTTGTGCCCAGCCAGACTGCGGCAACTGGTGGCTCATACGGGGAATGCCTGAAGCTTGGAGGTAAGTAAAATTGCTCGCCCCTGAGGGAAGGCAAGAGAATGGGTGACCATTTCAAAAAACAATGTGTTCTTGTTTTTATTTATTTTGTTTTTGTTTCAAGCTGCCTATCCCTAGAATTTTCTCAGGCAAACTGGGAAAAATGGTTGGCTCAAGGTTTGAAGTTGTTCGGCCCTGAGAAAGAGAAAATTGATACAACTATTTTTTGTTCCGTTTTTGTTTCATTCTGTTTTGGTTTTGTTTTATGCTATCTTATCGGGCTGCGTTACTTTTATAGTAGATTAGAAACTACTAAAAAACAAACCGAAAGACTGTTAAGTAAATTGTTAGAGGTCCAGACTATGGTAGAAAACATGTTAGGTCAAGCAAAAGAGAAGGTCTCTCGAGCTAGTCAGACAGAGGAAAATTTGAAGAAAGAAAGCTTAGAGGAAAAACAACCATCAGGCTGGGAATTACAACAGGAGGCTACTACTAACTCCATTCTATCACCAGAGGGCATAATTCAACCAACAGTTCCATCTATAGCTGAGCGGCCCTCAACTCCCGTAGTTGATGGATGGAATCCTGAGGCAGGATCCCAAAGATTAGCATGGCCTGTACTTGAGCAGGCAGGAGGGCAATGAATTCACCGTGCTTTAGATTTCAAAACAGTGAAGCAATTAAAGGAGGCTGTAACAACCTATGGGCCATAAGCACACTTCACTGTGAGCATGGTCGAATCCATTACCAACTTAGACATGACGCCAGCAGATTGGGCTAACATGTGTCAATTTGTGCTAAATGGAGGACAATATTTGTTATGGAAGTTTGCCAATGAGGAATTTTGCATGGAGACAGCTAGGCGAAATGCAGCAGCCGGTTACCCTCAAAGAAATCTAGATATGTTATTAGGAAAAGGACCTTATGAGGGTCAACGGCAACAAATTGAATATGATCCTGGCGTATACGCACAAATTGCTGTAGATGCGGTTAGGGCATGGAAAACTTTACAGGGGCATGGAGATTTACAAGGACAATTATCTAAGGTAATACAAGGAAATAATGAACCTTACGCTGAATTTGTAGATAGGCTTATTCAAACAGCTTCTAGAATATTTGGGGATACATAACAGGCAATGCCATTTATAAAACAACTGGCTTATGACCAAGCAAATCATTGCTGCAGAGAGGTCATTAGACCATGGAGACATGAAGATTTAAACATATATATTAAATTATGTAGAGACATTAATGAACAAGGGCAAGTCTTGACAGTGGTACAACAGGCTTTAGATGCCAGGCCAAAAACATGCTATAATTGTGATCAAACAGGACATTTCAAAATGAGTTGCCCCAAAGGAGGAGGGTTTAACAAAGCTAGGTATCAAAGGAATAGAATACCGGGTATTTGCCCACGATGCCATAGAGGGAGACATTGGGCTAATGAATGCCGTTCTCAAACCACCATAGAGGGTATTCCATTATCAAAAAATGGACAAGGATCAAGTGTTTACCCACAATATCATGGAGAAAGGCATCAGGCTCCATTGCCAAGAAACGGACTGGAGGGCCCAATGCTCCAGGGCCCAAAACCACAAATATACGGGGCAATGGAGGAACCCAGCAGAACCATCAAGGTAGTGCCCAGGACACATTATCCATTAAATCCCTCATCAGACAAGCTAGAGGGAGTGCAGGGTTGGACATCTGCGCCTCTGCCAGAGCAGTACTAACTCCAGAGATGGGAGTTCAAATCATTCCCACAGGAGTAAAAGGACCTTTTCCCCAAGGAACAGTAGGCTTATTATTGGGACGCAGTTCTTCTACACTAAAAGGACTTATGATAAGTCCTGGGGTAATTGATCCCAATTATGAAGGTGAAATAAAAATTATAGCTAGTTCTCCAAGAGTTATATCAGTAATTTCACCAGGAGATAGAATAGCACAGTTATTAATAATACCCAGCCTACATGATAAATTTTCCAGTCATACTGTAGAAAGAGGTTCCAGGGGATTAGGCTCCACAGGTGTAGATTGGGCTATGCTGTCTTTAAATTTAGATTCTCATCCCATGCTAAAACTAAATATTCAAGGACATGAATTTAATGGGCTACTGGACACAGGTGCTGACCTTAGAATCATATCTCATCAAGAATGGCCCAAACATTGGCCATTACAACAAGCCACTCAAACGCTTCGAGGCCTAGGAGTGGCAACTAATCCCCATAGAAGTGCAATGGTATTAGATTGGAAGGATCCTGAAGGATGTGAAGGAACTATACAGCTCTATGTATTGGACCATCTTCCTATAAATTTATGGGGACGAGATGTCCTAGATCAATTAGGTTTGACATTAACAAATAACATCAATCCTAACGCGCCCACTACTAGGTCTAGACAAGGCTTTAGGAAAGAAAAAAGATTAAGAAAACAAGAACAAGGTATAGCAGCACCAATTCAAATAGATCAAGGAATAAATAGACATGGATTGGATTTTCAGAAAGGGCCACTGAGACAATCAAAATTACTTGGAAATCAGAAAGACCAGTGTGGGTTCCTCAGTGGCCCCTAACTAAAGAAAAGATACAAGTAGCCCATGACCTGGTCAAACAACAATTAGTGGAGGGACATATACAACCTTCTGTATCTCCCCATAATACTCCCATTTTTGTCATTAAAAAGAAATCTGGTAAATGGAGATTATTGCAAGATTTAAGAGCCATTAATAATGAGATGGTCATTATGGGACCTGCTCAATCAGGGATTCCCCAATTGTCTGCTTTACCAAAAACCTGGTATGTTTTAGTTATAGATATTAAAGATTGTTTTTTTTTCAATTCCAATTCATCCTGAGGATAGTCCACATTTTGCATTTACTATCCCTGCACTAAATCATGAAGGTCATGATCAGAGATATGAATGGAAAGTACTCCCTCAAGGGATGGCTAACAGCCCAACTATGTGTCAAATTTATGTTAACAAAGCAATCCAGCCACTTAGAAATCAAAATCCTGCACTACAAATATTTCACTATATGGATGATGTGTTATTGGCACATAAAGATAAAAACACATTGCTAGAATGTTATGCCACACTTACAAACTTATTGAAAAATTATAATCTAGAGATAGCAATAGATGAAGTACAATTAAATCTTCCAATTAATTATTTAGGAGTTCTATTATCCTCAACCATGGTCCGTCCACCAAAAATTCAAATACGAGTAGATCAACTCAAATCACTTAATGACTTTCAAAAGTTATTGGGAGACATAAATTGGATAAGGCCTTATCTAGGCATACCAACAGGAGGGACCTTTATTTGATATTCTAAAAGGTCCATCAGATCCAAATTCACCCCACATGTTAACGCCTGAAGCAAGAAAAGCATTAAAAATCATTGAAACATATATGGAAAATATGCATTTGGATAGAATTGATATAAGTTTGCCTTTATTATTTATTGTACTACCAACAAAAAATATTCCTACAGGAGTATTTTGGCAAGAAGGTCCATTATTGTGGATACATTTATCTTATTCTCCTAATACTATTCTTACTAGATATCCTGAGGCTGTAGGACAATTAATACTCAAAGGAATAAAAGCAGAAAAGGGAGTGTTTGGGATTTCTCCCAATAAAATTATTACTCCATATACTATGGATCAAATTGATGAGTTAGCTAATGAGTTAAATACTTGGACAATAATCATATGTAAATCTAATGTTTCATTTGATAATCACTTACCATCTAATCCTTTGTTGTCTTTTTGGTCTAAGCATCCTGTAGTTTTTCCAAAAATGACAAGAAAAACCCCTATCATGAATGCTCCAAATATATTCACTGATGGGTCAAATAATGGTACAGAAGCAGTAGTTACCCCTGATCAAACTTTTACATTTTTAGTACCCAAACAATCAGCTCAAAAGGTAGAGCTTAATGCAGTATTACAAGCTTTTATGATGTTTAAAGATTCTGTATTTATTTTCTGATAGTCAGTACGTAGTTAATGCTATAGTATCCCTTGAAGATGCTGGTAGGATTTCCCCTTCTTCTACTGTTTTCTCTTTGTTTTCCACTATACAAAGTCTAATCTGGGACAGAAAAGATCCATTCTTTATAGGACATATCAGGGCACATACAGGATTGCCTGGAGCCCTTAGTTTGGGCAATGAATTAGCAGATAAATCTACACATGACATACATATTTTCTCCACAATGGAAGAAGCTATAAATTTTCATAAAAGGTTCCATGTCAATGCTAATACTTTACAAAAGTGTTTTAAAATAACTAAAGAACAAGCTAGACATATAATAAAACAATGTCAAAATTGTGTGACATTTTTACCACAAGCTAATCTTGGAGTCAATCCTAGAGGACTGATACCTAACCATATTTGGCAGATGGATGTCACACACTTGCCAGAATTAGGAAAATTAAAATATTTGCATGTTACGGTTGATGCTAGGAGCCACAAGCAAATATACGATGTATGGCACCTTTGGTTGTAAAGTGACGCCAGCTAGCCACTGAGATATGATTATGTTAAGATTTACATTCATATGGAAATTGGACTCCCGCTGTTCACCTTGGCCTGCTACCGGACTCATGTTACAGGACTCATGGAGAGTTCCCATTGGTTGGGGAAGAATAGTAGGAGGGAATTCCGGGGGAGGTCCGGGGGACCCCCGGTTCCGGGGAACGCGCGGTTCCAGTGGAGGCCCGCATGGGAGGACCGGGTTTGGCTTGCCGGCGCCTAAAGAGTATCGGCAGCCTTTTCAAAATAAAGTTTTGTTCCTGCTTGAGTGGCTCGTGATTCTGTGCCCAGCCAAAACTGCGGCAAGCTGATACTTCTTCCGGATTTTTGATGGGCTCCCTTCATGCCAGAGAAAAAACTAAAGATGTTATACCTCATTGCTTACAAAATTTTGCCACTGTGGGTGTTCCAAAAGAGTTAAAAACAGATAATGGTCCTGGTTATGCTTCTACCTCTTTTAAACAATTTTGCTCATCATTTGGCATTACTCACATAACAGGAATTCCATACAATACACAGGGACAAGGCATAGTTGAAAGAGCTCATCAAACTATTAAAATGTACTTATTAAAACAAAAGGAGGGAATTGGAAAGGGGTATATATCCCCCAAAGATAAACTTAAAATAACCCTTTTTACTCTAAACTTTTTAAATTTTGATTCATCAGGGCTTAGTGCTGCGGAAAGACATTTGTATCCAAAAAATGTACATAAGCCCAAGGTACTTTGGAAGGATATTCTAACAGGACCATGGAAAGGTCCTGACCCAGTGATTGTCTGGAGTCGGGGCTCTATTTGTGTTTTTCCACAGGGAGAACAGCAGCCGATTTGGATTCCAGAGAGATTAACCAAAACAATTTCTACAGACCAAAAAGAAGATGATTTGACTCAAATCCATAACAGCTGATATCCAGAACTCCAGCTTCGCTATTCTTACATCTGCGACAGTGATTAACCAGGATGCTTTTTTCAATATCTATTTTTTATTGCTTTTTCCCACATCATAAAGTTCTACTTTATTTTTGAGCTCATACAGACCTAGGTTAATGTTTTTCTGATCAGTTTTATTTTTGACTATGGAGTTTTTAAACATTGCAATGGAGATTTCACCTAGGTAAAGCTACAAGGCCTTTACTATTGTCTTATGTGTTGTATGTTACGTGTGCACACTTCTGTTTTGTATTGTATGTCTGTATGTGTGTATGTCCATATATCATATATGAGGAGCGCTCATGAATAAATGGATCCGAATTTTTTTTATTATCCACATGATTTTAATGGTTTAATTTAAATTGGGTAAACAGCTATTGAGGATTGTTTTAATATGTGTACAAATAAGCAGGTTAATAGATCTGTTTGTTTTATTTCACCTTTCCTTTTCATTATATTTAATAATTCTGTTCAGGATAATGTAAATTGTTCAAAAAATTGTTTTCTTAGGACCTGTTGGAATGTTACATAATTTTTTTTAGCATCATTGTCAGAATTCCTATCTTCATCCCAGTGCCGGTGAAGACAAGATGAAACCAAACTACAGTTTCTTCGATAGTTATCACAACAAACTGTATAAACTGATGCATCAATGAATAATAACTCAACAAGTAATGTTCAATCACTGAGTCGATTTATTTTGGGAGGAAATGGACATATTGATAGATTCCTCCGCTTTGAACTGCTTACAAAACTTGCCTGGACTATGTATCACTTGGATGCATTGTGCTCTATCTGTTGATGCAGTGAATTATGGTAATGCTGGTGTATCTTTGCTGATGTGTCACCAGTGTTGCAATTTTTCCTAAAGAACCGTCAATTGACTTGGTGTCGTGGCATTTCTGTATCCTCCTCCCTTCTACTAGTGATGGTCTAATTTTGGGGGCCAACAGAGTTGAGGCAAAGAACCTCACCCCCCCACTGGTGCATAGGCCTATCCACAAGTATGGCTATATGCTGGACCGGTAGTCAGTGACGGGTCTGATCCAACTGCAGTGGTATCAACCTAAGACAGGAGGCTAACGCCTAGAGTCAGTTTTCTGATGACGGGTAAGAACCATATGTTGAATTGGACAAACCTAACAGGCACGGTCCCTAGACACATTGCTTGTTTCTTAATTAAACAGAAGGGGGGAGATGCTAAGAGCCACAGCCAAGTAATATGATGCATGGCATTTTGACTGCAGCAGATTAGGACATCATAAAGATATAGGGAAGATCAGTGGAGTAGAAGGTGACCAAGAGGGAGGAAATAAGGACAGGAAAGAGGAGGAAATGTGGAATGAATTGAATAAAAATCATGCTATGTACATATATAAATATATCATGGGGAATTTCTCCTTTATGTATATGTGGAAAGCACCTATCAAAACTAAATAAATTAGCCGGGTGTGATGGCACACACTTGTAATCCCAGTGGCTCAGGAGGCTGAGGCAGGAGGATCATGAGTTCAAAGCCAGCCTCAGCAATGATGAGGTGCTAAGCAACTCAGTGAGACCCTGTCTCTAAATAAAATACAACATAGGGCTGAGTATGTGGCTCAGTGGTTGAGTGCCCCTGAGTTCAATCCCCAGTACAAATAAATGGATGGATGGATGGATGGATGGATGGATAGATAGATAGATAGATAGATAGATAGATAGATAGATAGATAAGGGAAGGAAGATCAGTAGAGTAAAAGAATCAGAATGGAGGAGGGAGAAGGAAAGGGAATGGTGGTTGCACATGAGGACTAAATGAAGTAAATCAAATTCCATGCATATATGATTTTGTCAAAATGAACCCAACTACCATGTATGTATAATGTATGATGCTCTAATTTAAAAATGTAGTTACAATGCATATAATATTCTAAAAGTAGATGCCTATTACTTGATTTGGGGTGTGAATTTTCATTCTATGTTTGCATGTTTCATATTAAACTATTACATTCACCTTGAATTTTACATATGGAAATATTCTGGGTCTTGATTCAATCTGCTGTAGGTATCCAAATAATTTTTTTTAAAAAATGATTCAGGCATTTTAGAAACAGCCAAGTAATTCTTGTTGAGTGTTTAGGTATTTTTTAAAAAACAACAGGAAAATAAACAGACTTATAGTCTAGTGATTCTGTGAAGCATTAGCAGTTTTGTGGGTAGAATTTGAGGCTCAGTTTCTTAAACTTTAGGACATCGTTACAGAGGAACCACCCTACCATTCAAAAACAGACCCTTGTCTCCAACTGTTTCATTAGTCATTTTGATAGAGCTCAGCATCTGGCAGAAGAAGACACCTTCATCTACCTCCAAGGAAAAGTGAGGGACTGCAATACAGAAATGTCAATAACTATGCCATGGAATGTGTCCAATACACAGTGAATACCATTTGTCACAAGTTGAAACGTTCTTATTAAGAAATGGTTGAACTCTCTTATAAATATTAATGTCTTCCACAGCAGCTGGCTTAGTATGTAGCAGTTTCCAAAACATGTTTGATACACAAAAACACTGATAAATGAATGGGGTAAAAGGACCTATAGGTTTCAAAAGTGCATATACCGGGGTGAACTACTTTCCTCAGCCCATTGAGAAATTTTAAAATAGTTCCTTAAGGGAAGTTCAGCTAGTTCCATCTTATTCCTGATGTTATTTGTTAGATATCCTGCTTCCAAGCTTTTGAACTAAATATAAATAAAGAATAAGGAATTTATTCTAACAAGTTCTCAAACACATTTTGCTAGAGCTGTGATTCTTATAACGGCACTAAGATCCAAGAAAATGAAACTCAAGCTCTGTGGCCTTTCAATATTATTTGTTTCCAGAATTATGACTATTTATATTCGAAAGGTTCTGTACTAGAGATAAATCAACATATTCACATAATCTTCCAAAGGGATAACTGAGGTCAAAGGTATGGGGCTTTATAAGTCACAGTGAGAAATATTATCCAGAATTTGAAAACAAAAAAAAAAGATTTAAAAGACTGAGTATTCTGATTAACTTTATAACAACAGGGTAACTGTCATTACAACTCCATTAGATCAGAAATTAATCCGTAGATACTTTTCTGGTGAAAGTAAAAATAATTTCAGTAGAAAAAAAATAAGCCTCTAAATTATAATTTACTATAACCCAGTGTTATATCAAACTTAGAAATCTTATTTTAATATTCCTTTACTAACCTGCCTATAATTCTTGGGTTCTCAAAGGCTCTTTGGGCTGGTTTTACCATTTTACTGGCTTATTAATGTAATGAGTTCAATGTGACCTTTGACATATGTTCATGCTATATGTGTATGGAAATTCAGCTGGAAGGTCTTTGAGAAAGAAGTAAATAATCCATTAGAATAATGGAGAAGAAGAAAGAAAAGATAAGTGAACCAAAACTGGGTGCAGCTACTTATAAGCCATAGAAAAAATTGAGAATAAAGGTCTCCAGGTTTTCTTATATAACGTATTGCAATTTGTGAACATCGAAGGCGAATTACAAATATTACTAGATTAAAACATGTGGAAATAGAAACAAGGAAAAAACCAAGAAGTCATACTTTTTCAGTAAATGACTTTCTATTTATGAGGAGTTTTATGTTTATTATTTTCATCATACACATAACTGAATACTAGGGAGGATGCAGACCTGGATCCATTTCTCTTCTTCTTCTGTACCTCTGGGTTTTCAATTGTACCAGCTAACTAAATAGCAAGTTGTATACTGCCCATAACTTTCAGACATGGTGGCTGTGGATTGGGTCACAGCCTTAGCAAGAAAAAGAAATGAAGTCTGGGTATTTAGATTGTACTGCTAGGAAAGTTGGCTCAAACATTTTGGTGTTTAATTAGTCAAAATAAAATTATCTGTGGTAGGAGAAATATTGAAGTCAGATGACTAATATTTAAAGTAATAAACACAGTCATCTCTGACTGTTTCCAGGGCTGACTCAATATTTCATATGCTAGTCACTAATGGATTTCCTTGGTTTTCTATGTGGCTTACCTTAAAGTGTTAAAAAGCAGACTGCCAATGATTCTTTTTTTTTTAAAGAGAGAGTGAAAGAGGGGAGAGAGAGAGAGAGAGAGAGAGAGAGAGAGAGAGAGAGAGAATTTTTTTTGATATTTTATTTTTTAGTTCTCGGCGGACACAACATCTTTGTTGGTATGTGGTGCTGAGGATCAAACCCGGGCCAGTCAAGCGCGCTACCGCTTGAGCCACATCCCCAGCCCTGCCAATGATTCTTTCCATAGCTAACAGTTATTGAATTCTGCATTAGGGCAGGGACAGTCTTAACCAGTTACATAGGTTATTTCATTTAATGCTCACAAAAGATTTAAGAGTTATATAAAATCCTTCTTCCTACCTTATTCAGTATATAAAAAAGGTTCAGAGGGCTGAGAAATTTGCTTAAAACACTACAGAAAAACCTATCTTTAGGGTAGGTTATTGATGAGCTAACCTATCAGATTAAATCATATTTTTAGCATTTCAAACATTAGGATGGTAACATCTTGGTTGAAAAATATCATTTATAAAACACATACATTAAAAGCCACCATTGTATAAGCAAAACTAAAACATTGTGAAAATAATTCAGCAAAAATAGTATACTTGGAAGGTTGTTTTGGTGGAAATATTTATTCTAAACTCTCAAAACTAGCTTTAATCTAAGAGTACGAGGAACCTCTAGTTAATTAAATGAAAGTATTTTTATATAAAGGAAAATCATGTATACAAAAATGCAGTGTAACTTATAAGCTGTATAAGTACTGGTCATTAACAGCACATATAGTCTCTTGGCATGATTGGGCCATTTTTACAGTTCCCAACAGGGACAATGTGTATCCATGGCAACGGGTACTACAATTGCAATGAATTGTTATAAACTCTCTGGGCTTAGAGATTTCATTCACCCAGGTTAAAAACATAGTCTTCCTCTTATTTCAACAAATAAATAAACATAAGCCATAAGTACGAAAAGTGTTCAGTATTTAGTGCTTGTTTAGGGTTTGTTTTATATTTAAAAAGACATAGTAAATATGTTAAGAATTTTTCAGAACAAATGTTTTTTCTTCATATGTTAATATTTACTTCCTTCTACCTCAAGTTTCATTTCGTTTCAGACATTTATGATTATATTTGATTCTCTTAAATTACTAATGTGATTCAATTTCTGACATCAGCCTGTATTTTTCCTGATTTTTTTTGTGTAGATTTAAAAATACAGTTTAAGTGCCATTATCAATCAACCTTAGTGCTCACATTCAGGTCTCAAAATAGAACTTTTTTGTAAATTTTTAATAGTCTTGTTTTGAAAATTGCATTTCTCAAATAATATTATTTATTTACTGAAAAAGTATCATACATCATGATGCCAGCAATACGTCCTGGTTTCTTCTTTCTGCCTGTAAGAGGTTGTCCATTTGTGAGCAAATAGGGCCACTTAAGGACACCAGAGTCCTGGAATAGACTGGTTTCCTCCCCCATACCTTGTCAGAGGAAAATCTCATCAGTGGTTTTCTTCTTGAGAATCTTATGGTATCAGGGACCCACTTGCAACACCTCCGGATATTCTCATATTGTGCTGTCTTGTCTATCTCTAACCATTATTTTTCATTTTAAAGGTCTGAAATAAGGGGGAGGATTGGGCAAAGTTAAGAAGATAAATTTTTAAAAAGCATGACTTTACATCTATGTAATTAATTTTTCAATGCAGGGGCAAAAAAAAAAGTATTTTAAAATTTTCTCAGTAAAAAGTTTGCTAAGTAGCCTGCTTTTCCTTTTGTATATATGGATTTCTTGTGCTAGGAAAATAGATAATGTTTTTTTTTTTTTTTGTGGAACTGGGGATTGAACTCAGGACCTTGCACATGCCAGGCAAGTGTTCTACCACTGGGCTACGTCCCCAGCCCCTTAGATAATGTTTTGATTATGGCTTTTTCCTTTGATTTTTTTCCCCCCAGGACTGGGGATTGATACCCAGCCTTTTTTATTTCTTTATTGAAATAGGGTCTCACAAAGTTGCCCAGGCTGGCCTCAAACTTGCAATCCTTCACCTTAAGCCTCCCAACTCACTGAGATGATAGGCATTGAACCACTATGCCTGGCTGAATATGGGCTTTTTAATGAAAATTTCAGAGGAAAAAGAATGAAGAAAGGGGCAAGGAGAGGCATGGAAAGAAAACGATCTTAATAACTGTATCATAATAAAACTTTTATGCACTCACCTCATGTCAAACTAATCCAAATCGGGGCAAGAGAAAAGATTTCTGCAATTTAGCAGGGGCAGAAAGGCTATGGAAGAGTGATGCTAGGTCATTTTCTCTGGTTACCTTGTAGCCATCAGAGAATCAGGAATCTTGGGGACTACTACACAGAAAACAATTTTAGTACCCATTGAAGAAGTCCAACAATGAGCGGAAAGTTCCCAAAATGACAAAGGCCTACTCTGCCTATCTACTCCCCCTTTTTATTTGCAATGATTCCTTTTTTTCCTGTGATATGGATATAATGACTTTAAGTAGAGATCAATTATGAATTAAAAATATTTGTATAAGTCAATGAACTACAGGTTAATTAGAAATCTTGAGCAAAATTGGAGACTGAAATAAAGCCCAAGAGGAAATTATCCACAACACAAAAAAAAAATCATCTATCAAAATACAAAGGTGCAAGGTGCAGATAGAATGGGCAGAGACACCCCTAAGAGAGATGAGAAAGCACCAGAAGCTCCATCCTAAGTGAGGTTTGACAGGTGGGACTGAGTCCAGGTCCTGGTTCACAGTTTTAGTGGAAAACTCTACTCACCCTCCAGCACGTACCCTGCAGAGCAGAACACTGCGGCCACACCAGACCAATTACAGGCCCATTCTATGCCTCTCATGCTTAGCACTTTTCAGCATTCTAAACGGCTTTAGCACACTCGTTTCACTCCTGAACATCTTAATCTGGCAAGAACCTTGAAAGTTCCACATTAAGGTCCACATTTAATGAGAAAAGAAAACCGGGGCTCAAGAGAAGGTCAGTATGAACTGCAACAGATACAAATTCAAGGTAGACGCGGTACCCACACTGTGAAACTTTTAAACCATGATGCTGAGGATTATAAAGCTAGAGAGGCACAGACTCCGTGATGCTTTCTATCCCTGAAAAATAACTTGCTTACAATTAAAAAGACATTCCACGAATATACTTATCCATCTTATGTCTTTTCTACAAACACATACGTACTCTGATTTCTTAAAAAAAAAAAAGAAAGAAAGAAAGAAAAGAAAGCAAGCTCTCCCTGCCCCAACACATAATTTTTTTTCACTGTAGCTAGTGATATAGATGTATAAAAACATAATTACATCAAAAGTTGAAAATTTGTGCCATGTACAAGTGAATGAAGAAGTTCAATAGAAATAAGATGTAGTATTTGCATAAATATAATTATACATGCTTTCTTGAGACAATAGTAGTTTTTTAATGAAAGATATGTACATATATATGTGTCATAAATGAATTTGCAACAAATACTGAGGCACGAGAAGATCTCAATGATATTTAAAAAAAAATTCAACCCTAGACAACTGTTTCCATGGTGTTGAGAATGGTAAAATGAAACAGTGTTATAAACTGAAAAAACTGAAAGTCGGCAAAATGAAAAAAAAAATATATATATATGTGTATATATATATATATATATATATATATATATATATATATATATAAAATATGTGTGTGTATATATATACACATATATGTGTGTGTGTCAAGAAACACAAAAGGTTTAAACTTTATACTAGGCTGTTAAATTAGCCTGTTATTTTCCTCTATAGATTGTGAGCTAATGAGAAACATTAATGAAATGATTTGCATTTTTGAAAATTTGTGTGTGTATGTTCCTCTCTCACACCCTTATCTCTAACACAGAGTCTGACATAAAAGGTACATAACAGATATTTAATGATTAACTAATATTTAATTGATTTACATGAACCAAGTAATTTAGATTTGTCTATCTAAAATAAGGATAGGCTGTGTCAGATTTCCAAATAATGCCCAGAGATGAAGGATGGCTACCACGCAGAAGAGAAATGTCATTAGTCAGTGCTACATTAATATGGCCAGCTCTCCTTAAAGGTCTGTTGGTTCTGCATCTGTAGAATTAACCAACTCCAGATTAAAAATATCAGAATAAAATAGTGTATACTGAACATGCACATACCTTTCTGCTCGTTATTTCTGAAACAATTCAGTATAGCAACAACCTACACAGCATTTTCATTACATTAGTATTATAAATAATCTAGAAATGATTTAAAGTGTATGGGAGGTGAACATAGGTTATAGTGTGAACACATGCCATTTTACATAAGGAACTTGGGCATGCTTAGATTTTTATCAGTTCCTACAACCAATCCCTTTAGAACACTGAGGAATAACTGTATATTCAAGGGTGTCTTGGAAGTATTTGAAGCCTACAACATCTTCAATTCTGGATAACAGTTACACATGAATACATATATTTACAGAAGATAATTGAAGTAGAAATTTCCATATCATCAAGTTGCATTTAAATTACTCAGAACAGTAGGATTGCTAAGAAGATTTAAAAGTTGTAAGGAGAAAAATGGGTAACAGAATTTTTACCCAAACGTGAAAAAAAAGTAGAATTATATTTTTTCCATGAATTATTTTTTCCTAAAGCTAAAAAGTGGGTTCTATTGGAATTGTCATAACCCCTTGCAAAGTCAGAACTATTAACTGGGCAAATTTTTAGTGGTCTCAAGGCCATTTCTCAAACATGGTGATAATCCTCCATCTTTAGATGGTATTGACGTTCAGTTCAGACTTAATTTCAGATGGCATGGCTTTCTCACTTCTGTGGAGAACAGAGAAATGTATACATGGGCACCCACAGAGGCCACGGCATGGCTTGCTGCCCTCTGGTGTTTTCTTAATCCTCTATAAGCTGCCTTTTCTGGTGATTTCCCTTGACAGAAAAAGAAAGAAAAGCCACTAATGGGGGTCAGAGACAAATTGACTGGTTGTCTCTTTACAGTTTTTGAGATTTTGAACCAGTGGCTGGGAAACAAGCAAACAAAATCCCCCTTAACTGTAAATTTGGGAGACCCCAAGAATCTAAAAGGGCTCACAACTTCCTTGGTCTGTTGTTTCACAGAGCGGTGGATCTACCTAATATCACACAGTTTGCAACTATAGACAGAGTTTGGGCTTCTCTTGCATTGAAATGACCATTGCATTCACCAAATTCGGGTAGTCTCGGATGCTTAGACATAGAAATGCCTGGCTAGAATTCTGCCTGAGAAGGAGCAGGAAGACATTAAGTGGAAACTTCCATTTCTTGCCACCAATCCTGTAACAGACAGCAGCCTGCTCCTGTTACAGTCTGACAGATGAGGGGTGGCCACTGGCAGGAAGAAAGGAATAAATAAGATGAGTTCTGTAGTTCTTTTCTTGCAGAAGTTTTTACTCAGACTAATGAAAATAGCCATAGCAACACTAATTCCTGACAGATGAAGTAGGCAACTTGGAAAAAGAGACTTCATATTCATTAAATCTTAGGTTCTGTCTTCACAAGGCCTAGTCCTTAGGTCCACACTTCCGAGGGGCTGGCATAGTAAAGGCATCTGGAGAGGACAATCAGGCGATCTAATGTGTTACCATTACTCATCTAAACCATGGACCAGCAGCATAGTTATTAACAGAGCATATGATGCATATTAGACGTGTAGGATCTCAGCGATCTCAGCACTCCCTTCCAGGTCTTTGAGAATCAGAACTTCCATGTTAAAAAAATGTAAATCCCAGGTGATATGTACACACATTAAATATCGAGATACACTAGTTTTCCGTGGCATCCAAAAAATATGGCAAACTCATATATGGTTTAAGAAAGTATTATCTTGTAGAGACATGAAATCCAGCAGGCAGACTCCAGCAAGAGAAGAGACAAAAGACAGCAACAATTCTAGAGGACAAGCATCTATCCTGATTTCACCTGCACATTGTTCAATGACAGAAGGATACCTACATGGTGAAGGCTGGTGGGGCTGGATTTGGGGTTTAGAGTAAGAGGAGCCTAAATAAAGCAGATTTCAGGCTTATTCTATCAGTGGGTGGTTTAGTTCTTGGGAAAAGAATTGGGTTCTTAAGAAGGCTGGAGTTCAAGTCAAGTTTCCATTACTAAGCAGAGACACTAATTAGGATACTAATTACAGAGAAAACAAGTTTATGCAGAGCTGTCTGTTTTAATATTTGAGCTTGAGAAGATTTTTGAATTTGAGAATCCTGAAACTGAATTCAAACACCTGGAGCACAACTTTGTCATACTGGACCTATTATGCAAATAGGAAGTAACCATCTCTTAATTCCACTATTCATCACAGTATCTCTCAATCTCCTTATGTACTTCCTTCCCTAATTAGGAATGCTTCTCTAACCTTTAGGCAGGGGTCACAGAGTACTCAGAACATTTGTTAAAAAAAAAGAAAAAAGGTGGAGGGGAGAAGGGTGAGCAGGAGAAACAAGGAGGGTGGGGATAATAGCTTTACTAAGTTACTATCAATAAGCAGCTGCCACTTGTCAAGAACCATTGCCCTCAATCATTAATATTTATCTTACTACAAAAGATTATGAAGCTTAAGATTTTAGAAAACTATTATGAGAATAATTTACCAATAGCTGCTAGAAACATATTAAGATGGTGCCCTCAATAGTCCCCTATGGTTGCTAAACTAGGACACACAATGGAAGTACCAAAAGAGCTTTTAAAAATTTCAAAGCCAGTGTCCCACCCACAGAGGTGAGTATATACTATAACCAACGTTGGCAATCATTGTCTCACAGAATCCTTGGTTCTCTTGGGCAGAGTACTTGAGCTCTATTGAAATTAATTTTATTTTCAACAAGCAGACACAATTTATGCCCTTTTAATAGTTTATCTAAATTTATCAAGGACACTTAGCTTTCTTATAATACTAACAACTTGACTAAGATTTAAGGGAGCTTTCACAAGATTGAAAGGTAATTTGTTTTTCTCTTCCAACTTCAAAAATACTGGTAGCTGGAAGGAATAGTAAAATTAATATACAAGCATCCCAGGAAAGCATAATATATATCTCTTCAGTTTCCCATTCATATTTATTTTATCTAACAGGGAGAAGATAAGGAGTGTGAAACTCCTAATTTTAATTTTAATAAGATGTTGATCCATTGTGCAAAGATTATTTAATCTACTATTACCTAATGCTAAAATCTGAATACTCTGGCTTCCTTCATGGTCTTTAGAAAACAAAATGAACAAGAAAGAGAAACAAATAAAAACATGGTAACTGCATGACTTTAAAAACTCTCAAGAAGTACGATGGTCCTCAAAGTCTTTTCAGTTAGTTACAAAATCCAATTCTAAATTTTGGTAAGAAAGTTACTGTAAAATTTGGACTCATCTTCATTTTTTTCAGGTATCTTTAAGATCTACAAAATGATCAAAGAGATTTTTAGGGGAAAATGCCCTTGTGATTAAGACAATTAAAATTGGGGAAAAAATTAAAACAATTTACCTTATATAGGACTCCTCAGAGACATTTATATGCTAGAGGACACTGAAAGTCTACAAAGGAGTGGGTTTATACATCATATTCTTCAATTTTTATCTGCGGCGGTGATACCGCTAGTTATCGGTGGCGAGTCCTGTTTCCTCACATGTTGAAGTATAACATTAGAGAAGTAGGCCAAGGCAAACATATAAAGCAGGGGGTAATATATTGGGGCTGGGGATGTGGCTCAAGCGGTAGCGCGCTCACCTGGCGTGCATGCGGCCCTGGTTCGATCCTCAGCACCACATACAAACAAAGATGTTGTGTACGCCCAAAACTAAAAAATAAATATGTTTTTAAAAAATTCTCTCTCTTTCACTCTCACTCTCTCTTTAAATAAATAAATAAATAAATAAATAGGGTAATATAGACTTCTCTCAGGAGGGAGAAGGGGGCCATAGCTGGTATCCATAGAAGAGAGGCATTCTGCCATTTTTTTTTTAATGTCCTAGGCTTCCTTTGTTCTCTCTCCCCCTTATCTCTCTCCTTCCTGTGTAAGAGACTAGGCCCAGGAGATGCCCAGTGGGATAGCCAAAAGGTAAGAAGTAGACAGACAGGGGAAGGGCCAGATGGAGCAGCCCAGGACACATTCAGGGACAATTCCTGGGACAGGTTACCTTAGCAACAAGTTTTAGCAGGGGCAGGTTATCTTGATAGGGTGGAGGAAGGGCTCTAAAGTAATTAACATTTCATTTCCTCCACTGTCTGGATTTCATGCCTGTCTACTTCTGCCTTCAGTGGTATTGTTGAAATAGCTTCTAGGACTATTGTTTGGGGTTACTATAAATCACAGGGTACAGTGATAAGCACAATATTAGAAGGAAAAGCAAACAAGCACTGATTTTTAGCTCCAAAAGAAAAATCATTACACCCAAAACAATACAATCATTATGACTATAGTAGAGCTAGTTAAGAAATTAATTCATAATATAAAAACATGAATGACATAAAACCTCCAATAAAGACAGAACTGCAGAGCCAAAGGAATGTGCCAGAAATCTAAACAGGAACTCCATCCAGAGGCAAAACAGACATAAATTTTCTGTACTCAGAAAGTAGGCATGAGGCCTATAAACATCAAGGGATCTCTGGAGTGTGAACAAATCATAGCCCCATGTAAAAAAACAGAATATATGAAGTAGAGTTAAAATTAATAAAAATAAATGTTCTGGACAGAGAGAGCTGAATTGGAGTATAAACTGACTGGTTCCACTACACTACTGGACAGACTGACAGGCTTCACTCTTTGGGGAGATAAGATTTTCTTGATTTTAATTTTTGTACAGACAATATCTTCATACATTAAACATTTCTGAAACATACAAAGATTCAAGAAAAATGGCTAAGACAGGAATGGTCCATAGTAACAGAAGCAGAGGATGACCCAAATCGTATACTATGACATAGGGACTTTAAGATACATAGGATGAATATATTATTCCACCTAGTATAATAGGTAGATGATATGTACGAACACATGAGGAATTTTAGCTAGAAAAGCAAAAGCTACAAAAGAAGTAGACAAAAATCCAAAAAAAGAAAGAAAAAAATTATCATATCAGAAATTTTTAAAAAGTAATATGGTGACTTAATAAGCAGATAGTTTATAGCAGAGGAAATAATTGGTGAACTTGAAAAAAAGGGTCAGTAGAAATTATCCAAATGAATAAAGAAGAGGAAAAACAGAAAACAATAAAAATGAAGCATTTAAGATCTTTGGGTTCATATCAAATGTTCTAACATTCTTAACTGAAACAAAAGAAGGAGAGAAGAAAGAGAATATGAAAGAAGAAATATTGGAAGGGAGAATGCTCAAGAATCTCCTGAACTGAAAAAAAAAAAAAAGTCATCAAATCACATATTGAGAAAGCTCAAAAATTCCAAAACAGGAAAACCACTTTAAAATACACCATAGACAAACTACTGAAAATAAAGAGGCAGATGGGGGGAGTCATTAGAAAGGATATCAATGACAAGGACAATGGCTGAAAGCAATGTGGACCAGGAAGCAAGCAGAAAACATCTCCAGAGGTCCGAAGAAAGAAAGAAGAAAACCAACACTGTTAATAGTCAACTATCTATAGTCATCAAAATAGTCTTTAAAAAGGCAAAATACCTTTAGACAAACAAAATCTGAGAGAATGCACATTACAAAAATTATGAAAACTAGTTCTTCCGAATCAAGGAAATTGAAAGCAAACAAAAAACCAGATCTGTGGGAATAAAGAGCACTAAGTTTGGCAAATATAGAAGTGCTGTCGACAAATGGTTTTGAGAAAAATAAACATTCACATGAAAAAAAAATGAAGTTGAGTACAACTCAACACCTATTGCCTAACACCATATACAAAATTTCACACAAAATAGATCAAATATAAGGCCAAAAACCGTAAAAGAAAAAAAACAGGTACCTGGACTTCATGAAAATTAAACTATTTGTACATTAAAAGATAATATTGAGAAGGTAAAAAGCAATCTACTTTTTTGAATATCTTTTTTATATATCTGCAAATCAAATAATGTATGGATATTTTCGATACATCAAAGTTGAATAAGGAAGTGCAATGAGGAAGAAAATTTCATTAACAATCATTGAAAAATATCTTCCAACATTTCTTCAATTAAATTTTTTTTATAATCAGTAAATGAGTGACATTTTCTTTCTAAAGAAATGAAACTCACAATATAAAAAAGCCTATTAATACAAAAATGTTGTTCAATTTCCTAAAAATTAACATCATTTATTTCATCATTCTATTCGCAATACTATCTTCTAGTATATTTATATAAATCATTGGTAAGATTTATGTATACGTTTTAGAAAATGAATCCTCCACTCATAACCCAGCAGGACTGATAGTATATCATGAATCATAAAATGAATGTTTGAATTTAAATAAAATGGCAGCCACTTAAGGCTCCCTTTCTGTCTTCATTACTTATGTCTGATTTAAAATGTGATCAAATTAAGCCATGGAGTTCCCAACCTGGCTAAGCTACAGCTAACTCTAATCCCCCTAAATGAAGGTATGACCAAATGTCAGACACCATTGTTCATATTAATTAAACTATGAGTGTCTTCCTTAAAGACAGTCTCCAGAATGGATAATTAATGATTCTTTAAGCACAGAATATATGCAGCTTGAACAATAACATGTTTGTCTAACTGCATCTTTGTACCAGCTGGAAGAGGCTCTTTTAAGAAACAATTCAGTTTAAGGGCAAAAGAATGATATTGATCCTGGAAGAGTTTCAGAGTTTACCAACTGTGTGTGTGTGTGTGTGTGTGTGTGTGTGTGTGTGTGTGTGTAGAAGCAGTTGGTAAAGAGACAAACAAAACAGGAAAGTTCTAAAGAGATGTTAATGGACCATGAAAAGAAAATAATGTTTTTCTATTTTCCTCTAGCAGATTTGCAAAATTCTTAAATTTGCACAATCAACTGGTCTCAAACCTTATCCTTACCAAATTAGTTACCAAGTTCATTCTTTTTCCTCCTTCACGTCTCCCCAACTCTTGTGTCATTTTTACTACTACTAGACTTATTAAATTCCAACCCAACTACTGTCACACTTTCCTGTCTTGTCCCTAGCTTTTTAGGTAGCTCCATGGTAATTAATCTTAAACAGTCAAAGTCACTTTCATTTATCATTTCCTTTTCAAAAACTTTCAAAATTCTCTGTTATTTACAGGCTTAAGTTCAACAGCATTTAAAAACTGATACCTACATTTATACTCCATTCCCTACCACCCCAATCATGCACTATATCATTCTCTTTAGTGCTCTTGGACAACACTGTGATTTCTTACTCCCATCACTACCCTAATTTTATTACTTTCATAGCTCTCTCAGATTTCATCCAGCCCTTAAAGTTTGGGTTATATTTCATGTCTTCAGCGAGATATTCCCTGACCCAGTAATCCAAGGTAATTGGTACTAATTATCTTTTCTACTGACAGAATATCTGGGGTACCATATCTTTATAGCATACTTATCTTGCTTCTTTAAGTAGATTGAGAATGCCTTGAGGGCAGGTATTTCTTTTAAGATTCTGCAGAATAATAAAAGTAAATACCATAGGCTAACAGCTGTATGTGGTGTTATTATAATTTTTCTTTATATGCTTGTTGCCTATAAATTTCTTAATATGCACAGTAACAAGAGCTTCGCCCCCACCCTGAAAAACAAGAATGGAAAGAGAGTCTTTTTTCTGACTCAGAAAAGCAGTATCAGTAACTTTGATTATAAAGAATTGAAAGTAGAGGTCAATGAAAATGGTGGGCATTAGCACACCCTGATGTTATATTCAGTGTTAAATATGACAACCCTCCCACTCCAGATTTCTTTTTTCTCACTTCTTAAACCTAGAACAAACATTTTGCAGAAGAGTACACAGAAAAAAATCCCTCTTGATGTGGAGGAGGGATTACGAAAATCATTGAAAAACTCAGGTAAATTAAAGATAGGTCAATATTCCTTTCAAATCTTAGACTGGGGGTCTTTTGAAATGGGAACAACTATGAAAACCTAAATGCTGCCAAAGGCATGAAAATCAATATAAATAATGTAAAATAGAACTATATGCTAAGTTTTATGAGGTCAAGGATTTTGTCCCCTAATTCAGCATTGTAACAAGAGTGAGCATTCTCAAGAATTTGTGAACTGAATGAAGAATTACTAGTATGATCAATCTTCTTTGGCTAAAATTATTTTATAATAAATTTCAATAAAATTTATTGACATTTCAGTGACAGATGCTCTACATAGTATTTACTAAATTTTCCTTATTTTTATAGCTGAAGAATGACCATGGAAAAGCTTTCATTTTGCACTTGAGTGTTTTCTCATACCCTGTTAATCACAGTGATTGCTTGTCATAGCAAGGTAATTAGGAACTTTGTCATCTATGTGCAATTGTCACATTGTTACCCTTTGACTTACATGGCTAATACCATTTTCATTTGTTTTTTCCTTCCTAAAACTAAATATTCTTAGTAATCATAGAAGGTGAAAGAGGAAAACAGTCCTTCGTTCAAATCATCACATTCTTAATACCAGCTTGAGTACACAGAAGGATGACATTTGTTATAGAATTATATAACTGAAAGAAAGGGAACAAAAGCATTATGGGAATGGGCTCCATAATGAATCTTCTGGCAGGTTTCAAAGAAACCAGCAACTGAGTTCTCATGGCATAAAAACCTAGCAGAATCTATTGGTAAAATATGGTGATGAGTGCTTTCAATATGTTCCAAAATATGATCATTCAAAAGGCATATGATTCAAAGCACCTGAAGATATTTAACAGTAAGATATAATGATCCGAAGAGCTACACTTTTGTGAATCACCAATAATAGTTATATTTTAAGTGAATCTTTCACTTAGGTTTAAAAAATGCAACATGCAGAACATTATTTTGTAAATTTTACTAAAATACTTTTTGAAATTACTTCAGAATTTTTTTAATCAAGAAAAGGGTGATGTTTAGGGGAGTTTGATATTCTTTGATGCAATAGTCTGCATATTTTAGAACTATTATGAAAAATGAACCAAATAAAGGTAGGGTTACAAATGTAAATGCTAGAGCTAATGATTGTGTATATACTATGGAAATAGCATGGCTCAGTAACTAAGCAACAGATTAGACACTAAGGTTTACTATCTAGTTCTGATTTTCTTTTTCCTCCAGGGTTCTAGTATTGTTTCTTATCAGTGAGGTATTTCTTATGTTAACTTATCTAGATGAAGGATAAGCCAAAATAGCAAATAATTCCCCATTATATTTAATTTTGAATTTCTTTTTTGTATTTTTCATTTGTATGGCCACATTGTAAGAGTATCGAATCACCCAATACATGGCAAAACCACATGAAAGACATGTTGAAACTCTGAAAGCTCTCCTGGCAACTCTGACCAACCCAACTTTGAAAGAGTGCCACCTACCTGACTTGCTTAGTATCAACACAACTGGAAGGAGCTGCCATTTTGTCTTTTCTGACTCTGGTTCAAATAATCCCAACCTGAAAGAAAATATAATTTTCAAACTGAGGGAAAAATACAAACTTTGAACTTTCTATCTTTCCTATTTTTGTCAGAATGAAATGTGGATGAAGCCAACAAAAATAATTGGAGCAGAGAATGAATGTGATGGTGTAATTAATGTCAATTACAGTTTCTACAAACACTTCCAGACCTATTTTTTTTCAGTTTTGCCCATTTGAAAAATACAAAAGAGAACTAGTTTCAAAAGCCCCACCGATAAGCCTACTCTGAAAACATTAACTCTTTTATTGTCAAAATCTTCATATCCCCATAAAAATTAAAATGTAGCAATGTGGTATCTGCCAGAAACCTTACTGGATTGCAAGGGTGGTGTTGAATAGCTTCTGTAAATGTCACTATTTGCTGACAAGAATTACACTCATTGAATCATTTGGGGGAGCCAGGTATAATTCCCCAGGTATTTAACAATTTTAACTCAACCTTATAAACTGATTTAAACAAATTAATATAAGATAATATTAGTTGGGTATGCATCATCTGCTAACACACAGAGTCAGTAAAACAGTGATATTTTAACTCCAGTTCCTTCCCTTTCATAAATTAGGGAAGTAAAGTAGTATATTACCCCAAAATAACAAAACAGTAATGTTAGAGAGAATGGGTCTGTTTCTTTATGAAGACTTACAATGACAAAATAAATGAGCTTTAGCCACTTCAGTGAAGAAGCTCTCAGGGAAACACAGAGACAGACATTCAAGCAAGTAAGTACAATTCAATGGACTGAATACTACAAGAAAATTATTTTTTTAAATGCAGTAGAAACAGGGAAACAGTAAGTTTCTTAGGAAATGGAAGGATCCTAGGAAATGTAGTAAAGCTCCATGAAGGAGAAGGCAAGTTAACTAACTTACAGAATTTTAAAAAGGCAGAACCAAGAAGGTGAAGTGGATACAGGAAAGAAGATTTTCAACAAGAGCTTTGGGGATGGGAAGAGCATGGTATTGAGTTGTGATGCTGTTTTACTTTAATCTGTTGACAGAAGAAACAGAAAAGATGAATGAGTCAAGAGCTTAAGAAATAAGATAAATAATGGGATAAGGAAAATTTGGTGGAGAAGCTGAAAGCCTCCAGGAAGCTAGCCACATACAGGAAAAGAGGGTGGAGAGGTGGGGTAAAGACCCAGGCTAGAGACCAAATAAAGAAAGCAGAACTCCCAGCAGAATGAGTCGATCCAGAAACTTTACTCTGACTTGTCCATGCTTTGAGCTCTATAACACACTTGGTGAATCACAACAACTCCCAGAAATACAAAAGGATGTCCACAGAATAAGAATATAAAATATCAAATGGTTGGAAAGACGGTCAGGAACAATAAGAAAAATGAAATCTGCCAAATGTGTGTACTCTAAGAAAGCACATTAATTCCAATGGTATCATTTCTAATGGAGCCTAAATTCCTTTGGTTTATATCTTGACCTTAATGCTGTTTTTAAAATTCACCAAGATCTAGCAATCCAGTCACTAATTCTAGAGATTTTTATAACCTTCATTCTTGGTTGTCTTCAGGAGCTGCTCTGCTTCACCTGTCTGACCTCCTGGGTCTCAGGCCAACCACACAGAAGCTGGGGGCAAATTGTAGTGCAGAGCTCCTAACGTGACTCGAGACTGACTGCTAGAGTTCAATAAATATTGATTGATGGTAATAGAGACAGTATCACTCTTCTTAGATATGTTGTCACTGTGCTTGCAGGAAGCCACTGACAGTCAGTACCTTGCAAGACAGTTTCCATGGCAGCAGAAATTAAACGCCAGCCAACTTGAAATTGCACAAAGTCATGGGACAACATTGCTCTGAACCTTGCATCATTCATGACTTTTTGCATTGTCTTGGCACAAAGAATAGACCGATATTGTTCAATGTGTCTTCAATGTGAACCATAAAACTCTGTGAAAGCTATGTCATCTCTCATGGGATTATAATCTTTTAAAACGGGAACAAATTTTTGGAGTGGGGGAGATTGAAGCACAAAGTCCTTTATCGTGTATCATCCTCAGTCTTTGGACAGAAGAACATTTTTGGACTTCTGGGCATAAGATTGGAAAAATATGTTTATAGCCTATCTCTCAGTATACTTTATTTTTGGTTTGGAAATTATATTGAGTAGAATTTGATGTATTCTTTAGGCTAAATTACTAATGGCTGATGTGTTATCCTCTAGAAGGAATCTGTCATGCTCAGTTTCTTCCTAAAAATCCATCTTTATCATCCTAGATCTGTTTTCAGTTGTGAGTACAACCTCACTGCTGTAATTGATGGTTTGGAATCTACTTTGAAAGGGGCCATTCCCCTATCTCCCTCTCTCATCTGTTCACATTTCGAACGGTTCAGCTTGAAAACTATTACCTTCCCCAGACAATAGCTGGTGATAAAATACACGAAAAGGAGCAGAGATAGCACTATCATCTGCAGAATTGCTCAAATATAACATCTGTGTATTAAATAAAATAGTATCCGTTCCAAATTGTATTATATGTAATCATTATTTTTCTCAAAGAACAACTAGAAAAGAAGGTTAGAGAGAAAAAGAGAACTAGCATTAATGGAGTCCCTACTGCTTGCCAGATAGTATACTGGCCATGTTTATTATGTTATCACACTTAATAACACAAGTCTGCCAAGTTTCTATTCCTATTCTATTTCTACATATGAGGCAAAATGAAATACAGTAACTTGCTTAAGATTTATTCTTTTAAAAGTATCAATGGAAATTTAGAGTATTGAGCCCATTTCTTTTTTTTTCTAAAGAGAGAGAGAGAGAGAGAGAGAGAGAGAGAGAGAGAGAGAGAGAATTTTTTTAATATTTATTTTTTAGTTCTCGGCGGACACAACATCTTTGTTTGTATGTGGTGCTGAGGCTCGAACCCCAGGCCACACACATGCCAGGCGAGCTTGAGCCACATCCCCAGCCCCGAGCCCATTTCTTTTTGTAAGTGAACCACACTACACCAAACAATAACACTGATCTTCCATTGAGAGTTTATCATGGGCCAAGCCTTTGACAAATAAATCACATTTGATCCCTACCAAAATGCTCTGAGTAAGTATCTCCCACTTTATAGAAAAGCAAAGCAAAGCTTTAGACAATAAGTAACAACCAACGGCATAAAAATTTAATGACTGGAACCAAGACAGAAATTCATCTGTGTCAACTCTAAACTTTAAGGGCTTAATATAGCACTTTCCTTCTATATTTATGATTCTTTCCTAGATGTATTTAATCATACTAGGACTTGCCAGATTATTAGCTTTGACCCTGTGGGGTTTAGGGTTAACTAAATAGGACTAGCTCACAAAATCTATGACATCTTATTGGCCTCAGCATTTCACACCATTATAGGGCTTCATAAAGTGTGCCTGATTAAAGACTTGAGGACAAACCTTCAATGTACAAAATCAGGTTTTATCAGTTTATGGCAATAAGCAAGGTACGGTACCCTGTAAGAAACTCAGACTATTCTTACAGGGTAAAAATAGTCCCCAAGCAAAGGACTAGATAGGGCTTGTATCGGATTTGGGGGTGGGAAAGCTGATGGGAACTGAAGAGTTAGGTAATTATATTAAGCAGTGTCTGACTCAGAGTAAAGCAGGCCTACGTGTTAAGAAGCTCATATCAGTCCTGAACTGCAAAGTAGATTCCAGGTTCTATTTTCTTGGAAATACCACATTAAGATAAATGTGGACCACTGCATCTGGAAATTACTTCTCAGGGTCTCTGTAAGTCGGCTTCAGTGTATCAGAAACTCGGATCATTCAAGCAAGAGCAGGCTGTTCTATTCATAGCAATGTGGCATCCAAAGGCAAAGTTTCTGACTGTCTATAGTTTTAAGTTTCCTGGAACGAAATCCTTTGGTTAGTGAACAAATGAAGTTTTTACATGTTTACAAAGTCAAGCATGCAACTTCTCAAGCCTTGTCCAAACAGTACACTTTTTTATCGAGACTTGTGTAAGTCACATATCTTCTCTAAGCTGTTTCATCTTCCATCACCATCCTGCTTTCATACTTCCGGTGGCCTCAATTTCTCAAATTCCATGGCAATCAAAGAGGAACACTGGAGGTATGGTATGGAAGAGAGGAGTAGAGAGGGGTACAGATTACTGCAGGATGATATCCCTCAGTGAAGAAGGTAGGAGGCATCCTAGAAGGTTGGTAGAGAAAGAGAGAGAGAGAGAGAGAGACAGAGAGAGAGAGGGAGGGAGGGAGGGAGGGAGGGAAAGAAATGAGAAGAGAAAGGGTGACCTTTTAAGGGAAATTTTCTTATCTGAACCTAACGTTGTCAAGGCTATGTTAGGTTCAGATAAGAGGGGAGGCAGGAAGTATTCAAAGAATATAAAACATCCTCCTGATTCCAAAGCACGATAGAAAAGACTTGCGGGGGAAATGATGGGAGTTCAGAGTGTCTGGGAGGGAGCATTTCACCCAATGACTGTAGGCAGAGTGAGGGTTCATACCTTTTGTTATCATTTCAGCTGCACAAGGATTTAAGAAATAGGATGTTGGGAGACATAACCAAAGGAACGGATTATATTTAACAGAAGAGAAGGCTAAGCTAAGAAAATTGAATTAAATTAAGAGAAGTGTGTAGAATTTACATTTCCCAAGTTACACATGGAAAACTTCAGGTTGTATCCTGCGTGCAGCAAAAAGTGCCAGATGTCCCTTGCTTTCCATTGTCTTTCCCTCCTATAACAGAGCCTCTGATTTTAGGCAGGCACATAGCTGTATAAATACATTTCCCACCTCCCATGAACCTGGAAGTGTCTGTGTGTCTAATTTATGACTAGTGGAATGCAAACAGAAAAGGAGTGTAAACCATCTGGGCAATGGCTTTGACTGGCCTTCTTTCTACCCTTCCTCCTCTTATCTGTTATGGCCAGGGCTTGAGCAGTAGCCTGACCATGAAACAAAAGCCAAGTGCTGTAGGAGGCAGAGTGGTTAAGGATTGTGTGAAACTGATCTTATCCCATCAGACTTGGACTGCCAGCCTCCAGTCATATTTATTCCCCCAAAAAGAAGAGAAATAAGTATCTTGTTTAATCCTCTGTTACTTGTGGTCTTTTTGTCACTCATAGACAGTACAATCCAAGTTGCCACATTAATCTTCTGCATCAGTATTTGGGACTGGATACTGTTTGTGCTATATTGTGCCTCCCACTGATGTCAAGTGGAGTGTCACAAAATTGTGCATTGGTCACAGATACAAGCTGACATTAAAACATAAATAATATTCTTCAACAAAAACATGGCACTATAGATGAAACACATAAAGACAGAATAAAATGTTTTTTATGGTTTGGATGTGAGGGGTGCCCCAAAAGCTTTCGTGTGAGACAATGCAAGAAGGTTTAGAGATGAAATGATTAGGTAATGAGAGCCTGAACCCAATCAGTGCATTAATCCTGTGAGAGAGTAGTAACTGTAGGCTGGTAGGGTGTGGCTGGAGGAGGTCGGTTCTGGGGGGTGTGCCTTTAGGGTATGTATTTTGTCCCTGTTGAGCAGAGCTCTCTCTATATGCTTCCTACGCCATGTGCCCAGCTATCTGCTTCTGCCACACACTTCTACCATTATGTCTGCCTCACATCTGGCCCTGAGGAATGGATTTGGCCATCTATGGACTGAGACCTCTGAAACCTTGAGCCCCAAATCGACTTTTCCTCCTTAAAATAGTTCTTGTCAGTTCTTTTTGTTGCAGCAATGAAAGAGCTGATTAAAACAATTTTCATCAAGCTAACTTTCAAAAGTTGAGGCCATGAGGGACAGTTTTTAAGAATACGGATTCTGGAGACCACCTGGGTTCAAGTTCTTTCTCTGCCACACACTGTATAAACTTAGCAAAGTGACTTCACTTTCTCTCTCTCTCTCTCTCTCTCTCTCTCTCTCTCAACTTTACTTCTTAGCTTCACTATCAACATCTGTACAATTACAGAACCAATGTGCTCTGGTTGTTGTGAGAAGCAAATGAGGTAATATGTGGTAAATGCTTAGAGAATGCCTGAAAAGTAGTAAGTGCTATTAACCCACCTAATACCTAACTAATTCAATATATCGATTCCACAAATAACTGAGCTTAAGGTTAAAAAATAGAATTCACTTTGACCAGAAGAACAAAGCTAATCAGAGATGGTACTTGTTACTCCAAAGAGCCCTGGATAGAAGTTTATCACCCATGAGTTGTTCTTCCTATGGGTCATTCTAAATGTGTAGGCAAACTGGCGTGATTCAGCTTGAGGGTTTGCAAATGTCACTACAACTGTCAGTATAACAGAGAACTCTATAATGTATTTCAAGAAATAATCTGAAGTATCTCTTCCATTAAATTGTTAGCTTCCCAGTGCTGAATTCTTATTTAAATAATGAATGTCTTTCATTAATTATATATAATTTTTCTATTTATTTTATTGATCTATAACTGGGCCTTAAGAACAACACTAGAAGCAGTTGATTTTTTTTTGAATTCTGGAGATTAAACCAGACTTTTGCACATACTAGACAAGTACTCTACCTCCGAGCTATATCCTAAGCCCTAGTAAATGGTTTTAAAAGGGTCTTCATTCATTATTTTAATTTCCGCTGGAGGAAAAAAGTAATAATTTTCTCTGGAACTTCCCAGAGAATTTTACAAATGTGGAAAAAATGTAATGGCTCTTTTAACCTTTTTTTATTTTTTATAACCCTAGCCCAGACATGAAAACATCTTCTCAATAAAGCAAACAGATTAAAATATTTTGAGTGTCAGATTCATGGTTAAGGATGCTCTTTTACCCTTGTCGTTCCTTCCTGTCAGGTTTTATTTATTTTTTCCTTGATGTGTTATCTCAGTCTTTAAATGCAGCTTCTCTCCATACGGAGTGAAAATATGCTGGCCAATTCAAATCGTTGTCACCACTCAGCATACACAGGCTAAATTTATAAATAGGAGGCCTGAAAGGTCTAGCTGGGGAAACACAAAGACTCAAGGAGGGATCACGCAGGAAGAGCATCTGGCCTTTCTTCTTCTTGTAGAACTGCAGTTTATAAACTTTCTCTCTCTATGAGGCTTTTGCACCATACTGGGAAATTTCCAAATATAACTCCATTACAGAGCCATCTGAAGAAGCTAAAAAACACCCATGCTGATCTGCGGCATAAAATGGATGAAGTTCGGTATTTGTCAAAACACTTCACCTTTGCAGCTGCTGATTCCATAATGACAAGAGCTAAGACCTGGTTGACAACAAGCACACAATGCTCACTGGAGAAAGTTGAAGTTTGAAAACAATCTATACAAATAGAAGACATACTTTTTATATTTAAAATACATTTTAAATAAATTTGACTGGTAAATGCCTTATGTATCCTAAAAGTTTTGATACACACACAACTACGTGTGTGTATATTATATTATATATATATATATATATATATATATATATATATATATATATATATATATATATATATTAACTTCGACCACAGATTTTTGTCTGTGAACATTTATTAAGTGCCTTTGTACTTGCAACCCTACTGGGCATCTTGTATTTTATTTTCCTTTAGAGATATATTTTACTAAATATGCACTTTGCAGCTTATGAACACAAACTCGTGGAAGCTGAATGGGTATCACAGCTCCTGTGGTCAGGGCTAGTGAGATTATTGAAAAGATGTAATTGTCTGCTGCTCTGGCTTCAGTAAGACTATGGTGGTTAACTGAGGGAATTCTTTAAAAAAAATGAACAAAGGATAATTCAATTAGGAGAATGACTAAGACACACCTGAAAAAGTTTTTCTCCCTTTTTGTTCTGGAAATTTCACTGGGTGGGATTTTGTTTTGAAACTCTGTTCCCATTTGTTCTGGCTAGAGTTCTGCTTAAGTTGTTCTGGTAACTAGAAAAAATAAAAATAAAATCTCAGAAATCTCACAGACCTCAGTAAGAAAGCTGAAGAAACAAGTTTCAAAATGGACAAAAGGCCATGGAAACACACCACTGAAAATTCTGTTGAAATCATGCCCTTAGATGCATCTGGATAATGACACTGTGACACCGGATGCTACTACTCCTTCAGGGTCACCAGTGTGTCAGAGACACTGCCAACACCTGTGTAGAGTTCCTGTGCCACTAACAATGTATATCATATGCTGCTGTGGGTGCCTCTGTCTCCACTCAGGATGTTATTGCCACCCCAGCAGCCAGAACTCTGAACTTTCATTTCTTCTGTTCATTCCTTCCTCTGGAAAACAAGATTACAAGCAAAAGCAGGCAACGGGCGGGTTTCAGTGAAGAAGCCAAGTGCCAGCCAGGAACAGCGGCACATACCTGTAATCCCAGTGACTTGGTAGGCTGAGGAAGGAGGATCACAAGTTCAAGGTCAGTCTGGGCAACTCAGTGAGACCCTCAGCAACTTAGTGTGACCCTATCTCAAAACAAAAAATTTAAAAAATTAAAAACAAAAAACTAGAGGTGCAGCTCAGAGTTAAATTGTCCCTGCACTCAAGCCACAATACAAAGAATTAAATAAATAAATAAATAAATAAATAAATAGCCAAGTGCTAACTAACCGGAAATTTGGTGAGAAGAAAACCAACCTCTTCTTCATCATCCCAACCAATCTGGCACTTTAATAAATGAGAATAGTATTTGAAAGCTGAGCAAGCAAAAAAGACAAATATTTGTCATAGTCTATTCCTTTGACTGTTCAAATGTAGAGGGAAGCCTCAATGTACATTTTAAAAATAACGTCTTCTAATATAATATACATTGGGTTACTACAAATGGAAAGTCTCTGTATTTTCACTTCAAGGGGGAAAAAGTTGAACCCTTGTCAGTTACTCCATACAACTCATTGCAACTAGAGCTCTAGTGGTGGACATTGCAGCACCATGTCTATACAAACACTATAACCAGTGAATTAAATCATAAATTTATTTCTCACCAGTACCTTCCTAACAAAATTACAGGGAATAGAAAGATAAAATAAGGGGGAAATGCAGCTAATTTCTTTTAAAAATTGTTCCTCATGAAAGGAGATATATATATATAAAATTTTTAGACTAGAACCCATATTTATGCAGTTGGTCATTAGAACAGTTTCCCTCCTTCATAGAGCCACACTCCCTTTCCCTTTAAGCCTAGTTCAGACTTCTGGTGCTCTACACCTGACAAAATGAAACAAAATTTATTTCTTAAGAACTCCAGATATTGGTGGTGACAATGTCCTTATATTAAACTTTTTTCTTTAGCTTTTCTCTATCGTAATTGAATGGCACCAGCTTTTTCGATGGATAATAAGGATCGGTTCCCCAGGCCAATACCATAATTCCTTTGAGGAATTAGGTCCCATCTTCAAAATTTTATCCAAAAAAAAAAATTTCTAAAACCTGATTCTTCAAAATTTCACTTAAAATGGTCGATGGCACTTCAATGCTGAAGATTAATCTAAATTCCTTAACATAACATGGACAGATGCATATTGTCAAACTAACATTTTATACTCAAGTCATGTTAAACAAAATTTTTTTCCAAATTATGATCTCCTGGGGCTCCATACTTTTCCTCAAGGTCTTCCTACACTGAAATTCCTACTCCTTCCCTTTAACCCTCTATAAAGTAGATATTTATACTTTAAGTGGTACTTCAGATAAGTATGTTTGAATACAAATATCTTTTTAATAATTATGGCCAGTGCTTACACAATGCCTTATACATGAATGGGGACCATAAAGATCTCTAAAGTAAGTAAAAAATGCACAAAGAAATAATGAAAATAGTAAAGAAAGAAATGTAAAACCTAAATTCCAGCAGTTTGTAGTTTCATTCACACACATAAGGAGCTTAGCAAGCACCACACTCCCATATATACACCAAAAACAAAACTGAAAATCATCAGCCTTTTTTTTTAATCATCAGAGAACCAAGGAGAAATCATCACCCTAAAATCTACAAAGAAGAGTGAACACAAAGAATCACAGATGATATAAATTTTCTTGGAGCATAATCACTAGAGCCCCCAAACAGTAGAAACACTAAAATGATAATTTCATTAATTGCTAAATAGGGAGTATAATCTATCATAAAATGAGGATCTCCTGATCCTGCTGGAGGAAAAAAGTAATAATTTTCTCTGGAACTTCCCAGAGAATTTTACAAATGTGGAAAAAAATGTAATGGTTCTTTTAACCTTTTTTAATTTTTATAACCCTAGCCTTATGGATACAGTTGAAGGCATCAGTATGAATTCGTGATACCTTAATACAGAGTCATATATAGTTAAATATGGAAATATTTAGCCCAGCACAGTGATTCACCCTATAATCACAGCTATTTGGGGAGACTGAGGCAGGAAGATTTCAAGTCCAAGACCAGCCTTGTCTCAAAATAAACTAAAAAGTGCTAGGGTTATAGTTCAGTGGTAGTGCCCCGGGCTCAATCCCTAGTGCTACAAATGAAAATTAATTAATTTAATTTCACTTCTAACTTTGGAATGTCTTATGTTATTGAGCTGTGAGAGAGTTTTCCAAATAGAAAGGCTTTAATCCATCCCTGCTCTGATTAGCAAACAGGAAATGAAGTGCTGGTTCTTTTCTTCTGGAATCATCTGAGAGGGGTGGGGGAGGACATCAGAAATATCAAGAAATACAGACTCTACTATTGTGCAAATATGCAGTCCTAGCAGAAAGTAGGATTTTGCCTAGTGAGACCACCTGAGAGAAGTGGTTTACTGTACTTTCCTATGGATTCATGAAGTTCCATGATGGGGAACCACCTCACCACCTTAAAATGGACTCTATTTATCTAGGCTTTCTGCATGGAAAACTAGAAGCACCTGTGTTTTTTAAATCTCCAAGACCAAATACCACTTTTCTATTCAGCAGGTGCCCACCCTGAGTCAATCTGGGTCCAGAAGAGTCTGTAATTCAGACCCACTGAAAACTCTTGGCGGACAGGAAGACCACTCTGAGTGGTCTACAGTTCTGCCAATCTACTCAGCAAAGAGAAGCAGGGGTGTTCATATATGAAATTGGCTGTTTGAGTTTTGGAACAAGTCCAGCAGTGTGTGGTTTTTACATGTAGACTGGGCCAAGGCTCGGTGCTCAGGCTGGTGGTAGAAAGTTTGGTGCCTACAATCCCCGACCCTAACACCCCAACATGCATCTCTGCAAGCTCAGCAACCCCTTTTAGGACCAGAGTCACCAGAAGAATGTACATTACATGGCAGTTTTCCTGAATTTATTTTTTCAACTGTGCCAACAGGCACCTTCCCTGAGACTTAGTCTGGGTCCTTAAGAAATAGACTATGGCATGGAGCTGTTAAGAGCTTTAGGCAGTGGGGCCTGCAGCAGGGGCCTGCAGTCTTCTAGTCTATACAGTGGGGGAAGGCAGAGTGGCTTCCTTTGGAGTTGGCAGTTTGGGGTACCTGGGCCCACGGTGGAGCTCCCAGCGTTTCCCTGACTGCACTGGAGCTGGGTCGGGTGAACATCTACATGGAAAAGTTTGAAGCATAATTTCTGTGCAAAGTTTTAAAGCAAGATGGTTGATCAAGATGTGAAAAAATACATGTACTTTCCCAGCACAAGCCAGCTGATTGGTTCTCTACTTCCATGCCCAGAGACATTCAGAGGACAGGCGGCCATTGCCACATCCCAGTGTCAGGCAGAATCCAAATGTGGATGTTCCTGAAAGAAGTCTCTTCACCTGAAATACTTCAGAAAGGAGGGAATTTTAGTATTTTAATGTTAAGTTTTGTTTGTTTGTTTTTTACTTGTATTATTTTTTGGGGGGTTGATTTGTTTTGATTCCACCCATTATTATTGCATGCTTATACATCATTTTATATATTTTTTAAATTCATGAATTGCATTTAGTCTTTTTTCTTTCTCATTGTATACTCTCCCTTTCTACTTTGTCATACTAATTTTTTCTTCTGACTCCCTTTCCCCACTTTTCTTCTTTCCTTCCTTTTAATGCTATATACATTTAATATTAATTTTTCATTCTTAATTGCCTAATTTTTCAGTCTATCTTTTTTTACTCCTTTTTTTTCTCTTTGGTTAGTAGGGCATGAAGAGAATTTTTCTCAATAGGGCTCTATAAATTTTAGTATAGTATTTGTTTTCAAGCTGTTGTTGTCACTAGTGGCTATTCTCTGCTCTCAACACAATAATTATAATTGAACATGGCTGTCTGAATAGGTTGAGTGGTGCTTTGATGCTGAGATATAACCCTGGTCCACACAAATCAAAAAGAGAAAGCAGCTCACTAAAAAGACCCTTATATACCAGTGAAGAGGATATCAATCCAAACAGATCACAAATCTCAATACATAAACTGGAGTTTCTGTATTGGGCTGGGGTTGTGGCTCAATGGTAGAGTGCCTGACTAATATGTGTGACTAACACCTGACTAACACCGTTCAATCCTCAGCACCCCATACAAATAAACAAATAAAATAAAAGTATTCTGTCCATCTACAAAAATAAAAAAAATAAAAGGGGAAATATGAGAAACAAGGTAATATGATACCTCCCAAGTGACTTAACTCCTCAATAACTGAATCCATAGGTTTAGAAGAAGAGGAAATGCCAGAAAAGAATTCAAAAAGCGGGATAGTTAAAATGATCAATGATATGAATGAGCATTTCAATAGAAATACAGATTCTCAAAAAGTCAATTAGAAATCTTAAAAATGAAAACTTAATTAGGCAAATAAATTCAGTGGAAAACTCAGCAATAGACTAGATCAAGCTAAAGAAAGAAAACAATGAGTCAAAGAAAAGGTGGATGAACTATAAACTTCAGACAGTAATAAAGAAAAAAACTATGAACAAAATATACAAGAGCTCTGGTAAAACATTACAAATTTAAGACTCACAGATCTTGAAGAAGGCGAGCAGATACAAGTATTCACTGAAATACTAGCAGGAAATTTCCCTTATCTAGGGAATGGGATGGACATATATTGGAGGCATTTTAAACTCCAGTTAGATATAAGCAGAAAAGGACCTGTCCATGAAACATTATAGTTTAAAAGGCAAAAATTCAAAATATAAAACAGATTTTAAAAGCTGCAAAAGTTAAGTGTCAAGTCATTTATAAAGGCAAATCCATTGGAAGGAGAGCAGATTTCTCATCAGAAACTTTAAAGTCAAGAGGGTGTAGGATCAATGAAACAGAGTTGGCTCTTTGAAAAGATAAACAAGTTTAATAAACCTTTAGCAAAATGAACCAAAAGAAAGAGACAGAAGACCCAAATTAATAAAATTAGAGACAAAAATTGGTGTGTTAAAACAGATATAACAGAAATCCAGAGGATCATGAGGGACTACTTTGAAAACTTTTATACCAATATATTAGAAAATCTATTTAAAAATGGATAAATTCATAGAAATGCATGGCCTACCAAATTTAAGTAAGAAGGTATAGAAAACCAAAACAGGTCAATAGCAGGTAATGATATTGAAGGAATAATTTTAAAAGACACCCAATAAAGAAAAGCCCAAGACCAGATGGATTTATAGCTATATTTTACAAGACCTTAAATAAGGACTAACATCAATGCTCCTCAAATTATTCTATGAATAGGAAGGAATGCTTCCAAACTCATTCTGTGAAGTGAGTTATCACCCTAATACTGAACCTGGGTAAGCACATCAAGGAAAGAGAATTATATACCAATATCCTTCATTAACATATATGCAAAAATTCTTAATAAAATACTTGTAAACTGAATGAAATAACACATTTTAAAAATCACACACTGTGGTCAAGTTTCATTTTAAGCCACAAATGTCGAAACAAGGAGAAAAATCACATGTTCATTGCAATATACGCAGTCAAAGCCTTTAAACAAAATTCAACAGCCCTCATAACAAAAACCCTGAATAAACTATAAATGGAAGAAACTTACCTCAACATCATAAAGGCTATATATGACAAACATAAATCTAACATCATGCTGAATGGAAAAAAAATTAATGAATTTCCTCTAAAATCAAAACTAAGACAAGATGTCCATTCTCAACAATTCAACAAGTACATGAACTTTTATCCAGAGCAGTTCATCGAGACAAAGAAATAAAAGGTATTCAAATAGGAAAGTAAGAAGCCAAACTGCTCTTGTTTGCAGATGATATGATCATATACTTATAAGACTCTAAAAGATCCACCAAAAGATTTCTGGAGCTAATAGACAAATTCAGAAAAGTAACAGGATACAAAAATAACATACAAAGTTCAATAACTTTTCTATATACTAAATAATGAATCCTTGAAAAGAAAAAAGAATCAGAAAAAAAAATTCTATTATTCATAGCATCAAAAAATAAAAAAATAAAATTCCTAGGAAAAAAACCTAATCAAAGACATGAAAGAATTCTACAAGGAAAATTAAAGAACACACAGAAAAAATATAAAATATTCTGTGTATGTCAGTTAAGTCCTAAGTTATTGATTGTATTGAGTTCTATAATTTCCTTGTTCAGCTTTTGTTTTGGAAGATCTATTCAGTGGTTAAAGAGGTGTGTTAAAGTCACCTAGAATTATTGTGTTGTGGTCTATTTGACTGTTGAACCTGAGAAGAGTATGCTTGATGAAGGTAGCTGCTCCATTGTTTGCAGCATATAAATTTATTATTGTTATGTCTTGCTTATAAATTGTTCCCTTAAGCTGTATTTAATATTCTTCTTTATCCCTTTTGATTAACTTTGGCTTGAAATCTACTTTATTTGATCTGAGGATGGAAACCCCTGCTTGCTTCTGCAGTCCATGTGAGTGGTATGACTTTTCCCAACCTTTCACCTTCAGTCTGTGGATATCTTTTCCTATGAGATGAGTCTCTTTGAGGTAGCATATTGTTGTTGTCTTTTTTTTTAATCCAATCTGCCAGTCTATGTCTTTTGATTGGTGAGTTTAGGCCATTAACATTCAGGGTTATTATTGAGACATGATTTGTATTTCTAGCCACTTTTGTTTATTTGGGGTATTTAACTTGAATTGGTTTCTTGTTTGATGAGTTTTTCCTTTAGTGTAATACCTCCCTTTACTGATTTTCTTTTTTTTTTAATTGGTTGTTCACAACATTAAAAAGCTCTTGACATATCATATTTCATACATTAGATTGAAGTGGGTTATGAACTCCCAATTTTACCCCAAATGCAGATTGCAGAATCACGTCGGTTACACATCCACATTTTTACATACTGCCATATTAGTGACTGTTGTATTCTGCTACTTTTCCTATCCCCTACTATCCCCCTTCCCCTTCCCTCACATCTTCTCTCTCTACCCCATCTACTGTAATTCATTTCTCTCCTTGTTAATTTTCCTTTACTGATTTTCATTGTTGTTTTTCATTTCCTCTTCATGTAATATTTTGCCGAGGATGTTTTGTAGTGCAGGCTTTCAAGTTGTAAAATCTTCTAGCTTTTGTCATGAAAGGTTTTAATTTCATCATCAAATATAAAGCTTTATTTTGCTGGATATAAGATTCTTGGTTGACATCCATTTTATTTTAGAGCTTGGAATATGTTGTTCTAGGATCTTCTGGATTTCAGGGTCTAGGTTAAAAAATCTGCACATATTCTAGTCAGTTTCCTCCTATATGCAATTGATTTCTTTCTCTAATGTCTTTTAATGTTCTCTCCTTACGCATGTTAGGCATTTTCATTATAATATGCCTTAGTGTAGATCTGTTGTGAATTTTTATATTTGGTGTCCTGTAAGCTTCTTGAATTTGGTTTTCCAATTCATTCTTTATGTTTGGAAAGTTTTCTGATATTATTTCATTGAATAGATTGCTCATTCCTTTAGTTTGAAACTCTATTCCTGCCTCTTTCCCAGTAAGTCTTAAATTTGGTCTTTTTATGCTGGCCCATATTTCTTGAATATTCTGCTCATGGTTTCTTACCATTTTCACTGTCTGGTCTGCATTCTTTTCAAGATTATATATTTTGTCTTCATTGTCTGAGGTCCTGTCTTCCAAGTGGTCTAATCTGTTGTTGATACTTTCAATTGAACTTTTATTTAGGTTTATTGTTTCTTTCATTTCAAGGATTTCTGTTTGTTTGTTTGTTCGTTTTTTTTTAAGAACCTCTTTCTCCCTATTGAAGTTATCTTTTGCTTCCTTTATTTGTTTATGTAGCTCTTTGTCAAAATGATCTTTTGGTGCCTGTATTTACTCTCTTATATTACCCTTTAATTCACAGAACATTTTCATTATGTACAACTTGAACTCCTTCTCTGTTATTTCTTCTGCTGTGCTAGCCATAAATTCTAATAATGTATCTTGATTTGTTTGGGTCACTTTCTTCCTTTGTCTTTTCATATTGCTTATGTGTCTTCCCTTGTAAAACTGTGGATCCTAGATGTTACCGTTTTTACCTTATAGGCTTATAGTTCCCCTGTGGGGATCAAATACCTCTCCTCTGATGTGAAGGACAGTGTTATCAGATCCCAATATAAACAATATATATCCTAAAAACAAATGTCTGCTAATAAGATGTTTACAGTTTGGTCACAATGTACAGAAGTGAATTCAATTATTATCTACAATATATTCCCAGGCTTATAAAGGGGATTACAGTTTCTGATGGTAGACAAAGAACTAGGAGTGAGAAATAGGCTGATATACTGAAGAGGTAGGAGTTGGTATATCTTAGGAAGTGTGAAAGAGAAATATAAAGAGGAAAATTAGTAGCAGGAGAAGGAAGAGGAAGTAAATTTGGGCAGACAAGTAAGTAGGAAGATAGTAGAGTACATAAAACAAACATACATATGTCAAGAAAAATGAAAAATGTTAAAATAGCAGAAATTGATGGGAAAAAGAAAAAAAAGATTTTAAAAATTAGAAAGAATATACAGCATAAGTGTCATATACTATTCAGATGTCCGAGTCCTCAAAATCCTAATTCATACAAAATACTTGGTTTCGCATATGGGGGATGTAATGTAGGAAGAAAGGAGAGGAAAAAGAAAATAAAAATCTTGAAGTCACAGGGCTTGTTTTGGTTGGTTATCAGTATCTTTCCTTTTCATCCAATAGATGGGGTCCTCTGTTGTTAGCTGGTATCTCCGCCCTCAGGATGGTGAAGGTAACCAGGGTGTCACTGTGCAGGGTTAGCTGCTGGGGAGAGGAGGAGTTAGAAACTGAGTACCTAGAAGATGGTGGTGAAGGTGACCCAAGAGGGAGGCTCCTGCTTTCAGTGGTGGGGTGTCTGGTTGGGTGGGGGAACCAGGCGATGATGTTGGACGATGTGTCTGCTGACTTCAGAGCCTGTGTGAAGTTCCAGGTGCAGGCAGGCTACTGCGTGTAGGGGACTATGTCTGTTGCTGCAGAGTCCCAATATGGTGGCCACCAGGGGAGCCCCATGTTGGTAGTAGAGGGTCCACACAAGGGTGGCAGCTGGAGTTCCTACTCATGAGATGCTGCCACGTGTCCTCCATGGGAACTGCGTCCTGACTTCTGCTTTGTGCATGGCTAAAAGTACTTTACCAGTGCTGCCGCAGATGGTCTCTCTTGGGTACCAGGTAGTCCTGCGTAGGCGAGTAGTTCGGAGACCTACTCTGATGCTGAGGCCTGTAGCCCTGGATGGGCATGGTGCTTCCTATGTGGGAGACAAAAATATCGCTAGCAGAGAAGAAGTATTCTCACTACTTGCATCCCAGGTCGCAGAGGGACATAGAATGCTGCCTCCCTCTGGCCTGCCATCTTGAAACTCAAAATCAGCATTTTTTAGAGACATGTATACCCATGTTCATACAATTCATATGATATGACACAATTCATATCCGTCAAGTTATAGAATCAACCTAGGTGTCTATCAACAGATGAATGAATAATGTGAGATGCAAATAGATAGATATCGCACACACACATTAAAGTATTATTTGGCCATAAAGAAAATTGCAAGTATGTAATGTGCAGTAAAATGGATGGAACTGGAGCTCATCTATCTTGAAAAATAAGCCAGAGTCAGAAAGGTGCAGTGGCTCATGCCTGTGATCCCAGTGGCTCAGGAGGCTGAGAAAGGAGGATTGAGAGTTCAAAGCCAACCTCAGAAAATGCAAGGCACTAAGCAACTCAGTGAGACCCTGTTTCTAAATAAAAAATACAAAAAAGGGCAGTGGGTGTGGCTCAGTGGTCGAGTGCCCCTGAGTTCATTCCCTGGTACAAAAAAAAAAAAAAAGAGATTTTTTTTTTTTTTTTAAAGATGATAGTGGGCATTTGCTATTTTATTTTGTTCAGACTCACTTTCCTTTTCCTGTAACAACTAAGCCTTTTTATTTTTCTTTCTTCCTTTCTTTTTTTTTTTTTTTTTTGTACTCTTGAATTGCTCTTCTTCCATAGGATGGGGCTCTCATTCAATGCCTTACAAAATCAGGGTAGGTCATTTGAGTGTCCCCATACCCCTTGCAGTACACATCCCAGGGCAAAGGTCCTCCTTCAGGAATAGCATAGAGCCCTGGAGAGAAGGAGCCTTAGTGCCTGTACCCCCATAATTTATCTCATAATCACAATTTAATATGAGAAGATGGGGATCAATTAATCAATTAACAGCCTTCTTAAGGTCAATCAGTAATTATTCATAACCTTAGGAGTGTTAAAAACACATCATTGACTTTTAGTGATCATCAAAATCACCCAAAATCCTTTATTTTCACTGCTGTGACCCTTTGCTCAACTTCTGAATACCTTAGGCTTCATGACAACTGAACACAGACGAAAAATAAAGACTCAACAATTCCCCCCAAGTCATTCAATATTTCTCCAACTCACTTTTCTATAATTAGGAAGAGGGGGTGGGGGAATTGGTGTGAAGAGAATAAAATTATTCCCTATTATCACATACAATTCTGAGTAAGCTCAAGAAGGCTTACGCCTTAGATTTAAATATGCCTCTGTATTAACCACATCGTCTCACACTTTCCCAAGGAAAACAGATGTCTCCATTTCAGGCCTGTCAGAGATCTGAGCTTGCTCAGTGCTGTTACTCCTGCCACAGACGCTGTCACAGCACATGGCAGCAGTAGAGCAGTTACCTAAGCAACACCTGCCCTTGGGTGAGAGCAACAACACTATAAAATCCTTCCCCTGCTTTTACTTGATTTACTCTGCCAATTTACTGTTTTCGCTCTTCAGGCTGGGGTGATATGTCAAATGTGGCCTCTCACCACACCTGGACATCCATGTCACTGGCATGCATTCCAGTCCCCAAATAGACCGAGAATTCAGTATTTTTTTCCCCAAACCGAATATATTAGCTATTAGAACAAGGTTGTCTCCAGAATCTTACCTGGTATTAAAACATTAAGTGACAGACCCTTACTGATTTGCCACCTGTCAGTGAATCATTTGGCAGAGAATTTTCTCCCATGTTATAATTTTCATATAAACCCACCACACCTTGAGTAGAAGCAAAACAGAGATCTGTATTCAGAGCTAACAAGTGCCATAAATAATTATTCTGTTGTATTTAATCTTGCTGAATATCTGATAAGGTGTTTTTCCTATTCAAATGAGATTCAGAGAGATGAAGACATTAATATATTGACTTTAGAATGGTCACAAACTAGCAAAGTACAAAGCTGTGTATCAAACCAGTCTTACACACCAGGGAAATATTTTCTACTGACCTAAAATGACTTTAAGAAGTGTGTTATATACTCTAATACACTTTTTTAATGCACAAAAGAAGTTAAATTTAAAAAAAAAAATGAAGGTTCTATAGACCTACAAAAACTTACAGGTCCTGAAAACATATTAGACCTTAGAGCTCTTTGATATCACTTCCGACTTAGCACAATTAACTCTTTCTACAATGGCTTCACTGGTGACTGCCCAATCTTAGAACACTCCTAGTAGTAGGTAGAAGGACAAGGGAATCCCTGTAATACAAAATAAGTCACAGAATATTTGACAATCCCTAAATGTAAGAAAGTTCTTATCTACAAAATTTACTACTTATGTTACATACAAACCATTTTAAATGGCAAGAGCGAGCCAGGCACAGTGGCGCATACCTATAATCCCAGTGGCATGGGCGGCTGAGGCAGGAGGATCACAAGTTCAGAGCCAGCCTCAGCAACTTAGTGAATATTCAATAACTTAGTTAATATTCAATAACTCAGTAGAGTTATTGAATATTAACTGTTATGTAGAGACCCTATCTCTAAATAAAATAAGGGCCAGAGATGTGGCTCAGTGGTTATGTGTTCCAGGGTTTAATTCCCCAGTACCAAAAAATAAAAATAAAAAATAAAAAATGGCAAGAAAGCTAAACTGATTTTCCCAAAGCCTGTCATTGGCTGGGATTAAAGCTGCATCTTTAAACAGTTCCAGGACATGGTTTCCAGTCACATGCCCATCATGTTACAGACTGACTAATATAACACTGTTGGGATTTCTCAAAAACTGTTTTTAGACATCATTTTTCTGTTTATTTGGGCTAAAATTAAATTTGTTGTTTTTTAATATGTCAATCATGCCTCATTGTTGACTCATAATGAGTTTGGACTCAATTTAAAAAACTAATCTTTTATAAATAGCTAATAAATCAGAGCACTACATAATAGTTAATATTCAAACAAAAACCTAGGAGTTAACAATTATCCTGTTTGTATTCTGTATTATTAGTTCCAGTAGTAACAGCATTCTTTAAAATCATAATCCTTAATATCTAAGAGATTCATTTTAGTCATTCATATCTCAGGTACAGTTTTGTATAGTCAATGCTCACAACAACCTTAGCAGTCAAATATTATTGCCTTTTTACACATAAGGAAAATTAGATTTAGCAAGATTAAAGATCCCAGAATTACAAAGCCACTTCACGTTGCTTTGATTTAAATCCAGGTGTATCTGCCTCCAAATCTCAGTTCTTTGGAGTATTTCACATCCTTCTACAGTTTTGTTTTGTTTGGTTTGGTCGTTTCACAAATTTTATGTATTTGTCTTCTATAAACTTTATTCATTACTGATAAAAATGCAAAACATAAAAACCAGGGGGAAAACACAAATAAAGATAACCTATAAGAATTTTTTAAAATGTAGAAGTCAAAATCCTCACAGGATTAAGAATTGAAACAACTATCATTATTTCATCTGGCTTTATCTGTCAGCTTATCTATTTTACTTGTAAGGAAAAAGACAACAGTCTTGACAAAACACTGTACAGAAATCTCAATTTATTCTGTAGTCATTTTGAAGCTATGTGAAACCACTGACCCTATCAAAAATGTAAACAATGCTATTCTGATTTCAATAAATAAATTTTTTAATCACTATAAATGATGCTATTCTGATTTCAATAAATTAATTTTTATCACTATAATTATCATTTCTATTTTAAGTACTTAAAAACATGTATAACCAATGGGAGGGGAAGATGGCGGCGAAGGGAGTGCATCACCCCAGTGCGCCGCGTCACTGTGCGGGAGAAAGACGAGGTGAAACAGCTGAAGGCTATCTTGTTGGGAATTTCCAGTGAAATTGAGGTGCTCCAGAATCTAGTGGACGGATTTCCATCGCACGAGGTTTGGCTGCGGGGACTCGGTCGCGGGCAATTTCTCCGCATGGAGGGTCGCAGTGCCTGATCGGTGGACCGCCCCGCAGCTGGAGTCTGCGGCGCGCACTGGGAAGTGGCGAGGTGCTGGAGCGGGAGTGCAGCTATACGGATTCTGGGGGCTCCTGCCAGTGGTGCAATGGCCATGCTTAGTGCTGAGCTCCGGCTTTGAGACAGAGGAGAGAAGTGTTCCAGTTCAATTCTCCACACCAGTCGGACCACGGAGGAGGACAGCAGCCGCCATCTTGGAGAGCTGATGTAATCATCCCTGTTTTCTACTGATCTCAGCTCATTCAGCTACGGAACAGGTGATTTCAGGCTGGTACTTGCCTGCGTCTCGCAGACAGATCGCTCAGGCTCGGGGCTGGAGAGCCTGTGGAGAATACTTCTTGGGGCTCGCTCCTGGCAATGAGTGCACTGGGCTTTGAGCGGCTGGATTCTGGTTCCCCGGGCTGCTTTGGCCCAGGGCCGGGGAACCTGCTGAGACTGCGTGTTGAGGCCAGCTCCAACTGGAGCGGGCGCTGAGCTCGGGGAGGCTGGGCTCTGACTCCCGGAACAGTTTTGGCCCAGGGCTGGGGAGCCCGCGGGGACTGCATCTTTGAGCCTGCTCCCAGCGGAGCGGGCACCGGGCTCTGGCTCCCGGGGCTGCTTTGGCCTGGGGCTGGGGAACCCACGGGGGTCGCTCCGTGGAGCCTGCTCCTAGTGGAGCGTGGCCGGGATCGGAGAGGCCGGGTTCTGGCTTCCGAAGCTGCTTTGGCCCAGGGCTGGGGAACCTGCGGTGACTGCTTCTCGGTCCGGGTCCTGCTGGGTGCTGTGGGGGCCAGGGGGGCAGAGTGGAGCTGCTGCCTGTGCCCAGAGCAGGCCAAGTGACCCGCCGGCGTGGTATCACGACACCCCAACTGCAGCTGGGGCCGAAGAGAGTAGCCGCTCATGCCTAGAACAGGACCAGCGACCCGAAGGCGCGGTAGCCAAGTCACCCCATTTGGAGTAGGGGCTGTGCAGAGCCGCTGTCTGAGCCTGCAAGGTAGGCAGACCTGCGACCCACTGGCAGGACAGGCCCAGTAGCCTGCCAGCGAGGTGGACAAGTAGCACCAAGGCAGTCACGTCACACGGGTTCGAGTGGGGGTGGAGCAGAGCCGCCGCCCGTGTCCAGAAAAGGCCCAGCGACCCGTTGGAGAGGCAGTCAGGTACCCCCACTGGGAGTGGGGGCTGAGCAGAACTGCCGCCCGAGCCCGCAAGATAGGCAGACCTGCGACCCACTGGCGGAACAGGCCTAGAGGCCTGCCAGCATGGTAGACACGTCACACCAATTGCAGTAGGGGCTGAGCAGAGCCACCGCCCACATCCGGATCAGGACCAATGACCCAAGGGCGTGGTAGTTACGTCACCACAATTGGAGTGGGGGCAGAGCAGAGCCGCCACCCGCGCCCGCAGGGTGGGCAGACCTGCGACCGACCAGAGTGGTAGACAGATCACCCTAATTAGAGGAGGAGCACAGCCACTACCCGCCCTACAAGGGAGATTTCCCAACTATACAAGAGCAATATAAATAAATAGGGGGAAAATTTCAAAAACACAACAGTTTCACCAAGCAGAAAGAAACGCGAGCAGTATGAAAAGAAAAGGAAAGAAAGGACCACAAGCAATGCAGGTCAACTCAACTTTAGAAGAGGTAATAGCTGCAACAGATGGAATGTCAGATAAAGAGTTCAGGATATACATGCTTCAGATGATCTGGAGTCTCAAGGAAGACATGAGACAGCAAAATCAGACAATGAAAGATCACTTTGACAAGGAACTACATAAACAAATACAGGAAGCAAAAGATCAATTTCACAGGGAGATAGAGGTAATAAAAAACAAACAAATAGAAATCCTAGAAATGCAGGAAGCAATAAACCAACTTAAAAACTCAATTGAGAATACTATCAGCAGAGTAGATCACTTAGAAGATAGAACATCAGACAATGAAGACAAAGTATTTCAACTTGAAAAGAACATAGACAGCTCAGCAAGTCTGCTAAGAAACCATGAGCAGAACATCCAAGAAATATGGGATAACATTAAAAGACCAAACTTAAGTGTCATTGGGATTCAGGAAGGCACAGAGCTCCAAACCAAAGGAATGAACAATCTATTCAATGAAATAATATGAGAAAACTTCCCAGACTTGAAGAATGAAACAGAATCCCAAATCCTAGAAGCCTACAGGACGCCGAATGTGCAAAATCATAAGAGATCCACACCTAGACACATTATAATGAAGATGCCTAACATACAGAATAAGGAGAGAATTTTAAAAGCTACAAGAGAAAGGAAGCGGATTACATTTAGGGGTAAACCAATCAGGATAACAGCTGATCTCTCAACACAGACTCTGAAAGCTAGAAGATCCTGGAATAATATATTTCCAACACTGAAAGAAAATGGGTTCCAACCAAGAATCGAGTATCCGGCGAAATTAAGCTTCAGGATGGAAGATGAAATTAAAACCTTCCACGATAAACAAAAGTTAAAAGAATTCGCAGCTAGAAAACCATCTCTTCAAAAAATCCTTGGCAAAACATTACGGGAAGAGGAAATGGAAAATAACATTGAAAACCAACAGTGGGAGGTAGGACAGTAAAGGGGGGGAAAGTAATCAAAGAGAAAAACAAATCAGGTTTAGTAACATTAATAAACAAATATGGCTGGAAGAACAAACCATATCTCAATAATAACCCTAAATGTTAATGGCTTAAACTCACCAATTAAGAGACACAGGCTAGTTGAATGGATCACAAAATAAGACCCAACAATATGCTGCCTACAGGAGACGCACTTGATAGGAAAAGATATACATAGACTGAAGGTGAAAGGTTGGGAAAAATCATACCACTCATATGGACTGCGGAAACAAGCAGGAGTGTCCATACTCATATCTAATAAAATAGATTTCAAGCCAAAGTTAATCAAAAGGGATAAAGAGGGACACTACATACTGCTCAAGGGAACCATACACCAACAAGACATAACAATCATAAATATATATGCCCCAAACAATGGTGCAGCTATGTTCATCAAGCAAACTCTTCTCAAGTTCAAGAGTCTACTAGACCACCATACAATAATCATGGGAGATTTCAACACACCTCTCTCACCACTGGACAGATCTTCCAAACAAAAGTTAAATAAGGAAACTATAGAACTCAATAACACAATTAACAACCTAGACTTAATTGACATATATAGAATATACCACCCAACATCAAGTAGTTACACTTTTTTCTCAGCAGCACATGGATCCTTCTCAAAAATAGATCATATATTATGTCACAGGGCAACTCTTAGACAATATAAAGGAGTAGAGATAATACCATGCATCTTATCTGATCATAATGGAATGAAACTGAAAATCAACGATAAAAGAAGGAAGGAAAAATCATGCATCACTTGGAGAATGAACAATAGGTTACTGAATGATAAATGGGTTTTAGAAGACATCAAGGAGGAAATTAAAAAATTCTTAGAGTTAAATGAAAACACAGACACAACATATCGGAATCTATGGGACACATTGAAAGCAGTTCTAAGAGGAAAATTCAATGCTTGGAGCTCATTCCTTAAAAAAAGAAAAAACCAACAAATAAATGATCTCATACTTCATCTCAAAATCCTAGAAAAAGAAGAGCAAAACAACAGCAAAAGAAGTAGAAGGCAAGAAATAATTAAAACCAGAGCTGAAATTAATGAAATCAAAACAAAAGAAACAATTGAAAAAATTGACAAAACTAAAAGTTGGTTCTTCGAAAAAATAAATAAAATCGACAGACCCTTAGCCATGCTAATGAAGAGAAGAAGAGAGAGAACCCAAATTACTAGCATACAGGATGAAAAAGGCAATATCACAACAGACACTTCAGAAATACAGAAGATATTCAGAAATTATTTTGTATCCTTATACTCCAATAAAATAGAAGATAGTGAAGGCATAGATAAATTTCTTAAGTCATATGATCTGCCCAGATTGTGTCAGGAGGATATAGACAACCTAAACAGAACAATAACAATACAGGAAATAGAAGAAACCATCAAAAAACTACCAACTAAGAAAAGCCCAGGACCGGATGGGTATACAGCAGAGTTTTACAAAACCTTTAAAGAGGAACTAACACCAATACTTTTCAAGCTATTTCAGGATATAGAAAAAGAGGGAGAACTTCCAAATACATTCTACGAGGCCAACATCACCCTGATGCCTAAACCAGACAGAGACACTTCAAAGAAAGAAAACTACAGACCAATATCTCTAATGAACCTAGATGCAAAAATCCTCAATAAAATTCTGGCGAATCAGATTCAAAAACATATCAAAAAAATTATACACCATGATCAAGTAGGATTCATCCCTGGGATGCAAGGCTGGTTCAATATACGGAAATCAATAAATGTTATTCACCACATCAATAGACTTAAAAATAAGAACCATATGATCATCTCGATAGATGCAGAAAAAGCATTCGACAAAGTACAGCATCCCTTTATGTTCAAAACTCTAGAAAAATTAGGGATAACAGGTTCATACCTCAACATTGTTAAAGCAATCTATGATAAGCCACAGGCCAGCATCATTCTGAATGGAGAAAAATTGAAGGCATTCCCTCTAAGATCTGGTACAAGACAGGGATGCCCTCTCTCACCACTTCTGTTCAACATAGTCCTCGAAACACTGGCCAGAGCAATTAGACAGACGAAAGAAATTAAAGGCATAAAAATAGGAAAAGAAGAACTTAAATTATCACTATTTGCAGATGACATGATTCTATACCTAGCAGACCCAAAAGGGTCTACAAAGAAACTATTAGAGCTAATAAATGAATTCAGAAAAGTGGCAGGATATAAAATCAACACGCATAAATCAAATGCATTCCTGTATATCAGCGACAAATCCTCTGAAACGGAAATGAGGACAACTACTCCATTCACAATATCCCCCCCAAAAATAAAATACTTGGGAATCAACCTAACAAAAGAGGTGAAAGACTTATACAATGAAAACCACAGAACCCTAAAGAGAGATATAGAAGAAGACCTCAGAAGATGGAAAAATATACCCTGTTCATGGATAGGCAGAACTAACATCATCAAAATGGCGATATTACCAAAAGTTCCCTATAAGTTCAATGCAATGCCAATCAAAAGCCCAACAGCATTTCTTGTAGAAATAGATAAAACAATTATGAAATTCATATGGAATAATAAAAGACCCAGAATAGCAAAAACAATGCTAAGCAGGAAGTGTGAATCAGGCGGTATAGCGATACCAGACTTCAAACTATTCTACAGAGCAATAGTAACAAAAACAGCATGGTACTGGTACCAAAACAGGTGGGTGGACCAATGGTACAGAATAGAGGACACAGTAACCAATCCACAAAACTACAACTATCTTATATTTGATAAAGGGGCTAAAAGCATGCAATGGAGGAAGGATAGCATCTTCAACAAATGGTGCTGGGAAAACTGGAAATCCATTTGCATCAAAATGAAACTGAATCCCTTTCTCTCGCCATGCACAAAAGTTAACTCAAAATGGATCAAGGAGCTTGATATTAAATCAGAGACACGACGTCTGATAGAAGAAAAAGTTGGCTATGATCTACATACTGTGGGGTCAGGCTCCAAATTCCTCAATAGGACACCCATAGCGCAAGAGTTAACAACTAGAATCAACAAATGGGACTTACTCAAACTAAAAAGTTTTTTCTCAGCAAGAGAAACAATAAGACAGATAAACAGGGAGCCCACATCCTGGGAACAAATCTTTACTCCACACACTTCAGATAGAGCCCTAATATCCAGAGTATACAAAGAACTCAAAAAATTAGACAATAAGATAACAAATAACCCAATCAACAAATGGGCCAAGGACCTGACCAGACACTTCTCAGAGGAGGACATACAATCAATCAATAAGTATATGAAAAAAATGCTCACCATCGCTAGCAGTCAGAGAAATGCAAATCAAAACCACCCTTAGATACCATCTCACTCCAGTAAGATTGGCAGCCATTATGAAGTCCAACAACAACAAGTGCTGGAGAGGATGCGGGGAAAAGGGTACACTTGTTCATTGTTGGTGGGACTACAAATTGGTGCAGCCAATTTGGAAAGCAGTACGGAGATTTCTTGGAAAGCTGGGAATGGAACCACCATTTGACCCAGCTATTCCCCTTCTGGGTCTATTCCCTAAAGACCTAATAAGAGCATGCTACAGGGACACTGCTACATCGATGTTCATAGCAGCACAATTCACGATAGCAAGATTGTGGAACCAACCTAGATGCCCTTCAATTGATGAATGGATAAAAAAATGTGGCATTTATACACAATGGAGTATTACTCTGCATTAAAAAAGGACAAAATCATAGAATTTGGAGGGAAATGGATGGCATTAGAGCAGATTATGCTAAGTGAAGCTAGCCAATCCTTAAAAAACAAATGCCAAATGACTTCTTTGATATAAGGGGAGTAACCATGGACAGGGTAGGGACGAAGAGCTTGAGAAGAAGATTAACATTAAACAGGGATGAGAGGTGGGAGGGAAAGGGAGTGAGAAGGGAAATCGCATGGAAATGGAAGGTGATCCTCAGGGTTATAAAAAATTACATATAAGAGGAAAGGAGGGGTAAGAGAAGAATAATACAAGTGGAAGAAATGATTTACAGTAGAGGGGGTAGAGAGAGAAAAGGGGAGGGGAGGGGAGGGAAGGGGAGGGGGGATAGTAGAGAATAGGATAGACAGCAGAATACATCAGACACTAGAATGGCAATATGTAAATCAATGGAAGTGTAACTGATGTGATACAGCAATCTGTATATGGGGTAAAAATGGGAGTTCATAACCCACTTGAATCAAACTGTGAAATATGATATATTAAGAACTATGTAATGTTTTGAACGACCAACAATAAAAAAAAATAAAATAAAAAAAAATAAAAAATAAATAAAAAAATTAAAATAAACATGTATAACCTTCTCTAAAATTCTTTCATATTCAATATTAAGTTCATTGATTTTTATTTTCAGAATTCAGTTTCCTCCATCCTTTCATACATTAGAAAGCACATCAACTGCCACTGTATGCTGGACAATATGCTTGGTGCTGGAAACACACACACACACACACACACACACACACACACACACACACATACACACAGAGCAATGTTTTACATATGAGCGCAACAGAGACGTGAGCAAGTTGAGTATAGCAATATGGCATATGTCACAATATAAATTGTGCAAAGTATTATGGGAACACAAAAGAAATGTATAAGCTGGTGAGGGGCCATGAAGTTTATATTTGAGAAAAGCCTTTGAAAATGAAGAGATGCTCTCCAAATGGATATGCGGGGGGAAGGACATCTCATAGGTAACGATATGAACAAAATAAAAGAAAGGAGGCCATCACCTAACAATGAGAAATAATAGTCAATGATTTATCTTAAAGATCTTGTAAATCATCATAAATATCTAATAGTTTGTCATGGGTCCTTAGAAGCTAGTGAAAGTTTATTTAATAAGATAACATTTATCTTCTAGAAAGAAAACCTGGATCCGTGTGGAAAACAGAAGGAAAAGGATGAAGAAACTAGATTTAAGAGGGCAAATTAGAAGGAAAGAAATAATCAAAATAAGATCTATAAAATTTACTAAGTAGTGACCTCAAAAATCTCTACTAAGAGGAACTCTTGAACCAAGGTGCGTATCATGGCTCCAATGGTTGAGAATGTGGCCTTTAGGGTAATTCATTTCCTTACCCACCTATTATCTTGCATAAAGTATTTAAAACTTTCCTGTTTCATTATGCTTATCTGGAAACGGAGATGATAGTGATAACATGTATTAAGTATTTAGTATAGGCCTCAAGATACCTTAGCAAATGATATTATTAAATCATTATTAAGAAGTTTTGAGGCTCAGATGAAAGAGAATTAATTTATCTACTGGATTGGAGAGGTTTTCATAATACTTCCTGGTGTTCTCTCCGATTCTCAAGAAGGTACAGAGTTATATATCTGTGGTTCTCGAAAACCTTCAAAGTGTAAGAGATAATCCAGGAAGAGAAAAATGGGTTAAGGTGGACTTAAGATATACACTCTCACTCAGAGACAGAGGCAAGAAGAGGAAGTTACATAGGAGACTTGAAACAGAAGGCTGAGAACAGAAACCGGAAAGAAAACTCCATGAATCCAACAAATTAAAATGTTGAAGGACAAAGTAAGACCAGAGGTGAGAAAGAAGAAAAAAAATGAGCCGTGGCAGACAGAGGATTGATATAATAATGTAGGCAGGATACAGAACAGGTTGGGGCAAGCAATCAAGAGGTGGGAGGAACTAGAGCAACTGGACATCAATGGTACTCATAGAAGCACAGCTATAAAGAGTGGTGGCGTGGGTAAGCAGTTTTAAAAATAGAAAATGGAAAGGGAACAGTGCAAGAAAGGTTAATGTCTTAAGAAAAGGAAGACAATTTCAAGTTCATAGATGATGGGAAGAATGGTAATTCAGGACACAAGTGTGGAGGACAACTTCCTAAGAAGAAAGATACATTTTCACTGGAAAAGGGGGGCAGGGAATGATGCAAAGACAAATAATATTCCACCTTCGTGAAGTGTACAGGACCCTCTATTTTCTCCATAAAGTAGAGCACACAGTTACCTCCTAAAGTAAAAAGAACTAGAGTAGTTTTGGAACCATATAAAAGACTGCTGTCCATATGGGGGGGAAAAGAGCAAGTGAAATCACAATCTATATAAGGTTGCACCAGATTGAGGTTGGAAACCATAAATCTTCACACACATTAACCAAACATATATCTGAATTGTTATGTGGATTTTCTCTAGCTATGATTGACTGCAGGAGTCTAACAATATGTACCTTGCATTTTAACCCTGCTTCTTTCTCTCTTGCTATACCTAAAAATATGCTTTGCATGTCTTTATTCATTTGATTTAAGTAAAGGTCTTAAATAAATGACTCAATAGCCTTCATGCTTGACACCTGTGTTGAAAAAGTCTACTGGAATTTGTTTTCTTACATCTTGGCTCATTGATATGCCTATAAACACCCCCTGAAAGAATGATGCTGGTGCATGGAAATGAAAATGAATTTCAAATCCCTTAAGTGTTACTCTTGCATATAAATGATTGTTGAAATTTATACTCTAGTAGATTTTCTCTGCCATCTGGGATGGCTTCTGGCATTTGGAGTTACACTCCTGTTCCCAAGTCATGATGCTTTCGGTCATCTAGATAAGGCCATCTGCAAATTAATAATTGCTATCCTCTGTGTTACTTCCAATCAATATTTGCTGTCAGGTCATTAGCTGATTTAGATATCCCAATTTGGAAAAAAACAAACCTTTATATATAATTTTTGCATATTTCTAAATATTTTTGCCAGTACTTAAAAAATAATGTTACAATAGCATACTGGTTATAACTAGCTTTGTTAGATCTATTCTTTGCTCTGTACTGACCATACCACAAAGAGTCTAAATGTAATAGGGACCCACATTTTTTTTTCCTTTCTGAATTTTTAAAATATTTTATTCTATCAGGATGAAGATTGACTATTTTTTGTCCCCAGGGAAACAAAAAAAAAAAATCTGGGGGTAGGGATGGATACCAGGGATTAAATTCCCTGCACTCGAAAACTGAGCCATATCCCCAGCCCTACTTTTTGTATTTTATTTAGACACAGAGTTTCACTGAGTTGCTTAGCACCTCACTTTTGCTAAGGCTGTATTTGAACCTTTGATCCTCCTGTCTCATCCTCCTGAGCAATTGAGATTACAGGTGTGTGCCACCAGACCAGGTGAAAATTTTTGCCAAGTCAATTTTATAATTTTAGGTATTTTTGTCCTTTATAGCAGTAAGATTCCATCTGGAATCTTTCTGAACTTTAAAAAAAATAAAAGTTCATACTATTGTGTATAGTTGGAGAGAACTGGTTCACAGGATAAATTTCTAATGAGTGCTTTGCACATGGTAAATGTTGAATACATTTCAAAAGAATGACTAAACAGTTTCATTACAAAAACAATATCCAATTATCAGAGGGTTAAATATTTAATGTATAGGAAAAAGAAAATTATTACTGAGATAAAAAATTATCCACAACTTAATATGCTAGCATATATTTACATCTCTTCTGTATTTTCTAGCTTTTAATTCAAAGTTCCGTTTCTTTGGGGGGACAGAGGGGGTTAGTTTGAATTTTCCAAAGTAAGGAAAACAAAAGCATATGTAGTTTATTCAATAAATAAATAAGACACAGCTTTTTAAACTAAGATTTTCTAACTTACCTCTTCTGCACAGTTAGCAATTAAGATTAGTTCATCTTGGCTGTCTTTTTCAAAAGGAATATAAGGAATGAGAAAAATTCCTGTCAAAAAATACATGTTCGCTGGGTGCAACAGCATATGCCTATAATCCCAGCAGCTTGAGAGGCTGAGGCAGGAGGATCAAGAGTTCAAAGCCAGCCCTAGCAATGGTGAGGCGCTAAGCAACTTGGTGAGACCCTGTCTCTAAATAAAATCGAAAATAGGGCTGGGGATGTGGCTCAGTGGCTGAGTGCCCCTAAATTCAATCCCCAGTATGGAACAGGAAAAAAAAAGATGTTTTTTTAATGTTGGGCCTAGCATTCTTAAGGCTTAGCATTATTATTTAGGTATGTGGTGTCCCCCAAAAGCACCTGTGTGGGCAATGCAAGAAAGTTTGGAGGTAAAATCATTGAGTTATAAAAGGTGAAATAATTGGTGCATTAATCCATTGATAGGGATTAAATGGGTGGTAACTGTAGGCACGTAGGGTGTGGCTGGAGGTGGTGGGTCTTTAGTGGCATGCTTTGGGGGTTTATATTTTGTCCCTGGTGAATGAGAGCTTCTTTACTTCCTGATTGTCAAGTCCTGAGGTGCCTTCCTCCTCACATCCTCTGCTCTGATGGTCAGCCTCACCTCTGGCACAGAGCAATGGGATCAACCTTCTATGGACTGAGACCTCTGAAACCATGAGCACCAAAGAAACTTCCTCCTCTAAAATTATTCTTGTCAAATCTTTTGTTCACAGCAGCAAAAAGGCTGGCTAAAAAAGGTATTCTCTAGTGGAGGTTTTTGAATCAGCAGGGCTCTGATTCAAACATTGTCACCCATAGACTGTGTTCAGATATGGACTCAATTTCCAGATGTAGAATATTTAAACATTAAATGATTCATATGTAAAACACAGCATCCAACACCTGCACCATATATATTCCTGTCAAATTCACATGGAACGTTTACTAAAATGTTCCATACGCTAAACCAAAATCCAAGTGTTCATAAATTTTAAAGGAGTGGAATAAAACAAATTATTTCAGATGTCAGTATAAGTAAACTAGAAATTTAAAATAGGAAAAGGAATTAGAAAGCTCACAAAAGTATGGGAATCATGTCATATATTCAGAATAAGCCATGGGGCACAGAAGTAATCAAAAGAGATATTTTTTAAAGTCTCAACTGAGAGATATTTAAAAACATAATAGATAATGTAAAGTATATCTTTATTATTTGAAATATAATTAAAATGTGAAAGAAAATTTGAAAAGATAATTTGTACATGTCAAAACATGTAAAAATGAGATCAACCAGAGGTCTCAGTCCATGGGATGAAACTCATGCTGTTTTCAGAGAAAAAAAATTATACTCTAAAGAGAAAAAACACAAATCAATTAATTTTGAGGAGGTGGAAATGGAAGAGAAAATTATATCCAATAAAGATGAGAAAAAAATAAGGGGAACAAATCAATAAAATAGAAATCAACAAAAGAGAAATCAGTAGAATCAATAGTTGGCTTATAGACAAATCCTTCATAAGATGCTCAAAAATAATGAGAGAAGGTAGAAATAAAACAAAAAATTATAAAGAAAACATCTCAACATTGAAAATATATTTTAAAAAATTAAGTGTGTGTGTATATATATATAACATATATATGTGCATATATATGAATTTGTGAAAATTTGTCAGCAAATTTGGAAATTTAGATGAACCACAAAAAGTCCAAGTAAAATACATTTTAACTGACTCTGTAAAAATATCTTATATTTTATATATATTTGTAAAGGTACTCAATCTGTAATCAACCTTTGTGCAAAGAAAACTTTATGCTCAGATGCTTTTACCATTTATTCTTCAAAATATTTAATGAAGAAAAAATACAATCTAACACATATCTACCAGACAGCAGAAAAAGAGAAAATATCTATCAACTCATATTATGAGACCAAAATAATCTTGATACCAAAATCTGACAAGGACATTTCATAAAAATACACACCAGACACCTTCATTAATATGGGATAAAAGAATCTCTAAATAAAATATTAGCCAACTGAATACAGTAAAGATAAAAGTGATATTGCATCATGACAAAGTTTTGTTTTTTTAATTAATTAATTAATTAATTTTTTATTGGTTATTCAAAACATTACAAAGATTGCAGAATCACATCGGTAACACATCCACATTTTTACATAATGCGGTAATAGTAACTGTTGTATTCTGCTACCTTTGTTTTTTATTTGTTTGCTCTCTTGCTTCAGGTTCAAAATTATTTTAATATTCATAAAATCAATGAGACTCACACAATTAATAAGTGATAAAAAATTTCATGATTATTTAAATATGCATATATAAAACTAGAGAGAAAAATTTAATATTCTTTGATAATGAGCTTTTTAAATCATTTATAAACTAAAAATAGAATAGCACATCCCTGATAAAAATTATTGTCCAAAAATCTATGGAAAACATAATTATTGATGCAAAATTGAAAGCGTCCCCCTGTGCTCAGACAGGGGAATGTCTGCTACCATGACTTCTGTTCAAAATATTTGAATTAAATGGTGAATTTAGAAAGAATGCTTGATATTATTTCAGTTTATGAAAACAAATTGAATTCTTATTTTTTAGCAATGAATGCATAGAAAAGAAATATTAAAATTATGTCATTTACAATTTCATCTAAAATGCTCTCAATAAGCCTAGTAAAAGAAGTCTATTACCTGTACAGAGGAAAATCCATAAAAGAGATAAAAGTAAAAAAGCTCTAAATTAATGGAAAAATACACTTTATTCATGATTAATAAAGATATTAATGTTCCCAAAATAATTCTATAGTTTTAGTGCAGTCAAAATCAATAATCTTAAAAACTTTTTTGGTGGAAATTTAAAATCTGATTATGAAGTTTACTTTTTAATTAAAAGGTTCAAAAATAGCCAATACATTTTGAAAAATAAGGGCATCTTGATGAAACACAAGTCAAATTGACCTTACACTCAATCTCATCTAAATGCTATTATACCAGTTAGATTCTATTTAGGTAAGGTGTAAGATGCAATAGAATAGTTTTGTAAAATAATAGAAGATCCTCAAAGAAAATGATGGTCTTTGGCGAAAACTGAAATCACTTGAATTTATGCTACCCAGAGTTATATTTTATGAAATATTTATTACAATTACTATGCTGACAAACATACCAAAATGTTAAACATATTCACACTTTAGTCTTTAACTTCTAAAATGATATTTTTAAATACCACTGAAAAGTTTTAGCCGTAAAATTTTTCTAAATCTAAAGAAACTATTTATGCAACAAAATGACATTTTGACTAAACTTCCATATTTTAGAAAAATAAAGCAAAATAATTTTATAACTATATAGTAGACAATTTATGCAGATATTCCTGAATTTATAAACATTATAATCTAGCCATTACAAACACATAGCTTTAATTTTTAAAAACAATTAAATAAATGGAACTATAAACTGATATTTTTGGTTTTACTTTTAGTATCATACACTGAAAGTTTTTGAAGAATAAGAATTCAAGGAACATTTTACAGATCTATCCCTTGCTTTCAGAAAAATCAAATATCACATTGCAAGTAATATAAATGATTTAATAAAATAATTTATGTTTCTTTGGTTATTATGATGTCATATTTGACCCTGCCTTTGTTTGAATGTTATATAAAATCATGGTTTATTTCCTAATCTAATTGTTTCTTCAAGAATCTTATTGACAATTCCAGGTGCCACTGACTTAGCACCTGACATTAATGAAAATTGCCTAAGAACCACAATAACTTAGGAAAGATTTTATAATGTGCTATTTCCAATAGTAGTCAACCAGAAAATAATAGTTTTACTGCAATGTAGTCAATGAAAGCACTTTAGGAAATAAATGTAATAAGTCATGAGTTATGAATTCCTATTGTCTATCACTCATCCCAAATCATCATTATGTAGAGTGAAGACTTAACGCAATAGGCAATAATAAATACATTCAGTGGTTTCTGTACTTTCCTGACTTTCAATCCCTTATTAAAACCATGGTTTTTCACAAATATTTTTACTAATTTGTTGTAAAGGTGTATTTGTCAATATATATGTGAAGAGATCATACTTTAATGGTTTTTTCACATGACTGATGATCATTTAAAAAAAAAAGCATAGGAAATGTTGGCCTCTACTCATACTCTTTCCTTACAGGCCTCAAAATGTTAGAGGTGATTGTAAGATAGTTTTTATGGTTTGGTTTTCAAACTAAAGGTTTCCCCAGAAGGAACAGACTATCCTTCTTCCATTCTTGAATATCATCTTTCATGGGAGACTGCTGTTCACTTGCTCCTAATTACTTAGAATCCACTGGTAAAGAAAAAACATATCCAGTAATATTGTTAAAGCACCACAAGAAAGATTTTATTCAGGAACGTCAAAGTACAGAGGCCACCAAATGGGAAATGCACTAGGGTAGAGAGATTGGACCCCATACTAGATACACGACAGGCAAGTGCAAATTTATAGCCAAGGATCAGTGTGGACATCAGTGGATGAAGAATTATGAAGAGGAAATAATGAGGAGCAAACAGGATTCTGGCTAAATCTACTTAAATGAATTTCTGCTGAACACAGGCCAGAGAGATCAGACCTCACCCAGGGGATATAGAGATAATTGTTACAGTTTTTTTTTTTTTTTTTTAATCAGGAATGTTCCTCAAAGCCTCATATGTTGAAGGCTTGGTCCTTCACTCACGGCACTTCTGAGGAGGCAGAAACTTTAGGAGATGGGGTGTAGTTGGAGGAGGTGGGTCATTGAGATGTGCCTTTGAAGAATAATATTTTGTTCCTGGCCCCTTCCTCCTCCTCTCTTTCTCTCTTTCTGTGTGGAGCAGCTCTGCTCCACCACACCCTTCCACCATGACATTCTGCCCACCACAGACTCAGAGTTAGCCGACAACAGACTGAGACTTTTGAAACTATGAGCCAAGATTAATCTTTCCTCCTTTAAGTGCTTTTTCTCAGGCATCTTATCACAGTAACAAAAAGCTAGCTGATACAACAATCATAGTATTTGCCTTTCCTTGGGCCAGACTTTCTGATTTAAGAATTTCCAGTTTCCCACTTTATTTATTAGATGTTGAACCTTGTAATAATCATTCTACTTGGGCAAGTGACAGTCTTGTCCCACATACAGACATACTTTGCTTAAAATGAGAGACACAGAATTCTATTGACAAGTTTGATTAACAAGGAAACTTTCAAAACAAACTTTCCATGTGTGAATGGTACAGGAATTTGACAACTTTCCTTTTCTTGGTTCCCTCGTCACCACATTCCTGTTAGTATCTCTTCCTCACCTGGGAAAATGGATGGCTGCACTTAATATTTCTTCCTGTTGTTCCTCCAGCAATCTGGGAAGGTAACCTGTTTTCTGGCCTCCCATAGTCTATAAGCCAAGAGCATTAAAGTTGCTTGCTTGAAGATTTTTGTTTAAAGACCAGGATCCCTATAGAACAATTTTTTCAAAGTCTAAATGTTTCTTTGGCCCTTGCTACCTTTGCTCTTTGGATTATTTTTCTTTCTGATTTGGATTATTTTTTCTTTCTGATTATCACTGTTCATACCTATAACCTTCACTGACACTATTCCTCTGATTTTAAGCTATATGTCTGGTATAATTATATTATAATTATTTTTAAAAATGACTTTTAAATAAATTACAGTTATCCACTGGGTCATGTCACCATGTATTGTTAATTTCTTCAAACCATTGAGCCACACCAAAATATTTCAATACCTTCTATGTGCCAAATACCATGATAGACATTTTGAAAAATATAAAGTATGAAGATTGCTCTTAAAATCCTCCCTCTTTTCCTTACCTTCTAGATAATACACTCTTAGTAATTAGAGCTTCTGTTTTATATAATTGTATCACTTTGAAGAAGACTGCAAGAGGAAGATAACATTTTCTTACTGACCGAGCAGTGACTTTTTCAGTCAGCATTATATCTATTTCCCAATCCTTTAAAACATTAATCTGGAAAAATGGTCTCATCCATAATGCACATTCTTTATCAAATGTATATAACTGAAAAACAATAAGACTGAAGCAAAGTAGTATACATTTTCTTTGGGACTGATTATGTTTTTTTCCTTTATTATCATCAGCAGTGACTTTAGAACAAAACCTACTCTGTATTCATACTACCTACAAAAAACAAATGGGATTTTATTGAACTTGATAGTAATTTATTTTTCCAAGCAAACAGCCATTTAAAAATCCCTATAAGCGCTATTAAATTATTTTATTACCAACAATAAATGTCTTTTGATTCTAGATGCAATGGATGTTGATAGATACAAGGGAATTGAATTTTACAATTATGCCCTTTAGGGCACAGGCCTAGTAAAGCCCAATGTCTGAGTCATTCTGAAAATCATTTCCATCTACTTCAGAATGTAAATGTTTTTATTAAAATATTCATTAAATGTTTTCACAGTAATTGTAATTTGCTCCTTGGAGTTAAATGTTAATGCTGAAAAAATGTAAATACCACCAATCATTCAGATATGAAAAGTAACCATGTAAAATTTCTCTAAAAATGTTTGTGACATTCAGTGGGAATTGTTTCTTAAAAGAAATTTGCTGTTTGTGTTGAGAATAAAATCTAAAACCTGTAGTGGATCAGGTTCATAAATAAGAAAAGACTCGTATGCTGATAATATTTGCAAGAATCGGCTCTTTCTAATGATCTTCTCTGGCTGGAATAATTCAGGGTGCTTTTCTGCCACAGGAAAGTAAAACTTCGTCTGACCATCCATGGGACAGCTGCCGGCACCAGTCCAGTCAACCACCTCACACGTGCTGGCATCCATGGAGAAGTATCCCAAGTCCCTAGGACTACACAGCACCCCAGGGAGATACGTAATGGCTTTCCTTCTTGTCCACAGATTATTTCCATCAGTAAATATTGGAGATAAATTAGGTATGTGATCAATATATTTTACATATTACCAAATGACTCATAGGAAAAAAAAAACAGAAGAAATACATCTTAAGCACTCATATAATATAGCCCTGCAGTTCTCAAAGCATGGTCTGCAGACCTTTAAAGAAACTAAGATCCTTTCAGGAGGTTCAGGAGATAAAGTTATTGTTATTATAACATTAGGTCATTATTTGATTTTTACATGGGGTCAATATCTGTATTGATGATGCAAAACCAATAGTGGGTAACACACATCAGGGCACCAAACTATATTAATAGTCTTTTTGTTCCTTTATTATTATTGTTGTTGTTGTTATGTTGTTGCCATGACCCACTCACAGAGAAAGAAAAATCAGTTTCATTCAAAAATATTCTTGATGAAAGAGTAAAAAGTATTAACCTTATTAAATGTCTATGCCAGAATACATGTATTTTTGATATATTTGATACGATAAAATGGAAGACATGTACAAAGCACTTTTAAAGCATGTCAAAAAGTCTAGTGACCACCTGATAGAAAACGATTGGTGCCACTGTTTAAAATGGGATGGAATAGCCTTTTTTTTTTCATGGTACAGTATTTTTACTGTTGAAAATAAGTTTGAGAGGGCTGGGCATAGAGTTCAGTGGTCCAATGGATGCCCCTCAACTTACAACAATGTAACATCCCAAAATCATAAGTTTAAAATGCTTTTAGAATGCCTGGTCTATTGAACATCACAGCTTAGCAGCACAGTACTCTGTAGAGTATTGACTGTTTCACCCCAAGATCATGTAGTGATCTTGGGGTGAAACAGTCAATGAGCTACAGGAGCTGTAGCTCACTGCCACTGCTCAACATCAGGACAAGAAACCGTGCCACATATCAATAGCCCAGGAAAAAATCAAAATTTAAAACTCATAAAGTGCAGTTTCTTCTGAGTACACACCATGCTTACATCTTCATAAAGCTGAAAGATCATAAGTTGAACCATACATCAGGGATCATCTGTGTATGTACTTGTGTGTATGTGTAGAAAGAGAGATTGATATGGAGATTAATTTCTTAAAAGGAATTGGCTCACAAGATCATGGAGGCTAAAAAAGCCCCCAAAACTACAGCAGACAAACTAGAGAATTGGGTGAGCCAACGGTACAGTTCTAAGAACTTCTTGGGTTCTTAGTACAAGTTCCAGATGGAGTGCAAAGGCAACACCTGTGTTGCAGCTAGAAGGCATGCAGAGAGAAAGTGAATTCCTCCTAACTCAGTCTTGGGTTTTGCTCAGGCCTTCATTGGATTGGATGAGGCCCACCCACATTGGGGAGGTGGGGGATTTGTAGCCCGCTTTATTAAGTTTACTGATTCAAAAGTTAATCTCCACATAAACACCCTAGACACACCCAGAATAATGTTCAGTCAAATATCTGGGCATCTTATGCTGTGGTCCGGTCAAGTTGACACATAAAATTATGACAGGTACTTCACATTCAGTAATGTTCTATGCCCTCTGCCCCCAAAAAAATCCACTGAGTTTTTGATGTAGCAAGTACATATGAATTTTATACAGAATACATTTTATTAAAATCTTAATTCATACAGACCTTTATATAGCCTTTAAAATCCTTCTCTGCCTCTCTGCCAACTCAGATACACATGAAAACACACACACACACACACACACACACACACAGGCATTTGAAGGATCTTCCCTCAGCAATTTTTGACAGATAATAAGAGCAGTTTGAAATAATTTCTAGCTCTTTTTCTCTTCTGTAAAAGGCAAAGTACACTGAATAGATTATGCTAGCTTACCCATGATGGGAGAAGAGAGGGAGAAGGGACAGGAGGGCTAGAAGACAGCTAGAGAGAAGATTCTCTTAGGTGGGAAGCTGTGGAAAGAAGAGGTGAAGAATCTTAACCGTGCCACCATCAACTACTAGAAAGCACATACGACGATGGTATGTAAAAACATAATATACACCTAATAAATACAAATATATAAACCAACTATTTTCAGACATTGCATCTTAAGCAACCCAGGGCTGCCTTCTCTTACAGAAGGGAGAGAAATTAGCTGAGCCAACAATAGCTGTGCCTTCTGCCTGGAGGCATTTTCCAGCAGGGAGCACAGGAGCTAAGAATCCAAGAAGTGATCTGTCCCCCTGAGGATGAAAGGGTCAGTCACTAGGGTGGCTGAGGCAACAGCAGGGTTTGCATGAAAATGTACCAGGGATAAGGCTACTGCACAGGAAAAAAGATCCAGAACTCTTCACAGGGAGACCTAAATACCTGCTCTGCTTATACTGGGTGAGGCCACTTTAGGAATGCCTACACACAGCTTTAGAGCAAATCCTTTGGAGCATATAAGAAGTGCGACAAATATAAAAATATATTTGAGGCAAGCAGTAAAAAGCAAAATACTACTTCCCAGTAAGAGTTTTTCTTTGATTATTTAATTGTCTGTTCATAAATTTCCAACATGGAGACATTTTTGTTATTATTGCATTATCCAACTCTCACTTAATTACATTGTGTTAAGATAACATGGTCTGCATGAAATTTGATTTATTGAAATATATTGAAACTTATCCTATCCTATGTTATTAGCTATAGCTAATTAATGTGTGCTTGAAAAGAACGCATATTCTTCAATTATAGTTTTTTGAACTCCATGTTTTGCCAGTATATGGTGCAGTTCAATTGTTGTCTGAACTACAGAAACCTTCACGATTCTTTTGCTTGATTCATTACCACTGAATATTATATCCTAAAATCTCCTCCTATGATATTGGAGATATTTATTTGTTCTCTAAATTTTCCACTTTTTTTAAACATATTTTTAATTTGTTTTATTTGGTATGTGCAAGTTTTGTTTTAGCACAAATTTCTGTTGATTTTTTTTTCTCTTTTTCATTTGCAGTATCCACGTTTTACTTAAATACTTCTTTGTATCTTCAAATCCATATTTTGGATTATTTTCCTTTTACTTAGTACTTGCATAATTTTCTTCATCCATCTATTTGCCATCTTTCTGTTTTCTTATGTTTTATGTGTGCATCTTGAACATAGTCATTTAGCTACACAGTATAGCTTCATCTTATTTATTCTTATAGCTACTAAATTTGGCTTATTTATAATGACTGTAATAGCTAATAATTTGAATTTATACCTATCATTTCGAACTATTCATCTGCAATGATTTTTCTCTACTTCTTTGCTCTCTCCTTTGTTCCAACAATGAGAGTATCTCAACTTCATAAAATTGTGAATAAACAGGAATAGTAAGTATTTTATATGGCAATTACACATCAATAAAGTTGTCTTTAAAACATGAATTTAAACAATTTTATTGCTCTCCCTTTGAAAAAACTCATCCTGTCTTAAATTTTAAAATTTTAGTTCTTCTTTATTTTTTCCTTCTCAAATTAGTCATAAATTGACTGAATAATTTTATTACTACTACTTTTAGGTGCTGGGAATCAAGTCTAGAGCCTTTTGTACACATTTTGCCCTTAAGTTATACCCCTACCCCCCTAGAATATTATTATTATACAATGTTTGTTGAGTTGTATACATATATTGATACATTTTCTTATTTACCCTCCTTATGAGGCAAATATGTTTATCTCTGAACTAACAACTCATAAAGTACTTTCAGCGTAAATCTGTTGGCTGTGAATTCTGACAAGGTATTAGTCAGACCGTGCCTTTCTTTTTGCACCATTATTCAGGAGTGTTATTAAGGTCATGGATGATTAGGATTTGTTTATGAAAAATCCTGTACAACAACGAATCAGGTGTCCACATCCCAAAAGGGTTTGTGCTTGCTTCTACTTCCTCACTTGGGAGCCCTAGACCCATTCTTACACAGACTTCATTAAGGTGTACATACATAAAGAAAATGCAAATCATAAGGACACAACCAAAAGATTTATGGAACAGTTATCACATTTTTAAAAACACAACACAGATTAATAAATAAGAATTTGTCACAGTAGAGATCCCTTTACATCCTCCCATCCTTTCTTCCTGAAAGTGACTTTCTCCTAACCTCTATTAGTACACACTTCCTGTTTTAGAATTTTGTATGAGTGGAATAGTGGGTTATGGATCCATTTCTACATGATCTACATACCTGCACGTTGTCTGCAAGTGTCATCCACACCTTTTTTTTTGTGTGGTTTTTTTGTTTGGTTGTTTGTTTGTTTTAATCTCCTGCCAATTTACACTAACATATCAGTGCATAAGATTTTTAGGATCTCCATATTTTCACCAACATTTTGGTCTTTTAAAATTTAGACATTATGATGGGTGAAGTCAATGTTATCACTTGTAGTTCTACGTTACCATTTCCTAATTCTAAAAGGAACACCCTTTTACATGTTTGTCAATCATTTGCATATCTTCTTTATAAATAAAGACAACTTTTTAAAGACTTTAAAATTTTTTAAAATTTTACTGTTAAGTTGCTATTTCTTTAAAGATTTATTGCATAAGCCTCTATATATTCTGGATATGAGTCTTCTTAGGGCAATCAGGTTACATTTAACAAATTAGTGGTGTCTTTTGATAAAAATAGTTCTTAATTTTTCAGTTAGTCAATTTCATCAAACTTTTTTCTCATTAGGGAGCATTTTAATGTCCTATTTAAGAACTCTTTGCTTATTTTACAAGCAAGTAATATATTCTGATAAGTTATATTCTTGAACTATGCTTTCCAATATAGCTGTAGCCAATAGCCACATATGGCTATTAAAGTTCAAGTAATTAAATTCAGATTTAAAATTCTATTACTCAGTTACACTAGCCAAATTTTGAGTCCTTAGGATCTATGCATGGCGGGTGCTTTCATGTTGGAAGGCAGAGAAATACAATACTTACATCCCTGCAGAAAGTTATATTCAATAACACTATTCTATAACCTTTCATATTATATTATATAACCTTTAGATTTACATATTGGTGTGCTTGGTATATGTTAAAGATTAAGATTCCTTTTTCCACATGTGAGATATCCAATTAAGACTATTTCTTGAAATACTACCTTTCCTCACTCTTCACTGAGGTTACCTTTACCATCAGTAAGGTTAACACACGTGTGATCTTTTTGTGAACCTTCTAGATCTAGTCCATTGTCTATTTGTCAGAAGGATAAAATCATACTATTTACTTAGTATAGTTTTACTGAAGGTCTTGATACCTCATAGTATGGGAAGTATGAAAACTCCTTTATTTCCTTTTTCTTCTTCAATATGATATTAGTTATTCTACACCTTTACATTTCATACAAATGTTAAAATCAGCTTGTGGAATTCAAAAATGTATTTTTTAGAATTTTTATTGAAATCTTGTTGATTATACTGATTATACTAATCTCAATAAGGAGAAATAATAGGTTGCGTATGTAATCCTACTAATCAACATTATCTTTTTAGGCCTCTCCTAATAATAGTTTATAACTTTTAATTCAGAGTTCAAATGCTAGTCAACTACCCATTACTGTAATAAATACCTAAGAGAATTGACTAAATAAGATAAAATGTGTACTTCAGCTCACAGGTTTGGAAGTTTCATTCCACAGCTGGTTGGCTCTGTAGCTTTTGGTTCTGTAGGGAAGCAGCAAGCCATGGTATCACCCAGTCAACTCATGGTGGAGAAGTGCTAAGGAATGAGTGTATGTATATCCCTGGCCTCTGTTCATTAGTTGGAGCCTAATACCCAATGCCATGTGTATTAGGGTTCTCTAGAGGAACAGAATCAACAGGAAGTATAATTATAAAAAGGGTATGTGTTAGGTTGGCTTATGCAACCAGAAGCTGGATAGTCCACAGTGGCCTTCTGCAGGCTGGAGAGCTGGAAGAACCAGTAGCTGTACAGTCCAAGAGGCTGAAGCACCAGAACAAGAGGGATCGACACTGCTGCTCTACTCTAAGACCAAAGGCTTCTGGAAACTCCCTGGAGAATCACTGGCAGAGTTCACTTTGGAAGAGTGAAGAAGGGAGAGTCCAATATCCTCAGATGATGCCAGCAGCAATCAAGAACCCCTTCAAGAAGAATGGAGCTTACATCTGCTGTTGCTTCCCCTTTCTTCCAACTTTTATTCCATCCAAGCCATCATCCTATTGGATGGTGCTGGCCATGCTTAGGGAAGGTCTTCATTTAGTTGGCTATCCCACATGTCAATCATTGCTAGACACACCCTCATTGACATGCCCATAAGCCTCTTAATCATCCACTATTAATCCAATCAAAATGACACTTCAAATTAACCATTACACCATGATATTAATAGATGGGGCTGGTGGGAAGTGATTGTTGTGAAGACTTTACCATTATGAATTGAATTAATATCCTTATAAGAGGTTTGGGGGCACTCCCTTGCCTCTTCTGCCATGTGAAGACAATAAGAATCACAACGTCTGAATAGAGAGTAAGCCCTTACCAGACATCAAATCTGTCAATGCCTTGATCTTAGACTTTCCAGCCTTCAGAGAGATAAGAACCAAATTTATGTTATTTATAAATTTGCTAGTCAAAGGTATTTTATTAAAACAGCTTGCATGGATTAAGACACATGCAAATGAAATTCAGAGAAAAAGAAAGGAAGTGACCTGGGAGATACTTTAACTTGACTAATGCTCTGGAATAATGAAATCATCATATGAAAATGGAATCATCTTGAATTGCAACAAATGATAAGGGGAAATGATGAGACAAAGAAGGAGAAAATGAAACCTTGATGACCAGCAACTTTTACCCTCCAATGCCTTAAACCATAGCCTAAGCTGCACTATCCGAAATAGTAGCCATTCACCCCCATGTGACCAATTTAGTCTTAATTTTACATTAATTAAAATTACAGTTTAATAACAAGTATAAATTTAACCTTCAGTGACATAATAAATTCAAATTGAATTAAAACAAAAAATTCATTTTTGCCATTATATACATTCATTTTAAATGATTGAGAGCCACATACTCAAGAACACTTTCATCAGTACAGAATATCTTACTGAGCAGCACTGGCATAGAAACTGTAGGTCATCTGCATGGGGCCCTCTTTGTCTCCAGAGGATGTTAAATGCATTCTAGAGAAGACAAGGTCAGAAACCCAGTGCTTACTCTCTTGAGTCAAAAGTTTGAAGGGGTTGAAATGAGGGAGAAAGTCAAAGAGGATGCTTTTATTGTTAGGGGTGAAAACAAAGGGAAAGTAGAGACCCTGGTCACCCTGTGGTTAATCCCTGGTGCAAAGGTGCTGATTGGACAACATGGAGAAGACTCAGAGCCAAAGGAAGCAAGGCTGCAGAGTGCAGAACCTCCCTTTTACATGTGCAGAGGGTGAGTTGTTCATGACTCAGGCAGGAGGAACTGGAAGATTATTAAACTTTTGGTACATGCATCTCATTTTTAGAGTTCTTTATTTATCCTCTGAGGCAGCTACTTTTAGATTATGGAAATTGACATGATGGTATAAGATAGAAACCAAAATGCAAATATAGAACTGCCATTTCAGAGCCCTTTCATGATAGTTAGGTATATTGAGAAAAATTATGACAGATATTGCCAAGCAATGCATGCCAATGATTTTTGCAATTTCCACATCGAAATGAAACTGCTTTCAGTAACATTTCTCTTGTAATTGAGTTCTCTCTCTGAAATTCCAATTTGGTTAATATAATTTAAAAATATCTCACCAAACAAAAAGGCTTGAAAAGATGATTTTTTTTTTTTTTTTTTGAGAAGCCATGGTCTAAGGTCCTGGAAGGTCAATGAAGCATCAATTTTTGCCAAAGCCACCAAGAACACTGTGCATCTGGAAGCATCTCTGGCCCTCCTGAGCAGGGAAGCTTGTCTGGACTTCTCTGGAGAGCTGTTTTAAATATCTTAAGTTTTTCTTTTTTGTGAACCCCCTTTCATGGGGGGGGGGTGGTATGATACATTCTGATGATGCCTGCTATCTATTACAATTTATCTGTTTGGGAACTTGTGTGGAGGAAAATTATATAAACAAGCTCATATATAAAGAATATAAACTCAAAGGAATACCAAACTTTTTCATGAACAATGGGATATTGTGATTGATGCCTTCTAAGAGGATCTTTCTAGATAAACTGATATGACCTTACTATTTCCCTTCAGAAGTGCAAATGCTTTTATCTAATGATACAGTGTGTGTGAGTCATCATTCTGCTACTTAGAGGGGGGAAAAAAAGCTGAAAACATAATTTAGTGTAAAGAACAAAAGGAGCTTCTATGGCAAGTTGTCAAAGACAGATTTTTCCTTCCTTTTCTTTCATATATATATATATATATATATTTAATTCAAATCATCACTAAAGAAAGAAGTTAATAAAGGGGCTTGGGGACTGTGTCACTTCTAGGATGTATGGGGTCCCTGGCAAATATCTGTTTGGGGACCCTTGGCTAAAATAATTTGAGTTGCCCAATATAAACAAGGAACTAATACTCAAGTGACCCCATATTACATGGTCCTTGGGAAAAAATAAAGCCCCATGTTGTAGGAGAGAGAAATTTGCCTGGCAGCCCTCTGAAACAAAGGTGGCTAATGACTCTATAGCTGTGACAATTAGATATTCTTGGGATACCTGGTCAACCCCAGGCCTGGAATCAACCTAGAAAAGAAACATAAGGGGGGAAACTGGCTCTGATGCTGTCATCTCTTCCTCCTGGGTACTAAACTAGGCTCAGGTGCCTCCTCATAAAATAGTACTACCACCTTAGTAAGTCCTAGGCACTAGACAGGGATTTAACATATTTCCCAGAAGGTTCAACAAAGCACTGGGTTTCTCAGGGACAGGGCCATTATAACAATGCAGACAGGATTCCACCTGCCTAAGGGAGTTACAGTTTATGCAGTATTTGTCTCTCTATAACTTCTTATTTCACTTAGCATAATGCTCTCAAAGTTCATCCATGTCGTTGTATATGGCACAATTTCCTTTTTTTAAAAGATGAATAATATTCCATTTTATATCTACACCACATTTTCTTTATCCATTTACCTATGCTTCAACGTTTAGACTATTCCCACATTTTGGTTACTTTACACAGTGCTGATATGAATGCAGAAATGAAGATACCTCTTTCATACCCTGACTTCAGCCTTTTGCAGATACTCAAAACTGAGATTGCTGAGTCACATGGTGGTTCTGTTTCATTTTTTTTTTTAATTTCACATTGTTTTCTATCTTTTGTGTGTGTGTGTATGTGTGTGTGTGTGTGTGTGTTGCTGGGGCCTTGTGAATGCAAGGTAAGCACTCTACCAACTGAACTATATCCCCAGCCCTCACATTGTTTTCTATAGTGGATATGGTCTATCATTTTTGCATTCCCACCAACAGTGTGCAAGGATTGCAATTTCTTCAAATCCTTGTCAACATTTGTCCTTTGTGTTATTGGTAATAGCCACCCTCGCAGGTGTTAAGTGATATTTATGTTTTCATTTGCATTTCCCTGATAGTTAATGATGTTGAATTTTTTTTTCATATACCTGCTGGCTCTTTGTAAGACTTCTTTGTAGAAATATCTCTCCAACCCCTTAGCCTATCTTTTAATTGGATTACTACATTTTTATATTGAATTCTTTATATGCTTTGGATATTAATCCCCCATTGGATATATTAACTCTGTTCACTGTTCCCTTTGCTGTGCAGTAGCTTTTTAGTTTGATGTTAATCCCATTTGTCTATTTTTGCTTTTGTTGTCCATGCTTTTGGTATTATATCACTGAATCATTAAAAACCAAGGTCAGGAATCCTTTTCCAAGAGTGTTCTCTTCCAGGAATTTTATAGCTTCAGTACTTCACCCACCTTGAGTTGACTTTTGTTTATGGTGTAAAAGAGGGGTATAACTTTACCCTTTTTCATACATCCATCCAGTTTTCCCCAGGCTATTTATTGACAGGATTATCCTTTCACACGTATGTATTCTTAACATCCTTTTCAAAAATCATTTAACCTTATACGCATAGTTTTATTTATACAAATGAGAGATAATTTTGAAAGCAGCAAGAGAAAAGTGACATGTCATGTAGAAAGAAACTCCATGACAAAACTGCCAACAAATAATGCTATACCTAGAAAAACTGTCCTTCAAAAATGTAGAGATAAAGACTTCCCCAAATAAGAAAGGCTGAAGGAGTTTAGCCCCTCTTGACTTACATTATAAGAAACAGTGAGAAGAGTTCTTCAAGTTGAAATGAAAGGATGTTAAATAGCAACATAATAACCTAAAAAAAGTATGAAACGTTAATATAAGTAAGTATACATACAAACATGTAATATTGTATTGCTGTAATGTTAGAGATAAATCACTTTTTTGGGGGGCAATACTGGAAATTGAACCCAGGGCCTCACACATACTAGGCAATTGCTCTGCCACTGAGCTTCATCCCCAGATCTGAAAAATCACTTTTAATTCCAATACATGATCCAGAATGCTTCTGCTAGGAATTCCTTTTGGATTTCCAAAAGGAAATGAAGTCAGCATCTTGTTGAGATATCTGAGCTTCTATTTTCACCACACCATTATTTACCATAGTCAAGATACAGAAACAATTAGTGTCTATTAGTGGATGGATATATAAAGAAAATGTGGTGTATATACACAATGGAATACTATACAGCCTTTTAAAATGCAATTGTTGTAGAGCCTCCACAGCTTTCACAATGGCTGTACCTCTCTACATTCCCACTAAAAGAGTAAAAGCGTTGCCTGTTCTCCATTCTCTTACTACACTTGCTATCTCCTCTTTTCTTATAATAACCAGCCTACCAAGTACAAGATGATGTCTCACTGGAGTTTCAATTTGCATTTTCTTAATGGTCAGTGATCTTGAATACTTTTTCACATTTACCTGTTGGGTATTTTTATGTCCTCTTAGAAATGGCTATTCCTTTGCCTGCTTGTAAAACTCAGGTTTATTGTCTTTCTCCTTTCCATTTTGGATATTAACCCTTATCAGATATTGGATAAACAGTTGCAAAAATTTTGTACCATTTCATAGATGGCCTTTCTGTTTTTGTTTTTTATGATTCCTTTTGCCATGCAAAATCTTTTTAGTTTAGTGTCGTCCTTCTTCTTTGATGTTACTTTCATTGCCTGAGCATTTTGTATAATATCAAAAACATCATTGTCAAGGCCAATTTTGAAAGGCTTCCCCACTATATTTTCTTCTAAGAGTTTTATGGTGTCAGATTTTACATTTAAATTTTAATATATATTTTAATTTATGTTTCTGTAGATGTAAAATACAGGTCCATTTTCATTCTTGGCATGAGGATGTTTAGTTTTCTAAATGTCATTTTTGAAAAGTCAATCTTGCCTGCTGCATTTTTTGGCACCCTTGTCAAAGATTAGTTCTTTACACGTGTGGGTTGATTGTTGAACTCTCTACTGTCCCACTGGTCTATGTGCTATTCACGTGCCAGTACCATATTGCTTTGATTACTATAAATTTATAATATAATTTGAAATTAGTAAGATGCATTTAATATTTCAATTTTGTTTTTCTTTCTTTTTGTTGTTGTTTTTCTTTCTTACGATTGCTTTGGATATTTGTGATCTTTGGAGTTCCACAAACATCTTACAATCATTTTATTTCTATTTCTGTAAAAAAAAAATATGCCTTTTGAGATTATATTATTAATTAGAGATTAGAGATTATACTCAATCTGTAGTTCACATTGGTAGTATGGGTATTTGAGTAATATCAGTTCTTCCAATTTTAAGATTTTCAAGATATCAAATAAACCACCTAATTTTGCTTCTTAAGAACCTAAAAAAGAACAAACTAAACCCAAGGGTAGCACAGAATAGGAAATAATAAAGATCTCAGGAAAACTAAATATAATATAGAAAAAAAATTCAACAAAATTAAGAGTTGATTCATTGGAAAGATAAACAAAATTGACAACCACATGTTTAGACTAACAAGGGAAACAGAGGGCTCACAATCAGCAATCAAAGAGAATACATTATGAGTGATGCTGCAAAAGTTAAAAAAAAGAGTCATAAGAGACTATTATGAACAATTATTCCTCAACTGAATGGCCAAGAAGCAATGTATTTAATTTATTTAAAAATATATGATCGTGAAGCTATGTTAGCAATATCACTGCATTAAATAAAAGGTAAAATGGAGATTCTATTTTCTCATGAGGTCCAGAGTTGGTGGTTTCTAACTTGGGATCATCTGCACAAAGACAGTTTCCTTGACCTTTCCCTCTTAAGGCTAGGAGGCACTGAGCTCTAGATCCAGCCACAATATTCTCATTTCAGCAAAGGGCAGGATCAATATTTTTAAAATGCAAAACTTTCCTCAATATCCCTAACAGATTTTCAATTGTATCTAACTGAACATAACTGAATTGCATAGTGATCTCCATCTAGAAAGGATACAGGCAGGTATATTTAGTCGGGTACTTGAGTATCACTACCACATTTTAATAAATATTGATTCTGTTAGTAATTTAGATGGAAGGAATAAACAGACAACTAACATTGTATTCTAGAGAGTGATATCAATAACTAAATCTGTAGAATATTATAAAATACAAATCTTGAAGCAAAAACTCTAGAATATAAAATCATTTTACTGATATGATCCAATAAATGAATCTGATAATTATTAATTCTTGGTTATGAGAAAGAATTAAACTGTCAGAAAATTTCTTCATCCTTCATTATCTGGAGTCAATATATATTATTTAATTTCCGGACTTGATAAATAATAGAAGTTTATGTATAATTTTTTTTTTTATAAAGTGAAAGTATTATGCACTGGTAAGGCTTTCATTATACTACAAAAGTAGGTAAGTCTAAAATAACAGAAATGTAAAGAAAATAGTTCATTCTGTCTACTGTAAATAAAATCCATATTGAGTGTTGAACTGCAGTTGCTTGATGTCAGGGAGAAGAGTCTTTCTATCTTCTCATTCCATTTGATTTTAATGTGTTCCTGGTCCAAAAAAGGCTTCTCAGACGCCAGTCATTTTAGTCACATTCCAGGTGGCAGAAAGACAAAATAGTAGTTCATGTCCCTTTCTTTCAAAAAAATTTTCTGGAAATCCTACACTCATTTCTGTTTATACTTTGTAATGGTTAATTTGAATTGTCAACTTGATTGTATTAAGAGAAGTGGATGATTAAGGTGGGCTGGGTTGGATCCCCAGCACCACATAAAAATAAAATGAATAAATAAAGGTATAAACAAAATCAGGGTTATGGGTGTGTCAGTGATGGTATGTCTAGCAATGATTGACATGTGGGATAGCCAACTGAAATGAAGACCTTCCCTAAGCATGGGCAGTACCATCCAATAGGATGATGGCTTGGATGGAATGAAATTTGGAAGAACAAGGAAGCAACAGCAGATGCAAGCTCCATTCTTCCTGGAGGGGTTCTTGATTGCTGCTGGCATCATCTGAGGATATTGGACTCTCCTTTCTTCACTCTTCCAAAGTGAACTCTGCCAGTGATTCTCCAGGAAGTTTCCAGAAGCCTTCGGTCTTAGACTAAGGCAGCAGTATTGATCCCTTTGTTCTGAGACTTCAGCCTCTTGGACTTTATAGCAACTGGTTCTTCCAGCTCTCCAGCCTGCAGACGGCCACTGTGGACTATCCAGCTTCTGGTTGCATAAGCCAACCTAACACATACCCTTTATATAATTATACTTCCTGTTGATTCCGTTCCTCTGGAGACTAATACACACTTCCTCAGCCAGACTTATTTATATGATCATATCTATTGGCAAAGTAATTTAGAAAAGCAATGTCTTCACTGTGTGCATTCCCTCTTGAATAAAATAAGTGTGTAAAGATTTGAACTGGCAACCAGTAGTCTCTGTCACAAGGGAAACAGAATATGAGTGTCTCAAATCACCAAATCTAGCTAAACTAACATAAAGTTAATATAGAGGAAAACAATAAAAAGCAACCAAAAGCAATGTGAAATAAAAACATGTAAAAAAATCATAAATGGAAAAAAGTAATTGACCCAAGTCTCAGGTTGAGTCAAAAAGAAAAATACAACCTGTGTCATGCATGAAAAATATATATGAAACAACCTAACCCCAAAAGATGTGGGAAATTAAACTAAGAAAATGTAAGCAAAGATAGTTCAAGTAATAATTTCGATATATGAAACCTGAATTATAGGAAACACGTAATTGAGAAAATAAAGGTCAATTTATTACTATAACTGTTCTATTAAAATGTGAACATTCAATTTCTATGATAAGTGCATAAAATAAATAATGTATTACCAAGACTATTTAAATAGAAAACTGTAGGAAAATGCAAGAGAAATCCACAGATATATTGTGGAAAGTGGAGTTAGCACTTTCTCTGTTAAAAAGAAGAGATATAGTGACCAATTTTTTTTTTTAAATGAGAGGAAAAATAAAATAATGATATCTATAAAACTATGTAGACCAATAGGACAAATGAATGTGTTTGAGTATTGTGAAAATTTGAGAAACTGACCTGAGAGTTTGTCACAAAGTGTATGTGGACAAGCTCCAAAAAGGAGAAGAGCGTACAACATAGTTTCTGACAACTGAGCAATAAAAAACAGGATTATTAAAACCTGCAGAAGTTCCACTTCTGATAACAGATACAATCCTACTGGACAGGTCTTCCTCCACATACAAGCTACAAATCCTGGAAATTATAAAAAGATTTAAGTGAAGCATGGAACACTTGAGGGGGAGTCCACAAATAGAGAAGAGTTGCATAGTGTATATTCACATTTTTTTGTATGGAACTAAACACAAAGGCAGGGTCTGTGGGCACTGGCTGAAAATCATTCTTCCAAGGGTTCTGGAAAAATAAATAGGAAAACATGGGCACTGCAGAAAAGAATAACCCAAAAGAGCCAGAAGTCAGCAGTTTATTCTTTCTACATCTGTGGCTAAATCCAGAACTAAAAATATCCAGATGAGAACCACTACCCAAGAAGTAGAATTTGTAGTTAAAGTCTAGTCCACATTGTTACCTGCTATAAGAAACAAAATAACATGTCACAGAGAAATAACAGAAATTACACTGTTGGAGGGAACGGAAATGAGTACAGCTATTAGAGACAACATCATGGCTATTCCTCAAAACACTTAAAAATAGAACTACCATATAATCCAGAAATTCTACCCTTAAGTATATATCCAAAGAAAATGAACTCACTATGTCAAAGTATGTCATGTTCACCACATCACTAGTCACAATGGCCAAGAAATGGAAGCAACCTAGGTGTCCATTAACTAGCAAATAGGTTTAAAAAAAATACACACAATGGAATACCTTCCGTTATAAGTACGAACAAAACCCAGTTATTTGCCACAAGATGGATGAAACTGGAGGTCATTATGTTAAGTGAAATAAACTAGGCCAGAAAGGCAAATACTACATAAGCTCATTCATATACAATCTAAAAAGTCAGATCTCATAGAAGTTGAAAGTAGAATAGTAGCTACCAGAAGCTACAGAAAGAGCTGGGGAGGGAGAGATGTGGAGAGCCAGAGAGAGGATATTCAATTACAGTTAGACAGGAGAAAGAAGTTCTAGCAGACTCTTGTACAGTAGGGGACTATAGATAACAACAATGTGCTGTATATTTTGAAAAGCTAAACAAAAGGATTTCAAAAGTTTTCACTATAAAACAATGAAAAATGTTTGAGGAGACATGTTTTACCTGATTTAAACATGGCACAATGTATGTACACACGTAATGAAACCTCACATAGTACCCCAGAAATATATACAAATTTTATCTTTTTTGTATCAGTTAAAAATACATGTAATTTAATTAAAACGTGACAGCTGATGAATCAATAAAATGACATACACTCCCACAAGAAAATATAAATCAATCTGGGACCAGCTCTGAGATAAGCCATATGTGAGAATTAGCAGGACAGAATTTTAATGCAGCTATTGTAACCATCCACAGACATGAGGGGGAAAGCCCAAAACTAGGCTTATGAGGAGTCAAAAGAGAGGAAATATCTTCAGTGAAAGAGAAATGATTATTTAAATATTTTATAAATTAAAATACAATATTTGAAATGAAATATTTACTGGAGGGACTTAACAGCTGACTAGAGAGGGGAAAGAGTAAGTGAATCTGAATCTAGATTAATAGAAATCATTGTACAGAAGAGAGAGAAAAAACAAACAAAATTTATAAGATCCTTTGTAGATATGATTAAAGCATGTACTATAAGATTAACTTGAGTTCCATTATCAGATAAAAGATAAAGAATAGACCACAAAAGTTTCATTTGAAACATGGTGGCAAAAAAACCCTCCCAATTCAGATAAACATATTTCCAAATTTCAATGAATACCAAGCAGGATCAACATGTAGCGGACCATATTTCAACATTATTTTCAAACTAATGAAAGCTCAAGCTAAAAAGCAAATGAGAAATTAGATCAGATCATCTCAAAACTCTATTCCAGAGGACGTGGTCAGAGTCCACAACTTCACCAACATCTCTCCTTCTTAACGTTTGTTTTGTTTTTGTTTTTGTTTTTGTTTTTTTTAAAGAATACTGTAAGTGCTCATTTATATGTAGAATCTAAAAACTTTGGGAACATTTGAGGTTTATAACATGTTTGGGGATATACCAAGATAGTAAAATAGTTACTATGGTGAAGCAGATTAACAAGTCTATCATCCCCTCTGGTTACATTTTGTGAAAAGAGAAGATAACATCTATATATTTAACAAAAATCTCTAATAAAATACTGATTTATTAACTTTAGTCCTCATGCTATACACCAGAACTCTAAGATTATTCATTGTATACACTTCCTGTGTATATAGGCATGAGACTGCAACTACCTTTCTAAGGTGGTATTTTCATCTCTCTCTCTCTCTCTCTCTCTCTCACACACACACACACACACACACACACACACACAAATAGGATTGCTGGATCATATGGTCATACTACCTTTAATTTTTTTCAGAAACCTCTTCTCTGTTTTCCACAATGATTGTACTAATTTACATTCCCACCAACAGTGTGCAAGGGTTCCCTCTCTCCACATCCTTGCCAATATCTGTTACCTAGCTTTTATTTATAATTGTGAGGTTGTTTCTATAACTATTTTAACTTGTATTTCTCTGATGATTAGTGATCTTAAACACTTTTTTGTATGCCCATTGGCTTTTTTTGGGGGGGGGGGGTCTTCTTTGGAGAAATGTCTATTCAAGTCCTTTACCCACTCTCTTTTTAATTTTATTTGTTCTTTTTAGATATACATGACAGTAGAATGTACTCTGGCATATTATAAATACATGGAGTATAACTCATTCTAATTAGGATCCCATTCTTGTAGTTGTACATGATGCAGAGTAACCCTGGTGGTATTTTCAAATACAAGGCTAGGAAAGTTATGTCCGATTAATTCCACTATCCTTCCTATTCCCCTCCCTCTTCTTTCCCTTTGTTCCCCTTTGTCTAATCCAAAGGACTTTTTTCTTCCCCCTCCCCATCCTCCCTTGTTGTGGGTTAGCATCCACATATCAGAGAGAATATTCAGCCTTTGGGTTTTGGGGACTGGGTTGTTTCACTTAGCATGATATTCTCCAGTTCTATCCATTCACCAGCAAATGCTACAATTTCATTCTTCTTTATGGTTAAGTAATATTCTATTGTGTATATATACCATATTTTCTTTATCCATTCATTTGTTGAAGGACACCTAGGTTGATCCATAGTTTGGCTATTGTGAATTGAGCTGTTATAAACATTGATGTGGCTGCATCACTTTATCCATTTTTTTTAGTTGTAGATAGACACAATACCTATCTATCTATCTATCTATCTATCTATCTATCTATCTATCTATTTATTTATTTATTTATTTATTATATGGTGCTGAGGATCAAACCCAGGGCCTCATACCTGCCAGACGAGTGTTCTACCACTGAGCCACAATCCCAGCCCACTTTACCCATTTTTTCAGCAAAGGCATTTTTAAGTGCAGTTGTAAAAAAAAGAAAAAAAAAAACTTGATGAGTTTTGGATATTAGCCTTTTATCAGATATGTGGTTTGCAAATATATTTTCCCAGTCTATTGGCTGCTTTTTCATTTTATTGTTTCCTTTGTTGTCTGGAAGCTTTTTAGTTTCATATGCTTTTATTTATTTATTTATTTATTTATTTATTTATTTATTTATATTCTTTTATGGCCTGAGCTACTATGTAATATAAACTAAAAAAAAATTGCAAAGGCCAATATCAAGAGCTTTCCCTGTATTATCTCTTCTAGGAATTTTATGAGTTAAGTCTTAATTGTGTTTTAGCAGATTTTTCCTTTTGGTTCAGAGCTGGAATCAAAAAACTGGGTGAGAATACGTAAGAATTACCAAATTATAAATTTTACATTTTGAGATAGACAAACACAATTTTAAAAATTAAACTTGACTTTTAAAAACAATGTAAAAATAGTAGTCACCAACAGTTCAGTGAAATAGCCAAGTCATTGCCATAGGAGTTTTTACAAGTGTCTCATCACTTGTGATTAGGTAGAGATATCAGAAGTAGAATGGTAAATCTAAGAAAAATGTCAGCAGTCCTACAGTTATCATACCATTTTCCCAAGTTATTATCACAAATCCATTGTACCTTCAACTTTATAATGCCTTTCTGAAGTAGATAATCCAACTCTTTGTATTAAGTCAAAATAAAAGCAGCAAAAATTGATCTTAGTTCCAGTGTATTTTAACAAAACCTATTCCTTTATGCCTTTTGGAATTTGATTTATAGAAACAGCTAGCAGAAATTTAAATGTCTCTACTCATCCACAATTTCTTTCTCTCAATATTATTCTAAAATAAAAATGACTGTGAATGTAAGTCATAATAACGTCCCTAAAAAATATCTCCTACTCCTTCTATAAAAGATCATCTCTAAACAGTGTCTACTTTAGAGATGAAGATAAACTCAAGTAGTTTAAAGGCTTCAGCAAGTGGGGCAGTAATATTTATTAATGTATTTTATTTTTTGTCTTTAACTGATGATGCTCTTATTTTCTAATCGTTCCTTTGGTCTGACATTTTCTCTGCATCCATTTTCAGAACTTCTGGGCCAAAAATCAATCCATGAGTCAAGTTATGGATGACATCTATCTATCATACAGAATAGTATTGTGTCAGTTAGACACTACAAAGGCAAAAAAAAGTTGAAATTGGTTTTTAAGTTGAAAAAATATCAACTGCTTCTTCAAGTTTCCTTTTTTTTTTCTCCCTAGTCTTTTGACTCCACAGTCTCTGTGAAGACTACTTACTGAAAGAGTGATGTCAATGAAATGTGCTTTGTTTTGGTGCCTGCTTCCTGAATCTGCAGTTCTCTTACTTCTTTCCAAAAGAGGGATATTCTTTTGTATAATTATAGTACAATTAGTACAATTATAACTTGTTCAAATGAACATGATACAATACCTTTCCTAATCTACAGCACAAGTTCCAATTTTATCAGCTGCCCTATTATTGCATAAGTGTGCACTCCAACATACGATCTCATGTCGTGTTCAGCTGCCATATATCTTTAGCCCTTCATTAATCAGGAACATTTTTAGACTTCTGCAGTCTTTTTCTGTTATATCAACATTTAAAAAAAAATAAAGCTACCATGTTTTTGCCATCAAATATTCCTCATTTGTGTTGTCCTGGTATTTCCTTATTATGAAATCGAAGTTATATAAATTCTCATCTGGAACACTTCACAGGTGGTATTGTTTACTTCCCCAAATTTCATATCTGAAGATCTACAGATCCGAGTCTAACATATAATGTTATGGTCCATTGTCTAGTCAAGGTATTGCTCATTTTATTCACTATATAATTACTTAATTTTCCTTTTGTAACTACCAATCTGTGAAGAGATTATCTTAAACAATGAAAATATCCCATTATTCATCAAAAATTACTCCTAGAGTTAGCATCCATCAGTGGTCTTTGCCTGATCCAATCTTCACATACTATTGCCCAGTGGTGGATTTTCCATCTCTGGCATCCCCTTCACATTTACTACTTGGCCCTCCTATTATAAGCAACCTTCTACTCTCCCCCATGTATTTATACATCTCTTTACTTTAAATGTGGATTAATTAGTCATTTTTTCAGTAGTTTAGAATTCAGTACTTAAATAGCTCAAAATTTGGCCAGGGAGAACCCCTTCAATCTGACTCCTATGTCTTTGTAACACACCATATTTTTTTTTCTTTGAGCAGCTCCTTACTTTCTGATATAATAGGGTGCTCCAGGCCCATCCTGTACTTATCCTATTCCTCCCCAAATCAGTAACGGCTCTGAAGATTTCTGGTTCCATTAAGTGGAGAATGGTTTCAGAGACCAAGGTCTGGCACTTACTGTCACAGGTATGTCTTTGTTTTTTGACCCTTCAAGAGGACAGAACTTGGAAACATAAATACACATAGATATGCACGTACACAAATAATCATGCATCTATGCATAATATACATATTTCAGATATCATGACCCCCATTGACATCATTCCTCTAGGTCTCTTTCTTTTCTTCTCCCATTCCATTTGTACATCTGTCACTTCCACAGTGGGAACCTTGCTTCCCTGTGACTTCAGTACATTTAATCATTTAGTCAATCCTATTGTAGATGTATCTAAAATAATTCAATGTGTTTCTCATATAATGAACAAACCTTTTAAAAGTAAGTTTAGATTTTTTTTTCAATTCCTCTCTACACATTACATCTGTGCCCAACAGTGAGGGTATATAGCCAAATGTTGTTCATAAACTATCTGAATTATTTCACTATTTTCTTTCTCTCCCTTCCTTCTTTCCTTCTTTCCTTTTTCTCTTTTCCTCTGTGTCATTATAGTATTTATTATAAATATATCTAGGTTCATTTGTTTCACTTTGCTTTTGATTTTCCTGCCTTCCTATCCTTATTGGTTACTTTTCTTTTTCTAATATATAGAATAATATGTTTTAAAATTCAAACTTTTAAAAGAAGTTTCACTTCTCATATATCTTCCAGTGTGATTCCTCTCCCCAGCTATTTTAAATAATAGACATTTAATGTTTTTTGGTTCATTCTTCCCATGTTTTGTAGCTATAAGGATATATTCGTGTTTTATTTTTGTTATTCATAACATTTCTTCTTACCAAGGTATATCAAATTAAGGTTTCATGAATGCTCCTTCCTGTTAGCTATTTTCACTTAATTTCTCCTGAAAATCACTCCACATCAGTTCATAGAGATTGTCCTCAATTTGCTAAGAGCTGCCTAGAACTTCATAGTATGCATATACTGGAGCATTATGTTATTTACAGTATGTCACAATTTCGAGTAAGGCCGCAGTGAATACCTTTATGTACATATATTTTTTTTCTGTAGGAAATGTATATGTTTGGTATAATTGCTAGAATTGGTTTTCTAGGTCAAAGAGTCAATGAATATGGAATATAATTAGATGTTGCCAAATTCCCTACCTTAGGATTGAAATTTTTTAACTTTCATAAATCTTCTGTGTAAGAAATGGTATCTTTGTATCAGCTTCTTTTCTTGATAATTTATTGAGGTATAATGAGCATATGATAAATTCTGCATATTTAAAATGTACGCTCAATAGGTTACGTCTATACCTGTGAAACCATCTCCACAATCAAGATAATGGATATATCCATCACCTCCCCAAGTTTCCTCTTACCTCTGTAATCACTCCCACTTTCTTTTCCCTCCTCCCCATCAATAGGAAACAACTGATCTGTTTCTTGACAGATCTGTTTCTGTGTCAACACTAGTTGATTTGCACTTGTGAGAGGTTTAAATAAATGGCATCAGAAACTATTTTCTCTATTTGGCTTCCTTCACTCAGCATATTTTGTAATCCAATCATATTATGGGTGCATCATTCCTTTATATTTCTGAGGATTATTCAATTATATGCATGTTAAATTTTATCTACTGATGGACACTTGAGTTATTTCCAGTTTGGGGCTTTACAAATAAAGGTGTTATGACCATTTGTGGACCACTCCTTGTATAGATACATACTTGCATTACTCTTTAATAAATAACTAGTAGTGGAATGACTAGAACATCTGGTAGGTGTATCCTACCTTGTCAAGAACCTGGCAAATTGTCTTCTGAAGAAGTTTTATGGTTGCAGTATATATAAATGTTTCAGCTCTATCACATCCATGCCAATACTTGGTTTGATTAGTCTTCTTCATTTAAACCATTCTAACATGTGTAAAAAAAATTTCAGCATAGTTTTAATTCACATTTCTCTTATTATTGGTGAAGGTGAAAATTTCTTCACATGTTTAAAGTCCTTTATTGGTTGATTTCTCATCTGAAGTTAAGCTTCAACTTTTGTAGTAGCTGACTGGATTGTATTTAGTTGTTGTTTGTTTTTTCATTTGGATTGTATTTAGTTTTAAGTTAAGTAGGATAATTTAACCTCTTGAAGATGTTGAACCATCCTGAAGTATAAAGGGTTTCCTTTACTTTACTCAAATCCACGTTTGTGACTTTCAATAATGCTTCACAATTTTATCCATATACAATTTGAATATTTCTCACCAAACGTATCCCCAGTTTATATTTTTACAATGTAAAATAAATATCTTACTTATAATATTTCTGAATAGTTGTTATCTGTGCACATGAATGCTATTTTTAATGAATTTCCTATCTTTGCTGAATTCTTTTATTGCTTGATTTTGTTTTATCATTGATCCTCATGGTTATAAAAGTATATTGGATGCCACTTGAAAACAGGTTTACTTCCTTTTTAAAAAAAATTCTTATGCCTTTCATTATTTTCTCTTATCTAATTGAATTGGTTATTAACTTAAAAACATAATTAAATAGTAACAGAATGAGTGGGCTTCCTTGGCTTGACTCTGAACTTCCAATTACTATTCTCTTACTGTTACCATGTACTTGGTATATTTTTGCCCTTTCTTTTACTATTACCCTCCTTGAATCACTGTGCTTTAAATTTGAGTCTTCTATAAAACACAGAGCTGGATTTTTCTTTATTAGCAAATTTCAGAGTCTCTTTCTTTATTAGGCAAGTTCAGTCCATGCATGACTATTGATCTAAATCTGGCAACCTTTTCTCATATAAGATATTTCCAGGTGGTGAATAGTTCCTAGATTTGCCAAAGGCAGAATGTGGGTATCTGTTTCTCATTCTTCCTATCAGTTTTGAGTGATTTCCAAGTGGAAAAAGAGGTAAAGACATCTTTATTCTGTCTTACTAAACCCAAAAATCCCATTTCATTTTTATATTTTAATTTTATGATTTTATGACTTAAAGTAGTACCACTCTAGAATGGTTTTATTTACCCAAAGGACAAAATTTTAAAGCAAACAAAACCTTTAATTCTTGTTTTGCCAACAAAACAATTTAATGTCCATGCCCCCATCTGATTCTCTAATATAAGGGCTACTTTAATAGCCAAAGTAAATAAAGATGTATGATGTCAAGCCATTACATACATTCTTCCTGTTTCTCATTTAATTCTGATTTGACAGTGTCTTTGGTTTGGATAATAAATTATACACAATTATTATATATTGTATATTTACATGAAAAATAAATCAATAGATATGTAAGTGGCTATTATGAATGCTAGCCACGAGAGAAAATTCAATAGTATAGATAAGAAAATATTCATGAAAGAGTTAGAACTCAAGCTAAATGTTATAAGACTAGGAGGAATATGTGTAAATAGAAAGATGAGAAATTTGCTCACAAAGCCTGGCCTACAAAAATGGCCAAGGGTGGAAATTTGTAAATTATTACTATTTCTGTCCACTGAGACAGCATACAAACAATGATATTCTACTAGGAATGAGCAAATCCAGGGCCCTGATCTTTGTTTCTACAACATTTTTTTGGTAAAAGGATCCAGGGATCCTTAGAGAAATAGCTGATTCTAGGAATGAGCAGAGAACATGCAAAAAAGTTTAAAGCATCTTATCATACCAAATAGTAAAGTACACCAAAAAAAGTGCTACCCATGGACATATATGAAACAATTTGAGCAACAGAGTAAGTAACATAGTATTGGACTATAACCCAAAGCACAAAATAATTATGCATGTATCCAAACTATATAAATATTGGTATAAATAAATATCTATCAAGTAAAAGCTATAACGGAAAAGAGAAAAATTCCCCATATGGAATAATGTCAAACAACTTTTTTAAACATTTCCCAACAAGATTATGAAACTTCCTCTCCTACCATGAATGTTGGCTATACTTAACAACTCACAAAAAGTAGAGCTTCAAAATGAGGGGGAAATCTATGATGTAGAAACCTGTCAAACACTCTAAGAGATCCCAGGTGATCCAAGGTAACATAACCATTGATGTAATGTTGATAACATGCAACTCTGATAAGAGGTGGTAAGGAAGGCACTTCATTTCTGTGATATTCCACACCAAAACCTGTAACACCATCTAGCAAGGAAAATATCAGATAAATACCACTAGAAGGACATTATATAAACTACTTGACCAGTATTCCTTAAAACTATCAAGATCATCGAAAATAAGGAACATCTAAGAAACTGTTGTAACCCACAGAAGGCTAAGAAGCAAGGTGACTGATTTTAATAAGGGATTTGGGGCAATGGATTCAAAATGGAAACAAGGCATTTGTTTGCCAGGGACACATACACACAGACACACACACACACACACACACACACACACACACACACTAGTGAAACCTAAATAGAGATGGAAAAAACAGAAAATATAATGAATATTTATACAGAAATATAATATATTTACAGAAATACAATATATAAATATAATACAGAAATACAATGAATGAAGTCTCCTAACTAGTACTGATCATAGAGCCAAGGAATTCACCTAAACAAAGAGCAATATAGAAATGTTTGTTGATGAGTTAAAGTTAATGAAGGAGGCTCATATATAATAAATGCTATGTTGATGTTTAGAAAAGGAGATCTTTCAAATAATGATAACAGGAATTGGAACCTGAGAAGATAGCAACACCAAATTCTGCATTAGTACCAAAATAACAGAACATATATTTCTCTACAAACCACCCTGATGATATTTTCACCTTTTAACAGAACAGTATGTATATGGCATATTTTCAGTAGCACTGAAGTATTTGGTAACTAAATGAAAACATGGTGAAATCAACTGAATTTGAATATATGCAAATCATATTTTTTTCTTTTATTTGCAGTATTATCTATATATTCTAAATGCAAGAAAACTATCTTGAAACAGGGAGAATAAAAGAGAAACAATAAAATGAACAAACATTGAGCTTTATTTTCCAAATGTCTGAGCAGTTAAGTTTTTCCATGTTATATAAAAGTGTGTCTTTAAAATATGACTCCACTATTCTCATGTATGTAAGAAATAATTAAAAAAAGGAGGACGAAAACAAATATAGTTCCCAACCATACATAGTTGCTGTTACCATTTTGATGTCTTTTTATCTACATAAGGGAAAAACAAGAGTATAAAAAGTGAAAACTTATACATGAATACTGTTCACATTTGAGTAAATTTGAATCAAAAGTAAAAAAAAAGTAGCTCCTAATTAGCAAGCAATAAAACTATCTTGCCAAGTAATTTTAAAGGTCTAGCTCACTAATAATTTAAGAAGAATTTGTATCAAGCTAGAAGACAATGCTACTTTTGATAAATTGCACATGATCTTATAATTTGAGTTTCATAATTTTAATTGAATGTTTGCACTACTTATAATGTCACAGTCTTTAAGATTTAACTTAATAACTGCCATCTGAAATTTCTCATATTATCCTGTTAGTCTTCTTAATAAGGTTCAAGTGTGTGTGGGGGGGTGTATGTATGTGTTTCCTATTTTTTTTTTCTTTTTAAATAAAAACTTAAGGTTTTAGAGCAGCAAAACAGAAAATTATTTTCTAGTTTTAACTTTCCTGAAATGACATTAATTTTTTATTTCACTCTTACTGAGAACCAGGTGCATACCAGATATCATATCTCTCTATGGCAAACTAATATACAATGTCACAATCTTGTACATGTAAAACTTACATGCTAACAAAGATGAGCAAACAAATAATAACTTTCTCTGAATATTTTTTCTAAATTAACTTATGTAGCTTAGCTAGTAAGCCCAATTTTTACCAGGGTTTTAGCTTTTACAGCCAAATGTGTCCTTAAAACTCATTAAGTCTTATTTCTTCAGCTTTTAAATAACAAAAATGGGGTTGAAGCAGATTATTAACTGACTAAGTATCTTTTAACCTAAGAACTAGAAATGTATCTCTAAATTCAAGTCTAAAGATTTTTCTACTGGTAAAAAGTCAGAAGCATTCTATCTATGGTAGATCAACAAACACTGAAATATCTTTGATAAGTAACAAAATTATTTTCCCAGTTTATATAAAATTATTTTAATCAATATGAACTAAATTTATAGTATTAAAGAACTTTGATTTGTCAATAAGATTTTGTTTTATTAATTATAATTGTTATATTTACCAATTCATGAAACTACATTAAGCTAGTTTTAATTAATTTATATAAATTTCAACTTATACTTATTTATACTTAATTAATCTTTGATTTATACCCCCCAAAATGGTATAAAAGGACACATATTAGGAAATAACTTTACACATTTAGATTAGCTGTAAAAAAATTCAAGTGTGCCTATATTGATAGCAAGAGTCATAAAAATATTTAACTTAACACACATAAATTAAGGATATATTATCTGTCTAAAAGATCAGAGCTTTTAAAACAGGCCAACATCACTATACATATTCCTTTTGTTCATTCTCTCTATTAAATATTAGCACTGATAATACTTCTTTTTTTTTTCTATGCTACTATGTGATAGAGTATGGGAGAAATAATGGCCAGAAATTGGGAGTCCTGGCTACCAGGAGGTTATGCTAGGGAATCCATTTGGTCTTGCTTTTTTGCCAAAGGGTTGAAGTGCCAAGAGAAAGACTAAGAAAATAGCTGAATTTATTTGCAATACATTAATAGAGGCCATGGTGAAATGGGTTGATAGACAAAGCAAAAGTTGGAAGAAGATGGAAGAGAAGGAAGCATATGAAATATAAAGATAACTGTAAGTGAATTCATTGTGGAGTTCATTATTGCTAGCATCACACAATGGGAGGAAAAGAATTGGAGCATTCTCTAACCCAAGTTGCAGCCCAAACCAAATCCCCAGTTTCATGTGAAACACAGCAAGATCAGCAGTATGAGCACTTGCTCAGAGGTCTCCATTTCTGCTTCAGGAATTCATATAAAATGTTGGTGTGAGTGGTTCAGATATTTCCAAACATGTGTCCAGCAGTGACTTTGAAATGACAATGACAACAAGGCTCTGAAGGGAAATCAGATCAAATGGGGAGGAAAGCAGTGTGCTGTCATGGATCTGCCTTAAGCTCTTTAATGTGAGTCATTGCCTGGTAGACAAGTCCTTGATAAATCAAAGGATAGATCAGGACGAGAGTGGGGCCTGGAACCAATGGAATTACAGGATTTGAGAAATAGTTTAAATAAAGGTAACAGTGACATAGATGTCTACAGAATGTGACTTAATCCACGCAGATATTTTTCATAGTTATTCACATAGAGCTGAATGATACTGATTTAATTATTGATCTAAATGTGATTGATGAATCAAATGTAAATCATTTATGTTTTTAACCACAAATTCCAGTTGCATGAAACCTTAAAAATTGGCATTTGGATTCCCCCCCCCTTGATTTCTCTTCTTAATTTTAACAGGAACTGTGACTGCTCTATGTAGATGGCAGGACTGTTACATGTGATTCAGACAATCCTTGCCTTTAGCTACACCTGGGAAGTTGTAGATGCACACCGTCACATCACACTGAAACATAGAGGAAACACTTCAAAGCATCAGTATGGGTGACAACGTTTTAGGTCATACCTCAGAAGCATAGACAACAGAGACAAAAATATACAAATAGAATTATGTCAGACTAAGAAGTTGTTATACCGCAAGGGAGACAGTAAACAGATTGAAAAGAACCTATCAACTGGGAGAAAATATTTGCAAATTACATGTCTAACAAGAGACTGATATATGAAATTTATAAGGAATTTTAAAAAACCACAAAACAACAAAATAATTTGGTTCAAAATATGGGTACATATGAGATGTTATCCAGTTGGATCTCTGAGTTTATTTTCATCAATGTCCTTCCTTTGTTCCTGTCAACTTTCTCAGCCTTCATCCCTAGAATTCACAGTTACTACCCAAGACCCATTTTCTTCCATTCTCCCCATGCCCCATGCACAGGTTATAATCCACACTCATAAGTATGTAATATATATCATCGAGTGGCGTTCAAAGCCTATCCTTTGTTTGAATTCAATCCCTTCTTCATACTAACTTTGTGCCTGCATCATTTAATCTCTTGGCATCTCAATCTAGAATGTGATGATGATAACCTCATAAATATGTAGATTAAATGTAGTAATCTATGTAAAATACTGCTAGTATCATTTCTGATACACAATACATACTCAACAAAAACCTTTAATGTTATCAAGATTGTTATTAGTTGAATGGTTTACTTAATAAGCATTTGCTAATCATTCCTGATGTGCCGGATGCTATTTTAGGCATGCAGTAATGAACACAGGGGCACGATGACTGCCATCGTGGAATTAGTAGTCAGAAAATAAAGGTGAATATTTTTATCAACTAAGAATTGATCTGTGCCCTATTCCTAGTTGGCTTTTTCATACAGAACACTGTCGCATATGACTATTAAGTGTTTAGATTTAGTTTTGGACTACCCTCACCTTCAGTAATTCAGATTTACCACTACACATACTAGTTTTCTATGTATTGTTCTCCCCACCCTGGATTATGGTATATCCCAACTCTTTTCTCCTTACCAGATTCTTGCAATAATGAAAAACTATCTTCCTACACTTTATTTAAATCTCCCTGACCAATCAGTAGCCTCTAGAAGACTGCGGATATTTTAAAGACACTCTTATCTAGCCTTGGTCTTTTCCTAAACCACTTATCTCCTTAATTTTAACTCATTTGATGGCTCTTAGTGTCTCTCCAATCCTCCTAAGTGTAATGACACCATCCCTACCCCAATGCCAGAAAAAGAGATTAGCATCCAATATTAAAAACTTTTCCTCAACAGATTCTCCATCTTGAAGTCCATATACAAATGTATGCGACCCTCCTCCTATTCTCAGCATCAATATATAAAAATTTTTAGGTTTTTCTGCAGAGGTTACATTCTTCCTTTTCACTCCACCTCCTAGCCCCACTGTAACACCATACAACCAGCCACAAGTCTTCCTAACCTCAGAGAGTCTTAATTTCTGTATTTCTTTCAATTTTGCTCCCTTTTACATCTCTCACATGTGGTAACACAATGCTTTTTATTACCAGTAAAACATCTTCATTGTTGAAATCTTAAACTTGAAAATTCCTATATCCAAACAGAGATTTTAGCCTCTTCAGTTTCCTCAAAATAAACTTGTTCTTTTACCACACCTTGACCTTCAATCCTTGATCTCCTCCTAATTTCCTAGGTTATCAGATTTCCCCTGGTTTTGCTTTTTCCTCTACATATCCTGGGCTCTGTAACTAATTTTACACACTACATCACTAACATTGTGCATTTCATAGCTCCCTTTATTGTCAACCAAATTCATCTTACATTTTACACACTCTTCACTTGTATCACTAATGAAAAAACAAGTATAGCTATGCTGAAAGTAACGATACATTATTACATATGATTTGCAATATCATTCATTTTTTAAGTTTGTCAGTCACTTTAATTAACTCCTTCCTTGTTCCCCAAATAACTGATTCTGAAATTTTAATTTTTAATCAAAACTTCAAACCCATTCCTATCAACTCCTCTCCACTTTGTCTCAGCAATGAAACAAATGGGCTCATCACCCATAAAGACATAAAAAATATCAGCTGTAGCTGCTCTCATTTTTACTTCCCTATAAATTTAAACTTAATGGCATTTTTATCCAGCCAGTTTTTCTTTCCATCCCAGCTAACAAGGAAAAATCTATGGCTCATATACTTCAAGAAAATGCCTCTTCTAGTTATTTATTGCCACCTAACAAACCCTCCTAAAACTTGGTGACTTAAAAGTATTTATTTTTCTCATGAATTTGTTATTTCAAGAGGGCTTGATTAAGACAGTTTTACTTTATTCCATTTGATCTCAGCTAGGACAGTTTGAAGGCTGGGAATCAGAATCTTCGGAAAGCTCATTCAATTTCATGGCTCTGAGGTATTGCTGGCTACCAGGTTCAGCATTAACTAAAGCTGTGTACCTCTTTTACATGTGACCTGGGTTTTCTCAAAACATGGTGGCTAGATTCCAAGATCAATAATTCCAAAAGAGAAAGAACTTGATTTATACCTTAGCCTTGGAAGTTACATAGAATCACTTCTTCCATCTTGTATTCCATAGAAATAATTACAAAGATGTTATAGGCATGTTTAAAAACATGTCTATGAATCATGAATAACAACAACAAAATAAAATCATGCTGTATAGCAGGATTAATTTCTACCTCTCCACCAATAATTATTTATCTTCTAGAAACATATATCATTTGTTTTATTTTTTTATTTTTTTATTGGTTGTTCACAACATTACAAAGCTCTTGACATATCATATTTCATACATTAGATTGAAGTGGGTTATGAACCCCCAATTTTTACGCCAAATGCAGATTGCAGAATCACGTCGGTTACACATCCACAATTTTACATAATGCCCTATTAGTAATTGTTGTATTCTGCTACCTTTCCTATCCCCTACTATCACCCCTCCCCTCCCCTCCCATCTGCTCTCTCTACCCCATTAACTGTAATTCATTTCTCTCCTTGTTTATTTTCCCATTCCCCTCACAACCTCTTATATGTAATTTTGTATAGCAATGAGGGTCTCCCTTCATTTCCATGCAATTTCCCTTTTCTCTCCCTTTCCCTCCCATCTCATGTCTCTGTTTGATGTTAATCTTTTCTTCCTGCTCTTCCTCCCTGCTCTGTTCATAGTTGCTCTCATTATATCAAAGAAGACATTTGGTATTTGTTTTTTAGGGGTTGGCTAGCCTCACAAAGCATAATCTGCTGTAGTGCCATCCATTTCCCTGCAAATTCTATGATTTTGTCATTTTTTATTGCTGCATAGTACTCCATTGTGTATAGATGCCACATTTTTTTTATCTATTCATCTACTGAAGGGTATCTGGGTTGGTTCCACAGTCTAGCAATTGTGAATTGTGCTGCTATGAACATCGATGTGGCAGTATCCCTGTAGCATGCTCTTTTAAGGTCTTCAGGGAATAGTCCGAGAAGGGCAATAGCAGGGTCAAATGGTGGTTCCATTCCCATCTTTCCCAGGAATCTCCAAACTGCTTTCCAAATTGGCCGCACCAATTTGCAGTCCCACCAGCAATGTACAGGTGTACCCTTTTCTCCACATCCTCGCCAGCACTTGTTGTTGTTTGACTTCATAGTGGCTGCCAATCTTACTGGAGTGAAATGGTATCTTAGGGTGGTTTTGATTTGCATTTCTCTGACTGCTAGAAATGGTGAGCATTTTTTCATGTACTTGTTGATTGTATATCCTCCTCTGAGAAGTGTCTGTTCAGGTCCTTGGCCCATTTGTTGATTGGGTTATTTGTTATCTTATTGTCTAATTTTTTGAGTTCTTTGTATACTCTGGATATTAGGGCTCTATCTGAAGTGTGAGGAGTAAAAATTTGTTCCCAGGATGTAGGCTCCCTATTTACCTCTCTTATTGTTTCTCTTGCTAAGAAAAAACTTTTTAGTTTAAGTAAGTCCCATTTGTTGATTCTTGTTATTAACTCTTGTGCTATGGGTGTCCTATTAATGAATTTGGAGCCCGACCCCACAATATGTAGATCGGAGCCAACTTTTTCTTCTATCAGACACAGAGTCTCTGATTTGATATCAAGCTCCTTGATCCATTTTGAGTTAACTTTTGTGCATGGCGAGAGAAAGGGATTCAGTTTCATTTTGTTGCATATGGATTTCCAGTTTTCCCAACACCATTTGTTGAAGATGCTATCCTTCCTCCATTGCATGCTTTTAGCCCCTTTATCAAATAGAAGACAGCTGTAACTTTGTGGATTAGTCTCTGTGTCCTCTATTCTATACCATTGGTCCACCCACCTGTTTTGGTACCAGTACCATGCTGTTTTTGTCACTATTGCTCTGTAATATAGTTTGAAACCTGGTATCGCTATACCGCCTGATTCACACTTCCTGCTTAGCATTGCTTTTGCTATTCTGGGTCTTTTATTTTTCCATATGAATTTCATGATTGCTTTATCTATTTCTACAAGAAATGCCATTGAGATTTTGATTGGCATTGCATTAAACCTATAGAGAACTTTTGGTAATATCGCCATTTTGATGATGTTAGTTCTGCCTATCCATGAACAGGGTATATTTTTCCATCTTCTAAGATCTTCTTCTACTTCTCTCTTTAGGGTTCTGTAGTTTTCATTGTATAAATCTTTCACTCTTTTGTTAGGTTGATTCCCAAATATTTTATTTTTTTTGAGGATATTGTGAATGGAGTGTTTTTCCTCATTTCCATTTCAGAAGTTTTGTCGCTGATATACAGAAATGCCTTTGACTTATGCGTGTTGATTTTATATCCTGCCACTTTGCTGAATTCATTTATTAGTTCTAGTAGTTTCTTTGTAGACCCTTTTGGGTCTTCTAGGTATAGAATCATGTCATCTGCAAATAGTGATAATTTAAGTTCTTCTTTTCCAATTTTTATGCCTTTAATTTCTTTCGTCTGTCTAATTGCTCTGGCCAGTGTTTCGAGAACTATATTGAATAGAAGTGGAGATAGAGGGCACATGGATCCTTCTCAAAAATAGACCATATATTATGCCATAGGGCAACCCTCAGTAAATATAAAGGGGTGGAGATAATACCATGCATTTTATCTGATCATAATGGAATGAAACTGGAAATCAATGATAAAAGAAGGAAGGAAAAATCCTACATCACATGGAAAATGAACAATATGTTACTGAATGATCAATGGGTTACAGAAGACATAAAGGAGGAAATCAAAAAATTCTTAGAGATAAATGAAAATACAGACACAACATATCGAAATCTATGGGACACAATGAAAGCAGTTTTAAGAGGAAAATTCATCGCCTAGTGGTCATTCCTCAAAAAAAGAAAAAACCAACAAATAAATGAGCTCACACTCCAACTCAAAGCCCTAGAAAAGGAAGAGCAAAACAACAGCAAATGTAGCAGAAGGCAAGAAATAATTAAAATCAGAGCGGAAATCAATGAAATTGAAACAAAAGAAACTATTGAAAAAATTAACAAAACTAGAAGTTGGTTCTTTGAAAAAATAAATAAGATCGACAGACCTTTAGCCATGCTAACGAAGAGAAGAAGAGAGAGAACTCAAATTACTAGCATACGGGATGAAAAAGGCAATATCACAACAGATGCTACAGAAATACAGAAGACAATTAGAAATTATTGTGAAAACCTATATTCCAACAAAATAGAAGATAGTGAAGACATCGATTAATTTCTTAAGGGATATGATTTGCCCAGACTGAGTCAGGAGGATACACACAATTTGAACAGACCAATATCAATGGATGAAATTGAAGAAGCCATCAAAAGACTACCAACAAAGAAAAGCCCAGGACCGGATGGGTATACAGCGGAGTTTTACAAAACCTTTAAAGAAGAATTAATACCAATAATTTTCAAGTTATTTCAGGAAATAGAAAAAGAGGGAGCTCTTCCAAATTCATTCTATGAGGCCAACATCACCCTGATTCCGAAACCAGACAAAGACACCTCAAAGAAAGAAAACTACAGACCAATATCTCTAATGAACCTAGATGCAAAAATCCTCAATAAAATTCTGGCGAATCGAATACAAAAACACATGAAAAAAATTGTGCACCATGATCAAGTAGGATTCATCCCTGGGATGCAAGGATGATTCAACATACGGAAATCAATAAATGTTATTCACCACATCAGTAGACTTAAAGATAAGAACCATATGATCATCTCGATAGATGCAGAGAAAGCATTTGACAAAGTACAGCATCCCTTTATGTTCAAAACATTAGAAAAACTAGGGATAACAGGAACTTACCTTGACATTGTAAAAGCTATCTATGCTAAGCCTCAGGCTAGCATCATTCTGAATGGACAAAAGTTGAAGGCATTCCCTCTAAAATCTGGAACAAGACAGGGATGCCCTCTATCTCCACTTCTATTCAATATAGTTCTCGAAACACTGGCCAGAGCAATTAGACAGACGAAAGAAATTAAAGGCATAAAAATTGGAAAAGAAGAACTTAAATTATCACTATTTGCGGATGACATGATTCTATACCTAGAAGACCCAAAAGGGTCTACAAAGAAACTACTAGAACTAATAAATGAATTCAGCAAAGTGGCAGGATATAAAATCAACACGCATAAATCAAAGGCATTTCTGTATATCAGCGACAAAACTTCTGAAACGGAAATGAGGAAAAACAGTCCATTCACAATATCCTCAAAAAAAAAAATAAAATACTTGGGAATCTTTTGTAATTTTTAAAAAATATTTTCCTCTTTTTTAAGATTCTTTATTAACATGTAGTAATTGTGCATATTAGTGGGGTTCAAAGGTATTTTTCAATATATGCATACAATGTGCATTGATCACACCAACCTTTTTCTACCCTTGCCCTCCCCCATGCATTTCCCAATCTCTAGTTATCACTATTGTGATTATATACATACATGTATATGTACTTCAGTGGTTGATGGTTTTCAGCTTGACATGTTTAGCATTCACATATGAGAAAGATTATGCAATACTTTTCTTTCTGTGTGGTTTATTTCATTTTACATTATATTTTCCAGTTCTATCCATTTTCCTGCAGGAATCATTCTTTTTATAGTGGAATATTATACATAGTGCTATACCTTATGGAGTCATTCATTTTCATCAGCTTCACTTGGCAGAGTGGATCTAAAATAATTAAGACTCTGCAGTCTATCATGTCAAACACTCCTGTCAAAATTCCAAGTTATCTTGACACGTGTCATTTTTTTCCACTTTCCTATAAGTGTTCACCCTCATATGAACACAAATATTTGTCCTAATATATACAATAATTTCCTGAGTCGTTTGGGATAAAAATCAAATAACCACACATGTAAACATACATATATGTATATAAAACTTGTCAACAATTTCAGCTGGATCCTAGAAATAACCTGGCAATCCAACAGTTCCATAGTCAATTTACGCTTCACATCATTTTTGAATTAATACTGTTCTCAAACTTATAACATTCAAGTTTCTCTCACAAGATAAATTCATCTTCCATATCACAAAATTTATATAAAAACTTTTTGCCTCCTCTACCTTTATACTTAATCTCAATTCAGCTATGCATTTTCAAAATATATAGATTTCAAAAAAAACGTATAAAGCACTTTACTGATTTGAATGGGGCAATCCCAAATTTATACAACTCATTCTGTAATAAAAGTTACCTAAAGTATCTTTCTCTCTACAAGTTTGTAGGCCTCTGGCATCTACAAGAAATCACTCTTACCCTGTCCACATTCCAATTCTTCCCATGCTGTTTACTTATCACTCATTTTCCAACATATACTTTGTTTCAGGGAAAGTCTCTCAAGAAGTGTTCTTTATCTCCTGATCTGGCTACTTTTTATGAGGAGGAGTCTGTCTGAAATTTTAAAGAATACTATCATTTATTTTATCCATTAAGTTGTTTTTCTCCTGAAAAATATATGTAATCCCCTGACAGAACTATTACCGACCTCTCTTTCAGTTGAACAGATCAGAGGAGGAAACTCAATATTAATTTGAGTCAGCTGAGTCTTTTTTGACTACTGAGCTCCTCATCTCTACTTTGCATATCCATTCAGACCCTCTCTTATTCCTGTAAATGGTGATACATTCTTCAATCTAGTGAAATCATAAAAGTTTGTTCTAATAAACATTGCAATTGGGGTATCTGCAAATTCATTATTATCAGAATTCAATTTCAATCCAGCTCCTCCCTGTCTATGCCAACATCATGGAGAATAGATGGAAGAATAGCCTTCTTGTTCCTTGTGAGGCTGGTTGGTCCACAATTATCTTCACCTCACAAGTGCAATAAAGTGAGAATACTTCAACTCTCAATTCACTAATGAGAACAGGGCATGCCAGATGGTCACAGTGACTCCACCTCTCTCCAATCCAGTCATTCTAGAAGTAAATTAAAAGGGGTGATCTCTGACTTCCTGGGATAGCTCTGGTCATCTGATAGGTGACTACTATACTCCAAATTTTTCTCACATATGCTCAGCATGTGTGGAAGAAGAATCAACTTCATGATTGTGGGAACTCTTGGGTCACTCACAGCTCCTGGCTTCTGCCCAATTCTCTAAGTCAGAACTGTATTTGTTGATCCTTTATTCTTCAGTCTTGACTGGCTTTACTGACTGTAATTTGGGTGGGGGGGGGTGTTGGTGGACGGTTTTGCTTAGTAACTCACACCTAGAGCAAGATATTATGGTTGTTTCTTGCTATTTGTAGTAGTTATGCTCAAAAATGTCTTCGTAAATACTGAATTAGCAAATACTGCACTATTGCTTCTAGGAGAAATAAGGGGTTAGGGTCCTTCAAGATTCCGGTCCCAAACATATTTGTAATCCAATCAATATATACACCTACATATTTCTGTTTAAAGTCAGCTTATTTAATATAGAATTTATTATTAACTTTAAACTGACACACTATAGCATTACATAATTTATGCCTAAATGAAACTTCTCTAACACTAGTATATTCTTCATAAGGCACATCATAGTCTTCTTGCATTTAGCAACACTAAATGTGACTTTACCACTATGTATAGAAGCCAGTTTAACAACAAAGTCAGTTGCCAACAACAACAACAAAAAAAACACAAAATATATGAAAAATATGACACTAAGTGGACCAAGAAAATGACCCTTGTTTACAGTATGAAATACTGAAACAAGAAGGCAGACTGTTGCCTTGTTCATCCTGAGCTGGGAAGACATATTTCAGGCAACTAAAACTTTTTTCCACTCTATGCACGTTTGACTCTGTGTCACAGTATTGATTTGAGGTTTAAATTCTAGCAAGCAGATGAATTCACCCATATGCAATCTGCAAATAATGATGATTGACTATGTATATTAACAGTGTGCAAAAAATTGGCCTGCAGATGGTCCTAGTAATGATAGTCCACAGCATGCTAAGAATAGATGGCATTCTTGGAATATAATACAGAAAGTGGAGAATTTTATATTTTTTAAACATTGGATTTTAGTTGATCTTTAAAACTTGAAAGATAAGGCAATATTTAGGCCCTAGTATATATGCTAGCAATAATCCACAAGGCCCAAATAGTGGCTGAACTCCTGGAAGGAGCAGGATGTGTGCCTTCCGGTTCTGAAAAACAAATTCTTCCAAATATTTTAGTTCTAATCTCACACAGTCCAACTATAGATTTGGGTTAATTAAAAAACTTGTTATACTTTTTTGTCTTTTGTAATACCCAAACCCTTGCACTGTGTTATGATTTGGATATAAGTGTCCCCCCAAAGCTCCTGGATTAAAGCAGGAATGTTCAGAGGTAAAATAATTGAATCACGAAATCTCTAATATAATCAGTCCACCCTAGTTTCAATGAACTAAATGGATGGTAACTGGAGCAGGTGGGTCACTGGGAGGCATACCCTGGAAGGGGTCATTTCCCCTGAGACCCATTGCCCTTTGCTCTGCTTCCTGGCCACCATGAAGGGAGAAGTCTCCTTCAACCACTCCTTTCACCATGCTGTTCTGCCTTATTTAAGTCCCAGAGCAATGCAATGAAGCAACCATGGAAGTAACCTCTGTTAACTATGAGCCAAAATAAACTTTTCTTCCTCCAAGTTGTTCTTCAGTTATTTTGGTCACAGCCATGAAGAGTTTCCTAGACCCCTTATAATTCTAACATGTAGGCTGTCATGACAAAGCTGTGCTTTCAGTTCATTTCTGGGTAATAACTTTTGAGGGGGTATGGAGACGGGTATTAAGGATTGAACCCAGGGGGCTTCTTTACCCCTGAGCGACAAGCCCAGACCCCCCCCTTTTTTTTGAGACAGGGTCTAAGTTGCTGAAGGTCTTGGTAGGTTTCTGAGGCTGTCCTCAAACTGATCCTCCTGTTTTAGCCTCCCAAGTCACTGGGATTATAGGCATGCACCACCACAATTGGCCTAGGGTAATAACATTATTTAAAATGCCACCAAATCTTCATCTCATTTGTAAAATCTAGCATGATGTTTCCTTAAAGGTATACCTTATAAAGTTTAGTTTTCAATTTGCATTTGGAAACATTCAAAAGAAATGCAAGTCCAACACAAAATGCCCTGAAGAACAATTTAAATATTTATTGTATAAATTTTTTTCAGGGAAAGCATCACAAAGGGAAACTTTACTAAGATCCTCTTCAGATATATCTGCATCTTGCCAGAGATTCATATAGAACATTACTTTTAAAATGTTCTTTTTCTTCAAGCCCAATTATCCCCACCAATGTTCTTTTCTTGACCTCTCCCTTTTCACAAAGAGTAAACAGAAAGAATCTGAAAGCTCCTACTAACCAATATGCAAGTGTCCCTCCAGTTCTGATTCCTGAGTCATATCATACTAACGTTAAATTATATTAATGTAATATGGTTAAATGTTGACTTATTTCTCCACTATACTGAGGATTATATTAAGACAGAGACAAAGTCTTGAGTACCTTCTGGGTCCCTAAAGACAAGCTCATAGCAGGCTCTCAATATATGTTGACATTAAACATTCTTTTTCACTAGGATATTTTCAACAGAACACTTGTATGGGCTCGGGGTAGAAATTTTCAACACTTACATGTTGTTTCAATTTATTAGGCAACGACACAGAATATTGACTAAGTGGTGTCAACTGGAAGACTTGGACTGAAAGAGGTTTAAAACTTGTGCTGTCCAAGTAGTTAATCTTCAAGATTGATGGAATCTTATTTTTAGATCATAAAAAAAATACATGGGCAGTTACTTCAATAGTTATTGATGGCAGCTGTCAGGCATACAACTATTGACTGAAGATGAGTCAGTTGGGCCAAAAAAAGCACTTGGGTCCTGAACACAAATGGAAGAGAAAAGATCTTGTAATTGTTTCTAACTCACCAAAGAGAGCCTGCTAATTAAATACTGAAGTATTTACCTGAAACAGCCATTACTGGAAACTAATGAACTTGTTCAAAGGAGGCAAACAAGCTGTCACCTGCTTTGTCAGTCAATAATACTAGAAAGAAGCAATTTCCATCACTGTAGGGACCCACAAGTTAATTCAGAAGTCACCAGATTTTAATTAGCTTCAACACCTACATAGTGAGTGGTAAAGTTTGGCCATCCACCTTTTTGTCACTTAAAAGTCATTTTTAAATATAAAACATGGTGTAAAATTGTGCATGTCTCTGTACGTCACTCATCCTACCTAGAATAGGAAGGGAAACAGGGAAAGACGGTCTGCTTTACTAGGACTGGGCCACATTCACCAAAGGGCAGAAGAAAGTGGCTAAAGAATTAACGATTTAATCAAATTCTCACTGTTTTATACATATGTAGCAGTCTCAGAATATACAAAACACGACACAGTAGTGAGAACACAGCTAGACAGACTCTTCTACTTCATGCATGCTGGCTGTTATGTTGTAATTCTTTGAAAAGTATGGATGTTTCTAGAAGATAACATTAAGTCATGGGATAGAAAACTATAAAACTCTGCTCCAGACAAGCATTCAACACTGACTCTGCAAATAGTTATGAATAGTCTTAAAAATGATGTAAAACAACTTATAGCTAATTATTAATTATTAAGGGTAATGATTCATTTCTATTATTATAAAAAGAAAAGACAAACACAGACGTGGTAGTTCTGTTAGGATTTAAAAATCTGGAAGCTATGATATTTGTCTGGGGATAGTTTGTCCAAAACGATCTATCATAATGATTCCTAACTAAATTTCTTTCCCATGCATCCAAAAAAGTATCAGTCAGGTCCCTACAAAACAGTCTCAAATTATTAATAAGAATTTTTTAATTGTACTGAGTTTCTGTTTGTAGAAAGTTGACTTTTATGCAGGAATTTAAGAAGACTAAGATTCATTGGAAACATTTAAATACTAAGGTATTTGTAATTTGAATGAAATAATAACCAAACAACTAAGAGGTGAGCGCTACATGAGAACACACTGTCCTTCCTTGCTTCTTCCCTTCATTATTTTTTTTCTCTTTCTTTTGTACTTTCTCTCTCCCTTTATTTTTTCCCAGTTCTTAAACAGTTTTTTTTTAGAGATACAATGGATGTATAACACATTGTACTTATTCAAAGTATAAAATTTGATGAGGTATAGCATGCACAGGTAAAGCCATCACCAGTATCGGGGTAACACACATATCCATCACCATCAAGTTTCATCTTGGCCCTTCATGAAGCCTCCTACCTCACTTAACCCTCTTCCCATAAATAGGCAGCCAATGAACTGTTTTTACTATATTAGTTTGTAATTTCAAGAGTTTTATATAAATGACACTAGATACTACACACTATTTTCATCTGACTTCTTTTACTTGGCAGAATTATTCTGAGATCCATCTCTGTGGTCATTAAGTATCAAGAATTCACTCCTTTTTATTACTGACTGCTATTCCACTGTGTGGGGTATCCACAATTTGTTCAGCCAATTACCTGTTGGTGAGTATTTGACTGGTTTGGGGCCTTTGGTTTTTTCAAATAAACGGGCTATTGATATTCTTGCATGTGATACAACATTTGGGAGCAAACAGGATTATGATGACTTGATCATATGCTATATGCATGCCTAAAATTCTAAGAAATTGCTAAATTATTTTCTGAAACAGTTGTACCATTGTACATTGCTGCATGTATTACATGAGAGTAAATTTCTCTCAATCCTTACTGACACTTGGTATGAAAAGTCTTTTAAATTGTGCCAGTCTCATAATTAAATTTTACATTTAATTGGCATTATGATAAAGTTCCATTTCACTTTGGTTTTAGTTTGCATTTCCATAAAAACTAATGATGTGCATTTTTGCTTATTTGATTATTCCAGTCATCTTTGGGGACTGACTATTCAAATGTTTTGAATAGTCATTTTCTCATTATTTTGTTTTCAGAGTTATTTTTAAGTCAGAGTAAGGCATTTTAACAGATGTATAAATATTTTGTAAATATTTTATTTTAGTCTATTTTTTGAAGAGTAAATTTTTTTTAACCTTTGATAAAGCATGAATTTCCAATACAAATTGTGCTTTGGGTTATATACTAAAGAAATCTTTTCCTAATTAAAGGTAATAAAATTTTTCCTTAGATATTCTCCAGGAAGTTTTATAATTGGAGGTTTTAAACTTAGGTTCATGATTAAGTTTTTCATTGTGGTAAAATATACACATGATAAAATTTGATACAATTTACCTTTTCCTCCATTTTTAAGTGCATTTTAATAGCTCAGTGGTAGACTATGCTTGCCTAGTATGCATGAGGCACTGGGTTCAATCCTAGTACACCCACACTCACACCTACACACACACACACACACACACACACACACACACAAGGATATGCGCTTTCCACACTATTGTACAATTTTATGTTCCCATTAAATCTACTCACACTGTTGTGCAAGCAGTACCATTATCCATCTCAAAGACATTTTGATCATCCTAAATTTAGACACTCTGTAGGCATTAAGCAATAATGCCTCATTATTCCTCCTGCCTAGTCCTGTTAACAGACCACTATTAAACTTTCTATCTCCCTGAATTCAACTTTTCCAGGAACCACATATGTCTTAGTCTGTTCATACCATAAACTGAGTAGAAAACGATTTTTCACAGTTCTGGAGGCTGAGAAGACCAAGATTAAGGCCCTGGCCATCCTGGCATCTAGTGAGGGTCTATCTCTTCATTTATAGATAATGTCCTTGATCTATGTCTTCAAATGGTAGAGGGACCAAGGGAGCTCCCTTAGACTTCTTAAGGGCACTAATCCCCTTCTTGAGGGTGACCTTGCCTTGGGAGTTAGCATTTCACATAAGGACTGAGGTAAGGAGACCCAAGTATTCAGACATCTTATAAATATAATCACACAGTATTTGTCCTTTTCTGTCTCATTTCACTCAAGAGTATGTTTTCAAGATTCATCCATGTCAGAATATATCAGATTGCTATTCCTTTTAAAGGCTGAAGAGTATCCCATGGTATGTATGTATGTATATATACACCACATTTTATTTATCCATTCATCTATCAATGGGCATTTGCATTATATCCCCTTTCTGGCTGTTGCATATGATCCTTCTGTAACCATCGGTATACAAATACTGTTTGAATTTTTGTTTTCAGTTCTTTGAGGTATATACCTAGAAGTGAAATCCCTAATTAGAAGGTCCTTCCATGTTTAGGATACACTGTTGGATTGGGGACATAGCTCAGTGGTAGACTATGCTTGCCTAGTATGCATGAGGCACTGGGTTCAATCCTAGTACACCCATACTCACACCTACACACACACACACACACACACACAATGGACATGCTACTTTCCACACTATTGTAAAATTTTATGTTCCCATCAGCCATGTACAAGGATTCCAATTTCTCCATTTCTTTGCCTGTATTTTTTATTTTCTGACTTTTAAAAAAAATGATAAACATCCAAAGATAATCAAAAGAAATAGTTCTTGATTTGTTTTTATGTAATGATTAGTGATGCTGAGCATCTTTTAATGTATTTTTAGCTATATTCTTTGGTGAGATGTATATTCAAATTGGTTTCTAAATTTTTATGTTATGAGTTCCAGAAATATTTTTTTATCCTGAGCATTAGCCCCTTATCAGATATATGATTTGTAAATTTTCTCCCATTCTGAGGGTTGTCTTTCCATTCTGATAATAGCACTCTTAGATGCTTACCTTGTCTACTGATATATTGATTAGAATAGAGGCCTAATGATCCAGTCATCTTCCAAAGGTCACATCTTTAAACTATGCAGCCAATGTTTTTAACATGAGAGCTTTGGGGGACATTTTAGATTTAAAACATAACAAACAGATTTGATAGCATCTACCAAAATACCCCCAGGAAGAAAGAATTGATTCTTGTGTTTAAGAGCATAGTAGAATAGTCTAAAATAATTTATGATGTATTTCAAAGTAAGCAAGAGTTTAAAGCTCCCTAAGATATAGAAATGAAGGGCTGGGGTTATGGCTCATCAGTAGAGCACTTGCCTTGCATGTGCAAGGCCCTGGGTTTGATCCTCAGCACCACATAAAAATAAAATAAAAAGTTATAAAAAAAGATATAGAAATGATAAATCTTTGAGGATATGGAAAGGCAAATTAGCTTGATTTGATCATTTTACATTGTATAAATGTATGGAATTATGATATTGTATTTTATAAATATATGTATGTATATATGTATATGTATATATTAGTGTCAATTTATAAAAAGAAATTTTGAACTTAAAAAAAGGAAAAAAAATCCCAACTCAAAACAAAACATTATACTCACCCTCTCATTTTTTCATTGTACTTATACTATTTGTACATATTTGAAATAATGTACATTTAAATTTTGCTTTTACTTATAGCATTTCCAAGAATTTTTCCCCTAAATGAAATATAGTTGGATTATTTAACTCACCACACATGTATCAGCCACTCTTCTGAGTTGCTGCAAAACTGCTCTAGTTAGGATCTTAAGTATCTCTAGTTAGGATCTTAAATATCTCCCATGTGATAAAGTCTTGGTCCTGAGTCTGGTGCTATTGGGAGATGGTGGCACCATTGGGAAATGGAGCCTATTGGGAGGTCTTCAGGCCATTGCAATTGTGCTCTTAAACGGGATAGTGGGACACCATCCCCTTCCTCCTCCTTTCTTTTAGTGTCTTGGCTTAACATGAGATACACTCTGCCATAAGCATTGGGAACAATTGTGGACTGAAAGCTCCAAAATTATGAGCCAAACTAGCCCTTTTCTTTTTATAAGTTTATTTTTATCTCAGGTATAAATGACTGAGGTCTGACAGCACGGGGGGCTATATTCCAATGGAAAACTGACCATGAACAAATAAATGAGGAAAGTAAGATGTAACAATGGCTGTGATAAAACTTTTCTAGGACTGGAACTGCCTGCTTGGCTACAGTAAGGAAAGCTATCACTCATGAAATGCTGTACACATTCTGAATGCCACTTGAGCCATCTTTGAGAACATCTGAGAGCCTCATAGGCAGATGCAGTCGATATATTTGTATCTGGTGAGTAGAGTCCCTCTCTGCTTTCTGATCATCATGTGAGCTGCTTCCCTCTGCCACACTCTTCCACCATGAGGTTCTGCTTCATCTCAAACCCCAAGGAATGGAGCCAGCTGTCTATGGATTGAGACCTCTGAAACTGTGAGCCCCCAATTAAACTTTTTCTCCTCTACAATTGTTCTGGTCAGGTCTTGAGCTTCATCCGCAGCTGGAAGTTGTCGTAATAAACTCCCCGTCCTCAATCAACATTAAGGGTCTCACTAAAAGGATTTTTAAAAATCTAGTTTCTATGGTAAATGATTCAAATGAAAAAAATAAATAAATAAAAAATAAAACATGGCTAGACTACAATGACAAAGAGGAAAGGAGGAGTGCTATGTTGTTAGAGAGCCCAGACCCTCAGGACCTCGGAGACAGGATGAAGAGGCTTAGATTTTTATCATAAGTGCCACAGGATGCCCAAAAGGATTTTAAATAGGATTTTGATATATCCTCATTCTTTGTTTAAAACATTACTCTGTTTGCTGTATGAAGAATGAAATACAGGAGGACCATTAGGGAAGGTAAAAAACTAATTTGAAGATGAAAGGAGGAAACTAGCCAAGAACTGATGGGTGTTGGTAACAAGGGTTTAGAAGAAGTGGCCCCACCTACTATATAATTGCAGAATTTGCAGAACTCCCAATGCAATGGATTTGGTGGGGGCAAGAAGAATGGAAACTTAAATGAAACAACTAGGAGAGCAAGGTTATTGACAGCATACTTAAATTCTAAATCAGTTTCCTGTACACAGTATATTTCTATTTTTTTCTAGACTTATATGAATAATAAAGTAATATATTTAAGTATCAGTTATCTTTAAGGTTCACATTCTATTGGCACTTTAAAATTAATTCAACTCAACTGCTATATTGAGGGAGACAGGAAAGTTAATGACTTATGGATGAATGAGTTGTCAGGACACTCACTACCACATAATATTAAAATATATTGATTTTTTTAAGAGAAAGAGCTTAAACTTGGTAAAAAAATGACAAATCACAAGCTACTAAAGTGATATTCCAATTTTAGTATCATGTGGGAAGAAGATATCAATAGTATTTCTCATTTATTATATAATGACCTCCGTTACTTGTACCTTTTGCTAGTTGTTAAAGGTTCATAACCATTAAGTAAGACTTGCAGTGTGGTCCAAAGAGACATCATTTTTGCACAGAATACAGTTCAGTTGAATTTCTAATTATCGGTCCCAGTATAGAATCCCCTATCTAAAGATCTATAATTCAGAACAGAAGCTCAGAAGTCGTTTTAACCTATGAGTAGTTAGCACCCTTCTTCACCACTCCCAAGCAATCTGCAATGATTAAAAACTTTTTGTGTATCCTTAGGAACTCATGCAATTGCAAGGAATCATAATAAAAAAGGCAACCTTTATGCATCCCCTTGCAAGAGGCAGCATAAATGGATAACAATTTTACTTGCCTTTCTCAGTAGAAGAAAAGGAGGAATAGCAAATCTACAAAAAAAGTTTTAAAACTCTAATGGTAAATCATACTTAACTTTCATCCTCACTTACATTTGGCAATATATTAATCTCCATTCATACATGAAAGTCTACAATTAGCTTCAGGTTTGATGAAGTAAATAACTCATAGATAATCATGTACTAAGGTTTATTTTGATTTTTAGAATCTGAATGAAAGAAGGTATTCAGTGAACACCTAAGAAATAGAATCCTGGCTCTGCTAGCAATAACATCATGAACTTGATATTGTTGAGAATCTTTTCTTACTAAGGATTGCTTTGGCTATTATGGATTTCTTATGTATCCAAATGAATTTCATGACTACTTTTTCTATTTCTGTGATGAATATCATTGGAATTTTGATGGGAATTGCATTGAATCTTTATAGCACTTTTCGTAGTACAACCATTGTGACAATACTAATTCTGCCTATTGCAGGACATGGGAGGTCTTTCCATCTTCTAGCACTCTTAGGTCTTCTTCAATTTCTTTCTTTAGCATTCTACAGTCTTCAATGTAGAGGTCCTTCACCTCTTTTGTTAGATTGATTCCCAAATAATTCTTTTCCAGGTTATTGTGAATGGGATAGTTTTCCTAATTTCTTTTTCAGCAGATTCATCAGTGTAGTATTAGGAATGCAGTTTATTGGTGGGTGTTAATTTCATATCCTGCTACTTTGCTAAATTCATTTATGAGTTCTAGAAATCTTCTGGTGGGAACTTTTTGGGTCTTCCAAACATAGAATCATGTCATCGGCAAACAGATAATTTAACCTCTTCTGTTCCTATTCACATCCATTTAATTTCTTTTCTTGCCTAATTGCTCTAGCTAGAGTTTCAAGAACCATGTTGAGTAGGAATGGTCAAAGTGGGCATCCTTGTCTTGTTCCTGTTTTTAGAGAAAATGCTTACAGCTTTTCTCCATTCAAAATAATGATGGTCTTCGGCAATCCTAAGTGAGAACAGTGAAGCAGAAGGCATCATAATACTAGACCTCAAATTATACTACAGAGGTATAGTAACAAAAACAGCATCTTGCTGGCAAAAACAAGCATGAAGACCAATGAAAGAGAAGACAAAAAGACAAACCCAAATAAATAATGGTATCTCATACTAGCTGTACCTTAGAGAAAAGATAGCCTTTTTAATAAATAATGCTGGGAAAACAGGGAATCCCATATCTAGTAGAATGAAATTTAAACTCTATCTCTCATCTCAACTCAACTCAAAGTGGACCTAGAAGTGAGACTAGAAATCCTGAATCTGCTAGAAGAAAGTGTAGGCCCAACAGTCCAACATGTTGGCTCCAGAACTGACTTCCTTAAGACTCCCAAAGCACAAGAAGTAAAATAATAAATCAGCAAATGGGATGGCATTAAATTATAAAGCTTATTCATAGCAAAAGAAACAAAAATGTGAAGAGAGAGCCTACAGATTGGGAGAAAATCTTTGCCACTTGCACCTCAGATGGGATGTTAATTTTGAGGATATACAAAGAACTCAGAAACACTTAACACCAGAAAAACAAATAAGCCAATCAATAAATGGGCAAAGGAACAAGAAGAAATACAACAACAAACACATGAAATATGTTCAACATCTCTAGCAATTACAGACATGCAAATTAAAACTACATTGAGATTTCATCTCTCTCCAGTCAGAATGGCAATTATCAAGAATACAAGTAATAATAAATGTTGGTGAGGATGTGGGGGGAAATGTACATTCACACATTGCAAATTGGTGCAACCAACCTGGAAATCAGTATGGAGATTCTGATATTGTTGAGAATATCAGAACTTGATATTGTTGAGAACCTTTTCTTGCTAAGGATTGCTTTGTTGTTTCAGACAACTTGAAATGGAACCACTGTTTGTCCCAGGGATCCCACTCCTCAGTATATACCCAAAAGAATTAATATCAGATCACTACAGTGATGCAGCCACATCAATTTTTTTTATAGCAACACCATTCATAATAGGTAAGGTATGGAACCAACCTGGGTGCCCTTCAACAGATGAATGTATATAGAATATGTGGTAAATTTGTCACAACTGAATATTAGCCATAAAGAAGAATGAAAATATGGAATTTGTTGATAAATGGATAGAACTGGAGACTACCATGCTAAGTGAAATAAGCTAGTCCCCCAAAGCCAAAAGTTGAATGTTTTCTTTGATATGTACAAGTTAATCCAAAATGAGGTGGGGGTGGGATAAAAAAGGAATAGAAGAAAGATCAGTGGAATAAACAAAGGGCAATAAGAGGAAGGGAGGATGGGATAGGGAAGGACAGTGGAATGAATCACCTAACTTTCCTAGGTACATACAAGAATATAACACACTGAATCTCAACATCATGTACATCCACAATACATTAATTTAAACAAAAATTACTGTAAGTAAGTAGCAGAAAGGTCAGTAGAGCAGAGGGAAGGGAACAGAGGTGGAATAGAAAGTACTGGGGACCTAATCAGAACATACTATATTCCATGCTTTTATAATTATGTCAAAATAAATTTGATGATCATGTATAACTAAAAAGAACCAATGGAAAAGTATGATATAAAAAAGAAAATCACAATGCTTGAACTTAAAAAAAAAAGGAATCTGCTTTATTCCTTGTTAAACTGAGACAATAACACAATCATCCTTATACATGGTTAAGGGCTAATTTAAAAATGTGTTTCATCAGCTTACCCCACACCCTGAGCTCTGCTTTCTTTTATGGGGACACCATTGTCACATACCTTTCTTGCCTCATGATGTCAAAATGTCTGCCAGTGACTGAGGGCTTACATCTTCAGAATCTGACTGGGACGGGGGGATGGATGTGTGATCCTAGAATGGACTCCCACATGCCTGGATTGAGTCATTGAGACTCAGAGACCCAAGGTTCTGACTGAGCAGGACAGGATGGCATGCCCCCTGGATTCCTAAAGGTCAACCAAAGACTCCCAAACCACAATGACTGGGGAGGGTGAGGTGCTGTTTCCTTAGATAATCACAGGTGTCAGCCATAGAATTCAGATTCTACAACTTGAATTTTGCATTCCTCAATATGCATATCATCTGGAAGAAGTTTCCAAAGTTCTCTGTGTCTCAGGAGTCTCAAGTATAAATAGGTAAAATCGCTCCTGTCTCATAAAGTTGCTGTGAAATATTTATGAAGTTATACCCCTATACCTGTAACAAGCCTACCTCAGGCTGGGCAAATGGACAGTACTAAGTACACATTCATTGTTTTTAACCCTGATGTCTCTAGATCGATGTGGAATAAAAAGAGCACTTATTAATACGTGAAGACAGCTATAATGTCTTCACTATTGTTTTTGCTTTTAAATTTCAGGCTCAGAGGCATCCAGTTTTGTACCCTAATTCTTAATTTTGTGCTAGCATGTAATCCTGGTTATTTAACCTTTTATCTTTCCAATTAAAATATAGTACCCATTTTGGAACACAAAATTAGAAGTATTTTGGATACATTGCATGCATCTCGTCCCAAACTACCCCAAAACTTCTCCAACCAAAAGATAAGATACAAATACAACCATATTATTAGTTAAGCTGAATAATGTTCTATTATTTGTAATAAGTCCAGCATAAAGTTGACTGTAATCTCCTTTGATTTAAAAACATCAACTAGGGCCTGGGGTTGTGACTTAGAGTAGAGCACTCACCTAACACACATGAGACACTGGATTCGATCCTCGGCACCACATAAAAATAAAATAAAGGTTACTTTGTCCACCTACAACTAAGACAAATATTAAAAAATAAAAAAGATTTTTAAAAAATACCAACTAAGGATACCTGAGATTTCTATGACAGGCAGTACAACACTTTACAGATATTTGAGCCAATCAATACTCCAGACCTGAAGTAAACTTGTTGTCAAACTATATCTCTTCTGATCCATATTTGTGAAACTGCCCTGTGAAGCATATGCTAAAAACTTTATTCCTATTCAACCTTGTGCTATTACACTTTGACAGTTATTTGCCCTTTATTGTCACAGTTCCGCGGTGTATACGAACTTGATCACTGTTTCTTGTGTCTTCATTTTCAAAAATCAGGACCCAGGAGGAGTCCTTCAGACAATGTGCCTTTCCTAATAACTAGGATGCTGTTGGTGAGACTACTAAGTGAGTAGTAGTCTCACCAACAGCATCCTAGTTATTCAAGCTGTTCTGAAGCCCACGGGCATAGGATCATCTAGTCAGTGTGTAGAGTGTCTACAGAAACCACTTGAAGGTTAAGTCCAGAAAGCTCCACTCAGTTGCTGCATACATACAGTTTTGTTAACTTTATCTTTCAGCTAGCACTGCCTCATGTTTTGTTTCTGTTCATTGCCATTTTCGCATACCATCTTTACAGCAGGAGCTCCTTTAAAAAGGAATTCATAATGAACTGCAAAGCACCTCGCACTGAGCCTGAGGAAACAGAGGTATACCCAAGACATCAGATGCTGGGAGATGCAGGTTATGATCACTAAGATCGTATCAAACAGTTATCAGATGAAATCAATAAAAATCAAATGTAGACAAGAAGGCCGCAGACCCTGCTAAAGATATTTTGAGTCGGGTGATGAAAATTAATTGATTCTGTTCTGTTCTCAATGAAGCATTCTGTCAGTTTCACTGTCCTAAGGAATGAAAGGTAATTTATCAAACCTACCTTCTCTTTGCTCAAGTACAGGAAGTTCACTCACCTGTGTAACCCTGTGACCCAAGCATTCTGTTGCAGGCCCTGCAGGACAATGGGAACTTCAATGGTTGGAGCTGCTGAGCATGATGACCTCGGGCATGGCCCCAAGACTCCCAGAGGTATCTCAGAGCAGTGGAGACAGTGACTCACACTCTCTGGGTGAGCATGCACAACCTGATCCCAGCACTCATTTCCCAGAAAACTAGAAAGCTGAGCAGAAGGCTTAGCCCCTGCAGCTACATGGGTGAGAGGGACGCCTCGAGAACCACTTAATTCACAGTGTGATGACATGCATACCTCTTGGCTGGAGACGGGTTGGGGAAGTTGGGGATCGATGCACTTACAGTAATGACAGCTGTGGATATTTATGGAAATTGAGATTAAGAACATTGAGCACTTTTACTACTTCATTAATCTGTTATCTATATTTTGGAAATGTCTCTCAGGATTTTATAACCACAGAAAATAATCATAAAATTAAATATATGATTTACAAAACTAAAATAGGATCCCACGTGCTTTATTATTTCACATGCTTCATTAGTAATCTGCTTGTTCCACGGGCAAAATTTGTTGTAAAAATTATCCTCAGTGCAAAAGAAAGAACATTTTAAAGCATAGTTGGAAATAAGGTAGAAGGAAAAAGAAGAAGGAAGAGGAGGAGAAGGAGGAGGAGGAGGGGAAGAAGGAGAGGGAAAGGAAGAGAGAAGGAAGAAAAGGCAGAGGAGGAACTAATAATGACACCAAGACATGGGCCCTGCAGCCAAATGCTTTGTCATCCCCTGTCAAATACCTGCTTGTTGCCAAGTGCATGAAGTAACTTTCTAACCATATAACATGAGTCAACTGATATCATATTCATATAGAAACCTGATTTCAGCAATACAAGGACTGCAAGGGACTTGTAGCAACCAAGTCACTCTGGAGTGTTGCCTTAGAACACTACATGAAGACTGGAGAAGTGATTGCTCAAAAATAATTTCTATCTCTGTGAATGCTATATCCCAAAATTGGTTCTGAATTCTATGCAGAGAAGCTAATTGTAGAACAGCTGAAATAAATAAAGTTCAAAAAGGAAATAAAGAGAATTGCTTAGACAGCTCAGCACATTCCCAAGGCAGCCACAATTGCTGAATGTATAACACTTGAACTTTAGAGGCAGAGAACTGAGGCTCATTTTGCTTCTCAAACTTATATGGAGAGAATATGGCAACCATAAAAACTCCCCAGACAAAACCTGGCTTAATTAGCAAATGTACCCTGTGCTCTTTTCCAGGGCATCACAACACCATTCCTTACTGAAACCAAAGGTCGCAGCAGGTGAGTAGAAAGAAACACCCTGGGTTCATAACTAACAGGAAGCCAAAGTGTATCCAGGAGATTTCTGAGAGTACAAATGAGTTTACTTAAGCGCACTGTAAGGAGGAGAGTTCCTAGCCAATTCCAAGTTTTTCAGACAAAAAAGAAGGAAGGAAACCCTTAAATGAGGGCCCAAGTGGAAATAAGTGTTTATACAGAAGTAATAGCGAAAAGTAAGTCGTATCAGAGCTGTGTGGGTGTTTCAAGTTTTAATTGGAAACCTAGATTGCAACCAGTTACAAAACAAGTGTAGCAACCAAGATAAAGAATGCTAATTCACAGAAATTAAGGGTTCGAAAAATGAAAATACAGCTTTTATGTGTGTCCCTTCTGCATTTGACCTCAGGAAAGGTATGACTCCAGACATTCCAAAATAAGTAGTTATCATTCATTTATAAAACATTTACTTTCCCCTACATTTATCAAGTTACCTTGATTGACATTGTAGGAGCTTTAGAGAAATAGGAGAGAATTTATATGTGCATAAAAGTTATCACTCAAGATTCATTATGACAAGTAACCTTTTAATAATTCAAAGAACCATAGGTGTTCAAAGGTGGAACCACTATTCATCAAAACACCTTAAGAAAGGTATTATGAAAGAGGTGGCACTGAGCCTGGACTTTAAGCAATAGCAAAAACCCAAAGGAAACGGTTCAATTTAGGCAGAATGGTAGGAAACCACGCAGTACTAAGGACGTGGAGTGAGAAGAACCACTGTAAAGGTTCATGGGATTATCAACTGTGGAGTAGACAGCTGTGAGAGTGTGAGGAATTCTGGGCAGAAGTTTAGAAAGCTTGATGGAAATCAATGAGTCTTTTTTCTTAAATTTTAAGGAAAGTAGTCTACAATCAAAATATTGATCTAGGGAAGTTAATTTGTCATCATGCTCATGAGGAAGTGGAGAGGACAGAAATGAGAAATAACATGAGTCCTTAAGAAGATAGCTTAACATTTACAAGAAATTAAGGGGAGTCTTGATCAGAACTGAGTAGCAAGAATGGAGGGGGGAATAAGAGGTATAAGAAATAACTAGCAGGGAGCCGTGGCACACGCCTGTAATCACAGGGGCTTGGAGGCTGAGGCAGGAAGATTTTGAGTACAAAGCCAGTCTCAGCAACAGAGAGGCGCTAAGCAACTCAATGAGACCCGGTCTCTAAATAAAATATAAAAAGGGCTGGGGATGCGGCTCAGGGGTTAAGTATCTTTAGGTTCAATCCCTAGTTGCAGAGGGGGAGAAAAAAAGAAATAACTGAAGAGGTTTTGCTAAATAGTTTACATGCTGGAAATTCAAAAATATATGTGTAAGGAGAGAAATCAAAGGACTGGGTCCCTCAGAGCTCATAAGATAAACAGAGAAAAACATGTGGAAAGATGGGGGAAGGGAAGTGAGAGAAGACTTTGAGAGATGGTGCAAAGGCTGAGGTCAAATCAACAATGAAGAAGCCAGAAGTAAATAGAAACATCCTAGCCATGGAGTCCAAGAGAAGGCCAAAGTGAGGAACAGGCAGTCACCATAGCCCAGGACACAGAGAAGAGGAGCTCAAAGAAATTAGAGTTTACCATGGTGGTTCCCACCCATAATCCCAGCTACTCAGGAGGCTGAGAAGACAATCACAAGCTTAAGGGCAGCCTGGGCAACCTAGGAAAACTCTGTCTCAGCAAATAAAAAGGACTGGGAATATAATAGTAAAAGAGTGTTTGCCCAGCATTCAAGGTCCCTGGGTTCAATCCTCAGTACAGAAAGAGAGAGAAAGAAAGAGAGAAGGAGAGAAAGAGCCATTGGATTTCATTAATCGAGACTGCGGTAAATGACTGAGAAAAGAATCTTATCCGATGACGCTCACGAAGCAAGCCCGCCTTGGACTGAGACTGCTGAAATGATTGCGGAGGAGGTGCTGTAGGAAGAAAGGGGAACATACTGAGGAGAACTGGGATGCCAGAGCCAAAGATCCAGCTTAGCACAGGCAACAACATGACAACAGACCATGGTGGACACACAGAGATTACAGTAGACATCTAGTGGACATCCTGCAGAGATCCAAGTGGGCACTGATGGAGAGAATGTTGGTTTTGCAAAGTTCCGACTCCAGGTGCAGTATTTCTTCTGCCTGTGGTTTGGCACAATCACTCTAGACTATGTGGTCTTGACCTGTCAGGCCCACAGGTGACACATTTGTGTCACTTAGGGAAGTCTGAGGGCTGACTGCTGTGGTTGGGGTAAGGCGGAAGGTGAAGGAGCCTAACTAGTGTGCACGGATTACAGTTTTGTAATGTTTTGAAGTAAAGAAGAGAAAAAGAGCCAGCGATAAGCAATGGCCAAGGGATTTCTCTAAGGCATTACTTTTATTCTTTTTTATGATGGTTTTGTTTCATTTTATGTTTGTTTAGGAAAGGTGAGTCAAGAATGTCTATTTTAAAAGACAGACGAACTAGTTGAAAAAAAAACTATATGTGCAGACAAAAGAAAAAATTAATCTATGAAACAAAATTCCAAAGATACTAAAAATGGATAGGATCTAGCACAGATAGAAGGCTAGATTTGAAAAAGAGAAGAGATTTTAAAATTAAAAACACCAACAGGATATTCTTAGGGTGGGGAAGGTGGGTAAAAATTAAAATTTTGAAGCTGAGAGAAAAGAAGTTCAAGCAGCCATTTCCAGGCAGCTTTACCCTTCTCAATAAAATTGGATTTTCTGTCTTCTGCTAAGATTAGTAAGACATGCGAATACAACTACTGGTTTGAGGTGAATGCTAAATATGAGGACAATGTGTAAGGCAACAGAAGGATGTGAGATGAATCAACCAAAGTGAAGCACAGCAAGGTGAAGGAGAAAGCATAAATTTGAAAGGGTAAAAGAAAGAAACACTCAGTTTTCCCCTGCAGTGCATGGCAAGCTAGGAATAGAAAATTAGATGGTGCCATGTCTCAGGTCACAGACAACACAGGTTAATTTTGCTCCTGCTACAGTTTGGATCTAGAATGTCCTCCCAAGGTTCAAGTGTTAATAGCTTGGTTCCTTGCTTGCTATTGGGAAATGGTGAAATCTTTGGGAGGTGGGGCCTAGTGTAAGATCTTCAGGTCACGGAGGGGATTATTGGACCCTAGTTTCTTCTTCTTTCTCTTTTGCTTCCCAACATTGCTCTCCAGCATCCCCAACCCAGACCCAAATCCAGGGGTTCACCCAAACTTGAACTGAAACCTCTAAAATTATCAGCCCAAATAAACTTTTTTTCTTTCTTAATTAATTTCTTTTTAAAATTTATTTATTTATTTTTTTATTGTTGGTTGTTCAAAACATTACATAGTTCTTGACATATCATATTTCACACTTTGATTCAAGTGGGTTATGAACTCCCATTTTTACCCCGTATACAGATTGCAGAATCACATCAGTTACACTTCCATTGATTTACATATTGCCATACTAGTGTCTGTTGTATTCTGCTGCCTTTCCCATCCTCTACTATCCCCCCTCCCCTCCCCTCCCCTCCCCTCTTCTCTCTATACTCCCTCTACTGTAATTCATTTCTCCCCCTTGTATTATTTTTCCCTTTCCCCTCACTTCCTCTTGTATGTAATTTTGTATAACCCTGAGGGTCTCCTTCTATTTCCATGCAATTTCCCTTCTCTCTCCCTTTCCCTCCCACCTCTCATCCCTATTTAATGTTAGTCTTCTTCTCATGCTCTTCGTCCCTACTCTGATCTTAATTACTCTCCTTATATCAAAGAAGACATTAGGCATTTGTTTTTTAGGGATTGGCTAGCTTCACTTAGCATAATCTGCTCTAATGCCATCCATTTCCCTCCAAATTCTATGATTTTGTCCTTTTTTAATGCAGAGTAATACTCCATTGTGTATAAATGCCACATTTTTTTTTATCCATTCGTCTATTGAAGGGCATCTAGGTTGGTTCCACAGTCTTGCTATTGTGAATTGTGCTGCTATGAACATCGATGTAGCAGTGTCCCTGTAGCATGCTCTTTTTAGGTCTTTAGGGAATAGACCGAGAAGGGGAATAGCTGGGTCAAACGGTGGTTCCATTCCCAGCTTTCCAAGAAATCTCCATACTGCTTTCCAAATTGGCTGCACCAATTTGCAGTCCCACCAACAATGTACAAGTGTACCCTTTTCCCCACATCCTCTCCAGCACTTGTTGTTGTTTGACTTCATAATGGCTGCCAATCTTACTGGAGTGAGATGGTATCTTAGGGTGGTTTTGATTTGCACTTCTCTGACTGCTAGAGATGGTGAGCATTTTTTCATGTACTTGTTGATTGATTGTATGTCCTCCTCTGAGAAGTGTCTGTTCAGGTCCTTGGCCCATTTGTTGATTGGGTTATTTGTTATTAATTATCTTAATTAATAACTCTACTTGTTCAGTGTTTAATTCGTCTGGATACAGAATTATATTTTAACCTGTTATCACTTCATTTTTATTTTGTGTTTTCCCTTTTATTTCAACATGCTGAGATCTTATTTCTACACGGAAAAATGTGCTCAAGAAAACATGATTATAGTACAAATAGAATTGCCTTTCATTGAAGTAGGGACTCTATTTTTACAGCTAGTAGCTTAAGAGCAGATACAGTCTCAAGGGGCTGAGTAAATCTGATTCTCAGTCACTGGTTCGAACTTTGGATCGCAGCCTCCAGAACTGGGGAAAAGACTGTGCAGAGGTGGATTTAACAAGCCAGCTAGCTGTGGGACAGAAACTTATTGTTTTTTATTTAGGTGAAGTCAACTTTGAACTTTTCATGGAAGATCTTACAGAATTTCATGCACACTGTTTAATAGGGCTGGAGTTAGACAATCTCATTGGTGTCTGTAAATCTTCACAAGTAGCTTCTTTTGTACTTGGGGGAATGCCCGCTGAGGATCTTCGGAAGCCCCAAGGTTCCACCAACTGTTCTCTTCTGCAAACAAATGTGAAAAACCATGTATCGTGGCTCTATTAACTGAGGAAATTAGGTAATCCAGATTGTTAATGACTCATCATCTTCCAGAGACACATGAGGATACAGCCTGAGGCAAATGATTAGCAAATCATTTGCATTTTTGGAGACATTATTAGGAAATTTATAGATAAGAGAAATAAAAATCTCAGAGGAGACAACAGTGAAGCTCAGCAGTAAAGCCCTGGGATTGGGCTGGGGATGTGGCTCAAGCGGTAGCACGCTCGCCTGGCGTGCGTGCGGCCGGGGTTCAATCCTCAGCACCACATACAAACAAAGATGTTGTGTCCGCCGAGAACTAAGAAAAAATAAATAAAAATTAAAATTCTCTCTCTCTCTGTCCCCCTCTCTCACTCTCTCTTTAAAAAAAAAAAAAAAAAAAAAAGCCCTGGGATTAAGTTTCTGAGATCTTAAATATTTTTGTTTTCAAATGAAATTTAGGCTAAAACTGCAAATATGACAATAGAAGTATTTTGGGGGTCCTGGTTACTCCACCAAATAGCAACTTAAAATTGGAATGCACTTAAACCATGAAGCACTCCACAGATAATATTTTTATATTTTCTAAGGAAGGTATTATGTATATTTTAGTGAAAAACAGAAGTATAGAATAGCTAAGTGACTGATGCGTCTTAAGTTGCCAGCATTTAAAAAGGGCATTCTGATTTCCACTTTGGTCCTTTTTCTACCCCACTGTATCACAAAATCAGGAGTAGAAATGTGCAATTACCCTGTTGGTCACTTCCCAATCAGAGTTGGTCCCAGCCCAGAGACCTGGATTCTTGTTCCAGTTATATTCCTAATGAGGTATGTGACATTTGGAAGACATCATCACCGTTCCCTGGACACCAGCTTCATTTCCGGATGAATATAAGAAAGAAAAAGAGAAGGGAGGAAGGAAAATGAAGGAAGGGAGGGAGGAAGAGAGAGAAAAACTAAATTACAAGGTATTTCATTTAAGAACAAAAAAATTAAAAGGGAAAAAAGTAAATTAATTTTCTTTCCCATCATTGAGGAATCTAAGAACCAGAGTAATCTCTGATACCTCCTTCTCTAAAAATGAATTTGAAATTAAAGAAAAAGTAAAGAGTGAAAATCCAAAGAGCTTTTACACCTTACTTCCAGGACTTTTCAAATGGAATCTCAGCTCCATGATTGTGCTGGTACAAGTATCCACTGGTTCACAATAAAGATATATACTAACTTTTGGTAACCACTTCTACACTCCCTGACTGTAAACAGCTTCTTTACAGTATGGAGATTCCTTAGAAAACTTGGAGTGAAACCACCATTTGACCCAGCTATCCCACTCCTTGGTCTATACCAAAAGGTCTTAAAAACAGCATATTATAATGATGCAGTCACATCAATGTTTATAGCAGCTCAATTCACATTAACGAAACTGTGTAACCAACCAAGATGTCCTTCAATAGATGAATGGATAAAGAAACTGTGGTATATATACACAACAGAAATATTATTCAGCATTAAAAGAGAATAAAATTATGGCATTTGCAGGTAAATGGATGGAGTTGGAGATCATGCTAAGTGAAGTAAGCCAATCCCAAAAAGCCAAAGGCGGAATGTTTTCTCTAATAAGTGGATGCTGATCCATATGGGAGGGAGTGGCGGGTGATGAATGGAGGAACTTTGGATGGAGCAAAGGGGAGGGTAAGGAGGGGTCATGGGGGTAGGAAAGATAGTGGAATGAGATGGGCATCATTACCCTAGGTAGATGTAAAATTACACAAATGGTTTGATTCTACTTTGTGTATAACCAGAGAAGTGAAAAATTGTGCTCCATTTTTGTATAATGAATCGAAGCGCATTCTGCTGTCATGTATAACTGATTAGAACAACAACAAAAATAGTGGCTTTAGAGAAATAACCTGAGGGAGGGGTAGCGTCCTTTGATACAAAGAAAATTCAAAAACCCTTGATGTAATGCTTGGGGATCTCCCTGTTTAGGAATCTGCAGTCCACTGGAAACATGGAAGGAGGAAGTGGGGCAAGAGACTGTCACTCTGAAAAACACCCCTGGTTATTAATAAACTTGGAGGAAGTTGCCCAGAGAAGACAGGTTTTACCAAAGGAAAAGATAAATTGGTACCCAGAAGAGGAGAAAGTAATTCCTATCAACCAACCTTACAGGAGAAATATTAGATGATTTTATCCATGCAGGGTCACTTCCCTGACTCTCTCTCCCTGAAACAGAGTGATGAGTTCAAGATGATGTAGAACTACTCCATGCCCAGGAACATGGAACCGGGAGTGGGGAGCCCAGACATGGTTCAGGATGACAATCTACCTGCCCTGGGAAGGAAATCACAGCAAAGAGGAATAGAAAGACCTGACAGAGCCATCTTAAGAGCCCCCTCAAGCAAATTTCTTTTGTAAGCTATGTGGTCACATACTTTAAAATGAGAAATTCTGTAAAGACATTGATGATGTTCCAGCTATTTCATAACATATAACAATTTCATAAAATATAACAATAAAGGGACATGAGAATTCTTCTCCATGACCAAAGAGGGGACAGAAATAATCATACTAACCTCATAATAAGATAGAGAATATGCAGAAGATGAGAAGGACCCAAACTGCAAACCTGTGCATCCTTCCTGTAATAGTAAGATGGCCAGTCAGCACAAAGGCTAGTTCTCAGGAGGAGTGGTAGTCAAGGAAGACAGGTTGACCAAACACCAGCATCTTTACCTTTGCCAGTCCACCACCCCAGCATGATTCAAGTATTACAAGAACAATTAAATTTACTATCAGTATTGGGATGCTGAGATATCATCCAATCAACCAATAAAATTTTCTTCATCCTATATATTTCTTCCATACATCTTTTTATTTCTTCTACTTTAATCAATTTTCTTGGGAAATCTGAACATACTCTCCACCTGCTAGCACTGCTCTCTGTTGGCTACAAGTTGGCAGTCCAAGTGACCAGAGCTGAAAATACAAAGTTTGACCCATTCATTATTTTGTTACTATCCTTTTTAAAAACCATTATATGTCACTATCCAAAAAATATTTCAAAATCCTGAAATTAATTCAAACATGGAGGATTTTTTTTTTACCCCCTACCTTGTCTCATAATATTCTGCCTTTTCTCATTTTCCTAGCCTCATGCTCTAGCTGCAGGAGCCAATCATGTTCGGCCTCCTTCACACCACTCTTTGGCTAGCTACAGCCAACCCCATGACAAGCACTACCCCCCTACCCCCCACACCCGCCGTTCAGCCTGCAAAATATGTACCTTGCCATCAGGGGAGAGGACTGACAGATGAAGTTAACTTGTTACAACTGCGTTTCTGATTTATTGAGTGTTGTCATCCCAGAGGTGGCTTCCTGCAGAGATTTAGAGAAATCTGCACCTAAATGCTGAAGGTAAGCAGTCTGGGCACACTGCTGAGGTCACAACCACTAGACCTGGATGCAGCAGCTCCTGCTTATAGAAAGTCAGAGCTGGTACTTCTCAAGTCATGCAGTTTGAAAGCTCTATAGACCCTGGCCAAGGCCCTCTCCTTTGCAAAGTCTAACATCCTGCCCTACTGGATCCCGTGCACTTCCTAGTTTGTAATGAGCACCCAGTTCTTCCTCACAAGTTCCTCCTAATAAACACTCTTCTGCAAAACCTGGTGTATGCCTACGGGTCATTGACTTCAGATGCCTCAACAAAACCTTCTATGTTTTAATTAGTTTCAAGGATTTTGAAATATTTTTAGATAGTGACATGGATTCATGAAAACAATGGATAGTAAGAAAATAATTAATGAGGGGTCAGTCTTTAAATCAGTTAAAAAGGGATTGACTGAACACATGATAAGTTCTTGCTTTTGAGTCTTTGTTTTCAAGCTGTAAAAAAAATCATTTCTCTTCTAATGATTAAAATGAGCATTCTCACTTGTTACTCTTCCTGTCAAAGGTTTCTCTGATACTTTTCTTTAAAATGAAATGTATCTAAGATTTTAATTTGATTTCAGTCTTATTTCCTTTTTTCTCCCTACATTTAATATTCACAGAGAGGAGAACTGCAACTAATAAATTCATGTTAGGTACCAGGATTCTATGTTGCAATCTCCCTAGTTCTTCCCTGAACCCAGGTTTGACTGAAGTAGGACAGTTGGTCAGGAGGTAAAAGGAGTCACAGCCAAGCCCGAGTTTGTAAATAGTTGCATATATTCAGGAATCATGCTTCATCTGAGATCCAGGAGATGATGCTGTCTGTAGAAAATAAACAGATTTTCAAAGTCCAGAAGTAAAGCAAACCTGGAAAAAGGTTATCGAGAGGCAACCAATCAGAAAAACAAGAGAGTTGTTGAGGCATGGTCTGCATCATATGCGTTTTCAACCTTTTTTTTTTCTTTTCTTCATTTTTAACAAATTGGATTGACCCAAGTATTCCCATAGAGGCATTATCCCTCGATCATTGCTTCTTGACTATCTCTACCATCTGGCCTCTGGTCAGGGTCAAGAGTATGGTTCGGATGCAGAGATCAGATGAACCCAAAATGGTACACTGTTGTACTTGATGTAGATCTCAGAAGAAGCAATATGCAAAACTCCAGGCAGAGAAATAGGGGGCTTCAGAACCAGACTGAAGGCAGGACCTATGATATAAATTAAGGGCTCAGGGAGAATTGTGGAAACCAAAGGAAAATGTCCTAAGAAATCTCCTTTTGTAACTCCTTCCTCTGGGACACTTTGAATTATTAGGTAGGAAATCAGAGCCAATTTAGATAAGGAGGAAAAAATAGTTTAGTAGGCAGAATAATTCCCTCTCAAAGATATCTACCTCCTGATCTTCGAAACTAGTAAATATGTTACCATCCAATGAAAAAAGGGGCTTTGTAGATGTGACTAAGGAAAGGCTCTGGAGATGAGGAGATTATCCTGGTGAGCCCCAAGTCACCACAAATGGACTTATAGGAGGGAGTAAGGCATGAAGTCAGAGTAAAAGTAACAAAGGAAGCAAATTTAGGGGTAGGGGCATGGGGGAGAAGTGGGGGGAGGGAGAGGTGAATATGCCATGCTACCGGTTTTGAAGGTGAAGAAAAGGGGCTAAAAGCCAAGAGATGCAGGCGACCTCTAGGAATGGGAAAAGATAATGAAACATTGCCTTAGAAGCCTCTAGAAGGAACACAGTCCTGCTGATACCTAACATCTGGTCCTACTAGAAAGCAGGGCACTTCCTAGAGTACAGAGTAAGGGCATAGCACCCATGTCGTTCCTACTGCTTTTTCCTAATAACACTCCTCTGGAAAGTCTGGTGTATGCTTCCAGATTATAGTTTCAGTGAGAAGAATTTGGGATCTCTACAGAACTATGAAATAATAAATTATATGGCTTTAAGCCACCACATTTGTGGCTATATCAGCAATGAGAAACCAATACAAATGAGGGGGAAAAACTCATTCTTTTCTTTTTATTTTATTTTTTTGTTGTTGTAATCAGTTATACATAACAATGGAAAGCTCTTTGATTCATTGTACACAAATGTGACAGTTTTTTTTTCATTTTTCTGGTTGTACATGAAGTAGAGTCACACCATTGGTGCCATCATACATGTAAGTAGGGTAATGATGTCCATCTCATTCCACCATCTTTCCTACCCCTTTGCTCCCTCCACCTCCTTTGCCCCATCCAAAGTTCCTCCACTCATCCCATTCCCTCCCCTCAAACTCATTCTTATAAATGTCGTATGGTAGGGTTCAAAGTGGTGGGTGGTCACAAAGGGAAAGCATAGAAATTTTACACCAATAGTAAAACTGAGATAGTGCCAAGTAACAGAGCTAGAAAACCAGGACTTTCTATATTTCTTCTACCAAAGGGTTCAGTGGTCCTAGAACTAAGTAAGATGCTGAATAAGAAATTTGAGAATTGGTGGAACCATAGAAAAAGAATCAACTCAATCATCTCATGACTTGAGGTATTTCTTTATAGCCATTCATTCATTCATTCATCAAACATTCAGTGAGCCAAAATATTAAATACTAGGGCCAGTAATCAGAATAAGATAGTTAAAATACCTGACTTCATGGAGCTGTGAATCAAAAACTGATGTGACACACTTCTTTTTTTTTTATTGGTTGTTCACAACATTACAAAGCTCTTGACAAATCATATTTCATACATTAGAATCAAGTGGGTTATGAACTCCCATTTTTACCCCAAATACAGATTGCAGAATCACATCGGTTACACATCGCATTTTTACATACCCATATTAGTGACTGTTGTATTCTGCTACCTTTCCTATCCTCTACTATCCCCCCTCCCCTCCCCTCCCATCTTCTCTCTCTACCCCATCTACTGTAATTCATTTCCCTCCATGTTTGTTATCCCATTCCCCTCATAACCTCTTATATGTAATTTTGTATAACAATGAGGGTCTCCCTCCATTTCCATGTGATTTCCCTTTTTTTCTCCCTTTCCCTCCCACCTCATGTCTCTGTTTAATGTTAATCTTTTCTTCCTGCTCTTCCTCCCTGTTCAGTTCTTAGTTTCTCTCATTATATCAAAGAAGACCCAAAAGGGTCTACAAAAAAACTACTAGAACTAATAAATGAATTCAGCAAAGTGGCAGGATATAAAATCAACACGCATAAATCAAAGGCATTTCTGTATATCAGTGACAAAACTTCTGAAACAGAAATGAGGAAAAACACTCCATTCACAATATCCTCAAAAAAATAAAATACTTGGGAATCAACCTAACAAAAGAGGTGAAATACCTACACAATGAAAACTACAGAACCCTAAAGAGAGAAATAGAAGAGGATCTTAGAAGATGGAAAAATGTACCCTGTTCATGGATAAGCAGAACTAACATCATCAAAATGGCGATATTACCAAAAGTTCTCTATAGGTTTAATGCAATGCCAATCAAAATCCCAATGGCATTTCTTGTAGAAATAGATAAAGCAATCGTGAAATTCATATGGAAAAATAAAATACCCAGAATAGCAAAAACAACTCTAAGCAGGAAGTGATGTGACACACTTCTATGTAAGAAATATTCTCCTCACTTTTTTCTTGTTGAGAACGATCATACATACTAAAGCAGTTGCTCAGTAAACACTCAAAACTCCCTTGAGCAAGACATACCTAATGATAGTGCTAAAGCAGGATTTCGTGAACTAAGTACTAACTACTGTAATTCTCACCAGGAAAAAATAATGTAAGAGCTACAAAACATCATAAATAAAGAACAGAATAATATGGCCATCATATTTGTGTTTGTTTTGTTTTGTTTTGTTTTATGGTGCTGGGGATTGAACCCAGGGCCTGTGCATTGCAAGGCAAGCACTCTACCAAATGAGCTATGTCTTCAGGCCCAGATTTTTTAAAAAATCTTTGTACTTCAGAGGTCCTGCACTCACACAAGAACCCTCAATTGGAAGTCAGAGAGAAAACAGAGTTCTGTTTGAAGACTTAGAGAAATGTATCACATTAGGAGCTTTATACCACACAGATTGAAAGAGGGCAACTGCCAATCTTGTATAGAATTGAGTTTCTAAAGATAGGTGAATTATCTAGAAAGAATACTTTACCTCCATCTACGGAATGGATATTAGAATTTCACATGAAGGAATGAAGAGAAAGAAATAAGAGCAAAGTTTCTTTAAAGAAAAAAAAACTCTAAAGGAAATGGGAAACAGGGCAGAGCTTGGCCAATGTTTTCTGTAAGAGCTAGATGGTAAGTATTTAAGGCTTTGCAGGTCATGTGGTATCTGTCACAATTAGGAACCTCTACCATTGCACTGTGAAAGCAACTATAGATAAATGTAAATTGATGAGTGTGACTGTATAACAATAAAACTTTATTTACAAATGCAGACAATGGGCCACGTTTGGTCCACTGGCTGTCATTTGTCAGCTCTTGTAATTAGGTACAGCTCACTTTTCAATGAATTTAAAACTCAAAGATTAACTCAATTGTGTGACATTTGTGGTAGCCTCCCTCCCTCCCATATCCATGACAAAAATTCTGTATGAAGCTCAGCAAGTTACTTAGCCCTTAGTAAGCCTGATCTCCCATTCTGTAAGCGTCTATCTTATAGGATTGCTGTGGAGGTTGAAGGAAATGAGGTATTAAAACACATACCACCATACCCAGCCCAAACAGATGGCACTATTATTGCCACTGTCATTTCTAAAAAGTATTTCATCTCTGTAATGAATTACTGTGCTCTTCCCACCCCTACAGGTATAAATGCTGATTGACCTGCTCTATCTGGTACGAAAGTTGAAACTCATCAATCAGTTCTGTTCCTTGTCATTGTTGGAACTTTTCAAAATTCTACAAATCTTCATTTTTGTTTCACACCAGCTTGCTTTCTTGCCTTTCTAGCGAACTTGAAAAGCTTCAGAAAGTCAAAGTTGTATAATAGCTTGAGGGATACAGCAGGCCATAACCAGAATTCCAAGAGTTCATTCTGCTTTTAAAATAAGCCCGAGATTGTGGGGAGGAGGACGCTCAGCAGAAATAGTGTCTGAGAACAGGCAGAAGGTAAGAGAGCTATTTCCAGGAGCTAGAGAGCAAACCAAGAGTTACAGAAAAAGGCCCAAAGACTGGGAGCCTAGGGAATCTCTGACAGTGAGCTCAACATCACAAGAGATTATTTCTCCTTTTATATCTTCTGCAGGCTTCAGGGTTCCTCTGTGCAAACCTAGACACCACCAACTACTACATGTAGAATATGTGTGGACCGAGAGGCAAATGCTACCTTTTGAAGTTGTCAGTCTTCCCCAAACAGAAAAAGAATGTTAGGAACTTCTTTGTGATCACATATTGAAACTCTTCTCTGACCCCTGCATTCATTTTCTTTCTTTGCTTTTTTTTTTTAATCTAAGAATGGGTGTAGCTACCCCAAGAATAAGTTTGGATTTGGATAGTCAGTGGTCACCTTTCCTCACTAGTGCCCAGAGGCCCTCCTCCTTAGGGAACTTCATACCTCTCTACTTGCTTCCCACTTCACCATCATCTATTTTAGTTCAGAGCTGACTTTGAGTTGGACTGAAAAATTTCAGCTTTATTCTGGGGGTACATGGATATCTGGTGTTTCACTCTTGGCCCAGATGAAGATGGCAAAATTTATAATGTGTCTTCTTAGATCCCAAAGTCTCCCAGAGGATTCTCTGTCCCATTAGTTCACTTCAGTTTTCCTGGAACTTGTAATGATACCCATTTTAAACTCAAATACATGCAAGGCACCTGAAGATAGAATTCTTAGAGGAACACTTTGTGGAACGCTTTGTTGGAACACCACGGGCCAAAGGGGGTAAAAAAAAAAAAAAAAAGCTGCCTTTGTTTGGAATTTAGCTCCATCCCATGTATCTTAATATGTAATGTTGCTATGGTTGACAGTTCTAAGGATTTCCAGTTTTCAGTGGGATACCTAATTTAATCCATGGATCATTTCATTAATATATGAAGATGTTCAACATCATAGGAATTCAGGCAGAAGAAAATTAAAAAAACAAATGCCTTTCTGAAAAATGTTTCAGAAAAAAAAATATTTCTAATTTATTTCTGAAAAATAGTTTGCATGGGGATGTGAGGATGAAGAAACACACTGCTGATGGAAAGGTAAACTGATAAAGCCATTTTAAAGAACAATTTAGAAGTACCTAGTAAAGCTAGAAGTGAAAAGCACAAACCCTATGAGTCTGCAGTTTCATGTCTGAAATGTTCCCTAGAAAACACAGTCAGGTGATACACAAAATGTTTACTTCCAGCAATCTTTGTAATCACAAAAAATAGCAAATTCCCTAAAAGACACTAGCATTTATTTATGTGACAGAGACGTCATTTTAAGTGAATAAACTATGGTTATGCCTGTCAATATAAGTGAGACTCAAAAGCAAAGGTAAATTGGGAGAGAAAAGGAAGGAACTCCATTAATACAATTTATGTAATATTTATGGTCCTCAAATGTGTTTTGGTATCATAGCAGTCTATGTTGAAAAATACAGGTATGTGAATAAGAACAGTATTTAAAAATTCAGCATCAGATTCCAACATGGCGGCGGGCGCAGAGAGATCAAGTCTCTGACCTCTTCAGCTGTGCGGGCATAGGGAGTTGTAAACAACCTAAATCTGTTTGCTCAGGATCACTAGGCAATGCTGAGCTGACGTGGATCTGGAGCGAACAGTCTGGGCCTCTCAGAACACACACTGAGCCCGGATTGGCTGAATTCAAGCTCCCGTTCGCCTGCTTCCCGCAGACAAACAGCTGTGACTCAGCACTAATCCATCCGGCTGAAACAACTGGTCAGCCCTTCTCATCCTACGGAAGTAAATGCCTACTGAGCCTTCATAAGTAGTGGCCACAGGTTTGAAAAGGGGCTTGGGAGAGACAGTAAGGACCCACCCGTTGCATTGGTCGCCCGGCAAAGGGAAACGAACTGTCGCCATTTGCAAGAGACACCACTATGGCAGAGAACTGATGTCATCAGACTGTGGCAGAGGAGATAACTTCATTGAAACCTGCGGCTACAGGTGTGTAATCCCCTAGCCTTCCCTCTCCACACATCGAGGAAACTTTAAGGGCCCCTCCCAGCTCTCCCGTGAGTGCGACAGCCAGCCCGAGGGAATCAGAGGTGGCGCGGGACTCGCAGCGTGGGACTACCGCTCCCACCAGGGCTGACAGCTGAGGTCTCTTGCACCAGCTACCGGGGGCGTGGCTACCGGAGGGCAAGTAAAATTCGCTGAGGATTCTCAGCCCCAAGCTCTACAAACTTAGGGTCTGAGGGAATGGCAAACTGGAAGAGTGTGCCCAGTCGTTCATGAAAACAGGGCTCCCGGGAGCAGCAGACCTGGCGTGTAGCCAGTATTGTGATGAGCGGCACCCGTGAGAGGGGCCTGGCTAGAGGAAAAGTGGGAAGTGACTAGACACAAGAGGAGGCCCTAGACACTCAGGATTGAAGACTCGCCCAGTCTGGGAGGAGCTGCTGCACAGTGATTGGTTCCCGCGTATTGACAAGAGAAACTTGACCTGGTGAGCACAGCGCCACCTACTGGAAGAGAAGTTAATCAAACTCTAAGACTGCATTTATTAGTTTTTTTTTCTTTTTTTCTTTTCTCTTTTTTTTTTGATTTGGGTTTTTCTTTCATTTTCATTTTTCTTTCTTGTTTTTTTTAAATTTTTTTACAATTTTTTTTTAAATTTTTTTTATTCTAATTTTAATTTTAATTTTTTAAATTATTATTATTTTTTAAAATTTTTTTTTATTTGCTATTTTTTCTTCTTTTGTCTTTTCATTTTTCTTTTCCCCCCTTCCTTGAATTCTACCTGCTTACTCTCATTCTCTTTAGTGACTTCTTCCCTTCCCTTCTAACACCTTTCCTCCCAAGCATCAAATAAATTTATAGGAGTAAACAGTAACTCAGCAGTCAAACAGAAGAAGAAGTAACATGAGCAGCTTCAAAAAGCAAGGAAGAAAACGAGTACAAACAATGCAGGACAGCCTAAATATTCAGGAGGACCTAGAGTCATCAGAAAAATGGTCATATAAAGAACTCAAGGAACACCTTAGACAGATGGAATGGAACCTTAAAGAGGATACAAGACAGCAAATTCAAGCAGCGAAAGAACACATTGAGAATGAATTACATAAACAGATAAAAGAAGAAATTAAGCATCTTTATCAGGAGATAGAGATTATAAAAAATAATCAAACAATAATTCTAGAAATGAAGGAAATGATAAACCAAATTAAAAACTCAATTGAGAGTATCACTAACAGAGTGGAGCAAGTAGAAGCCAGAACGTCAGAGAATGAAGACAAAATATATCATCTTGAAAAGAGTCTAGCCAACTCAGAAAGGCTGGTAAAAAATGACGAGAAAAACATCCAAGAGTTATGGGATAACATAAAAAAACCAAACTTACGAGTCATCGGATTAGAAGAAGGTACAGAGATTCAAACCAAGGGAATGAGTAACCTGCTGAATGAAATAATTACAGAAAACTTTCCAGAAATAAAAAAGGACACAGATATACAAATTGAAGATGCATACAGGACACCGAGCACACAAAATCACAGTAGACCAACGCCAAGACACATTGTTATGAAGATATCCAATATACAGAACAAAGAGAAAATATTAAAAGCTACAAGAGAAAGGAGACAGATTACATTCAGGGGTAAACCAATAAGGTCAACAACGGACTTTTCATCATAGACACTGAAAGCAAGAAGGTCATGGAACAATGTATTTCAAACACTGAAAGACAATGGATGCCAACCAAGAATTCTGTATCCAGCAAAATTAAGCTTCAGGTATGACAACGAAATAAAAATCTTTCATGGTAAACAAAAGTTAAAAGAATTTGCAGCCAGAAAACCAGCATTGCAAACCATTTTGAGCAAAACACTACACGAGGAAGAAATGAAAAACAATAACCAAAACCATCAGTGGGAAGTGCCTCGGTAAAGACAGAGGGCGAGTGGAAAGATAATCATGGAGAAACAAACTAAATTTTTTTAAAAAAGGATAAACAATCAAACATGGATGGAAGTACAAACCATATATCAATAGTAACTCTGAATCTTAATGGCTTAAACTCTCCAATAAAGTGACATAGGCTGGTATCATGGATTAAAAAAACAAATTCAACAATATGCTGCCTCCAGGAGACACATCTGATTGGAAAAGACATACACAGGCTGAAGGTGAAAGGATGGGAAAAAATATACCACGCACACGGTCCTCGTAAGCAAGCAGGGGAGGCCATCCTCATATCGAATAAAATCGACTTCAAGACTAAGTTAATCAAAAGGGATAAAGAAGGTCATTATATACTGTTAAAAGGAACCATTCACCAACAAGACATAACAATTATCAATATTTATGCACCAAATAACGGTGCTGCGACATTCATAAAACAAATTCTCCTCAAGTTCAAGAATCAAATAGACCACAACACAATAATTATGGGTGACTTCAACACACCCCTCTCTCCATTGGACAGATCCTCCAAACAAAAGTTGAATAAAGAAACTATAGAACTCAATATCACAATCAATAACCTAGACTTAACTGACATATATAGAATATATCAACCATCATCAAATGGATATACTTTTTTCTCAGCAGCACATGGATCCTTCTCAAAAATAGACCATATATTATGCCATAGGGCAACCCTCAGTAAATATAAAGGGGTGGAGATAATACCATGCATTTTATCTGATCATAATGGAATGAAACTGGAAATCAATGATAAAAGAGGGAAGGAAAAATCCTACATCACATGGAAAATGAACAATATGTTACTGAATGATCAATGGGTTACAGAAGACATAAAGGAGGAAATCAAAAAATTCTTAGAGATAAATGAAAATACAGACACAACATATCGGAATCTATGGGACACAATGAAAGCAGTTTTAAGAGGAAAATTCATCGCCTGGTGGTCATTCCTCAAAAAAAGAAAAAACCAACAAATAAATGAGCTCACACTTCATCTCAAAGCCCTAGAAAAGGAAGAGCAAAACAACAGCAAATGTAGCAGAAGGCAAGAAATAATTAAAATCAGAGTGGAAATCAATGAAATTGAAACAAAAGAAACTATTGAAAAAATTAACAAAACTAAAAGTCGGTTCTTCGAAAAAATAAGATCAACAGACCTTTAGCCATGCTAACGAAGAGAAGAAGAGAGAGAACTCAAATTACTAACATACGGGATGAAAAAGGCAATATCACAACAGATGCTACAGAAATAATGAAGACAATTAGAAATTATTTTGAAAACCTATATTCCAATAAAATAGAAGATAGTGAAGACATCGGTAAATTTCTTAAGCCATATGATTTGCCCAGGCTGAGTCAGGAGGATACACACAATTTGAACAGACCAATATCAATGGATGAAATTGAAGAAGCCATCAAAAGACTACCAACCAAGGAAAGCCCAGGACCGGATGGGTATACAGCGGAGTTTTACAAAACCTTTAAAGAAGAATTAATACCAATACTTTTCAAGTTATTTCAGCAAATAGAAAAAGAGGGAGCTCTGCCAAATTCATTCTATGAGGCCAACATCACCCTGATTCCGAAACCAGACAAAGACACCTCAAAGAAAGAAAACTACAGACCAATATCTCTAATGAACCGAGATGCAAAAATCCTCAATAAAATTCTGGCAAATCGAATACAAAAACACATCAAAAAAATTGTGCACCATGATCAAGTAGGATTCATTCCTTGGATGCAAGGATGGTTCAACATACGGAAATCAATAAATGTTATTCACCACATCAATAGACTTAAAGATAAGAACCATATGATCATCTCGATAGATGCAGAGAAAGCATTCGACAAAGTACAGCATCCCTTTATGTTCAAAACATTAGAAAAACTAGGGATAACAGGAACTTACCTTGACATTGTAAAAGCTATCTATGCTAAGCCTCAGGCTAGCATCATTCTGAATGGAGAAAAGTTGAAGGCATTCCCTCTAAAATCTGGAACAAGACAGGGATACCCTCTCTCGTCACTTCTATTTAATTTAGTCCTTGAAATACTAGCCAGAGCAATTAGACAGACAAAAGAAATTAAAGGCATAAAAATAGGAAAAGAAGAACTTAAATTATCACTATTTGCAGACGACATGATTCTATACCTAGAAGACCCAAAAGGATCTACAAAGAAACTACTAGAACTAATAAATGAATTCAGCAAAGTGGCAGGATATAAAATCAACATGCATAAATCAAAGGCATTTCTGTATATCAGCGACAAAACTTCTGAAACGGAAATGAGGAAAAACACTCCATTCACAATATCCTCAAAAAAAAATAAAATACTTGGGAATCAACCTAACAAAAGAGGTGAAAGATTTATACAATGAAAACTACAGAACCCTAAAGAGAGAAGTAGAAGAAGATCTTAGAAAATGGAAAAATATACCCTGTTCATGGATAGGCAGAACTAACATCATCAAAATGGCGATATTACCAAAAGTTCTCTATAGGTTTAATGCAATGCCAATCAAAATCCCAATGGCATTTCTTGTAGAAATAGATAAAGCAATCATGAAATTCATATGGAAAAATAAAAGACCCAGAATAGCAAAAGCAATTCTAAGCAGGAAGTGTGAATCAGGCGGTATAGAGATACCAGATTTCAAACTATATTACAGAGCAATAGTGACAAAAACAGCATGGTACTGGTACCAAAACAGGCAGGTGGACCAATGGTATAGAATAGAGGACACAGAGACTAATCCACAAAGTTACAACTATCTTATATTTGATAAAGGGGCTAAAAGCATGCAATGGAGGAAGGATAGCATCTTCAACAAATGGTGCTGGGAAAACTGGAAATCCATAAGCAACAAAATGAAACTGAATCCCTTTCTCTCGCCATGCACAAAAGTTAACTCAAAATGGATCAAGGAGCTTGATATCAAATCAGAGACTCTGCACCTGATAGAAGAAAAAGTTGGCTCAGATCTACATATTGTGGGGTCGGGCTCCAAATTCCTTAATAGGACACCCATAGCACAAGAGTTAATAACAAGAATCAACAAATGGGACTTAATTAAACTTAAACATTTTTTCTCAGCAAGAGAAACAATAAGAGAGGTAAATAGGGAGCCTACATCATGGGAACAAATTTTTACTCCTCACACTTCAGATAGAGCCCTAATATCCAGAGTATACAAAGAACTCAAAAAATTAGACAATGAGATAACAAATAACCCAATCAACAAATGGGCCAAGGACCTGAACAGACACTTCTCAGAGGAGGATATACAATCAATCAACAAGTACATGAAAAAATGCTCACCATCTCTAGCAGTCAGAGAAATGCAAATCAAAACCACCCTAAGATACCATCTCACTCCAGTAAGATTGGCAGCCAATATGAAGTCAAACAACAACAAGTGCTGGCGAGGATGTGGAGAAAAGGGTACTCTTGTACATTGCTGGTGGGACTGCAAATTGGTTCGGCCACTTTGGAAAGCAGTTTGGAGATTCCTGGGAAAGCTGGGAATGGAACCACCATTTGACCCTGCTATTGCCCTTCTCGGACTATTCCCTGAAGACCTTAAAAGAGCATGCTACAGGGATACTGCCACATCAATGTTCATAGCAGCACAATTCACAATAGCTAGACTGTGGAACCAACCCAGATGCCCTTCAATAGATGAATGGATAAAAAAAAATGTGGCATCTATACACAATGGAGTACTATGCAGCAATAAAAAATGACAAAATCATAGAATTTGCAGGGAAATGGATGGCACTAGAGCAGATTATGCTTAGTGAAGCTAGCCAATCCCTAAAAAACAAATACCAAATGTCTTCTTTGATATAATGAGAGCAACTATGAACAGAGCAGGGAGGAAGAGTAGGAAGAAAAGATTAACATTAAACAGAGACATGAGATGGGAGGGAAAGGGAGAGAAAAGGGAAATTTCATGGAAATGAAGGGAGACCCTCATTGCTATACAAAATTACATATAAGAGGTTGTGAGGGGAATGGGAAAATAAACAAGGAGAGAAATGAATTACAGTAGATGGGGTAGAGAGAGAAGATGGGAGGGGAGGGGAGGGGGGATAGTAGGGGATAGGAAAGGTAGCAGAATACAACAATTACTAATAGGGCATTATGTAAAATTGTGGATGTGTAACCGACGTGATTCTGCAATCTGCATTTGGGGTAAAATTGGGGGTTCATAACCCACTTCAATCTAATGTATGAAATTTGATATGTCAAGAGCTTTGTAATGTTGTGAACAACCAATAAAAAAAAGAAAAAAAAAGCACGTAGAAAAAAAAATCAGCATAGTGACCATTTCAATGTAAAGATATAGAAGAAAAAAAGATGGGAGTGGGATTTTAGACAAATACTACAAAATGCTAATATGAACTAAATTGGAGTGAAGGGTATATAGGTGTCAGATATATTTCTGTATTTTTATTATGCTTGAAAAAGGTATAAAACATCAGCATATCAGTTACATGCATTATGCATAAAATGAATTACACACACACACACATGCACACATATACACAGTCATCCCTCAGTATCCAAGGATGGATGATTCCAGAGTCCCATGGGCACTAAAATCCACAGATGCTCAAGTCCTTCATATAAAATGGTGTAGTATTTGCATGTAAGCTGTGCATGTCCTAAATACCTAATGCTGTATAAATTCTGTGTAAGCAGTTGTATTGTTTAGAAAATAATGACAAGGAAGAAGTTTGTACATATTCGGTTCACTATTTTCCCAAATATTTTCCATCTGCAGTTGTTTGCTCCAGTTCCTTATGGTCTATTTCTGGCATGAATCCTGAACTAGGATTACAGAAGATATCTCTTACCACTGGAAAATTCTCTCCCTCTCTCTCTCTTTTTTTTTTTTTTTTCTTAAATTAGATCGAGTTGAAGTCTCATTGCTCACAACTAAAAACCAAAAAGAGACTCCTAAGTAATCTTGAGAGGCTTGGGAGCTTTGGAGGATTTTGTGTGTTGCTGTTCTTTTATTTTAAAAATATTATCTGGAAAGTAAAATCGTATGTATTCAAAGTATTCAATACAATTTGCATGCACACACATGGACACACACAAACATATATACCCTGTATATCAATTACCACTAATTAAAACACCCATCATCAACCAAAGTTACCATGGTGAGAAGGCAAAAATTATAGTTAAAATCTATTCTTTCATCAAATTTAAAAGAAATATGTAATTATTAAGTATAGTCAACATGCTGTATATCATATAAGTTTTCACCCTTTTGATTAATATCTTCTAATTCCCACCTAAACACATCCCACCCCCAGAGCCTGGGAACTACCATTCTGTACTCTGCTTCAGAGTTTGCCTTTTTTGATTCCACATATAAGTCAGATAACAGAGTACATATCTTTCGATATCTGGCTTATGTCATGTAATAAAATGTCTTCCATCCATGCTGTCTCAAATGGCAAGATTTTCTTCTATTTATGGCTGAATAATTTTCCATTATATATAAATATCAGATTTTCTGATTGCTAGAGATGGTGAGCATTTTTTCATGTACTTGTTGATTGATTGTATATCCTCCTCTGAGAAGTGTCTGTTCAGGTCCTTGGCCCATTTGTTAATTGGGTTATTTGTTATCTTATTGTTTAATTTTTTGAGTTCTTTGTACATTCTGAATATTAGGGCTCTATCAGAGGTGTGAGGGGTAAAAATTTGTTCCCAGGCTGTAGGCTCTCTATTTACCTCTTTTATTGTTTCTCTTGCTGAGAAAAAAACTTTTTAGTTTAAGTAAGTCCCATTTGTTTATTCTAGTTGTTAACTCTTGGGCTATGGGTGTCCTATTAAGGAATTTGGAGCCCGAACCCACAATATGTATATCGTATCCAACTTTTTCTTCTATCAGACACAGTGTCTCTGATTTGATATCTAGCTCCCAGCAGGGGAGGTAGAGAGGGAAGATGGGAGGGGAGGGGAGGGGAGGGGGGATAGTAGGGGATAGGAAAGGTAGCAGAATACAACAGTCACTAATATGCCATTATGTAAAAATGTGAATATGTAACAGATGTGATTCTGCAATCTGTATTTGGGGTGAAAATGGGAGTTCAAAACACAATTTGAGTCAAATGTATGAAAGATGATATATCATGAACTATGTAATGCTTTAAATAATCAATAAAAAAAAGACAAAAAAGAGAAAAAAATAAAAAATAAATATCAGATTTTCTTTATGCATTCATCCATTGATGAATACTTAGGATAATTACATACCTTGGCTATTGTGAATAATTTTTAAATGAACTTGGGAATAGAAATATCTGCACATGATACTGATTTCATTTCCCTTCGGTATATATCCAATAGCAGGACTGCTATATCATACAGAAGTTACATTTTTAATTTAAAATTAGCACTAATTCATACAACAGATACTATACATCATTTTAAGTGAATAAACTATGGTTATGCCTGTCAATATAAGTAAAATTCAAAAGCAAAAGTAAATTGGTAGAGAAAAGGCAGGAACTCTATTAATACACTTATGTAACATTTATGGTCTTCAAATGTATTGTAGTATCATAGCATATGATAAAAAATACAGATGTGTGCTACATATCTGTGATACACTGTTTTCTGTATTGAATGTACTTATTTATATTCCTACCAATATTGTAGAATTCCCTTTTTTCTACTCCTGGCCAACATATTTTGTTTGTTTGTTTGCTTGTTGATAATAGCCATTCATACAAGTGTGCAATGATATCTTACTGGATTTTAATTTGCATTTCTGAAGTTTAGTGATGTTGAACACCTCTCCATATACCTGTTGGCCTTTTGTATGTCCTCTCTGTTCAAGTCTTTTCCCCTTTTTAGTTAGATTGAGTTTATTTTTATTTTTGTTTTTGTTTTTATTTTTTTTTCTATTGAGTTGTATGAGTTCCTTAGATATTTTGGATACTAACTTCTTATCAGATGCAAATTTTTCAAATATTTCCCCCTTCCTTTTAATTTGTTGTTTCTTTGCTGTGCAGAATCTTTTTAGTTTAATATACTCTCATTTATTTATTTTTGCTTTAGTGTCATATTTAAAATAAAATTATTGCCAATACCAATGTCAAGGTTAATTGTTCCTGTTTTTTTTTTCTAGTACACTGCCCAAGAAAAATGGGAACTAAATGGAGAACATCTTACAAGTGCATTTCTTAATGCATTTGTAAGAGAGCTACATTGTCCAAGTCCCTGACTTATTCTTTATGCTTCCTGGAAACCTGCACAGAAAACCTGAGGTGATGTGGGCAACCTCAGAGTTCTGAGAGTTCTGTGCGTTTCAGATTTTACCTTTAAGTCTTTTAATGCATTCTTTAATACATTTAGTATGTGATATAAGGTGAGGGTCCAATTTCATTCTTTTGCATACCCAGATTTCCCCCACAATTTATTGAGGAGAATGCTCTTTCTACACTGTATATTCTTGACATCCTTATCAAAAACTGTTTGACCAAATATGTGTGGGTTTATGCTGGACTATCTTTTCTCTGGATCTACGTATCTGTTTTTATGCGTGCTTGACTACTGCTTTTTTTTTTATATATAAAATCATGGCATGTGATACCCCTAGTTCTGTTGTTCTTTTTCAGGTTGCTTTCAGGGCATGTGATATCCCCAGTTCCATTGTTCTTTTTCAAGGTTGCTTTCACTCTTCGGGACATTTACATTCTAAACAAATTTTAGAAAATTTTTCTATTTCTGTAAAAAATACCACTGGGATTTTGACAGAGATTGCGCTGAATCTGTAGATGACTTTGGGTAACATAGATGTTATGGGCCAACCTATATGTGCCTTGACCAGACAAACTCGTTTTTACCCTGAGACTCCGTTTCATATAAGAAATGCTTCTCCCATGAGAAAACTCCATCCCTGCTAAGCACACCCTATTTGGAAACCCATGGTGGTTAAAAAATGTTTCTGTTATTCTTGTACAATATTCCTATACAGGCTCTGAGGTTGCCCACATCACCTCAGGTCTTCTGTGCAGGTTTCCAAGAAGTATAAAGAATAAGTCAGAAACTTGGACATCATAGCTCTCACCAGGCAAGAGATATAGTAAAAGCAAAAGGGAAAAAAGAAAAAGCAGTTATGTGTCAACTTGTGGAGTCTAGGGACAGGATGGCCTCCCCTCCATAAGGGGAGAATCAAGGGCCACTTATGTCCTCCAGAAACCAAGTCCTTGATGTGATACCTTAACCAGAGGAGAGGTTAAGTCCCTGTCACCTTCTTATGAAACCAAGTCCTGTAAATCGCTGGATTTTGCTCCAGGTGACTGAGCAGCCTCTCAATTATTATTATCAATCAGACCTTTATCCAGAGCCATTTCCCCAGGTAAAATAAACTTGTCTGAGCTCCACCTTGTCCACTTCCTCCTCAAATATCCTTTGGCTCAGAATGTCTTCTTAAAACCCCCATCTTGGCCTCCTGGTTGCTGCTGTACAGTAACCCTGCTTCCTTATCCTTCCATCACATAATGTCATAAGAACAGACGTGTTTTCAGGTGTGACTGGAATGGAAATTTCTCTTGAGTACAGCATACAAATATCTGATTCCCAAATCAAATTTTAAGCTCTCTCTGTACCCAGAATGTTCCAAATTTCACTCCAAATAATCATCCACACAACCTTTGGTTTTAAGAGAAGTAATATTTAAGAAGCTAACTCTTTTTCTTTTCCATAGTTTCCTTATTTGCTCTCCTCTTTGTCTCACTTCTGTGCTCTGTCTATAGCTCAGTTCAGGAGATTTGTCCCATCATCTACACTATTTTAACTCACTTCCCTGTGTTGCAAATGTTCCCATCATCTTTAGAATACCTGCAGGTTTGACTGATTTTCACAAAAACAATGTGGGTTTTTTTTTTAATATTATCATGCAGTTTTTCTCACATATTTTATCCACATTTCATGTAAATTATTTGAAATGACTTTCGAAATGTGCACTGAATTATTCTTATGAAACATTTTTTTTCTAAGTAGGTTCTTTGCAAATTGGAGGATGGGGGAAGTAAAAGTATAAGGATATATTATGGAAATGACAACAGATTCACCACTGTACATTACTTGGGGGAAAATCTTAACCAAAAACCAGAAAATGAGTTAGTTGTTCTCCTTAATAATTGGTTAATTTTTAAAAGCAGTAAATGAATAAAAGGCTCAAAATCTGAAGGCAAGTCACAAGAATTTCTGAGAAACCCTTTTTCTTCTGTTTTCTCCCCATATTTTTAACTGATGCATTGTAGCTGTACATACTATGGAATTGTCTGTTATATATTCATACATGCACACAATACACAATATAACAATAATAATTTGGCCAATATCACTCCCCAGCACTTTCCCACTCCCTCCTCACCTTTCACCCCTTGGTCCTTTTCCTCTACTGATCTCCCTTTGATTTTCATGAGAACCGCCCCATCTTTCTTTTCCTTTTCCTCTCTAGCTTCTGCATACAAGAAAACATAGAACCCTTACCCTTCTGAGTTTTATTTATTTCACTTAACAGTTATCTCAACTTCCATCCATTTTACTGAAAATGACATAATTTCATTTTTTTATAGCTGAATAAAAATCCATTGTGTATATAGACCACATTTTTTTATATAAATTCATCCATTGATGGACACCTCTAAGTTGGTTCCATAGTTTGGTTGTTGTGAATTGTGCTGCTATAAACATGGCTATGCAGGCATCATTGTAGTATGATGACTTTGATTCTTTAGGATAAATCCTGAGCAGTGGTTCAGCTGAGTCATATGGTGGTTCCATGTCTACTCTTTTATCTTTTCCTACTCATTTTTTTAAATTTTAATTTGTTCTTTTTAGTTAGATGTGACATTTTCTTAATCCATTCACCTGCTGAAGAACTTCTAGGTTGGTTCCATAACTTAGCTATTGTGAACTGAGTTGCTTCAAACACTGATATGACTACATCATTGTAGTATGCTGATATTAAGTCCTTTGAGTATATACCAAGGAGTAGGATAACTGGGTCAAATGGTAGTTCCATTCCCAGTTTTCTGAAGAATCTCCATACTGCTTTCCAGTTGGTTGCAATAATTTGCAGTCCTACCAGCAATATATGAATGTGCTTTCTCCCTACATCCTCACCAACATTTTATGTTACTTGTGTTCTTGATAATTGCCATTCTTACTGGAGTGACATAGAATCTCAGTGTAGTTTTAATCTGCATATCTGTAACAGCTACAGATGTTGAAAATTTTTTCATATATTTGTTGATCAATCATATTTCTTCTGTGAAGTACCTCTTCAGTTCCTTTGCCAATTTATTGACTGGATTATTTGTTTTTTCTGGTGTTACGTTTTTTAAGTTCCTTATATATCCTGGAGATTAATGCTCTATCTGAGGTGCATGTGGTAAAAATTTTCTCCCATTCGGTAGGCTCTCTCTTCATGTAATTGATTGTTTCCTTTGCTATGAAGAAGCATTTTAATTTGATACCATTCTGCTTATTGATTCTTGATTTTATTTCTTGTGCTTTAGGAGCCTTGTTGAGGAAGTTGGTTCCTCAGCTGACACGGTGGAGAGTAGGGTCTACATTTTCTTCTAGTAGGTGCAGGGTCTCTGGTCTAACGCGTAGGCCCTTGATCCACTTTGAGTTGATGTTTGTGCAGGGTGAGAGATAGGGGTTAAATTTCATTATACTATATATGGATTTCCAGTTTTCTCAGCACCTTTTATCACTTCTTTTGATAAAGTCCTTCTTAATTTAAGACAATATTGATAAGAAAATATTAATAACACTGTTTTCTCAACCCTCTACTCATTCAGCTTATTAACTGAATTGTCCCAAAATCTACACAGAGTTTCAAACCTCCACACAAAGCAACATATATGTCCTTGATATTAAGAGGGTAGATAGGAGAAGGAGAGGTTTGTTTATGATCAATCTCCACTGTCATACTCAGGACACTGGTTCTTCCTTGGAAAGTACCTCTCTCTATATTCTCAATAATTCAAAGTGATAACACACAATTATAATTTTTCCTTTCTAATTTGGGCCCTGAAAGACTATCATGGTTCTCTAACAAGAGAGAAAAATCCTGCAAAGTAATAAGTATACCAAAAAAAAAAACTGTTTATAATATAGTATAATATAATAACCCCTGACTTCATATAAATTATATCTGGGAACTAGAATAACTTAAACCAATCAGGGGAATTTCCTGCATCCATTAGGAATAATCTGTCAGGTCTGTATTTTCTTAAATGAAGCCACTTGGCTATAATCAAGAGTCTTGGCTACCTGAGACAGGAGAACAGGGACTTCCTGACACACCCCACACCTGAGTCCTTCCCAACAGGTGCAGAAGTCATCAGGTCATACTAAATGACCTATATTTGACCATAAAGCAGGTTCATATCATTTGGAAAAATCAAAGTCCCAGTAAAATAATGACATTCAGTTTGAAAATGCACCAGTTTTTAGGCATGGGTACACTCAGCCCGATAAATCTGAGAACACCATCCACAAATTACATCTCAAATGGTTACTAAGGAATACAGTATCTTTTGCATGGGGTTAGGCTTAATTTCCAATTCTGTAGACTCTCCATTTTTAATTAACTTTTACTTGCCATTAAATATAAAAGTTTAATTTTATATTCGCTCAAAACAAAATTATCTAAAATCAGTGTGAATCTAAGTTTACCATCATTTATATGATCCAAAAATGATGCTCTTGGCTCTCCTCATTTGGAATCCAAATGCTAAGGAACTGTATCGGATTGTACCTCCTTCTTCAACCAAAAATAAAATAAAGTAAGAACTATTAATTAGGGCCCCCCTGTCTTACTAGATGTAAGTGCCCTCATAAATGCACTGAGAGTGACATCAGTTGTTTTAATTAAATTTGTATACACAGACTTAGATGCACTGTTAGAGTTAGCTACCCTCTTTATCCAGTCAGTGATCCACGAGAAGTTGGCTATTATCACAGTCTGCAATGAAAGACACTATAAACTTCATAAAGGAAGTCAGAAGGATCACAAATCAACTGACACTTCTGACAGTCCTGTCTTGACACTATGCTTTGCAAGCAGCACTATTTCAGCCAACTTCTGTGAATGAGATGATAAATTCAATAGGCAGAATTCTGTTCCCATTTTCTCTTATTTGCTCTCTATTACAGATTTTTCTTCCTCTGTACACTTGAAAATTGAGAGGCTGAATCAGAGAGACACTTGACTTGGTGACACTTAACACATGGAATATCTTATTAAAAGGGGGCTCATTCTAATATCCCCAAAGTCTTCCCATACTTTGGTCTCAGAAAACTGATAGTCAATTTAGAGCACAAATAGAAAATCAAGGAATTAATTTTTGGGTAAACTAGCTGTCCATTCCCCTCTCCCTAAAAAAATATAATACCTGAAGGTATAGACTTCTGCGGGTTTCCTAAAATGGCTAAATATTTGTTTTATAATTTGTACTGAAGCCAGTCATTCACTAAGTCCTGCTCAAACACAAGCAATTTCTTACTACCTTCAGCACCTTACTCATAAAAATAAGAGGGCAACTAATATTTGGTGAACAACTTTAATATAAAGGCAAATAACTTCTCAGAAGCAAACACAAACAAATCATTTGAGAAGAGAGACTGTATTGGGGAACAGAGAATATTATAAAACTATACCACACTCTCAGAAATTGAAAATAATCCATAAAATGAAAAGACTGCTATGAAAAGATAGACAAAAAACAACATTCTTGGGAATTAAAATATTTTTTAAAACATGACTTTAAAAACCAATGAAATATTTAGATAATCAAGTTGAGAAAATATCCCAGGAGAAAATACTGAGATACAGGAAACTGGATAGTAGAGATTAAAAAAAAATAAAGGTCTAGAACAGGAAGTATAATACCCAACTATATAAGGTTGCAAAAAATAGAAGATGGAAGAAAGGTTATTTTTCAAATACAATACAATTCATTAAAACTAAAAAGTGATTTTCTGGATGAAAGAACCCATGGAGCATCTACAAGTCAAACGAGAACACCTACAACAAGATATTATATTATGACATTTCTGAACGCTCCTAACTCGTTTGGAGGAAAAAAAAAATGCTCTATAGAGCAATCACAAATCTAAAAGACTTTGGACTCCTCTGTGGAGAGTACTGAAAGGTAAAAGACAGAGGAGAAATACTTCCAAATCCATCTAGTCAGGATAGGCTTTGCTATTGCGTGATAACAACCAACCTCAAAACCTCAAAGCTAAATATTTAAGTTTACTTCTCACTCATGCACTCCAGGATGAGCTATCCAGAGTAGCATCCTACGTGGTGACTCCAAGATTCAAGAATGCTTAGACTTACAGCTCCACCATCTCAGTACTTGGCATCCAAGTGAGCTGTGACAATGGATTAAAGAAAGTTTGTAGACTATACTGGCTCTCAAATGCTTTGGTCCAGAATTTACATATGACCTCCACTTACAGCTGATTATCCATAGCTGATAGAAAGGCCCCATCTGAATACAAATGGGCTGAGATCTGTTACCCTGGTGGCATCTTAAGTAACAGAACAGAATTAGCTACAGAAGACCTCCAAAAGTCTCCAGGAGCTCACTGTCAATCAAATGAGGAAAAAAAAAAAAGACTAAGATATTTTCAGAAATGTATGAGAACAGAAAAAGGAAAAAATAAAAATATATCTCTATGAGCTCTTTTTCAGGAAGTTGTTGAAAGATTTGCTCCACGAATTCTGGGATTCATGAAACAGAAAAGAAAGGTCAAGGGTATCTAGAAAATGATTGAAAAGGTAGAGAGACCAGGCTAGCAATAGTGAAGCCAGGTAAAAAAATAAAAAGTCCAGAACAGCACAGATAAACAGGGGACATCAAGAAGCATGTTCTAACACTGAAATTAAAGTGGAAAGCCTTCCTAATATGATTGTCACTCTCTAAAAGCAATTGCTATTTTTATGAGATATTATGAGGGTGAATTAATGTAGTATGTTAAATAACAAACCCTCAAAATATATCCACTTCCTGTTACTCACAATATGAGTGTGTTGCCTTATAAAGCAAACGTAATTTGTGGATGTGATTTAAATTAAAACTCTTGAGATGGGGAGATTATCCTAGACTATGGGAGAAGGCGGTAGGTTCTAAACATAATCACAAAGGCATGAAATCACAGTACATTATATGAATTAAAATATTGAAAATATTGGTATATTTCTAATAAAATGTAAGTCTTAACATAAACTTGTTATGTGCATATTATGACATTACTGGAGTTTGTGTACCTTTACAGGTGGAAAAATGTAAAAGATAAATCTTCACTTGAATAACAGGAAAGCAGTAGACTACATATATGACTAAAAAAACAGCAGCCTCAAGTATGGTACAAATATGAAGGAAATGGATTTAGATCACAGCTAGGTATCAAATTAGTGCTGCTACTGAAAAAAAATAAAGCTATATAATTTTTTTTAAAAAATTTCTGTTTGAGGGTATCAGAATGTTAATGAGGTAAGCAGATTTGAGACTCAGGATAAAAGGAAAATTTCTCAGGCTTTGTTTCATGCATCAACTTTTCTGCTTGGGTCATTTACCAATTTTTAAAGCAAAGCAAAGAGGACAAAAAGGTCAGATCGAGGGTGGCTCCTGAAATGCAGAGATTTGAGTGGAGTTTGAGGTTCCCAAGACTTTGAGGCTAACTCCTTTAGAAAAGGAAGGTAAGGTCAGGCCCCACTCTTGGGACTCAGTTTTTCAGTACAGGCATGTTGTAATCAAGTGATTTGGGACTGGGGACTAACAAGCCCAGCAGAAAGTAACATGGAGTTTCCACATCATTTTACTCTAGGAAGACAGGTGGGTCAGAGCCTACAAGGCAAAGGCTGTAAGAGAGATAAAAGTCTCCATCAGGAATCCTGAAGAACTAAACCATAAAAAATTATTGGTAAACTGAGTCCAACAGTATAAAGAAAAAATGAAAAAGAGAACAGAGCAAAACTATAAATACCTGGTGAATTTATTGGTGAGGGAGAATAGGAGAAGTCCTTGTAGTTTTCTTAATTAATTCTCTTTAAAATTATACCAAATTGTTTAAGAGCATAAGGGAGTGTGTGAAATAAAAAACAAGAAAAGTAACCAAAATACAATAAGGTAAATGGAGAAAGAGTCTTTTAATATCCTGATGTCCACTCTGAATAAAAATAGTAACAAATTCCTTTGCCTTTCTGCATGAGAATTTCCCCTTGGTTAACTGGCTAGTTCTGCTCCCCTGGAAACCAGATGTGGCTTATTTGAGTCTTATCTATCCAATTTTCAGCTAAACCTAAAGTCTTTTATTTTTCTATAATATTTTTAGTTGTAGATGGACACAATACCTGTATTTTATTTATTTATAGGTGATGCTGAGGATCAAACCCAGTGCTTCGCACATGCTAGGCAAGCACTCTACCACTGAGCCACAACCCCAGTCCCTAAAATCTTTCTTTGACTGTTCATTAAATATCTAATCAGAATTGACTATCTGCTGGATCATAAAGCAAGTATCAAAACATTTCAAAGGGTGCAACTCATGTATGTTTTCTGACAACACAGAATTAAATAATATTAAGCTAAAAATCATAAGAAAATATAACCCAAATGCCCAAATATTGAGAACTCAAGCATCATGCTTATGAATAGCCTATGAATCAAAGAAAAATAACTGAAAATTAGAAAACATTTTAAACATGATGGTGATACAATTTATACACCAAAAGCTGTGGGATCTGAAGCTGTGATTAGAAAATTTATGTATGAATGCATCCGATGGGAAAAGAAAGGCTAAAATCAAGGTTTCAGCTCAAGATATTAAAATGTCTACAAAAGAAATTAAATCCATAATTAAATATCTTCTGATTAAACACTCCAAGCCCAAGTAAATTTATTAAACTTATATAAAATAAATAATGCTTATTTTATTAGGCAACATCTGACAAAATCATCATTAATGGCAACATCTGACAAAAACATCACAAAAAAGGCAAAACATAGGCCATTATAGGCCAGTCTTTCTAATGAATATAAATTCAAAAATCTGAAGCAAAATATTTTTTAATCAAATCCAGATCATAATCTATAAAAGGAAACTGTAGGGATAAAAAAATGAGTTTATTTTTAGGAGAGCATTTACCATTAAAAATCAAGGTAACTTTCCACATCAATATGAATAAGAAGGAAAAAAACCAAATATCTCCTTAGAGGTAGGAAAATATATATATAATAAATTGACTACCTTCCCATGACTTAAAACGTTGGGAAGTCAACTCAAAGTGGATCAAGGAGCTAGATATCAAATCAGAGACTCTGCATCTGATAGAAGAAAAAGTTGGCTCCGATCTACATATTGTGGGGACGGGCTCCAAATTCCTTAATAGGACACCCATAGCACAAGAGTTAATAACAAGAATCAACAAATGGGACTTACTTAAACTAAAAAGTTTTTTCTCAGCAAGAGAAACAATAAGAGAGGTAAATAGGGAGCCTACATCCTGGGAACAAATTTTTACTCCTCACACTTCAGATAGAGCCCTAATATCCAGAGTATACAAAGAACTCAAAAAATTAGACAATAAGATAACAAATAGCCCAATCAACAAATGGGCCAAGGACCTGAACAGACACTTCTCAGAGGAGGATATACAATCAATCAACAAGTACATAAAAAAATGCTCTCCATCTCTAGCAGTCAGAGAAATGCAAATCAAAACCACCCTAAGATACCATCTCACTCCAGTAAGATTGGCAGCCAATATGAAGTCAAACAACAACAAGTGCTGGGGAGGATGTGGGGAAAAGGGTACACTTGTACATTGCTGGTGGAACTGCAAACTGGTGCGGCCAATTTGGAAAGCAGTATGGAGATTCCTGGGAAAGCTGGGAATGGAACCACCATTTGACCCAGCTATTCCCCTTCTCGGACTATTTCCTGAAGACCTTAAAAGAGCACACTACAGGGATACTGCCACATCGATGTTCATAGCAGCACAATTCACAATTGCTAGACTGTGGAATCAACCCAGATGCCCTTCGATAGATGAATGGATAAAAAAAAAAAATGTGGCATTTATACACCATGGAGTATTACGCAGCACTAAAAAAGGACAAAATCATGGAATTTGCAGGGAAATGGATGGCACTAGAGCAGATTATGCTTAGTGAAGCTAGCCAATCCCTAAAAAACAAATACCAAATGTCTTCTTTGATATAATGAGAGCAACTAAGAACAGAACAGGGAGGAAGAGCAGGAAGAAAAGATTAACATTAAACAGAGACATGAGGTGGGAGGGAAAGGGAGAAAAAAATGGAAATCACATGGAAATGGAGGGAGACCCTCATTGTTATACAAAATTACATATAAGAGGTTATGAGGGGAATGGGATAACAAACATGGAGGGAAATGAATTACAGTAGATGGGGTAGAGAGAGAAGATGGGAGGGGAGGGGAGGGGGGATATTAGAGGATAGGAAAGGTAGCAGAATACAACAATTACTAATATGGCAGTATGTAAAAATGTGATGTGTAACCGACGTGATTCTGCAATCTGTATTTGGGGTAAAAATGGGAGTTCATAACCCACTTGATTCTAATGTATGAAATATGATTTGTCAAGAGCTTTGTAATGTTGTGAACATCCAATAAAAAAAAGAAATCTAAAATAATGATAATAATAAAAAAAAAGTTGGGAAATAAGCAACAGTTAATTTGCAGACACTGTATACATGGAGGTATTTATAAAATGCATGAAGCAAACATTATAATTAAATTTGAAATATTAAAAGCTTGACTTATAAGACCTGGAATGAAAAAAATTTATCCACTCATGCTAATTTGAGTGAATATGACACTGAAGATTCTAGAAACAAGGCCAAGAAATTAATACAGATAAGATTTGAAAGATATAAAATAGTCATTATTTGTGGATGTCATGATTATGCATATAGGATAATCCAAAGAACCTCTAGTCAAATGATTAAAATTATTTTAGCAAGGTCTCTGAAAAAAAGATTTAGACACAATTTTTAATTTATGTGTTTATATGAACAATAGTAATTAGAAAGTAAGAAAATCTATATTTGCTCTAAAAATATCAAATTCTTAGGAGCAAATCTAATAGAAATACAACTTACATAAAACTACAAAATATTATTAAGGAACTTAATAAGGCTTAGAGAAATTAATACCATTCTTATGCATGAAAAGATACAAAATTGTGGAACTGTCAGTTTTCTGCAAATTTATCTATAGTTTTGGGAAATTCCAATTTCGATCTCAGAAAATATTTGTGGAAATTGACAGGCTGATATTTAAAGTTATATGGGGATGTAAAGGGCCTAAAATTGGTAATGAAATCTTGAAGGAAAGAAATACTGAAGAGCTCATACTGCAAGATATCAAAATTGATTAAAGCTACAGAAATTAAGTAATGATGATTTAGGCAACTATGACACTTATATTTACTAGGGGAAAGAACAGAGAAGTGGTATAGGATCAAGTGGATATCTATATGGGGATTAAATGAATTGACCCTTAAAAATACACAAAAATAAACTTCGTATCTAAATATGAATACTAAAACCACAAAGGAAAAAAAACAGGAAAAATCTTTCATGATCTTAGGTCAGGCAAATATATTGAAAAGTAAATAAAGCACTAGAGGAAATTTTTAATAAATTTGGCCTCTACTAGAATTTAAAATATTTATAATAATTCAACATTAGGGGAGTAAAACAAGTCACAGACTGAATTTGCATTATCCAACTTTGACAAATGATTCACACTCTCAGATACACAAAATATTCCTATAAATGTATAAGAAATCAACTTTTAATCTAATGTTTTTAAAAGAGTAAAATACTTGAAGAAGCACTTGAAGAAGAATAAAGAAGAATATACAAATAGCCAAAAAGCATATTAAAAGAAAAATACAAATTAAGAACAAGACAACATCACCATACTCCCACCAGTATGACTAAAATTATAAAGATTGACAGACAATTCCAAGTACTTCTAAGGAAGTGGAGCAAGTGGAACTCTCATAGATTGCTAGTGGAGGTATAAATTGGTACAACCTCTTTGGAACTCTGTTAAGTATTTCCTAAAGCACATGTATAACCTATGTTCTATCCTTTCTTCTACTGAGTATATACTATTTGGGTACTGTGCACCTAAATAAATGGGTGCTTATATTTACCAAAATATATGTACCAAAATGTGTATAGCAGTTTTGCTCATATGAGACAAAAATTGGAACCAATTTAAATATCCCTTAACAGTAAATGAATGTATACAGCTTATACATTAGAAATGAAAGAAATAGACACCTACTTCATGAGCTAATATCACAGATAACATAGCTAAGAAAATAAAAGCCAGGTCCTCTACACACAATGGAATTTCATTAAAGAAGAATAAAATTATGTCACTTTCAGAAAAAAAATGGATGGAACTAGATAGAGAACATTATGCTAAGTGATACAAACCAGATTCAGGAAGTCGAGTAGCATGTGTTTTCTCTCATGTGCAGAGACTAGAGAGAAAAAAAAAGGAAAGGAAAGGGACCTCCTAAAACACAAGAGAGACCATTGGAGTAAAGGAAAGGAATCAGGAGAAGGAGGAGGGGAAGGAAAAGGAGTTGTGAGGAAGGAGACAGATCATTTTATTCTATGTGCATGCACTAATATATCACAATGAAGACCACGATTATGTATAAATATACTTCACCAACAATTTAAAAAAAAACAGATACAAAAAATGTAAACTATATAGTGCAATTTACATGAAGTTTAAAGATAAAAAAAAAACACTGTGACTTAGCTCAGGATAGTGGTTACTTTTGGGAAAATTATGAAAGTTTTAGGAAATGCCAGAAAAATTCTGTATATGTTGATCTTGGTGGTACTGATAGGATATTATACATATGCAAAAGTTCACTAAGGTAATTTGTCTCAAAAATAAATACATACAGGGCTGGAGTTGTGGCTCAGAGGTAGAGCACTTGCCTACCATGCGTGAGGCACTGGGTTCAATCCTCAGCGCCACATAAAAATGAAATAAAGATATTGTTATGACTAAAAATAAATATTAACAATAAATAAATATATACATACATACATTCAGCATAATAAGATACCACAACACAATCACAAAACAACGGAATGTAAAATTTAGATAATGCTAAGTTTTTGTAGAAATACTGGACTACATTAAACTGAGACTATCAACAAGATAGTTATTTAAGGGAAAAAAATGAGTCTCAGAATCTATTATCTGCTGACATTCAGTTCTGAAACAAGTTGTTGTACTATGAAGATTAACACGAAGACAGCAGTTCTTGTCTATCTGGAATATTTTTGTTTTAAAATAGGCAGTAAGAAAAAAAGTGTAAAGTTTTATATGCATTAAAGAGAGAAGCTGTTGATTACCTGTTCACCTTGCTGGTGTACCTGTCTAAAGAAATGATTTCCTTTTTCTTTACGTCTATAAAATACCAGTACCAACTTCTTTCACTTCATTTTTGTATTATATAATGAAATAGCTTCCAGAAGAAAAAATAATCATGATCAGCTATAGGTCATGTATTAAGCATTATTCACCTCTCCACAGAGTGAGCAAATGTTGTACCAAATTGTAACAGAGGATCCTTTCCTAGTTCCCCAAAATATTTTTGTATTTTTATGGCTTTATCTGCCTGTATAACTGGATCAAACCCAAACCATGGATTTCAAATTATTCTGGGTGGTTTTTCCTAACCTATACAATTGAAAAAGGTGAATTTTCTCCAGATCACAAACATCAAAATTCCAGAACAAATTGTCACGTCATCACCAGCTTCAAAAGTACTAATATAAGCCACTGAAGGATCTCAGATCAGGAATGATTGAGCATGCTCTACTAAAGTTGAATGTTTTTTCTGATTTATTACCAATTTTATGGTAGGAACTAGCCAAGAATTAGAGGATAGGCACATCGACCCCTTCTGTCAATAAGTTAACCAGTAAGGTATCTATTATTTCATTTAAAGAGTGTCTAATATTTAAAATCATGACTATATACTACTGTCTTTTTCAAAGCTCTTAGGAATTATAGAATTTATATTGAAATACACACACACTCTCACATACACACACATATATACAAATTATATATATATGCAAAAGCTAGAAATGATCACTTTGTATATACTTTCTTATATATGACCAAGTTATCAGCTAGGCCTTACTTAAATTGAGCTTCCAATCACACAGCTTGTAAATTGTATTCCCCTACTTGGAAGCCTTTAATCATAAACCTATGAAGTGTTAACATGATAGTATGCTGTATTGGTGCACACTTCTGCAAACTCTCTTGAGCTGCTTTTTTATCGTGTCTCCCTGTCACCCAAGCACGTGTGTGCCCTCTCAATATTGCCCTTATCAACAAGTGATGGGAACCAGATGTTCACTGATTTCTACCATAAACATAAGTGAATATACATAGAGGAAGCATTTTTACCATTTATTCACATCCATCATTGTGAGTAAACATCAGAGTTGGAGCATATCCCATATGCCACAGAGCTTCCTACCATATCTCTAAATCTTTCAAGCCCTCATAAAAGCTCTGATTGCAAGTAGTGTTAGATAACAATTTTGATAAGGTGTGGTCCTACGTATGTTTATAACCCTTTATTCCAACTAGTAAACCTTAATGTCTGTGCATAAAGTTTTTAAATTCAAAGTGATTATTGAATACTTCCAGCAGAAATAATGGGGGCATAGTCAGTGAACTCAAATACACAAAGATGTCAAGCAATGGGGTTCTAGGAAAAGAATTCCAATGTACCCCATAAAAATGACCAGAAGAAAATTTCAACCAGCAACTATTTTACAAAGTGTACCCAAATATCAGGTTATTTGATATTTTCTGTTTTGTTTCATAGGTTTCACTTTGTAGAGCAGTTTTGAGTTCATAATAAAATTGAGCTGAACATAATAAAATTGAGTTTCAATACATGCTCTGCATACCCATCTCACATACACAGCCTACCCACTATCACCACTCCACCACAGAATGGGACATTGGTTACAATTTATGAAACAACATGGATACATTATCACATAATCACATTAGGACTCACTTTTGGTGTTATAATTCTATGGGTTTTGACAAATATATAATGTTATATATCTACCATTATATATCATATGGTGTATTTTCAGTGCCCTAAAAATCCTCTGTACTCTGCCCCACAACACCTGGCCACCACTGGTCTTCTTACTGTCCAATGTTGCCTTTCCCAGAATGTCAAATATAGTTGGAATCATGTTGTTGTTGTTGTTGTTCAAACATAAGAATCATGTATCTTTTTCAATTACTTTCTTTCACTTAGTAGCATTCATTGAAAGTTCATCCAAGTTCATCCATGGCTGACTAGCTCTCATTACTATTTTTTTTACTTCTGAATAATATTTCAGTGTCAGTGTATACCACAGTTTATTTATCCATTTACCTACCAAATGGAAGCAAATTAGTTGCTTCAAAGTTTGGGCAATTATTAAAAAAAGCTGCTGTCAACACCCACTTGTGGGTTTTTCTGGGAACATAGGTTTTCAACTTATTTGGGTAAATACCAAGGAGCATGAGGGCTGAATTGTAAGGTATGTTTAGTTTTGTAAGTAACTGCCAAACTGTCTTCCAAAGTAGCTGTCCTGTTCTGCAGTCCCACAGAGAATGAGTTCCTTTGCTTTACATCCTCCCCATCTTCTAGCGTTGCCAGGGCTTTGGGTTCTGCCTACTCTAAGGACTGATACCTCAATCTAATTTGCAATCCCTAATGACAATGATGTTAAGCATCTATTCACATGCTCTTTGGTCTCCTATAAATCTTCTTTGGTGAGCCATCTGTTCAGATAACCACCCCCCATACCACCTCTCGGTTTCCTGTTTGAGAGGTTTCTGTTTCCCTGTTTTCAATTTCCCTCTTCTTTCCTGCATCCATTCCTGCACCCACTAAAGGCATTCTTCATTTCTGTTACAGTGTTTTCCTATCCAGCATTTCATTTTGATGTTTTCTCAGTTTCCATCTCTCCATTTGGTCTTGAAAGCTGTCGGCTTTTTCCATTGGAGACCTGAACGTTATTAATCACAGTTATTTTGAATTCCAGCATAATGCCTTCTCTGAGTCTATTTCAGGTGATTTCTTTCTCTTCAGACTGTAGTTCGTTTGCCTTTATAATTTTGTGTTGAAACCTGGGCATCTTCTATCTTCAATACGTACTGAGGTTAAAGAGACCTTTGTGAGAGACTTTATATTAATCTACCCAAGAGTTGGGCTGTGTTTGATGTTTGTTATGGCTACAGGCACCAGAGGCTTGAAAATCCTTCTACTGACCTTGTTTCTGTCCCTCATTGGCTGCAGGGCTTCCCTTTGTTCTTGTCCTTTGAGAAAGTCCTGCATCCTGCAGCTTTTTCAGAAATCATCCCCTATTGTTATACTGCAGGGTGGTAGGGGGTGAAGGAAGCAAAATTTTCTATAACCTGCTTAAGCCTCAGTGCGCTTGTGGCTTGGGGACAAGCCTTCCCAGGTGTTCTGTCTTTTCTCTAGGAATCCAGTTCTTCCCTGATGACTTTATACTTCATTCCCTGACTCTGATAATCCAAATTTATTATCCTGGAGGCCATCTCCCTAGTTCATTGATGTTTCTGTTTTGTTTGGGTCCCTTTAGATGAAACAGCATGTTTGGAACCATCTCCAGCTGGAAGGAGCTTTGTGCATTATCCTCTGGTGAAGTAAGTTTTCCTATAGAACGTTACTTTGTCACGGGAAAGTTACACAATGGCTATGTTTCTTTTTCTCATGCCAAAGCCAAGAGGGACTTTTGTTGGATCCTCAGCCTGGAAAAACTAGCAGGGATCTTGCAGGGAAAGCTCATGATTAGTTCCCCCTATGCTAGTTCTCAGAAGCACACACCCAGCCTCCAGCAACTCTACAAAGAGCTAGTTGTCCTGACACTGACAGTAAGGGTGACCATCTCCTACTCAAGGAAAGCAGATTCTGCTGTGTCTTACAGGATGCACCTGTCCTTCCAGGCTCCAGGAGGACAGTTTTCTATCTGATGGGACCCCCAAAAAGTCACTGATCATCAATTTTTCCAATATCCCTTGTTGCACAGACAGGGATGATGAATTTCAAGCTCTATACATGTTGGAGCTGAAACTGGAAGTGAGATTACTGGTTTCATACTGTTTTGTGGCTTTGACTTTCCCTAGGAATTCAGTTTTCCACTATCAATAAACTGTCCTAATAATTTTTAAATCAACAACCATCTGGAAATGGAAATGTTCCATAAAACGATTTTAAAACATTTGCTTTTCAAATTTTTTTAAAAGTTGTCCCACACAATTAAACTGTTTTCAATCATCTTTAGAAATGATAAGAAAAAAAGGAACTTTATTTCTCATGTGATATGTATACTAGAATAAATGCTTGAACGCAGGGTGTTCATTATAGCACTGTGAATTCTATAAGAGACTGTCAACTTTTTGTTGGAACAGTTAGGCTTCTAGCAGACTGAAATGAGGGGTTGGACTCTGGTTTGGGGTTTTAGTCTTGAATAAGAATGAATCAGCTGGTACTAAGTATACCAGATTACATCATGATGCTGAAGTTACCACAATGTAAGAATAGAGAAAAGGCATTTTGCTTTTCCCTCTTAGATCTGAGTTTAATGGGCCCTTGCATTTCAACTAGCTAGTGGAAACACATCTTTCTCTTTTGTACATTCCTGCTTTTCACTTGTGAGCTTTAAATTCATCTCCCACTAGGGCAGTAGAATGTTTTTTTCCAACTTGTTATTGGATATTTGCACTCTTATCTCCATCCTGTAAGCTCAATGTACTAGTGGATGATAACTTAGGGTCCATTTCAGGTCTTTTGTTATAACAATACAAAACAGACTGAACAAAACTGCAGGTATTTCTGGGCCCAGTGGCACAGTGGCTGAGGCAGGAGGATCACAAGTTCAAAGTCAGTCTTAGCAAAAATGATATGATATATACTCAATGAGACCCTGTCTCTAAATAAAATACAAAATCGAGTTGGGGATGTGGCTCAGTGGTTGAGCGCCCTGAGTTCAATCCCCAGTATCCCCCCAAAATGCAGATATTGAAAATAGAACAATTATTTTTCTAGAATCTTTATATGGTCTGTCCCAAAGCCATTTCCAGGCCTAAACCAGTAAAGCTTTAAAAAAATTATTCTGTATTTGTTTCAAAAATCAAAGCATTATGGAGATTTTGGTGGTCTGCTTGAATTTTAAGCCTAAAAGACCTTTTATTTTATTCTCACATTACTTTACAGATGAGAAACAGATAAGACTTTGCAACATTACAAAGAATACACACAAATAGATAGAGACAAAACCAAAACCAAAACCCAAGTCTCCTCAAGTTATTTATATTGGAGCAACTTGCTAAAATCCAATAAAATATTATTATAATTATAATTTATGATTCTCTTTTCATGTTAAATCACTCTCTGATTTTCATAAAAAGAAAACTAGTATTTCTAATTGTGGTTTGAATTTCCCATTTCCTCCTGTTTATTCTTGTCTCCTGATTCATTCTGAAGCTCGGTGTTGAAATGGTTCCATGTGGACAGGACAGGCTCAGCTACCTGAGGAAACCTTCTGAGTCTGATGGTATCCCTTGCCTGGTTCATCTCAGGTAAGAGCCAGCCTTTCTGGCTATCAAGAATTTACCTCATACCTCTTATCTTCTAAAACATGGGACTCTGAAGGCTAGTACAAGTCTCCACAGTACTGGTACAGAAGGAAATTTCTGCCCATTGTATTTTATTTCTCCCTTCACTTGAATGTAGATTACTCCTGCATGCAAGAGAAGCTCCCAAAAGATGCTACCTGCAACTATCCATATTCTTCTAATGGACCCTAAGTTATCATCCACTAATACATTGAGCTTAGAGGATGGAGATGAGTGCAAATATCCAATAAGAAGTTAGAAAAAAACATTCCACTGCCCTGGTGGGAGATGAGTTTAAAGCTTGCAAGTGAAAAGCAAGAATGTACAAAGGAGAAAGATGTGTTTCCACTAGCTAGTTGAAATGCAAGGGCCCATTAAACTCAGAGATCTAAGAGGGAAAAGCAAAGTGTCTTTTCTCTATTCTTACATTGTGGCAGATTCAGCATCATGATGTAATCTGGTATATTTAGTATCAGCTGAATCACTCTCATTGAAACTTCCTCTTCTTGTCTAATTTCAGGGCTTTACTTTTAAATACCACCTCCTCCTATTTCCTAGTAAGAAATATTTTGGTGCATTTAGAGTAAAGTAATCAAGATGGTTAACTTACTAATGAAATAAACCTACAAATGTCAAGAATTTCTCAGGGCTGTCATTAAAATAATATCCTTGAGGGTTTATGGTACTACAGCTAACTGGACTGTTCTAACAGAACGTGAAATGAAACAAAAGAAGGTATGGCATAAAATGTTCAGATTCAACGGTACAGGGAGACTACCTGAAGGATTTGCTGGAGTTATAATCACCTTAAACTAGGGAGTAGAAATAAGTGGATGCTGCGGTTTGGTTAATATGTCCTCAGGGTAGTGCTAGCATGGAACCCTCAGGAGGTAGGGTTTAGTAGGCAGTCTTTAGGTCATTGGGATGTGCCGTTGAAGAGGATCATGGGATTCCCCTCTCGTGCTGTTTTCTCTTTACTTCTGGGCTCCAGGTAAACAGTTCTGCTCTACCACAGAGTGGTTTTGCTTTGCTACATGCTCCTATCATGATGATCTAAACTTGTCAAAATCCCAAAGCAATGGAATTGCTAATCCCAGACTGCAATTTCCAAAACTGAAAGAAAAGGAAAAAAAAAAATAAACCTTTCTCTTCATAAGATCATTGTCTCAGCTGTTTTATTATAGTGATGGAAAGCTAATGCAACAGGACAATACCACTTCTGTGTATTGAGCCAGGAAATCTGTAGAGGAAACACTTAGGAAGAGAATACCTTCATATTTAGAGAACCATCCAAATCAAGGAAAATAAAATACAAAGGCTAAAGAACCGTGTCTTTAGTGTAGATGTGGTAAATAAGATGAAGATTCTGAAAATACAGCCTTGCCAGGTGCTATGGCACATGCCTATAATCCTAGTGGCTCAGGAGGCTGAGGCAGGATGATGACAAGTTCAAAGCCACAGCACCTTAGCGAGGTCCTCAGCAACTTAGCAAGACCTTGTCTCAAAATAAAAAATAAAAAGAACCGGGGATGTGGCTTAGTGGTTAAGTACCCCTGCATTCAATCCCCAGTACCAAGACAGAGAGAGAGAAAGAGAGAGAGAGAGAGAGGTTATATGTCTCACTGCTTAAGAAACTAATTGCTAAGGCCTTTCTCATTTGTACCATCTCCTCCCATCATTGGACCACATTTCTGAAATCTATCCCTCCATACTATATGAGAACCAGTCAACTGAATTTATGTGAAACTCTGTTTACTTACATAAAATCATGAGGCTACTCATGGCTTTTGCCCTCATGGAACTTTCAATCTAAATATGTGATTCACAACTAATTACCATAAACTCAGTAGCTTAAAACAACACCATTTATTAGCATATGGTTCTGCAGGCAGAAGTGTAAGTGGGGTGGTGAGATTCTTTGGTCAAACTATCAGAAGACCAAAATTAAGGTGCCACCTGGGCTGAGGTTTTATCTACAGGCTTTAGGGAAGACTCTACTTCCAGGTTCCTTCGGCTTATTGAAAAACTTCAGGCCCTTTCAATTGTATGGCTAATGTCCCTGTTTCCTTGGTGGCTGCTGGTAGGAATTATTCATGGCTCTTAGGCTATCTTCTGGTCTTTGCAGCTGCTGCTTCCCCTTCTACAAGGAAGGACCAGTGAGTCAAAACTTTATTATCCTTCAAGTCCCTCTGACTTCCCTTCTCCCTTCCTCCTTGCTACCAGCCAGAGAAAGCTCTCTAAAGTACTCATGTGATTAGATCATGAGGCTACCCAGGAAACCTTGGATCCAAAGGCTAACTGTAGGGGGTGACAGCCAGCATCTCATTGGGGGGGGGGGGGGGTTCCTTCCTGCCAAGGAAAGTGTGAGCCACCTGAGAAATTAAAGTCTAGAATAATTAATGAAGAACAAAAGACAAAGAGTCAGAAATATATTTTTCAAATGCAGAGCCCCTGATAAATCCAGCCCACATGGGATCTGGAACTGGACAAGACAAAATGGCTTTGGTGGTTCATTTAAGGGGATATGTCAAAGTCAGGGATAAGGTTTCAAGGGTGAAGTCTTGCTTTGTGATGTCTTGCAGTCAGCAGGTTGACTGATATCTTGGCAGGTCCATCTCAGGTGCTATGTGGGGCATGGCAGAGAGCAACAGAAATTCACAATGTCTCTGGGCAGGTCTTACAAAGAGGAAGAGGAAATGTCCACTGGTGGTTCCCAGACACCAGATGTTCCTATGCACTAGACTATGATGCGTGGTGGCCCACACACAGCCCATGGATGGCTCATGACAGCCAACCATGCCATGTAACATAGAAGAACCGGGGCAGTGATGGTTTATCATATTTACAGGTTCCAGGGATGAGTGTATAGAATACATTGTACAAGAACATGTATACCCAACATCTTGTATAAAATTGCATTGGAATTTATTTATTTAATGGTGCTGAGGATTGAATCCAGTGCCTTGTGCATGCTAGATGAGAACCAGTACTCTTCCTGAGGCCCTGATATTGTAATGGAACCACTACTAGATGGCAAATTTCCACAATCAATAAAGGTTAAGGAGAGGTGAAAACTCAGAGGACATGAAGAGTAAGTTCCGGAAGGTCCTAGAGCCAAAGCGGGTGCAATTTCATACCAAGACACAGAATTCACAAGAACTGTCACTAGTACTTCATGAGTAGGTGAGACGAAGAAAAAGACCTTTGAGAAGTATGATCCAGGCAGGAGATTGAAATCAGAACTATGGGATACTACAATGACCCGGAATGGGTCCTTCCCCGGCCCAGCTGTGCTCTTCACGGGTGCACCTGTGGCTGATACATAATGCAATGTGCTTAAGAGGCCCCAACTATCCTCTGCTCCGACATATGTTTTGTGAAGCATGCATTCATCTTTTAATTGGAAATAAATCCACCATGTGAAATAATTCATGAAAATATTTTGTTTCAGTAGTAAGTGAATTTCTTGAACACAAAATGTACTGTCCATGAGTATATAATGCATGTGTACTCCATATACAAGAAACATATATTCCCTCCTCTTCACAAACACCAGATGATTATTTTAGGAAGACTATATACTATAGTTTGGGTGTCATTTGTTCTCAGAAAGGTTCACATGTTGGAAGCCTGGTCCACAGATTGGTTATTTTTGGGGGGTATGGGACCTTGAAGAGGTAGGACCTAATGACAGGTCCTTAGCTATTGAGGGCACTGCCCTCAGACAGAAATATTGGTCTCCTGGCGTGAGTTCTTCCAAGAATTGTTATAAAAGCCTGAGCCTGATTCCGGAATCCCTCCCTATCTGGCTTTGTTCCAATATATGATCCTTATTCTATCAAGTTCTTTGCCATGTACCATGGAGTACTCACAAGAGCTGGTGATATGATGCTGTTTGAACATTCTGCCTCCAAAACTATGAGTTAAATAAACCTTCTTTTCTTCATAGGTAGCCTTCCTCAGGTAATTTATGACAGTAATGAAAAACTAACACACCATATGTAAAACAGATACATTATCTAAAGGGATATTTACTCCACTACATTCTTCACGTATAAATATATACTTTTTGTTATAGTAACAAGACCAGAGGTGGGAACCTATCCAGGCTCAGGTTAATTGTCTTCATTTATTATCTTAGATTTAAGTAAAGAGAAACACAAAACTTTTTCTCTCACATTTGGAGTCTGAAAAGACTTTCTCTTGCTTTTTACAGATTGGACCATGTAAGGTAAGAACATTTTATTGCCAAGAGGGAATCCTGACTAAAGGTAAAGCCTTCACATGAAGAAAGTAATCAACAAACTATAGCAGAAATATGCAACTGAAGCCCTTATCATACCTGGAGACGGTCACAGCAGTGGAGTGAAAGAAAACATTTCCATATAATTTAAGCAAGTCGGTATTCCATTTTCTCTCCTTTGCAACTGCAAGCATCTTGCCAGATACAATGAGGCATATAAAAATGACAAATAAAAGAATGAAGTTAAAGACACAAGATCTGTTTTTTAGTGTCTCTTTGCATCATGATTATAAAGGAAAGTATTCTGGATTCTAATAGCAATTTCAGTGCAGAACATTACATCTAAGGTGAAAAGAGTATTTTGTTAATGCAGAGCAAACCTGCTATTAAATTAAGTTTGAGAAAGAAATAAGGCAGAAAGCAAACTTTCTATTTCTTAACTCACTGCAGGGGAACTAATTTCCATTTTCATTTTCTCAGTTTTTCCTCATTACATTTGATTTGTTAGCAATGGAATAAGCTTTCATTTTTCAACCTTCTCTGTGAGCTTCATGCACCACTACACAGCAACTGTGTAAATCGGTATATTGGTGATGGTAATAAAGTGCTTGCAACCCACAAGAACACCTACATAATATTCAAATTGCCCTCGTGAAAGCTGGTTGCTGCTGGGTGCTAAGTTCAGATATCACATTTGTCAAATGGTATAATCATCTCCTTGCCTGAAGACAAGCAACTAGGGAACTTCAGGAATGCCAGCCAGCATTTAGCCAAGCGAAACTCCCTGGAGGCAAAGATGGCCAAAAGAGACACACCATGAAAAACACATAGGCAATCAGTCTTTTCAAAAATTAGCTGAAAAACTCAGTGTTTTGGCTCATCAGCACAAAGTGACAGTGGGAGGTATCACCTAATTTGAAAACTCCCTCAATATGAAGAAAGCAGACAGTCTTAAATGAAATGCGTGAGCCAGAAAGTTATGCCTTCCATATGGAAAAATAAAAGACCCAGAATAGCAAAAGCAATACTAAGCAGAAAGTGTGAATCAGGCGGTATTGCGATACCAGACTTCAAACTATATTACAGAGCAATAGTAACAAAAACAGCATGGTACTGGTACCAAAACAGGCAGGTGGACCAATGGTACAGAATAGAGGACACAGAGACTAATCCACAAAGTTACAACTATCTTATATTTGATAAAGGGGCTAAAAGCATGCAATGGAGGAAGGATAGCATCTTCAACAAATGGTGTTGGGAAAACTGGAAATCCATATGCAACAAAATGAAACTGAATCCCTTTCTTTCTCCATGCACAAAAGTTAACTCAAAATGGATCAAGGAGCTTGATATCAAATCAGAGACTCTGCGTCTGATAGAAGAAAAAGTTGGCCCCGATCTACATATTGTAGGGTCGGGCTCCAAATTCCTTAATAGGACACCCATAGCACAAGAGTTAATAACAAGAATCAACAAATGGGACTTACTTAAACTAAAAAGTTTTTTCACAGCAAGAGAAACAATAAGAGAGGTAAATAGGGAGCCTACATCATGGGAACAAATCTTTACTCCTCACACTTCAGATAGAGCCCTAATATCCAGAGTATACAAAGAACTCAAAAAATTAGACAACAAGATAACAAATAACCCAATCAACAAATGGACCAAGGACCTAAACAGACACTTCTCAGAGGAGGACATACAATCAGTCAACAAGTACATGAAAAAATGCTCACCATCTCTAGCAGTCAGAGAAATGCAAATCAAAACCTAAGATACCATCTCACTCCAGTAAGATTGGCAGCCATTAGGAAGTCAAACAACAATAAGTGCTGGCGAGGATGTGGAGAAAAGGGTACTCTTGTACATTGCTGGTGGGACTGCAAATTGGTTCGGCCACTTTGGAAAGCAGTATGGAGATTCCTGGGAAATCTGGGAATGGAACCACCATTTGACCCAGCTATTGCCCTTCTCGGACTATTCCCTGAAGACCTTAAAAGAGCATGCTACAGGGATACTGCCACATCGATGTTCATAGCAGCACAATTCACAATAGCTAGACTGTGGAAACAACCAGATGCCCTTCAATGGATGAATGGATTTAAAAAATGTGGCATATATACACCATGGAGTATTACGCAGCACTAAAAAATGACAAAATCATGGAATTCGCAGGGAAATGGATGGCACTAGAGCAGATTATGCTTAGTGAAGCTAGCCAATCCCTAAAAAACAAATATCAAATGTCTTCTTTGATATAATGAGAGCAACTAAGAATAGAGCAGGGAGGAAGAGCAGGAAGAAAAGATTAACATTAAACAGAGACATGAAGGGTGAGGGAAAGGGAGAGAAAAGGGGAATTGCATGGAAATGGAAGGAGACCCTCATTGTTATACAAAATTACATATAAGAGGCTATGAGGGGAATGGGAAAATAAACAAGGAGAGAAATGAATTACAGTAGATGGGGTAGATAGAGAAGATGGGAGGGGAGGGGAGGGGGGATAGTATAGGATAGGAAAGGCAGCAGAATACAACAGTTACTAGTATGGCATTATGTAAAAATGTGGATGTGTAACTGATATGATTTTGCAATCTGTGTTTGGGGTAAAAATGGGAGTTCATAACTCACTTGAAGCTTATGTATGAAATATGATATGTCAAGAGCTTTGTAATGTTTTGAGCAACCAATAAAAAAAAAAAGAAAGTTATGCCTTCCAAACTCGAGCAAGGAATTCATCTCCTTTAGGAGTCTTGTTTCTCATGTATAAAACTCAGCTAATTGTTCCTACGAAATAGAGTCATTACAAAGATAAAATTAAACACTTCCACGTTTCTAAAATAAAGAAAGATCTGAACATGAAGACTATAAATAAACATTGTATTGCATACTGGAAACTTGCTAATAGATTTTAGGTGTTCTTACCAGACATATCCAAAAAGGTAACTTTGTAAGATAAATATATGTTGAGGCTGGGGTTGTAGCTCTGCGGTAGAGCAGTCGCCTAGCATGTGCAAGGCCCTGGGTTCTATCCTCAGCACCACGTAAAAATAAATAAATATAGATATTTTTAAAAAAGATAATATGTTATTTGGCTGACTGTGGTAATCATTTCACTACGTATGTGTATATAAAACATCATCTGTGATACATTGGGCATATGTAATTTATTTTAAAAAGGAAGCATATAGATGTTGCGATCTATGTCAGCCCGAGTTCCTGAGGTACTATGTAGAGCAGAGCCCTCAACAAACCCGCAATGGACATTCAGTATAAGAAATAAATCACACTGTCATGCTAATCCTTCATTATAATGTGAGAAACCACTGCATAAGACTTCCCCTTCTTTGTTATTCTCCAAAACAGTACAAAGGCCATTTTCATTTTAGAGATTGTTATATGTACCACTGTAAACAATAATTAAATATTTAGTTTGATTTTTTTTTTAATTGAGCAAGGTACAGAGACAGAGAAGTACTGGATGAGCACAGATAACCTAAAATAATAATAAAAAATCAATGAGGAAAGGAATAAATATGTTTTCTGGATTTCAATAAAGATGACCATAAAAACAGGAAGGAAGTTGGGCTGGAGGAGGTAACTAAGTAGGACCAGACGGTAAATGACCTTGAGTGTCAGAACAGCGTTGGCCTTGATAAAGGAAACATATGCATGAATAAGAGCATCTAACATTAAGCAACCGAATACTAAGACTGCAGTTGATTCAAGAAATAGGTACAATTTCATAACATAAGAATTTTAGGGCTGGGGTTGTGTCTTAGTAATAGAGCACTTGCCTAGCACATGTGAGGCACTGGGTTCAATCCTCAGCACCATGTAAAAGTATATCAATAAAATAAAAGAGGTATCATGGTCAACTACAACTAAAAAAAATATTTTAAAAAAGAATTTAAGTAGTTAGTTCATATCTTATATAGTTAGCTATATAAGGATTTCAGTAAGATCTTGGTTCCTTTTGTTTTTCTATTACTCCATTCTTGGTATGTGTCTTTTGTCCTCAGGATCTCAAGAGAGCTGGAAGCCTCTGGTCATCAAATCTCAAGCCAAGCCTTAAAAAAGGACTGAAAAAAAAAGGCAAAAGGGGTAACACTGATTATCAGGGGGAAATGTCAAAAATTCTAAGCAGATGTACGCTTTAAACTTAAAGACCACAACTTTTAAAAAAGAAAATTAAAAGAAATTAGAAGAGAAATATTTCTAGCTAAGTGCATTGGAGTTATTAAAAAATACATTAAAAAATGGGAGAATGAATAGTGTATATGCACCTAGCTACTTACTACTCTATTAGCTTAAGGATTTATAATAAAAGGCAAAGCCAGGTTCTCACCTCCAAGATCTAGCTCATTTCAGTATTCTTTATATTCTAAATTTACAGATTCTTTTCATAAAAGCTGACTTGTCTGTATTATGATGATCCTAAAATGATATCATTGAGAAGTCAGTCATTTATCAGACAGCTTTCCATGTAAGATTGCCAACAGATTGTGATCCTTTTCCTAAAGACACTGTGTTAGATTGTCCTAGAACCAGGATCAATTTCCCTATATGATAAGGTGACCAGGACAAAGGCCAGCTGTCTACCATTACTTTGTTTCTTTGTTAGTGGCTGCCCTAATGAACCTCTGTCTTTGATTTATAACACTCTAATTTCTAATGTACCACTAGAAATTCATAAGTTTGCTTCCTTTTATCTATCTGAGTTTTGTATTATCATGCATTTTTGACCAGACATATTTAAAATTCCACAAGACTCCATTGTTCTATTTTATAAATCAATATTCACTTACATTGGCCTGTATGCCCTCTCTCTGATGCTCTCATTCTTTCCTGCATTTCTGTGGTTCCAGCAGCTTCAAGTCATTCTGGATGGAAAATTCCTTTTGGTATTCCTTTTCACCTAGATACTCTAACAGTGATTTCTCTCAATTTTGGTTTATCTGAAGACTTCACCTGAAATTTTGAACGACATTCTTTTCTGAGTAGAGAGTATTTGGTTGCCAGTAATTTTCTTTCTTTTTATTTTAAATATTTTATTCTACTTCCTCTGGTTTGCACACTTTCTGGTTAAAAAAAAAATCGACTGTCAATCTAACTTTTGTTTATTAAAAATGTTTGGGTTAACTCATGATTGCCTTGGATGCTCTTTAGATTTTTCTCTTTGCCTTTGGTTTCAGTTGGACTGTGGTACACCTCAGTGTGATGGCTTCTTTCACCCCTCATGCTTGAGGTTTGCAGAACTTCTTGGACATGTAGCTTAATGTCTTTCACCCATTTTTGGAAGGCTTTCAGCCATTTTCTCTTTACATCACTTCTATACTAGTTTTCCTCCCCTGTCTACTCAGACCTCATTATCATCTGTGTTAGAACTTTTCACTGTGTCCAATAAGACTGACACATTTTTCATATTTTTGTTCCTTTTATTGTCCTCTGTTTAATGTGCCTTCCAACTCACTCGTCATGTTTTCTTCCTTTGGTATCCAAATCTGCTACTAAATACATCCACTAAATTCTTAAGTTATAATGTTATTCATTTTTATCATTTCTTTCTCCTTTTAAAAATATGAATTCTCGGGTGCTTTGCTCATCTTGACCTCTCCACATATTTCTCCACATATTAATCACAAGAATTTTAAAGTCCTTGTCCTGTATCTGGTATGTTCCATTATGTGTTGTTTTCTGGTTATGGATCCTGTCACTCTATACTTGGGAATGTTTTTTAATTAAATGGAGAACATAATATGTAAACTTGTAGAAGTTTTCGACGGTGCTATCCTCCACTGGACAAGGTTTAACTTTTCCTTTTGTAGTTGATAGTGTGATACGTGATCACCTTAATTCAGCTGGGCGCTTAGCCACTACTCGCAGAAGGTGGCCCTCCGCTCCTTCCCTCTGAACTACTCACCAGAGATCCTCCAGCAAAATCCAAACTCTAACCTCTGTCTCACACCAGAACTGCTCTCAACTCTGCTGTGCATGTCAAGGGCATTCTGCTGAGTTTTTCACTCTGCTTCTCTACCAACCCATGCAGTTCTAGAAACATGCAGATATTTTGAGGGAAAAATCGATGCTGTTGGTATCAGTCCTTGATCCATCTTTTCTCATTGAGATTTTGGAATCTAATTTTTTTTCCTCTGTATTTTGACAAAATCTCTGATTGTTTCTCTGCCTTGTACCAACTATTCTCTGCACCGTCCCTTTCACTGGATTCTCAGCCTCTTGGCCTGCACTTAAAATCATTCACACCCTAAAAGAAAAGTGGCTTTGGTTACCACTTCATCTCTCCATGTGGATCCCATTTCCCCAAGGTTTTGTCCCTTAAGTCATGCTATCCTGAAAGCTCTCTGATGTCATCAAAGAAATGCTATTGTTTTTTTTTTTTTTTTTAATTTAGCTTTTCTAGTTGATCTTGGCAGGACCTCCACAAATAACTCCATTGGAGCCAGAGTTTCAAATCATCCAATCATTATTCCATCATTGCTTTTCAAGCTTACTGAAGTTTTCTGCATTTCTGACGATGGTCATGAGTTATGAGTATGTTTTTTTTCTTAGCAGTAACATAATTTTTTTTTTCTTTTGGGATGCTAAATATTTTTTCTAGCTATTCTTTCAAGGCAATTGAAGATTATGTCTACATATTACAAATCAACTGTGGGAAAGTAAAATTTAAATAATGCCATTAAAAATATTTTTAATAAAATTATATCAGCAAAAAAATCAATAAGATTATAGTTTTGCATTAAAATACATAAGCAGTTGAGGAACTTCTTTCCTTCTTTGATGTGTTGTTCTCAACTAAAATATTTAAACAACTATATGTACTTCAACCCACTATCACATTTCTACCATGTGGTTAATATGAGAGGAGCTGACTTATAGCTAGCACAACCTAAAATGGCTTTTCTTAGAAATCAGAAATAAGTGGGCCATCTTTCTTGGTAATTCCATGATCTTTCCTGAAAATCTCCATTAATAAGCCCATATCTAATAGCTTTGCATTCAGTGTTTAATGCTCATTTCTGTCTTGTTCTTTCTTTTCCCTCATTTGTTTTAGGAAGAAATTGGCTTTTAGTAAGCCAAAAGAATTTCTGAACCAAAAGTACAGGAACAAAAAATAAGCAGTTTAGAGGATCATTTGACCATCTTTTTTGAAATTATATAAAACTAACAAATGTCAAGGAAGTTAAGCTTTGATCCTTTTGAGACAGACTTTCCACATTTTAACTAAAGCTAAACTGATTAAATGCAATACTATTTTCTCTGTTGTAGTTTTCCAATGTCCTTAACATAATTCTGTGTTTCTGTATTGAAAAAAAAGCCTAAATTTTATAAGTAATTTGAGAACAGAAAGAGCACAAACACTAAGAAACAAGGAGGAAAACAGGGTCCAAGTAGAGACTGACTTGGTATTTGTGAATGATCTTTTAGTTCCTTTAGTACCTCTAATCATTTTTTAAGATATATTAATAAAGCTAAGTCCGTTTCACACTTAATGGTAATTGAAAATGAATCATCAACTAAAATTAGAAGAGCAAAGATTTCCCTTTCCATTGGGTCTCCGATGACCTAAGTTTTCCTATCCATTACTATTCTAGTGAGATCTCCAAGAACCCAGAGAGGTACTCATCAGGGTCACCAAATAAAAAATGTGCACAGCCAGAATAGTCTGTGCTATCAGTCTAATGTAGCATTCAAGTCTATCATCGGAATAGCATAAACAAGTAGCTCTTTCTCGCAAGCAGATTCCCGAGGGCAGTAACATGAAGGCATAGTTCTAAGTCCAAGGGTCCATTAGGTGGTTGACCTATCATCTTCTCTATTGCTTCATCTACAAAAACAATTGGTCTAACAAGAATAAATGTTTCCTATTTACCATGTTTTAAAATTCTCTTAAAAATTGACTGATTCAAATGAAATATGATTCTAAAATATTTCACTTAATTATTTTCAATGTGTTGTTGTCCCTTGAGATGAGTCTGTTATCAGAGGGAAAATTTTGTGCATTTATAGATTACATAAATTGAAAACTACTCACTATAAGAAACAAAAAATTAACACAATACTTTTTATTTTACCTAATGCCTTCTTATGCTCATTCTTAGATTATATTAATTTTTGTAGTTATAATAGGTTTTACTTAGTGGTCTATCATAATTATTTCTACTGTCATCATAATCATTACTCTTAGTGAATGGATAATTCCATTGGCATATTATTCACAAATTTGTATTAATATTGTTGCAATGGTTATTTACATACATAAAATTTCTCTCAAGACATAAAAATGTGGAAATCCCAAGGTATTTAGTTCTATTCTCTATTCATATTTACTCCCAAGATAATCTCATTTCATCTCATGGCTTTTAATGCCCAAAATGTGCCAATAACTCCTACATTTGGATCACCAGTCAATGGTCTCTCTCCTACAATCTACACTTTCACATCCAACTACCTACTCAAATATTTAGTTTGTTATCTTTTAAAAATCCAGTTTTTCCCCAAAATAGCTCCTGATTTGTCATTATTCAGCTTACCACAGTTCCTAACTGGGCCTCCTCCTCAACCACTTCCTCTTTATGGGATAGTTTCAATAACAGCATGAAGAGTGATCCTTTTAAAATGTCAGTCAGAGTATATCATCTTTTTTTTTTTTTCTCAGAACTATGCAATGGGTGTTCATTTCACTCAACATAACAACCAATTCCTTCCAAAGGTCAACATGGCCTTACGGGATCTGGGCTCCCATTCCTCTCACACCTCATCTTCTACTTTCCCCTTGCTCACTCCACCCCTCCAGATGGCCTCCTGGCTCTTCTTGGAACATGCCAAGCACTTTCCTACATTTCCTGTATGTTGCTCTATCATTTTCCTGGAGATATCCACTTGGTAGCCCTTTCTTTTCAAGTTTTTGTTTATATATAACTCTCTAAGTGAGGTCTATCCTAAAATCCCAGTTGAAATTGTAACTTCTTTTTTTTTACAATTTATTTATTTATTCTAATTTGTTATACATCACAGCAGAATGCATTTCAATTCATAGTACATATATAAAGCACAGTTTTTTAAAAAATTAGTTGTGTATAGACACAATCCCTCTATTTATTCATTCCCATGTGGTGCTGAGAATTGAACCCAGTGTCTCACACATAAAGCACAATTTTTCATGTCTCTGGTTGTACACAGAGTCACAACATTTTCGTCTTTATACATGTACTTAGGGTAATGATGTCCATCTCATTTCACCATCTTTTTTACCCCTCCCTTTCCCTCCCTCCCCATTTGCCCTATCTAAAGTTCCTCCAGTCCTCCCATGTTCTCTTGCCCACAATCCCATTAAGGATCAGCATCCACATATCAGAGAAAACATTTGGCCTTTGGTTTTTTGGGATTGGCTTACTTCACTTAGCATGATACTCCCCAACTCCACCCATTTACCTGAAATTGTAACTTCTAATCCTACTATTTCCAACTGTCCTTACTCTGCTCTCCTTTTTTTCTCAGAGCATTCATCACCACTTAATATCCCATATAGATTACTCTTTCATATTTAATGTGTATTATTTATCTTTCACCCACTATTAAATCACAGATTCCATTTTATTCAATGACATATGCCAAGTATCTACAAGAGCCCCTAGTCTATATAAGAGGTACTCAATTCTTTATTTAATGTATGAATGGCATTTTCTGCTGAGAAATTATTTCCTTTGAATAAAATCTTTATTTATAAAATGGCAGGCCAAAAAGCATAAATATTTTATGGGCCCTGAAAAATATAGCTCTATAGTTCTCCATAATGTTCCTATGATATTTCCACTAGCAATATGAGTTTACCTGTTCATCAGTATGTCTCTATAACTAGGTTTGTATTTCCTCTCTTTAAAACAAACTGCAAATGCACAGACCCATATGGAGATCTACTTCCAAGAGAGCCTACAAACATATATTAAGCATAAAATAATATGATGGATTATTCTATCTATTCAGGACAAGGTCTTAATTATTCATAGGAGAAAGGTCACGTGGATAATTAAGTGACATGACAAAGTGTGCATAAACATCAAAAATTTCACAGAGGGTGTCAAGTTCAAGTTAACTATTCTATATAAAACTTTATACATTTAGATCAAGTTCAAATGAGAAAAGAAGTACTTCTTATTTAATTTCTGTGGGTATATTTTATTCTATTAATTTCCTGATATAGACGGGAAATTCCCCAAGGAGCAGCTCTCAAGGAAACTTTCTCTGCTCCCTGAGAGTATAATTAAATAACCAAGGGAATTGTGTGCAACTGTATTTTTATTCAAAAAGGAAACATTTCCTTTATTTTATTAATAGAAAAGACTCATGCATGATTATCTCCAGGATTTAAACTTAAACCAAATCAAACCCAGAATTTTGATTGCTGCTGGGAGGTTCCCCGGTCAGCCTTGCCCAATTCTGCCATAGCTTCAGAGCCTCCTGAGAGGAAAGCACAGCTGTCAGTAAAGAGCTCATGAGGGTGTCGAGTCCCTCAAGAACTGAACTATATCAAGAACATTTGAGGAATAAAAATCAAACACTGCAATAGAAAAAAAAAAAAATATCCTGAAGTCATGACATCAGTGACCTCAAGAATAGGGCTTTTGTTCCAGACCATGGCCACACAGAGGGTTACGATACACTTGATGGCTTCAGACCAAAAAGCAAGTCTGAAGTTTACAGGGGAAATCCTATTTCTAGTGAACTCTTTTATCTAAGATTGTTAAAAAGCCAATTTTGAGATTTTTGCTTTAAAGGAAATAGGACATTTTAAGGCAATTATCCCCTACCTTTCATTCTACTACATCAATTGCTGAATTTCAGCTATACATAAGAGGGCTAAAAGCACACTTTCATTGTTATTCATCTCTAAAAACCTTCATAACGTTTGGTTTTGAAGTGAATGTGGTGATTGACAGGTGTGAGTTGCTTGGCCTTTTTGGATCCTTTCTTCCTACATTTACTCTGTACTTGATCATTAACGTTTAACCACTTTATGCTACTTTAATTTACATAACCATTTATAATCCATCAACCCCTAGTGTTTAATCGGATTTGTCAATATTACAGTCACCGAAATTGATTCCAGAAACATCCAAATGAGTCTTGTGGATAGTTTAACCATGATGTTTCACACCTCTAGCCCACTTATTCCTGCTATAATAAACTATTTTTTCCCATAAAAGCAGAGATTTCATTTTATTTGACTTTGAGTATAGCCTTCAATTTCAAAGATCCACATCACGAGAAAATGATTTAGAAAAAGAATACTGTTACATATTCTGTCAACTGCCTGAAGAAGGTACATGGCAAGGACTCAGTCAGATTCAGATCTAGCTTCCAAGTAATACAAAGAAATATGTAATGCAGCAAGTAATTCTCCTGAACTTATAGTAACATGACTCATAACAAGAAAATCGTTTGATAAAATATGCTGAATGGGAAATGATTCAGTGAAAATATTATTCAGAACAAGCAATTACTGAGTGAAGGTATTACCCACAGTAGACAATTACTCAGTGAAAATATTACAGAGAGCAGGCAAATATTCAATCAAACATTTGACAAGGAGAGTAATTATTCAATAAACAATCATGTAATTGTACCCAATGGGGCATACTTGCCATACGGCATACAAATCATTTATAGACACTAGGATGATGTTGTGGCTGTTGAAAGGGTGGATAATTTATGGTTCCCATTTGTCATTGTTGAGATAATTTCATTTTAGTTTTACTCTCAAGTAAACAGCATTAAAAAATGTATACAACCATTCTGAAAAATCAATTTTTCAAATAATCCTATTCTAGCTATTTTTTTGTTTCTCTCATATTATTCTCTTCTTTTTCCTCTCTCCATCTTTTTCTTATTTTCTGTATATCTAGCTCCCTCTACCTCTGGTCTCCCTATTTTCCTTTCTCATAATATATTTTAAAAGATAAGCCTGAATATTAAAAAGTGCATGTTTATTATTAAATCTTCTCTCTGTAACTCACTCATGAATATATTTTCTAAGAAAACATCACCAGGTGCTATTTATCACACATGTTGATAGGTGATGGGTATCATTTGTAATGCTAGATCCAATCAGAATTTAACTATGCTTTCAAAAAGTTTATAGGTGAAAATGGAGGCAGCAGATAAATCAATAAATACATAATTCAACCAGCAACATTAACTGACTGTGTACCATCAGTCAATATGCTAGGAGATACATATGACAATTCCTGTTCTCAAGGAGTGTGAGGAATACTGATAGGGACTGACACAAAAAACAAAAGTATCAACATAATATGGGAACAGCCAAGAGAAGTATGCATAAGGGGGTAAAACAAAGAGTGGAGTTCAAGAGAAGCTACCTTGAGCTACAGAAGAAACATGAGCATTTAACCAGGTAAAGGAAGGTGGAAAAGAGGTCCTTGGAGATGAAACGGGACAAGAAATAATATAGAGTGTAGGAAGTACACACTCTTCTGTGTTGTAGCATGTAACAATGATATGGGGACAGCATGGGAGAAGAGGCTGACAGGTCAGTTACCATAAGGGAAGATCAATACACAGCAAGTTGGTACTCATTCTTCACTGGTATTTAAAAGATTAATGGTATTGTAGCTTTCTTTTTCTTCATTTTCTAATTTTGGAAAAAAAGTTTAAACATGGTTGTTGCTCCTCATCTACATTCAGTCACAGAGGGGATTCAAAGGTGGCAAATATTCAGGAAGGAAAGTGCTTGCTTCAATGCACAAAGAAAAGGATTTCAAATATGGTGAACAGCACTGGAAATACACAGAAAGAACATGGAAAGACCATAGGAGAATGGAAGGGGAGATGAAACTTGGCTGCATGACATGTCTCAGGGGGGATATGACTGCAGGTGGCCCCAGGAATCCTGTGACATTCAAGCAACTGCCATAATTTTTTCAAGTCCAATAAAGATGGTTATCACAACATTGCTTAATGTTACAAAAAGTCTCAACAGGAATCTACTGGGTACCAGCTGATTTTGCCATCTAGTACTTATTTACCCCTCTCTTGGTAACTAGACACCCTGTTGCCTACTGAGGGAACAACTCTCCCTCAGGTTCTTCCATGTGATTTGAGCAAAATGACCCCTGCCCCTACTTCCATGGGCTTATGACCATCAGGGTTACTAGTCTACTATGTCTTCAGTGATTTTCCAGCTATGGACAGCACATAATCTTCTCAAAGGTCACAAGGAGCTGTTTCCTAGGGCTCTGTGAAAGGGAGCTTTTGCTCATCTTGCAGATTGGGTGAAGAAGGAGTGAAGCTGGAAGTGCTGAGCTGTCTTCCTAAACTAGGGTGACCAGGCTAAGAAGGCCTACACCAGACTTCCACACCACGTCAGAGCACATGGGTGTGAGGCATGGTTAGTGCCTGATCAAGCCACACCTTTATCCCCGGAGCCTTTTAGAGTATACTAGACAATATATTTTCTTTTTTTCTGCTTAAGTTCCAGTTGGGTTTTATATCTTTATTATTATCATTATTAATAAAAATATTTTTTTCAGTTGTAGATGGACACAATAGCTTTATTTTGTTTATTTTATGTGATGCTGAGGATAGAACCCAATGCCTCACACGTGCTAGTCAGGAGTTCTACCACTGAACTACAACCTCAACCCTAGGATTTTACATCTTTTGATACCAGAATAATCTTGTCACAAAAGTTGAAAATTTGACATAGTTTATTATGTGGCTGCTACACATTTATTTCAGGTATATAATAAAATAAATAATGAAATAAACTATCAGTAATAGTATCTCCTTATTTATGACTGGCCCTTTATAATGCAAAACTATTTTGCTTGATACTACTAATACATGTTAAAGTAGAAACTATTTATACTTTTTATTTTTAAGGAATTAAACTATATTCAGGGTTCTACAAATCATGAGTATTGAAGATACAAACTCAACCATTCTGATTCCATATTTTATATGTTCAAGATATAATATAGGATATAATGCAAAATTACTCAGCATAAAAAGAACCATAAAAACTCAAACAGAATAAAACAATCAGCAATGCCAAAACTAAGACGACATTTTACTATTGGGCATTCACTGAAGTTGGAATTATCTAATAAGAATTTAAGGTGATTACTATTAAAATACTTGAATGAGAAATCACAAACAAATGTTGAAACAAATATTTGAAACAAATGTTAAAATAGTAAGTCTCAGCAAATAAATGGAAGATATGAAGAAAGGCCTGTGTTCAACACATCATGTTCCTTTTCCCCTTGTCACAATGTTCCAGATCATGTCTAACACATCATCCCAGGTCCCGATTTAAGAATCACATGGAACAGAACATTTCAGTGAACCTGTTAATAACATATATAACATAAATGTGAAATAAATTTTCTGAAATGTCTGTGTTGTTTCTTACCGCAGCACACCTTAATCTATCCTGACTGACAAAACTAAAAACTCTTAAGTTTCATAACACAATTACACCCTGTAAAAATTTCTATCAAAGAAGTGGAAAATCTGGACTTAAAGCGGTTTTTATTCCATATGAAATCTCCAGAAAAATCTATAACTCTTTCAAGTAGCCATCTAACTGCTGGTAAGCCTTTTCTTAAGAGATACCTATGTAAAGATTTCATCTAGCTCTTCTACTTTTAAGTATATAGCTGCCTCTTTTATGATATCTACACTGAAAAGGAATCCAGGAGATGTTTGAATTTCAAGCTTTATTAATAATAATCATATGTGCCAACCAAGATTATTTTGAATCTATAAAAAATTACATAATATTCAAGAGTTAAGTATGTTCAATTAACAACTATTTTCATGCAATACATTCCTTCCTTGCCAGATAAAGTTGAGTTTATCACTTTAGATACAAAATTATATTATATTTTCAAGTTATTAATAAATATTTACTATTGGCCATTCACTCCAAAATTACTTAAAACTGTGATTATCACTGTGAGAAGGCAGTAACAAGGCAGACAACATTAAAAAAATAAATCAACATAGTCTCCATACCATTTTCCAAATTCTAGAAATATGTTGTCTTATAAATTAGATGTTTTACTCAAATTGAATTTGTGTCTCTTTATACAATAAATCAATGCATAATCTTACCCAGCTTATCAAGAGTTTCAATTGAGTTTAAAAGGCTTTGGTGTGACATTTAACCCAAATTTCACATCTGTTTATTATTTAAATATCTTTTCTAAAAATTCTCAAAATGCAATATTCAAGAATTGTTATAACCTAGCCTGTGTAATAACTGGACTGCTGGGAAAGCAATGTCTATTTTAAGGTCCATAATAACTGGATTGGGATTACGTTTAGCTAATCAATGGCCTAATTATTCATTCCTTTATTTATTTTAATTACCTGATTAGCATAATAGTGTTGACTTATGAATTACTTGAATCAAAAGGGTAGAATATAATTGTCATTCAGTGTCAACAAGTTCTATTTTCCCTCCCAGGTAGATCAGGCTCTGTTTATGCATTCTCCCTCTTAAGGGGAAAGATGAATTGTTCTTTCTCCCTACTCCACCTATTCCAGTAGGATTTATGTGGTCACATTAATGACAGGAAATTGTGTGAGTTCCTTAAAAAGTGCTTGGCTCCATTATCATCATAGGAAAATAGAATTGCTTGGGACATTATTCACTAAATTTTTACATTTCCAAATTGTCTAAGCCAGAAGTATATTATCACATCTTCCAATTGTCCTTATTTTAAATCCAAGTACCTTAAATTAAGATCAAACAATTTTCTTTCAAAAATTTTCATATATTAGCAGTAAAAATGTCATAATTTTTTAAAGAACAGTTTTATCAATGTGAATTATGAAAGTCACATGCTGTTGGGAGTTACAAAGAGAAATCATGATTTGCAAATAGGATATATTCAGATATCAGAAAAAAAGCCACCATGATTCCTGGTCTGCAAATAAGGTATTTATTATTCATGAAGATCTGAGGCAGTTTGACATAATTTAAGGAGTAAATGTAGCAAACTGGGGCAAAAGACATGAAGTTAATCTAAAAGAAGAAAGCTTTCTAGGATTGAAATGAACTACCTCCTAGAAATATGCCCCCAAGTATAAAGACAAAGTTCTAAGAAAATGAAATCTTTCTATTTCAGATACATGCACAAGATAGTCATGGAGAACAGGAAAAAATTCAAGCCAATAAAAATATACAATATACCTCATACCTTGAAATGGAGTTTAAGCAGATAAAAATTTTTTTAAACATTTAAAAATAAAAACTAGACTATTGGGAATTTGCCCAAGAAGGATAATTCCAACCTGACTTGAAATACCAGATCCCTGGAATTCTGTTGTTGAATCTTCCTGGAAGATGAAGATGAAGATGAGTCTAGGAGAAGAACTCTACTAAAACCCCTGGTTATAGAAAAGGAAGGTGCAGGTATGTTCATGGAAAGAAAAGAGCTTTCTAGCCCAGCTGCCCAAAACACCCAGTGCATTTATAATGTCTATATTCACTCAGTAATTTCTCATGTCTGATAGGTCTTTGAATTTGGTTTAGTTTTAAGCATTTTTTTAACCTGTTATAATTTTTTTTTTAAATTTGCTGTTTTTTTTACTCTTGGAACATTTGTATACTTTTCAAACAGTTTTTTAAATTTGTAGTTTTTTCTCTACCAATTATACATGCTAAGCTCAGTTAATGATATCTTTGTGGATTTTATATTTTTTTATTCAGATTTTAGTTAAATTTTTCAATTTCTAATTAGTGCATTAGTAACTTTAATGTACCCTAAAGTGCTCTTATAATCTATAAAACATTAAGTTTTTTTTTTACTTTCCATTTTCATTTAAAATTTATATCTATCTAGTGATACCCATTTAACTATTTAGCATTTTTTCCATTTTTAGTATGCTTCATTCATATATAAGGAGCAGTCCTCATTTTAAAAACATAAGATTCATAATAGGGAATTTGGCTATGTTCAATGGATTTTCCTAAAAGGACAATAAGATTTTAAACACTACTTTGTATATGAAAATGTAAAATAAAATAATGAGAATATGTCTAGATCTCTAAATTCCTCTCAGAGCCAGGAATATACCTTTCATCTTATTTACACTATATTGCTAGTGCTATTTCAAAAACCTGATATTCTTTATCAAAGTGAACAAAGGATCATAGGCTGAGAGGATGCAGAATGACGGATTTAAAATACAACCCGCTTGTTGTCTCTGCTGATTCAATTTTCACAAATCTAACCTTTCAGCAATTTTCTTTAGACCACCATTGTCTTATAATCAGAAAGTTTCATGGAGGATTCAATGATAACAATCACAGTGCAGAAGAGTCTTACAAGATTGTAGCAATAAAGCCCAAAGAAGAGGTATTAGAGAGACTATTCAGGTTTTGTGTCAGAGAGCCTTGGGTTCTGGTATCTGGTCTGTTACTTAATAGATATCTACTCTTGTATAAATTTTCTCCTCCAAAATAGAGGAGAAAAGGATCTTTATCAGTATGGAATAGCAAGCAAAAATGAAAATACTAATATACAATATCCTATAAATATTAATTTATTTTCCATCTCTTACTCTCAAGAAATACAAACTGGCCTCCCTTGATCCACAGTGTGGCTATGCCCCAATAAACTCATCATCATTGAAAATATTCTAAGTTGAAAATACATTTAATACACTAAATGTACCAAACATCAGAGCTTAGCCTCGTCTGCCTTTAAAATACCTTAAATATGTTCAGAACACTTATGTTAGCCTTCACTTGGGTGAAATTATTTGAAAAAAGTCTGTTTTAAAAATAAACCATTGAATAGCTCCTGTAATTTACTGAATATTATGCTGAAATTGAAAAACATAGTGTCTGTATGGGTCTGCTTTCTCACCAATGTAAAGCAGAAAAATCAGGAAGTCGAACTGTCAGGTCACAGATAACTTATCTATAAAATAGCATGATAGAATTCAAGCACTGTAGTGGGTACCCTGGGAGAAACAAAGGTAAGTAAGATATAAACTATAAAGAAGTTTACAGACCAGAGGGGAAAGATATACACCATCTTTTAAAAGGCAAACAGACAACAATTTGGTACAGTGATAGGCAATAGATAATTTTTCCCTACTGAATTCACTGATTGGGCCGACAGTGAGCAGACAGGTTTTATGCCCATATTTAGTCAGCTCTTCCCTTTCAGGTGAGGAGCAGGCCACGACTGGCCCACAGTTAGGCAGGAATAGCCTGGGCTCAGGGAAGGCGTGAGATCATGCAAGTGAAGGAGATTAGAAAGCTAAGTACCAAGCCCCTGTGAACACGTGCTCAAACAGCCCAGACCCTAAAGGAAGGGCTGGTATCAAAACACTGGCCCCAAAGAACTAGTCCCTGGCAAATAGGGGGTGGTGCTAAAGCCTCTTAAAGTAGATTAATGAGCCCATGGTTCAGGAGTAGGTGCTCTTCACATGCAAGGATATTTGGACAAGTTCAAGATCTCTGCAGCAAAGACATTTTCCAAATTAGCTATGAGAACACTGATTTTACTATCACTGTTCAGTTTGTCCCATAATGTGAGAAAATTTACTCCCCAGCTATAATAAGAGGTCCAACAAAAGTGCTAACATGCATCCCTGTTGATGCCGTCCTTGATGATAATGAGGACGGGTGGGCAATACATCACTCCACACCCTCCCATTTCAAACTACTCATAAGATAGTGCTTGCAGTCAGTGTGATATAATTAGGAGAAATCTCTTTTATCCAAACTAAAACCCTGTTCCCACCTGAATACTTTTAAGTTTGCTTGTCTTTAGTCATAGCTTTAGTCCAGATCGATAGCTGTAGTATTCTGCATAGCTGAAACAGATCAGCCTGTGTCAGCTCTGTGTCTGCCTTTCCTCCAAGATACCACCACAGAGATGGTGGAAGGAGGGATCAAAATACAGACAAGACCCTTACAGAGATTCCACAAAACTCTCTATTCCAAGGGAGAGGAAATAGTTGTCATTCTAAAATCAAATATGATTCATATTTTCCATCCCTTGCATATTTGACTTCCTAATGAAGACAAAATCTACTGACCACTAGATCGTGCCAATCTGAGATGTGATAAAACCAGAAATGAGCTTCAAGTCCCACATAAAAACAGAGTGTGGTTCGAGAGAGACAAAGCAAACAACATCAGTTCACATAATGATGGTTTCTCCCACTCTTGTTTGCCTTGCATTATTAAAAGGACAGAATCCACAAATTTCTATGTGTCCCTCAAGTGCAGGGCTTCTCGACTTATATTAGTGGATCTCTTTCCCATTTACATTGACAAGGGAAATGAAGGGGCTTGTAGGTTGAATACTTTCCTCCAAAATTAGAGTTTACACAAGAATAAATCTTATGCTAATAGTCCAAGTTGTCTAGCTCCAAAATTCCCACTGTTCATCATTTTTTTTCAGTCTTTTCTCCCCATTTTCCACTTTCAAGTCATTTGTTCTACCACCTCTTCTATTTCTACTACTTGAAGTTACTACTCTTAAATTTGTCAGAGATTCTACAAGCGTGTCACACATCTATAGAAGTATCCAGAGGTTACAAAAGATATGTGTATTAGTCAGCTTTTTCACTGCTGTAACTAAGAGACCTGACAAGAACAATTTTAAAAAGGAAAATTTATTTGGGGGCTCACAATTTCAGAAGTCTCAATCCATAGACAGCTAGTCCATTCCTCGGGGCTCAAGATAAGGCATCTGGGGATACTGATCCCGAGGTCACTCACAGGGTCTTTGGCAGGAATCAGTTCTTTGAGTGTTCTTGGACTGAGGAATCTGTTATTCTGGAGACGTTGGTATGAGGCTTTCCTGGCTTCTTTGTTGCAGAAACCTCTCCAGAGAGCACCTCACAACATGGCGGTAATTGAGAAGGCAGAGTTCAGTGAGAGTGCTCATGATGGAAGGAATCACCCTTTTACAACTCAGTTATGAAAGTGGTATCCCATCTCTTCTGCCCCCCATTCTATTTTTGTCAAGTATGTCACAAACTCCAGACGACACTCAGGAAGATGGACCTAGAGATATGTGTCATGGGAGGCAAGGATTCCTGGGTGCCTTGCCAGAAGCTGCCTACCATAGCTCCCCAGGGAAGCCCCTCTTTCTGACCCCTTCCCTGATCCATAGTTTTTTGTTGTTGTTGTTTCTAAAGGACAAACTCATGCCTTGCCTGCATAAGCCTTCACCAAAAACAGTTGGGACTAACCGGAAAGCCTGAACCAATCAGTCTAGATGGAGTGTGTGGAAAAGGCAAAAAAATTGAGGTTTCTACTCATGTTCTTTGTTCTGAAGATGAAAAGAGCTAACAAGAGTTAAGAGAATACAATCTCATAGTGAAAATATAATTTTATTTCATTTATCCATGCCATTCCACTTCTCTAATGACAGAACTTATTAAGAGCTGGTCATATATTAAATACATCTAAATCTACCCGGTCATTAACAAAAATTCATAGTCATTCCATTCAGTTAATCTTTCATCAGGGACCATAAAGAGCTATTCAGTGTCCAGGCCAGTTAGATGGTATGAGCAAATCACCTGAAGACAATATGATTAATACCAGGGTTACTTGTTTTAAAAGCTCACTAATTATTTCTGTACTTTCGTTTCCATAGTTACAAATCTTTACTTGAGCCGTTCACAATAAACTGATGCACAAGAGAGTATTTGCGCTGGCTTATGCATTGTAAGCAATTACAGAATCTGGATAATTATGAGCACCTAAAAATAATCTGTCTTCAGGATTGGCATGTTCTGGTTGCTGCCATAATTCTCAAACCATTTTTAAGATTTGAGGAAACCTCATTTAAAAATCTCATCCAAAATTTTGTGGCAATCAGATATTAACAGAGGAAAACTATTTCCAACAGACACCAGAATAATTTTTAACTCCATTTGAGAGCAAGAGGTGATCCCCACCTCCATACACACAGTTCATGTGATATTGCTTTCTTATGGCAGCACTATAATTTTTTTTCTTTCTAAAGTAGAAATTCTACAAGGTAGTCTATTTTTTTTAAAACTTTGCATATGTTTGGACTTGCTCCTGAGCTAGATCTCTGCTCTGAGAATCCCAAATGGAATCAAAATGAAGGAAGTTTGTTCCTTGATCTCTCGGACCAGCCGGAATAGCAGGGGCCGCTAGATTTAAATTCACAGTGATCTATACACCCACTCTGCCTGGGCAAATTTGCTAAAATGGATGAAAGCTCTAAAAGCCTTACTAAATTTGTGGACTCCTTTGTCTAGCCCAGTGTCCATTTCCTGGAATTCACTGGGCCTTTGGAAGCTGACCTCATGGCATAATCAATAAACACCATAATTCTTGACATTACAAATCCTTCAGTGGATTCCAACAGTGCTTACAATTCCAATGTCTAATTCTAGCTCATCAATTCTCAACAGCCCCTTCTCCAGTCACCTCACTAAGTGCCTGACATGCTAGTTTCTTTATCTCCCATGCCAAGGGCCTTCTCTGACTGAGTCTTACATTAACTGTTCTCTGTCTAGACTCTTTTGCTCTCTCTGACATTTCTTTTAGACTTCAGCTCTGCTGATATCTAATTAAAGACAAGTTTCTGGCTACCTAGTATTAAACTCTTCATTTTCTATTATAGAAATCTGTTTATTGTACTAATGGAATTAAAACTATTTATTTGGGGCTGGGGTGGTGGCTCAGTGGTAGAACCCTTGCCTAGCATGTGTGAGGCACTGGGTTCGATTCTCAGCACCGCAAATAAATAAAATAGAGGTCACTGAAAACTAAAAAATACTTTTAAAAACTATTTATTTGTTTGTTTTTTCTTCTGCTGCTTTGAACTCTGCAGAGTTCGAATTCTGACTCAGCGGGGCTGAGGCTATGGCTCAGTGGCCCAGCACTTGTGTAGTATGGGTGAGGCACTGGGTTTGATCCTTGGCACCGCATACAAAAATAATAAAATAAAGTCATGCTGCCCATCTACAACTCAAAAAAAAAATTAAAGAAAAAATTCTGACCTACCCACTTACTAGCTACATGATGTTGGACAAATCAATTTACTAGGTCTGTTGCCCATTTGCAAAAGATATCAGTAAAACATGTAAAGAATGTAAAGAGTTTGTAAATTACCAAAGAGTAGGAAAAAAGTAAGATCTATAGTTCTTTAGGCAATGGAAGAAAATCTGCTATTCTTAAAATTCTTGCCTAAACTTTTCAACTTTGGACCTTTTTAGATATAACAAATTCGATATAAGAAATCCAGTGTGGATTTCTTCTTTCCCCTCAGGGTTTATAAGTTTAGATAGATCATTTCCATCTTGGCTCATTCTGTAATCCTCCTGGTTTGTTTTATGTGAGTGAGCTTATATTAATTCTTGGCTTTGTATTAATACCATTTAAAATATTATTTGTTGACCCTTAATGTTTTCTGGGGTTTCCCCCCCCCCAAACTTGACATGATCTCAATTTATTCTTTTATTACTAAGCTGTTGTTGGTTGAGGCCTTTTATATAGCACATAAGAGATAACATGTATACCTCATTTCTCAGAATTTTACTTCTCATTTCTAGAGTGCATAATACTTTTTAAAGTCTCTATGAAGAGATTCTTCTGAAAGAAGAGAAGACATGCAAAAAACTCTGATAACTTAACCACCGATTCCTTTCAAGTCTTCATAATGCTACTCAGATATACTGCTCTGGAACTACCTGCCTGGGGAGTTGGATTTTGGAACCCTCTTAGATCAATATCCCATCAAGTTTCCTATTGCTATTCTCTTGACCTTCTCTGTTCTACTCATTTTTTTGTAGAAAAGTCCATCAAGACGCCTCTCAGGCAAACAACTTTTACTGCCCTTGGCAAGAGGAAGCTGACCAAGTAACCCAATTACCAGTACCACAGCTATCAGAGCCAATGATGGCATTTAACCTGAGGGAAACAGGTCATGGATTTGTCATTGGCCCACTCAGGGTATGAGTCAGCCGTGCCAACTGCTCTAATACCGACTACCCTGCCAACTGGAGCAGTGTGACTGTGAGACATGCAGAAGGCACTCGGGATCAGGGATGGAAACAGCAGCTGAGAGACTCAGAGACAGGAAACAATATGCAAAACCACAAGTCAGCACAAGGCTTAGAGTATACACCAGTGATTCTGCAGTAACAGCAGGAGGAAAGAGAGAAAGGCAAAGAATAGACAAGTTCTCCTGCTCGGTAATAACTAATCCTGAGGTCCTCATTAGATGTCTAGCGTTGCTGTCAGAAAAGCAAAACTGAGGCTAGGTCCCAAAGGGCATTCTAAACTCTCAGGGACATTTTGATTCCTTTACTCTTCTAATATCCTTAAAGGAAGGTTCACCTTGCCAGAAGTTACCAAGTGTGCCTCTGTCCTTGCAATGCCTAAGAACAGGCTTACACATTTAATGCCACACATTACTAAGATCAGCTACACCTCGTCCACCAGTTTTAGTAACTGGCTCTGTCTTGGCACTTCACTGGTGTTACAGGCCCAAGGTGATACATCCCTTTCATATTCTCCCTGCTATTCCCAAGGACTGGATTCTATTTCCTAAACTCTGATGTTATGCTTAGCTCTCATGTTACCTCTTCTGGATTGTTCTACTGCCAGCTGGCTTGCTGGACTCTACCTAACACCTGCTGCCAAGTTCTCTGTATTCTTGTTCCACCCACCTGGAAGCAGACCTTCCAGATGGAGAAGTGTAGGATCATCTGTGGTGTCTCGCCAGGAGATGACGCAGCCTTCTTCCTGTCACCTGTTCTCTACCTTCCCACACTGCCTGCTGCATCCTGCTGTGCAGGATGACCTGTCCTGACTGACCTACCTGGTGATCAGTGCACCCCTCCACTACCCATCTGTTTTAATGTCTATCACACTGCTCAAGCAAGGTGAGTTTTCTTCTGCTATATGTAAGGTAACTACAATAACTGCCTAACTGGTCTGACATCTCAGATCACTTAGCACTTCCGTACATCCAATGAGTCACCTTATTAATTTTTAAAGGAGACTTCAGGGATATGCCTATTTTGAAAAGCCATTAACTAAAGTACCTAAGAATTTCTTAACCAGGTGCTCAGAGTTATCTCAGTCTGACACGCATGTGCCCACATGAGACCTCTGCCCAAGCTAAGGAGGTCTTGCTAATGCATTTATTAAAATTATTTTGTGTATTCCTTTTTCATTGCCTTTGTGTGACATGTTCTGCTAGAATATAGAATCCTCTTGATCCTCTCTAACCACTGGAAACCTACACAAGTATGTAATTCATTAACTGAACCCGTAGACAACTTTGAGTAACTACTACTTGCCAGACACAATATCAGTTGGTAGTTATTAAAAGAAATGTAAGACTTCCTGATCTCTTCTTGAACTCGTATATTAGACATATTAGAGACAACATATATACCTCGTTTATATTAGTACACATACAGGAGAATGCAAATTGTACTTAGCACCAGAAGGAGAACAAACAGGAAGAGCTGAAGGAAGAATGGACTCTCGATCTGAATCTTTATTTAAAGATAAATAAATGTTTGTTGAGTTGTAGGGATGGAAAAGACATGGTAGGCAAAGGAAATAAGAGGAGAAAATGGGGAAATGCATGCTGTATATATGTAAAATAGCAAGTGGCAGAAAGGGGGTCATGGTTCAAGATGGAGACAGAAAGACAAAAATATTATCATATCATGTAAGTGGACAATGGCATAGTCAGTCTTGAGGATTAGGAAAGTTTGCCAAGTTCCCCCTGCTACTAGAAGTCTCACTTCTTTTGCTGTCAATCACAGAGCTATCACAAAATTCAAATACCTACGAGCTACTTTTCATCCCCATTCTTCCTTTCCAACCATAATTTTTGTTTAGTATTTAATTCTTTCTTACACTCCTCAATAATACTGGCAGCACTTAACCTTCAGAAGCTATAACAGCTAATTCATTCAACAAATGTGTATTTGAAGTGCATGCTGTTATGTGCCATCATATCTCCCTCTAGCACCCACACATTCTCCTATCTTCAACAAATGTTGGCAGCTGATAACTCACAGTTATGACCTATCTAAAAGCAGAACTCTGTAGAAGGAAGCCGTTTTTCCCAACATTTGCTCCCTTTCCAGGAATAGTTAGCATCCAATAATTAGTACATGATTAAGTACAAAGGCTGATCTCTTTGTCTTCATTTAGTACAACACTGAAGGTCCCTTCCAACTCCATAGCAACCTTAGAATCAGTTAAAATTCCATTTGCAACTGAATTGCTTGTTCACTTCCTCCTTCTTTCCAGTCTGGCTTTCCTAATCCCTCACAAGGATTATCCCTCATTAACAAACTCCCCACTAAACTGCCTGCATGTAAATCTCAGAGTCTGGGAGGCTATTTCCCAGGGAATCCAACCTACATATTTAATGCCAACCACGTGTCTTTCCAAGAAGGAAAGCTATGAAGTGCATTTTATTTATTTATTAAGAACTATTAAGGACATCTGACAGGCTAATAGCTGTAGTATGTCTGGGGAAGATGCACAGAACAGGAAATGAACTTGGTAATAGCAGTGCATTCCCCAGCTCTGGAAACGGGAGAGCTTGCCAAGGTAGGGGGCAGCGACAGAGGGTACAGGGGTATGAAGGGGAGTCCTGCTAGATCCCATCCTGGAGGTTGCAATAACAGAATTAATTTCCTGGTACCAAAGTGGTGATAGTGGTCCTTTTTCAAAATAAGGGAACAGGCTAGATAATGTCTCCAAGTTCTTTTCAGGCAAAAATTCATGTTGATTCTAAAAGCGATGCGCAATTTGAAATAAATCTATTTTAGTCTTGATAAAGAATGTATTAAGGAAGGCCCTGGAGAAATTTGCTTGAGATTTTTCCTGACATGAGGACTATTTACTGAGGATAGACACTGTCTCCAACATATCTTATAGCTACATCTTGGTACTATTTTCAACCCAGCATTCTATCTAATAAGACTGTTAAATGATGATAATCAATTGTAACTCTGTGTTGAGGCTACAGATTTTTTACTTAAGAAGGATTATTGAGCAGTGGCCATCAGCACTTTTATTAAAAGAAATGATAATGATTTTTCTCCTGGCACACAACAAGCCTACTATATCATCCCAGGCTGCTTTTAAATGGATGTAGATTTGCAGTTCTGAAGGATAAAATTAAAACCTGCACATTCTCTCACACCAGCATTATTTATCAAAATGTAAGTGTCACCACTTTTCTTATAGCTTAAAATGGCACAGTGACGATAATTACTTTAATCTATTTTTTAGCACACCATAATAAGATGCTTGAATTGCTGATGCAATTTTGAAGTTAATCTTTATTTATAGTCCTAAGTCTCCTGTGGTGTCAGGATTGGTCATTCATAAAAAGCTAACTAAAATATCTATTCATAGACTATGTCAGTGATGTGTACATCCTCAATTTAAAAAAAAAAGTGAAACAGGAAATAGAATTTGTTAATTTAACCTCAAACTTTTCATGCTCCTTCTTAGAGTAACCTTCATGTACATAAAGTTTATTCTTCCTTTTAATAGCAAAGAACAGAAGATCCCCTGACTTCCTCAGTCTAAGACAAGCTCCTTCATTTACCATTTATTCAAGGTGGATCTTGTTTGTATGTTCTATGAGTCCCCAAAATGTGGAAACTGCTAGTATAAAGAACACTAGGATATAGACTCCATTTCTATAGAAACTTTGGTTGGCTTCCTCATTGATGTATCCCAAAGACAAAAAGTAGCCACTCCATAATTATATACTTGGAGAATAAGCAAGACATGATCTCTATTATGAAATAAGACATGATCTCTATTATGAACGAATAGGAAAGTCATGACCTAAAAATATACTTACAAAGAACTTAAGAGAATTACATATATGTGTGTTTTTTAGTAGTGCAGCATAGTGCTCACAAACAACAGATTTGGGGCCAAATAGACATGAGTGTGTGTGTGTGTGTGTGTGTGTGTGTGTGTGTATGTGTGTGTATATACACATACATGATGATATACATGATGTGTATATATACACATACACTCAAAATATGGCTAGAAAATTTGTTGTTACATAATAGGCACTCTAGTCATTCACTCAATAAATATTATTACTGCTAAAATGTATTTCAAGTACTAAAGATGCAGAGATGCAGAGAAAAAAAAAATCTCACTTTCCTCAGTGGAGTCTCCCACTGTGGTTCTGTTAATACTCAGAATAAAAATACTTGGCATGCAGAGGCAGAAAGTGTTAGGGTTTGGAGAAGCACCATACTGAAAAGATGGTTCAAGGAGCTTTCCTGGTAAGGTGACATTTGAGCAAATGAAGGAGTAAGTTATGTGCTTCTGTGGAGAGACAGCATTTTATGTATGGGAGGAAAAGTCCAAAGCCCCGGAGACATGAACATTATGTACAGGAGATAAGCAACCAAGACAGCAAGACCAAGAAAGCACAAAGCAGGTCAGAAAGACAGCGACTGCAAACCATGGAATTTTGTAGGTGATCTAAATGTTTATTTTTTTTCCCCTCTCAAAAGATGGGGAAAAAAAAACAGTGGAGGATTGTAGGGAAAGGAATGACATGGTTTTTAAAAAGAATCCCTGGCTGCTTTGTAAAGAACTAGGAAAATGTGATGAAGATGTGAATGCAGTTTGCCAATAGCTAGTAAGTAGCATTTTAATGAAAATAATTTCAGGAAGCCTAATGAGAAGCATTAGGCTCCAGGCTAGTTTTGCCTTTCCATATTGGCTGCTCCTCAGAAAAAGGTCATCTACTCTTGCCCTCTTGTTGCCCCACCTTGGCCAAATTCTGATCTCTCACTCTCTCTGTGTAGACTCTTTTCAAAGACTGAATTTTCAATATAGAAGATACTCAAGGACTGTAACAGACCATATCATACTCTTTATACTCTATAGTGGTCGAACAACTTCAGGAAAACAATTTCATTGACTCTGAAGGGACACACAAGGAATTAAGACCCAATGTGATTAAAAATGATGGAGTCCCTCTTGTTTCAAACTCAAGATATAATATGAACATATAGTACTTTACCCCTTACAGAGTTGTTTAAACGTGTGAAAGGACCTGCATTCTCAAACTGCCACTCAGGAAGTGACACAAGACTGTCTCATATTAGCTCAATAAACTTATCTATAGTTTCCCTCCTTTTCTACTCACCATGTAGGAGCCATACTCCCTTCTCCAGGACATTGACCCTTATGTCACTTCAGTGTCCATCTCTCTGACTTGCTTCTGCTTCCCCCAGATTCTAGGATAATAAGAGACAATATTAGCTCAGAGAATTTCAAATGCATTATAAGTGGAAGGATGATCACCTTCATTTGGGGTTTATGTTCGTGTTTCTCTTTTCTCTCTCTCTCTCTCTCTCTCTCTCTCTCTCTTTCTCTTTCTCTTTACTATTTTGCTCCTACAACCCTTTTCTGAGTCATTGGAAGCCTAACATCTAAAAGTAAGAATGATGAGATAAAATAATATTTATTTTTTTACAGAAGAAAAGAAGCAAAATAAATATTATTTTAAATAACAGTCCAGAGATTCTACCATTTCCATCTAACAGACATGAACACTGAATCCGAGAGAGAGAGAGAGAGAGAGAGAGAGAGAGAGAGACTAAACAACTTGCTCATATTTAAATGACTTACTGATAGCAGATTCAGCACTCAAATTAAAGTGTAGCTTCCCCAAATTCATGTTCTTAATTACCACATGACCAGTATTATCCCCATTTTTAGGAAAGAGTAATCAAAGCTTAGAAGGGTTCAATGATTTATTCAAGATCATACCATTAGCATAGAGCAGAACCAAAATGAGAACCCCGATTGTTTGTGTCTTATTACGTATTGTTTCTATGCTACCCATCCAGTTTCTCTTGGCTAAGTTTTCCCATTCACCTACTCCTGCAGGTGATAGTAATCCTAGAATTGTCATAGAATTAATGGAGTTCATATTTCCAACTGGCAGAACGTCTTTGTTACTTTACATTATCATTAAATAAAAATTGCATTCAGACAGCATCCTACCTATAATTGTATCCTAACATTTTCAAAAAAAAACTTCAGGGCTATACACACTAATAATACAATAACAGTGATGATCATATAATATAATCTCAAAAATACCACATGTAGACTTAAAGGTTAATAATTGATTATATGACTATGACAATAGAAAAAAAAAACAATAATTTCAGTGTAGAAAGTGCCCTTAACCATTACTCGGCTACTATGAAAGAGCCAGCATACCTGCCTAAGTGCTTTCTGGTTTTCTGGGAATATTTCCACAGCCCAGTCTAACACCCAGAGCCGCAAGAGATCTATTGTAGATTCTCTGTATGCAAATAATTAATCTAAGGAGGGCAAACAAAGACAAGAAAGATTTCCCATGGTAGACACAAGCATTAACATTTGACTCATGGTAATGAGGCAGCAGTGACAGTCTAACTCCACTGCAAGAGCATCTTTTATATTTGCAGTTCATAAGCACAGGCTGCTTATTTTCTCTCCCCATTCAAAATTCACTGGTTTTTGTTTTGTAAACAACTCAGAAATATCAACAGCAAGGACCACAGTACCAACAACCACCGTATCAAAATGGCTTTTTAACTTTGAGTTTGGGAATTTGGTGACATCTCAAGATTTTGGGGGGGCCACAACATCATGTGAAAAGGAAAGATTGAAATGATGTACATGTACGAATATGTCACAATGAATCCCACTATTATGTATAATCATAACGCACCCATAGAAATAAAATGAAAAGATGAGAAGACGGATTTCAAATAGTACATTCCTACATCCTACAGAAATTCATTCTTGCAAAACAAATCTTGAAATCAAAAACATAAAGGAAAGATTGTCCAGGGACTTAATGTTCGATGTTACATAAACTACGTGTCAAATCTTTGTTCTGATGAGTGAAAAATAAATGAAAACTACGTGTCAAATCTTTGTTCTGATGAGTGAAAAATAAATGTATATTCAAAGACTATGTTAGCTCATAATTTTCCATACAAAAATAAAACTAAAAGCATCCAAATGAACACTTTCACAAACCAGATTAAGCAACTTGAATTGAGGCTATGATCTCATTTTTAGTATTTACATCTCACTCGTGCGATGTTTAAATGTCCTCCATGTATTTATTTTTGCTCTAATTTAATAAAAATCCATAACATCTAATTTAATAAAAATCCATACCTAACTGATTTTCAAGAATAACAGTACTGTTTTTTCTTTGCCATCACACAGTACGTCAGAGTGATACCTAAGGTAATTCCTTGTAGCACTGCCTCTCCCAAAGATCTCAAAAGAAATTTCAATGCCAGTGGTAAACAGTCCATATACCCTCAAAAACAAAAATAACTCAAAATGCTTAATGCTGTACTGAAAGCATTTTTTAAACATTTTCTAAGAGAGCAAGAAGGCAAAGAGTGCTCTGAAATCGAAAACAAGAGAAAAAGAAAAAAAAACTGGGAAATAAAGAAGGCCAGAAGCCAGCTTTTCTCCAGGAAGCATCTGCTCAACCCAGGTAATTTTCAGCTTCTGTTTCATTAGCAATGCAGAACACAGAAAACAGGTAATGAAATTGAGGAACCACTGGAAAGATCAGAAAAATGGACAAGTAACGTGAGGCAGTTAAGGCCCATCATGGGGACAAATGATGAAAAAACCTGAGGACATAGCCCCTGCTGACCTGACCAATTAAATGCATGAGATGGGGAAAGGACACAGAAAAACACACAAGCTCTTAAGGCCCTAACCTGTCATTCCTTAAAATCAGCATGCATCTTTTTTTTTTTTTTTCTCTTCACCACCCTCCAACATTTTTCAACAATCTTATTGCAAGGACCAGGAACACCATTAAAGTTGGAATATTGGTCCATAACATCTCCAAGAACAAACTGAATGATCCATAGCTTTCACAAGGAAGAAATTCCTTGAGAAAATACGACACTTGTGACCCATGAGAAATACCAGACCCTAGACACCCCAGCAACCCAATTAAAAGGTATCCCCTTCCTTTGTTCAGGGAGCAGCCTGGTCCTCTTTTCAACAGTGGTCTCTCCCTTCAGTTGAAGCCCCAAATAAAGCCTAGCCTATTTATGCTTGAAACACTCCATTGGATCTTGTTTCTATCTTTTTTTTTTTTTTTTTTTTTTTTGCCAAAAGGATCCATCTCCAGTAATAAGCTCACATCTTTAAGGCTCTCTGACTAGTAAGCAAAATTGTGTTCTTATATTTCCTACCTATCTGGTCAAAAAAGATTTTTTAAATGGTACCAAATTGACAATATCATCAAGTTACTAAAGGAAGCTAAAAAGGGGGGGAAAAATGCTTTCCAAGAGCATGTCATCCTACCCAGGCCTTACAGAATTATCACAGCTAAAGTTCTAAGAAAACTGAGCTTAAATTCTAGTTAAAAAAAAAAAAATCATGAAATGTGTGAGCAAATAGGGTGAAGTTACTTAAAAACCAACAAAAGCATGATACCAGCAATGATTTCAGATATTGGAACTTATCAGAAAGAGAATATGGAATGATACCTTTTCACATTCAATAAATAATTTGTAGATATTATGAGCAAAGCACAAGACAGTATAAAAATTAATAAATTTTAAGTAAGTGAAAATACTTTATAGAAATGGCAAATAAGATAATTAAAATGTGAAACTTAGTTATTGTATTAGATTAAAAGGAAAAATTAGATACAGCTAAAGAAAAATTTAATGAACTAGAACACCGATACAAAGAAATTATCCTGAAAGCAATCCAAAGATATAAATAGGTGGCAAATAGGAGAAAGTTTCAGATGGAATAAGGAATTCAAACGTGCCCAGAAAACAAACAGACATGGTAGAAAACAATCACAACAGAGCAATAATGAAGGAATAAAAACAATTAGTTTCCTAAGCTGTGGACTGACATCATACCACAGATCACAGAAACTCACTGATTTTGCTACCAAAAAATACATGTATAATTTGTATCTATGTAATTAGTCATTGAACATTCTTAGTGAAATTGTAGAGCAAAAAACACAAGTGGGATATCTAAAGAAGCCTGAAATAAAGAATGATTTTAAATCTTATATTTCCAATAGAAAACAGAACCAGTGGAAGAGTGTTTAATTTATATAGAAAAAAATGAATATCAATCTACAATCACATATAACAAAGCCAACTTTCAAAAATAATAAAATTTCGGCAAAAATTGAAAGTTTACCACTAGTGCTCATTAAAGAAAACTCTAAATGTCTCCTTTACTCAAAGAGAAACTTATCATAAAAGTTCTAAGAGGCAAAAAGGAAATGGTGGTTAGTGATTTTGGGAAATATATAAAAATTATTTTTAAAATAATAATTAGATATAAGTTATGGCATTAAAATACAAATTAGGAATAAATACTATAGAAAAATATACAATTTGGTAGGGGAACATTTTTACCAACATTAAAGCATTGTAATAACCCCACTTATTTAAAATAGTAGGTAAAGATACAAACCAATTTCAGACACTGTTCAGCTAAATATGCCTGTGAAACTATCTGGGATAATCATTAAAAAACAGAAACATACATCATAATTTCATAATTTCCAAAATAGTAAAGTATGATTATGCAGAGCAAGTGAGGAAACACACACCAAAAAAAAGAAAGAAAGAAAAAAGAAAAGAAATAATACAATCTAGGGGCTGGGGATGTGGCTCAAGTGGTAGCGCGCTCCCCTGGCATGCGTGCGGCCCGGGTTCGATCCTCAGAACCACATACCAACAAAGATGTTGTGTCCGCAGAGAACTAAAAAATAATAAATATTAAAAAAATTCTCTCTCTCTCTCTCTCTCTCTCTCTCTCTCTCCTCTCTCACTCTCTCTTTAAAAAAAAAAGAAATAATACAATCTAAATGAAGGAAAGAAAAATACAAGTCTTCTTAAAAATCAAAAATAGAAAGTAAAAATTAAGAAGTAGAATAAATCCAAATATATAAGCAATTATAAAAAGAGATAAGCTGTTCTGTTAAAAAAAAAGAGCTATTTTGCCAAGTTCTTTAAAAACTCTGCTACAAGCCATTTACAAGACACTATCTTAAATACATACAGACACAGAAAGTCTATATTAAATAGTAGCAAAATAATATATCTGGCAAATACAAACCAAAAGAAAACTGGTGTTTCATTATAAATATAGCATAAAATGAATTTTAAGACAAAGCATTATTATATCTAAGAAAAACTACTCAATTGCTAAAGATCAACTCATTAAAAACAAAAATAATTCTAAATCTTTATGCATTTAATTATATCATCCAAAAATTGGAGGGAAGGACAAATTCCAACAACATAATGGAAAATGATAAGACATGTCTTATTACTGATGGATTAAGCAGCCAAGAATATCAGTAACCTCTTTAAGATTTAAATACTGCAATCAACAAGCTTATCTAAGGAGCATGTAAAACATTATATCCAATAATTACAGACTACAATTTTTTCTAAGCACCCATGAAATATTTGCCAAAATTTACCAAATGCTAGGCCATAACGCAAGCTTCAACAAATTAATGACAGGCATCATACAGACTACATTCACTGATCCAAATGCAATTAAATTGAACTGAAAAAGAAAAAAATTTGAAAATATCTTTTCATATGATTTTTCAAAACATGCTTTTACAAATTTATGGGTCAAAAACATACCATACCTTCAGTCACTCATGCAACTGAATCTAGCAATGTGTAAAAAGTATCCAACAAGATGCATACCTTAAGTTTAAGCTAGAAATACAAAGTTGGTTTTACACGTGAAAATCAGTTAACAATTATTGTCACTGCAATAATCAATTAGAAATTAAAAAGTTGATCATAGTCACAGCAATGCAAGGAAAGAATCCTATAAAATTCAACATTAACTCATATTAAAGAATTAGTAAATTAGTATAGAATTCTTCCCTAAAACAACAAACTCCTCAGCAATCATTCAAAGCATTTCTTAACATCTAGAACTCATAAAGATGCATACCATCAGCACTTAATGTTCAGTAGTTAACTAGAGATCGTATACTGTGTAGTAGATAAAGAAAATAACTTAAAAATGTAAGGATTGAAAAGGAAGAAGCCAGACGATGATTTTAGCAGATAATTAAGAGTATCTGCTTATCCGATATTCTGCAGATTATAATTACAGCTACTATGCACATACTTTTATGTTACAACGTATTTGGTATCATAAAGAGTACTACATGATGAAAAAAAAATGGTCATTTAATCAAATCAAAAAGAGCAGAAGGGCACTAGGGACATTAGTTAGGTTCACCATTTTTAGTGAACTAGTCCCCAAATGTAATATATTCTTCCATAAAAACAATCTTCATAGAACATTGCTTTTGTTGGCATAGACCCTATTTTCTCCTCCTAAAATCTACCAGAAATATTGATAATCTCCTACTCAATCCCACTACTATCCTTTCAGTTATTCATGCAACCATTATGTTAGTGCCACTTTGTGGCAAAACATGTGCCTTGCCCCTGGAAAGTATCAATGAATAAGATGAAGCCCTGCCTTCACAAGATTCACAGGCTAATGTGACAGACATAAATGCAGCAATAAAACAATAAAGACGTGTCTGCATATCCCAAGGTCATTGGTCCAGATGTATTACTGATGAGAAAGGATGAGAGATATATCACACACGCTGTGAATACATGCTTGTAAAACAAATTCCCAATGCCTCTAGAATCCCAGCCATTTAATAACATAAAAACATTGGCTGGGGTTGTGGCTCAGTGGTAGAGCACTTGCCTAGCATGTGTGAGGCACTGGGTCTGATTCTCAGCAGTTTGTATAAATAAATGAATAAAACAAAGGTTCACCAACATCTAAAAAAAAATTTAAGAACCATTCACTAAAATATTGCCTAAAATATTATTCTTAATTAAATGTGGAGTTTAATAATTTCTAGGAAAATTAATCCTATTTTTTTAAAAATCCAACTATTTTTAAGAGATAAGAGAGATGGTATGCCCTTTTAATAACCTCCCTGTGAGCCAACAGGAGCATGACTTTTTCTAAGCATGTACCAGTCCCTGTTGAGATTTCATTCCCATCCCAGCTGTTCACACCAAATACTTAATTTTCTGCAGGCTTTCTTCTGGGACAGAGAAAAGTCTTCAGGCAGTATATTCCAGATCAAAATGGATTAAAAGTAATCATTTTACTGATCAATAACCTAAAGATGTTAAGCATTTCCAAAGCACCATTGGGTGGCATATCTGCTTTCCAAATTTCCTTTTAAAGAAGTAAGGCTATTGTATTACCTTCTTTAAAGGATCCCTCTCAGACCTCTATCTTACCACATCTTTCAGGAAGGTTGGTACCTATTTGTACCAGACAGGAACACTTCTCTGCAACCAGTCAACTGAAAATGGCCTGCCCCCATGCTTTATGTAAAACACCAAGTTTGTTGCCCTTCTCAATTTAAGGTCACCATTTGGATCTCCTTTTCTTCCCTTCTCATCCTTCCCTTCCCTTCTCATCCTTCCCTTCCCCACCCTATTAACTTTCATTTGCACTTGTTAAATAAATCATCAATGTCAGGATGTTGGCTTTTATGGAACCCAAGAGGTCTTTTCTAGAAGATTCTCCCAACAATGCAGGCAGGGCACCATTAAGTTTTTTCTAGACTATAGAACCTGGACACCTAATATGACCAGGCTCTCTCAGCTGAGTTACCAAGACTGTGGCTCCCACAGCTATTTTGCCTGCTATTTCTGAATCGCAGCTCAGCTAGATTTCCCTCAGGTAGCACATTAATCTCTCTCCTTTGTCTCTTTGTAGAGAGAATAGCTCCAAGTACAACCCAATTGGCATCTTGGCATCTTGGATAACCCCAAGTACATCTTAATGCCATGTGTTTCAAAATAAGAGAAGGGAGAAATAGATTTCTTCATGGTCTGGTGAACAGTCGGTGCAAGAACTAGAATAATTAGCCCTGCTGTCATCATTCTTCACCTGAACCATTCAAAAGTGGGAAAATCAGAAAAGTCAGCCACAGTGAAATTATAAGCAATAGAGCTTAGAAGTTGGCTACCAAAAACACGCGGCCTGAGTTCCGAATCCTGGACTTGTCAGTTAATAGCCCTGTGACCTTTGACAAGTCAAATGTCCTTTCAAGGCTTTAGCATCTTCATCTGTCAAGAGGGAAGAATCTAACCTTAGAGGGTTGTTGTGAAACCACTGTGCTCAAGGAAGTGGTAAGAGCTCAATAAATATTATCTCATTTCTAGATTTTCTGAAGATTTTGAATTTTCAAGAATTTCCTCCATAATTATACATTTTTGAAAGAAAAAGTTTCAACATTCCACATAATACAAAGAATTTAAATATTCTAAGTGCTGTCAACCAACTATTTTAACAGCATGTTTATCAACTGCTTTGCATTTTCAGGGAAATTTCCAGGACCAACTTGAAGGTGCCTATTTTGTCATGAGACAATTAAGTCTTGGACACAAAAATACAGACACATAATAATTGTACATGCTTATGAAGTACTGTGTAATGATCAGATAAGGGTAAATGGCATATCCGTCACTTCAAATATTTATTATTTCCTCATGTTGTGATCAAAATACTCTCTACTATTATTATGAAATAGATATTTCATAATATATATATTATGAAATATAGTGTTTATTATGGTTTGGATATGCTGTATCTCCAAAAGCTCTTGTTAATGCAGGAATATTCAGAATTAAAATGATTAGATCAAGAGAGCTATATTCTACATAGGTCCATCCTAGTTTGAATGAACTGACTGGGTGGTAACTGTAGGCACATAGGGTGTGGCTAGAGGAGGTGGGTCACTGGGGTTGTGTCCTGGAAGGTACATCTTCTCTGTAGCCCCTTCAACCTCTCCTTCCCTCTCTGCTTCCTGACTCTACCATGAAATGAGCAGCTTTCCTCTGCTGGGTACTTCTCCCATGATGTGTTCCCTCACCTTGGACCAAGAGCAAGGGAGTCAACTGTTTATGGACTGAGACCTCTGAAACCATGAGCCCCCAAATAAATTTTTCCTCCTCTAAATTGTTCTTGGGGAATATTTTGGTTACAGCAATGCAACACCTGACTAAAACAGTTTATTTTAAGGATTATTATTCATAATTGTTATTCATATTATCCACAGGCTTATCTGCACAATAAAGTAATGAATTATCATCTCAATTTGAAACCAAAGCATAGTTTATAAACAGATTTAGAATGAGCATCTGTCAATCACTACACTGTCCAATACAGTAGCCTGTAGGCTCTCTAAATTTGGCTATGTACATTTAAAAATATTAAAATTAAATAAAATTTAAAATTCAATTCTTGAGTCACAAAAAGCCATATATTAAGTGCCTGAGAGCCACATGTGGCTAGTGAACACAGAATACTCCCATCACCCCAGAACTTCTTGTTAGGTAACACTGTAGACTATAAACTCAAGTGTCTAGATATCACTTCTTAACTAATTTTATCTAATTAGTAAAGACCATTATAAAGCCACTGGTGAAATCGATCTTCAATTTAGAGTCTAATGCAATAATTAAGAAATCTTTATTTTATAATTATTTGTATTCATTATTCCTAGGCACATTTTATAGACTATGACATCTGTAATTTTCAGTTCTAACAACAGGAAATTACACAATGCCATATGTTTTAAGGACAGCTGGTAATTTCAAACACACATAAGAGATTCCCCAAACTATCATTTCTTAGCATAATTATATACAAATTATGCAAATCTCGTTGTCCAGACTCCTCAAGTAAAGCCTACATGGCAAAATGACACTTAAGTGTCACTGAGGAAATTTGTGCTATAAAAGGCAGCTAATCTAAAATGTTAAAATTATAAAAATGATTCCTTAGACTAGATTATTCAGAGTACCTTTTTATATTTAAATTTACAAATTTAATATATAACTCTTCCCTTAACTTCAGTTCATTGCACCTAAATCACCTTCTCTTTCAGTGTCTTCATTTCATTCCCAATATCCTCATGGTCCACTGGTCCAACTTTTCCAGACTGCAAATCAGACTGCTGCAGATGACACATAAGTCCCTTTCTCTGGCCCTCCCAGGCCCTGGTCCTCTTTATGACTTGCTAGGTTAACACATTAACTTTCAATCCTACTTGCTCCCCAAATCTGCTCTTACACCATTTAAATCTCATAATCTCATTGTGACCTCCTTGAAGGTGAAGAAGTAGTCACATGCATTACAATGAGTCCTAGGTAGGGACTAGAAATAATATCAAAGGAATATAAATGTTCTCTTAAAAAGAAAAATTAGTGGTAGAGGGACGGTTTGGAAGACAGTGGTCATTTCCAGGACTGGAGATCTCAGGGGCTGATGTGGAGTAGTGGTGAGAAAACGGAAGGAACTTTAGAATCAGAATTAAGAGTTTAAAAGTAAGAAGTCATTTAGAGTATTTACCAACTTCCTCATATAACAGGTAAATAAACTACAGCTCAGAGAATGCAAGGGTGTGATGGTATAGCATACTGATGAAAAGCATAAACTTCTGAGTCAAATAATCAAATTCTATATCTGTTACATACTGGTTTTAGAAAGTCAGGTAAGTTATTTAAACTCAATATTTTTACTTGTAATAGAGATTTTAATGCCAAAAATGACCACTGGAGTCATTTACAAGAAATAAAAGGGATACTATGTGTCGAGTGTTAGCACAGAGCCTAACAAACCTAATTTTCAATGCATGGGGGTGATGATAACAGTGGTGGTGGTGATGGTAATGACATGACATTGAGGGTGATCGCAGAGATAATGAGTCACCCAAGCCAACCTGAAAGCTGGTGGAAAAAATAAAACTGCAACCCCCATTTGTGATTCCTAGTCTCATGCTCTGATCCTTGCATCAGCAGCCTACACTAGCCCAAGGATAAACACAATTGCTCCTACTTTAAATATCTATGGCCATGAATGTTATCCCAAACTCCAAAACTGACCTTTGGCATTGTAAGAAAGTACAAAGGATGAAGCCACCCAGTTTCATAATTTCTTCAAGAAACAGGTCTATTATGTGCTAATTTAACAACAACTTGTTTTCAAGGTGAGGTTATGAAGAATTTGGTTCTTTGTTGCAGATGAAGCCGAGGCCCTTGAAAGCCACCTGGCTTATGCCAAAGGCACACAGCTTGTTTTTCTGTTAGAAGCCACCACTTCCCAGTCTTTCTTTGTCCTGGATGGTGCTGCACGGGGTTCATATGTTGTTTCCCCTGTCTTCTCAGGTCATCCAATTCCAGATCACCAGACCACCAGATCACTAGACCACAGCTGCATACATCTCCTATGGACCTCTGTTCTTCACATGTGCCCAAACTAGTGCCCTAGCAACCTGATTCCATGTAGAAAACTGGCTATTTTCCATGGCTTCAATGTTGTTACAGAGTCCTTACAAGTCTGGCCTTTCTATTACTATAGATTCCAGTTTCAATTAAAAAGCTGGAAAATTTGCATTGAGCCCTTTGAAATACCAGGTAAAGACTCCCCAACTCCATATGCATTCCAGATTTAAGCTCATCGTTCTAATGTATCCACTAAAATGGAACTTGTACTCCCATCCAAATACATGTGTAACTTTATTCTTTTCTTGAATTTTGAGATATTAGCTTTGAAATCCTTCATCTTATAAGAATCTATTTACTTCTCAATTCTCCATTCTTATTCAAGAATCTAGATACACAAGGCCACATGCAATATTAGAAAAGTATTCTACAAACTGATCATATGCCAGATGCTTATGAATAGTAATCAGCAGCCCCCTCTTCCACCCCAAAAACATCTGTCTCCGTTTACTGCCAGCCTATTTAGAGCCACAGAATCATTGTTACCTGGATCTTGATTCCCTTTTTTTCTATAATAACATGCTTATTTAGATGTTATTTAAAATGTATAAATCTCTAAATATTTCTGGACATGTCATCCAGAAGGAAAATCAAGATGTTAATGTTAATTTTAGGCTATTTTCCTGGTCAGTCTACCTAATGTCAAATTGCTAGCTTTTCACCTGTCACTCCCATGGCAACTCAATTAGCAAAACACTTCCAGCTTGCAGGGAAAGTTTTTCATGAGTGTCTTTTAAAAATCATACTCTTTATTCAAGGGAGAGTGAGTAAAGAAAGAGCAGAGATTTTTTTAAATTTTTTAAATTTTTTTTTTGGTTTTGTTTTTGCAAGTATATCTTTCTGTCCTTTATGTCCAAGGAGGAATATCCAGTTTCCATAGAAATCATGGGGCAGGTCTTATCATGATTCTTGTAAAGGGAAGAATGCCATTTGAAGCAATAGAGACCATTTTTTATCTGGGTGTTACACAAACCATTTGTTGCACTTTTCAGATTATAAAGCCCTCAACAAACTTAAGGGATACACATAGACCCAGTACAGAAAAGGAAAAAGTCTACAGAATTCAAAAAAACATTATTTCTCAAACTATAAACCTGATAGAAATTGTCACTTGCAAAAAAAAAAACAAACAAACAAACAAAAAAAAAAAAAACAAGTTTGCTTCAAGGAAAATAATCATACATACGTAGGCAAATAGCTAAATTGAGCACAACTGTGAGCAAGATAAAGACACAGTTTGTTGTTCCTATCAATGAAAATGTTTCCATGAGTTTTCCTGCTTTCTGTAATACCTCTACATCTTATGTCTTTACTCATGCATCTATTATTTAGAATACTCTGCTCTTAGCCATGTATCTATTACCTATAGATTTTTTAAAAAATTACTTAAGTAACTGTATAACTACATCGCATTCCTCACTGCTATTTGCCATGGCTATGACAACTCAAAGTCAATTATTATGAGAATTATTTTTCCTGAGAGCTCCATGGAAGCTTTGAAATTACTATAACACTTATAAATAAAGAAAGTAAAACTCATTTGTGAGGCCTTTCATATTACATTATTCTTAATGAAGTCTTTGGCATAATTTTACCATTAGAGTATAACGATTGTTTCCCAAGATACATCATAAATAAAGTGCTTTCTTTTACAGTGTTCATTGTACGGTAATTTCACATGCAAAACTATATAAAATACACACAGAACACAAGAATGAAAGATACAAAATAACCACAAGTAAGGGGACATCAAGATGACACAAGGCTATCCCATTGCCAGCATCCTTAACTTCATTGTCTATTACCCCTACAACGTCCTGCAGTTTTCAAACCAAGACTTGCTGTGGTATTTGAGAACAGAAGAATTAATCATGCACTTTTCTGATATTTTATTCATAAGACAGAAAAACAACACTGAGATATTCTTTCCTAACTAGAGCCCAAGTTTTCACAAACTATTGAACACAATGTTTATCTAGGCTGCTAGGCTGAGAAATTTCCCAACTAAAGCTCCCTCTTATCAAACAAATGGGTAAAATTAAGACTGTCCACAGCTCAGTTACTTGCTCTTAAAAGCTTTTAATTTAATCCATAACCCTCAAAAAAAATTGATTTCTGTCTTCTTCAAAATTAAGTCAACTCCTTTGATTTCTAAATTGTTTTCCAAAATATTAATCATATTAAAAATAAGAACATAAAGGCAACTGGAAATGTAGCACAACAAAATGTCCAGCAATCAATGCCTCCAAATCATAAGACTGGAAAAGATCATATAATTCAATGGTTTTCCAGTTTGAGTCCTTGGTGTAGTAGGGATTCTGCAGAAGTGTCTTCAGGGCAGCTTTTGCTATGTGGAGTAGCAGGTGGAATCCTCCAGCCGGATTCGGTGACAATAATTCTGTTCAACTCTGTTCTACAAATTAGGTTTAAATGCATTACTTAAAGTTTTGTAGATGTATCATTTTGGGTCCATGTTCTGCATAGATTTAGACTAGTCAGAGCTTCAGCCAAAAGTTTTGTTTTGTCATTTAAGCTCATGGGTATTAAAATGTGTGACTTAAGGGTCATCTCAGGGAACTATCATCCTTTAGATTGGCATGTCTGCTAAGCATTTTAACCATTTCCTTGCAAAAATCAGAGCAAGGCCAGCTCTAGGGTCCTATTTAGGATAAGGAAGGCTAACAGCACTACAGACAATAACTACAAATGGGAGTGATTAGGGGTGTAGTATCTGATAGGAACTAAACTGTAAGACCTTCTTAAATGTATGTGTCTCCCTTTTAATTGTATTTGATAGGGACTATAAGATATGACCCTTTATTCATGTTTGTCCAATTATATAAGAACCTTTTAATTTTATTTGTCTCTGTCATTAAAAGGATAAGACCCTTTAAATAGTTTGTCTCTTTGAATTGATTAATCACACTCAATCCCATTGCAATTAATGGGTATGAAAATAAGTTCTGGCTAAAACAAGGAACTGAAAGGTGTTAGACTCAAGAATTGCCAAATCCTAAAATATTATTGGCTATCAAGTTATCCTTCTGTGACATATATAATATGTATTTGTGTGTGTGTTTCATGTAACATATACAAATATATTTGCTATATGCTTCATGGAACAGAATGTATATATAGTATTTGGCTCTCTCTTATGAAGATAAACTATGGCCTAATCAGATAAGGATTTTTCCTCCATTTGTACCTACAAAGATTTTTTTCACTTATTTAGAAAATAATTTCCTGATATTTAAATAATACAATGGTACTACAGGTTAGCATTCTCTAGAAGACTAAAAGGAAATCTACTTCTTGCACTAACTGACTTGAATTACTTTAAGAATGGTGTCTTCTCAGACCTCATACCATTCAATCTATTCATAATGTCTAACTCAGTCACTTCTTCCAACAAAACATTGCTGAATGTCTACTGAATAGACCCTGTGCCACAAGATATGGGTTCTTTCAAAGATTCGATTCCAATAATTATTCATGAACCTTCCAAATCCCTCCATGGGAGTTCTTGGGAAACACAACAAGTCATCCTAATTCAGGCAAATGATATCTATTTTCTGATCCTATTCTTCAAAAGTGACCCTTTTAACATAAATATATGATTTTATGGGCCTTCAATTTAGAATACAGTCTTTTTTGTCTCTCTTCTTAAATAACAAGCCAGAGAGCTGCATGTGACTGAGTTCACCTTAAGTATGAGTTTTAGACTAAAATCCACTCTGCTTTCATTGAATGGCAGACTCCCTGCTAGACAGGTCTTATCTAATATTTAAGAGCTCCTTTTGAAAAAAAAAAGAAGAAGAAGAAGAAAGCAGAATCACCAGCCTCATTCTCAGATTTTACAGAGAGAAATCCCATCAAGAAATATTCTAGTGGACTGATGATGGCTAATTTCTGCTGCCCTGTTCCCTTGTGGAGGAATCTAATTTAAACACGAAGGAAGTAGCTCAATAATACGCTGAAGACAGGATTCCTGGCCTAGGCAAACCCTTTTCCAGACAGAGCCCCAGAAAGACGGCTTCTGTTCTGTTTTGACAGCCTTCTTCCAACTTTCGGTCTAGGTGCCTGGTAATGACTTCTGATGACCGGAATGCCTAGTGTGGTAATTGTCTCGTCACAGATTTAGCCATAGACAAGGTAGTGGGAAGAATTCTTTCCCTGTAGACCAATTTTCTAGGGCTTGCTGTGTGAAACCAAGAAGAAAACACCTTGTCAAATTTATGTGCAGACATAATCAAATAATGCTGAATGGAAGCCCAGGGGACTAGAACCAATTTATAAATACCTGGAATATTTCCATTAAACCTGGGTCTGACATTGAATTTATAATGAAAACCCAAATTATATGCTCTAAAGAATTCTGTTTTATATCCTGGATTTAAAGACACAAAACAGATTTGTGTTATTTTTATTTCATTGTCCTTAAACTGATCCAAATACATATTTTCAATGTACTCTTTACGAAAGAGTACACAGTATAATTTCCAAGATGAGGAGACTGATATTCATCTCGTTTTCATTGCATCATCTTAATAAATATCCTTATCATTCTAATAAAAAAATAGCATATATTAAAATGTAAGTCAAATTTTAGGAACAAATAAATTCATTTCATACTTCATATAGCCCAGCTACATAACTCAAGACACTTGGAAGATATTTAAAAAAACTAAAAATAAGAATTCTCTTTCCCTTCTAAGTGACACCAAGTTCATTTAGAAGAGAAACAGTAATTTTTTTTTTACCCCTATAGGCAGCTACAATTTAACTAAATTTCAGAGGAAGTCTAAAGAAAAAAAGCACTTTTTAGCTGTTATATCGAAGAAATAAACTTGGATGAATAGAAATATTTGGTCCCTAAGATATAAAGATTTTGGTCCCTAAGTTATAAAAGATACAGCCTATACTTGGTTATTCTTCACTTCCCCTTTCCTCAAAGGACCAAAATTAACTGTAGGTTTTAAGCTCTCTTTTTTTCCCAGAAATATGATAAACATATTTATTAACATGTGCTTCACTGAAAGCCTACTCTTTCCCAGTTTGTTAATTCCAAAGCTCTTGCCAATTATTCGTTCAAGAATGGGTATGAGGCTTATACTAAGCAAGTGTGCCTGAGGAGTGCTTTAAGAAGCACTTCTAGGAAAGGTCTTTCTGATTCTTTTGAGGAATTATCTAAAATAACCTCCTGCACTTTTCCTGAACATTGCTATACCAGAACGAAAATCCATAATGTGTACAAACATCCTACCAGGCTGAGGATGAAGCCCACATATGGAGACACACAGATGCAAGGAACTCCTGCGAAACGGGCCAAAACTATGGGAATCCTGACCAGTGCCTTATAGATAAGCATCCCATTAAGTTAATTCAATAAATTATTACTTAATTTGAGTTGTGTTTCTGTTCCTTAATGCTGTCAGACACGAAGATTTAAGGCAAGACCCAGTTTCTCACAATTAGTAAAAAATATGTATTATTAACATCATTGCTTTTTGTTAAAATATTGACTTCAAAGAGCTCATGGTTAAATGGACTATTTAGGTACATTAAGGTATATCTCTGGACTAAATCTCAGGATGCTATCGTTGGCAACTACTAGCAAGAATTACTTGTCAAATTAGCTGCTTATCACCTACAGGCCAGAATCATTTCATTCACGAAACATGTTTACTGGGAATCTACCATGTGCCCAAGACGACTGAAACAGATAACAGTCATGAAAAGAATGGACAGAAATCTTTGTCCTCATGAAGCTTATTATATTCTGGAGGGGAAAACAGACTATGAAGAATTTATACAACATACAGGATTTCATGTAATGATAAAGGTGAAGCAGCACAGATACAGAGAATCCAAAGATAAAAAAGAAAAGGGAACTTCAAAGAGAGTCAGATAAACACCTCACTTCTCACTAACACTTGAGCAAAGACCTTCAGGAAATTAAGGCAGCAAGAAAGATCATGGCTGGGGGTGGGGAAGTGGGGAGGTGAGCAGCAACAGGTACAGGAAAACAGCAAGTGTAAAATGCCCTGAAGATGGAGGCAGAAGCCTTGCTGCTTGTTCTAGTCCTAGGAATAGCCAGAAATGCCACAAGGCTGGGCTGCAGTGAACAAAGGGAGGACAGGAAAGATGCAATGAGAGAGGGAATGTGGGCCAATCTGCACTTATGAGAGAGAGGAGGCCTAGGCTGATTGTCAACATGCAACCGGAAAAGTCTGGTTATAGGTATACCTTGAAGATAAAACCAACGGTAAAGGTTGATCAATAAATGTGGGGTATAAGAGACACATAGGAGTCAAAGATGGTCCAGAGTCTTTTGGCCTGAGAGCAACTGAAGGACAATGTTACCAATAACTGAGAAGAATGTGAACAGTTGAACAAATTTCTTATAAGGGGTGAAGGTGCAGCTCAGTACACACAAGGTCCTGATTTCAAACACTAGCACCAAAGGGGAAAAAAATGAATAAGGAAGAGATCCAAAGAGAGAGACTCTGAGAGGACATGACACGGAATAAGCATGACTATTTGGAGGGAAGGGGCTCAGAAAAAGCTGTTGCAACAGAGAGAAGAGCCTTATTTCCAAAGACAGAGAAATGGGCATAAAGGAAATGGGACTCACACCTGCCTAAGTGATTATCTTTCTGCTTTTCATTCTCCTATCTATATAGCATATTAATAAGGTGTTTCCTTTTCAATGAGGGTTTCTATTTGCAAATAGATCCTTTAGTTGCAAGTAACCACCCAGATTCAAGCTGGAATAAATGAAAAGTAACTATTTATTTCCTACAACTATGACACTAAAGGAAAGCAGACCCAGTGATTCTCTTGTCCCTCTCTCTGACTCTCATTGACTCAGGCTTCAGAAAATTACCAAGATGGTCACCGCTGCTCCTGGTCTCACAGCAAGAGCAGGAAAAACAGATGATGCCTTCTTGTATCTCAGAGTATAAAACAACAGGCAGGAGTGGTGAGGAACAAGAGAGGTTTGGTCCAATAAATGGGTCACATGGAAGCTGACAAGATAATCAAGAAGGAAGTGATCCAAAAGTGATATCCCGTGATGCCCTGGAGATCGTTACACACAACACATTTTTCAAGTGCTTTCTAATTACCTTTTTTTTTTGCTTCCGTTATGAGCCTTCATTTGACCAAACTTTCAAAGACATTAATCCAAATTCCTCCAAACCCTTTTTCTTAATTTCCTCTCCTATTAATCTCCATCTGCTGGTTCAAATTTAAATCAATTGCTTTCTGGGCCAACTGCACAGCTAACATCATGGGAATGTGTTTTATTACACATACACACATAGAATTCCTGGATCCCATAAGGAAATCTTTCCTAGAAGATTCCAATAGGATATCCGTTCATACTTTATTGGCCAATCTAAATCATGGTTAGACCAAAAAAAGGTCACCTTTGACCTAGAAAGAGGATTCTACGTTGAGGAGCGGATGTACAAGAAAATCAGGTTTGGATTATCCAAAATACAGAAGGAATTTTATACTGTCAACATATGTTCAGTCATGGAGTTGGAGGGAGCTCTGTTTAAGGCAAAGGAAAGAAACAGTGAATAATAGAAAAAAAAAGGAAATACAATTGCAGAAATTAAATGGGAATTTTATTTTATGAGTTCTAGGCTTGTGAAATATGAAGCAATAGGAAGCTGAGCATGGTGGCACATGCCTGTGTTTTCAGTGACTTGGGAGGCTAAGGCAAGAGGATTGCTAATTTGAGGCCAGCCTCAATAACTTAATGAGACCGTAGCCAACTTGGTGAGACCCTGTATCAAAATAAAAAATAAATAAAAAGAGCTGAGATTTAGCTCTGTGGTAAAGCACCACTGGGTTCAATCCCTAATAACAAAAAATAAAAAGAAAGAAATAATAAAGAAGATGGATTAGAAACTTTAAGTCACATTTAGTACTAATATTTAGATTCAAATATTCTTTTGACAAAACATGTGAATTGTGAATTGCTTAAAAAAACACACAAAATATCACTGCCTTATTATGATAAATCTTAATATGTAAATAGTCCACATTTGAAGACATAAATTGGTTGTTATAATTTATAATACTTTAAATATATGGCTGATGTCAGGTAAATGTAAAATAAATTCCATTTGATGGTAATTTAATAGAATTAATTTATAAGAATATAAATTACTTAAACTTAAAAAAACAGTTACCATTTCATTCTTAAAATGTAATTTAATGGAGCTACTATTGAAGTAAAAGTATGACCAAAGCCAGATTAATTATAGATTAGGTAAATGTTGATGATGTCAGCCTCAAAGGAATGCAGCACACGTCGATTTTTTCTTTCTTTAAATGAGAAAACTCTAAATTGATGCTTATAAAAGCCCTAAGTCATCCCTCCAAACCTCTTCTATTCTCATCAACTATGTCTTCTAGGTCCTACAGAACCTGACCTTCACTTCATTTTCCTCTAACTCTCTGTTACATTAATTGCCTTAGAGAAGCTTATTTTAAGAAGGTGGAAAAACACACCATGATATGAATGTGCAGAACTGTCATTTAAATAAGAAAACTTTTCTCTCATACAAAACTCAGGTGTCTAAAGCCGACATATAGAAATGTATGGTCCAATTTACTCTCTTTTTTCCCTAGCTAAATGATGACTAAATGTGACCACCCAGCCCTTTATAATTGATGGCTCACAAGCCCAAGAAATATCACCACGATTGATTTTCTGTTGGACAAGGTTAATAGCATATCTGTTCTTGTGTGCTTTCAATTTATATGTGGCATTTATTTCTCTGATTTTTATTACTGTTGTTTTTGCTAATAAAAAATCATTTAGTAAGTAAGATTATCATTACTTATGTCAATGATTGGGCTTCTTTAATAATGAAGCTATCAGGTGATATACCAGAGTTCTTTTTCTCAGAGAAAAATCTCTTATTCATTTTAACTTTGATTTGAAACATTCATCTCTCTTCAATTCTTTCAAGATAATTCCAAATTAATTATCAGGCTGTACCAAGCGGAAGTAATGAAAATCCTTTCAAGATAAAAAAAATGGGTAAATAAATTGATTCTTTATGAACTAGTCACCTGAAGATTTGCTTTCATATTTAAAATAGCCATCTCAAGGTCACAGTTGGTATAATTCATATTATTACATCATTTTCCTTTGAAAGTCTGAAATAAAGAATTGAAGCCAGTTTCTTAGAGAAGCTATTGTCACCTGATAAAATAACTCATGGGACAATGATAAAGAAAACATTAATTAAAATTCCCAAACAATGCATATGTAACCATCTTTCCTGAACCTTCCTGATTCGCACAGATCATAGAGCACTGATTGCCTGGTAATGGATGAGTCACCATCAAAACTCAAGATGGTTCAATGGGGAGAGTGCCACTTCTTGCATCCTATATTGAACCTGTTCTTTTACATAATGACTCATTTTCTATTTATGAAGAAATAACTTTATCATTATTTAGAGCCCAAATACATTGGCACACGTGGTCCAAATCTCTGAACTTAAAAGAAAATTTAACCAAACTACAACTTTAAAATGATGCAAGTGCTAATGAGATCTCAGCGTGAAAAACAGAAGAGTACATCAGGCAGAGCATCCTATCCAGAGCACAGCACATGGAAAAGCAGGTATCTAAAAGAGAAACCTCGATTCATTGTGACGGCAGACCTCAGTTCACTGTGATTGCCCTTTGCAATAAAAGAAGTTGTCTGGTGTGCATTAGAAAAGTTGCTTCCTTCTGAACAATAGTTAGTCATCCTGCTGACAGGCAATTCTCTGCACCATCTCATCAGTTTTGCTTGGTGTCATCTCCCTGGCTCTTAGGAGACTCTGCCACTACTGTTCCGATGGAAGTCCATCTCAGTTTGAGTGACAGTCAATGCAATTAACCACTCTAGTCTTAAACAAGGAAAATATGAACAGTTCATTTCCATGACACTCCCTGTGCAGTGAGGAGCCGGAACTGTAATTCAGTGAATGTACTATACAGATATTGATAATATAATTGAGACACAAGTGAGCGGAAATAAAAAGAGTCTACTTTGCCTTTGGCTTGACTGAAGACTGAACATGTTTTTCAATTTTCTTCCTAATTGTCAGGCCTTTTTCCTAAGACAGTTTGCCTCAATCCATCCAATTTCTCAAGGACATTGCCAAGTTTCTTTGAACTATTTTTCTCAGTTTCCTCTTTGCTCAAGCCTGAACTAGTGGCACTTGGGACCACAGTCCCCTGCCATCACAGGAATATGCTTAAGTCCTCTCCTGCTATATGTTGTCCTTGCTCGGTTTCCTCTTTGATTTGCTCCAGATCATCTTTAAGCAACTTCCTGCCTAAGACTCAGGACTTAGGCAGTATGATAGGTAAACTTTCTGAGGCTTTGAATCTTTAAGAATGTCGCTACCCGAACACTTAATTAAAAGATTGGCCAGGGTTAAAATCGCTTTCTGCCATCAGACTTTTGAAACTATGGCCTGACCTCTACCCAAGGTCTGTCAAGGAATTAGATGCAGCTCCAACAAAACTCTCGTGTTCTCTTTCTCTAAATTAGTTTGAAATATAGTCTTTGCTCTTGCTAGAACTCAGAGTTCTAGTCCAGTCAACTTCCTCCCTGACTAAAGAATTAAGATGAGCTGAGATAGGAAACCAACTTCAAACAAACTCAGAGGTGTCTAATCCTTCCAAAATTGTGTTAGGATGAATAAGTGTCTGTTTAATACAACATACCACCACAGAAACTTATGATGGCATTTTTCTGGCACTAAATAAAAGAAAAAAAAAGGAAAGAGGAGGAGGAGGAGGTGGGGAGGAAGAAATTGCTGGATTGGATTTTCAAAATTATATGTTGTAGGTAGAGTTATTGTTTACCCAAGTAGTCATCCTTGGATGGCAAGTTTTTTCCTAAAACAACCACCAAACACTCATATAACATGTACAGATTATAAAGCACTGTACTCTGAAAAAAAAAAGCTTTTTTTTTTAAAAGCTTTACAGCTTGCTATTAGCTCATGTAATCCTAATCCTATAACACCCTATGAGAAAGGTACTATTATTACCTTCCTTTTAAAAATGAAGAATCTGAGGCATGGAGGAGTTAAATTATTGAAAAGAACTCACAGTTGTAAATGACTGTTTCAGGATTTGCAACCAGGAAATCTTATTGTAAGAATTAAGCTATATTGCCTCTCAAGATCCAAATATATCAGGCTCCTTAAACATTATATTATGGTAATACAGTGAACATTTGAACATTACAAATGAATAAAAAGCCTTACATGAAAAATGTGATGCTTATTTATATTCTCATCTTGTTCAAAGAATTCCATCCTAAATCATCTGAATTCTTCATCTATGGGGCATTCCCTACATTGGGAGCCTTCTGTGAGTGTTACATTGATGCTTGTGACTACCACAGTTCTATCCTTTCAAATCTCATGAGGTCTTCAGAAGAAAACTAACCATTTATTTCATTACATAAGTCAAAACATCTTTCCTTTATTTTGCATTTAGATCAACTCAAGATACATGCTGAAAGACTATGAAATATCTAGAAATGCAAATATTAGGCATACTTTATTTAGGTCATCATAGTTGGTACTGAACTAATATTTAATTCTGAAACCTTTACTTTTTTATTGGCTTTGTTTAAATTAAGAATTTAAAAAAGAAAACCAGGTAACAACTTGAAGTGTTACCTTTTTATTTTCACATTGACTTTTCACAGTCATTCATTTTTTTTCTGCTCCTTTCCAAATGAAATGCCTCTTCCTTAGCAAACCAAATTGGTGCCTTTGGCCCCAGGTGGCTAAGCTTTGGGTCCTACCTCTGACAACTGAAAAGTTATGAGACCTAAAGCAAAATTGCCAACGTCCCCGAAACTCCTAAGAGCTCTTTCCTTGCTGGCTTGTGAAAATTAGAAACAATGTGCAAGAAGGATTTGATCCAGAATAAGCATTAAATAGACATTACTTTTTCTACGTCTGTGTCTTAAGAAAAAATAGGGTGCAATGTATCTTTAAATGCAAATGGCCTAATTAGAAGTTGTACCATCAACTAATTCTTGCAAGTTTGAAAACAATCAAGGGACGATTCCTGGAGTCAAGTCTCTATACTCCAAGTCATGAAAATGAATTTAACTTCTCAAAGAATGAGATTTGTTAAATTGATCATTTGGGATGGAATAAAGCAAAGTGAATGCTAAGCAAATTTTAAAGATTTCTTCCTAAACACAGATCTCTAATTATAATAATTGAACGGATTCTTTTTCATCCTTGCCCATATTAACAACCGCATCTTAAAAAAAAAATCCTTCAAACCCTTGCTAGTCAAATAGAAATGTTTAGCATTCTCCTTTTAAAAAGACCTTATTGAAAGAAGCTTTGGTCCTTCTATGAACAATTAAGCTACTCTGAAGCCCCCTCAGTGATTAGATTTCTTCAAATTGTTAATTAAGAAGATCTATCAGATATGCCAAGAACCATTTTTAAGCAGCCTATTTGAAACACACCACTTAGAATTCTAAGTTCAGGTTTGCTTTAAAGAGTCTTAGGACAGTCTGAATGTTAAAAATGAAGCATTCTGGTCTTTGACATTCCCCACTCCATCAACATAAAGCAAATGGCACTACTGGGCTGAATTCAAGACAGAAAAATTGTGTCTTCTCACATGATAAGAACAATGTTCAGCCCAGAGTCTTTTTCCCCGAAGAAGTCATACATTTGTGTCACATGCTCTCTGCTGAATTCCTGATAAAGTGACAATCCCTGTAAGGTCAGAGAGACCAAGGATTCATGGATGTGTTCAAGGCTTCCTCCAATAAGACCTCCTGACTCCTGCTTCACAACATAATCAACATTTACTTAGGTAAGCAAGAACAGTGTTCTGTTCAATACTAACATTGAAAACAGAAAGCATAAAGATGGGATTTGTACCTCACATTTTACAAAAGGTAGTGATGCTATACAAGTTTGCTCATGTCTTTTTTTTTTAATGTGTATGTGTTTTGGTATTATTGTTTTTGAAAACTTACAGACATCAAAACTCTAGAGTAGCTTTAAGAAACTGCCTATATTTTTACAAAACAACTATAAAATTACCCAAATTTTAATACTGAATTTTCAAAGTATAAAATCTTTGTCCTGAGTTTGATTTATACTAATTTATAGCAAAGAATTAATCTAATTAATCTAAGTGGACCCAAACATATAAAGACACAGTGTTCATCATCCCATTAGGTATAATATTGAAAATTCAAGTATAACTTCTTTACAGAAAATCTGGAATTAAGAGAACACTCTGATATGATAATACACCATATGACAATATGTATACAAATAGTATTTTGTGGATAGTATTTATGTAGATGTAAAAAGCACCAATCAAAAAATAAATAAGTAAATAGATGAGAGGAAGATTGAATAATATAATAAATAAGTTAATAAAGACATGTATAAAACAGCATTATAGTACGGTCTAAATTAAATACATGTTTTATTGTTATATATGTTTGTAAATATGTACAACATTTAACATATCTAGATATTTATTCATTTATGTAAATGGATATATAGGTTCATAAATACATGAATACATATGAAATATTAAAATGATATAAAAATGTCAAAATAGAAAATAAATTCTCTCCATGTTGCTGTATGTTCCATGTGCTATATAATGAATATGTATATTTTTATTAAAAATATTCTTTCAATTTAGGAATAAATTTCAATGGGACATTGAATCAGTACTTGAATCAGTAATGGGACATGAATCAGTAGATCTGTGCCAGGGGCTTTGGTAGTTATGACAAAGATAGCTAATTGCCTTCTAAAATCTATTCTGTCTTTGGTAGTAGCAGATTAGTAGAGAATTCTAGTTGCTGCCTGGAATTAAGCTCTGCCTTTCTCAGCTTCCTTTGCAGACAGGTGTGGCCATGTGTCTAAGGCTCACCCAGTTAAATGTAGGTAGAAGGCTGTATGGAGATCTCCATGGCAAATCTCTAACAGAAGTTGATAGAATGAGAGAAACACAATTTGCCCTTCGATGTCTCTCCTCTTGTTATGGTGTACAATAAAAGAGATGATCCTAAAGAGGAATGTCAGTGGCTAGAATGGCAGAGTTTAGCCCCAGAAGAAACCTGTGTCTCTGACCATGAAGCCACTGTACCAGCCCTAAACTGTATTTTTGAGAGAAATGGGTTTATATCCTCTTTAGCTATGTTATTTGAGGATTCTTCTCTTCTGTACATTCTCTACAGATATTCATCCCACCAAAACTGGTCCCTGGCCAACCTAAGCAATCATATTATTGGGTAGGAGACAAAAAAGAATTATTATCAACTTTAGAACAATAACTTTCATATTCAGCCACATACAACTAAAGCAGAAAGGAAAATAAAAAAAATCATGGAGGTGAGATCTGGAGGGATTTCTAAGAAATGTATATGGAGGCGGGCACATTTTTCCCTAAAATATTCTTGCTACAGCTTTCTTAATCTCTAAATGAAAGTTTTATTCCATCAACTTATTCTTCCTGACAGACAAGAAAAAATCCCCAAGGATTCCTTTTATTCAAAGTTTCTGCATAGCTATAATATAAGAAGGATTAAATCCTCTTTTGAGCTATTCTATTTCATGTCTAATTACTTAACTATAGATTTCTTAAGTTACTATAATTTTATGAGGCCCTAATGAAATTGCAGAAGTGAAATGCATACTAGACTAAGCTAATTTTATGAGTACTTCCTCAGTCACTTTGGGTTTCATTTGTCTAATGTTTTGAGTCTAGAGCTTTTAAAAACACAATGGAATACTTTTACTCTCTTATTCCAAATAATGTACTATTTAGTATTTCCATTCTATCAAACTCTGTTACAATCTTACCATAATTATATAGATTCAATACTGAACTTCTGTCTTCTTTTTTTCTGAAATCTATTCTTGTTCACTTTCTGGGGCCTAACTTCTCCACTGAACCCCTTTCTATATGTGTTGAATCTTGCTTGTCTGTCTTTCCTGGAAATTGGATCACTTTATACCATTACTGATTATACAGCATCCTTCCCCAAACTGGGATGGTGGCTTTTTCTAACCTACCTCTCTTATCTCTGCTAGTCTCTGGTAACAGAGAACATTAAAAATAATATTATTAATTCACTGTAGCTAATAAAGTACTAATAACAAAATATTAATAATTGCTAACACTTACTGAGCATTTATGTGTGCCTTATGTATCAGACACTGTGCTGAGCACTTTACATAAATATCTTATTAAATCCTCAAAAGTATGCTATACACAACAAACACACACACACACACACACACACACACACACACACACACACCAGAGAGAATGGAAGCACAAAGAAGTAAGCAATTTGACAGTTTGACCCAGGTCACACAGTCACACAGCTGGTAAATGGCAGATCCAGAATTTTATCCAGATCCATGCAAATCTAAAGACTCTGAAAGTAGTATGACTAAAGTTTGATGGACATAGGTCTGAAAGTATCAGCGTGTGCATATTCAAAATCCTAGTAGACAGGATTTCTCTGTGTCTAACTTGGTTTCTGCTCTTTCCAGCTTCCATATGTCCCCACGGATTAGTCTTTGATCAACTGTTTTTGTGTGCATATCACAACTCACCTCATGCTCTCTCTCAATCTTTGACCCTAGATTCGAGTCCCCTTATTTATTTATGTCCAGCATGCCTAATAGAAACAGGCTTGCCTCTGTGTGTGGAACTTCCAGGAGACGTCTTTGGTTCCTACTTAAAAGAAAGCCAAGCTGGGCTTATACAAACCAAGACCCTTTATAGGAGCACTTGGCCCCAGTGCTTTTGCCTAGTTAAAAAAAATCTGCAGCAACAGACTCTCCCCATCCTAGCTGTCACTTACTATTGACACTGCCATTTACTGGGAAGATAACTAAAAAGAGTGACCTAACCTTGCAGTTTCCAACTCCTCTTCTCCCTTCTTTTTCTCTAGAGCTTATTCCCAAATTAAGCTTTGGCCACCACCATTCTAATTAAATGGTACATCTCAAGTTACCAATGACCTCCATGTCACTTCCCCTAATAAGGAAATTCTATAGGATTTCTTTCTTCTGCAATTGTATGGAAAAGTAGGACACATTTGAAAGGAAAAGAGCAAAATCACATGTAGAAAGTCACAAGCAAGCAGGACCTGCACACTCACCACCTGGAAAAGCCAGGCAATCTACACAAAGGGAATCCCAGAGTCAAAGCCCCTGTGAGGAGAGATGAGATATATAATTGCTGCACACAAGAGGAGGCTGGGGGTGTGGCGGTAGAGGGTGAGGCAAGAGGGCTGCAAGTTCAAGGCCAGCCTGGGCAACTTATTGAGACCCTCAAAAACTTAGCAAAATACTGTCTCAAATTGAAGAAGGAGGAGGAGGAGGAGGAGGAGGAGGAGGAGGAGGAGGAGGAGGGGAGGAGGAGGAGGAGGAGAAAGAAAGAATTGGGGATGTAGCTCAGTGAGAAAGGACTCCTGGGTTTAATCCCAGTACAACACACGTTGTACATCTATCACACAAGGAAAATGCCATTGTAAAACTGGGTGAGAAGAAAACAGTAATATTTTAACAAATTCTTTTTTCCCTCAGTCGGTGACATTCTCATTTACTTTCTTTTTAAAAATTTACTTCTAACTGACACACACAAAAAAATTATAAATTTTAATAGGGTACCATATAAGGTATTGATACATTATGTAATGTTTAAATCAAGGAAAGCATATGTGTCTCCTTAAGCACTTATCATTTCTTTTTTTAATATATATATATATGTTTTTTACTTGTAGTTGGACACAATACCTTTTTTTTTCATTTATTTTTATGGGGTGCTGAGGATACAACCTAGAGCCTTATACGAGCTAGGCAAGCACTCTACCACTGAGCCACAACCCCAGCCCAAGCACTTTTTATTTCTTTATGATGAAAACCTTTAAAATTCTTTCTTTTTACTTTATGAAATATATAGTACATTACTATTATCTATAGTCATTCTCCTATGCAATAGAATACCAGAACTTCTTGTTCCTATGGAACTATAATTTAGTACCCAATAATCAACCTTTCCCCAGCTCTCCCCTACCCTATCCTACCCAGTTCTGGGTACTCTCATTCTACTTTCAACTAGTACTACCCTTGACTGGCTCTGGCATAGTCACCATGGATGGACGAGCCCAAGAGTTCTATGTCTCACCTGCAGCTAGTTACCAGTGCCACCAAACTGTCACACATTAAGCCCACAGCCTGACAGCACAATACTGGGGAAGGACCAAGACCCACACTGCTATGGGCTACCTACTGCTGAGGTGGACCAAGCAATAGGTTCAAGACTACTGTAACCAGCCACAGCTGATGCTAGCTGAAATAAATGTCCTATGGAATGGGACCATGTGTCTTCCCCTGGCACAGGAGCTATTCCAGAGTCTCTACCAACAGGCAGGCTTGGTGATGGGAGCCATTACAAACTTCCCAGTGCCAGCCCAATTCGAAGTTCCAGAGAAGTCTTGTGCATACTACCCCATCCCACCCCCAGTAAATGTGATCTTATACCACCTTATACTGCTGCTGCCTGAGGCTGGAGCAGTGCTGGTAAAAGCTGGCTCACACCTGAATCTTATAGAGGCAGAGACCTGCACTGTCTCAGCAGGTGGGGGGGCAGGTGTGCTCCAAGCTCACTCCAAGTCTGGAAAGGATGCAGGCCAAAAGTCAAATCTGTCCCCTGGGTAAGGGAGAACTGGGGAAAGGTTAATTAACGGGTACTAAATTACGGTGACATAGGAACAAGAAGTTATGGTGTGCTGTCTATAGGAGAATGACCATAGATAATAATAAAAAGAAAGAATTTTAAAATTTTTCATCATAAAGAAATAATAAGTGCTTGGGCACTTGGGCCGGGTTGTAGCTCAGTGGAGGGAGGCTGAGGCAGGAGGATTGCAAATTCAAGGTCAACCTGAGCAACTTAATAAGACCCTGTCTCAAAATAAAATTCTCCACCTGATGCATGTCTGTCTGTGAGCCCTGGTCTGCACATAAGGGCCTTCGCTTCTAAGAGGTGCTGGGTCTCACCCCTGCAGACTTGGCACTGGACTCCAGGACATGGCCTTGTGCCAGCTTTTGTGCTCTGCTCCCTGAGGGTGGAGTCTCCTTCTGGCTCTGCAGCCTGAAGCTGGGGAAGGCATGGTGACCTGGTCAGCCACCTGGCCAAAGGCAACTCCAGCAGCTTACTCCTTTAGTATCAGCCTGGCCTAGGGTTGTGGGGCTCTGCCCACCCCACACTTCCCTGTCTCCCCCCAGGCAAGAGGCATCTCCCTCCACACTGGGCTGTTGGGCTGGGAGAGGGGTGACTGGGCAACTGTTTTCTTCCTGCCTTCTTCAACATGCATTTTCATCTTCTTAAACTAAAAGCAGGCACTACTGCCTCTCACCTGATTTCCTTAGCTCTGGTGAGGGAGGTTTGGTGCATGAATGCCATCTCAGCTGGGTGGGTCTGTGGAGAGAAGAACCCGAGAAGCTCTCCCAGCCGCCATCTTGCTCCGTCTCCAACAAATTGTTAAAGTGGACGTATGGGCCAAGGTCCCAAATAACACTGCAGACAAAACGCAAATTAAAGGGATCATGAGGGAGCCTTTAATAATTTCTTGCCAATAAATCTAACAATTTAGATCATATAGATAGATTCCCTGAAAGACACAAACTTCTAAAGCTCAACAAGAAACAATATCCTGCTGGGTGCAGTGGTGCATGGTTGCAGTCCCACTGAATGGTGAGGCTGAGGCAGGAGGATTGCAAATTCAAGGTCAACCTGAGCGACTTAAAAAGACCCTGTCTCAAAAAAAAAAAAAAAAAAAAAAAAAAAAAAAAAAAAAAACTGGCTGGGAATGTAACAGTGGACAAGCACCCTGAGTTCAATTCCTAGCACATCCCCCCCAAAAAAATAATTCACAGTTTGAATCATCCCCCACCAAAGGAAAGACAAACTGGATTCACTGGTGAGTTATCCTAAACATTTAAAGATAAGCTGACAAAGTATGAAATTTCTTTATACACACACACACACACACACACACACACACATATATATATATATATATATATATCTTTATTTTGTTTATTTATCTTTTATGTGGTGCTGAGGATCGAACTCAGTGCCTCATATGTGTGAGGCAAGCACTTTGCCCCTGAGAAACAACCTCAGCCCTAAAGTATGAATTTTCCAGTTTCAGAACATAGAAGAAGGCAACATAGTTCCCAGCTTATCTCCTTTGCCAAGTATTAAACTGATATCAAATCAAGACAAAGACAATTTAAAAAAAGAAAGAAAGAAATATGCACACCATCCCTCTCATGAAAATAAATGCAAATGACCAATTGCCAAATCCAATCCAACAATATACAAGAAGTAAAACAGATCATGACCAGGTAGTTTTATTCCAGGATGGAAGATTGGTTCTACATTTAAAAATCAATCAATGTGGGGTGTCAACAGTATGAAAGAGAAAAATCCTTTGCATCATCACACTAGATATAAAAAGAACATTGGAAAAAGTACAACATCCCTACATAATAAAATCTCTCAACCAAAGAGAAATGAATACTGATTTGACCTGATAAAGATATATTTGAAAGAACAACATTAATATAATATCCAATGATATAACTGAATTCTTTTCCCCACCACCACCACCCCACAATTAGGAATAAGACAAGGCTATCTGATCCAACCATTTCCATTTAACACAGGAGAGGAGGTTATAACCAGAGAAATAAGAAAGAAAGAGACATAAAAGACAAAAATGAGAAAAGGTTAAAAAAACATATTTATTCATAGAAAACAATATTACTGACTTAGAAAATCCCAGAGACAGGCTGGGGATGTGGCTCAAGTGGTAGCACGCTCGCCTGGCATGCGTGTGGCCCGGGTTTGATTCTCAGCACCACATACAAAGATGTTGTGTCCTCCGAAAACTAAAAAATAAATACTAAAAAAATTTCTTAAAAAAAAGAAAGAAAAAATCCCAGAGACTAGCAAAAAAATATAATATATAGAATTTATTAGAAATTGAATAAATAGCTTCAAAAAATGAGATAATTATGTATAAAGCTAACAAAACACATGTTCAATTTATATTATGAATGCTATAAAACATTGATGAAAAATCAAAACAAATCTAAATAGTGAGGTATAACATATTTGTGAAAGGTAGACTCAGTATAATTAAGAAGTCGATTCTCCTCCAACTTAGATAAAAATCCAAATCTGAGAAGAATTTTCTAAATAAAATTAAAAGCTGATCATAAAACATATATGAAAGGCAAAAGAATTGGAAGAGTTAAACCATTTGAAAAAGAAAACAAAGTCAGACAAAAGAGTCATCAGGATTAATTAATAATTAGTATTAGAAAAACAATAGACATATATGTTTATTCAACAGAAAAGAGAGCAAAACAATAGATACTGTATCTGCCTTTTGTCCTATCTTACTGACTCAGTGTTTGCTGATTCTATCATCAACCTCCATTGTATTGAATCTCCATCTAAGTTCCATCCTGGGTCTTTCCTATTGATAACCACGTTTTTAGAGATCTCAAATTATCTCATGTTACATACATGCTTCTGATTCTTGAATTCTTATCTCAATCTTGTATCTATCCCCTGAAATTCAGAATTCCATATCCAATGGCCTATTCAATATCTCTGTTTAGCTGTCTGATAGACTCTCCTAAAGCAAACTACTGATCTTCTCCCCAAATCCTGAATTTCAGAGATTTCCATTTTGATCCACTGAAGTTCCTTCCTTGTAGTTGCCTAGTTCAATTAATTTAAAATAAACTATCACAGGCCAGTCCATTCTGTCAGCCTGTTCTGTTGTTTCTACCTTGAAAATATCCACAATCATTCAATCCGTCTCTTAACTTCTACTACTACTACCTGTCAAAGCCTCATTATCATACTATTCTCCCTTTTATTGTCTTATTTCAACCCAACAGATATGTTCCTCACACAACTCTAGAGGGATCCTGTTAAAACACAATTCAGGACACTTATTTCTTCTCATAACCCTCCAATGAGCATTCACCTCATTCAGAGCAAAAGACAAGGTCCTTGAAATAGCCTTCTGTTTCCTACCCAAGCCAGGCTTCTAATACCTCCTTGATCTTTTTATTTTGCTGGCTCCAATCTCTCATTGTTCTGGATGACAGGTACCTTCCCTCCCCAAGGCCTTTATATTTCAGTTCCCTGTGCACTCCACCCCAACATATGAGGCTCACTCCCTCAACTCCTTAAGTCTGTTCAAATTTTATCTTTCCAGTGAAGTCTTCCCAATTAATACCCATAAAACTTCCCTCTCCTGTTTCTTCTTTTTTATGCTCATAATACATAATGAACTAAATTTCATTTATAAGTAGTTATTCATGGGTATACAGAGACATACACATGTATATTTTTCTTTTATTGCTGGTCTCATCCTGTATTATTGTGTATACACTGTATGGCCAGGGATATTTCATTTATTTAACTGTATCACTCCAGCCATTAGAAAAGTGTTTAGTTGTGAATAAATATGTATGGAATGAATGACTCCAACAATTTTTTCTCTGAGATCTAAAACATTCATGAAGATACACCAAATGGATTAGGAAACACAGTCTTCTACTTAATAAGTATGCAAGAAAGGTAACATTTTAAAATTCAGTTTGTTACCATAATGCAAATGTGTGATTGATTTTTTCCCTCACTTTTTTCCCCTCACAAAAATTTCTGATTCAATGAAGCAGGTACTTAATCGTTACTGCTCTTCACATATAACACCATATGTATACAAATTTGACTGAATCAATTGTGGATTTTTTTTTTCCCCCACAATTGTTGGCTACACTAAATTCATACTAGGTCTGAAAAGAAAAGAGTATACTTCTTGAACACCTGTCATCTGTGACAACATGAGTGGAACTGGTACCTGTCTTGGAAACTGGGTCCTCAATTCCCTGATATTGAAGACTGAACACCCAAGAAATGCCTAGGCAAACACAGAAAGCAAGTTTTATTTGAGAGAGAGAGAGAGAGAGAGAGAGAGAGAGATAGATAGATCTGGAGAGAAGCTGGCATCCAGAGCTGGTGCCTGCAGGAATGAGGGATGTCTTGCTTTTTTATAGATTCCTGCACCCTCTCTTTCTTTCCTGCATATGTGCCCAAAGGCAGGAAAAGAGCCACCCAGAGGGTTAATCCTTAGGTTGGCAAGTAAGATCCTTCCCCTTCCCAGGTGGTCAACAGGTTGAGCAAGGAAGTGCTATCCGAAGGTTAGCTGTTGGCAACCTATTTCCTTTTTCTTTGATAATCAGCTACCTGTCCTTTGCCCAGGTCTCAAGAACCAAAGGTCATTGTGTTGAGTGAAATAAGCCAGACAGAGAAAGACAAGTACCACATGATCTCATTGATATGGGGGATCTAAAAAGATGGATCTCATGGAAGCAAAGACTAAATGATGATTACCAAGGGCTGGGGAGAGTAGACAAGGAGGGAAGGACAGGGGAACACTGATCTCAGGGTACCAAGAGGTTGCACAGAAGGGTGACTTTAAATAATAATACTGCACTGTGTATTTCAAAAAACTAGAAGAAAGGATTTTGAATGCTTTCACAATAAAGACAGGATAAATGTTTGAGGAGATAGTTATGCTTATCCTGATTTGCTTATTATACAAAGTATACATGTACCAAAACACTACATGGTACCACACAAATATATACATATGTACATATTTTTGCCCGATATTAGTTACAACAATAAATTCAAAAAGAAAGAAAAGAATCTTCTTCAGAGGACTGAGAAAAAAGTCAAGAGTCCACTGTCAACGATTTTGCTGAGTTTATGTTAAAAAGGGTATACAATTTGAGAGAAAAGTATATAATATGTATCATACTGATGCATAGGAAACCACTGATGTTAGCATACTAAAGACTTATCAATGGGCTGGGGATGTGGCTCAAGCGGTAGCGCGCTCGCCTGGCATGCGTGCGGCCCGGGTTCGATCCTCAGCACCACATACCAACAAAGATATTGTGTCCGCCAAAAAACTAAAAATTAAATATTAAAAAAATTCTCTCTCTCTCTCTCTCCTCAAAAAAAAAAGACTTATCAATAATCTACATTTTTATTTCTATTCTTCTTTTTACTGTATTTCTCTTATTGAAAATAAATTCATCTCTAGTTCTATTTTGATGAGCTATCTTTAATGTTAAGGGATTAAAACTGTCACTTTAAAAAAACTACAGCTTTTTAAAAATCGTATCATGAAACCCATGAGGAATTAGGCTTATGAGAGAGTTGTTTTGTTTTGTTTTTTACAAGTTTCAACATTCCCAAAAGAGTTGAGTTGGATTTATAATAGGTGAAAAAAAATCTTATGAATTCTGCCAAGGTTTTTTCTTGTCAACAGGAATTATATGAAAATGATATCTTATGCGTGAGGTTACTAACCAAATTAAAATTTGTCTCATGTCTGATAGTGAGCCAACTAAGTTAGGTCAGGTCAAAATTGCTAGGAGCCACAAGCAAATAATATGATGCATGGCACTTTCGGTTGTAAGGTGATGCCAGCTAGCCATTGAGATGATATGATTATGTTAAGATTTACATTCGTATGGAAATTGGACTCCTGCTGTTCACCTTGGCCTGCTACACGGGACTCATGTTACGGGACTCCTGGAGAGTTCCCATTGGTTGGGGAAGGATAGTAGGAGGGAATTCCGGGGGAGGTCGGGGCCCTGGTTCCAGTAGGCGCGCGCGTGGGTGGACCGGGTTGGGCTTGCCGGTGCGTATGGAGTATTGGCGGCTTTTTCAAAAATAAAGTTTTGTTCCTGCTTGAGTGGCTCGTGATTCTGTGCCCAGCCAAGACATTGGCTCAAAATGATACATCCAGCTCTCTCATCCTGAATTCTGGACTTGCAGCATAATAATTTATTAAAACATTCTAACTGTGTGTCCAGACAAGATAGTCTTGAAAGTCAAAACAGCAACTAAAAGTACAAAAGGTGACAGAGAACAAACTGTAACTATGGGGACACACACACACACACACACACACACACACAGCCTTACAGAAACTTTTTTTATTATTTTATGTTTAAAGAAATAGATTTTTAGTTGAGCACAGTGACACATGCCTATAATCCCAGCAACTTGGGATGCTGAGGCAGAAGGATGGAAAGTTTAGAGCCAAGCCTCAGCAATTTAGAGAGACCCTAAGCAACTTGGCAAGACATGTCTCAAAATTTAAAAAAAATAAATAAATAAAAAGTGCTGGTAATATTGTTCAGTGGTTAAGTGCCCCTGGGTTCAATCCCTGGTACCACAAAATAAACAAAGAAAGAAAGAAAGAAGAAGTTATCTAATGGCATTCAAATAACTGGTAGCTTGAAGTACAATTTAACAATGAAAAATCGTATTTCAAAACACCACTATTTTGAGGATTTATCTCAATAGCCATCTTTTATGAATTCTGTTCAGCAGACTGTTTCTGGTATTGTAGAGTTCATTAGGCTTTTAAATTTTAATGAAAAAAAATCATAAATTATTTACTATTATTACAAGTTAACTAAAGAAATCAACATTATAACATAAAGTTTAAATATAACAAGAATTTATGTAGGTTTTGGGGCCCTAAATTTTCACAATTTGCATGGATATAAATTACATTTTTAATAAATCATATTGGCCAATCCTTTCTAATTTTCAAGAGGAAAACAAAGCTCATAAACACATATTGGTAAAAACATAATTAAATGTCAGGCGCTCCCGAAAGCATTCATGATGGAAACTGACTCATTTCCAGCTCAGTGTTTATCAGATATTTTTAAGCCTAATTAAGAATGTGAATGATTGGAAAGTGTGAAAGAAGGAAGACAGGGAGAGCAAGAAACGTCAGTGGGAAGTACCAGGGAAATCATCTAAGCCAGAGTGTGAGAGTCCAAAGGAAGTCAAGGTGCAACCACAGAAAAGCAAAGAAAGGCCCCTTTAGAAGAGAGCCCTCTGGCCTGAAATGTTGAGAGTGTTTTACATCATTCTGCAATCTCAGTTTGTTTTGTTTATGTAGGGACTTGTTATATAAAGTCCTTTGCAATCTGAAGCTACTTGGTTGGGTCACAAACTCCAAAAGTAGGATTTGTGTACAGCCCTCCAAGGGGGAGAGCAGGATTGAGTGGGCAGAAGGCACTGTTTCCATTAGGGAAAGATGTCCCCATCCCTGCTCACCGGACTTGGAGCCAAGCTGTCCCTTTATTAAGCACATTTTAGGAGGCTCAGTGTTTTCCTTGGTGCCTTTAATTTTTTTTCTTCATCTGATACAATATACCAATGAGTTATCAAAAGGCTTCTCAGATAAATGATTTTGAATCAACATTTCTACCTGAGCTCTCTCCTACCACTGAGGTTAAATTACCAACTAATCAAAAACATTCTTCCCCAAAGTTATGTTGCCTTCTCCTCATCCAAGTAGCATCTTATTCACTGTCTCTACAGCCGGATCAACAGCCCAATATTCTTCTTTCCAAAAAGCATAAAGCAATTAGGTTCACACTCCCAGGACCCTAGTGTTTCCACCCAAATATTTCTGAGTGTCACCCATGGAACAGATGCTAAAGATGACCACATTCTGAAAGGCACCAGAAGAAGGAGAGTCCCCTATGTTCTTTTTTTTATTTCAAAAGGTCCAAAATATAATTAGTTATCTAAGAAGCTGCAACTAGTATCCAAATGATCCATTTGGGGAAGGTTTTTAAAAAACAGACTTTTTAATTCCAGAGTCAAATAATATTCGGTCAATTAAAAGTATTGAATTCCAAGGTAAGGAGGGGAAAATAAAGAGTATTGAATCCCACACAGCCATCAGGATGCTCCTCAACATCATTGCCAAGGTCATTTGGACAATTTCCTAATCAATCTTATATGTAAACATCATTAAACACCAGTAGGAAGGGTTCAAGCCATGGGATTGGTCAAACCAGGCCAGGCTGCAGCTTTGCCTTTATGTACCAGCTGTGTAGCCTCACACCAGTTCCTCAACCTCTCTTAGACTCTTTAACCAGTTAAATGTGAGATTGGAGCAGGTGGACTCTAGAGAGTTCGTATTCTTTTTCTTCATGAAACCACTGATGCATATTCCCCCTGAAAACCGAAAAAAAACTTAACCTTTCCTGAGCAATATCTTAGGAAAAAGAAAAGATTTCAATTTTCTCTAAAAGAAGCTCAGTCCATAAAAATATCCAGCAGAGACTGAAATGGATCAAGTCATGCAAATCACTTCTCTCTCTCTACATCCTATGAAAAAGCATTTTCATTAATTATTATTTTAATGATACAAACTATGGGGTACAGTGTGATAATTCAATACATGTACACAGTATGTAATGATAAAAGCAGGATACTTCCATTTCCTTAAACATGTTTTTGAATGTGTAACAGTGATTACTAAAGGCTGGAAAGGGTAGCAACAGAGAGAGAGAGAGAGAGAGAGAGAGAGAGAGAGAGAGAGAGAGAGAGAGAAAAGGAGGTTGAATAATTGGGACCAAAACAAAGTAAGATGTAAGTAATAAGTTCTAGTTCTGGTGCTCTCCAGCACAGCAGGGAGAATATATTTCACAATAATTTTATGAATAACTAGGAGAGGAACTTAAACACAAAGTAATGTTATGGAGATGGAATCATTAATTAGTCTGATTTGATCAGTATATTTTGTATACATGTGTTAAAATATTACAGTGTACCCTATAAATATATACAATTATTTAGTGTGGGAAAGCATTCATTAGCCAGTGATTTCCACAAAGAAGACAGGCTTGATTTTACTACAAACTATAGATAACACTCAAGAATTTGGGTTACTGACCATAAAAAAACCCTAAAATAAATCATTACCATTAGTTCCAACACCATAAACACACACCATAAAGCAACTGCATGAGAATTCTTTACCTGGTTTGATCAGGATCATGCACTGTTTATGTGCATTATGCTGAACAAATACATTGCTCTCACTTTGCCCCAGTTTCTCCATCTCTAAAATAAAGTGCTCTACTCACTTTTTTTTTCCCAGCTGAGGGTGGGGCACACTGATAATATGAATTTTTCAGATCAATAGTTCCCTCCTTTACTTTGCTTGAACCCAAATCATCCAGGTGCTAGAAACTCAGTTAAATTGAAGCTTCATGAATACGAAGGCTTACAGGAAGAAGACCTAAGAAATTTTTGAGCAATTGCTATGGGCCAGGAAGATTTGCAAAAGGTTCAAATGCAGAAATTGGTTTAATCTCAACAATGATCATTCAAAGGAAGGATTATCACTATCTCTAATTTACAAATGAGGGAAAGGAGGGACAGACAGCTCATAAATTATCCCAGAAGTTTCCAGCATAGCATAGAGTCTGATTTGAGTTGGAAGACTAGAGAGAGTGATCACTTGAATTCAGTTAAAAATAGCTTTCACTTCAGCTTGTTGATTGGAAAATCAACAAAGAAATGATATGAAGATTAAATGAGGGTGAGAATATTGGAGAATGGCTATCACCCCTGTTGGCTCCCTGGTTCTTCACCAAGGCTCACAGGCATGCTCGAGGTCACTGAAGCCAGACTACAGTAGGAATCTGTCCCGTGTGAGGCACACAGGTCCAGGGGCTTCCTATTTTTCCATTGAAGATCTTCCCTCCATCACAGGATTAAAGCTCTTTCAATACCACATTTCATATGTCAATCTTCATGTCATCTTTATAGCATGAGGACCATTATGAATTTGACCACTGCTCATCACAAGAATGGCATCTGCTTATATCATGACTAATTAAAGCAAATGTAGGAGAAGGGCTGAGCTATGTGGTCAAGAAGCATGGCTTCTGGGATTAGACACTGAGAACTGAAAACTTAGTTCTAGCACTTTTTAGCTGTAAGACTGTGTAAATTGCACAACAGTTCTATGTCTTAGTTTCTCATCTGCAATAGATGAATTAGCATTATCAGGGTTAAAGGAATCAATACATATAAAATACTTCAAAGAGTGCCAGACCTGTGGCAAACTCTCAGTCAATGTTAGCTCTCACCCTTATCACCAGCATTATTATTGCTACTATTTCCTTTTCCAGTTTACATGCAAAAGTTTTTCTGCATCTGTCATCCATTCATCCAGGAAACCTTATTTGTGTCTACTGTAAGTCAAGCACTATGCAAGGTATCAAAGAGAAGAAAACAAGGCATCCTGTTGCTAACAGTCCAGTGAAGAAGAGTATCAAGTAAGCAGGCACTCACAGACATTGTTAAGCAATGTTTTGCACCTCTCTTGTCCTTCAAAAATGATCCTGCTGCCCGCACCACAGCAAGAAATCCTAATTACCCCATTATCTTCTTTGCTGATATCCCCCCTCAAAATCAGGTAAATAAGGAGGGTCACCCCTTAAATCTAATTTGATCATTATGAGACATGAGTATTCTGTTAAGTCATATGAAGTTATAATAGGTCTGTACTTCAAGGTTAATGCTTTAGTTCTATTGGTTTCTTATAACTATGCACTTTGTTCCACCCCCCTCTATTTCTCAGTTGTGGGGAAGAGTCAGTGACTTACAGCAACACAGACGTTCATCGCTGCTCTGCTCTCTTCAGGTCCTCATTAGAGAAAGAAGAGAAAAGAAAGGTTGTTTTGCCATGAAGACCCTGATGCCTTTAGCCCCTCTTCATTATATTCCTCCAAAATGACCCAATTCCTCTGGCACCTGCCTGTTGCTTTTTTTCCCTCCCTTACCGCTCCCTATTTGGCTGTCATCTCTTTCTCTCTCTTCTTTTTTATTTTCCTGCCATTAAAAAATAAATTCATTTTTTCAAAGAACCTGCATCAAAATGAAACTGAATCCCTTTCTCTCGCCATGCACAAAAGTTAACTCAAAATGGATCAAGGAGCTTGATATCAAATCAGAGACACTACGTCTGATAGAAGAAAAAGTTGGCTACGATCTACATACTGTGGGGTCGGGCTCCAAATTCCTCAATAGGACACCCATAGCACAAGAGTTAATAACTAGAATCAACAAATGGGACTTACTCAAACTAAAAAGTTTTTTCTCAGCAAAAGAAACAATAAGAGAGGTAAATAGGGAACCTACATCATGGGAACAAATCTTTACTCCTCACACTTCAGATAGAGCCCTAATATCCAGAGTATACAAAGAACTCAAAAAAATTAGACAATAAGATAACAAATAACCCAATCAACAAATGGGCCAAGGACCTGAACAGACACTTCTCAGAGGAGGATATACAATCAATCAACAAGTACATGAAAAAATGCTCAGCATCGCTAGCAGTCAGAGAAATGCAAATCAAACCCTAAGATACCATCTCACTCCAGTAAGATTGGCAGCCATTAGGAAGTCAAACAACAACAAGTGCTGGCGAGGATGTGGGGAAAAGGGTACACTTGTTCGTTGTTGGTGGGACTGCAAATTGGTGCAGCCAATTTGGAAAGCAGTATGGAGATTTCTTGGAAAGCTGGGAATGGAACCACCATTTGACCCAGCTATTCCCCTTCTTGGTCTATTCCCTAAAGACCTAAAAAGAGCATGCTACAGGGACACTGCTACATGGATGTTCATAGCAGCACAATTCACAATAGCAAGACTGTGGAAGCAACCTAGATGCCCTTCAATAGATGAATGGATTTTAAAAAATGTGGCATTTATACACAATGGAGTATTACTCTGCATTAAAAAATGACAAAATCATAGAATTTGGAGGGAAATGGATGGCATTAGAGCAGATTATGCTAAGTGAAGCCAGCCAATCCCTAAAAAATAAATGCCAAATGTCTTCTTTGATATAAGGAGAGTAACTAAGAACAGAGTAGGGACTAAGAGCTTGAGAAGAAGACTAACATTAAACAAGGATGAGAGGTGGGAGGGAAAGGGAGAGAGAAGGGAAATTGCATGGAAATGGAAGGAGACCCTCAGGGTTATACAAAATTACATACAAGAGGAAGTGAGGGGAAAGGGAAAAATAATACAAGGGGGAGAAATGAATTACAGTAGAGGGAGTAGAGAGAGAAGAGGGGAGGGGAGGGGGGATAGTAGAGGATAGGAAAGGCAGCAGAATACAACAGACACTAGTATGGCAATATGTAAATCAATGGAAGTGTAACTGATGTGATTCTGCAATCTGTATACGGGGTAAAAATGGGAGTTCATAACCCACTTGAATCAAAGTGTGAAATATGATATGTCAAGAACTATGTAATGTTTTGAACAACCAACAATAAAAAAATAAAATAAAATAAATCTTAAAATTTAAAAAAAATAAAATAAAAGTAAAAATATATTTTTTAAAAAAGAAAAAAATAAAAAATAAATTCATTGCAATCCTCTACTCTACTCTCTAGGTGCTTTGCTTTTTTTTTCTTATTTCCGTCTCTAATGCTGGTATGTACTGAACATGCACATGTGCGTGCACAAACACAAGTGCACACTTAGACACTCACATACATACGCATTTGCACACAGATTTAGAATTGCACGCACTGGAGTAGGTATGCACACTTGTGTACACACTCATAAAAATGTTTCAATAAAATGCAGGTGGTGGCTTTTGGCCCTAGGTACCAGGTAAATATCCATTGTACAAATATTAAAGGAGAATAGTGTGCTAAAACAAAGATAAACTGACTTACAAACTAATACAGGTTTATCTGTTTACCTGATTAAACAGTATTTATTTAAATTCTCTATTCCTGATGACTTCTGTGGAAATAAAAACTTGAGGGGCTAACCTAATTAAACTAACAAACTTTCAATGGCAGTAAAGCTCCAATTACCATAACTGATTACCAAAAATTGCACTATACTATAAACAATAATAATTCACATCTGGAAGCTTTTGACGTAAGTAAATATATGTTACTATGTCTAGCTTTTTAATACATTCTCTTCATATTTTAATGCACACTTATATCTGTAAGATGAATGGAATTTTAACAGCATAGATATAATATGACTTCAATTAAAATGTAAGAGCAGGGGCTGGGGTGATAGCTCAGTGGTAGAACATTTGCCTTGCACATGTGAGGTACTGGGTTTGATCCTTAGCAACATATAAAAATAAAGCAAATATATTTTTTAATGTAAGAGCATAGTGGGGAGGGAAGGATGAAAAGGTGGAACAGAAAGGTCCTTTAGGGGAGTGAAACTACCCTATGTGAGACTACAATGATGGATATGTGTTGTTTTAGTCAGCTTTTTCACTGCTGCCACCAAAAGACCTGACAAGAACAATTTCATGGAGGAAAAGTTTATTTGGGGGCTCACAGTTTCAAAGGTCTTAGTTCATAGACAATGAGCATCATTCCTCAGGGCTCAAGGCAAGGCAGAACATCCTGGTGGAAAGCTGTGGTGGGGGGAAGTGGCTCAAGACATCATAGCAGGCTTCAGAGACAGACAAAATTCAGCTCACCAAAAATATACCCTAAAGGCTTGTCCCCAGGGACCTGCCTTCTCCAGCCACACCCTTACCTGCCTACAGTTACCACTTGGCTAAGCCCTATCACTGATTCAGTTAAGGCTCTTATAATTCAATCGTTTCTTCCCTAAACCTTCTTCTTACATGTGAGCTTTGGGGAATTCTTAACATCTAAACCATAACACATGTCACTACACATTTGTCCAAATTAACACATAGAATGTACAACACCCAGAGTGAACCCCAATAGGTGATAGTGATAATGAGATGTCAATGCAGACTCATCATTTGCACCAAAGATACCACTCTGGTGGGGGACATCCATCCTGGAAGGGGCTGAGAGGGAGAGGCAAGGGTGAATGGAACTATGTACTTCATGCACATTTTTGCTGTGAACCTAAAACTACTCTGAAATATAAAATCTATTTAAAAGAGAAGGAAATGGGCCAAGAAAAGAAATGTAAAATAAATAAGAGCACAGAGAAAGTGTGCTTCTAACAAGTTCCCTATATCACATCGTAAGCAAACCTAAAAAGAAGGAAATTATTAGATTTAAGCCATCTGTATAGGTGGATGCTTCTCTCTGAGTTTCTTTGCCGTTGTGATCTTCCACATCGGAGATTACTCCTGATGTGAAACTGCTCTGCTATTACTGCTGTCAATGATCCTAAGACATTGGTAGGAAACAATGGTGGGAAAGAAGGTGCAAGATTCCCCTGTTTTGTTGCCTCCAACAGCCTCATGAAAAGTCCTATAATTTTAAATTATTTTTGCAATGAGATCAAGAACTCCAATCCCTTCCCTTTCAAAATGAGACACAGAAGGCAAAAGAAACTGAATTTTCCAATGACCCTGGCTGTGCTGCAAATTAAAGAAGAAAATTCATTTATCAGAAAAATGTCCAGTAGGTGCTGATATCCTGTGTCTGTCCCTCCATCCCCTCTAGATATACACCCTAAATTATCCTTAGCTGACCTCATCCACACCTGCTTAAATCAAAGACTCCAGGATGACAGCTTTCCTGAACAATAAACTGCTGCACACTGAATATTTCCATTTGTACATGATTGACATGTCCAAAAATAACCTCATTATCTTATCTGGACTCAAATCTGTTACTAATCTCCTGCCTGCAATAATGGCACCTGCAACTCACCCAGCCTCTCTGCCAAAAGCACTGTACAGAGTTGGGCCCACCTCCTTCCTTCAGGTCCCTCCTTTACTTGCTTGTCAAGTCCTGACATCTCTCCACCCGAACACTTGCTTCTTCTAGCCCTTCCTTCCGTCCCACTCAACTGTGTCATCTTTCTCATTTGCAGGCTGTGGTAACTTTCTGACCACTTTTCTCCAATCTGCACATACTCCTTGCTGGAGTAGATCTTCCTTTCCTGCTCTGATCTGGATCTGCCAAACCACCCCTTCCCCATCAGTCAAGCCTCAGGTAACCAGCTGTTTGTATCCTGGAATCCTACAGAGGAAAAAATCCTCGGTGACCAGATAGCACCAGTACCGGTATTTTATCATCAGTGAGAGCTTCCTAATCTTCATCTTTCTAACAGCTGTGATCCAATAAAGAGGAAAAGCAGAGCCAAATCTCTTTCTCCCAGCCAATCAGCAACCCCTTAGGTTTATCTAATTTGCACTTGACCAGGCTGGGGGAGGAGTAAATGGCGGTACCCTAGGAACCTTGGCTGAAAGGGTTTCTCCAGGGTTGTGAATGGGAGCCCTGAGATCCACAAAGACAGGCATTGATCCCACTGCACCTGCGAGTGCTGTCTCCTCTCCAGCACTTGTGAAGGTGGATGCATTGCAGATGCTCTGGACCAGGCCCCAACAGAAGCTGCATTCCAAATCTGATGGCATGCGATGCCAGCGACCCTGAACACAAGTAATCTGGAAAGGCTTTTCTAGCGTGTGAACATTCGCTACCTCGAAGCCAGCCAAGTGAATGCAGCTCTCACCTGCTAGCTTTGACAGGTAGGCTGATAATAACAATCCACTCTGTCCACTCTCTATACTCTTCAACCAAACGAAATCAACTGTTCTGTCCCTCCTTCTAACTCCTCCTGGCTCTTCTAAGGGCTCCCTGGAACAGGAATTGCTGTACTTAATGCCTGATATATAGTAACACTTACCATTGGTGAAGTGAATGGAAACATTGTTAAGAAGTACCACTTCTAGATCTGGTGGTTCCTCTGTTTTGATACCATCATTGTTTTGTTCCCATCTTTTGTTCCCATCATTGCAACTACCATAACAAATGCAGGCTAAGTTTGTTATCTCTGATGTCTCCTCTCTCAAATTCTTTGCTATTATTGTTCTTCCTCTGAGTCATCATTTGTCTCCTACTTAAAAAAAAAAATGTATATATTTCTCCTTCTGGGTCTGCTTCTGAAATCCGATTAAAAGGCCTATTTAATGAAATAATTTCACCAAGACAAGGAATCTTTTCTCTCACTTTTCAGAGCCTAGCATCACCACACAACATTCTCTTCAGATTTTCAATTTTAATTTAACAATTACATTTCGATTCTTGAAATTCCATCTAGTAAGTGATTGTTTATAACCATTTAAGAGATTCATCAAAAGAATTTTAATTCCTTCTTCTTATTGTACTAAATGAGTTTGAAACTCCAAGTTTTCCAAAAATGGTCTTAGAAATTTTTTTCATAATTTGCACTTTTATCAAACACTAAAATTTCTCAGTATTAGAAACAAACGTGACATGAGAAAAACATTATACTATAATCATAGACCACCTACCCACTTCTGCAATTTATCTTTACATCTACAAAGGACAGTACTAGAGTGGGTGACATAAAGTTATTCTCAATCTTATTCACGTTTGCAGAAATACTACAACACAATCAAAGTGCTGAGTATATTTGCAGTTCACAAATTCAAACCAGGGATAATCCATCTTAAAGGTGAGGGAGATACCTCAATCCAGGTGTTACCACTCTTTACTGGTGGGGAGTCCTTGCTTCCCACATGCTGAACTATATATAACACCAGAGAAGCACGCAGAGGCAAGTGTAGAGTGGAAAGTAGAAGCTTTATTAAGGACAGCAGAAAAGACTTCTCCCCAGAGGAAGAAGGGGACCCAAGAGGTGGAATCCATGGAAGAGCAAGATCTTCTCTCTTTTATGGCTAAAGTCTTCTTTCAGCTTTCCCGCATTCCTGTCCTTGGTTCTGTTATCTTGCAGTGATAAAATGTAGGTGGGAAGGCCCAAATGGTGAGGGACAGATGGGCTGAAGGACTAATCTGGGTAGGAAGGACTTTTGGATTAGCATCTCCATGTTTACTGGGAGCTACTTTATTAACATTTTTGGGATGGGCTCTGGGCCTTGGGGACATTTTCAATTCCCCTTTTCCTGGACTCCATTCTCAATATGGCCTTCATTCTCGATTTTACTCCTGCTTTACCTAACTACACTAAATATCTATCTTTAAATCTGGCTTCACAGGCAAGGTAAAGGAGAAAACAGCAAGGCATTGTTCAAAATAACCAGCTATTATGTTTCAGTATATTTTAATTCAATGGCCAGTAGGGCTAATAGTAATGCAAAAATACCTAGATAAATAGATCGGGCAGATCTATTGAACAAAGGAACAAAGCTTTAAGCAAAACTGACTGGCATGGCAATAGGAGGTCATTTTTTTCTGTTTTTAATTAAAACTAAGACTTGAATAACACATGTCCTGTGAATTTGGGAGTCTAGCATACACATAATTATAAGGGAATATTAAAAGACTTTAGTCCTGTGTTTCTCAGTATTTTTCTTCTACTAATTCAGAAAGTACTCCAATAAGCTTCACTAATTTAGTGAAAGCTCCCCCACTATGTCCCTTTTTATAACATTGTGGTGATTATAAATAAAGACGAGGAACAAAATCATTATTTTTGAGTAAAATGCTAAGCACATTAATTTGCAAGTCTTATTGGTATCTCTTTCAAAAACTCACAAGTAGCATAAATAGCATATGATATGAAACTGGCATAGTAAAAACTTCATAGCCTTACTGAGTTATATCCGTCTCATTCAGGGATAAAGTTCTTAGTATCACATTTATAAGCTAATCACTAAAATAGACTTGAATGATTTTTATACAATAGAATTTTAAAAACACTTATTTCTCCTAACATTATTACATTAGAGTAAATCAATTAGGCCAATTCTTATTTTGCTAGTAAAGACAATTACTAAAGGAAAATTAGGTATATAAAAGGAATTTAAGGGGAACAAACTATAATCCAAATATAGGTACCCAAATTGTTGATGCAAAGTTTCATTTTATTGTATTTTGGGGGAAAACATCTCTAAAATAAATGAAGGTAAATATTATATTCAAGGTCTTTTATTAACTGGACCCAGCCTCTTCTAGTCTTAATGTACTATAAGTTCCAGATTCACTAAAGATCTGGGCTCTTCCACACAGTAATCTTCTCTTTCTCCAGTTTTTACTGATCATGAGGTGCATGAAATGAAAATTTCCATTAAAGAAAGCTAACTGTGATTTTTGATCACTTTTTGGTACATTTTATTATGTAAAATATTTATAAAATGTCACCTCTATTCGGTGTTAAGTCCTTGCAAAATAACAGCACTATGACTTCCTTTTCTATTACTATCCTGTACCAGGTGATCATGGCATTTTATATGACAATAGGATCTGGGAACCTTCAGAAGCTAGCTCAGTTTAGCTTATTCTGTGAGCACACCAGGCCCATTCTTAGTATGACATTACCAAAGAGCAAACAGGTTAAGGCCCCCAGAAGATGCTTACTCTCTGGAGTAGTCTGCCACTGGTCTGTGTCTAACTTCTCTATATTTCTGGAGAATTCCTTCCTTCAATAATATGAGTTAACCTGTATGCAGTGTTAGCAAATACTTCAAATTTACACTGTCAGCTAAACAACATAGAAATGCTAGCTAAAATGTAATCAAAGATGTGTGTGTGTGTGTGTGTGTGTGTGTGTGTGTGTAACTGTGTACACTTGGAAGTATATATACGCTTGGAAGAAAGAAAGAAAACGTCCAGGTGCCAGAAATAAAACAGAAACTCAGATGTAGCAAAAAGCTTGTGCCCTGGTCCCCTGGGAGTCCATGGAAATATCAGTCTTAAAACAGTGCCTGACTCCTGGAAGGAAATGCATGATCTTGGGGAATTAAGAGGCAGGGAGTTGACAGTGAGACACCCATAGATAGCCAAGACCCTGAAATGTGTGGCCCCTCTATTAACATGAGCCTAAAAATTTTCTTACCAATCTTCTTTCAAGAAAACATGAAAAATTTTTTTCTGCCCAGAACTCTGAGGAAAAATATACTCCATTGCACTCCAAATGTGCAACTTAATGTGAATATTGGGAAACATTTAGCTATCTGCTAGGTATGAGATTTCCAAGTGCAGACATTAACATGAATACTGCTAGGAGTTTAATGAGAATCACTTGGAATTTTAGCAGAACAACTAATACTACCCTACAGTTCCAAAGTCTAGGACGCTTTAAACCCACAGTTAAGCAAACAACAGTACTACAGAGGTGTTTGCAATAAAAAAAAGTATAAAACAGAAAAACAACTAATAGTACATAAATAGACAACAAAATAGAAAAGAATTAGCATCCTCAACAATTTTATACAATTGGACATTCTGAAAAAGATACTTAAAAGTTCACAGAGTTAACACTGTAAAAATGTACTAAACAATAACATTGAAACCAGATTCAGCCTGGCATGGGGGTGAAATCTTATAATCCCAGAGACTGAGGCAGGAGAATCACAAGTTGAACACCAGCCCCGGCAATTTAGTGAGACCCTGTCTCAAAATATAAAATAAATAAATAAAAGGACTAGGAATACAGCTTCATGGTAGAATGGCCCTGAGGTTCATTCAATCCCCAGTATGATAAATAAACGAACAAAACAGATTCATGATAAAAGGGAGTCAGAAATCCCACATGTTTAAAAATGAAATATAATGAAATTAAATGTTTATAATGTGAATTGGAATATACTTAGAAATAAATAAGAATGAAAACACTTTGTATCAAAATTGGTGCCATTTAGCCAGAGCAGTACTTAGTGTAAAATGTGTTACTTAGATGATATAATAGAGGAAAACATGAATTAAGCATTCAACTCAAGAAGACAGATAATAACAAACAAAAACCTTAAAAGGTAAAAGAAAATTAGCAGAACTGAATGAAATAGAAAACAACAAAACAAAAAGATGCATAATAAAAAAAAGATCTTTAAAAGGAGATTAAAACCACAGTGAATCATACCATTTGCTCAGACATAAGACTGGGGTCCTAATTAGAATAAGACATAGTCCATGCTTGTATATATCAAAATGGATTCCACCATCATGCATAACTAAAAAGAACCAATTACAAAACAGAGACTAATAAAAAAAAATAGACAAACCTCTGGGTATTTGTCAAACAAAAGAGAAAAGGCACAAATGAACTATATTGTCAGTGAAAATGGGTACAGATGAAAATAAAAGTAAAAACCCATTAGGCACTATAAAAAAACCTTTATGCTAATAAATATTAAAGTTAGAAATATAAAAAAAATTTCTACATCATATAAAAATGACAAAATTACTAGCTAAGGCAGTTTTACAAATGAAATTCTGTGAGTAATCAAGGAAAAGATAACTAATATTATACATGAGTTGTCATGGGAAAAAGAAAGCGAGAAATGACTTTTAACTCATTTCATAAAGTAACACAGAGCTCAGCAAAAGAATCAGATGAGCCCATAATGAAAAACACAAACATAAGCCAAATCCACTGTTAACCATAAATGCAAAAAAATCTTAAGTAAAATATGTGTCAGTCAAATCAAGCAATATATATTTTAGCAGAAAGATTTGATTGACAGCCTATAGTACCCACCCTGAGTTTATCCCAGAAATGAAAGAACAGATTAATATTACAAATATGTGCATTAATAAATTAATTTCATTTAATTCATCATTTAATAAATGTCAAATAATTAATTTTTATTAATATAGATGAATAAATATTAAGTTATCACACTCCTAGATAAAAAAGGGAAAACTATTTTAGTATTTGAAACAATACAGAAAAAGAATTTGATACAATTCAACAGCCATTCATGATAAAACTCTAAGCTGAGTATAGAAAGGAAACATGTTGAAAGAAGGTGTCTACAAAAACTTATAGCAAACAAACTTAGGGAAAATTGGAAGCATTTTCTCCAAAATTTCTGTTCAGAAGCACTATGCTTATCTATGATGAAATTTGTCTGTATATCACATTAATAATAATGCCTTAGGCAAAGAAAGACTCAGCAAGCTTAATAATTAGTTCATTTTCTTGACTAGTAGAAATCCTGATACAGTCAGTGCTGTCCAAAAATTGAACTCCATATATTCATCAGAGCCCAAGTTTCTTTTTTCATTCCTGTTCCATTATTCTAACATTTGTTCATATTTTCAAAGGTACTACATGACTCCAAAATGAAGACTGGAGATCCAAAAAGGAAGAAAGAACTTATGGTTGGAATCATCCTTTCCCTTGAATAACCTTCTTGAAGTCCAGTTCCCCTACTTCTAAATACGTCTCAGTAGCCATTCCCATCTGTGAAGGAAGATGCTACAGAATGTAGCTTTGTTTTCGTTTTTTTTTTAACTTGGCATATTATATCTTCATTTTTAAGAATGAAGAGATTAATGAGTTATATAGACAGCAGTCTCTCCCTCTCTTTTTAAAATTAGAGCTTTATAGTTATGAAGAGTAGTTGAGTTGATCCCAACAAACTCTTATGTGTGTGCATGGAATTTTTTTTTATAACTAAATTGTGCCTTTTATTATTGGCTATTGAAATCAAATACCATTATAAACAGAACAACATAAAATAATACTGGCTAGTCTCCAGTTATTGTAATAGGACTTGAGATGTGAGCAAGAGAACCATGAGAAAGGGTGAACAGTCAACAAAATCAGTGAGTTGAGTTTCCAGACACTGTTCTTTTTTTTTTTTTTTTTCAGTTTTTGTGGGAAGCTTTATTTGACATAATATTTGAAATATACTGGTAGCTTTGCTGGATGTAAGACTCTTGGTTAAGTTTTTTTTTCTTTGAGCACTTGGAATGTCATCCCATTGCCTTTTGGCCATCATTGTTTCTGATGGAAATTCAGCTACTGGGAATACTGAAGCTTCTTTGTAAGTTACAAGTTGTTTTCCTCTTGGTGTTATCAAGATTTCCTATTGGTCTTTGGCTTTCAGCATATTTACTGTTTGTACTATTGTATATATTTGGGTTTGTGGCTCTCTTTGCATTTATCAGGCTTGGAGCTTGTTGAGCTTCCTGAGTGTGTATTGTTTTTTCAGCCAATTTACTCATCATTTCTTCAAGTATTTTTCTTTTTTTTTTTTTTTTTTTGAGCTTTAGATCCCTTGTTCTTTTTTTTCTTTTTTTTTTATTGGTTGTTCACAACATTACAAAGCTCTTGACATATCATATTTCATACATTAGATTGAAGTGGGCTATGAACCCCCAATTTTACCCCAAATGCAGATTGCAGAATCACGTCAGTTACACATCCACAATTTTACATAATGCCCTATTAGTAATTGTTGTATTCTGCTACCTTTCCTATCCCCTACTATCCCCCCTCCCCTCCCCTCCCATTATGTCTCTCTACCACATTGATTGTAATTCATTTCTCTCCTTGTTTATTTTCCCATTCCCCTCACAACCTCTTATATGTAATTTTGTATAGCAATGAGGGTCTCCCTTCATTTCCATGTAATTTCCCTTTTCTCTCCCTTTCCCTCCCATCTCATGTCTCTGTTTAATGTTAATCTTTTCTTCCTGCTCTTCCTCCCTGCTCTGTTCATAGTTGCTCTCATTATATCAAAGAAGACATTTGGTATTTGTTTTTTAGGGATTGGCTAGCTTCACTAAGCATAATCTGCTCTAGTGCCATCCATTTCCCTGCAAATTCTATGATTTTGTCATTTTTTATTGCTGCATAGTACTCCATTGTGTATAGATGCCACATTTTTTTTATCCATTCATCTATTGAAGGGCATCTGGGTTGGTTCCACAGTCTAGCAATTGTGAATTGTGCTGCTATGAACATGGATGTGGCAGTATCCCTGTAGCATGCTGTTTTTAGGTCTTTAGGGAATAGACCGAGAAGGGCAATAGCAGGGTTAAATGGTGGTTCCATTCCCAGCTTTCCCAGGAATCTCCAAACTGCTTTCCAAATTGGCCGCACCAATTTGCAGTCCCACCAGCAATGTACAAGTGTACCCTTTTCTCCACATCCTCACCAGCACTTGTTGTTGTTTGACTTCATAATGGCTGCCAATCTTACTGGAGTGAGATGGTATCTTAGGGTGGTTTTGATTTCCATTTCTCTGACTGCTAGAGATGGTGAGCATTTTTTCATGTACTTGTTGATTGATTGTATATCCTCCTCTGAGAAGTGTCTGTTCAGGTCCTTGGCCCTTTTGTTGATTGGGTTATTTGTTATCTTATTGTCTAATTTTTTGAGTTCTTTGTATACTCTGGATATTACGGCTCTATCTGAAGTGAGAGGAGTAAAAATTTGTTCCCAGGATGTAGGCTCCCTATTTACCTCTCTTATTGTTTCTCTTGCTGAGAAAAAACTTTTTAGTTTAAGTAAGTCCCATTTGTTGATTCTTGTTATTAACTCTTGTGCTATGGGTGTCCTATTAAGGAATTTGGAGCCCGACCCCACAATATGTAGATCAGAGCCAACTTTTTCTTCTATCAGACACAGAGTCTCTGATTTGACATCAAGTTCCTTGATCCATTTTGAGTTAACTTTTGTGCATGGAGAGAGAAAGGGATTCAGTTTCATTTTGTTGCATATGGATTTCCAGTTTTCCCAACACCATTTGTTGAAGATGCTATCCTTCCTCCATTGCATGCTTTTAGCCACTTTATCAAATATAAGATAGTTGTAACTTTGTGGATTAGTCTCTGTGTCCTCTATTCTATACCCGCCTGTTTTGGTACCAGTACCAGTACCATGCTGTTTTTGTCACTATTGCTCTGTAATATAGTTTGAAATCTGGTATCGCTATACCGCCTGATTCACACTTCCTGCTTAGAATTGCTTTTGCTATTCTGGGTCTTTTATTTTTCCATATGAATTTCATGATTGCTTTATCTATTTCTACAAGAAATGCCATTGGGATTTTGATTGGCATTGCATTAAACCTATAGAGAACTTTGGGTAATATCGCCATTTTGATGATGTTAGTTCTGCCTATCCATGAACAGGGTATATTTTTCCATCTTCTAAGATCTTCTTCTACTTCTCTCTTTAGGGTTCTATAGTTTTCATTGTATAAATCTTTCACCTCTTTTGTTAGGTTGATTCCCAAGTATTTTATTTTTTTTGAGGATATTGTGAATGGAGTGTTTTTCCTCATTTCCATTTCAGAAGTTTTGTCTCTGATATACAGAAATGCCTTTGATTTATGCATGTTGATTTTATATCCTGCCACTTTGCTGAATTCATTTACTAGTTCTAGTAGTTTCTTTGTAGACCCTTTTGGGTCTTCTAGGTATAGAATCATGTCATCTGCAAATAGTGATAATTTAAGTTCTTCTTTTCCTATTTTTATGCCTTTAATTTCTTTCATCTGTCTAATTGCTCTGGCCAGTGTTTCGAGAACTATATTGAATAGAAGTGGAGATAGAGGGCATCCCTGTCTTGTTCCGGATTTTAGAGGGAATGCCTTCAACTTTTGTCCATTCAGAATGATGCTAGCCTGAGGCTTAGCATAGATAGCTTTTACAATGTCAAGGTAAGTTCCTGTTATCCCTAGTTTTTCTAATGTTTTGAACATAAAGGGATGCTGTACTTTGTCGAATGCTTTTTCTGCGTCTATCAAGATGATCATATGGTTCTTATCTTTAAGTCTATTGATGTGGTGAATAACATTTATTGATTTCCGTATATTGAACCATCCTTGCCTCCCAGGGATGAATCCTACTTGATCATGGTGCACAATTTTTTTGATGTGTTTTTGTATTCGATTCGCCAGAATTTTATTGAGGATTTTTGCATCTAGGTTCATTAGAGATATTGGTCTGTAGTTTTCTTTCTTTGAGGTGTCTTTGTCTGGTTTCGGAATCAGGGTGATGTTGGCCTCATAGAATGAATTTGGAAGAGCTCCCTCTTTTTCTATTTCCTGAAATAACTTGAAAAGTATTGGTATTAATTCTTCTTTAAAGGTTTTGTAAAACTCCGCTGTATACCCATCCGGTCCTGGGCTTTTCTTGGTTGGTAGTCTTTTGATGGCTTCTTCAATTTTATCCATTGATATTGGTCTGTTCAAATTGTGTGTATCCTCCTGACTCAGTCTGGGCAAATCATATGACTTAAGAAATTTATCGATGTCTTCACTATCTTCTATTTTATTGGAATATAGGTTTTCAAAATAATTTCTAATTGTCTTCTGTATTTCTGTAGCATCTGTTGTGATATTGCCTTTTTCATTCCGTATGTTAGTAATTTGAGTTCTCTCTCTTCTTCTTTTCGTTAGCATGGCTAAAGGTCTGTCGACCGTATTTATTTTTTCGAAGAACCAACTTTTAGTTTTGTTAATTTTTTTCAATAGTTTCTTTTGTTTCCATTTCATTGATTTCCGCTCTGATTTTAATTATTTCTTGCCTTCTGCTACATTTGCTGTTGTTTTGCTCTTCCTTTTCTAGGGCTTTGAGATGAAGTGTGAGCTCATTTATTTGTTGGTTTTTTCTTTTTTTGAGGAATGACCACCAGGCGATGAATTTTCCTCTTAAAACTGCTTTCATTGTGTCCCATAGATTCCGATATGTTGTGTCTGTATTTTCATTTATCTCTAAGAATTTTTTGATTTCCTCCTTTATGTCTTCTGTAACCCATTGATCATTCAGTAACATATTGTTCATTTTCCATGTGATGTAGGATTTTTCCTTCCTTCTTTTATCATTGATTTCCAGTTTCATTCCATTATGATCAGATAAAATGCATGGTATTATCTCCACCCCTTTATATTTACTGAGGGTTGCCCTATGGCATAATATATGGTCTATTTTTGAGAAGGATCAATGTGCTGCTGAGAAAAAAGTATATCCATTTGATGATGGTTGATATATTCTATATATGTCAGTTAAGTCTAGGTTATTGATTGTGATATTGAGTTCTATAGTTTCTTTATTCAACTTTTGTTTGGAGGATCTGTCCAATGGTGAGAGAGGTGTGTTGAAGTCACCCATAATTATTGTGTTGTGGTCTATTTGATTCTTGAACTTGAGGAGAATTTGTTTTATGAATGTCACAGCACCATTATTTGGTGCATAAATATTGATAATTGTTATGTCTTGTTGGTGAATGGTTCCTTTTAACAGTATATAATGTCCTTCTTTATCCCTTTTGATTAACTTAGTCTTGAAGTCGATTTTATTCGATATGAGGTTGGCCACCCCTGCTTGCTTACGAGGACCGTGTGCGTGGTATATTTTTTCCCATCCTTTCACCTTCAGCCTGTGTATGTCTTTTCCAATCAGATGTGTCTCCTGGAGGCAGCATATTGTTGGATTTGTTTTTTTAATCCAAAATACCAGCCTATGTCGCTTTATTGGAGAGTTTAAGCCATTAACATTCAGAGTTACTATTGATATATGGTTTGTACTTCCATCCATGTTTGATTATTTATCCTTTTTTTAAAAAATTTAGTTTGTTTCTCCATGATTATCTTTCCCCTTGCCCTCTGTCTTTACTGAGGCACTTCCCACTGATGGTTTTGGTTATTGTTTTTCATTTCTTCCTCGTGTAGTGTTTTGCTCAAAATGCTTTGCAATGCTGGTTTTCTGGCTGCAAATTCTTTTAACTTTTGTTTATCATGAAAGATTTTTATTTCGTTGTCATACCTGAAGCTTAATTTTGCTGGATACAGAATTCTTGGTTGGCATCCATTGTCTTTCAGTGTTTGAAATACATTGTTCCATGACCTTCTTGCTTTCAGTGTCTGTGATGAAAAATCCGTTGTTAACCCTATTGGTTTACCCCTGAATGTAATCTGTCTCCTTTCTCTTGTAGCTTTTAATATTTTCTCTTTGTTCTGTATATTGGATATCTTCATAACAATGTGTCTTGGCGTTGGTCTACTGTGATTTTGTGTGCTCGGTGTCCTGTATGCATCTTCAATTTGTATATCTGTTTCCTTTTTTATTTCTGGAAAGTTTTCTGTAATTATTTCATTCAGCAGGTTACTCATTCCCTTGGTTTGAATCTCTGTACCTTCTTCTACCCCGATGACTCGTAAGTTTGTTTTTTTTATGTTATCCCATAACTCTTGGATGTTTTTCTCGTGATTTTTTACCAGCCTTTCTGAGCTGGCTAGACTCTTTTCAAGATGATATATTTTGTCTTCATTCTTTGACGTTCTGGCTTCTACTTGCTCCACTCTGTTAGTGATACTCTCAATTGAGTTTTTAATTTGGTTTATCGTTTCCTTCATTTCTAGAATTATTGTTTGATTATTTTTTATAATCTCTATCTCCTGATAAAGATGCTTAACTTCTTCTTTTATCTGTTTATGTAATTCATTCTCAATGTGTTCTTTTGCTGCTTGAATTTGCTGTCTTGTATCCTCCTTAAGGTTCCATTCCATCTGTCTAAGGTGTTCCTTGAGTTCTTTATATGACCATTTTTCTGATCACTCTAGGTCCTCCTGAATATTTAGGCTGTCCTGCATTGTTTGTACTCCTTTTCTTCCTTGCTTTTTGAAGCTGCTCATGTTACTTCTTGTTCTGTTTGACTGCTGAGTTACTGTTTACTCCTATAAATTTATTTGATGCTTGGGAGGAAAGGTATTAGAAGGGAAGGGAAGAAGTCACTAAAGAGAATGAGAGTAAGCAGGTAGAATTCAAGGAAGGGGGGATAAGATAATTGAAAAGAAATGAAAAGACAAAAGAAGAAAAAAAATAGGAAATAAAAAAAGAAAAAATTTTTTTTAAAAAAATAATAAAAAATTAAAATTAAAATTAGAAGAAAAAAATTTAAAAAAAATTGTAAAAAAAATTTAAAAAAACAACAAGAAAGAAAAATGAAAATGAAAGAAAAACCCACATCAAAAAAAAAAAAACAGAGAGAAAAGAAAAAAAGAAAAAAAAAAACTAATAAATGCAGTCTAGAATTTGATTAACTTCTCTTCCAGTAGGTGGCGCTGTGCCCACCAGGCCAAGTTTCTCCTGTCAATACGCGGGAACCAATCACTGTGCAGCAGCTCCTCCCAGACTGGGCGAGTCTCCAATCCTGAGTGCCTAGGGCCTCCTCTTGTGTCTAGTCACTTCCCACTTTTCCTCTAGCCAGGCCCCTCTCACGGGTGCCGCTCACCACAATACTGGCTACACGCCAGGTCTGCTGCTCCCAGGAGCCCTGTTTTCATGAACGACTGGGCACACTCTTCCAGTTTGCCATTCTCTCAGACCCTAAGTTTGTAGAGCTTGGGGCTGAGAATCCTCAGCGAATTTTACTTGCCCTCCGGTAGCCACGCCTCCGGTAGCTGGTGCAAGAGACCTCAGCTGTCAGCCCTGGTGGGAGCGGTAGTTCCGCGCCGCGGGTCCCGCGCCACCTCTGATTCCCTCGGGCTGGCTATCACGCTCACGGGAGAGCTGGGAGAGGCCCTTATGGGAGAGCTGGGAGGGGCCCTTAAGGTTTCCCCGATGTGTGGAGAGGGAAGGCTAGGGAATTACACACCTATAGCCGCAGGTTTCAATGAAGTTATCTCCTCTACCGCAGTCTGATGACGTCAGTTCTCTGCCGTGGTGGTGTCTCTTGCAAATGGCGACAGTTCGTTTCCCTTTGCCGGGCGACCAATGCAACGGGTGGGTCCTTACTGTCTCTCCCAAGCCCCGTTTCAAACCTGTGGCCACTACCTATGAAGGCTCGGTTGGCATTTACCTCCGTAGGATGAGAAGGGCTGCCAGTTGTTTCAGCCAGATGGATTAGTGCTGAGTCACAGCTGTTTGTTTGCAGGAAGCAGGCGAACGGGAGCTTGAATTCAGCCAATCCGGGCTCAGTGTGTGTTCTGAGAGGCCCAGACTGTTCGCCCCAGATCCACGTCAGCTCAGCATTGCCTAGTGATCCGAATGCTTCCTTGAGAGTTGCAGAGAATCGCTGGGTCTTCCAGGACTTTTGTTGTCTTCTCGTGTGCATGGAATTTGATTTCAGCTCAGGATCCTTCTTTTCCCTCCCCCTTTATCTCTAGTCCTCTCTTCCTTCCCCCATTCTTCTTACTCTACTCCACTAGACTTCCTAACACTCATCTATTTATTTACATTTTAATTGTTCTTTTTACTTATGCATAAAGGTGAAATTCCCTGTGGCATATATATATATATATATATATATATATATATATATATATATATATATACTTAATTTTTTTAAGAATTCATTCTGGGTTGTCTCCCTTTACCCATAGCTCCACTCTGCCACCTGATCCCCTTCAACATTACTAGACTCTCCTTTACCTTTACAATATTTTATTAGCACAATAAACAACAAAAAAGGAATCGAAAGAATAAGCAAAAAAGAGAACCACATTTGTTATTGTCAAAGACATACTTTTCTACATAGAGAACCCAAGAGAATTTATAAATTTATAACTAATGAAAGAGATTCATAAGGCTGATGAAAACATTAGTACATAAAAAATAGACCTTCTATAAGTTAAACATTTTTGTTATGTTGAAATATAATTTTTCATTATATTGAAATGTGGTTTTATAGAAATATTAAATATATACACACATAATAATAGGAAAACATCTAATAAAAGATGTATCAAGAAAAAAATAATTATAAAACATTTAAGATATGGAAAATCTAGTTAATGCATGAAACAAATTTTCCTTAGTATTGGTAAATGCCATCAAAAGATGATATGTCATGAGCTTTGTAATGTTTTGAACAACCAATAAAAAAAATTTAAAAGCATTCTTTTAATTGACTTTATAGGATGATAATAAAGTTTCTATGAAAGAACAAAATGCCCAGTATAGGAAAGACAATGAAGAAATAAAATATCCTACACGGGCCTGCTGTAACAAATATGAGCATGACATAAAGTTGTAGCAATGGTGACAGTGTTTTAGTAGAATACCCCCATAGACAAATTAAAATAAAGGGTCCAGAAACAAGCCTCCACTTATATTTGAAAAGTTGACATGAGATAGAGATAGTGTCACAAACTGATGTGAAAGCAATAGACTATTTAATAAATAGTGACAGGATAAGGGTTAGCTACAAAAGAATAAATAAAACTTAGATGTCTGTCATGGCACACAAAAAATAATTTTCTTTGCAGAAAACTCTGATTTTAGGATAAGAAAAATTTCTTAGATGAGATACAAAAGGCCTAAATTTAGGGGCTTAGGTTGTGCCTCAGTGGTAGAAGGCTTGCCTAGCATGTGTGAGTCACTGGGTTCAATTCTCAGCATCACATATAAATGAATAAAATAAAGGTCCATCAACATCTAAAAAAATTTTAAAAATTAAAAAGGCAAAAATTTATATAGAAAATGTTAATAAATTTATTATATTAAAAGTTAAAATTTATGTTCATCAAAACAAACTGTTAAATACAATGACTATAGTTTTGAAGGAAATATTTGCAATGGAAATAACTGACAAATAATTAGTATACCAGCTATATCATGAATGCTTTAAAACCAGTAGGAAAAGGGAAAATGACCTAAGAGAGTATTGTGCAGAGAACCAGGTTATTCACATCATGTTGTTACTGTCATGATGGAATAATATTCCATTAAATGGTTATGCCATAACATATCTAGCCAGTCTCTGTTTTAAGCCATTTGTCTTTTCCTAATTTTTTTATTATAAAAATTGATATAAAGAATGTCTTTGTATTGAGCTTTTCTGTATCTCTGATTATGTTGCTGGAACTTGCTCTAAGTAGTCCAGTGATTACCAGCTAATTAAAAATAAATAGCTGGAAAATCTCTTGACTCCAAGGAATAATCTAGGCAGTGGTATGATCCCCATGGACACCATGGTTCCCCACAGGACTGACTGTACATATCCCAGGAGGGAGCCCCAGAGAATTAGGCAGGTGAGCCAGTGATGTGACTGTATTTCTAATGAAGAAATAAGGTCTTATGAAAGGCAGGTCTGTCATAATTTTCTACTTTCTATTCTCATTGATTTAAAAACTGATATTGGGCAGTGTTTGTAAGACCTAAAGAGCTATCCTATCTTAAAGAACAACAACAAATATATATATATATTATATATATATATATTATATATATATATAATATATATATATATTATATATATATAATATATATATATATTAAATATGAAATATTTAAAAAACTTTCTAGCATGAGAATGAATCATGTAATGCGTAGAAATTCTTTCATTCCTATACAGTGAGAGAAAATTCAATAACCTGAGGAAAAAAAACATAAGATTTTTAAAACTCTCTTCCCTTTTAATATATTCCTGTCATAGAAATTGATAGAAAATTTTATCAATCTGCAATTGCATCTCTCCTAGCCAACCTTTACATACATGTCCTATCTTTCAAAACAAGAAATTTCATGTGGCTCTTTTTAAGCTTATAGTACAGGAAAAGAATATGAAGTTAATAAAACACATGCCCCTAATTTTTCAGAGAAACATCATTTGGGAACTTGTTTATGTATTTTATTTGTTTTACAAATGGCACATGGACACTGTCCAACTGTATTAGAGCAAACCCTAGTGGTAGGTGAATAAAAATCTTTGAAGAGTCTCTTACAGCTTTGCAGGAAAAATGATTTTATTTTGTCCAAAATGTGATTTAACATAGCCAAAAACCAAATGTAAATGGCCTTGAGAAACAGGGATAAAGCATTCTTAAGGAATTCCTCATTATCACGGAGCCCACAAGGAAGTTGGTGCATTCCAACCCCATAGCAGACACCCTCAGCAAGTGTTACAGCAACCACCTGCACCCTCCCACGGCACAGGGATCATTAGACTTTCATCTCAGAAGCACTTTACAAACATTAGCCAATTAAGAGGAATGAGCAGACATAAATACCAGTAAGCAAGCAGAGCAAGAATACAGTTATATAAAAGCTCTAGTGAAGATGTTTTTACACATTTGGAGCTAACAGTTTAGTTTCAGTAAATGCCATGGCCTGGAACAAATTTTATGGGTCATATTTATTAGTGACATTAAGTTCTTTTATTATTAAATAGTAGATGTATAATAAGTTCGGAATGGCACCAACTGGAAATTCAGTCTCATCTCCCCTTTCCCCACACCCACAAAAAAGAGAAGAGAAAAAATTATTTACATGGACCCTGATTTTAACCCATAACACATGGAAATCCTTTTTTAAAGAGGGTTCTTCTCAAGAACTCAGAGTATCCCAACTAAGACCTATAAAAGCAATATGGTAGGGAATGAATAAACAGTTCATTTATTTCTATTTTGTATGATATCTAATGTGACTAACTTATTTTTGAATTATTTTTGGGGGGGTTGCAATTTACAGTTACATGAGTTAATATTATTACCATGAGTCATAACTATACCGTACTTTCTGGGCAAAATTAGTTTGATCATCAGCTTGAATTAAAAAATAGACCTCAAAGGGAAAATTATGTATATTAAAATAATTTTTTTGAATCTATTTATCAGGATGAAATGATATTTTCCATTGCCATAGTAACCAGACACTCTGAATGATAAATCAGCTAAAGAGTAAATATATGGGGCATAAAAGGTGAGATGCCTTACCTAGCTCATTCTTTCTACATAACAAAGCTGGGCATTGTTATTATAGGATGAGTTCCTGAAATGGAGGTTTAATTGTAAGCATATTATCTTATAATTATCTTAATATGGTAATTATATCGTATACAGAAAAATGAGCATTATCAATCCAGTCTTGTGTACACTGCTTTTCTCAAAGCTTTCACAGAATAAGAGAAATGTCATGTTTCTGAAATACAAGTGAAATTTGTCTCGGTGTAGTTCTAAATTGCATTTCTCAACCAATAAAAAATAAAAAATAAATGAAATAAAATTTATTAAGTTCAAAAAAAAACAAAGTGAAATTTATCTTTAGCATTCCCTTCAAGTGTTCCACTTTACTTGCCTATATTGATTTTCTTTAGCATATTGACATTTCTCATAGCTGATATTGGGCAAGACAAAGATTAACTTGCATATATTCTGCTGAGATAATTACAAAGATGACCTGTAGAAATCTTAAAAAAGCAATCATCTGGTCATTAAAAAGTAGGACATCTAGTATAAAAGTAAAAAGTCTAGGATACAAGCTGTATGGTAAAGGAAAAGAGTACATATTTTGGGGTCAGATAAACAAACCCTGGTTTCAGGTTTGAGAAAAGTTTACTTTTTCTTAGACTTGGTTTCTTCATCTGTACATTACAGCCTTTAAGAATTCAAAGATTTAATTATGTAAAATGGTTAACTATACTGCACACAGATTCCAGGAAATATATAGGAATGAATGAACAGATGGATGATTAGATGACAGATAGGTAGGTAGTGGATGGATGGATAGATAGACTGATAATAGATGCAGAGAGAGAGAGATGAGAGAGAGATGATAGGTAGATGTTCCCCCTTCTCCCTTATTAGTTGTTTCCTTCTCATAACAACTTTGGACCACTGGACCTTCTTGGTTGTTCATCTCCATCAACAATGTTGGGGAACTTTTCTCAAACAGGTGCCCAACGAGGTAATTTGAAGGATGGGGAATTTGAAGCAGGAGGGGAAAAGGGAGCAAAAACAACCATAGAAAAATAGGGTCCCCTCCCTGAGATGACACATTTCATCATCAATCTCCAGAGGCCCTAACCTAGAAATGATGTTCTCATTTCTCTTACTAGCAGATAAATGTGGGAATTTCTCCAGCAGAAGAAATTCAACCTTCCTATTACATAAGCTAGAAGATCTGAAACGTGGCCTAGTGATAATTCAAAACCTGAACCCTTTAGCTACACAGCCTGGGTTCAAATCTGGATCTGTTACCTATGAACTCACCCTAAGGCTTGTTGCCCCTAAGTCCCTGTATGACAGCTGTACTTTACATACATAACTTCTCTATGCCTCCATTGTACAATATGACTTATCATAGTACTTATTTCGTAGGATTGTTGTGAAAACTCAAGACCAAGTGAGTCAATATTTTTTAAATCCTTAAAAAGGTCAGCTAGTAACCTTTCCTACAAGTTTTAAAGCTCAGTAGAGAGGTATAGACTAAACACTTTAAGACTCTTGCATGGATGTTACATTCATAAGGATTTTATTGTATATCTCACTACTGTGGCTTAGAAAACATCAGCAAAGTTAGAAACATCTTATTCCATCTTCAAGCTGGGATAGCTCTTTAGGTCTCACAAACACTGCCCAATATCAGCTTTTAAATGCAATAGTAACAAAAACAGCATGGTATTGGCACCAAAACAGACTGGTAGACCAATGGTTCAGAATAGAGGACACAGAGACTAACCCACAAAATTACAATTATCTTATGTTAGACAAAGGTGCCAAAACCATGCACTGGAGAAAAGATAGCATCTTCAACAAATGGTGCTGGGAAAACTGGAAATCCATATGCAACAAAATGAAATTAAACCCCTATCTCTCACCATGCACAAAACTTAACTCAAAATGGATCAAGGACCTAGGAATTAAACCAGAGACTCTACATCTAACAGAATAAAAAGTAGGCCCTAATCTTCATCATGTGGGATTAGGCCCCAACTTCCTTAATAAGACTCCTACAGTGCAAGAATTAAAACCCAGAATCAATAAATGGGATAGACACAAACTAAAAAGTTTCTTCTCAGCAAAAGAAACAATCTGTGAGGTGAACAGAGAGCCTGCATCTTGGGAGCAAATTTTTATCCCTCACACATCAGATAGAGCACTAACCTCTAGGGTACATAAAGAACTCAAAAAGCTAAGCACCAAAAAACCAAATAACCCAATCAACCAATGGGCCAAGGACCTGAACAGACACTTCTCAGAAGAGGATATAGAATCAATCAACAAATATATGAGAAAATGCTCATCATCTCTAGCAATTAGAGAAATGCAAATCAAAACTACTTTAAGATATCTCACTCCAGACAGAATGGCAGCTATTATGAAGACAAACAACAATAAGTGTTGGCGAGGATGTGGGTAAAAAGGAACACTCATACATTGCTGGTGGGACTGCAAATTGGTACAGCCAATATGGAAAGCATTATGGAGATTTCTTTGAAATCTGGGAATGGAAGCACTGTTTGACCCAGCTATCCCTCTCCTCAGACTATGCCCAAAGGACTTAAAAACATCATACTACAGGGACACAGCCACATCAATGTTTACAGCAGCACAATTCACAATAGCTAAACTGTGGAACCAACTTAGATGCCCTTCAGTAGATAAATGGATAAAAAAGTGGTATATATACACAATGAAATATTACTCAGCAATAAAAGAGAATAAAATCATGGCATTTGCAGATAAATGGATGGTGTTGGAGAATATAATGCTAAGCTAGCCAATCCCAAAAAAACAAATGCTGAATGTTTTCTCTGATATAAGGAGGCTGACTCATAGTTGGGTAGGGAGGGGGAGCATGGGAGGAATAGATAAATTCTAGATAGGGCAGAGGGCTGGGAGGGAAAGGAAGGGGACAGGGGATTAGCAAAGATGGTGGAATGTAATGGACATTATTATCCAAAGTACATGTCTGAAGACAGGAATTGGGTGTCAATATACTTTATATACAAACAGACATATAAAAAATTGTGGTATATATGTGTAATAAGAATTGTAATGCAAAACAAAACAAAACAACAAAAAAAGAAAGTACACGTATAAAGATATGAAGTGGCGTGAACATACTTTATATACAAAGATATGAAAAATTGTGCTCTATATGTGTTGTATTTAAAAATAAAATCAATTACAATAAATAAATAAATGGGAATAGAGAAATACGACAGGCATTGAGATACCATATTCAAGGTTATGAACAAGAGGAGGGTGTGTTCCAGAAAGGTATTAAGGAAGAAAGACTGAGGGCTAAATCCTCTTCTGCATGTGACTTCAGTCTCTGGTCCTTAGGCAAGTGTTGGGGCCACCTTGGGAGTCATGCTGGCTCCTATTCCCATCTCAGGTGCTTTGGCCAGCAAGACTCAGATTTCTGTCTATTCTCCACTGTCTATGATTTGTTTAAACTCCCATCATTTCTCCCCTTGATTGCTACATCTTTAGTGATCTTGCCCCAGGTCTTTCTCTCCAATCCACCCTCTACAGAGCTTCTAAACAAATCTTTCAAAAATGTATTTCTGGTTATGCCACTCTCCTGTCTAGGAGCCTTCAGTTACACCTCACTTCCCTCATTATAAGTCTAAACTCCTCTGCCAGAAATGCGGACACATCCATCATCTCCCCCACCTACTTACCTAAGCCTAGTCTCTCACCTCTTTCTCCCCCCCCCCCTTGAACTTCTGCGGGCATTCTACCAAATGACTTCTAGTCCACTAAAGATACCTCATATTCTTTCACCTCTGGACCATTATTCCAAAGAATTCAATTCTCTTCCTCTTGAAAAGTAGTTTGGTGATGGGTGAGGCATATTTTCTTTGCCCTTAAACATTGAAATTCATTTTTTTTCCATGTAACCTTTTTTATGTGAGATGATAAAAGAACAGCTTGTGAGAAAATGTTCAAAACAGCAAAGTGTTCACCAAATTACTCTGAGGTTATGTATCCCTGGGACTATTATTTCTGGAAATTATTTCCTAAACTATGACACTGCTTTTGAACTTAATGAAATGCTTATATATGACAACTTAAAGAATATCTATTTTATGCTGTTGGGATGACAATAATAGCTGTCTCCTGCCCTGAAACAAAATGTTCTGCAATGACCATAACGGAGGAACAAGGAGAATGAACCTAAAACTGTAACTGAGGGCTCCTTGTGCTCAGCTACCCAGCGCTTTATTTCACCAATTAAAAAGTTGATTTCCCTTTTGCTCTAAGCACTCTGAACAGAATAGTGCTCTTTTTGCATTTATCTTGTGCTTCTTTTATGATGAAAATTTAAAAGAATGTAGCTTTTTCCTTTGGGGTGTCAGAGGAGAGATTTGGGTTGTTTTTCAAAACATGGAGGATTATCAAAAGCAGCTTTCACTGGCTTTGCCAGTTCCCAAACAAACTAGAGCCAACTGGGGTTATGACTACAGCCAGCAGCTGCAAGCTTTCAACCATTAGTGTGGAAATCCCTCTCCCTCTCCCTCTCCCTCTCCCTCTCCCTCTCCCTCTCCCTCTCCCTCTCCCTCTCCCTCTCCCTCTCCCTCTCCCTCTCCCTCTCCCTCTCCCTCTCCCTCTCCCTCTCCCTCTCCCTCTCCCTCTCCCTCTCCCTCTCCCTCTCCCTCTCCCTCTCCCTCTCCCTCTCCCTCTCCCTCTCCCTCTCCCTCTCCCTCTCCCTCTCCCTCTCCCTCTCCCTCTCCCTCTCCCTCTCCCTCTCCCTCTCCCTCTCCCTCTCCCTCTCCCTCTCCCTCTCCTCTCTCTCACACACACACATACATACCCCAAATAGTCCCTCTTGCTTGGCCAATTCTACACTCACTCTATTTCTGAACATCTCTCTCCTCCTAAATCCAAGACTCCAAGGTGCTCTCCTCTTCTAATATCTGAGAATTTTTTTTAAAACCTTCTATGTCTCCAACTGCTTCGTCACCACCTAGGCTTAATTGATCTTGCTGTCCCCTGAGTCCAGTGCATCTCCTAGACCCTCTGAAATGGGAACTCTTTTCTATCTTATGTCCTACCCCCATACTCATGGTCACTTTCCTTTCCTCCCCATGACTCTTCAAGACCATTACATTCTCTTCCTGTTGCAAAATCCCTGCTCCTTTGAGCTCACTCTTTGGCAACTTGCTTCTTTATTTTCAAAATAGTTCATTGAACTTCCGGCCCTGCTCTCTCATTTATCAACGACTTCATCTCCTGCCTTCATCTCAGGCAACTTTTAACGCCCACAGAGATGACATTTGGAAAGCCTAACTTACCTCCATTCTTCATCCTCTTTTATTCCCAGTCTTATTTTCCTCTGCTTCACTTCCAAAATCACAACAGGAACACACCAGAACCGAAATGCTTACAAAATGAGCAGTCTGCTCACCACCACCTTTGCTCCTGTGCCTCCCTCCAGTACATCAATCAGCAGCCCCCAGCCGCATGGATCTTCACTTTCTCTCATCAGTCCCTCCTGTTTTTTTGTCTCTCCTTGTCCAGTGGAGGGGACATAGATGGCTTCATTCTCTTTCCCCTTCTTTCCCTTTCTTCCTTCCTTTCAGTAAAAGAACACTCTTGCCTTTTTCTGAAGCCAACTTCTTTAACTTACGTTTTCTTCTTCTCTTTCTGGAACCCCTCTTCTCAAGTTTCCTTACCATCTTCTCTTTTTACCCAATGGCTCTCTCATCTTCTTCCAACTTACTATTTCTACCTCCCTGGCTCAAAAACTTCCATGTTTTCCACTTAATAGAGAGTGAAATTTTAAATCCTTAACACAGACTTCCACACCCCCAAATAACATAGCCCCTGCCTCCATCTGGACCATCCATCCATCTGGACCACTTTCCTCCATTCTTGCTATACCCCATGTGCACTAACTGCCACGGTTGGTTGTGATTGGCTCATGTGTTAGAAGCTTGGTCCCCAGTGTGCCAGAGTTGAATGGTGGTGGAATCCTTCAGAGACATGGCCCAGTGGGAGGCAGTAAGGTCACTGAGGGCACTGCAATCAAAGGGGATTATGGTAGTTCTCATGAAATTCCAGTTTGTTCCAATGAGAGTGGATTCATTAAATAGCAAGACAGACCCCTGAATCACTCTCTGATTTCCTCTCTTGCAAGGAGAGCCTTGCACATGCCCCGTGATATCATCCACCATTAGGCCTTCAGCAGAGTCCAAACTGATAGAGCCACCCAATCTTGGGCTTTTGGTTTACAGAACTATGAGTTAAATAAACATCTTTTCTTTATACAGTAGCCAACTTCTAGGTATTTTGTTAAAGCAATGGAAAGTGAACTAAAGATGCTGACCTTCATGTTGGTCCTGAACCAAGTCTGACTTTTCTCACCTGTTCTTCCATTTGCCTGCCTAGATCATCATTTTCCCCAAAAGCTCTGCCTAATGGACCCTGTCTATACATCAGTTCTTTGTTCTGATATTGTATAGAAGGCTTTCCTTACTCTCCACCTAAATCTCATGTCTACTATTTTTTCATGCCTCCTTGACTTTTTTAGAGCAATTATTACCATGTATAATTACATATTTTATTAATGAGACAGACACTTTGCTTTATATTTCTAAAATCTATGAGAGGAAGACTATGTGTATTATATTTATCATTGTATCTTCAGTGCCTGCAACACAATAGACAATTCAAGTTTCCCAAAAAAAGAAGAAATAATAATGATGTTCATATACCTGGTCAGTGACACTACAAGGGTTTAAATGGTTTTTACAATTTAGGAGACGTGGGAAATGGAAATAACATTACCACTGTACTATCTTAAAACAATTAGTGATATTTTCTCCTCTATACACAAGAGTAAAATAGCTCAGAATTGTTAACAGGTTATGAAAAGCAGCATGTTAAATATGTACTTTGGAGTCAATATATCTACTTTGCATTTCAGAAGCACTATCTATATGACCCGGGGCAAATCCCATAACCTGTCTGAGGCCCATTTTCCTCATTTGCAATAGAGTAGCAATAGTATTAGCTTGCAGAACTGTTATGCAGAAAATGCGATGTAATTCAGATAACGTCCCACTGCCTAGCACTTAAGAGACACCCTACCAAGATTAGTTTCTGTCTGATCCCTATTTTTATATCATTAACGCTAACATCAACACTTTATATGTGCCATGAGATTGTTTTATTACACTATCGAAATAAGCTCATGCTCTCACAAGTCCTCTAAATTTCAGAGTTTCTTTGTCTTCTAGTTATTTGGGGGAGTTTCCAGGAGGTGACTGATATGTATTTGGCAAGAGTAATTAATTTTCAATTACTCATGTTCCTCCTCTTCCTCTTGGATTAGGGTTCCTGCCTCTAATAATGACAACTGCGATTTCCCCTTCCACAGCCATCCTGCTGGTACTGGCCCCCTCCAACCGCTACCCACAGAGGATGTGCCATGCTAAGTTCCACTGCTCCAAGGGACCCTCATGTGCTGCTTCCAGGAGGCCATGGTGCTTCCTGGTGCTGCTCCTGTGTCCTCTCTTATTGATGCCACTTGGTCATTTTTCAGTTCTGAAGCTATTCTGACTAAAATGTGAGTAATTTTTCACATTCACTGTTTTTTTCTCCCCCCTCCCTCTCTCCCTCTCTCTCTCCTATTCTCTGTTAGCATCTCTTAAAGATCTTTGGCAATACAGCTTTTTTATGGTTTTCTAAACACCCGTGTGTTTAAGGCTTAGTCACCAGCCTATGATGCTATTGGGAGGTGGTGGAATCTCTAGAAGGCGAGACTTAGTAGAAATAAGGCCATTGAAAGGGTACCTTTGAAGGGGATATTGGGACCCCAGCCCTTCTATCTTTCACTTCCTGGACACCATGAGGTGGATAGACCTCTCTGCCCTATACTACCACTGTGATGTACTATGCCATTACAGGTTCAAAGCAACAGGGCCTATGACCACACACTGAAACCTTCAAAACCATGAACCAAAGTCAACTTTTCCTCTTTGTAAATTGATTATCTCAAGTATTTTGTGTCAGCATGCTGGTTTCTGGTGAAGTCTCTCCCCTTACCTTGCAGACAGCACTTCCTTGTTATATCCTACCATGGTTTTTTTGTTTGTTTGTTTGTTTGTTTGTTTGTTTGTCTTTTCTGCGTATGCAGAGAATTCTGACCTCTTCCTCTTCGTAAGAAGACACTGATCTTTTTAGATTAGGGCCCACCCTTCTCACCTCATTTAACTTAATTACATAAACCTCAGTTTTATACTTAAAGGTCCAAAAGAGTCACAATCCAGGTTAGAGTTTCAACATGTAAATCAGGAGCACAATTTAGTTCATAACAGTTCTACTCTAGGGAAACCAAATAATTCATGAAATTTCCTTCCCCTTAAATGACCAATAGAATACTTTTTTTTTTTTTTTTTTTTTTGGTACCAGAGATTGAACCCACTGAGCCACATCCTCAGCCCTTTTTATTTATTTATTTATTTTAATTTTGAGATAGGATCTTACTAAGTTGCTTAGGGCCTCTCTAAGTTGCTGAGGCTGGCTTAGAATTTGCAATCCTCCTGCCTCAGCCTCCTGAGTCGCTGAGGTTACAGGCATGCACCACCACGCCTGGCACCAGTAGATTACTCTTAGACTAAATTTATACTTCCTAAATTCTTTACCTTTGGAATGGCTTATTTCCTCTTAAGATTTCCTGTTTCACATTTGACAAATAGATTTGATAAATTATAAGCAAAAAACTCCTACTTCCAATCTGATAAACTGGTCTGGTAACCTAGGCCACCCATCCCCCTATGTGTCCTGACATATCTGAATCCTCTTGATGTCCTAGCCACCCTCAGCACTTTTGCTTTCAGTACCAAAGCAAAGATGAACACCCCAGCTGATAATGACCTGGGGTGTTTTTTAGTGTCTGAATATCTCCCAGGTGCTAGAGAAAAATGAAAGCTTTACAAAGAATCAATCGCTCTTTGAACTATTACTTGTTCATTTTGTGCATTTTCTCGGTCACATCGCCTAAGGAGATTAGTAATGCACTACACAATGACCTAATTTATTACAGAAGAGCAATTCAGGCCACAGCAAGAATGAAACATATCAACTGCCAATCCCTCCGATAATATGAAATAGTTATTTTTCTCAACTGGCTATTTGGCTCTTACATTAGGAGTGTTCACAACATAAAAGGAAAAGATGCTGTTTTATATATGTATAAATTTAAGCCTGTGCCTGTTAACTAAGAAGGTTAGATTCTGGTGCTAATGAGGGAAACATAGAACTTCAATCCCCAGAGACTAGTTGTAGTCACACTGTTCTCCAGCTTACTACCTTGTTTTCACATAAAACTGTGCTAGTGGTCATAAGAAGATAACCCTCAAATATCTCTCTGATAACATTCAGCAAACATTGACTGAGCTTCTTCTGTATCTCAAGCTTCATGCTCATAGCAATGATATAAATATAAATAAAGTAAAACATAACCCTTACATATATTTTATAAATATAATACCCTCAAAAGTCTTGCAGTCAGTGAAAATTATTAGCATTACTGGGGGAAAAAATAAGCATCCTACTAATGCCATTTATCTTGGACATGACATACTTTTTGTTTTTAGTACTTTGCAAATTAGCAAACATTTTCATGCAATTATCTCACTTCATCCTCAGAGTAATCACTGTAAGTAGGTACCATTAACCCTGATTTGAAGATTAAAAAAAAAAAAATCTCAGCATTAACAAGTTTGAGTTATTCAAGGTAATACAGCATATATGTAAACTCAGGGATTTCTCTAAAATCCCAGTTCCATGTCATTAAAAAATTTATAAGCCTTTGCCAAATACGAGCACAGAATGGTCTTTAAACCTTCTATTTGTGTGTGTGTGTGTGTGTGTGTAATATAATTATAACAAAGCTATATTATAATGTAAATTATAAATAATGTTTATAAATAATTATTTGCCAATGGCAAATATACGTTTTCAATAACAATAAACATTTTCAATAACAAAATTTTTGGCCACTCCAAAGATGACAAAGAAATGGAAATATAACACTGATGTTTAAATATAATCATATTATAATCAATTGGCCCATACTAACTTGATGCTCATAAAATAGTCTAAATATTAGCAAAATTTCATTTTTGGATCCTGGATCATATCATAAAGTTTCATAACTCAAAAATACATTTTGGAAATAAGCATATGTTTTAACCTTCATTATTCCAGTGTGAAAAATTCATCTCAAATAATTAACATTTAGTTTTGCTCTAAGTGACACATGGAGAAATTTCTACTCTTTGTAAAACCCATATGCATCAAAATGTCTGCAGAGAAGTCTGATGATAAGAGTTCTATATTTGCATAGTGCTTTATTTCTCATTTCACACAGGAAGGCTTTGCTTCCAAAGAGTTCATGAAGATTTGGTAGAAACTAGCCCAAGAGCTCATACAGCTTATCAACAGTAATTCTGACAAGTGCATCTGGCTGCCTGTCAGAAGACCAGAGTGCAGAGGTTCTCAAGTTTGTTCACCTTTTGGAATTACCTAGGAAGCTTTAAAAATGTAAATGCCAGGTTCCACCCTCAGAATTCTCAGTTAATTGGTCTGGGATGCAGTGAGTTATTTGGGATTTCTGAAAACTCTGCATGTGGGTGAAAGAGCCATGAAGCCAAACAGGTCGCCTTCAGATAGTGGAAAGGTGGTTCCTGGACCAGCACACAGTGGGAGCTTGTCAAATATGCCCTCTGAGGCACCATTCAGAACCCAGGGTGGGAAATCTAAGAACAGTTTATTTTTAGTATATTATTTACCATTCCTTTGCCATAAGTAACACTTTGAAAAAAGAAGTCTTCTTGTCTGGATCCCTTGCCACGTTAAGTGCAATAAGGAAACAAAGCTGGGTCCTAAAGGACAAGGCTCGGAAACCTGAGTAACAAAATCAATGTTTTACTGAATGTCCCCAGGGAATGTGGTCCCCACATACTTCTGAATAGAAGGTATCTATCTGCTACCATGCTTACAATCTTACTCAACTAACGTATTTTTTAGAAACTGCTTTCTCAAACAGAAATTAAGTGGAGCCAGATACGGTGGCGCATGCCCATAAGACCAGCAGCTCTGGAGGCTGAGACAGGAAGATCACAAGTTCAAAGCCAGCCTCAGCAAAAGCAAGGCCCTAAGCAACTCAGTGAGACCCTGTCTCTAAATAAAATACAAAATAGGGTTGAGGATGTGGCTTAATGGTTGAGTGCCCCTGAGTTCAATCCCTGGTACTCCTCCCCCAAAATAAAGAAAGAAAATGGATATAAGAGTGTGATTATCATCTTGTCACCTCCACCTTAGAATGCAAATATGAACTTTCTTACAAAAGAAAAATGTACCAAGACTGCAAAAGATTTTTATTTTTCCCCCATATTAAATGGTGCCTTAGTTTTGCTCTCTTGATCCTAATCACTTGGTTTCCTCAGACTCTGTTTACTGAGAGATTACAGCACAATAAATATAAAGCACCCTCATCACCATGGAATATTTTGCTGATATTCTCAAGGGAAAGAACTCTGCCATCTAATGAAAAAAAGCCTTTTATAAGTGCTCTGAATTTTTTTTTCCATCTGTTGGAAGAAAACAAAATAAAAAGTCCTATAGCTACATTATGGCAATTGCTAAGATCAAAACGTGGCGTGTATATTTTGCCATGTAGACATTTCTTTGCTGGAAGGTGTCGAAGGGATACTAAAATGCCCCAGTCATCATGTAGCCTACCTGCTGTGGTTTCTGAGCCACTCACAGTGAGCACAACCCCAGTGGTTTCTCAACAGGCTCAAAGAGCAGAAATTCACCTTTCTTGAAAAAACTCAAACTTGTCAAAACTTCTAAGCATGTACTATGACAAAACTTTTTAAAGACATATTTAAACAGAAGATGACATTTTAAAACTCATCCCACTGGCTTCCTGTTCCAGAATATGCTTAGCTGACGTAACACGAACCTGTCTTCCCCCTAAGATGACACAGAAATATTAGATTTTTAAAAAATAATAAAAATGACTATTACACACACAGCTATCTAAAAAGAAGAAGGAGGAGTTGCCCTTAACTTTCTGTCTCAGCCCCACAGCCAGCCCATAGTGGGTAGGGGACATCTGTACCTTCCTGGCACTTCTACAGTTCCCATGGTTGTTAGGCGCCTCCTTCTTGCTCCAGGGTTGCTGCAGTACCCTCTCAACAAATCCCCACTTCCACCCCACTAGTAATAACCTATAGCCAAAGTGGTCATTTGGAACATAAGTCGGATCATGTCACTGTTCTCTTCAAAGCACAGATTAAAAAACAAACTTTTTACAATGGCTCCTAAACTCCGCATAACCTGTCCTCTTCCTTTGCCTCTTTGGCTTTATTTTCTTGGATTCACCCTGGTAACTCATCACCTCTGGCTCCTCGGTCTGTATGTTGTTCCTAGAGGCATGCAGCAGTCTGGCTTCCCAAAGGCATGCAGCAGTCTTACACATGCAGGGCTTTATTGTGATGTTTCTTCTGTCTGAAACACTATTCCTCTAGAAGCTACTTGGTTCAGCTCTTTGTTTTCTTTATGCCTTTGCTCAAATTTCACCTTATCATGAAGCCTATTCAAGAATTTTATGGAACAAAAAGAAAAAATAATTGAACATATTGAAGGTAAAAAACCCTAAATAAATGGATAAATAAATCATGATCACAGGTATGGAGATTTTATACAAGTCCTCCAAAATTAATTCATAAAATGACTTTAATCTCTACCCAAGCCATGCCAAGGGTTTTTTTGTTTTAATTGACTTTGAAAAGATAATCCTGAAGTTCATAATAAAGAATAAAAGGTCAAGAACAATCAAGATCATTTTAATGAATAAAAGGGAGAGAAAATTTTCTCATTAGATAGCGTAACATGTTAAAAATTAAAATTATTTAAAAATAAAGAGACTTTAGGGACAGGGGATATAAATAAACCAATGGAACTGAATTAAGACCTAACAACTAGATAGATCTATATTTACATGGAAACCTGATTGATAAATGTGGTTTTCAAATCAATGGAGGAAGAAGTAGCACTGAAAAAAAAATTCTATCTCTGTGGAAAAAAATAAAACTAGATCTTTACTTTGTAACCAAACTAAAAGTCAATCCAGGTTTATTAAAGGCATAAATATGAAAAAGCAAAACTTTTAAAATTCTGGAAGACAACAATCCAATGTATCTATATTTTGAAGTGGCATAGGATATCTTAATCAAGACACAAAAAAACCCATAAAATAAAGAAAAAGACAGAAACTTAAGTACATTAAAAATATCTCTCTGACAAAAGACACATTATACTTCAAACAAAAACTGTAGCCTTGAAATGGTATTTCCAACTTATGAAACATATAGTGAGTTCAAATCAAGAATACATAAATAAATAAATGTCTAAAAACCCAGTAATGTAAGAGAAATAACCCAAAATAAAATGGGCAAATTCACAGAAGAGGAAACATGAATGTACAATGAACAAACGAAAAGATTTTCAGTTTGACTTCTCAGTGAAATGCAAATTAAAACAATGATGAGATAGTTTGCACCTGTCACATTAACCAAATTTTAGCCTGGCAACTCTAAGTGACCCTGGAGAATAGAAATAGTTAACACTACCAATAGTAGTGTAAATCAGTACAGCACACTGGAGGTTGGTTTAAATGTGGTTAGACTAAAATCTAAAAGTGCCCTTTTATATCATATATCCTAGAAAAACTTACATATGTACTCAAAGAGAAACCAGGGTGTTTATTACTTCATTGTTAAAAATTGGGAAAATTTGAAAACAGCCTACACATGCCTGTCAGTAACGGAATGGAAAAATAAACCATGGTGGATTTGAAGGATAGAATACAGCAGTTAGTGTGAATGAACTAGATCTGCATGGATCAATATTGATCTTGAAAACAAAATATTAATAAAGGAAAATTGTTAAAGCATTTACATGATATTAAGCATGCAAGATTTGAAAGAAAAGAGAGCCTTAGCCATAGCCATGAAGTTGATTTCTTTAAAAAATAAAACTATCTGAAGCAAACATGAAAAACTCACAGTGAATATGACTGACAGATGTCTGTCATAATTTTTAAGCTTTTTGTTCTTTGAAAACTTTTCTTATTTAAACATTGTGAGATGAGTGGATAAAATGTTTATTCAACATATATTCTCTATTGGGCACTGAAGAGCAAAGGCAAATAAGATATAGTCTTTCCCACTGTAGAATTTAGAATGGGAGATGGAAATGCCTTTGTGTGTGATGATGGAAGTAATAAAGATACATTAAAGATGGAGTGAACACACAAAGAAGGTTCATCAATTTTACCTAAGTTTGGAGGAGGCCTACAGTTCTTTAGAAAAGTGATTGCAAGTAGTTTCTTCACCAATGGGAACAATTTAACTCCTAAGCATGGCTTCACATTTCAGCACATCCACAATAATAGTTATCTTAGCATCTAGACAAGAAACTGAGCCATAATATTTGGAGTCAGGATCAGTCTTCGAGATTTTAAATCTCGGTACCTTGAAAGAACATGGGTAAATCAATCTTAGTGAAAGAACTTGACTCTGAACCCTGGATATAACAATAGGGCTTAATGTGAAACGAGTCTCTGGAGGTCTAAGTTTGGTAGAAAAGGTCATGAAAAGTCAGATTCAAGTTGATTCTTAAGCCAAGTACTTGTCTCAGCTGGACAAACTGAGGTCAAGTGTTCTGAACTTTTGTGAATCCCGGTCAGCTCTGTGATTATATCCGGATGCTATTTCCTCATATTTTATGGCTCATTATTTCTTAAAAGTTCAATCTATAAAAAAAAACTCTCGGGAATGTTTTTTTCATAAGGGCTCAGAGAGATAGCAGGATGTTTATTGTTGTAGAATCATTAAATGAACTTTCCAAACCATGAGATCAACTTCTTTCTCATACATTTACATGGTCCTGTAGTGACCAGCATTCTATCACTGAGCCACAACCCCGGCCCTAGAAAGTTGGTTTCTTGGGTTAGTATCCTACACAGTATACAGCAGATGAGTTTTACCAATGGTTTTTAAAAAGAGTCCATATAGTATGTAAGGACTCCTGCTTGGCACTGACTCCAAAAACAAGAATCAGATAAGAGTAGTGTCATAGTTTAACATCCAAACCAGGACATATTCTTGTGTGTACACCAGAAGTTATATTTTCATTTAACATTTATAGGAGTGTCATATAGTTATCAGGTCAATAAAACTTTTCCAATTGAAATACTTGATTTGATTTAACTCCCTCTTCAGAGAGAAACAGGCAATTTCAGAGTCTTTAAGAGGCTATGGGCTGGGCATATTGGCACATGCCTGTAATTCCAGGAGGCTAAAGCAGGAGGATTGTGAGTTCAAAGCCAGCCTCAGCAAAAGCAAAGTGCTAAGCAACTCAGTGAGAACCTGTCTCTAAATAAAATACAAAATAGGGCTGGGGATGTGGCTCAGTGGTTGAGTGCCCCTGAGTTCAATCCTTGGTACACTGCCCCCTGCCAAAAAAAAAAAAAAAAAAAAAAAAAAAGATATGGATCTCTATAATATTGAAATGCCTCTACAGTTTAAAATTAGTAGTGAGACACACAAACAAACACACACACACACAAATGCTTGTATACATATACATAGGCATACACATACAAAAATTAAAGGTACTCAATTCCAGGTTAAAATGAAAATTAGGGTCATTTTTAAGATTATTTTTTATTATTGGTCTCTTTTCTCCAAAAACGTGCAAGGTAGGACCAAGAAATGTGAGAGCAAAATTTCTAGAGAAACACTTCACGTTACATTTTTGGCAAACTTCTCCTGTAATGACAAATATTTCCAAGGGCCTCAGAGGAGCCAGAATACTTTTCATGATAAAGGAGGTAGTGCTAACAATCATGCCAGCACACGAGGCATTACTCAGAACTATCCAGGCAACCAGGACATTCAGTCACTAGAAGTACTTTCAGCGTGGATTTATACATGGTGTTTGTAAATGGTTACAACTCATTCGGGCAGGAGGGGTATATTTCATAATCATTCTGTCTTGGAGGGATCTGTAGGAAGGTACAGTGCTTGAAGTTTAGACGTTCTATGGATCTCTTCCTGAAATTTATTTTTATGGCCATGGTGGGCACTTGTTCACACCCACTTTGAAATTGTTCCAAATTATAATTCTCCATGGCCATGCTTTGGGGGGGGGGGGGCTCCGTCACCCATCTGTTCATGTGCTGGAAAAAAAACCTCAAAATTATTTTTAGGGAAAACTTTGGCTTTACTCCTCAGTACTTGTTCAGGCCGTCATTCTGTAGAGTTGGAATGGCTTCCTACTCTAACACATGCAAATTCATAATTCTAGGTGGAAAAATGCATTATTAAAAAAAAAGAAAAACAAAGGATAAGTGTCAGATCAGGGGAAAAAGTGTGCAAAGAATACACAAGCTCCTACAAAGAGAATGGCAAATCTTGCTCCAGCTCAGAGAATTATTAATACTTAGGGGCATATGAATATCCAGACCCTCTGCATCCCCAAATCTTCATCCGAGAGGACATCAAATGCTGCTACTGAACACTACCTAAAATCTTGGTTGAGAGAGAAAAAAAAAATATGTATCTTCCAGAAATTCCTGAGTTATATGTTATCTAGTCATTCCTCTAAAATTTGAAAACTCAACCTTATAAGAGGACCATGTGACACCCTTACATCTGGACTACATGTGGCTCTTCATCTGCTTCAGCTAAGCCATGTAGATGGATTCTGCCAACAGTCAGCATGGAGTGAGGGCAAAGGAACCATCCTGTGGAGTTTGTGGTATTTATTTGTTGAGGATATTGTTCATCTCATTAACAGGCTTTCTCCGGGAGGTTTTTAGCATAAATTTTCTCGGGGCTTAGAACCGGGGAGTGATTCTGCATATTCTGAAAAATTGGTTCTTTTATCTTACAGACACTGTGGCTCATGTTTATTTCTCAGTGTTTGCTGCCAGAAGTTTTATGGTCCCCTCACAGCATTTGGGAACTCATAAAGTGCATTTTGTGTTCGAACTTCACCTGTAATTAGCTTACCATTCTGATCTCCATAGTCTCTTCACCAGAATTCCCCTGCTTACGAAAGTCTTAATGTATTGTACTCATTTGGGGGTTTGTGGAATAAACATACACACAGAGATACATACGTACAAAAGAAATAAAGAAACCTATAAAATCACAAAGTCTCGTTTTCTCATCTATAAAATGGGATGGATGAACAGGCACTATAATCTCTCTACTTCCAATTTTATGGAATTCTGCATTTCTGTTTCTCAGTCTGGCTTAGTCTCTGATTTCTCTGATCCCTTGAAGCCAATTCTATTCTTCAATTTCCCCATCGGTGAGACTACTATATTTTAATTTTTAAAATATTTCATTTTTATTTTTACATGCTCCTTCGAGCTTCATAAAACAACCCATATTCTAGAATTGGCTGCTTGTTTTTTCTTTCCCTAACGTTCATTACAGGTAGCCAGGGCACATAAGAACTCTACTTCCATAGACTAAAATAGCACTTTGAATCTTTTTCTTTATGACAGGCTGCCATGGTTAAGCCATCTCCCCTCCCCCTCCCACATCTCACTGCCCAGCTTGCCTTCCTACTCACCTAAAGAAATCCATTTCTTGCAAGGCAACTTCCAAAGCAGTCATACATTTTTAAATTCCTAACAAAATGTAAGTATCTTTACCATTTTCGTAAATGAACTATTACGATTTCAACATTGAGCTACAAACTCAGTTGGAAGGACTAGGCAGCAAAGTACAAATGACCCTGTGCCAGGCAGTGTTTAAGAAGTAGGATAACCTGCTAGTTATAAGCAGAGACTGGAAGTCAGACTGTCTATATGCTCATTCCAGCTCTGCCACTTACTAGCAGCACAACATCTCTGTGCCTCTGTTTTCTTAACTGTGAAATGGGGTATGGTAATAAGGATCAACTGAATTAATTCAAATAAAACTGCATACCACTGATAAGCATGGTCAGTGCTAGCTACTGTGATCATTACTCAGCCACAAAAGCAATAGAATATAATGAGTTAAAAAATAAGGTCCACAATGACCTGAGCTATAATCGTTCAGACTAGAAAAAAACGTTGACAACAAATTTCTTTGCAAATAGGCTTTTCATTTTATTTTGTGGACAGTGGCAATGACAAATCAATAAAGAATGTGGAATATAAGATTATGAAAAAAGCCATTTCTATCACATGCTGATTTCCTCCAGGTAAAATAGAAAACGGTACACATCACCAATACCTTAAAACATTCATAGAAATGGATGCATGAGAGTTATGGTAGGGTTTCACTCTAATTCATTTAAAAATATTTGCTATGGCCTTTGTCTTTTAAAGATTAAAAAAATGAAATGAATGTAAGAAATAATATCAGGGTTGTTGAGATATATAACATGTTAAGATATGTTAAGATATTTACTGTAAATATGCATATATAACTAAAGTGACATGCTGATAAATTAATTACCCGTTCTTTGCCCAACCGAACATGCATACATTTTACCAAAACTTATTCAGACCACAGAATGAGTGAAACATATGGCACATCTTATGAACTATGCTTCGTGATTGACATATATTATCTGACACAACATATGTAAATGAGAAAAAAAGTTAACTGAATTCATTAAGTCAAAGTAACCATAATCCCTTGACTTTCTGTTCTCCAGAAGAATAATTTTCAACTTCTCTTATTTGAGTTTAGAGAAAGTGATTCTTCCCTTCATTTTAGACTAAGGCTACAGTTGTGGTTTTATGTGCCAATTTTTGGAAACAATTCTAAAATACACATGATGAAACGTGAGCTATGTGCCCACAGAGAATTGATGAAATTTCCTGAGGGAGCTTAATACTCCACCACACCATATGGAGGACGGTTTCCCAGTTCTCACTGTAGCACACCTACTGGAATATATTTAGTTTGGGTCTAACTTCAGTTTTTTCAATTGCTTTAGAAGTTGATAATTTCTCAATGACGTCACCTTGTGTTCTTTTTATCATTCATTATAGCATTAAAATCCAATACACCACTCAGGCTTAACCTGGAAGCCAGATGGTCTAACAGCACACAAAGCAGACAGTGGACACCTGACTTACAAAGCCTTGGTTGGGAGACACTTGTCCCCATCTCCATATTGAACAGTTCATTTCCTCTTAGTCACCTTTAAAATCTTTTTAGGTAGTATGATATAACCTCATTTTAGGTGACATTTTTCAACTATATATAGCATCTAACTATTGTGTAGATTTATTTCTTTAATACCTCACCAGAATCCAGAAAGAGGTCAATCTTTGCTCTAGGGTTGAAAAGGTCTAGATACCTTATTTTTCTTCTATAACCAACAAAATAATTTTCCTTGCTTGATTTATTTTGGCCTATTTTATTATTATAACCAATGACTCTTGGAAGCCACCCAGTCATTACTCAAATTCTTCTCAATTGTATTGGGTCACATTTGAGCCGCCCCCCAGGGAGCAGACCACTTTGGTGGGTTCATGTTCCTCTGCACATCTTCACTGCAGATTTCACTATCAGATTATCAGCCAGAAAAAAATATTGTCTTTAATAACATGTAGTGAGTTACAATTTTTTTTTAATCATTTGCCCATCTGACTTTTCCTAGTCTGAGTTAAACTCAGGGAATTGTCTTATGAGGTTAATATATCATCCTCTCTCTCTCTCTCTGTTTCTGATATTTCTTTCCCCTCCTTAAAACATAAACCAGCATAGCTACACAGAATGTCTCAAGTGACTGGCGCCAAAGGCATTTTCGATTTTATTCACCTTAAAATGAAACATTTCTGGCATCTATTCACTAACTCACAAACCATAGTGTCCCCTTTATGCCAGGCTTTATTCTAGATACTGGTTGTGGTAGAGAAGGACCCCAAACAAGCACAGGCACAGTGTACAACATGCCAGGTTTCAAAAGAAAACCAAGCAGGTGAAGGGAAAACTTCCTGTGGAGTGAGAGCAAGTGAGCTGCTGTTGGAACTGAGATCGTACAACAGCGTGGGCATGCTCTGTACCACACTGCTGTGCACTCCAGAGCCCGAATATTTAGGTGGATCCTCCATGTTCATTAATAGCCTTGTGTGACTCTCCAGCTTATCTACTTCTGCATAACAAAGCACCTCAACACTCTGTGGCTTAACACAATAATCAGTTATTCTACTCAAGAATCCATGAGTCAGGAATTCTGTCAGGGCAGGGCCGAGAAGTGTCATCTGTGCGCCATGATATCTGGGGCTTCCACTGGGAGCTGTTGCTATGACAACCAGGGTGCACCAGGCATCAAATCTTTCTACACACAGTCCCTCCATTTGCCTGTCCGTACCTCCTTCCAACATGACAATGACAAGTTCATTAGGCTTTTGCACAGTTCTCTGGACTCCAAGAGCAAATGTCCCAAGAGACAAGGAGGGAACTTGCTCAACTTTTAAGGTCTGGATCCCCACCCCACATGGACAAAGTTTCCCTTCTGTCATATTCTACTAGTCCCAACAGACACAGAGCCTAGCAAGGGCAAGGTGAGGGAACATCTCTCAATGGGAGAATGTCAAAGAATTTGTGGACATTTATAATCTGCCACAGTGTCCCTGGACAACCTTCATGATTTCTTCATATCTGCATTGCTTCGGCTATTAATATGGATAATACTAGAATCTACCTTAAAGGTTTGTTAGAATAATCAATTAATACCAATGAAGCATCTGGACGGTAGTAAGCACTCAACTTATATTAGCTATTTTGTTCTTCTTAAGTCATTTTTAATCTTCCTTTAGTGTACTCTCTCACCAAACACTGCATTTAAATTGCACAATTCCCCTCAGACATATATCAACTGGAGTTTAATAATATGTGATATCCAAGAGTCAGGTATCTCATATCTCTTTGGGGAGTGTACAAATTTTGGTCACTTTTATAATGAATGACACCACTGACTCCTACCCCCTCAACTCCCCCACCCCTAAACATAAACTCACAAAGCCCCACACATGTGCATTCTCAACCCAAGGAATGGGTTGGCACACAGGTGAAGATCTTGGTTAGTTAGTAAAGGTTATTGGAAGAAAGAAAATAAGAGTCCTAAATTATATTGTTATATTATGTGGATGTACAATGAATCCAAATTTCATGTATAATTATAATTCACCAATAAAAGAGAAAATGAGGGTCATGGTACTTTGGTATTGGTGATGATGTTCTTGTTTTGATTATAGGAGGGGGACTTTTAAAAGAATAGAAGCATGGTAGGACATGTAGTTGATCATGGGCCTGAATGATTCTGTAAGAACAGCCCAATTACCAGAGCTACCACAAGTGGAGCTCAAATAGCAGGAAGCATGGGAGGTCCGCGCTGGAGCATCTCTGCAGCGTGGATGGGGACCCAAGTCAAGGTGGCTTTCCCTTCCACCTGCTCCTGTGTTGAATCAGTCCTGAGTGTCTTCAGCTGCTAGCCTTCAGGTGGCCAAAACCCTCCTGACTGTAGGTGACCTCTCAGAGTCTCTAGATACCAATGTTGGTTGCCAAGCATGGCACCCCCACTGTCCTTGACTACCACATCAGAGAGAAGCCAGCTTCCTGTCATCCCTCCCACGATTCCCCCACACACTTCCTCCATGAGATGTGCTGTCATGTACTCTTTTTGTCTCATGAAGTGCCCTTGAAATGTGAAATGAGTCCTCTGTTCTGAGGTCCTTTTAGAGGAAGAGTGATGACTGTGCTTGGAATAGCCTCCGTCTCTTATCCCATTTCCTTTGAGATGACTCTACTCATGAGGTGACAAAGAACATGAGTCCGGCCGAAAGTCAGGAAACAGTGGACACTGGCTTGTTCATGGGGCTGACTCTGGGATCTTGACCACGTTGGCAGTGAGTTTACCAAACACAGATGCTACTCATATCAGTATTTTAAATGCCAATTTCTTTAAGGAACCCAGGGACTGACTGAGCCAGGGAAAGTACTTATCACCAGCCTTAAGCAAACAATGAACAGTAAAAGTAACTCTGTCTTCTCCTAACAGCCCCAAAAATGAATAAGTAAAAGTACATTATAAAGGAAAACTGCAGTGTTAATTTTATCCTTATTATGTTTTTTTAATTTATTATTTTTTATTTTTTTTATTGGTTGTTCACAACATTACAAAGCTCTTGACATATCATATTTCATACATTAGATTCAAGTGGGTTATGAACTTCCATTTTTGCCCCAAATACTGATTGCAGAATCACATCGGTTACACATCCACATTTTTACATAATGCCCTATTAGTAACTGTTGTATTCTGCTGCCTTTCCTATCCTCTACTATCCCCCCTCCCCTCCCCTCCCATCTTCTCTCTCTACCCCATCTACTGTAATTCATTTCCCTCCATGTTTATTATCCCGTTCCCCTCACAACCTCTTATATGTAATTTTGTATAACAATAAGGGTCTCCCTCCATTTCCATGCAATTTCCCTTTTCTCTCCCTTTCCCTCCCACCTCATGTCTCTGTTTAATGTTAATCTTTTCTTCCTGCTCTTCCTCCCTGCTCTGTTCTTAGTTGCTCTCATTATATCAAAGAAGACATTTGGTATTTGTTTTTTAGGGATTGGCTAGCTTCAATAAGCATAATCTGCTCTAGTGCCATCCATTTCCCTGGAAATTCCATGATTTTGTCATTTTTTAGTGCTGCGTAATACTCCATGGTGTATAAATGCCACATTTTTTTTATCCATTCATCTTTTGAAGGGCATCTGGGTTGGTTCCACAGTCTAGCAATTGTGAATTGTGCTGCTATGAACATCGATGTGGCACTATCCCTGTAGTACGCTCTTTTAAGGTCTTCAGGGAATAGTCCGAGAAGGGCAATAGCTGGGTCAAATGGTGGTTCCATTCCCAGCTTTCCCAGGAATCTCCATACTGCTTATTATGGTTTTATTATAAACATTATAAAAACATTTCCTAAACATTAAGCTAAAATCTAGCTGCCACTTATCTATGAATTTGCAAACATCCAAAATAAATCAAACACAGGAAGGAAGATCTCTAGTTTCTCCCCTTATACTGCTGATTTGAAATTCCAATGAAAGGACAGGAAGGGGCTGCAGTTCTGGCTCAGTGGTAGAGCGCTTGCCCAGCACACGTGAAGCACTGGGTTCGATCCTCAGCACCACATAAAAATAAATAAATTAAATAAAGGTATTGTGTCCATCTACAACAAAAGTTTTTTGTTTTTTTTTTTTTAAAAAGAATGAACAGGAAAACAAATGAACAAAACCATATTAATAGAATTTCTTCAAAAGGAAGAAGATAAAATAGCTATTTTTAAATTGTAAGGCAAATACAAAATCTAACCAAATTTATTTTAAAATGTGCACATTGATTTATACTCTGATTTTTTCTTTCCTCTCCCAATAAATGGTTGTGAAAATTTCATGTAATAGACAAAGGAAACAGGGTATTAAATCAATCAGTGTTGATTTAATTGCATCTGACATCTGCTTGAATATTCAGAAATATGAAATTTTGAGAGAGATTCCGGAATTTTGATTCTCATGTCAACTTGAAGCCAGAGTACCATCCCTCTATCCCAGTATTTGCCAGATAATCAGGATTATCAGCAAAGGAGGAAGAATAAGGATGGACAAGTTTTCCTTTTGTGGAAGATAATTATGTACTTGCTAGATTGTCCCCAACTGGAGATGGTTTAAATGTGGATTTGGGGAAGGCCAGGAATGGACCACAATATCTTAGAGGGTGGCTCATAAACCTATCTATTCAAGTTCTTTCTTCCACTGTTTATAATTAGTTGGTGAGCCAAAGAGTTAGGGAGAATCCCAGAGATGATGTAATTCATCATTTCCATTATCTACTGTGGCCCTTAATAAGGCAGCCCAAAACTTAGTCATCGACAACAATGTCTTATTAGTTTTCATGTCTCTGAGCTCAATGGGGTAGTTTCTGTGCTCTGGAGTGTGATTGAAATTGTTCATGAGGCTTCATTCAACGGAGAGTTTAGCTTCCCTCCTGCAACCTCTCATCTTTGACTAATCTAGACTTCTTTATAACAGAGCTCCTGGCTTCCAAAAGGAAGCATTCCCAGATGATAATATGCTCTTGTGTCATGCAAGCCATATGGCTGAGCTCACCAAAGGATTTCATAGGCATAAAAACCAGAAGGTATGTTCATTGAGGACCACCAACGCAGCAGTGTACCCCAGGGACTTCTTTATCAAAGGCAAACTATTTCGAATATGTAGACAACTCAGTTAATCTGTGAACACTGGAATCAGCAGAACTCATTACCTAGCAAAATCATCTATTCAAATTCAAGACATTTGATAGAAAGTGCTTTCTTCTAATTTCCACGCATGAATCCTATTTCTGCTCTTTTGAGAAATACAGAAAAGACTAAGTTCCTGTCTCTTTTCAAACATAAGACCTAAAACAATACAAAGAGGCTTATGTCTTCTGTTTTCTGGGCTTGGCATTCCCAGTTACTTCTCACTAACTGGTCAAACTAGCAACAGCAACAAATACCTCAGGTCTGTTTAGGATAAGCATGGCTACTCTGTAAATTTCTCCCAATAGAAATGCTGGCCCATTCAGGATGGTTGCGCTAATTTGTTGTTAATAATAATAATAATAATAATAATAATAATAATAATAATGACAGCTTTCCAAGACAATTATAAAAGACTCGAATGATAGGTGCATTTTCACACAGAATGGTGGCACTGGGATCAAGAGGAGTCTAGAACTATCTGCTCTGTGTCATATGGAGGTTCTTCAAAGGCCCAGGACACAGACCATTCAGTGGTCTAGTCAGTTTTATACTAAAACTGAAGTTTTGAAGCAAACCACAAAATCCAGAGAATTGAATCCCTCCAGGGATGGACCAAGAGGACTCAGCCTGCATGAGGGGGTCTCCAAGAATGATTCTGATCCTATTCAAACATTTGCCAAGAACACTATGCAAGGACTCAGAGATTTCAAGTCTTTTGCAATGAATTCCAAACCATTCCTGCCCACAAGCCAGAATATTAATGGGATACCCTGAAGCCCAAATTTGTATATTAGCCATGGAAATATTTCTGAATCTGGGAAATCACTCAATGGAACTGAATACCTGGAGCAATTACAGATCAGATATATAGGTGACCTCATATTTGAACTGACTAAACAGGAAGACAAATAGGTAGAACCTCTAACCCACACTGCAACCCACACTGCAACCTGGGAATTCAAGTCCTTGCTATAGGTTTGGGCAACTATGGCCAACTGTCTCTCAGAATCTGGACCTCTACATCAATAGTATAGATGGACCTGAGAATTTGCAAATTTTATTCACCTTGTATTCTTGGTCAAGTCTCTATCCTCTCAGAACGCCTCCCTTCTCTCCTCACTGATGATATTGTCATAAGTTGGGGTCAACAAAAGCAAGCTCTGAGACAGACGTGATCCTACAAGAAATTTATTGGGAAAAATATTGCAATCAATTCTTGTGTAAGGAAAAGGAAGAGAACAGAACAGGATTATCAGAGGTGGAAGTTGGCTTTAGCAGAGACCTTAGCTAACCCCCAGAGACACTCTGAAGCTAGGATGCCTCTTCTTGTCCAGAGTTGGACTGAAGAGTGAGTGCAGGATTTGTACCCCTGCATGGTCATGTATAGAATAGGGTTCTCCAGGAAGGAACATGATCTTGAGCAACCAGGTATTTTCAGCCAGGGCATGTTGCAGAGAGGACTGTGAGCTGAGAGGCATCTGCTCAGGCCACTTTCAGAAGCTGAGGAGCAAGCCCTTCATTCCTGAAGGACAATCTGGTAGCACGTCTCAGAGCTCATCTTCATTTTAATTCAGTGTTCTTACCATAGCCTCAATGGGGTGATGTACAACTGCCTCAAGACAAAAAATGAATCTTATTTTACATAATTTAACTCATAGTCTGTTTAGTCACACTTGAGAATTCAGAGACCTTGAGTTTCAAACTTGGATATGGCCATTTCATATCCAAAATTCATATCAGATATGTCAAATCCACAAAATATTCCTTCTATCTCAATCCCTAGTGCCATTGTTTGGGGGGCAGACACATAACAAAAATTCCATTGATATAATTCAGCTGCATCTGCTGAGCATCCACAGAGAAAAATTTGCAAATTCAAAAAAACAGTTTATTGATTTTAAAGTTCTTTTTCAATATGATTTGAGTAAATCTCAATATAAAGATATAACAATATGAAAATAGCATGATTTCACTATTATTTGTTCATTGTTAGTTCAGTCTGCCAAACCAATCAGACCAATTGTTTTGGCACTAAGGACATCTTCATTCCTTTCCATTTATCACCCCAGGCCGGGAACGGTGGCACATGCCTATAATCCCAGCAACTCAGGAGGCTGAGGCAGGAGGATCATAAGTTCAAAACCAGCCTACGCAACTTAGCAAGGCCCTAAGAAACTTAATGAGACCCTGTCTCAAATAAAAAGGCTGTGGCTCAGTGGTTAAACACCCTGGGTTCAATCCCTGGTACAAAAAAAAAAATTACCCTGAGTTGGGTCCAATACAAAATATAGCAAAAATATTATGCACATCTGCATATTGTTTGTACACAATACAATAGCTTCCTTGCCTACAACTAGCATAACTAACACCTGAAATTCAATTACTTCAAATTCCCTTGAAACTCAACTTCTCTTTAGATTAATATATCAAAGTACCAGTCTGATGTCTCTCAATTTCTCTGAAATTCAGAACCTTCTGTTCAGAATCCCCTATTTCTAAAGCTGAACTAAAAATCACATGCAATCTGTGAGTTATTTAGGGAAGAGGGTTGATTCATATGATTCTACTTCCCCAACGTGCATTGCATTTTTTATTTCATTCAGTTTAATTCAAAAAACTATATTGAGGGATTACTATGCCCAAGATGCTGTGAGAGATTCAAAAGTTAGCCAGACATAGATATGACCTCATGGATGTATGGGACTTTATGTGTATTCAGAATTCTATTAGTTAATTACAGTAGTTTGAAAGTGAGCATATGAAAAGTGAACATTTTCAGTAGCATATGAAAGTGAACATTTTCAACTACCAGCAACTGCTTCTGGTTCAACTTAATATAACATCAAAAATAATATCATTATTTCTCATAACAGAATCATAAACAACTAAGCTGGGGTTGTGGCCCAGTGGTAGAGTGCTTGCCTAATATGCGTGAGGCACTGGGTTTGATCCTGGGCACCACATAAAAATAAAATAAAATAAAATAAAAATATATACATTTTATTAGAGTTAGAATTGCAAACAACTAGTTTGGTCCCCAGGAGAAGAATCAGAGAAGTTTCATGAAAGACCACAAACTTATACTTGATGGTCAGTTTCAGGAGGCCTCTAGAAATGGCAGATGATTGCAAAGAAGAACAGATCATATAAATGCTTAGTGATAGCAGAGCTCAGAGATCAGTCTAGAAGGATGGGAACATAATGTGGCTTTTTGCCGCAGTCTGGCTGCAGCAAAATAACCGGGGGGGGGGGGGGGGGGGGGTGACGAGCAACTTGTGTACATTGATACAGCAGGAGTGGGAGCTGTTTATTGTAGGACAGGAGGGGTATATGTACATTCCACACAGCTTATCTTAATTAACATAAACTAGATACAGCAGTCAACCAATAAGGAATCTCCACACTTAATGGCTCAATGGCGCCATCTCACAAACCACTCCCTCTGGCAAAATGGCAGGCGCCATCCCGACTTGTTTACAGACCCTAACAGCTTTTATTTAATCTGGAGTTTCCAAATACTCTTTCCCTGGAGGTTGGTTTCTACAAAAGTATTTGGGTTTTGTTTGTTTAATTGGATTTTTAATTTTTGATGGAAAAGAGTAGAACCTTCTAGAATCAAGCATGTAGTATATGTGTTCTTCACTCCTGTGGAAGAGAAGATTTTTCAAACTTTTGAACCATTACAGAAATAACATTCTGCAGCAGCTGTCTGGAGAGGGAGGTATTTTCCTTTTAGCTACCTGGAAAATGTAGAGTTGCTATTTCAGGAAAGCAGAAGATGAATCTCATGATGGCATATCTTTCATTTAGTCAATAAAAACGTCCACCCACCAATTCCACCCACACTAAGCAATCAATAGGAATGAAATTTTGGCCTACAGAGACTGAAAATAGTAAGGCTAAAACAAAGAAAGATACGAAAAAGGATTAGACATAGAATCTTAATTTTATTTACAGTGTTTTCCCTTATACAAAATCATTTATATAAGCATTTCACACTAAATAGAGATTACTGGATATGCCCCTTAATTCTTAAGACATAAAGACAGATTCTGAAGATTTAGTAATAAAACAGAATAAAAAAGTCTGAATAATTTTAAATTGATTGCAAGCAAAAATCATAACATTTGACATATTAGGTTAAATAACATTATTAAAATTAATTTCACCTTTATTAAATGTCAGTTAATGTGACAACTAGAAAAATTTGAGATTACATATGTGTTTCACTTTTTAAAATGGGTAATACAATTGTTGCCTTGTCTTAATGATTCGTTCTCAAAATAAATGACCGGATGTATAGACATTTTATAAATTTTGTAAACATTTTTGTCATGTATAAATATTAACATATTTTATAAACTATTATGTAGTATATAAATGCAAATAACTATCAAGAATAATTTCTTATGAAAAAAGGCCACATAATGAATCAAGGCGGGGGAAAAAAATGAATTGAGGTGGAAAGTATCACTTCCAGCTATTTTGGCATAGAATGTATTTTTCTTTTTTTTATTTTTGCAGTTCTGAGGTTCAAACCCAGGACCTCACTCATATCAGGCAAGTGCTCTACCACTGAGCTACCTCACAAGTTCTGGCACAGGATTTTAACATGCCAAATAACACTAAGACATGTGGGCTTGCTCTCTAAGTCTTTCAATGCATTGGATTTGTGTAAATTTGAAATGCTAAGCATGCCAAGCCATCTGACAGGCTCCTTGATTGATGAACCCCCCCCCCCCAAGAGCAGGATATTATTCTGTGAACAGGCCCAAGGGATGAAGTAAGCTATCACTCTATTCTCAGAGGTCAGCCTGGTTGGGAATGTGAAAGGAATGATATTAGCATCCTCCTCCCTGGTGAACTTATCAAGGTGGCATTGGCAGTAAACAGCCAGCCATGTTATCTGAACCCAGGGTTTGTGATCACTGCTCATTGTCAAAACAATGACAGTTTTCTAACTACCATATAAATATAAAAACTGAGCCTAAATTGGAAAAATACTAATAATACTCCTATACTTGGAATTATTTCTCATTTTAAAATTGCATCTAACTTTCCTAGAATTACATGATGGGAGTACAAGAAGTATCAAGGGCTATGAGGCTGAAGTGAATGAAGTAAGAATAAAGTAGCCTATGTTTAAAGCAAAGGTGCCTTTAGAATCTCTCTGCCAGATACATAAGACTAGACCAATGGGCTAATATATAAATAGTGTAAAATATAGTATAAAATATATACTCCTTCAAAGGAAGGGGGAGTATTTTTTTTAATTTTTTAAAAATTTTAATTGACACAAAGTATTATGAATATTTATGGGGTACAGTGTAGTATTTCAATACATGTATACAATGAGTAATGCTTGTGTTATGGCGAGATTATAATAAATCACTGAGTTGAGTTGTTCTTTTTTTTTTTTTTTTTTTTTTTTTTTTTTTTTTTTTTTTTTTTTTGCTGGGGGTGCGTGGTTAGGGAGGATATCAGGGATTGAACTCAGGGGCACTCAAACACTGATCCACATCCTCAGCCCTGTTTTGTATTTTATTAAGCGACAGGGTCTCACTAAGTTGCTTAACACCTTGCTACGGCTGAGGCTGGCTTTGAATTCAGATCCTCCTGTTTCAGCCTCCTAAACCACTGGGATTACAGGCATATAGCACCCTGCCTGGCACTGAGCCAATCTTTAATCAGGGGATGGAACCATCTTTATTGACCAGATGGGGGGACATGGGCAAACTGCAACTTTGCACTCCTCGACCCCCTCCAAAGGTCAGAGCACAGTTTTATAGTTCAAAACCCCACTAATCATAAGTGGCTATTGCTATGATTCCAAACCATAAACAAAAATCATCAGATCTAAAATCATAAGCAGAAAGGGAAGTGGGTCAAAACAACCCTAGCTGAGTACAAGTTAAAGAATGGTAACTAATGTCTACACAAATATTAACATTCCATGCAGTTAGGGTACATTGCCCAAGAAAAATGGGAACCAAAAAGAGAACAAATTTACATTGTATAAGAAGAACAGAAACATTTACGTTCCTGAGCAGGGTGTGCTAAGCCGGATCAGGTGAGCAGAGGCAGACTTTTCTCATGGGAGAAGGATTTCTTTCATGACATGGAGTCTCAGGGTTAAATGGAATCTGTCTGGCCATTGCCCGTATAGCCTGGCACATAACATTTGTTTGTGTTGGGAACATTCCTCTATACTAGTTATGTCGATATACACAATTAATTGTTGTCAGCCATGGGTATCCTACTGGGTTATAGAGCCTTAGAAGTGATTTCTTCCTATAAACTGCACCCCTGCTCCTCCATCCAAGAGGGAGCAAATTTAAAGTCCCCAATTGCAGCCACAATCAGAAGCAAGGGAAAGGATCAAAAGGACCTTCCAGCCTCATATTCTGGCACGTTTTCTCACCTTTGACAATTCACACTGATAACATCAAACAACTTTAGTTCTCCAAACACATCTCGTCTCAGAACTTGTGTGTGTGCTATTCTCTGCCACAGCACGCTCACACAGCCCCTATTCTACCTGGCAAACTCCCACTCCTTCAAGAGTCAGCTCGTGTCACCTCCCTGGGGAATCATCTCTGACATAGCCTGACACTTGGGCCTGTATTATGAAACTAAGCTCCCTATGTTATTGTCTGTTTCCCTAAGAGGCTTTTCATTCAACTAAGCTCCTTTAACTATGTCCTTTAATCTAGTAGAATGTGTTGGAGGGGCCTTTGCTCCTTGAGTATCATGAGTTCATGCAGGGGAAACTCCACTAGAGTAGTCCTCCTGACCTCTCTTTACTACCTTTCACTCCACTCCTCCAGATTATCAGGTGAGTTAGAGCAAATTAACCATGCTCAGCTCTTCTCATTCTTTCTTCTTCAAGATCTTCATATGAGGGCTGAGGATATAGCTCAGTGGTAGAGTGGTTGCCAAACATGCACAAGGCTCTGGGTTCAATCCCCAGAGATGCACAAACAGATCTGAGGTGAGAGAGTACACATAGTCTCCCCACTACTGTGCAGTAGCAGGAACCTGGCTCCATAGTCTGTGGTCTCCTAGGGTTATAAGCAGCACTTGGCTGACCTCAGCCACAATCTCCAAATACCTTTAGTTATTATAAAACATTATTCTATCTCTAGTTTTCAGACCCCTGTGTCCATATCAGCTGGTTACAAACAGAAATGAGGGAAAGAGTATTGTTTAAAACTCCCATAGGGTGATTAGATATTTAATAAATAAATAGGTCTCAACTCAATGCTGGAATCATTAAAAAAAAGAAAAAGATCAAGTTAGAAAAAGAATAAGCAGCTTAAAGCTGAATATTTAAAAAATACAGAGGACCTGGATGTCATACCAACAAAGCAACAAAGTCTTTGTATAAGAGAAGATAAAGGCCGGGTGCAGTGGTGCACATCTGTAATCCCAGCCACTCAGGAGTTTGAGGCAAGAGGATCTCAAGTTCAAGGCCAGCCTTAACAACTTAGTGAGACCCTTCTCAAAAAAAAAAAAAAAAAACAGGGATATAATTAAATGCAAAGTGCCCTGGGTTAAATCCCCAGTACCAAAAAATAAAATAAAAATTTATAAAGAACTAGCTGTGGTTGGGTGCAGTGGCACACACCTCTAATCCCAGCGGCTTGGGAGGTCAAGGCAGGAGGAACATGAGTTCAAAGCCAGCCTCAGCAAATGCAAGGCCCCTAAGCAACTCAGTGAGACCCTGTCTCTAAATAAAATACAAAAATAGAGCTGGGGATATGGCTCAGTGGTTGAGTGCCCCTGAGTTCAATTCCTGATGTGTACACACACACACACACACACACACACACACACACACACCACACACATACACAAGAAGATATGGGACATTAATAACCCATGTTATGAACTTCTATTCCTGTCCCTCTTGCTTCCCCCTTTTTATAGCAGAGGAACATGCACCCAATAGTACACACAGTCATTTAATTAATAACTAATATTCTTTGCACATTTATCAGTTCTTCCTGAGAGGAGGAGAGTATAGGTAAATGTTAAAGGGTTTCCATTTAATGTTCTCCCAGCCATACTGGGTCAGGATCAGAGATCGAGTATAGGATGATGCACACAATACCAAACAAGCCAGGAAGCTGCATCCTGTGCATACAGGTCCTGACTAAGCCTTGACAACAGTAGTGGGAGAAGGCCTTTTAAACTTCTAGAGCCTGAAGTGTAAACGGATTGTTAACGATTCGAGATATTAATGGAACAGAAGTCAAGCTGTGGGTAATACACTGAACTGCCTGGCTCATGTCCTTCAAAACTTCAGTCCTCGTTCATGAAAGGAGGTTAACGAAACTACTGACTTCATAGGATTTTTGTGAGAGTCAAAGAACTCAGTTCATGTAAAGACAATGGTTCATATTTATCACTCAGGAAGTATAAGACGCCATTCAGGGGCTAACCCTTCAACAGAGGGAGTCAGTGAACATTCACCCTTTGGATAACACATATGTAGCATGATTTTAAAAAAAATTGCAAGGGAAATAGATAGTTCAGATAATTTAAGGGGATAGAGTGAGATCTCTCTATTAGCTACATGGACAATTTATAATTTTTAGCCTACCACCAAATAAATTTGAGATGTGACTTATGTTTAATAATTTGTACAGATTTTTTTGCTATGATTTTGAAATTTTCTATCCTATTTCTGACAATTTCAGTTTTTCCCCCATTAGGAATATTTGGACATTAAATTAGGAGAGCCACATTCTACTACCTTCACTGATGTACCCTTCCTTCCCTCTGGATGCTAACCTCATGGCAGGAATATGCACATCTGTTAAATCAAATTGGCGTTAAAAATCAACCCAGATGCCCTTCAATAGATGAATGGATAAAAAAATGTGGCATTTATACACCATGGAGTATTACGCAGCACTAAAAAATGACAAAATCATGGAATTTCCAGGGAAATGGATGGCACTAGAGCAGATTATGCTTAGTGAAGCTAGCCAATCCCTAAAAAACAAATACCAAATGTCTTCTTTGATATAATGAGAACAACTAAGAACAGAGCAGGGAGGAAGAGCAAGAAGAAAAGATTAACATTAAACAGAGACATGAGGTGGGAGGGAAAGGGAGAGAAAAGGGAAATTGCATGGAAATGGAGGGAGACCCTCATTGTTATACAAAATTACATATAAGAGGTTGTGAGGGGAACGGGATAGTAAACATGGAGGGAAATGAATTACAGTAGATGGGGTAGAGAGAGAAGATGGGAGGGGAGGGGAGGGGGGATAGTAGAGGATAGGAAAGGTAGCAGAATACAACAGTCACTAATATGGCAGTATGTAAAAATGTGGATGTGTAACCAATGTGATTCTGCAATCTGTATTTGGGGTAAAAATGGGAGTTCATAACCCACTTGATTCTAATGTATGAAATATGATATGTCAAGAGCTTTGTAATGTTGTGAACAACCAATAAAAAAAAACCAACCATAAATACTAAATTTTAGTTCTCACTCATTCCTATTATCTACTTATTTTAGAAAATGAACAAACTGACATTTTTACTAGTCTTCTTCTATATTTCACATTTTGTAGTCATTATCTGAGTGACTCAGGTTCCCCACATAAAGAAATCTCATGTGTAGAGAGTTCTGTTATTCTTGAACTCAAAATGAGTAACACTCAGTTAAAAAAAAAAAAAAACTTTCCCATACTAAATGTACCTAGTTTTAGATTTTCTGGAAAGAAAATCACAATTCCCTTTCCCAAAGCCAATATTTGAGTTTGGAGCCTGTATCTTGCAAAGCAATCACCCACACTTAAAAATTCTGCAAGCTGCCATCTATAAGATGTTGCCTTAAGTTGTAAACACCTGTTTCCTAAATCCCCTTTTCATATCCCCTAGGCAACTTATAAAGAAAAAGTTGAATGGATTTAGTAAAAATAAAAACCTGCTTCCAAATTTACATTATGTCTTCCCACATACTTAGGGAAAAAAAGAAACAAAAGATTTCATACAGGGTGAGACAAAGCTGCCATCCTAATTGAATATTCACCCATCTATACTCTAGAAAGGAGAAGAAAATGCCAAAATGTTAAGTGCATATATTAAACATTTAAAACTCTTTTGAAAGATGAACCAAAGTAAGCAATAACTCTAAATTAACACAAGTTTAGCAAAAGTATTTTTAAAATAGTAGAAACTAGTTCACATGAAGACTGTCCTCTCCTTTGCCCATTTGCCAAGTTTGGAAGGACTTCCTGTATCCTAATCAATTTTCTCATGCTATTTATTGATGTACACATACAATTACAAAATTTTAAGCACACTTCTTCATAAATGGACCATAACACCTCTGCTTATTGTAGCAAATTTCTACTGCAATTTCAGCCACGTCATCCCTTAGTAAATGTCTTTAATTTGCCCTGGAGACACCATTTGACCAAACAGGCGGACTACTGATTGAAATTTCTTACCAGACACTGAAAATATAGTCATAACCAACTATAACAACAATTTTCCTACAAATATAAAAAACTTAAAGGTCAGGTATATTTTATTTTCTCCAACCTGGCCTACTAAAAATAAATCATGGCTTTATTTCCCATCTGCAATTTAATTACTCTCTGGAGACCAGCCAGTTAGTTGCAGGGTATCATTTAGCAGCCTTTGGGGGATTGGAACATTTTTCTATTTGCATTGCTCCTTTATAACAAAAATTCAGGCAGACTTAGACCCCTCCAGTTGATCCCCCAGTAAAGGTCACAGTCTGTCATTAGTAGCTTGAATGAGAAATGGTAACATGGACATTTTTTATCATAAAAGTTGAAGGAATTGAAAACAAATAACATATTGACATTTAAAGTATGCACTTTTTAAAATAGAGGGCACTGTAGTGTGTCATTGGCACATTCTTTCTCATTAAGGAGTTTTCATTCATTTAGAGAATCTTTGGGTTGGAAGGAACAATAAAGGTCATTCTATTCAAGTACCACTGGATATCTTGAAAATTTCTCCCTACAGGTATTGGTCTATAGTCTAATAAGTTATTATTACAGTTAATGAGGAGTCAAATCCTCACAACTTACATTGAATTTTCAATTATACATTGAATAATATCATATTTCTTTTATTTGAACCCTAGAAAGCAGTTTGAAAACTTAATTTAATTTCCATTTTTAGTTCCTCCAAATCCTTTCTCCATTGGTCATTAATTCATGGATTTGTAAAAAATGTCCTCAACAGAATATCTTGAAATGCAATTAAGTCAAATAGGCCTATGTCTTATTTTCTTTTTATTAACAGACTGATTGAAATATGGACTATTCAGGTCATTCATTAATATATTTTCAAGAAAAATATGTTTTCACTATGCCTACAAAAATATTTCAAAAACATTTTTATAAAATATGAATGATATTCTGATGGCAGATATTTATCATAAAATTCCTTGCAATAATGACCACAGATTCAGTTCATACAAATAACATTTCCATGGGCTCACTCTCCTTTTCCCATTACTGTTGACCATGTATCCCATATCTTTATGGTTATCCTTTTATCCTCAGGTATAAACAGTTGATTAATAAGGTGAGTGATTTTGAACATCTTTTGCCAGGTGAAACAGTAACAGTTTCTAGAGTTAGAGAGGTTGTCTTGCACTTAAAATACACCTTAATAACCTAGAACCTCATGCACACTGACCATGAAAACACATAACCACCAGCATCCTTAAGATGCTTAGAGAAATTTGGGGGTTTCTTCAATTTAATAAATATTAATTTGATCTTATTCCATTCCAGATGTTATATTAGGCATCTGTGTTACAAGGAAAAATTAAACATAGTATCCAACATAAAAAAAATGGGATGGAAGAAGATTGACCCACATAGTAAAGAAAATACAAGCAGAACATAGACTATGAGGCCAGCACAAAGCAGTTGCCCACCCTGGAGTGATCCAAGGAATCCAATTCCACTGTGCTGAGTTTGAAAGGATGAACTCGAGTCAGCAAGGAAAAGTGAGGAGACCAAGTTCTCTCATTGTGTGTTTCATCTATCAGTCTATTTTAGAGTTGGAAATTATGTCAGATATTATCTTATTCTATCAGTCTCCTAATTTAACGGATAAGGAATCCAGTATTTGTTGGAATTTCCTCTGATGCTTTTAAGAGACTTATCAGAAGGCAAACAGTAGGTTGATTTTTACAGAGTAGGACACTGAGGCATGGGTACAGAAAGTGACTTTCCAAAAGCCACCACAAAATATTTGATGTAGTCGAAGTCAAATGAATCTAACCCAGATGTGTCTATTAAATAATATTATTTTGTATTCAAAAATCAAAAATGTGACTTAAAACTTGGAGTCCTGACACTATGTTTTGTGACTTTGATAGGGATTTTATGTTTTCTTATTTTGTAAAATTAGGCTGTAATACAAGAAACCCTAAAGTTCTAGGACCATGGCATCAAGCTGTGCCAGTTCATGAGGTTACATACATTACGACCTGCCACTTGAGTATGGAAGATTCTAGAATCTGTGAAAAATCATCTGAGATTAAATGTCCCCTTTCATCTAGCTTTTTGTTGCCTAAAATTTTTAATTCCATGCCTCCTCTTAATCTAGATTTCTTTTTTTTCTTTCTTTTTCAAACTCCAAGCTGAATTTCTGAGGTATGAATAAGCATTTAGAAGATTCCCAACAAACTTAGCCCATAATGAAAAAGCACTCTGAACATACCTGTAGCTAGGAACCAAAAAGCACTTAAACCGCAATGTTTATAATATTTCAAACTTGAAGTCATAACAGTCCACACTTCAGAGAAGAGTAAACACACACCAAATGAACAGTTTTTAAATTATAGGCCTGAAAATTCACCCCCCCCAAAAAATGTTTTCTTCTCACATTGTAGAAAAGTCATATTTAAGGCTTTGTTTTGACAACTTACCTCCCCCAGTCCCTAATTCTATGCATTATGTCTTTACCAAATATGTTTGGTCACCTTCTCTTCTTATTTATTCTTCAAAATCCTTTAAATCCCCATGTTTAAAGCCCACTGATAAGAGCAATGCATCTAAGTAGTTCAAGAATACACAAAGCACTTGAAGAGGTCAGGCACACCTCAGTGAGATGGTTATTAATTAAAAATTAGTAAATGACAAAAGTCAAAAAGGAATGTGACACAATGTAAGCAGCATTTCTGAGAAAATGGCCATGAATGTGATCTGGATGTAAGGAACATTCCACCAAGAAGATGCCCTTCAATTGATCTTGTGGGATGAGTAGGATTTGGATAAAGCATCAAGAAAGAAGAATTGATTCCTGATGGAGAACAGCACGGTATAAACAAAGTTTGGAGACGAGAAAAATCAAGTTCCTACTTTTCCCCAATTGAACTGTTCATTCTTGAAGACCTAATAAAACCCCTTCCCGTGACCAGACTCAGTGAAAATCATTTTCACCTCTGGCTAATTTAACTAGTTCATCCATATAAATGTTAAAAGAACATTCCCTGTTGTTTTAGTCAGGTTTTTTCATCTCTGTGATCAAAAGACCTGACAAAAACAAATAGAGGAGAAAATGTTTATTTGGCTCAGGGTTTCTGGGGTTTCGGTCCATAGATGGGCTGCCCGAGGTGAGGCAGAACATTATGACAGAAGAATACGATGGGAGGAAAGCAAAGCAGCTCAGGACATAGCTACAAGGAACCAGAGAGAGAGGGGGGGGGGCTGGCTCTGTTTATCAGAGACAAGATATAAACCTCAAATCAAACCACCAGTGACTTCTGTCCTCCAGCCACACCTACCTGCCTAGAGTTATCACCCAGTCAGTTCATATAAGTGAATTAATGCACTGATTACATTAAGACTCTCATAACCAAATTATTTGACCTCTGAAAATTCTGGCTTTGTCTTGCATATGAGCTTTCTGAGGACGCCACACATCCAAACCCTAACACCTGTGCTGGTTCCTTTTATGTGTCAACTTGATTGACTAAGGGTTTCCCAAATTAAAGATTATTTCTTGTTGACAGTATTTTAATTGGTAGACCTAGTAAAGTACATTGTTCACACCATCATCCAATCTTCTGGAGACCAGAATAGAACAAAAGATGGAGGAAGGAGAAATTCGCCTCCTTTGCTTCCAACCTTCCTACTAGAACTGGAACATTCCATCTCATCTCATCTCTTTTGCCCTTGGACTGGGATCTACACCATCAGCTCCATTGTTTCTCAGGCTTTCAAACTCAGACTGAATTATACCACTGGCTTTTTCGAGTCTCATTGCATGAGCCAATTCTTCATTCTAAACTTTCATAGGTATATAAATGTAAGTGTAAATATATAAATATAATCTCTTATCAGTTCTGTTTCTCTAGACCCCCACTAACACACTCCCAGAATAGAAGACAATTTCCAAGTGGAGTCTTAGTAGCATATGCAAGATCTTTACTTCCAGTCTTCTATTGCAGTGGTCTAAGAATGGTTTTAACATCAGGACAACCAACACATACTCTTCCACTATTTGCCCCAATTTTGCCTTCTCTCTCTTTTGAAAACTCTATTAAATCATTCCACTATCTCTTGGATTTACTGATATATTGGAAACACTCTTGTCTGAGCACTTTCTCATCTTCAAGCCTAAATTGAAACGTCATTGAACAGTACTACTTCCATTTCCATTGAAAGCTACCTATTATGACTTGGATATGAATTATCCCCCAAAAGCTCCTGTGTTAGTGATGCAGGAATATTCAGAGATGAAATCATTAGACTATGAGAGCTGTAACCTAATAGTCTATCCTAGTTTGAATGACTGCCTTTGTGGTAACTGTAGGCAGGTGGGGCATGGCTGAAAGTGGTGTGACACTGGGGACATGTCCCGGAAGGGTTCATCTTCCCTGTGGCTTCTTTCCTGCCCCCTGTGCTTCTTGCCTGTCATGAATGAAGCAGTATTCCTCCATCATACCCTACCACCATGATGGGCCCAGAGCAATGAAGTGAACCCATCATGGACTAAACCTCTGGAACCATGAGCTAAAAGAAATTTTTCTTTGCCTTTGAAATAAATATCTAAGTTTTTAAGAGTTCTACTCTTTTGAGAAAAGCAATAGATGAATGTTTTTTTTTTTTTGTAGTAATACTATTTGTTAGTATTATTAATGCTACAGTATCCATTAAAATAAATTATATCATAAGCTCCACATTATTATTTCCAACCTATTTTAATGCAACTGTATCCATTTCATTGAAATATTTGCAAAATGGAAAACTTGGGTTAATGGGTTAATGCCAGCAGATCCTAGAAGCTTTTAGTAACTTCCCAGGTCTGAATTAGATACCTTTCCTTGGACTCTTGAGGGACTTAGTGTTCACCATTACCTTTGCATTTAGACGGTGCCTTAATACTTATCTATTCTCTTGTATGACTCCCCCATCTGTCTCTCAGTGGCTTGAGGATAAAAGCTGTGTCTTTTCCCTTGTATTCTTGACATATAACATAGTTCCTGATTTGGAACATTGCAGATGCTCATAAATATTTACTAAATGAACAAATCGCTGATCCTATGCCACTCTCTTCTGTTCTCTTCACATTTTCTAACTTTACTTTTTCCTCAGGAACTTGAGCACCTAATATCAACCCTCTTCATGTCGTCCACTTCTTCATTTCTTCCCCTTCACAAAGCACCCTATCTTCTCTCACTCAGATATACTCAAGCCTGTCTTAATTTTCCCCACTACTATTTCCCTTCTGCTCCAAAACACCTACTTCCATGAACATGAGAGGCACTCAAGAAAAATTCATGATAATGAGAAGAGGAGCATCAAGCTCAGGAACAGTTCTCAGATTTCTGGTGTTGACCAGGTTCTTCAGCACATCTCAATAAAGCATCTCTGCTGCAATGAATATAAGTCTTTTTACCAGTTACAATTTCCTCATTAAATGTCTCCTTTCCTTCTTCCCTTCCCTATCCTCCCTTTCTCTGGAATTTACAACCAAGCAAACAGCATCCAATACCCACTGTAACTAAAAACAGCACCATCACCAAGCACAGTTCAAAGAACAGTAAAAAACTTTATACCTTCTCTTTCTTTATGTATTCTTGGATATTCATAAAGTTTAAAGTCACACGTATGCTAGATAGTGTTATTTGCTAGATATTTATACCTCCATATATTTATCAGGGTTCTCTATGGGGCAAACTATAGCAAACATGCCAATGCTCCAGTGGTGTTGAATTTGGCTATGTGCATAACTTTCACCAATAGCATGTGCACTGAAGTGAAAGTGTGTTGATTCTTAGCTATAAACATTGCATTTTCCTCTTGGTTATGCCATCTCCATGGGAAGAACAAGCCACAAGTAGTCACTTAGAACAAGAGACCTTTGGAGTAGACTTAAACCAAAACCACATTATGAGACACAACCACACCACTATCTGACCTGAAGAAGAGTGAGCAAGAAATAAACCATTGTTATTTTAAGTCAGTCACTGGGATTTTATGATGCTTTGGTTTGGTTATTATCATTGCTTTTTATCAGGGTTGGCACTGGTCATTTTGATAAACCCAGCCTCATTCCCTCTTAAGATCAGGAGCCATCTTGTCAAATGTTATAAAAGATTCATTTATGTTTTATGTAAAATATTAGGATTTTTATTTGGCCTGGCCATATTTTGCTGTTTTAAACTTGGTTGAAATGCATGCCTGTGCCTTGAACTCACCCATGCCTGGCTTCCCTGACCAGATAACAACCTTCTCTGAAACCTAAGCGGCGCCTCATAAATTCTAGTGTTGGGATCTGAATTTACTCCCTAACTTGAAATGTTGAACCATTTAGATTATTAACCTACTATCTGCCTTTGTATTATGCTTGTCAAAATCCTGTTATCTGTAAGTTCTCAAGACACCCCTCTTTGCAATTTTTTGTGCTATAAAACTATGCTCCTAGAGAGCCGGGGTACTGTTCTCTAGTCCAAGGTTTTCAGGAGAGACAGTCTGGCTAAAATTACAAGCTTGCTTTAATTTCATTTAAAATTGGAGTCAGTGGTCTTTTCTTTGTGTCGTGGTTTAACAATTTCCTTCTATAAACTGATATAGCAAAGGTCCTTCCTGCCATCTTTCTCTTTCTAAATACACATAATCATGATTACAGTCTTTTTTATGTGAATGTTCAGCTCAAATGACACTCATAAACTACAGCTACATTATATCTTCACTATTCAAGGCAGGCTCTATGACTTGTGAAAAGTCATAAAGAATTTGATTAGCATTAAAAATATATGTTGGATAGTAATGAATTAACACTGAAAGATACTCAGATTTTGAAGCAAAGAAGCTATAAGTTGACTTAAAACATCTTGATGTTAAAAAAAATTAAGGTCCTAGTCCCTGACATTAAAGTGCTCTTTTTTTTTCTTTGTTATTTTTATCCCAAGACCAAATATAGATAGGTTCCAATCCCAAATAATTTGAGGACTCAGGTAACTTGGGGATTGAAGACCAGATGGGAAACTCAAGAGTCCAGAATTGGATCCTTATTCAGACTCAGATCTTACTGTCTGATACCTTAAAATATTGCTCTTTCATCTCTAAAATGAGTTGATTTGACAAAACATTCCCATTAGTAGTGTCAAAGCTATTTTGGAGGTGACCTATTCAGAGTGTCTTTAGAAATTCCAAAAATATTGAAAAACAAAACAAAACAAAACATGAGCCTCCTCCAGCTTCTGTGCTGAATAATATTGGGGGAGTTACTTATCTTTTCCAAACCTTGATTTCCTTATCTGCAGAAAGTAACACAAGTACCTGAGGGCATTTGTGAGGTGGGAAGTCATGTCTAGGTACATCGTATATGTAATGTATAAAGCACTAGATCTCGAGTTAGGGGTCAACAAAGGAAAGTTTATTTACTATTGTGGAGTCAACACAGAACAACAGTAAGGAATCCAAAATGTGAGGCTTAGGTGTTGTGAGAAATGGGGCTACTGGCAAAGGTAAATAAATAAATAATAAATAATAAATCGGATTTGTGTGGCTTTGGGACTGATGGTTGACTTTATTTCTGTGCAAACCAGGGAACAACAGGGCAGAGAGACAGATGGGTTTGCTTGAAACACCTTCAGGAATCAAGAATAATAACACAAATGACACATACGAAGTCTCTGATCCCAAATGCTCTGTAGATATTGTCCCCATCACTAACCAAAGTTTTTTGGATCATTTGGCCTAAACAACACCTCCTTCTTCAACCACAACCTCCGAGCTCAGTTCTACCTGATCCCTGTTGTCAAAATGAAAACAACAGCAACCCTCATCACAATACCAACAATGATCACCACCAACTGAACACTCAGCCTGTGCCAGGGACCACACTGGTGCCCTAACATTTTCTTTTGAGAACTTCCAATAATTCTGAAGGAGTGTCAGAACTCCAGTTTTAAGGCTAAGGAAATAGGCCATAAGAAAACAGAAAGAGTCCCAGTATGACTCAGCAAATGAGGAAACACACAAGAATTAAAACCCAGGTTTCTCTGATTTATAGGCATATTTGTTCCACACAGCTGTGTCTCTCCACTTTAACAGGAGAGTCACAACATGTTAGTTTGAGGTTTAAAGGAAGCCGAGACTTCATCTAATTCAACACTAATTTTTTTATAGATGATTAAAATGAATTCTGGATCAGAACACCACTTGACTTAACCATGTTCACAAAATAGTAAGAGACAAAGCCAAGTTTAGACTTCTTCACACAGTATTCTCCTATATCCTTCAGTAATTTTATTTTCAGTAAAATTCCAGTATGAAAAGATATATTAACAAGCTAAAGAAATAATACTGTTTCCATGACTCCTAGACACATAAGGACATTCCCCCCATCTTCTACTTTCAGGTTGTACCTTACAACAAAGCCAAAACTTGGCTCTAAAACTTCTCATACAATATGGCTATGGAGACTTTTTAAAACTACTTTGGCTTATTCAGTGATCTGTGACATAATTTCACTGTTTTTATAAACTCCTGCCCAGAAGACGAGAGGATGAGCTTAATGAGGTACAAAGAGTCAATCTATACTTCTTATCTTGAATACATGTTATTGTAAAGAAGCAGAGATCCGAGTGGGTGGCAGGCACATGGTTGAAGGGAAAAGAACCAGCTTTCACTGGTTTTTCTTCGTCACACAGGAAATCAGCTTGTAGGGGCTTCACCTAATGTAACCACCCCAGTGACTGTTCCCATTCAGAGTCACCTCTTGCATACTGAAGCATGGTTTCTGACGTCATGCTGACTACCACGATTTGTCAACATAACTCCAAGGTTGGGCTTTCAGGCAAGGAGCCAATACAGAGGCTTTTTCCCCCCCCCTGTTTCCCATACTGCTCTGCATACATCATTTTGCAAACTAACAGCAAAGGTCAAAAGTATTGCCTCCATGCTGGGCCACACCAAAACACATTTTGAAGGTTGCTTGAGTCCGATTTCACCATCCTTAGATGCTGATATATATATGAATCATAGTCTCCATTTTTCTGTCTAATACAACTTTTACAGGAACTTTTACCAGTGATGACACCTTCTCATTTCATATTAATTGCTAGTGAAATTTGCAGAAGAGAGAATGAAAGAGGATTCCAAAGTCCTGATCATTACTGAGGATAACTTGTTCCAGATTAGAAAGTAAATTCCATGGAGCTTTATGAATGCTTTTATTCCTTTAGGATACGGATGCCATTTCTCAGTGACTGCAGGCAGTAGCAGGATCCTTAGGAGTTTGTTTCCTTCTTTGTTTGTGGCAATGGTTAGATAATCCAAGGGTATGGGGAGTGGTGAACAGGTGTAGACAGAGTTCTATGTTGGCTCAGTTAGCTAAATTCTTTAAGTGAAGGATACAAAGGAAGGAGAGCAAGTTTCCTGCTTTTTAAAAATGCTGTTTCAAAAGATGTTTTTCCCCCAACAGATTAAGCACATCACCATGAATTCTAGACTCTACGACCTAGATGTTGAGTGAACTAAAACAAAAGAAACATGAAAAAGTGGCCCTGATAGTAAGGTCTTGATGCACCTTCAAATGAATCTATTCTGAATAATACATCAAGTATCTAAGAACTCACATCCTAAGCCATTTTTTTTCAAAAAAAAAAAACATCATGAAGTAAAAAGCATCAAGAAAAGCAGTCATGTTGCCTGACTTTTGAGCAGGCTGGCTATTAAAAAAAAAAAGTTTCAGATATATATATATATATATATATTTTTTTTTTTTTTTGGACAAGTACAGAAGAGAATTTCCTGAGCTATGGGTCGAGCATCACAAGAGCTTTCTTGCTTTCAGATCTCAGAAGTTCAAAGACACAAGCCTGTGCCAGGAGAACCACAGCTAATAGAGCTGCCACAGAAGCAGCTCAGAAAGAGTCGTATTGAGACGTGTGTAAAGGAAGGAACAAAAGCATAAGCCATTGACAGACTCCAGCCCTGAGATACACACAAAGGGTCCCAGCAATCCCTTCCAAGCCACGTTCAAGACATGCCCTATATTGTAACTGTGGATTTTTGAAAACACCCCCTTTTTGCTTGAAGACAGATACTGCTCTTAAAGCACCTCTGAAACAGAATGGGAAACTGGTAGTCCAGGATTCAAAAAGATGAAAGAATGTTAACCCATGATTTGACAGATTTCTAAAGCCTCATTATATGCTCTGAGTATGCAGGCAATTAACATAATCTGCTTAATAATATATGCAATATCAAATGAAATCATTGTTAACAGCTTCAGAAGACTTAGCATCACCCAGCAAAGATGAAATCCTGAGCAAGAGACCCTCTCTAGGGTCCCTGAAAGTGACATATCTTATGAAAACATGTCTTCCACCTGTCAATATACCCCTACTCCTTGTATTTTATTTGTTTATTTTTTCAATTATAGTTGTCTTGGGGTTTAACTAGACTATGTACTCCTTAAGTGAAGAAATTACATCTTGGATCTCTTACTCTCTCCCCTAGAGCTGAGCAAGGCTCCTGATACTTAATATATGGTCAACTGATATTTGCTAAATTTTAAAAGTGGCTTGCAAATGGCAAAGTTTATGAAAAACATCAGTAGAGCCTTTAATTTTACTTTCACACTATCAAAGGCAATCACAATTTAGACTGCAGAGTTTTTGGAATGGGCAGGGCTATGAAACAGTGTAAAAAATTCCTTTCTAGACACCTATAATTGATAGCTGAGAATGGTTGACATCCCCAAATATGCCTTTGTGATTATTGACTTCAAGTGGTTCCTAGAGATAATGTCATGTGAGGTCATCTGAGTAGAGTAATTCCCAGAAACACAATTCTTGTCACATTCTATCCATGTGGTACTAAGTGCCTGGATAGAGGTAGCATAAACAATAATGGTTCAGAGGTGCCATCAAAATAAATCCCTGTGATAAAGGTAATTTCCCAGAGCCTGTATCAAATCACAGCTCAAACACGTCCATGCTGGCCTCCTACGGACCCAGGAAAGGACCTTTCAGTTGTTGATATTTAAAATATAAGGAAAGTTAAACAAGATCAAAGCAATCAAAACACATCCAAAGCTCACTCTGATTTCACCTTACTCTCATCATTGAATATAATAACTTTTAACATTTCTTTAGCTCTGGAAATTTAGCAAATGCTCTAATATAGAGCATTTTGTTTGACCTTTACAAAAACTCCATGGAGGTAAAGAGGGCGGCATTATTTCCATTTTCAAATTAAAAATTGATGCCAGGCAAAGTAGAAGAATTAACCCACTGGCACATTTTGATTGCAGGCCAGTGTCACTTCCACCATCCCTCGGCTGTCCCTGCAGTTTGTCTCTGGGCACTTTGCCTGCTTTAGCCTAGCTGACAACTTGAGCCATTTGTTACTAAAAGGATAAAACTAGCACCCATTTATGGTTTCTGGAACAGGAAAATACAAGTAATGAGAGATGTATTAATGGACAAAGAAAACCATAGTTAAAAGAAAAAGTAACTCTCAGAAACTTAGAAAATTCTCTAATAAAAATCACTAATCCACAGCAACAACACAAAAAAAAAAACCCACATAATACAAATCTTCAGCTACTACCCTGATTAGACTAGAAAGAAACAATGAATATCTTCCTACAATATCATCTTTCTGCTTCCTTGACTGTCACCTTGTAGTGGCAACCCCCTCCTCTACAGAAAATCTTAATTGAGCTTCTCCAGAGACCCTCATCATAATGGTTCTTAGACTCAAGAAGCAAAACTCTGCAAGAATTCTCAGGTCAGGGGTATGCTTGCAGAAGCGGAGTTGGTAAGGAAGACTAACTCAAGACCTTCACAGAGGCGTTTGCTTTGGCCAGGAAGCCCGCTGACAAGAAAGGCAGAGGAGAACTCTCCCTTTCCCAGGCACTGATTTTTCACAGAGAGTATCCTTGGCCTGAATTGGTTGCCCAGAATAGTAGGAAAAAAAAAAAACTGCTGTTATATGGTCTTCTACAGACTGTGAGCCTCAGAGCCCCTCCTCCTTTTCACACTGAGTGTAAAGTTCTAAAACTTTCTGAACTTGGGGTTCAGACGGATTGATGGACTACAGTGAAAGCCCCCCTTTTGAACCTGGCTGCAGCCAATAAACCTGCTTCCTGCTAATTCCTCAGTGTCCAGCCTCCTCTGTCCCACAAAAACCTTAAGCACCCTCTGGTGAGACATTCCCAAGGAATTGAAGGTCTCAGTTTCCCTTAGGCATACTCCATCTCACCACACCACTAATTCCTCAGACTGACAGTCAAGTCAACTCTATTTTCTAGCCATAAAGACCCAATTGAAAAAGTAAAGCTTCTGGTCTAGAGATGGATTTGAGACTTTGAGAAAATAGAGCCCAAGCGGTGGGGATGTGGCAAACATTTACCTTCATGACTGAAGTGTTTCAACTATCAAAAGTGCATTCAAACCAGGTATGGTGGCACACACCTGTAATCCCAGCAACTCAGGAAGCTGATGCAGGAGATTGCAAATTCAAAGCCATCCTCAGCAATTTAGTGAGGCCCTCAGCAACCTGTCTCAAAATAAAAAATAAAAAAGGGCTGAGGATATGGATCAGTGGTTAAGCAACCCTGGGTTTGATCCCTGGTACCAAAAAAAAAAAAAACAAAAACAAGTAGAATCAATGAAATATTTGGCTAAAGCTATTATGGAAGGCAGTATGCAGATTCATTAAAACACTAAAATCAGATCTACCATTTAACTGACCCAGCTATACCACTTCTGGGTATACACATATAATGAAAAAATCACATATTTAGTGAAGCACTACTTGTAATAGCTGAGATAGGGAATCAATCTAGATGTCTATCAATGGATAAATGGGTAAAGAAGTTATGGTACATACACACAATAGAATATTATGGAAAATAATAAAAAGCCATTTAAAAACAGTAAAATCACTAGGCACAGTGTCTGGTGCACCCCTGTAATCCCAGAAGCTCAGGAGGCTGAGACAGGAGGATCGTGAGTTAAAAGCCAGCCTCAGCAATGGTGAGGCGCGTAGCAACTCAGTGACACTCTGTCTCTAAATAAAATACAAAATGGGGCTAGGGATGTGGATCAGTGGTCATGCTCCTGAGTTCAATCCCTGGTACCAAAATAAAATAAAATAGATCTCAATAATGGAGAAAGGCTTATAACACAATCTTTTTTTTTTTTTTTTAAAGAGAGTGTGAGAGAGGAGAGTGAGAGAGAATTTTTTTTTTAATATTTATTTTTTAGTTCTCGGCGGACACAACATCTTTGTTGGTATGTGGTGCTGAGGATCGAACCCAGGCCGCACGCATGCCAGGCGAGCGCTACCACTTGAGCCACATCCCCAGCCCTATAACACAATCTTTTGCACAACCTCCTACCCTGCTCCCAGCTTCTCTCCTCAGAAACAATTTTAACTTTTAACTTTCTCTCATCATAGAGGGAATACCTCCTAAAACATACTCCCTACTTTACTTTTCTTCCACTGGAATTTTCTGACTTTGATTCATCGTCTTACACTGGGTCCAGACCTCCTTGCCAAGTAAGCTCTTTGTGTGTTTTTATATCTCGAGTGTGGAAGAGCCCCTCCTTTTCCATCTCCCCATGTCAGAGGTAACAGGCTGGTATTTCCTAATGGCTGCTTGCTGAAAGTGAAGAGAAACCAAAGGGGAGCCAAGCAAGAAAACACAGACAGCCTAAAACTCACACAGTACAGATGTGAGAAACTAAGGATCTTCACATCAGCAGCAGTGATTGCCCAAGCCCAGACAGAGGGCACAGCATTCAGGCAACTTGGTTACATCCTGTCCCCCTTCTTCCAATCTCTAGCAACTGAAATCATCTGGGAGCCACCTAGGTAAACATTTCGTCCAACACCAGCTTTCTTTGTCTCCTGGTTCAAACAAAGGTTTAACCAGACTAAATTGTTTTGACTAAAAAATTTCCTTTTCAGGATGAAAGAGGTCCCCACTTCACAGCCTTTTTTAGAATGGTGTTGATTTAAACTCCTAAATGCAAATGGATGATCAATTTGTGGATAGCCCAAGGTGGTTAGATTTTCTGCTCCTCCAACTCTCAATCAGTACATCAGCTCCTCCTGGAGAAGCAACTTAAGAAAATAACCAGGATTGTTTTCTGAGCTCAAGTGTAAATTGACAATAGCACACATGGAATACACACACACACACACACACACACACACATACACACACACACAGTGATATATAGGGGGAGGGATAATGATAGGGTAACTATCATTACAGGACACTCCTCTAATCCTAAAAAACAAAAAAATGCTGAAGCAAATAAGCCAAGTCTCCAGAATTTCACCATCAAAATCATTACCACATTTGTTCTTTTCATAATTCCTCTTCGGCAAGTAACTACATGGGGTTATAGAAAAGAGGCACAGGTGAGTCTCCAACATGCCAAGAGGAGAGAAACACAGCTACTCCCTCTTGTGTGAGAAACATCCTCCTCAAGCTCCTGGGTACCAACTCAGCCTCTCTTTCCATGATGAATGCACTCCTCTGCTTCCCTGTCTTTGGAGAGATGCTATAACACACCTGATTTTTATGAGGGCACAGTTGTTTATTAAGCAGCCCTTAGAATCAGGAGAGTTCTTCTCCACGGTGGGGATAGAGTTTGCAGGAATCAAAAAAGAAAGAAGACATCTCAAGAATCTGCTTTAGGAAATATAATTCAAACTTCAGTTTATCTATTTCTTAAACCATTGTTTACATTGTCTTTTCTGGGGCCCGATTTTATCTCTCACATGATGTTTCTGTGTTAACTTATAAGGAAAACTTAACCCTTTCTTGTGTCTTTTTCACACATGGGAAATGTAGACTAATTGACAAACCAGATAACCTGAGAAACTGTTAGTAAAACTTCAGCAATTAAGACCAACTTGGTTTATTCATTCTTGCAACAAAATATTGCTGAGTGTGTATTATAAGAGAATCATTTTACCAGATATTACTTAAAGAAACATTTCAATAACCCTAAGAATACCAAAATACATTATGTGCAAATCCCATATCCTGGAATAAATTTCATAAAGTAATCCTTAAATAAAGAAAAGTTTGAAGTAAATAAAGAAAATATCTAAATATTCAACATTAGAAAAAATGGCTAAGTAAAAATTGGTATATGCACTGAATGTGATACAAAATATTTACTATAATGATTAGCGAAAAGGAGAATTCATAATTGTTTATGTTTTATTATAACTTTAGCAATAATATACTATATTAATAAATAAACTATGTTATATAATAATATCCTATAAACAATAAACATATTTAAAGGGAATAAAGAAATATTAAAATACCCAATTCTTCAATGTAATGATATTATAAAAGAGAATATTATTTCTATTATTGTTATAATTTTATTTGTACAATTTAAAAATAGTTAAAAGGAAATAACATAATGTATTTATTGTATACCTACTTATACACACAACCTGCCCTCAGGAAGGTGATTGAAGATTGAAAAATAGTATTTAGGGGTTAGGGATATAACCTTGGGTTTGATTCCTAATACTGGGGAAAAAATCAGCATATAAAATCTATAACACATAAGATAACATATCACAAAGAAATAAGAGTGAAGTGTTATAGCAGAATTAAAAAAAACAACAGAGGAAATTTGCCTTCCTGTTAACCAGCAAGAAAGTAGAATTTTTAAAGTTATACAATTAGTGCATATGTTCTTACCCTGCAGCAATAAGAGAACCAATGTTAAGGCGAGATTGCAATAAATCACCCGAGTCTTCTATCTTAAAGCAGGAGACAGAAACTTTATTCACCAGACAGCATTCTGGATCCATTGTCTCGTGGGCCAAAGGGTAGGCTGCAAGTCTACATCCTTTGACCCCATGTTAGGATTTGAGTACACCTATTATAGTTTAAAACCATATTAATCACAAGTGGCTGTTGCTATGATTCAAAACCATAAACAAACGTCATGAGATCTAAGATCATAAGCAGAAAAGGATTTGGGCCAAAATGTCCCTAGTTGAGTACAAGTTAAAGAATGGTTACTAACATCTAGACAATCAATTTCTGACAGCATACATTGTCCAAGAAAAATGAGAACCAAAGAGAGAACAACCTTCCATTGTATAAGAATTGCCATTTTGTGCTGCCAAACATGCTATGCTAAGCAACTATTGATGGGTACAGAGGCGGGGCTTTCCCATAGGAGAAGCATTTCTTCCATGACATGGAGTCTCAGGGCAAACTGGAGTCTGTTTGGTCATTGCCCACATAACATGGACCATAATAGGAGTAGCTCTCTTTTTGACATTCAGAATATGTAACAAAGGAGAAAATACACACCTTAATTTTTAGAATCTTGAATGTAAACTTCAGAGGGTTATGTTCTGATAAGGTCATCTGCAATGGACAGCTTCACTCTTATCAAGGGGACATGGCACACTTTCCACACTCCCTCCCCCAAAAATAAATATGCCAATCTGCTATTGGCTGAACCCAGTTAGAATCCAGGGGACAAGGGGACCTATTTGATGTTCCACAGCCTTCAAGGCACAGAGGCAAGTGGAAACAGGTAAAGAGTAAATATAAAGAGTAAATAAATAAAGAGTAAATATAGAGGGACAAACAAAAATATATCTCCACTAGGATCTAAAAAAAATTAAATTTCAGAAGACATCATGCTTAATAGTGAAAAGTTGAAAACTTTTCTTTTAAGATTAAAAAAAAAGACAAAAATGACTACTAACATGACTTCTACTAAATATTAAAGTCTTAACCAGGACAAAACAACAACAACAACAAAAACACTGGAAAATAAAAAATAAGACCATAATTATTCAGTATAAAATAATTGCATATATCAAAACCACAAAAGAATCTACAAATGAATTACTAGAATAAATGAGTTAAGCATGGCCATTAATATCAGGCCAACATACAGAAAATCAACTGCATTTTTATGTACTTGAAAAAGCAAAAAAATAATTTTTTAAAAATATACAATATTTATAAGAATAATAAAATATGAAATATTTAGGAATAAACCTACTAAAATATGTGTATAGCTCTATGTAGGTAATCATAAAATCTTTTTTTTTTTTTTTGGTACTGGGGATTGAACTAGGGGGCACTAGACCACAAGCCACATCCCCAGCCCTATTTTGTATTTTATTTAGAGATAGGGTCTCACTGAGTTGCTCAAAACCTCACTTTTGCTGAGGGTGGCTTTGAACTGATATCCTTCTGCCTCAGCTTCCCAATCTGCTGGGATTATAGGTGTGCACCACCATGCCTAGCCAAGTAATCAAAAAATCTTGACCGAAATGTAAGAAGACTAAAATAAAGGGAAATGTATGACATATAGAGATCAAAGACCCAATACTGAAATTGTTTTTTTTTTCCCAAATTGTAATGTATAGTTAATCTAATCCAAATAAACCACAATTGATTTTGTCTTAGCACATTACAGTCTGATTCTAAAATCTGTAAAATTGAAAGCTACTTATAGAAGTTTTCTTGAAAAAGCTAAGAATTATCCAGATTTAAAGAATAAGTTCTATTTGAAAGAGCAAATCTATCAGAAGATCAACACATCATAATCTCAGAGCAATTAGGAGTGTAACACTGATCCAAGAATAGACAAATACATCAATGGAACAGGATTTAGCACTCAGGTATAAGCCCAGACAAATAAGGCTTTTATTTATGGTCGCTTTGCAGAGTAGTAAGGGAAGAGATGACTTCCCTGAATAGTACTAGGACAACTGGACACCCATAGGGAGAAATGAAACAATCTTACTTGACACCTTTCTCAAACACCTTCCCAGGCAGTTCAGGATGTGTCTCAGATTCCTTATGAAAAGGAGATTTGTGTGCAAGAGGCGGGGCATGTCCTAAAGATCAACTCCTGAGACAAGGATAGTCACAGGGAGGAATGAACTGTAACACAGTTATACAAAGTCCTCTTCCACATATATGATTTGCTCTGGAGTTGGGTGAAACCTTCAAAATTTCCCAGAATTTAGACAATGAGACCAAGTCTTGATATCATCCATTGAATAGTCATTGAATGTAGTCTGTTCAGTTTCCAACAAGGTGGCTCTCTTGGGAGGGTGCTGAACAAGGAGTGGTAGGACTTTAAAAAAAAAAAAAAAGGCTTTCTATGAGAGCTGTCAGTCACCAATGCTCCTAACAACTTAAATAAAACAGAGATGAGACTTGGGTGAATCAGTATACAACAAGGTGGAATGTCAATCTAAATGTAAGATATAAATTTAGACATTTCCCAGGAGGTTATGTGAGAAAATATTTTCATGACTCCAATGTAGGAGAACATTCTTTAAATAAGACTCCAAAAGCACTAAACATAAAAAGAAAAAGTGACAAAGTGGACTATATCAAAAGGTACCAGTAGGAGTGTAAAGAGCAAGCCATAGGAGGGAGAAAAATATTTGTGACAACATAAAAAAATCCGGAAGAAAACTTCTATAAGTAGCTTTCATAAAATAAAAAGTAAACAAACATACAAAATAAAACTTACAATAAGACACCATAACCTATAAAATTGCTAAAATAAAAAGGATAGAAAATTCCAAGCGTTGGGTGATATGGAGCAAATGAATTTCTCATAGTGCTGGTAAAACCACAGTGGAAAACAACTACTAAAGTGAAATTTAGAATTTTCCTCCCTAGATAAATCCCCTCTACATTCCAATTTATACTGCACAAAAGGTCCTAGATAAAGAAGAGATTTCTTCCAACATAAAATTAACAGTGTAGGGGGCACAAATAGTGAAGGTCTACAAAGGAAATAATTTGGTCCATCAATGTTCAACATGTTCTTCAAGATGTAAAGGCAATCAAAACTCTCAAGTGTCTCAAGTCTGATGGCCACATCTTGGGTACAGACTTAATCAGAAATAAGCATTTCTGAAGAGTCAAAAACAAATTGTCAATCTGTAGCCAAAGAAGAAGCAGTGGAATCCTTCGGTTCTGATGATTAGTGCAAGAATTAATTGACTATGGCATGGTACTATTCTGCAATTGGTTTTGTTTTAACAAACATGAGCCTTGAGTCTTGAAGCAATAACAGTTCTGTTCCCCCAGGGTGAAGGGTTAAGGATAAGAAACAGTGGTGAATTAGTAGTACATCATCATGTACTAGCTAGCACACATCAATAACTGCTATGAGCAAACCTAATTACAAACAGCACTATGACAATAAATTCCACTAAGCCCACTGAAAGAAAGAAATAGGTGAATGAATAGGTCTACCTGGCTAAAACTGCAAAATAAGTAAGTCCTATTAATAAAATTTTAGGCATCAGCAATGTAAGCAGTATCAACCCTAGAAAACTTTGAACTAGGCTAGAATATATTTGGGAATCACTCAAATCACCCTAACACCTAAGCTCACTGAATCTCAGAAACTATTGTTTGTAAACCATATAATTATTATGAAATAGGTGGGTGGGGAGCACTGCCAACTAAACAATACCAGACCACCTATGGTTACAAGCATCTAAATTTAGAGATGATGACATGGAAGAATGTGTGCATTAGAATAAATGCAACAGGCTTCCCTATTTCCCCAGTTGGAGTCTGTCCCCTACCTCCATTCTTAAAAGCTGGGAGTTCTATTTGCTTTTCCAGAGACTGCTTAAAACAAGAATTTAGCTGTATCTATTCCTATGAAACCACCATTTCTATATTTTCAGTATTACTTTTTCCCTGAAGAAGCTCTTTCTTTGTTACCCATGTTCCCAACTATTCTCAGCTCTTTCACAAGCGTTACATTGTATCTTGAACAACAACAACAAAAATGTTCTGTAAAAATAATGTAGTTAATGCATAATATTCATAAATATTTTGTCCTCTTTAAACACCTTTGAGAAAAGTTTTTAAGTGGTTTTTCGAGTGTATAGATTTTTAAGAGTATAGATTAATATAAAATACTATAAAATAGTAAGAGTGCAGATACTTTGTTAATCTTTTACCTATGTTAACCTTTTTATCTATGTTCATAGATACTATTTTAATCTTTTCATGATAACCAGCTGCAATTTAAGAACATTATTTCTCCTTAGAGCTTTCCTTTAAATCTCAGAATTATTATATACAGAACTTAAAAGTATAAAATACAAAATCCATTCTATTGGGGGTGTCCAGATTATTAATTTCCCCAATCCAGATTTTTTATGTTTGCTGAATGATACAAAAGTAGTTTTATTAAGAACCTAAAATTCTAAGATGTGTATTCCTAAATTGCTTTATATTGCACTATGCGAGTGTTTTTATTTGCTATAACCTAGTAAGGAAAAAATTTTGAGTGTGATGACATAAAAAAACCAAAAGGAAAAAGAGGTAAAGAAATAATAAGGAAGTGGAAAGAAGGAAAAAGAAAAGAGAGATGAAGAAGAAAAAGAAAAAAATGAAAATTAGAAACAAATTTTCTAATTAAATTTAATCAAAGTGGAACCCTTGATGGATTTTCTTAGCACTTCAGCTTTTCAGGGTTTGCATTTCTACTTTTAAATAGTAAAAGAACTTTAGAATTTAAATATCTGAAATCCCCACTAGATAGCAGAGGCTGTCTTCTTATCTTTGTGTTCCCAGTCTCACCACTGTGCATATAGGGGTGACTGCCTCCATCACTGATAGTTCATTAATAAATGCATAAATTCTCTGTTAACTTTACTCTTATATCTTATTTATGAAAAATCTGTTAAATGTTCACTTATTCGTGATTGGGAGGTATTTTGGTTTTGGTTTGTTGTGTGTGTGTGTGTGTGTGTGTGTGTCTTTCAATTATTAAAACCCATTTTTGTTAGGGTAGGGATGTAGCTTAATGGTAGAGCACATGCCTAGCAAGAGGTCCTGGTTTCCCCAGTATTGAAAAAGAAGGTTTTAGAAAGTAGGAATAACATAGCAAACATAGTAAAACATACAGTGAACATTTGAAGAACGGAGAGAAAGCAGAGAGCTGAGGTCTGAACTACAGGAGGAGTTTGAAGGAATGAGTTTTCACAGTGTACATAGCAAGGTATCAAGTAAATTATTAATGGCTATGTTCTGAAAAGAAGCTAAGTATAAGCTGAAGTGAGACCAAAGTAGTGCAAAGGACCTGGGGAAATGGATAAGTAGGAGAAAGAGAAAGGAACAAATCTTGGGTGAAATCGATGTTAGTATAATTCTAGATGTCTGAGAATTACAGAGCTTGAAGGCTCAGGATATTGATCAAATCCTTCATTCCACAAAAAGGAAATGAAGTTTTTACTGTCCCCACACAGGCCCCTCTGCAGCTAGGGACTGTGGACCTACAACAGCAGACCATCACTGAGAAGCTTCTAGATCAGAGATCTCCACACTTCACTGTGTGCAGGAACCATTGGGATCTTGTTAAGATGCAGATTGTGGTTCAGTAGTTCTGGAGGAGGAGGAGGATTCTGCATTTCTATCAAATTCCCACAGGAGACTGAGGCTGTGGGCCACAGACTATACTTTGAGTAGGAAAAAGCATAGGACAGGGTTTCTCAGACTGTGGTCTGAGGACCCTCAAGTTAGAATTACTGTTGTGCCTATTAAAAATATACATCCCTAAGCAGCACCACAAGTGTGTAGAAATTCCGAGGTGATCGATGCCTTTATTCCAAATTTCCATTAAATGTCATATATTACATTTTAAATTACAGTGGAAGCATCTCAGACACCTAACCTAAAATTTACATCTACTTTTATTTCTTTTTTAATCTGTTGACTATTTCCTTTTTACATTTATTTTTTCTTTGAATTGCCACTTTAAGAAGTTAAAGGTATTTAAAAAATAACTGATAAAAATGTAACAAACAAACAGTTTTCCCCTGTTAAGGACTTCAGTCCTTGTGACTCTTCTCCACATCCCTTCCTTGGTAGTATTTTAATTTCTCAGAAATGGGTTGCCATGCTTTCTGCCTCAGAATAGACCATCACCAGGAACAGAAATGAAGAGTCAAAACCTAGGTTCCAAGATATGCAATTTCAAATTCCTACATCCAGGTACCTCTTCATTTCCTGAGTCGCTACTGTACATTTTTATCTTGGGATTTTAGAATAACGTAGTTTGCTGACCCTCAAAACCACAACCCTTCTCCCAATTTTTTTATATTCCTTACTATTGCTAATATCTTAATTATCGCTATTAATATCATTCTTAGAAAATATTAAACTTTTGCTATGTTCCAAGAACAGTATAAAAAGCTTGTATGCATTGTCTGAATTCTTTCTTCACAATAGAAAAATAACTTTAATCAATTTCGGTTTTATAGATGAAGAACGAACAGTTGAGAAAGTTAAGTAACTTACTCAAGTATCACACAGCTAGTGGTCATTTGAATCTTGGGTTTTAATTCAGATATGTTTGATCCCAAAGTATTACATTTTCACCTATACTCTATGTCATACTCATCACCATTACATATACATATTTTCAGAAGTATACTCGTTCTAGTCTCTGAAGCTAACAAAATGTCATGTATTATATCTACCCATTTCTGTTACTGTGCTAATTTAAATGAAAAGTCTGACTAAAAACAAAAGCACTTATTATTCCCCATGCTCATGCAGAGCTTAGAAGGGCATGGTTCATCTTGTGTGTACAAATTGGGAATTCAATAGCTATTCTACGGTATCTCTGTTTTCAGACTACTTCCAAAAACAATGGAAAAGAGTGAAGCAATATTGTCGCTATTTCAAGGAGGAAAATGTAGCAAAGACACTGAAAAGTGTGAATAGGAGTGGGGATTTATGCATAATGTTCAACATTAACCTACCCCCTGAGAAGTTGATCTTGAATAGTTTTCCAGATGGACTCATGCATTAAAAGGATGTTTGAACTCTGTTGGTGGTTTCTATTAGTACTCATCAGCAAACATGAGACCTTTATGTTTCTTAGACTGTCAGCTCTGATTACAGGATAAAAGCTAAACAGCTTCTTTGACCAAATTGCATCTTGGCAGTTACAGCTGTGATCCACTTTTCAACGATTATTTCAAAAGCCATTAAAATGGGAAAAAAATCAAGAGGGTGATATTCATCTGAGACTATGGATGCAAATTCATTTCTTGCTCTTGGATATACTGACACTCTGTTTAAAAAGACAAATGTACAACAATAAGGCTCATGCCCTGAACAAAAGACAGTATGTTTCCCAAATAAACACTTGCTTTGTTCATGACTTGCATGAAATCATACTGCTTTCATCTGTATTTTCTTATTTTCAGTTGCAAAAATAACTAGTAGCTGACAAAGGATTTGTCAAGCCTTTAGTTTCTTTTGGGTAGCAAACTGGATCTCTTAATTCTTATGTTATATTTGCCTTTGAATTTTTTCCCATCTTTAAAGATAAACCCTTCATAGATATCTCAAAAGATATAAAGTCAATTTGCCACTCTTTCAAGAACAAGGAAAAAGACTTGTGGGTAGCTGACTAATGAAACATCATTATTTTAAAAACACTTGCTCCCTATGTTAAGAAACATGGCTAAAACTGTGAAGAAGAAAATACAAAAATTAAATATTTCTGCACTGGGGTACTTGGCATCCATAAAAGGAACAGGAAAAAGACCAAAAATTTTTTTACTTATAATTAAGCCATCAGTTTTTACTTAAATTCATTTTTTATTATTGTCACCTGGATCAAATAATTCATGAACTTTTTCTTATTCATTCATACAAGATCATTCCTGTATCTTTCACTTAATTGTCATGGATTACAAAAAAGAGGACATGAAACCACATAATTGTAAAAACACATTTAATTATGATGCTTAACAAATATACTAAAGGAAAGATACAGTATCCCCAGCTGGTATGTAATGAGTGGGAGAGAATGAGAAGTGCCTTTTAGCAACTTTTAAAAATCTCTTGATCACGGAAACTTAATGGTGTGATTTTTTTTCTTCAATATGAAAAAAATAACTTGTTTCTAAGTTGAAAGGAAATAAGAAGTTACACAAGAGCACTAAAACTATATATATATATATATATATATATATATATATATATATATGGAGCTTTTTCTATCCATAAAGTTTGGATGCAAACATTTTTTAAAGAAATAAAAGTTGATGAAGAACTCTAAAAAGCAATGGCTTTGGCATGTGGGAAGATTGCTATGACTGGTTTAAATCAGACTTATGAGAATTCATAACCACATAGTTGTTGGAACTTAATGTCCTTATACTGCATATGTATGATACCAAACTTTTGGATAAATGTTGAAAAAAATCAACAGAACAGATAGATGTTCTATCTACATAATGTTTAATACCTGAATGGTTTCAAATCCATCAAAATTCATTATTCATTTGCATAAGAAAATTGGTCATTTTACTTTAATGTTAATATTTCCCAAGTGATTTTTTAGTAAGTTGTGTTTCTTACAAAAAGAGTATGGTCGGGTTTACATTACGGAGACTAGCATGGTAATAAAGACAATGGCAGAGGATATGATCCTATGATACACTGTAGAAAAAGTGATCAAGTCGAAGACAGTAAATCAACTTAGGAAATCACACTGGAAGACCAGAGCCCAGCAAAGCCAAAATCCAGGATTGGTGGGACTTAAAATGTCAAATACATAACATAAATCTCTTTCCTGCATGAGTTCTGGACCCAATGAGCGGTAAACAGAATGGAAATCAAGATATTGCTTTTATTATAAACAAAAATATTTGGAGAATGTGTCTCAAGGCCTTCCAACACTGTCTGCCCCTGAGTGGAATATTTAAGTTACTAGAGGAAAGGAAAGTTTGGGGGTACAGACCATGAAGTCTGTTTTCCACTAGTCTGAAAGAGAACAGAAAATAGAATTCCTGGTAACATATTATCTTTGTCCAACAAGGAAACAAGGATCAATGATCACAGATCAATTACCAAGAACTTCCTTCCTCCTCCTCTATGGGACAAAAGGTCAGGAAAATCGCCCTAAAGAATTCAGTCCTTCAACATGGAGACCTGAGAAGTCATGAAAATGTGTTTCCTCCTAATCTTCCCTAGTTTGTATTCTGTTAACCACTTGAGTTTAACTCTCAAGCCTATAGCTGACCAGGAGACTTCTTATTCTTTTCTGACAGATCAGAAATCTATCAGAGTAACTCTATATCACTTTCCAGAACCTTCTCCCCTAATACTGACTATGGTTGTTTTGTTGATCCTCCTGACAACACTGATAAGTAGTGCTAAATGTTGCTCAGTTTCTAAAACTAGATCAGAATCAATTAAGTTAACACTAAGGCCATATTTTGTCTGACTTTCTCATTCTAAATATCTCTGACTGCCTCCAACTCATAGCTCATCAGAGGTTCTGCAAAGAGACTGAATGACAACATCAGTAAATGCCATAAAAAATGCCAACACATAAAGGAGCCATAAATTTGAATGTGAATTACCTCCCATTGTAAATTTCCACGAGACATTAATGTCCTCAAATTAAATTCCCTTAAAAGTCCACAAGATTTAAAGTCAAAAATAATTCCATGCAAAATCAAATTCCCTTCATTCTGTAAATTAAATGTCTAAAGTCATTATAGTACAAAATAAAAATGTCTTGTCCTTGTAAGCAAAGTTCAAGAAACTAAAATTTGAAGTTCTTAAGTTCAAAACTTATAATCCTTATTTCAAAACTTTTTGTCCTTCCTGGTCTCAGATACAGGTGTGGGTATGTTTGTATTTCTTCAGCATCTAATGCGTGGCTTAGTATCTTTTATGGGAATGTGTTTAGTCCTTTCAAGACTTCAAATTAAAATTATCTTCTTGTGTGACCCACTTTTTAAAAATATCCAAAAAGTTCATAGACAAATAAGATTATTTGTTTTACGCCCCAAACTTAGTTTCTTTAACCTCTTAGGGAAGTTAACCTAGGCAGAATTATGTTTCCAGAACTCAACTTTTAATATTGGAAAAACCATAGCAGACACTCATGATACCTAGGGGCAGGAAAGTAGAGTGAAAACATTTTCTCATTTCAGCCTAGCCAGGAGGCCAGGCTTCCTCCAAGACAACTCAAGCAGCCAAGGGCAGTCCTATGAGGAAGGTCACAGAAGCAAGTCAGGAAACTGATTTAGCATAACCTTCAGGTCGTGCCTTTTAGTTAACAGCACCGTCTGTAGACCTAGTTAAAAAAAAAAAAATGTGTAAAAGCACAAAGTTTGTTCTGCATCCTGATACTCAAGACCCCTTTACTGGAAGATTATCTGGTCCCAGGGTTGACACTTTACTTCAGCTTTGCATGCTTACTAAAATGTTAATAGCTAGCATTTGCTAAGGGGCATGGAACAAGAGTTTACTGCAGTCTATACCATTAAACAAACCCCCTAAGCAGCTGGACCCACCAAGGTTAAAAATCCTACATGTCTTGTCTTCCTAAAGCCAGCCCCATCGAGACACTCCAAAAAACTCTTCAGCGTGTGTTTATTTTGCTCCCTAAAGTCCAGCCCTTTCCTGTTTCTCAAGACTGATTCATCAAACTTTGAGTTTTTAAGGAAGGCACAATAAATGATCTTCACCCCTCAAAATTACCAAATGAAAGCAGATGAAGGTATCAGGCAGATAAACTACCTCCATTCTAATAGTAAAGCCCTTTGCACCAAAGTTGCATGTGCATCAGTTTGATTGAATTCATCTTCTAAACTTCAGACTGTGTGACTATGTTACTACCTGACCATGTTGTTTTATTTCATAGGACTCAGTAGAAACCAGTCCCACCATGGTTATGCTGGAAGTCCAGGGCAGTGACATTCAACTTTGACTGTACTTTGGGCTTACCTGGAGAATCACCTAGAAGACGGTTTCTTGGGTCCTAGTCCTGAAAGAGTCTAGTTTGGTTGGTCTTTAGGAGTAATCTGAGCCTGTGTAATTTTAAAAGCTACATATTTGATTGAAATGTGCCAGCCAAAGCTTAGAACAAGTCATTGGGAACACCTGAATAAGGTGGTAAGTGTGTGGAAAAAAGGGAGAAGTGGTTTTGCACACACAAATCTCTGCCACAAATTAAGTTTTGTCGATATTTGGCCTTTTTATTATTATTTATTTTTTATTTATTTTTTTTTTTTTTGTAGAATCCAGTATCATTTAAAAGGCCGATGGCAAATAGGCCTGAGTTTAGTGGGTTAAACCCTATGAAGGCAAAGCAGACAGATCTGAGAGGGAAAAAAAAAAAAAACCCTCAGATCCAGTCTTTAGTCAGCTTACTCTTTGATTGGATTAAAATGATCAGCCACTATTCTTTCTACCCACTAGGTGATAAAAAGAATCTTCACTGAAGGACAGTAACATCATCTGGAGCCTTCTACAAAGAACCATACACAATGCCCAACATTCAATAAAACCAGTGTACCAGGCACACTGAGAAACAGGACTTAAAGAAAAAAAATGAAAACAAAATCACAGATGATATATTTTGGGGAATTTTATAAATCTGTGATTAATGATTCCAGATACTAAGTGAAAAGATGAAGAACTTTTCAAGATAACCAAGGAGTTAAGAAAGAGTTGTAAATAAAAATAATAATAATAATAATTTAACTAAATTTAAGAACTCAATTAATGCTGATTACCAGCAGATATGCAAAAGAGTTTTGTAAACTGGAAGATAGATTAGTCAAAAATATACAAACAGAAACAGAGCAAATCAGACGGAAAATAAAGAAAACCATATAAATGGCATATAGGACATGAGGCAAAGATCCACGATACAAACAATTGAAGGCCCTCCAAAAGGGAAGAAAATGGGCAGAAACAATATTTGAAGCTATAATGATAATAGGTTAGCCCCCCAAAAGGTATTTATAGGGTTAGAGATACAAGATCTTATTTTTAAAGTTTATGGTCAGAAGGATACAAGTTCGATGGCACATCTCAGAAAAAAAATTCTGGAAGCTGTCATGGAACTCTTCTTGCATTGCAAGATCAAAGGAATTTAGAGTCCCCACAGTAGGACCATGAACAAATATTCACAATGTGGCCCTTACATTAATGTATGGAAGTCTTGGGGTTTCAGTGTTATTTTTCCTACCATTGGTCTCCCTTGGACAACTCATTTTCAGTGATGATGTCAAGCTAGTGAGCAAAAGTTTCTAGATCCCTGTAAAAGTTCTACTCCAGCATCTGAGATACGTGCAGTAACCATGCAACTACATTTCACCACTGGAGATTCCTACTTCATCTCAGGCCCCTGGAAATCTCCCCGAACTTCACTGTCTTTTAAATAGATCTTCATGATTTAATGAATGTTTTTAAATGCTTTACCCTGTGTTTTGTTTTGTTTTTTTTTTATTGGTTGTTCAAAACCAAAATGTGGATGTGTAACCGATGTGATTCTACCCTGTGTTTTTATGTGTTTAGGATGGACAATAACAACCAAGTGTAATCAGTTTTCTCTCTATTAATCAGAAGTCCAGTTACTGCTATAACAATCTAATGGACAAAATGTTCTAAGTGATTCTAAAATGGCAACAGACTATGAAACTAGTAATGATGTTGCCAATGGGTCAGACGTTCTTTTTGAATAGAAGAGAAAGAGAGTGAACAAACATGAAAGAATAACAGGCAATGCAGCATTTCTCCAGCTAAGATGGATTTCATTCCACTTAATTTCTGGAGGGACTGCAGACCCTCCATGTTCTTTTTTCCTTTCTTTTCCCTCCCCAAAACTTCAGGCCATTGTTGGTTCCAAGATTGTTTCTGTACTATGTAATCCTCTACAAGAAGTAATATTCTTCTAGGGAAAAGGAAATTGACTTTTCCTCCCCTCTTCTATTTCTTTCTGCAGATTAAAAGAGTTGTTAATTTTGAGTTGCTAATGGATTTTACAGGGCTTGTCACTTCTCAGCCCATCTCTGATGGGTACATTTTGTGATTAAAATACTTAGTCATTAACTGCTGACTCCTTCCACTATTGCCAGTACCCATTGCTCATTCCCCAGCCTTAAATTTAAAAATCTGCTTTTTGTTCATCAAGAGCTATGAGATATTTCACATCACTATCCTTAGTGGAAGGTGTTTCTTTCAGGATCTGAACATTAGCTGCAGTGTTTTCTACAAGCTAGGTCTTATTTCTTGGAAGAACTGTTGAATTTTTTTAAAAAAAGAATTTTAAATTCAGTCTCTAGTTCTAGGTGAAGGAAAGGTGCAAAAATGTCACATTTCTTGATTAGACTCTTGTCAAGTCCTCACAGAGGTTGAACTATCTGTTTCTGTTCTTTCTATTCTGCATGGCCAGTTTCTGGGACCCTAAGAGATAAGGTTTAACTTTGGAAAATACTCTTTTGTTAAATAGTATCTTTGTTTGTTCTTATTTTAAAATAATAATTTAAATTTTTATCAGCTCTTTTAAAGTAGATAAAAGCATAAATGCTGGATATACATGTACCCTCAATGCAAATAATTTATTTTAACAGAAATGAGGAATATTATACAAGTACTGGTTATTGCTATCAAATTCCCTGAAACTGAAATCACGTTTAGAATAACGGACACATTGAATTTGTAAGAATAGCATTTTGCTATGCTTGCATCAGGCTAAGCATATTGTGACTTGCAATTTGCACTGTTGTGTCATATATATATATATATATATATATATATATATATATATATATATAGAGTTATGATTTTCATATAAGGTATTCCACCCCCCCCCAAATCTCCTGTGTTAATGCAGGAATGTTTAGAGGGTGAAATAATTAGATTAAGAGTGCTGTAATCTAATCAGTGGATTAATTTATTTGATGTATTAATGATTTGAGGAACAGCTATATTTGGTAGTAATTGTAGACATGTGAGGTGAGGCATCACAAAGTAGTTTACTGTGGGCATGCCCTTGCAAATTATATTGTCCCTCTGACTCCTCCCTCATCCTCACTCTGTTTCCTCTCTACCATGAGGTAAGAAGCTTTCCTTTGCTGTGCTCTTCCACCACAATGTTCTGCCTTACCTCAAACCCAGAGCAATGGAGATGGCCAACCATAGTTGAACCTCTGAAACTATGAGCCAAAATGAACTATTCCTCCTCTAAGTTGTTCTTTCAGGCTGACTAACACAAATTGGTACCAGGAGCGGGGTTGTTGCTGTGCCCAACATGATCATGTTGTTTAGAAGCCTTTGGAACTGTTTTTTGGGATGAGTTTGGAAAAGTTTGGAGATTCAGGCTTGAAAAGCCATAGGATGTTATAAGCAGAGCTTTATGGGTGATTCTAGTAGGAAATCAAAAGACAAGAATGCTGATAGGAATGTGGACAGTAAAGACCACTCATGAAGTTTCAGAGGGGAACAGGGACTTTATGAGAAATTGGACTAGAGGCCATTTGTGTTACAGCGTATCAAATAACCTATCTACGTTTTGTCCATGTCCTGAGACTTTGTGAACTGGGATTTCAGGAACTTGAGTTTGGCCAGAATAGTGTGTGTAAAATTGGGTCCAAAGAAGGTGTGATTGTTGAAGAGATTACTGCCACTAAAGAAGCTAAGTACTTTGCACCTATAAAACAGGAAAGACTGCTTGAGAGCATCTCAGAAACTTACAAGATCACACCCATTATAGGCTCAAGGGTGTAAATTGGAAAACTCCTTTGAGAAGTGAGTGTGGGAGCATCCTGGTCACACAGGTGTGCCTTGTAAGTTGCTTCTTTCTCTAGATTCAGTTCACTATGCTCAGCCACCTGGCATTCAGAGTTCATTGAAACCTTAGTTCAAGGGGGCCAAACTACTGCTAAAGCTGGTGGCAGACTTTGGCACTGTCCACATGGAAATCGTTTTGGAGGAATGCAGAATGAAGTAGTTGCAGGGTCATGGAGGCTTCCACTGAGATTTCAAAGGAAGGCCTGGAAGACCAGGCAAAATGTAACCAGATTAGAATTCCTACAGACAGCCCCAGCCAGGGAAATGTGTGAAGCTGTGAGGATGAAGCCAAAGCTGGAATAGAGATCTGCCAGGGATTAAGAGATGCAAGTGATGTGGAATATCTGCCAAGGAAAGCTGCTGGCTGCAAACAGAGTCAGCATAACAGACTATGTGAGCTACAATCAGCAAGGCCAGAGTGATGGCACTGAACAAGCCCTTTGGAGATCACATCTCGCCAGTGTGCACCAGATGCCAGATATGCAGCTTCAGAACTTAATGCTTGCCTGGCCGGGTTTCAGTCTTGCTTCATTCCCATCCCTCTTTCTATACCCAATTCATTCCTTTTGAAATGGGAGTATTTACTCTGAGTCATTATATATTGGATGTACATAACTTCTTTTGATTGTTACAAGGGCTCACAGTCAAGAGTTTCCCTTGGGTCTCAGAAGAGGCTTTGCACTTGGACTTCTGGGCAATACTGGAACTGTTAAGACTATGGGGATTCTTGGAGAGGGACTGAATGTTCAGAGGCGAAATAATTGGATTATGAGAGCTGTAACCTAGTCAGTGGATTAATTCATTTGAGGAATTAAGGATTTGAAAGGACTCGGAGTTGTGGCTCAGTGGTAGAGTGCTTGCCTAGCATGCATAAGGCACTGGGTTCGATTCTCAGCACCACATATAAGCAATTAAATAAATAAAGGTCCATAAATAACTAATAAAATTTTTTTGAAAAAAAAGAAACACATTAAAAAGGACTACTGTACTGGTTGGTCACTGTAGGCAGAGGGGGCATGGCTATAGGAAGTGGGTCACTGGGGGCATGTCCTTGGTAATTATATCTTGTCCTTAGGTTCCTTTCTCTTCCTCACTCTACTTCCCATCTACCATGAAGTAAGAAGCTTTCCTTCACCATGCCCTACCTCCATAATGTTCTTCTTTTCTTATCTCAAGCCCAGAGCAAAGGAGCCAGCTGACCATGAATTGAACTTCTGAAGTAGTGAGCACAAAATGAATTCTTTCTAAGTTGTTCTTGTCAGGTACTTACAAAAACTGAGCAACACATTGTCCTTCTGCAAACATGGTTTTGATTTCCATGGTTCTAGTTACCTGCAATCAGTTATAATCTGAAAAGATCAAATGGACAATTATAGAAAAAAAATGAGTATGTTTCAAATTGCACACCACTCTGAGTAATATGATAAAATACCATGCCATCTGGATTCATACCAACCAGGACAAGAATCATCCCTTTGTCTAGCAAACCATGAGTCACTTAATAGACATGGCATTGCAGAACTTATATGCAAGTAACCCTTATATAGTAATGTAATGCTATGTCACAATGCCTGTATCATCCATCTCACTTAATCTATGGCATAGAAACTGTACCATCTCACATCATCACCAGAGAAAGTATAAGTAGAGTTGCATAAGACATTTTGAGAGTTACCATATTTGTATAACTTTTATTATGGTTTATTGTTATGTTTTGTCATTATTTTGGCTAATTTTTTATCTAATTTATAAGTTGAACTTTATCATAAGTATGTATAAGAAAAAACATAGTATATACAGAATTTGGTATCATACATGGTTTCAGGTATCAACTAAGTCTCTTGAAACATATCCCCCAAGGATAAGAAGGGATTAATGCATAGGAGAATTTTGGAGGGTAATTCTCACCAATCACCTATGTGGAATTTTCCCTTGAAAGTTCGTTAGATGTTTTTGAAATTTTAATATTGTTGAAAAAGTCTCTTACCTCCACATTCTACTTTCGTTTCTTAAGGCATTACTGCCTTTCTCTTAAACCAGCATGTTCCACATGTTTGAATTATGAGGACTTCAATGATCCTTAGTAATTTTCATCCACCAAAGAAACTTTAAATAATCATTTTTTGTCATATGATAAATAACTTTAAGTTTAAAATGTACATCTTTCTTAAATAAATACATTATTAATTTTAGTGTACTTAGTAATTTCAAAATATGGAGACACATTTTGATTTCTTACCATTTAACAAATGACATATGCTAATTATTTTAACTTAATTATTTGAGAGATAGCATAAGTCAATACAGTTTTTTTTAAAGGAAACTATGCTTGATCACTGCATCAGTCATGTCAATAGTAGACTAAGACTGATAGATTATATTCCAACTACAGGTGGATAAGCCAAACAGGGTTTCTATGAGGAAGGATCTTATGAGATCCAAGGAAGTCAAGATACGATGTAGTATGTAGAGTAAGGACCTCATCTAGGAGCCCAAGTTTATACATAATATTTGGTTGAGAATCACATCACACCTACTGGAACAACATGGTTACTTTTCAGGAAAAAAAGGCTAAAACATTGCACTATAGGTAGACTAACTGGAAATTCCCAGGCCCACTTACCTTGGATGCTCACCTCAACTCTCTCAAAATTATCAAGATACAACATGTGACCATACGATATGATGTACACCTAGGCAGTAACCTGGTCTGCTGTGGACTGACCCAAGAACATTTCTGAGCTCAGTTCATAGTAAATCAGTCAAGAATGAGTTTTTTATTCATCTCTAAGTGTTCTCCTATTTATACTGGGGGCACATATTAAATTGTGCATTAAAATTTAACCATGTGTTTCAATATTAAGATATATTTAAAATATTTTTTAATAAAAAAAAATTGATACCAGGAGTGGAACTCAGGGGCACTTGACCACTGAGCCACATCCTCAGCCCTATTTTGTATTTTATTTAGAGACAGAGTCTCACTGAGTTGCTTAGCACCTTGCTTTTGCTGAGGCTGGCTATGAACTCATGATCCTCCTGCCTCAGCCTCCAGAGCAGCTGGGATTACAGGCATGTGCCACTGCACCTGGCCTAAAATATTTTCATTAGTTGAAATTCTTGCCTTTATAAAACTGATATTATTATTATTAAAACTTTTTGACTAGTAATTGTAAATAATAAGTTAATGCATGATACAGTAGACAAGTAACACACTGGGATTTGGAACAGACTTCATGTCCAAGAAATAAAATCATAAAAGAAATATGATCATTATTATATGGTTTTCTCTTTATTGTTGATTTTTGAAGCATTGGTAAAATCTTGATATATTATGCAAGAATTTTTACTATATTCTAACGAAATTACAGATTTGTTTTGATAAATAAATGCAAAATATTTTAAATTAAATTTGAAGTTTTATTAGAATTTTATGCTTTTTATTATCTTCTTTAATATCAACATAAACTTTCTTAATGCTTCTTGACTGTACCCCATGGGTCCATTATGTATATTGATTGCACAATACATGATTAAAGAGAAATCAATTTAAATCCAAGTAAGAAATCCCAAACCTATTTGTAGATTTTAGACACACACATACTAGACAAACATTAGGAGGCATCACTCTGATGAATTTTAAGAAGGAAAATTCAAATAATTTGTTTATTCATTGGGGGTATTTAAGAGACTCACTGCCACCTTTCAGATGAGTTCCTGGCTACTCTCTAATCAGTGGTGGCAAACAATGCCCAGAACTGTCCCAGCAGCCTCCTGACATATCTACTCTACTTGCAATCTCTTCTGCATAACACTCAATGACACATGCAACCAGCAGCAAGACCCATGTCACTCCCCTTTCCTCAAACCTTCAGGAGTTCCCCTTTATTGTTCCACCCTCCCACTTCCCTGATCCTATCATGTAACAACTGGGCCCACTCTAACTAGTCTCCTCTTGGCGTATACACACACACAGACACACACAAACACACACACACACACACACACACACACACACACACACCCCTACATAATTACACATGCCACAATCTTTTTTAAAATTATTCCTTATAAATATTTCCCTACATATTGTTTATGTGACTCTCCTCTATGCCTTTTCTCTTGCCAGAGTATCTATTTGGAGTACCTTTTTTCTTTATTTATTTTAATTTTTTAATTTGTTCTAATTAGTTATACGTGACAGTAGAATGTACCCTGACACCCTGCACACAAATAGAGCACAATTTCTCTTTCCTCTGGCTGTACATGGTGCAGATTCACACCAGTAGTGTAATCATACATGTATATAGAATAATAATGTCTGTCTCATTTACTGTGCTTCCCATCCCCACAGCCCCACCCCTCCCTTAACTCCCCTCCGCACAATCCAAAGTTCCTTTATTTCTTCTCTACCCTCCCTCCCCACTATGGATCAGCATCCACTTATCAGAGAAAACATTAGGTCTTTGGGTTTTGGGGTTTGGTTAACTCCACTTAGCATGATATTTTCCAACTCCATCCATTTACCTACAAATGCCACAATTTCATTCTTTTTTTAAAGTTGAGTAATATTCCATTGTGTGCATGTACCACATTTTCTTTATCTATTCAGCTATTGAGGGGCATCTAGGTTGGTTTCATAGTTTAGCTATTGTGAATTGAGCTGCTATAAACATTTATGTAGCTGTGTCACTATAGTTTGCTGATTTTAAGTCCTTTGGGTATAAACCGAGAATGTGATAGCTGGGTCAAATGGTAGTTCATTCCAAGTTTCCCGAGGACTCTTCATACTGCTTTCCAAAGTGGTTGCACCAATTTGCACTCTCAGCAGCAATGCATGAGTATACCTTTCCCCCCAAAATCCTCACCAACACTTAATATTGCTTGTATTCTTGATAATTGCCATTCTGACTGGAGTGAGATGGAATCTTAGAATAGTTTTGATTTGCATTTATCTAATTGTTAGAGATGATGAAGCTGTTGATCAATTGTATTTCTTCTTCTGTGCAGTGTTTGTTCAGTTCCTTAGCCCATTTATTGATTGGGTTATTTGTGTTTTTGTTGTTGTTAAGTTTTTTGAGTTCTTTATATATCCTGGAAATTAGTGCTCTGAGGTGAATGTGGTAAAGATTTTCTCCCATTCTGTTGGCTCTCTCTTCACATTATTGATTGTTTTCTTTGCTGAGAAGAAGTTTTTTAGTTTGAATTCATCCCATTTATTGATTCTTAATTTTACTTCTTGTCCTTTAGGAGTCTTGTTAAGGAAGTCAGTTCCTAAGCAGACATGTAGACCAATGCTACAAAATAGAAGACACAAAGACAAACCCACATAAACCCACATAAATAGTGTTATCTCCTACTAGACAAAGGCACCAAAAACATTCACTGGAGAAAAGATAGCTTATTCAACACATGGTGCTGGGAAAACTAGAAATGTATATGTAGCAAAATTAAATGAAACCTCTTTCACCCTGCAAAACATCAACTCAAAGTGGATCAAAGACTTAAGATCAAAGACTTAGAACAGAAACCCTGTGACTAATAAAAGAAAAAGTAGGCCCAAATCTTCTTCATGTCACCTTAGGAACTGGAGTACCTTTCTCTAATCATCTTTGCCTTCTGAATGCCATGTGCTAAAGCACAGGGGCAAGAAACAAGAAGTACATTAGGAAGACTGCAAGGAGCTCTGTATACAGTGAGAGTGGATGCTTATGAAGAGGATACCAAGCCAGGGTTACACACAAAGTCAAAACAGGAAGAGTTGTAAGACCATTTTAAGGACTTTGATTAAAAAAAAAAAAAAAATCTCGCCTGGAAGGGTTTTTAAACAGGGGAGTGATATGGTCTGAAATGTATTTTAAGAGAGTCATTTTGGTCACTTAGGGACATCAATTACAATTGACTGGGAAATGATAGCAATTCTGGACAAAAGAGTGATAGTATGGATAGAGAGAAAGCTGGAATTCTGAGATAGGTGGAATATAGAATTATTGACACCCAATAGCAGACGGTTTCTCTTAATTGACACATAATAATTATACATATTTATAGACCACTGTATTAATTTAATACATGCATGCAATGTATAATGATCAGATAAGAGTAAATGCCACAGATATCACCTCAAGTAATTATTATTTATTTGTGTCAGGAATCTTCAAAATCATATTTGTTTAATATTTTGAAATATTCAATTAGTTGTTTTTAACCATATCATTCTACTGTGCCTACAACTTATTCCTCCCACCCAGCTATACACTGATCACCCTCTCTCCATTCTTCCTTCCTTCCCCACCTTCCCAGACTGTGATAACCAGTTTTTGTCTCTCTATCTATGAAATCAACATTTTTGGTTTCCAAATATAAGTGAGAGCATGCAGTATTTGTCTTTCTGTGCCACTTAACACAGTGTCCTCCAAGCCCATCCATGTCAGAGCAGTTTTGACCAGTGAGGCTAGAAATGAAGAGAAGGTTGAGGTGGAAGAGCAAATTTCTCTGGATGTACTGAGTAGAACATACGTATGCATATAAGAAGACGTGGAATAGAAGGAATGAAAGAAGAGAGAGGAAGATATAAAATCAAATGGGACAGGCGTTGTGTGCAGAGCGATGACAACAGGACATATGAGGAGAATAATTAACACATAAGTCACTGAATTCTGAGGTTAAAGGAAAAGAAAAATGAAGCTAAGAGAACAAGCTTCTTTGTGGCTGTTGAGTAAGCAATGAGCAAGCCAGGTCCTTCTGAGGAAGGAAGAGTCGTTCCCATGGAGACTCTGGGAAACACTTTGGAAAAGCAAAATCTTTCTTCACCTTTCTCACAAAGCTATTTTGGGGATTCCACGTGTTAATATAGAGATATTTACACCTCAGCACATCCATGGCAATTACTATGATGTTGCCAGGCATGGGGGTGCATGCCTGTAATACCAGCAGCTAGGGAGGCTGAGGCAGGAGGATTGCAAGTTCAAAGCCAGCCTCAGCAAAAGTGAGGCACTAAGCAACTCAGTGAGACCCTTTCTCTAAATAAAATACAAAATAGGGCTGGGGATGTGGCTCAGTGGTTGAGTGCCCCCAAGTTCAATCCCCAGTACCAAAAAAAAAAAATTACTATGCAGTCTCTTATTGTCACTTTCGGTCCTAACATATTTTATATTTTCAGAAACATATTTAGAGAACATATTTCCTATATGAACAACCTGCACATTTCCAATTAGTACCTAAACATGTATTTGAAACAGGATTTTCCCCTCAAATTAATTGCCATGTAATACATTAATAAGGGCTATTGAGAATGTCCTGTTGCCCTATGCCATTCACTATTTCCTCAGAGATTTTTTTGAATCCTTAGACTAAATTGGCACCCTGTGAAACACCCTAATAAAACCCAACACCTCTTTCTACCATTTGATACAGATGTCATCTGCTTTTATTTCACTCTATTTGATTCATACAGGTTCCTCATTCATTAATAAGCTCCAGAAGGGCAGCGACCTTGTTAGTTTTGCTTGTTATTTTACCCTCCAGTGTCTACTACAGTGTCCAACACATAGTAGGTGTTCAACAAAGAGGCATGGGATGAAGATATGAAATAAAGAAAGAATAAATGAGAGACATGAACTATTTAAATGAAGCCTTGGGCTGGGTAGCACCTTCCTTTTTACTAACAGAAAAATCCATCAGAACCTCCAATCCTAATAGGCCATTATTTTCTCTGCAATAACAAAGGAGAAAATGAAAAGAATTGCTTAAATTTAAAATGCATTTAATTGTCATACCTTTGAATATTATGCTTTGCCTGAAGGCCCACAGGAAAAATCCGGGATAATAGAATAAGTATTGGCCCTGAGGTGTGAACTTCTCCTATTCAGCAGATGATGGCAGGTTAGAACAGAGGTGAGGGATGAACTTGAAATGAAGTTGAAGAGAACTAAGAAGGCCCTGATGCTAGGAGCCACAAGCAAATAATATGATGCATGGCACTTTCGGTTGTAAGGTGACGCCAGCTAGCCATTGAGATGATATGATTATGTTAAGATTTACATTCATATGGAAATTGGACTCCTGCTGTTCACCTTGGCCTGCTACGGGACTCATGTTACGGGACTCCTGGAGAGTTCCCATTGGTTGGGGAAGGATAGTAGGAGGGAATTCTGGGGGAGGTGGGGGGGGCGGTTCCGGTAGACACGCGAGTGGGTGGACCGGTTTTGGCTTGCCGGCACATAGGGAGTATTGGCGGCTTTTTCAAAAATAAAGTTTTGTTCCTGCTTGAGTGGCTCGTGATTCTGTGCCCAGCCAGACTGAGGCACCCTGCGATTAATTTTTAAAGAGAATGTGTTGATGGAAAGAGGGAAGAGGATTTTTATTGCAAAATTTATGCAAATTATATATATATTTTTTTTTTGTGTGTGTGTGTGTGGGGGGGGGGATACCAGGGATTGAACTCAAGGAAACTTGACCAATGAGCCCCATCCCCAGCCCTTTTTTGTATTTTATTTAGAGACAGGTCTCACTGAGTTGCTTAGTGCCTTGCTGTTGCTGAGGCTGGCTTTGAACTTACGATCCTCCTGCCTCAGCCTCCCAAGCCACTGGAATTACAGGCCTGCACCACCACACCTGGTATAGCTAGGCTTTACAAAGCTGATTGTGGAAGTAAAGAAAGGCTCAGAATCACAGGGATGGAATCCATTAGATTATTGGGATGGTTCATACCAAAGGCAATTAGGCCTGAAATTAGGTAGAAGGTGAGACAAAGGAAGAGAAAGAAGTTTTATTGTTTTTCTGAACCACTCACTACAATGCTGATAAAGGAGGCAGGCCAGGCTTAGAGGGCCGGGTAATGAATTGTCTGTTTACTAAACCTCAAGGCCATCTGTGTGAAGTTCAGCAAGCACTGGGGGAAAAAGCTGGAACCCCAAAGAGGATCTGACTAGGAGATGAAGATTAAAACATCATGGGTATAGACGAGATCATCAAGCAAGGAATTTGAACAAGAAAAACTAGATTAAGAGGAGAACATGGAAGAAAGTCCACATTTAGGAATAGGAGGAAGAAGAGAAGGACTTAGCAATGTCCAGGAAAGAAGTGAAACAATGGTGTGGAAGTCAGAGGAGAGGATGACCAAGAATACAATGACACTGTGCAATGTTACAAATTATCTCAGATAATCTGGATGGACCATGAACACAATACAGGTGTTTTTAAGAAGGGAGGCAGAGGGAAAGTTGACAAAGAAGATAGAAGGGGATGTGATGAGCTTAGCAGGAAGATTTGAAGATGCTACATTGTGGGGTTTTTTTTTAAGATATACATGACTGTAGAGTTTATTTTGACCTACACATACATGGGGTGCAACCCATAACAATTTTGATCCCATTCTTATGGCTGAACATGATGTTGAGTCACACCATTGTGTATTTATACATGATCATAGGAAAGTTTTGTCCTTATGTCCCTGTGTCCCATCCCTCTCTCCCCCCAGTTTTTTTTTTCTGGTACTGGGGATTGAACTCAGGGGCACTCGACCACTGAGCCACATCCCCAGCCCTATTTTGCATTTTATTTAGAGATAGGGTCTCACTGAGTGGCTTAGCGCCTCGATTTTGCTGAGGCTGGCTTTGAACTTGCAATCCTCCTGCCTCAGCCTCCCAAGCTGCTGGGATTAGAGACATGTGCCAGCCTTGAGAACTATAAGAGAATAAGTTAGTGTTATTTTAAAATGCCAAGTCTATGGTAACTTTTTACAGTGGCCTTAGGAAACTAATCCAAAAGGGAAGGTGAAAATAAATTTCAGATTATTGAAAAGTAAATAAAATATGAAGCAGTAAAGTTAGACTGTATATACATCATGATCTCAAGAGGGTTAGCTGTAAAAGAATGAGAATATTTTTAATCAGGTTCAAAAAGTTGTGTGTCTGTGTTGTGTGTGTGTTTGGATGTGTGTGACATATTTTAGATTTGAGGATTGTTCACAGATTCAGAAGAAAGAGTCAATGGATAGTAGAACTCTGAAGATGCAAGACCAACAAGACCATGGTTGACAGTTGAAGGCTATGGGAAGGGCGAGAAAATGGTGGCAGGCTAGGAAAAAAGTAGGGGGCAAAAAAGTAGGTCATGCTCCTGAATGAGGAGTACTACAAAACACCTGCCCATCATTTACCTTAGCCCTTATGAGTACATGTCCAAGGGTTATAAACTGACTTTAATGATAGCTTAAGCAAAACATAAGTAGATAGGTGAGGTATAGCGTATGGGAAGGTAGAAAGCATTTCATTGATTTTTAAATAACTCATTATTTTAGGTTTTCCATGTTATGATCCCTCATCACCAGTATTGGTATTAGACTTAACCATGCTTCCACATGAATGAAGAATAATAAAATTCATAAGAACATTGATGCAAGTGGTTAGAATAAAATGCATTAGAATTTTGTTTTGAGTTCTAAGAGTTTTTGGTACCTACAATTTATAATCAGTCATGCTTTAGAAGTGCTCTCTATTCAAAGTGATCATTTAAATCATCATACTCAGTTATAAAGGGTATAACTCCAAGATTTTTAAGAGACAGACATGATTAAGACGCCAAAAGTTGTGTTATTACCAGGGATAATTCTGCTCCAGCAATTTGAAAACTTACTAAACCAAACTATATATCTTTAGCCGGACACCTTTGCATGTTTCAGACAAATCTTAACAAGTTCCTAATTAAGAAAAAAAATCCCTCTCCTCATGTTAAAAAAAAATGTCAGAAGTGTTATTGGGTTATGATGGGGAAAGATTGATGCTTTCAAGAAATTGATGAATTAATATTCTGTTCATTCATATAAATCACTGTTTTAGAGCTGTTCAGGTATTGAGGATGCTATAAAACAAATGGCCTCATGTAACCAACATTTTTTTTTCCTGGGAGTCTGAGAGTATCACTAGGGCTAAATATATGAGAGAAGAGAGCTTCCTTCTTTCTGAATAGCCAGACTCTTCAGTAAAAGAGAAAACAGGCATCTACTATAGCCTCCTGAAGAACAGCGGCCCCAAGATGATTTGGAAAGCTGTCTTTCCCCATACTGAAAACTTGGGAACCAAGAAATCAAAGGGAACATTATATTCAGTACTTCAAGAAAATAGGTGGCCCCTCCCAGCTGTTTCTTGCTGAAATAGATAACAGGTAAAAACCCATATTGAAAAGTAGGAAAACATGACATGAATGTCTTCTAAGTCTATTATGGAGCTGAGAAAAGGAGACAGCCAGTAGGAACAAGATGTGTGTACACGTAGACAAACATTTCCCTGCTTTTAATAAGTAATAAGGGTCTATACCATCTCTGGAAAAATCCAACCAGAAAATAAGCATGTGACAGATAATCTACCAGGAAAGCAGCATTTATGGTGAGAAAAATGGCCAACTTGGTACCACCCTGGATAGGTAAAGGAGGAGTCACAAATGCTGCTGAGAGCTTATCTGGGGACCACCAACTCTTGACAGTACCCATATGTGTGAGGTTTAAAAGGGCAAAAGACGTTAAGAGGCCTAAATGACCCTACATGAAGACCTACCAGATCATATTTTCCTTGAACTTTCAATGCCCACCACTCAAAAAGAATTATCTCATTAGATGGGAACTCAGTTCAGCACAGTTCAACTAACTATAGGGCAGAAGCAATGGACCCTCTATATCTTTCATCTTTTTGTCCTCACCTTCATTCCCCATGCTTAGGATTTTCTTTCATTCAATCACGGATCCAGAAAATATTTATTGATGACCTACCACCTGCTTCACTCTGTGTAGGCACTGGGGACACCATAAGTAGACTAGATAAGGTCCTTGCTTGCCTTCAGGAAGCATATAGGCTGGTGATAGAAGAAAACAATAAACAAATAAATACAGGCCCACATACATACTTTCAAACTAGAAAAAAATACAACACAGTATCAGGGAGGTATAATTTAGTTGTGGGATATCAGGGAAGATGAAGAAATGGGAAGGAGCTAGTGAAGTGAAGAGAAGGGAAGAGGCTTCCAACCAGTGAACAACCTGTGCAGACAGACAGCCTGTGAATGGAAACAGCTGGACACGGTCAATGAACCAAAGATGATCAGTGAGTCCCAAGCATGCTCAGCCAAGACAGGAAGGGCAGGCTGGAGGAGTGTGGGCAACCCAAGGTAATGCTGATAGCCGTAAGCCCACCTCAGACACAAGTGAATCCACTCTCTTAAAGTTAACTTTGAGCCTTCAGAGGGTCCTTATTACTCATAGGATATCTATTATCCTACTGAGTTGTTCAGGTTATTTACTGGTCTCCTGGCTTGGTGCAGCCAATAAAATTCAACAACCCATCATATAACATGATGCTCAATGACTGAATTGAGTCAAAAGTTTAGAATGGGTAGGACTTGGGGGAATGTCAAATTTATTGGAAACATGTTGGACAGCTCACAGAATTTCCAAAATGTTCGGAGACTCAGACTCAAAAAATAAGTAGAAACCACAGAAAAACAGTCTTCTGAGAACACAGTGAAAATCATGCCATCAGAACCCTCTGGTGAGGTCATGGTAGCTCCCACTGTTGGTCCTTGCCACTGAACATGGCCACTGGCACCACAGGTCTGAATGTCCCAGGAAGAAGGATTTGAATTCTGTTTATTCACACCCACGTGAACTCTTTATTTTCTCTGCTTCTTTGACTCACTAACCTCCAATTCAAAGCCTGGCACCACTGCCTTATTTGCTAAGCCCTCTTGCACATATTCCAACTGCCAATAGATAGTACAAAATCAAGTATCAGGAATATGTATCTTAGATAAAGAAAAAGTGCTTGTAGGAACAGGTTAGATCACTTAGGAAGAAACCAAGATAGGAACAGGACAGTATGGGAAGAAATGAGAAAAGAAGTATATTCAAGATCTAAATCTACCAAAGTGAATCTTGTCTTTATATGTATATGTCCACAAGATACTAATTTTAAAACAACTATAAATAAATAGAGGAAAGAGAATCGGGAAGGTAACAGGGTATTACTGGGAATAGAATTACAGCAAATTCTATTCCATGCTTATATCATTATGTCAAAATGAACCCTAATATTATGCATAACTAAAAGGAACTAACTTTAAAGATGCAAAAATAATAATAACCTCACTCCATCTCAACTGTATATGGCATTTAAACTTGAAAATAAGTCACAATTTAAAATGATGTCCTTCATTTGGTAATAAACTTGATTTTAACAAATGAATTTCAAAGTGAATTCTAAGAACACAGTATGATCTGACCCCTCAAGATGGCATTTTCTGTGTGATCTTCCTCACTCCAGAGAAGCTATAATTAGTATACTCATGGGGTTATTAAACTATCTAAAAGTTACAATAGTACAGATAGAAAAATACTGATAGAAATTCATATAAAAATTAATTGAAATACCATAGGTATTGTCTGAATGCTCTTGTGTAGTTAGTGTCCTTAACTGACCTGTGACTCTTTGAGTAATTATCTGCAGATCTTCAAAACTGGTAAGAATTTAATCAAAGGTGAATAAAAAGACATACTACATCTTTTGTGCTAGGAATAAAATAGAGTCTAATACTTTAAGAAAAAAAATGACATGGACATTATGACATTATGATGACCACAAAAAGTGTGCATGATTTAGCCATCACCTCCTTACTTTGCCAAGTAAAAATATTTAAAAGTATAAAAATATATTTTAAATATATTTTAAAGTATTATTCCCAGAAATAATACTTTCACCATTAGAAATATTTATCCCATTTAATTTTTTTTTCTTTAGAAAAAGTTATCTGCATGTCTTCACCTGTTTTGCCCTGCTATAACAGAACACCTGAGACTGGGTAATTTATAATGAACGGAAATTTATTGGCTCACAGTTCTGGAGGCTGAGAAGTCCTATGTGATGAATTTTGTCAGCATCTGGTCTAATGAGAGCCTTCTTGCTACATCCTCACATAGCAGAAAGTGAGAGGGAAAGAGGGTGAGAGAGAAAACCCATCCCCATGAGTCCTTTAAATAATGGCATTAATCTATTCATGAGAACAGCTTTCTCAGGAACTAAGCACTTCCATTAGGCCCCACCTTTCAACCTTTCAATGCTATCACACTGTGATTAAGTTGCCAACAAACATAGTGGGGAGATTTTTTTTTTCTTTTTATGACACGTAATCTATTCAGTCAATTCTTGCTGCTAAAGCATTTTAGTTTTCATGTGTGAATGACAGACTCCATCAGATTCTACAGATATGTTTCAGGAAGCATCGCATTAAATAAAAAGGAGACCCATTATGTGTGACAGGACCCCTAGCACCACTCTGAGTTTAAATTTTCAAAATCAGTCCTGTGGTGTCAACAAATGAAACATTATCTAAGGAAATAAAATTCTTTACAAAGATTTACTTACACCACTACTATGATGGTAGGGCTTTGAAAAGCCCCTAAGTATTCATTTTAGGATAGGATTCCCGAAGTACAAAATATTTCTAGGTTCCCTAAGAACCAAAATGCTGCTGAAAAGGAAGGTCTTTCTCCACCACACACCTGAAATCCCACCAGGACAGGGACCTCCAAATGAACATCAGATATAAGGCTGCTAGATTTAGGAAATAACAAAGGAGAATCCTAAGTTAAATTTGAATTTCAGAAAAATAAAAATTTTACATAAGTATCCCCAACGTGATACTTGGGAAATACTTATAGTGCAAAATGATTCATTGTTTATCTGAAATCCAGATTTCATCTGGGCATTTTATATTTTAATAGGCAACCCCACTCAAGTCAGACCTGAGCATGTAGATCTGCCCTGGGTGATGGTTGCAGAATCACAGACCTCCAAGTTCACCTTGAATAGATCACCATTTTTGTTTATCCTGGGGAATAGGCCCATGGATCAACCAGAATAGTGTTCCAGATGCCAGCGCGTGAAGCTTTCACTAAAGATGGCCTGTTCCCATCCTGGTTCTAACCTGTCTGATGTAGCCATCACCTTCTTCCAGTTATTGACTTTAAATTCTGATGATCTGCTTAGGGTTGCCTTTTTCTAGGTCCATTATCTCCTTTCTGGCAAGAGTAGAGGCTTAAATAGACACCTAAGTCCTTTTACTTCTTCATGATTATTGCCTAGATATAAATAGGACTTCTCAGCTCTACTGACCAAAGTCCCCAGTCTTCAGAGCTCAGACTACTTAGAATTGGTATAAGCTCAGATTTATCACTACTCTGGCCCCTGAAAATTATCCCATCTATCATGAGGTAATTGCTTAAAAAAAACCCAAAGAAGCTTAGAATGATTTTTGAGAGGGATCCCATCTATAGTTAGGTAATTATTTTAAAAAACCCAAAAGTTCAGCATAATCTGACTGAAGGTGATCACTCTAACAGTGAGTACCCCCCAGCCTCACTAATTACATTGCACACACAGCTCCCTCCATAGCAATCGGTGCTCTCTGTACAGCACCTATCACCATTTTAAATATCCAATATTTCACAGATGCATTTTGTTTTTCTATCTTCACTGTAATGTCAACACCACGAGGCAGTCATTTTGCCTGTTTTGTTCAGTAACTAAGGCAATAACCTGGTATAGAAAAGACACTCCAAACCACGTTGTTGGAATGTTACACCTTTCTTCTAGTAGCTGAATTACTAAAGAAGGGGTTATCATCTTGTTATTCTGTGGTAGTTCTGTGTCTTGATTAGTTTGCATAGATATTACGTAATATCTATGCAAATCCAAAGCTGAGGTCTTACCTTCCTCCTCCAGCCAAAGCCTTCTCAAGAAAGTGCATCCCACATCAGACATGAAAAACACACAGCCAGCTTGCTGGTCCCTGTCACCAAAGCTTCCCCATCTAAGTCGGTCTACTTGAACCTCCTTCTAACACTGAAGTCCAGATTAGCCTGCTCATCTTTCTCCTAGCCACATGCCAGTCATAAGAGAGGGGTGCACAGCCTCCTTGTCATCTTGAAATCAAATGGTCAGCACTCTCACAAGGTGGAAAAACATCTCCAACCCGCAAGGGCTCTTATCTGGATATACGTGTTAATAGGTTAACCATTAATGTTAGAATTTAGTCAAGTAGGCAAATTTCTAGAACCTCATACAATTTGCGACTTTCATACCAGAAAAATAAAATGTCATTAAAATAAACACATCCTGACAGACCTTTTTAGGGACTATTACCATCCTACAAACTCATGATAGAGAAAATCATTGATTTTTTTTAACTATCTTATGGATGGGTTTCTATGAGTTCCTTCCAATCAGAAAGGAATTTGACTAAGACACTAATAAACTCATATTGGGAGATTCTAAAAAATAAGTTGTCAGAAAATACTTTTTAAATTTCTAGAAAAAGTCTTTGATATAAAATTTTTAATCAGCAACCTGTGTGTAATCTCTGAAATTTTGACATACTAAGGTGTGTGACAAATTTTCCCAGATCATTAGTACTTTCGGAACCTAGCCTGACCAGGTTCAGCAATCAACCTCAAATGTCCATAGGTATAAACTGTACAGAAACTCATGTGTGAGATTCATGAGAACAGGGTTTTTTCCAAGTTTTATTCACAGCAATTTCCCAATGTCTACAATGAAGTAATCATTCACTAAATATTTGTGGTACAGAATAATACTGCTTTCAGTGGATAGTCACTTTTGCTTACAGGTGATTTCTGATTTCTAAACATTGGAAACTTATTCACCCATCTCCAAGGAAAATCTGAATGAGCCTTGTGTTCCCTAGAAGCATCATTGTCTTAACATAATCATTCTTCTATGTGCATTCCTTGGATTTCTGTAACTGTCAAACAAACTACAAAACTACAAAATAAATTTTGACTAATGTAGAATTATTGGGGAAAAAACTTTTAGTGACATAATTTTTGGTTGACTTTTGCTCTTTTCTCATTGCTTCTACTTAACTCTTCATACAAAATTAAATTAGACAAAGAAAAATAAAAACGGGAATATGTTTACAATATCAAAATAAAAACAATGAAAAATATCTAGAGACAACTTCTACTCCCCCTAGATTTGCCTAAGCGATTGACAATGCAAATTAATATTTTAGCCATGCACAATTTTGCACTCCTGTAATCCCAGTAATTTGGGAGGCTGAAATAGAGTGCAACTTTAAAGCCAGCCTAGGTAACTTAGACAAACCCTGTCTCAAAAGAAAAAGGTCTGGTGATGTGGTTCAGTGGTAGAGTGCTCCTAGGTTCAATTCCCAGTACCACAGAAAAAGAAAGGAAGGGAAGGAGGGAGGGAGGAAGGAAAGAAGAAGAAAGAAAGGAAGGAAGGGAATATTTTTAAATCTTAAAAATTATTGATTATAAATACAGCTTAGATTTCACTTATGAGAGATAAAAATAAATATGACAATAGGAAATATCTACAGTTAAAGGTAATCATCCAACCAAAAATATAATGCTAAAGCTCTCTTACAATGCCTGGAAATACAATGTTGAATTCAACATAACTGGGTTTATCATCAATCCCTAAAATGATTTAGCTACTAAAAGCATACAGCAATCACCACACAAGAGGTATCCTTCAGTATTAACCTTCAGCATAACATTATACCAAGGTTCTAACTCATAATATTGAAATAAACACATTCTAGTGGCATCCTGAAAAATAAAGATGAATTCCATCATCTATCATATTTTCTGGTCAGCCTACAATTTGCCAAGAAAACAAAAAAGTTAAAGGAGCCAGAATTATGACAGTACCTAAATTTGATTACCAGTTTTCTTTGTAAGTAAAATTTCTACCTGGATAAAAGCTGAAATTCAAAACTAAGCCACATAAAACTTACTGCCTAATATACTGAATATTTGTGCATCCGCACTATAGATGAGACATCCAGAAAAACTGAAATGGTAGCCATCAAAATATTGAGTACTTTCTTATGCTTAGAGTAACATCAAAGTCCAGTCATCAAGGTAGCTGCCTTGTTAGCAAATTGTTTGATGAACATTTTTCTGTGGTAATGCAAATGAAAAATTCAAATTTTGCTTTTTCCTATATTTTTTTATACATCCTGATTCAAACATAAAAGATTTTAACATCTCTGGTTATAAACATGATATTCTGAAAGCCATTGAATTTGTTTGATGCTTTTAGATCTTCTATTCTGCTTCATCAAGGTATCTATTTTATAAAGGTGTCTGTTTTATGGAGGATTGCTATGGCCTCTTGGCAGCATCTGATTGATAATTTGGCAAAGAATGTTACATTCTCCCAGAGAACTTACATAGTAGAGTCTGATGGAGAATGTACCACTGCTTTCACAATATCAGTCATTCTAAAATTGTGCTGTCCAGTGACCATTTAAATTTAAATTAATTAAAACTAATGAAATTTAAATTATATGTTCAATTCATGGTTCAGATCCAGATAAAAAGGTTTAAGTATGCTTTACTCTTTCTTTCCCATTGAATACAACTAAAAAACTCAGAAAGAACTCATGGGGCAAATATTTGAAGACTCTGAAAACCAAATAGCAGTAGGCACATTGAGGAAGAACAACAGAACTTGAAATACCAAGGAATCTTTGTGTTGAATTTACCATTTTTCTTGTCCTTCAGCCCATGACTTGAATTCAATGCAGCCCAAAACATAAAAGTGAGCTCTGAGACACAGACATGCTAAACCCCAGGGGAAGTCTGAGGACTGACTATGGACTAGGAAAGGGAAAAAAGTCATTAAATCCCCAAGTTTCTGGATAAAAGTCCAAAAGGGGGATAGCAGAGAATCCAAAATTATGTTTTAATCATAGAAAGGGAGAGATTGGGAAAGTGTCTTCATAAAGTTGTTTATGAACTCCTGGTCCCACCCCTGACCACTGTGTGTGATTCTGATCCTAAGTGGGATACCAAACACTTCAGCAGTTGAAGTAACCTACAGACCATTGCCCAAGGCAGTGGGCACTGACCACAGGGTGCTGGACACACAGGACCTATCCTAACAGGACTCTGAAAACTGAGCTGACGTTAGAAGATAGGTAGGAATTTGTAGCTTGATTCTAACTAGATTAAATGCTAGCTGAGACAAAAATAGCAGTATTTTCCATAGAACTTAAATAAGATCCAGAGGCTCCTAATGTGATGTGTTCAGAATGTCTATTATATCATCAAAAATACCCAATATCTGATGAGCCAAGAAAATGTCAGCTCACATAAGAAAAAAAAAGCCAACAGACAATAATGCCAACATGACACAGTTATTTGATTATCTGACAAAGACCAAAATACTCAACACTAGCAACTATGAATAGTTTATCAAAAAAGTCAAAATAATAAAAAAGAACTCTCAGCAAGAAGATACAAGATATATAAAGAACAAAATGAAAAACAAAATAACTGATAGAAAAAAATACATTGGATGGTGCTACTGACATGTATTCCTCAAGGATCCAGTGATTAAAGGCTTGGTTCCTGAGAACCATGTGGTACCACTGGAACTGGTGGAACCTTTGAGAAGAGAAGCCTAGTGGATGGTCCTTAGGTCACTGGGGGCATGAGATAGTTTGCAGATGACCCTTTGAGAGTTCTCCAGTGATCCCTTGAGTTCTTGATTGTTTTAAAAGAAGCAAGCATGCCTCACCCAGCCTGTTTCTTTCTGCTCCTCTTCAAGATGTGACATCTACACCTACGTGTGATCCCACGGCGGTGTGTTCCCATCCACTGCTCTCACCAGAGGTCAAACACATGGGGCTCACCCGAACTGTGAGCTGAACAAATATCTTCTCTTGATAAGTTAGATGCCTCAGGTATGTATTTGGAGTAGGGCAAAATGGAGATGATAGAGGAAAGACTCCGTGAAGAAAAAGTAGTAGAAATTATCCAATCCAAGTAATAGAGACAGCATAACACAAAATTTAAAAAAATGAATAGAGCTTCAGGCATCAGTGGGATGATATTGATGTTTTATGTCATGTCATCAGAGTGCCAGAAAAAGAAGGGAAAGAGTATGGAATGCAATATATATATATATATATATATATATATATATATATATATATATATATATATATATTTAAGGGAATATGGCCAAAAAGTCTCCAAGTTTGGCTAAAGACATAAACCTTAAATGAAGAACAAACTCCAAACAAGATAAACCCTAAAATTCCATGCCCATACACAATAATCAAGTGGGTAAAAACAATGGGAAAAAAAGTCTTCAAGGCAGCTAGAGGAAAGCAAAACATTAAAAATGATTTCTCATCAGAAATCATGGAGGCCAGATGGAAGTATCTACATATTTTTACACTACTGAATGACTGTGAACTCAGAACTCAACACCTACGTATTCTTTAGACATGACAGTGAAATAGACATTTTCATAGAAATTAATGCTAAGACAACTCTTCTACAGCAGATCTCTAAAAGAATTGCTAAAGCAAACTCTTCCTACTGGAGGGAAATTATAACAGAATAAAAAAAAGAACAGCAACAAAAAATGGCTTATATCATGGTGATAATAACAAACCATTCCCCTCTTAAGTTCTTTAAAATATGTCTGAGTATTGGAAACAAAAATTGTAATCATGACTAATGGGGTTTAAAGTGGAGATATAAAATATAAGATACCTCTAGAACAAAGCGGGTTTTGTTAAGGGGTCCTAAAGGGTGTAAGATTTTTACATTCCAACTGAGGGGGGGCTGGGGTTGTAGCTCAACAGTAAAGCCCTTGCCTTGCACGTGTGAGGCACTGGGTTCAATCCTCAGCACTACGTTAAAAAAAAACAAATAAATAAATAAATGAAACACAACAGAGTAGTAAAATATCATTTGAATTTGATCTGTGAAAAGTTATTTATTAATTTTGTGATCCCTGTTTTTTAGCTATCTTTAAAGAATTACACAAAATTATATTGTAAGAACTCAGAGAAATTAAAATAGAACATTTTAAATATTTTTAATCCAAAGAAGGGCAGAAAGAGGGAATCAGGAAACAAACAAAAAGATATGCTTAAATCCAAACATATCAATAAATGAAGTAAATGTAAATGGTCTAAGCACACTAGTTAAAAGAAACAGATTATCTGAATACATTTTTTAAAAGACCCAATCTAATCTGGATATAATAAGCTCACTTCAAGTATAATCATATTGGTAGGTTACTAACACTAATCAACAAAAAGATGATAGTTATTTAATATTAAAAATAGATTTAAGATAAAAGAAAATTACCAGGGACAAAAAATATATATTACCTATTGCTAAAAGGACCAGTTCACAAGAAGGCATTGCAATCTTAAATATGTATCCATTTTACACTATAGTTTCAAAATACATGAAGCCAAAACTGACAAGACCTAAAAGAGATATACACAAATCCACTGTTATAGAGAATTCGACTCTCTTCTTTCAGTTAATACTAGAACTAGTGAACAGAAACTCATCAAGGATGAAGAAGAATTAAATGATGCCATCATAAACCAGCCGGTTGCAATAGACATCAATAGAATATTCTATCAACAACAACACTGTTTTCAGGTGATTCGAGCTTTTATCAATATAGACTAAGTCCTGGATCATAAAATAAACTGAGGGCATTTTAAAAATTGAAATTATAATCTAGTCTCAGACCGTAATGGAATTATTCTAGGACTCAATAATATGTATCTAAAATTACCTTTCATTCAATACTCTCCTCTTTCACCCCTGACAATAGATATCACTGGTCACTCCTGGCACTGAGATAAGAATCATCTTCAAAGCATTTAGGTACAACATTCTAGGCCACCAGTTCACCTGGTCACAGTTGGCACTAATGAGGAAATGAAATTGCATATACTACTTTCCAAAATACACTAAAATGAATTAGTATTCTGTTTGGTCAATTGGGCAAGCACACATTTACTGTATTTACCTTTATATTGTCATTTCTAAATCTTCTTAGACTAAAAACACTTAACTTTTATTGATAATTCAGCATGGCAAAGGGAAAGATTATAACTCCAATTATTCTTTCATTAGCTTATTCAAAAAAATCTCATTAACTTGAAAGTGACAGTGTGATTAAAAGTGTGCAGACAACAGAAGAGATATAATATTGAGTATCAAATCTACTTGCCTTTATGTAGTTGCATCTAAAACAGTATTTTTTAGTTTTGAGGGGGTTCAAGATTTTGGACCCTTAAATTTGATTTTTTTTTTCAATTTGAAAATGCGATTTTTAAAAAGTAACAACTATATCAAAGATGAACCAAATCAAACACAGAGTCCATCCACCAGTTTACAATTAATTTACAGGAAATACAGGGATAGAAGAATTAGAAATTAAATTTTCATATCAGAGAGAAGACATCTCAATCCATATAATAGGATATTCTAGAAAACAAACCAGTTTCTCTAATAATTTAATAACATAAAAAGAGGAAGGTTGATCATTATAAATAAGAGACTTTATATATTTCCTAAAGAATGAACTTTGCTTAAATCTTAAATAGGATAATTGAGATTATAATAATCCAACTATAATGCAACCTATGTAAGACAATTGGGGAGATTTGATTTATGGCCTGAGAATTACATGAGGTGAAGGAATCACTGTTCAATTTGGTACTTGTAGTAAGGTGGTGGGCATTTAAGGAAAAAACTGGCCGTTGGAGGTATATGCTTAAAATTTACAAATGACATGATATCAGGAATTTGCTTTAAAATACTACTCCATCCTCAAAGAAAAGAAAAAGGAAAAAAAAAAGGCAAATCGTGAAGAGCAGTGAAATAAAAGTTACAAATGGCTGCAGGGGAATATGTGTTTTCTTTGTATATTTATCTGCTCATTTGTTATAGTCTACACAAAAGGGGGGCTTTTAAAAAAAAGTCCTTAAAATCTAAATAAATGAGTTCTGAAAATTAGAAATAACTTTTAAAAAATGTACCAAAATTAGAATAGGAGACAGCATTTTATTCCTGTTATTAGCTTCTCATGTCTGTTTCAGAAAATAAAGTTACTGGATTCCAAATGAGCAAATCTGGCCCAGGTGGGCTGACTTCAGGAGGCACTGTCGGGAGGGTCATGTGAGGACACAGAGGAATCTGAAGGTGCTGCCTAGGCGAGATCCATTTTTCTTTATGCCTCATGCCTAAGAAGCCAAAAAAAGAAAATTCATTTGTCATTAGGCATAAGCAAAAAAACCAAAACTTTCCAGACTGATCATTAGAGCTTCCCACACATCCAAAATAGCCCTGGCTGGACAGTGATATTCCTCTGAAAAGCAATTTTTCAAGCTAATGCCACAGTTTTCTGCTAATATGTCAATCACAGAATCAGGATAAAGACAAACACATGTGCAAAGAACTGCACATGTCCAACATGCAAATCATGACTATGGGGAATGCCTGCAGACCATTAGCTGGTCTTAACCAGATCTTTGGGAAGACTCGTTATTTCCATTTTGACTGCCTTAGGAAAGAGGTCATATTAGAGACAGAAAGCATATTAGAGAGCTTTACAAAATCATCGTTTGAGAAGCTGCTCTTCTGTACTGTGGAAAACTTGACAAAACTCTGATTTTTCATTTTGATTCCTTTTTGTTTGGGTTGGTACACAGCTGCCGTTTCAGAACCAGTGAAGTCCTCAGCAGCCCACCACAGCCCTTCTCCAAGCACAGGGGGCATTTTTCACTTAAACTTAACTTTTTTTCTGTTGTAAGAATTTAAATTCCATCAGGGACTGATAGACACACACTGCCCCCATCAGGTCGAATTATTCTGCAAAATTAGATTATCTGGGAAGAAGAAGAATGAACTGAATGCAGCAAGATGCACAGAAAAGCAGATGTATTGCAAACCTCTGGATCCCACCTGGACCTAAAGAAGCTCATTTTAAATGAATCATTTGTTAAATAGATTGCTATTTAGATATTCAGTTCTCAGCATTGTATCTTTAATTCTGGTACCAGGTACCAGATTGTCTTATACCTCCATTCCCAATTTAGGAAAATAACCTGAGGAAAAAAAACACCATTTAGGGTCTCTTCTTATTCAGTTTTTTAATTTATTTTTTGATTTTTTTTTGGAGGTGGGAGGAGGTAGAGGGTTAGGGGATTTAGCCCAGAGGCACTTAAGCACTGACCCATATCCCCAGCCCTCCCACTTTTTTTTTTTTTTTTGAGACAAGTTTTCATTAACTTGCTTAGGGCCTTGCTAAATTGCTGAAGCTGGCCTTGAACTTGTGATCCTCCTGCCTCAGCTCAGTTCTTTAGTTCTTAACGAAATTAAGTGAATTTGGAACCATTACAGGTTCCAAAAGAGAATCTCTCCATTGCACAGTGTCAGTGTATCTCATTTAGCTTTTTAAAGAAAAAGCTAAATGCTTCATTATTTTATTTCTTTAAATTGTCTTTGAAAAATCTGGATTCTATGAATAAGTCATGTCAAATGAGGCAAAGATTTTGATGATGCTGATCATGAAATTTGCTTAATAGGAATACACACACACACACACACACACACACACACACACTAGCAGGCGGGGAAAGAAAGCAGTAAAATAACAGTAAATGTTATTTTAATCTTTGGAAGTGCCTATCTATGTATAGCAACAGGCCAATCCTGTATGAATCCATGCTCAATATGAGCTAAACTGCCTATGACCTTGTTATAGATTTTAAAAATTCTTGTAAAAAAATAAAACAAAAAAAGTCCTGGATAGATAACAGAAATCTCCACATCAATTGATTTTCTTAACAAGATATTAAGTCTATAACCCAATCTAACTGGGAGTGGTATCATTTTAAACTTAGTAAGCTGCATAGAGGTAGATAGTCTCTGAAGCAAAAGTACATAAAATAGGTAAATTGTAATGGGAGGAAGAGGGCGAGAGGAGCAGTGTAGTTTGGCAGCCCCACAGTGACACTTTCTCTTGCCTGGAATGATCTACCTGGAGAATTCCAAAAGCATTTCTCAAACGGTAACTCAAAGGTCAAATCTTTGTGCATTTTCCTTCTGTTAAAATGGCACTTACCTATAATTTACTTTTAGAGACTCTTCTCAAGTAAGACATGCCTAAGAAAAGCACATAATTTTAATCATCCAGTGAATTTTCACAAAATGAAATCATAGCCAGCACCCAATCAAGACTTAAACCTCTGATCAGCCACACCTCAAAAGCACTGCCACTCCAAAGATAACCACCACCCCGATATCTAACACAAGAGGTTAGTTTCACCTTTTGTTTGAATTCTATTTAAATGGAATCATATGCTAGGTTGTGTTTATGTAGCTGACATTTTTTTTCCACTCAATACTCTATTTAAAAGATACATCCATATTACTACAGATAGCAAGAGTCCAGAACCTCTCCCTGTTGTGCACTACACAGTTGAATGACTATACTCTAGTCTTACTTACCCCTTCTATTTTTTGATGGACATTGGATGGTTTCCAATTTGAAGTTATTAGGAATAGTGCTGCCATGAATAGTCCAAAGCAAGTCTCCTGGCAAACATATGTTCATATTACAATTCATCACATATGTAAGAGGAAAACTGCGGGACAGAAGAACATGAAAATCCAAACTTAGCTTCTAGTCTTTTTAGGAAATGATGCGAGTTTATTCCAACCAGCAGAGATCAAGAGTTCCAGTTGCTTCTGTTTGTCAACACTTGATGTTCTTCATTTTCTTTTTACTGATCCTCTATGCGCAGAGTGATATGTCATCATAATTTTAGTTTGGATTTGGAGGATGATTAGTGAGGCAAGGCACTTTTCATATGTAGAATGGCAATTTTAAATTCCTTTTATGAGACATGCCATTCAAATCTCTTTATTCATCTATTTTTTTTGTCTTGTAAAATTTCTTTATATTCAGGATACAAGTCTTGTCATTACAAATATTTATTTGTATCAACTACAAATACCATGTCCTTTTTGGTGTTATTTTTGTGTGTGTATATAAGAGATACCTTTTTAAAATGTTTTTGTTTTAATTAGTTATACATGACAGAAGAAAGCATTTATGCACTTTGATATATCATAAATAGATGGGATATAATTTCTTATTTTTCTGAGTATACATTTGCAGAATCATATTGGTCATGTAGTCACATATATACATAAAGTAATGTCTGTTTCATTCTACTCTCTTTCCTATCTCCACATCCTCTCCTCTTCCCTCCCATCACTTCCCTCTACCTAATCTAAGGTAATGCTATCCTTCCCTAGTGCCCACCACCTTATTGTGAATTAGCATCCATGTATTAGAGAAAGCACTCATCCTTTGGTTTTGTGGGATTGGCTTATTTCGCTTAGCATGATATTCTCCAACTCCAACCATTTACTGGCAAATGCCATAATTTTACTCTTCCTTAAAGCTGAGTAATATCCCATTGGGTATATATACCACATTTTCCTTATCCATTCATCTATTGAGGGACACCTAGGTTGGTTCCATAGTCTAGCTATTGTAAACTGAGCTGCTGTAAACATTGATGTGGCTGTGTCACTACAGTATGCTGATTTTTTGATACCTTATTTTAAAATGTACTTCATCATGCTTTTCCTTTACTATTAATGCTTTTGATGCTCTGCATAAGAAAGTGTTGCCTACTCCAGGGACATAAAGAAATTTTATACAATTTATTCAAGAACTTTCAAAGTTATAGCTTTGAAACTTAACATCGCCGCTATCTGACATGAAGTGTGTTTATGTTGTGTGGTGATTGCCAATATTTTTTTCATTTCACCCAATTAATGCAACACCTTTAATGGAGGAGGCCATCCTTTCTCCAAATATGCTTTCATGGAAAATCAGGAAATCAAGTAGCTATCTATGTTTCTGTTTCTGGATCCTATTCTGTTTCACTGTGCTATTTGCCTGTCCTTCTACCAATATCCTACTGACTTATTTACTTTAGCTTTATAAAACATTTTAATATCTAGTAGTTTAAATTTTTTGTCCTTCTTCAAGATTGTTTTTGCTGTTCCTGGTCCTTTCTACATTTCTACATTTCTTATATTCCTGCTCCTTATATTTCTGTAATCTAACTATATTACAGAAAAACAGGGTACCTTATTAAGGACACATAACACACACACACATACACACACACACAAACCTAAATAAATAAATAAATACAATGAAGGTTTCTTTAGCACACAAACCTCCTATCAAGAACCACTCTCCAACACACACAAGCACAAATACACACACACCCTGAAGCAAAACCTCTCAAGGCCTTAGAAAGTGACCAGAACATACAAGGACCAATATCCCAGAAAGAAAGAAAAACATTGAAGTGAACTTCTGGCATTTTACTGCTGCTTTTCTTCTTTAAGTATTTATTTGTTTAAAAGGTACATGGGCCAAAAGCTGTCGGTGCCCTTCCAGAAAAAAAAAAAAAAAAAAAAAAAAAAACAAGATAGGGATTTAAAAAGCTAAGAAAACATTTGGCAGTCTCATGGAGATGGGAAGGTAAAAATTGGAATGTGGATCCCATCAAAGTGGATGACTCTGGTTACCATCGCAGGTTTTCAGTTAGGATCCCTAGGACTATACCACGGGACTAAAGGCAAACTGGAATTGACTAGACCTTAAAACTTAAGACACAGTCTCCAATCAACTTTTCCTTGCTTAGAACAAGTTGTTTTTTCTCTATTTATATTGCTGGCCAGAAAGGAACTGAACAGACATTTCACAGAAGAAGAAATATGAATGGTCAACAAATATATGAAAAAAAATGCTCAACATCACTAGCAATTAGAGAAATGCAAATTAAAACCACACTGAGATTCCATCTCACTCCAGTCACAATGGCAATTATTGAGAATACAAGTAATAATAAATGTTGGCAAGGATGTGGGGGGAAAGGCACACTCATACACTGCTGGTAGGACTACAAATTGGTACAAATACTATGGAAAGCAGTATGAATATTCCTCAGAACACTTGGAATGGAACCTCCATTTGACCCACTTATCCCACTCCTCAGCATATACCCAAAGGACTTAAAAACAGCATACTATAGTGACAGAGCCACAACAGCCAAACTATGAAACCAACCTAGGTGCCCTTCGACAGATGAATGGATAAAGAAAATGTGGTATATATATATATATATATATATATATATATACACACACACACAATGGAATATTACTCAGCCATAAAGAGAAATGAGCATTTGCCAGTAAAAGGCTGGAACTGGAGACTATCTTGCTAAGGGAAATTAGCCAATTCCAAAGAACCCAAAGACCTAATATTCTCTCTGATACAAAGATGCCAACACACAATAAGGGCAATGGGATGGGGGTGGAAGAATAAAAGTTCATTGGATTAGACAAACTGGAATGAAGGGAACGGAGGGGGATTGGAAAGGAAAGACAGTAGAATGAGTCGAACACAACCTTCCTATGTTCATATATGAATACACAACCAATGTAACACCACATCATGTTCAACCATAAGAATGGGATTCTAATTAGAATAAGTTATACTCCATGTATGTATAATATGTCAAAATATATTCTACTGTAACTTATATCTAAAAAGAACAAATAAAATAATTAATTGCTTGCCAGAAACTAAAGTTTCCTGCAAATACTTTACAAGTTTTATACACAGTAACCCTCATTAATCAAAAATTAACAAGCATACAAAGAAAACCAAAGTGAAGAGAAAAAATAGACATATTTATAGGTAATAAAATGTTGGAGTTATCAAAAATAGATATTAACACAACAGTTAATAAGCAAGATGGCTATGTTAGTTGGGTTTTCATTGATGTGAGAAAAATGCCCAATAAGAACAAGGCAAAGCTTATTCGGACTCATGGTTTCAGAAATTCAGTTCATAGTCAGCCATCTTAATTGCTCTGAGACAACAATGAGGCAGAACATCATGGCAGAGGAAAGTGGTTCACCTCATGGTAGCCAAGAAGCAGAAAGAGAATGCAAAGAGCCAGAGATAAAACGCAAAGCCAAAAAAACACACCACAAGTGACTTAACTTCCTCCATCTATGCCCCCACCACCCAGTTAATTCATTCAATTATTAATGCATTAAATTGATCAATAATGGATTAATCCACTGATCACCTCATCGGAGGGCTGAACCCTTTAATTAGGTTACAATTCTCGTAACCTAATCATTTCAACTCCTGCATTAACACAGGAGCTTTGGGGAGATACCTCATTGTCAAACCATAACAATTTCAATATAGGAGTTCTCAACCCTCAATCCCCTATAAAAATGCCAATTTAACAACCATTCAAGGAAGAAAACATCTTTATAAGAACTCCCTAATTTAAATGAGAGGTTACAGCACCCTAGGAGAGCACAGAAATGAGACAAGATACATTGAAAAGTATAAATGCAATTTTACTTTGCTGTGTCACCCCTCCCCCAAGCTGGCACAACACAGCACGAAGAAAGATCCCCACAGCCTGAAAGTTTTACTGAGAGAAAAATAGAGTGTAAAGTGCTATGTTTGGGATATGGCATGTCCCTCATGAGATCATGTGTTGGAAGATTGATCCTCAATATGGTTGGGGTACTAATATCTTTAAGAGGTGGATGTGGTAGAAGGTGACATCACTCTTGAAAGCAATTAAAGCTAGCTTTATGGAGTGAATTAGTTCTTAACAAAGTGGATTGTTATAAGTGAATAAGCCTTATCCCTGAATCTCTCTGGTTTCCTGTCTCAGCATGTGATCTCTCCTTCTAGCACATGCTCCCACCAGATGTCATCAGCCATATTGAAGCAGCCAAGGGGCCCTCATCAGAGATTAAACAAATGAAGCAATGTGATCTTCAACTTTTATCCTCCAAAACTGTGACCTTTTTTCTTTGTACAGTACCCAGCTCAGGTTATAACAATAGAAAATGGACTCATATGAAATTGTCATTTAAATTCAAGTTTTGGAGGACTTTATCTTTAGGGGATGCTACCTGAAAGGCTTGCTTCTATTGTGCCTCACCCAGAACACTGAGGGTACTGACATGACCAGATTACCTGAGAGTAATGAAAAACAAAGTAGAGGTAGGAGTTGTCAACATACACTGCCAGATCTCATATCTCAGCTCTCAGTCCACAGTCCCTGACACAAAGCCTGCCTTCCCACCTATAGACTTAAGCACCATGACCACCCACAGACTTTATTGACCTGCAGGCCACCTAGAATCACCTGGCAAGGCTGACTTGTGAAGGACTTTCCCTATCAAAGCCAGTCTATAAAGACTGAAGAGATAAGTGCTTCCTTAAATGTGCAGAAATCAGCATTAAGGATCCAAAGATTACAAAGAATAAGGAAAACATGGCACCACCAATAGAACAAAATTAAGCTTCAGAGCTGGGTGCAGTGGTTCATGGCTGTAATCTCAGCAGCACCAGAGGCTGAGGCAGGAGGATGGCAAGTTCAAAGCCAGCATCAGCAACTTATTAAGGTCGTAAGCAATTTAGCAAGCAGGATTATCTCAAAAAGGGACTGGGGATGTGGCTCAGTGGTTAAGTGCCCCTGGGTTCAATCCCTGGTATATATATTAAAAAAAAAAACCCTCTAGTTATGAACCCTAAAGAAAGAGAAACCTAGAACTACCTAACAAAGAATTCAGGCTGGGCTGTAGCTCAGCTGTAGCACATTTGCCTAATAAGTAGTAGGACTTGATTCTGATCCCCAGCACTGAAAAAAAAAAAAAATGATGTTACATGATTTTGAAAAACAGAAAAGAATCCCAAAACACCTCTTCAATAGACTGCAAGAGAACAGAGACAACTAAACAAAATTAGGAAAATTACATGAACAAAATGAGAGATTGTAACAAAGGAGTAGAAACCACAAAAAAAAAAAAAAATCAACACACCTCTAAAGCTGAAGAGCACAATGACTAAGATATAAAATGAAATAGAGAATTTCAACAACAGACTTGAGCAGGCAAAAAGAACCTCTGGACTCAAAAACAGATGGTTTGAAATCATACAGACAGAGAGGCAAAAAGCAAAAGAAATGAAAAAGAGTGAAGAAAGCCTGTAGGGCTATGGAACAACATCAAGTAAGCCAGTCTAGGTACTGTGGGACTTCCAGAAGAAGGGAGAAAAAGGAATAGAAAGTTTATTAAAACACAAAATGATTGAAAACTTTTGAAATCTGGGAAGGGAAATGGACATCTAGATTCGTGAATCTCAAAGGCTACCAAATAGGTTACATCAAATGAGGGCTATATTATAATGAAGTTGCCAGAAGTTGAAAACAAAGAACTCTGAGAGCAACAAGAGAACAGAAAGGGCACCTTCAAAATACTATCAGTGGATTCTCAGTAGATACCTTGAAGGCCAGAAGGGTAGGATGATATATTCAAAAGACTGAAATAATAAAAAATAGCAATTAAGAATACTATACCTAAGCCAGGTGGGTGGCACCCTGTAATCCCTCCTGGCCTGTAACCCCAGTGGCTCAGGAGGCTGAGGCAGGAGAATCCTGAGTGTCATGGTTTAGATGTGGTGTCTCCCAGAAGCTCACGTGTGAGACAATGCAAAAAGGTTTGGATGAGAAGTGACTGTGCTATAGTCTTAATCTAATCATGGAATTGATTCCTGATGGGATTAACCGAGTGGTGATTGAAGTTGTAGGGTGTGACTGAAGGAGGTGGGAATTGGGGCATGACTTCAGGGGGCATATATTTTGTATCTGGAGAGTGGAGTCTCTCTCTGCTTTCTGATCAACATGTGAGCTGCTTCCCTCTGCCACACTCTTCTGCCATGATGTTCTGCCTCACCTGAAGCCCCAAGGAATGAAGCCTGCCTTCTATGGACTTAGACCTTGGAAACCATGAGCACCTCAAATAAACTTTTCCTTCTCTACAATTGTTCTGGTTGGATCAAAACAGCAAAAAAAAAAAAAAAAAAAAAATGACTAAAAAGCAAGTTCAAAGCCAGCCTCAGCAAAAGTGAGCAACTCATTGAGAACCTATCTCTAAATAACATCCAAAATAGGGCTGGGGATGTGGCTCCGATGGTGGTTGAGTGTCCCTGATTTCAATCCCCAGTACCCACCATCCCCAAAAAGAATACTATACCTGGCAAAACTGTCTCTTTCAAAAATGAAACCTATTTTCCCATACAAATAAAAACCGAAGTAGCTAATCACCACTAGATCAGTCTTACATGAAGTACAAAAGGGACTTATTCAAATTGAAATAAAAAACACTGAACAGCAACACACTAAAACATATGAAAGTATAAATCTCACTGGTAAAAGTATAGAAAAATAAGCAATACTGTAATCTGTAATGTAGTACACAAACCACTTTTAATCCTAGAGTAAAAGGTACAAGACAAGGCTACCTCTCCCCCTGGGGCTGGCCTGCATTTTCCTTTGAATGTATATTTTTTTATCCTGAAAGTTTTCTCTCTGTTGAGACAGCCCACAATCTCTCCTAAATGTGCATCTGCTTCCCCAAATAAATCTGTGTTTCTGAAAGGAAAAAAAAAATATTAAGAATAACTATAATCACAAAAATGTCTTCATAACATAAAAAGAAGTAAATTCTGGAATCAATAATATGAAATAAGAGGGAGAAGTAAATTTTTGCCATACTGGTCAAGTAGAATACACGAAATGTGTGTAGCTTTTTGTGTGTCAATTATATCTCACTACAGTGTAGCTTAAAAAATAAAAATAAATAACTACTAGCATATTTTCAGTATTATTGTTACATATTGCCTCAATATAAACAGAAATGGAGAATGGAGAATTATTAAAATATCAAATTGAAATTCTAGAAGCAAAAAAATAAAATTTAGACTAAAGAACAGATTGGACTCAGAGGACAAATGCAGCACTAATAAAGTGGAAGATAAGTCAGTATAAAAAGTGCTCCTTGAAGCACCGAAAAAAAGTACATACACAGAGCACTATCGTGTATGTAAAGGTTTCGGAACCACCGTCCAACAGAGGTAGTGAAGCACACTAGACCAGCTAGCTTCTCCGGGGCTGAGCGAGATGATGAGTGTCATGAACCGGCTGCCACCCAGCCTGGCCAAGAATCACAAGGAGTCGGGAGTTGAGTCAACCATGAAGGTGCAGCAATCTCAACTTTATTGTGTCAGGAGCAAGGTTATATAGTTATAGAAGGAGGGAGTAAGAAGAGACAGTAGTGAGAACCAATAGGGGGCAGTTATATCACTACCACTAAGGGCCTAGGCAGATTTCAGATTAAACCATTAGGCGGGGCTAAAGTCAAAAGCCCGAGCACCAATCCAGCCAGGTCACGTATTCGGAAATGCTCTGGAAGAACCCATGAAGCCACCTCAGCCAACACCCAGTAATGGCCGCAGTCCCAAGGGAGGTAAAAGATTCCCAACAGCTCCCCCTTTTTTGTTTTAAAATGGGATTAACTATGCAAGGCCCCTGTCTTAGGTTGTCCCCTTCAGGGGATCTTACCCGTCATTGAGTACCTTGCAGTTTCTTTGACCCCCTAAGAGTGAACCATCCCCAGGCCTGTCTTAGGTTGTCTCTGCTCCAGAGATCTTACCCGTCATGGGCTCATGGAGGAACAGTCAGGGGGGGAGTTAGGATCATGACCGCATCACAGGGCATTCATCATATGGGTAGTCAACCTGGGTGAGCCTCTGGTACTGGATTTGGACATTCATAAGCTGGATTGATTCTAGTCTGCTTTGAATAAATTGAATAGCCTTATTAACAATACAGGGTCCGAAGGTAAAGAGTAGAAGTAATAAGAGAATAGGGCCAAAAAAAGGTAGAAGGTAAGGTAGCTATCCATGCAGCCCTGTCCAGAGGAAGTTGGCTTGTAATTCCTTTCTCTACTTTTCGAGATCTTCTTGCAGCTGTCTTACTTTGTTCTTGACTATTCCCGAACGGTTTGCATAAAAGCAACATTCTTCCTGTAAGAAAAGACATAATCCTCCCTTCTCGGCAGTCAGGAGGTCAAGTCCCCTGCGATTTTGTAAAACCACTGCAGCTAGGGAGTCCAACTGTGCTTGGAGGTCTAAGATAGTACCTGCCACAGCTTGTAAGTCATCAATCATTTGTTGGGATAGGGCCTTATAATAATGTAAAGAGGTCCCCAATTCTGCCATGCCAGTACCAGCCCCGGCAGCTACTCCAAGGCTTAAGATCAGCGGAAGTGCTTGGATGGCTCTTTTAACTTTTCCTATACGTTCTAATGCAGGGATAGGAAGGCTCTGATTATTGGGGACCACCCCAATATCAGGCAATATAATGGCAGGGGCACAAAGCCCAGTCCAGTTTTTTGGGAGAAAACTAAATGCGTCTCCCCCACAAATAAAGACAGTCCCATTAGGAGGGCAACAGTGGAAGCCATTGATTGAAATATTATTTTGACAAAAAGAGTAATGTATTTGGCCCACATCTCTTTTGGTGGAATTATCAGGAAAGGGCTCAGACTTAAAACTAGGGCCTCTAGGAGAAAAAGGATTGAAATAGACACCAGACCTCGGGGGCAGGAGTGGGCATTGGGTTCCAGTCTGTGAGGAATTAATAAGAATGGCATTGGCCTGTAATGGACCTGGTTTTAAGCAAAGCCAACAATCTTTATCTGCGTAATTAACCCCAGGAACAGCAAAACCAATATTGTAGAATTCATCTAGGGTCCTGAAAAAGAGAAGAGAGAAGGATATCCTCAGAAAGTGGGGGGCCTTCTGGGTCCTCATCAATATCATCGGGGTCCCCTTCCATAGGGGGACAATATTTGAGGTCCCTCGCAGGGACCCAAATGGGTTTATTTTCATCAGTGGGAAAAACGCAGCTGAATCCCCTTCCAGCTGTAATGAGGGGATCTGGACCCCTCCATTCTCCACTGAGAGGATCTCTCCATCGGACTTGGATTGTCCGATATGGGACAGTTGTCGCCCAATGTTTTTGGAAAGGTGAGAAATGTTCACCTTTGGCCAAATTTAAAATATTGAGAGGAAACAGGGCCATCTTTAACTGATCATGGGAGGGAGGCGTGTTCCCCCTTTTTGTTTTATTAGTTGGGATTTTAGAAGATGATTATGTTTTTCCACTATTGCTTGTCCTCTGGGATTAGAGGGATCCGGGTGGTATGGGTAATTTGCCACTGTTTGAGGAATTCGCCAAAGGCAGTTTTGATAGCAAAACATTATAAAAACTGACTTATGGCATGTTTGGATTTTTCTCCTGCATGGGCAGTGGCCCAAGATGCACGAGAAAAGGTATCTACTGTTAAGAAGATGTATTTAAGCTTTCCGAAGGAGGGAAAATGTGTGACATCAGTCTGCCAGAGGTTATTAGGCCTCAGACTCCAAGGATTCACGCCACCGGTCTGAAGTGGGGGGACCTGCAAGATGGGGCATGATGATGTTAAGGTAATTGTGTCAAATAGCATGACTTAAGCAGCATGTAAAGAAAAATGAACTCAGATTTCTCTAAAATCAAGCCAAATATTCAGCAAGTATAATAATCCACAATCAAAATTTAAAAACAACATAAATTGTCCTGCACATTAGAGTAAAACTGCTAATATCTAAAGATGAAATCATACATGTGGAAGTCAGAAGAAAAATACACACTAAACAAAAACATGGCTGATACCCCATTACTAAAGAGAAAGGAAGGAAATGTGTAACTAATGACAGAATGTCTTTAAAGTTCTGAAAGAATGTGACTGTCAACTTATATATCCCCAAAACAAGGCACAATAAGGTTGTTTCCTGATGTGACAGAGTGGTCTGAACTACACCTTACAATAGAATGCTTCACAGAGTCCGTGGCTGTAGATGGTAACATTTGTGTGAATGAAGGTCACTGTAGACCTTTTGAAAGGTTAACAAACCCCTGTTGGGGAAGTAAAGCTTTTAAAAGAACAATTATGCCTGTAGGCTAATTGGATGTGTGTCAGGGACCATTGATCTGGGATTCATGGATGTCTCATCAGCCTCCAATATATTGCACATAATTTCTAAGCCCTAGAGTATAAAGTAAACTCCAGCACAAATACAGTCCTCCCCAGTCCAACAAATGTTGGCGCAGACCTTTGTTCTTGTTTCACTGAACTGAGTTCACAAATATAATTGCCAAAAGGGCCTTTGATTCATTTTCGAGTTAATCCCACATATATCATATTTTGGTTCAGAATGAATTATTTTTAAAACATGCATTCAAATATACCATGTGTTACAATATCAATATCTTTCTGTAAATTATGTATTTAAAATCATCAAATAGCTTATTTTTACAATGCTTATATTTTGTTCCTATATAGCAAGAGGAAAAAGTTTCAGCACACCGTTTGTAAGGGTTTCTCCACAAATAAGATGTTAAAGGAATGAAATATCCTTTTCTCAACCAGACAAGACAAATAAAATAAAATCATCATAATATTGTCCCTACTAACATTGCTTACTGAAGTGTTGGTAAGATTTTTGTATTCTAGGTAAGAATTTTGATCAGATGCCTGCCAAATTACAGATTTATGAAAAATCATCTTGTAGTGAATTTGCATATCATAATTGTGTGCCTATCATTAAACTGTTATATTTCAATGTCAACAGCCCATATGTTTCTTGACTCTACCCAATGGTCAATTATGGGTATGGGTATGAATTAAACAGCATATGGTTAAGAATAAAAAATGAATGAGCAATCTTCTAAGCAACTGAGCCATTATTAGTATGTTCATCTGATCTCCACTAATTTCCCCACATGTTCAGTGTAAGGTCCTTGTTTAGCATCTAGATGGCCATCTTAAGTGACAGCCGACATTTTAAGAAAAATTTTGTTTTCCCACCCAAGGGCCTTTCTGAGAAAGGCTCACCACTCCCTCATACAACCCCACCCTCAACTTCCCACATTAGGACTCACCCAGCTCTAATCCCTGAGGCTCCCCCATAAAAGTCTTGAACCCCAAGCCTGTGTTGCCTCTCTCTCCTATAGAGAGATGACCTTTATTTGTCAGCTCTGACAAATAAACTCTCCTGTCTCTGCCTGGTCTCCATCTTTCATTTCTCACTCATCCGTCCTCCAGGTTGGTTCCTCACTTTACTTTCAATCAGTAGATAGAAAATAGGTGGCTTTCAAACTGACCCACAAAAGAGAAAACATTCACATAATTAGTTTATTGAATCACGTGAGTCATTCCATTAACCCCACGTAGAACCCCCTAGCGATGTATTAACCACGGTCAGGAAACACTGCCCGGAACTACAACAAGCTCAAGTGCACTTGTTCTACTTCCGTTCCTCCCTGCAAAGTCCATTCTACATGACACAACCAGCCACACTCAGATCTTAAAGCTCACCTCTGCTCACATCACTCTGTTCACCAGAAACTTCAATGGCTTTTTACTCTTGGGCCTTTCTTCTACGTTTCATTCAGGATAAATCTGTGCCACAGCTTAATGGAGCTACTCGTGTTTTCTTGTAGAGAAATATTTAAGTGCATTTTTTTCCTCAAAGACCAATGTTTTGATTCATTGGTAAAATTATGAACTGTGTACAAAATATGTATCTTCAATATTAATAAAGCAAAACTGAAAGAATTCAAAGGACAGACAGAAAAATTCACTATCATTGAGGACATTTTTACATACCACCATCAGTATTCAATAGGAAAGCAGACGGAGTTAGCAAGGACATGGAGAATAGAATACCATGTTTTAAAAATTATCCTGATTGACACTGAGTATGGTTTCCAACAACTTTGGAATAGACAGTCTTTTCAAGTGCATGAAGACCATTTACCTAAATTGACTATATTCCATTTGTGATATTATGAGATATTTGTCCACAGTTCCTGGCTCAGAACACCCCTAGGTTTTGTTATTTCCTAAATGCCTAGAACAATAATCAGACCTTTTTAAAAAGTATTTGGTTGTCTGTCTTGGAGTAGCTAAAGGTGACGGTAATGTTGAAGTGCTTTGGCCCTGAAAGCAGACCTCGGAGTGTAAAACTGCGCTCTCCTCTTCTCTGACTCCCTCCTGTGATCCTTTCCCCGTCTTCTTTTTCCCCCAAGGCAGGACATAGAAAATATTGTTTCTCTCCCTCGATGAGAGTAAATAGAAAATAAAAATACAAACTTCCCTCACCTTCCTGTCTTGGAACTAGCCATAAAGAAATTCTCTGGCCTATCTCGTCTGATCCTAAGCCCTCTATTTCAGAAAAGGTCCTTCCCCTTATGTGAAAGGAAGGACTATGAGAGAGGCCAAGAGGAATCTGGAGAAGCCTTGATGGATTGCCCTAGTCCATTAGCATTCGACCGTAACCTTGTGTCCAATTACATTTCTACAGTTGTCCAAGCTTCAATCATGCATGTGCAGTAAAGTCTCCATAAAACCCCAAAGGACAGGGCTCTGAGAGCCTCTGGACCGTGAAATATGTGGAGGCTCACGGGAAAGTGAATACAAATTCATCCACAGACCCCAGCTCCTCAGCGACAGAACCTCCTTCACTCAGGACCCTTCCAGGCCTCACCCCATGTATGTCTTTAACCAGCTGTTTATTTGCATCCTTGAAAATGTCCTTCATAATAAACTGATAAATGTAATTGTGTCCTAAGTTCTCTGAGCCACTATTGTAAAATAATCAAGCTTAAGGAGCGGGTTTTGGGAACCCCAATTGTACCCAGTTTCAGGGGCCTGGACTTGTCACTGGTGTCTGAGGTGGGGCACTCCTGTGGAGCCGAGCCCTCAACCTGCGGGGTCTGATAGTAACTGTGGATAGATTGCATCAGGATGCCCCTTGGTGTCCACTGCAGGACTGATTGCTTACTTGCTGGTGGGGAGAAATTCTCAGAAATATTGGGACAACAGAAATGATGTCTGTGTTGTGAGCATCCACTAGGAGAAACTTGAGTTTGTTGTTCTACTATATCCTCAGAATATAATATCCTTATATTCTTAAGTGACCTCAATAAATTTCAAAAATTTTAAATATAAAAATATTTTCTCGGATGATAGTAAATTTAAATTTAAAACCAATAAAAATTAACCAGAAAATTCCTAAATATTTGGAAACCACGCACTTCTGAAAACACATGTGTCAAAGAAGAAATTGCAGTAGTAACAGAGAAATATTTTGAAAACAATGATATTGCAAATACCACCAAAATTCAAGAAATTCTGCTAACGTTAATTGAAAAGTAAAGTCATAAACCTTATATTCATATATAGGAAAGAACTGAAGAACAAACATTCATACCATTTAACCTCATTCAATTTGCATCTCCCTTGACCATCAGCACACTGCCTTTCACAGAGCAGATAAAAAATTCTGAGTAATAAAAAATGAATAAATGAGACACTTGCGCCCCTCCCCCCACAAAAAAAAAAGGTGAAGAAGAAATGGGGAAGAGGTGGGAACTGTCTGCTTTATAATTTGTAGTAGGCAAAATATCTCACATGTAGTTTTCAACCTAAGACCAGTATTATTGATAAAGACAAATATAAATGACCCATGGTGATATTGAACTCATTTTGAAATTAAATGTCATGTATTTATTCCGTATAGAAGCAAGCAATATAACTTCATAACATAGTTCTATATTTTCCATCTTCTTTTCACATTTCTTTTTTTGTTATTGTTATTTCTATGGTTTCATTTTATTTTATTTATTTATTTTTAATTAATTAGTTATACATGACAGTAGATTGCATTTATGCATTTTGATATATCCTACATAGATGGGTTATAATTTCTCATTTTTCTGAGAGTACATGTTGCAGAATCATATTAGTCAGGTAGTTCTTTTCAGATTTCTTATTCTACCCTGCAAATAGCTATTTGATGACAAATCAGTATAAAATGCAAGATGTTATCCCAAATTTAGAAGCAATTAAGGGAGAAACCACTGATCCAAGACTTTATTGCTTGAGCTATCTTCAGATTTTGCTCTGAAAATCTTTTTTTTCCCCTTCTAGAGCTTTCATTTCAATTCTTTACACTTTCCTACATTTTAGCCAACTCATTGGCTCAGTTGGCAGATGACAAAGCGTTCTTATAGCTGAAATTGCATTTGTCACCGTGGTATCAACATGTCCTGTCTCTGAGGATTGGTGTAGTCTTGTCTCTAAGTGAAACTATCTGTCTTGTATTTCCCTTCTGAGTGAGATTTATGAGGGAGAGCATTTGAATTGCTCATCTCCCTCTAATTCAGTCATCATTCTGACACTACAATGTCTCAGAGTTTTCCTTTTCTAAAATAAAATAAATGTTCTCTCCTTTTTTGCTGTGCTGACTTTTGTATATAACCAGGGCATGCAAGATGGGCATAGGTTTGGGGGAACAAAGGGACCCTGTCTGGGGAAAACATCTTCCCAGTATAGCTAGGTACACGAAGAATACCTTATTCACAGCCAATTCATAATCTTTCTCTCTCTAGATAGGCCTCAAATTTGACTTTGGCAACTGACCACCTTATGAATGTTCTTAATAATAATATGGTTAGACCAATATCTTGAAAATAGTACCAAGGAAAATTGGACTAATTAATTATATAGAAAGGAAAAATTCAAATACAAAGACTTCAGGAGGCAGACTCAATACATGTTAACTGTGGGGATGTAGTTGAAAATTAGCGCAATCTCATAAGTCCAATTCCAAGGTTCCAATATCATATAGTCTAATTTCCAATTCCAGGAAAGGTCCTGTGAACTACATTAGAAGTAAGAATTTAACTGAATACTCCTTCCCACTTTTTTATTCCTCTCTCCAAATACCCATATCACGACAGGCTTTCTGTGCTTTCCAGTAGTGTTTGGAATGGGTTATTAGAAGACGGGAAAAATGTGTCAAGTAAAACTTCATAAATGAAAATATATTAAATCCTACACAGGATCTAGATGTCAGACAGCCCAACTTTTAATCTGAACAATACCAAGAAGTCATTCATTTACCACCACCACCCCAAATCCCAGCAAGCATCACCACCAGCTTGCTTTCCTGCTCAGTGTCTCTTCAGCCTCTATGGCCGGAACTATGTAGTTCTGAATTACAAGCTAGTCCTGGTTCAGATGCTTGAGCCTGTTCAATCACAATGATGGAGACATAGAAAGCAGCCTGCGAAAGCCAGTCTCACCTAACATCCATCACCTGACCTAGCATCATGGCTCCAAAGTGCAGTCTCTTCTTACATATGGTCCTTGAAATAAACAATAAACCCTTGCCCTGAACCTAATTGAGATGTAGATAGGCTTCTTGTGAGACATGGAAAGCTAAAAACATTGTGGTCCACCTCATGTTTGGGTGATAAATAGAGATCACTCAGCCCTTTTGAACACTTTATCTCATTGTTATGAAATTTCTATATCATTCAAGATAATAGGTAAACTATTTTTTTCTTTGTTCAAATGTATCAAGGATACAAGGTTTTATGGTTTGACCAGCTCTATCCATCTGAACCAGGAGACCTTGATCACAGCAAATGTTAAATTATAATTGATAAGCAAGTCTTTAGAGAAAGTTTTGAGATTTTATCTCCATAAAACAAAGAGAGCAAGGAGTTTTATTTGCTATGAATATTCTCAATGAGCTCACATAAAGCTGGAGCAGCAGCTACAAAGAAAAACTATGTAATTCAAATCTGGACCACCATAGTGGAAATCCCTCCCCACATTAAAATGTAGGCAGTTATAGAGGACAACAAAACCCAATGCATTATTCATAATTATGATACTGGAACATATACAAACATCATAAAAGCTGAGGATGCTCTCAGCTTGCATTACAAGTGATTTAGATATCATATACCTAGTTGTAAAATGCCATATCAGCTCTCAGATGCAGTATGAGAAGTTCTGTAGTTTCATTTTCCATAAAGATGATTTAAGATATTGATAGTTCTAAATCTGAAAAGAAACAGATGATAAAAGCACTATAATACACACATACACACACACACAGAGAGATACACACGTGCACACAAAATAGCAGGGATTACTTTATTTGAAGCTGGTTGGTCTTGTTCATTAACTCTTGGTTCCAAGTGGGACTCCTTTCCCAAAAGTAATGATGCATCCTGAGTTCACTCCCCAAGGAAAAGCTCTTCACAGAACTAAAAGAACCAGATGTGCTGTATCTACATGAAAAAGTATTATCCTCAAATATAAGTTCTATTTGTAAGAAGAAGAGGAAATCAGAGTAAGAAACATTCATACTGACAGATCATCTTATAACTTGAGAGTCTCCAGGTAAAAACTTAGTAAAGTGAACTGAAAATGAGAAACATGGGACCACAAAAGGCATTATCTTGGGGAAACTCAAGCCATAAAGACATTGAAATGAAAAACAGTTCTTCAGTTTAAAAAAAAATGAATGAGATATAGTTATTAAAAACGTATAAAACCACATAGCCTTGTATCCTTACTCAAATTTCTCCATCAATAATGTTCAAGTGAGAATCTTCAGCCTCTCTAGCAGGAGCTATGTCGTAGTGGGAACACGCCTGTAATCCCAGTAGCTCAGGAGGCTGAGGCAGAAGGATTACAAGTTCAAAGCCAGCCTCAGCAATTTGGCGAGGCCCTAAGCAATTCAGTGAGACCCTGTCTTTAAATAACATACCAAATAGGGCTGGGGATGTGGCTCAGTGATTGTCTCTGAGTTCAATCTCTGGTACCCAAAAATAAATAAATAAATCAATAAAGTTCAAGTGTGTGTGCAAATACAGAAATACAGATTGCCTCTAGTGATTTGCCATGCTTTGACTCACGACTTCTCTACTGTACTGCAAAAGTGATGTGCATTCAGTAGAAATAGTACTTAGAATTTTGAAGCTGCCAATATGTAGTCTGATCCTCTCAGATGATGCTGGGAAGTCATACCTGCAGCCTCCCATCATCTAAGAAATCCTGAGAGGAAACAACCAGTGCTCCACCTAAGGTGTGCTATGTTGCTAAGATAAGGTATTCGGCGAGTAAGTTGTATTCAGTGAACTTTCCACTTATATTTTCTTTTTTTTTTTTTAGATTTATTTTATTTTATTTTATTTTTATTTTTTTTATTGGATGTTCACAACATTACAAAGCTCTTGACAAATCATATTTCATACATTAGAATCAAGTGGGTTATGAACTCCCATTTTTACCCCAAATACAGATTGCAGAATCACATCGGTTAACTATTTTGAAAACCTATATTCCAATAAAATAGAAGATAGTGAAGACATCGATAAATTCCTTAAGTCATATGATTTGCCCAGACTGAGTCAGGAGGAAACTCACAACTTAAACAGACCAATATCAATAGACGAAATAGAAGAAGCAATCAAAAGACTTCCTACCAAGAAAAGCCCAGGACCGGATGGGTATACAGCGGAGTTCTACAAAACCTTTAAAGAAGAATTAATTCCACTTATATTTTCAACTTGTGATGGTTTATTAGGCCACAAACCCATTCTAAGTTGTAGCACATGTGCATGTGGATTTTAGCACCTCTAAAGAGTCACTTCTGGAAGAAAGCACAGAGTGACCTAATGTCTAATGCTATTATAGCAGGAAAAGACATCGTTTCTATGTGTGTATCATTTTTTTAAGGGGTGGGGGCTAAAGGAGGAGGGTTACTGAAGAGGAAAAACATATGGGCCTGTTTTTACTGTATATATTATTTCCTGGAAGCTGGAAATTACTCTGATTACTCACTTACAATGTAGCTCCAAAGGAAGCCCAAACTATGACTCAACCACTGCAGCCGAGGCAGACAGATTTGCCTTTCGTGAAGAAAGAACAGAGAAACCCCGTTCTGCAACTCATTTGCTCCTCTTGGTTTATTTAAATTCTAGGCCTAATTATTTTTTTCTGGGGAAAACAAAGCAACTAAACAAAACCAAAAAGAATAGGAACAAGAGGGCTAGTCTGCTTTTCACATCCTTCAGAACTTATATCCCACTTCCATCCAAATAAAACCCAGTATTTTATAACAGTAATCCTCCAATTGTCTCTCCGTTTGAAAGCTTTTCTGATCTTTCGATGGAATTGATTTCCATAATAACCAGACTACAGGTGGCAGTCAGTTCATGCTTAGTGGGCCTTGCCTGCATTATGCTGCCTACAACTCATCCACTCTGATCCTCTAAAGATGCTTTTATAAAAAGAAATATGCCTTTTGTCAATAGCATAAGTTGCTGCTGCAACAAGTCTGTAAACAGCAAGAAATAGGAGCCATCCTATGTTATCAGAGTCTCATAACACATACACACCAGGCCTTTTGCCTAAGCCCCAGAAATAAAAGCAAACATACTATGGTAGAGAGAAAAGAAATGCATGCAGGCACGCTTATACCCTTAACTAGACAGGTGCTCTGCAGAGTTCCTGCCAAAACTCATCTGATGGATAGCTCCCTCCTCGCTTTCCAGGCTGCCTACAAAGTTTCCCCCTCCCTTCCTCTCTTTCCCCAGCGTTAGTGACAGAGACTCCACCATCGCAACCCTAGATTGAACTCAGCTTCTTGGAAAATTCATTGCTCCCACCTGAATCAAAATCACGTTCATCCTAATTTTAAATCTTTCCCTCGTGTTGATTTCTGTCTCTAAAGCAAAGATTTCTGGAATTTTGATAAAAGTCTTAGGGAAATAAAATCTGCTCTTTTATATGAAGACTGAGTTAGCTTCCTGCCACTGTGATAAAATACCTGAGAGAAATCAACTTAATGGAGGAAACAGTTATTTTGGCTCAGGTTTCAGAGGTCTCAGTCCAAAGTTGGTTGGCTTCCCCATTTCTGGGCCTGTGCAGCATGTCCTGGCAGGGAACATGTTGGTAAAGCAAAGCTGCTTGTTTTATGGTGTCTAGAATGAAGAGAGTGAGAGAAAATAGAGTAGGGAGAAAGATACACCAAGATATTCTCTTCCAAGTCACAGTCCCAATGACCAACTTCCTCTGGCCAGGCTTCACCTCCTGAAGTTTCCACCACCTCCTGATAGTCCATTAAATTATGAATCTATCAATGGATTAATGCATTGATGAGGTCAGAGCTGTCAAAATCCCATCACATTAGTTATATAAATAACTGTTATAGAAATAAGTTATATAAATAACTAAAAAGAATAAATAAAATTTTTTAAAGTCCCATCACCTTCCAAAGGTTTCATTTATAACCAAGCCCTTAACACGTGAGTTTTGAGGTATATTTCAGATCTGAACCATAACAAAGAGTAATAATATTCTGTAATTCAACTTATCTGCCCATGAAGAAAAAAAACTCTAATAGTGATTTCAATAATCTAAAAGTTGAGTTCATTTTCTAAGTCTAGAGAAAATGATTCTGGGTTAAGATAGCAGTTCATTGAGGCATTGCTTGTTCATCTCCAAACTGATATCTTCAAATGTGGCCCTTCCCTCATGGTCTGAGATGGAAGATGGTGCTCCAGCCATCACACCCATGTTTCAAATAAGCACTGGAAGAAAATTTAGGACATTCTTCTACTTCTTCCTTTCTTGGAGACTATATCACTGATGAGAAAGGAGACTGGGAAATGTTTAATAACAATGTGCCCGCTAAAAGGAGGAAACCATGCATACTGCAAGGTATGTAGCACTTCCTACCACCTGCTTCTTCAACTATTTTGGATAACTATTATCTATGCAGTCGTCTTCACCCATCATCGCAGGTGACATGGTCTTTTCTCTTGTGCTAATTTCATTGTATGCACAGTGTCAGTGACACCTCCAAATAATACCAAAATGCTAATACAATTAATTATTAGTCTCATTTTACAATTTTTTTAAAAATAGCCTTAGAGAAGTAAAGTAAGTTTACCAAGGTCACCTAGTTTGTAAGTGACAATAGAAAACATAAGCATAGGTCTATGCAAGTGCAGAGTCTGAGCTCCTAATATGCCATGCAACTATATATGCAGAGGCAGCCTACACAAATCACAGTGATGCTCAAGCCAGTAGAGATAGATAGCAGTCACCCATCTCCTATAGCACATCCAAAGTAAATAAATATTGATTGATCATATTAACTAGCAACTATGATGCTTTTTAACTGTGATCCAATAACAAGAGAAGGAGCACAATAATGACGACAGAACAAACACACAGTTCAGTGTCATAATGAAATGAAACTTACAATGAAATTAACATCTGAAATCAATGCTCCTGACGGTGCTGCACAAAAACAATTTCCAGAATCTGTCTTTTCTTATTTATAAAATAGGAGTGAGGCATTTAGACCATTTTGGAAAATAGTTTTAAGATTTCTCAAGGTCTCAACATTATTATATTTGTTGTTTTTTTTTTTTTATGTCGTATTAGTCAGCTTTGCGTCACTGTGACCAAAATACCTGACATAAACAACTTTAAAGGAGGAAAGTTTATTTTGGTTCATGTTTTTGGAGGTTTCAGTCCATGGTCAGCCTGCTCCACTGTTCTGGGCCTGAGGAAAGCAGAGCATCATGGTGGAAAGGCAGGGCAGAGGAAAGCTACTCAGCTCTAGGCAGCAGAGAATCAGAGAGGGCTGGGCAGCCAGGGAGAAGACCAACCTTCCAGGGCATGTCTCTACTGACCTAAGTTCCATGAACTAGATCCTGCCTCCCAGTAGTCGATTCAGCTATCAAAGGATTAATCCACTGATGAGGTCAGAGCTCTAACCCTAACCCTAAAAGCTCTGCCCCATCTTGCTGCATTAAGGACTATACTTTCAACACCAGACTTTAGGGGACATTGCAGATCCTGATCATAATTAGTAATCAGGGTGCTCAAACAAATTATGATGTTTTCCTTTTTTGTTACCTTTATGTTCTAAGCCTGGTAGACATGATAAAATCACTGCATCAAATTTCATCGAACAGATGCAGTACAGCATATGTCATACTTAGTTTTTTTCTAATATTTCACTATTCTAAATTGTTAGATATAAGTTAAGCACAAATGAGACAATATTGCTAAACCAATTTCTCGTAGCACATTACTTCTTTCTTCATCATCTAGTTTCCATTTAAACAGATCAGTTGAACTAACATTCAGGAAAGCTCCCCCTCAGGTGCCAGTCATGCTTAGAGATGAGGCAAATACAGCCTCTACCCTCAAGGACCTCAGTGTCTAGCAACAGGTATAAACCTGAGAAATGTCAACTGATGGTTGAACTGTGCTCAGAGCACACCAAAGAAGGCATTCAATCTAGTCTGGGCATCAAGCAAAACTGTCTGGAAAAGAACTTCTTCACACCCACATACACATGAAAAGATGAACATCTTAAACCCTGTTTTCCTAACAATGTGCCCATAAATCTCCATGGTTCCATATCAAAGGTTCTTGTGTGCCTCCATGTCCCCAATCTAATTCTCTACTCTTTTCTCACTACCTAAAGGATCCTGGACAAGAACAAGTACATGGAATCAGAGAACTACTATCTGTCTGGCACTGAATCCCTTGAGACCATGGAAATTCTAGTTACAAATCTATAAAATGTCAATAAGAAGGAAAAGCCGCAAGCTTCTTACCATCCCAGTGGCAGGTAGGAGAGAACAATACCTTTAAAAAAAATGATGTGCGGAGTCTGGTATTCCAGTCTGGAAAGAAGTCGAGTCAAACAAAAGAAGAGAGTCCAGCCTAAGTCAGTCATGGAAAAATAAATGTTCCTCAACCCGCAGCAACAAGAATTAACTACAAACAGAATGACTGCCCCGACCCAGGTTAGTTTAACAACATTGGGAAGGACCACTAACAGGTGCATGAAAAAACTAAAATTGCTTTGCCTTGAGGCCTGGCTCTGGTAGAATAACTCAAGGAATTCACCGAACCACAAACCCCCTTATAATAGTACAAGGGATATATACTTTATTGTAATAACTACAGCAGAAGACTCCCTCTTATTTGTGAAGTAGTACATATTAGTTTGTTTGTTCGTACTGAAATGAGATGATCCCAGAGGCTATCTACTAGCAATCTAAGCATATGTGGACCTCTGTAACTTTCTCAAGCCATTGACATTCAATAAATGTTCCCACTACTTCGTGAACAACAGCCTAAAGTTTGTGGCCACTAGGACAACATTTCCAAGTTTCTAGTATATACATGCTATATGTATAAGTCCAGAAATTCTGACCTTCTTTACCTCCTGTAAAGCAGATAGGTAGGAATAAGTCTCTTGGTTTAAAATGCTTTGTAAGAGTCACATTTTTCTGTGAACTCTTGTAGGTACACTGATAAAAATTCATGATAAAAATAAATTTTGAAATGTGTTATAATAAAATAAATTTACCCTATAACAAACGAGTGAGGGAAGAATTGTATGAATTTATTCCACCTTCAACATAATATACATTTTCCAGCAGTCTAGACTGACTGAGCAGTTCAAGCAAACCTTAATCAGGAACCTTGGTGAGAACGTTATGTCATAGCAGATATGACCTTAAAGAGCTCCAAGGGTTTTAGTTATCTTGTTCTTCCAATGTCTTTAATTAGTTTATCTATAGTTTCAGATTTTAGGCAATCAAGGTTGATGACAAGGTTGGGCTTTTGGGGGGCAAGAGGGGGCAGCATTTTTTAATGCAGGATAAACAGAAAGACCTTATAGCAGATGGTCTTTGATTATCAAAGCTGGTGCTGTCTTGGTTTCCTATTGCAGCTGTTACAAATTACCACAATTTTAGGGGCCTAACACAACACAAATACAACATGTTCTAAAAGTTAGAAGTCCAAAATGGGTCTCAATGGGCTAAAATCAAGGTGTTAGAAGGATGATGCTCCTTTCTGGAGGCCTGTGGTTAGAATCTATTTCCTTGCCTTTTCTAGTTCCTACGGGCTACTAAAATTCCTTGACTTGTGGCCCCTTTCTCCACCTTCAAAGCCCACAAAGGTCATTTGAGTCTCACATCACATAATTGTGGCTCCACATCCTCCCTGTTCCACACATTAGGACCTCTGTGATCACATTAGACTCCATTCAGTAATCCAGGATCATCTCCCCATCTCCAGACCCTTAACTTAATCGCACCTGCAAAACCCCTTGGCCATGTAAGGTACAGTCTCAGGTTGCAGAGATTAGGAGACTGCCATCTATGAGGGACCATTATTCTCACAGTAGCCCAAAGATGCTTGCATAACTTCTACATGCAAATAGAAGAAAAAAAAATGAAAACGTTGTCAGAGGCCTTATGGTCAGTTTGCAGGAACTAATTGCCTGAACAGTGGCATCTGGTGCATACAGTACTCAGTCCTGTTGTCTAACGTGCATCAGCACCTCACTCCTGCTCTGCGGAGTCATTGTGAGCAGGTCAGCCATCTTGGCCTCAATCAGATGTTGTACAAAGTAGATGAAGCTATACTTCAAGGAAGCAGCCTCCAGGAGGGCAATTAGAGTAATACTAAAGAGAAAGGATAAACTTATGTTTCTGATTTCAGCTTTATTATATTTTCCATTCTTTGCTACTGCACTTTGTGAAAGAGATTTTTAATCAGTTTGAGTCTACTGGCTTCCTGGCAAACCATGCTGTACTTTTTTCCCTTGTAAAACCAAATCTCAGAAAATTTCTTCATGAATCCCCTCTACAGGGCCAAAGTATTGCAAAGCCCAAAGAGAATAAGTTAATGTCAAAACCTAAGTAGATGCTTGCAAGAGAAAAGGATTGGTCATCCTTTTAAAGCCTTTGAAATATTTCAGAGCACACCAAAGAAGGCATTCAATCCAGCCTGGGCATCAAGCAAAACTGTCTGGAAGAGAACTTCTTCACACCCACATACACATGAACAGATGAACATCTTAGACCCCATTTTCCAAACAATGTGCCCATAAATCTCCATGGTTAGATCTACATCAGGTCAGGATGCAGGGTGGCATCTGATGCAGGGAGACATCCAGCCATGGGTGGCAGGTGACAAAAGAAGAAAAGAAGATGAGTTAGGGCATTCAGAGAAGAAAATATCAGTTTTGAGCAGAAGACCCATTCCCAGGCCAGAAGAAGGACAATACAAACTCTCCGGTGAATCTGCTGAACCTTTGGTCCTATCCAGGGTCAGAATTCATCTCAGAAACAAAAATAATGCTGGGAGTGGAGGTGCTGATTGACCCCAGCCATGGGAGGAGCAGAGCTGGGCAGAGCTGGGCAGAATGTCACATCCTCCTGATAAAAATGAAGCATGAGAACACTTGTCTTAGGAATCATCAGATCTCACTGCATTCATTTACAAGGGCAGCCACAACAAAATACCACAGACTTGGAAGAAGGGTTTAAACAACAACAACAAAATGAATTTGTCAGTTCTGGTACAGGCAAGTAGCCTTCCTTTATCTACCCACCTCATTTCTTAGATAACAACAATGTGCCCCAAACAAAGTCTAGGTATCCTGATTCCCATTATCATCTTCCCACAAATGACTTGTACCCTCAATCAATGAGTAAAGGTCAACTACAACATTGCAGTGCTGCTGACGGACAACAGCAGAAGAGAACTCAAAGACAGCCAGATGTGGAGGACGGTACAATAAACAAGTCTGTTTTATCTCTATGGCTTCTGCATTTGCCAAGTTGCTTTTAAAATCTTCTAACACTATAAGGTGACTTAAATGCTTTTTAAAACATCCTAATAGTTTTTAATACTTTAATAGCTTCACCCTTTACATTCCAATCTTGAAAGGTTGGATAAGGAGTTTTAACCTAGGTCGTGACCTGATCAGATATGCAGAGCAGAGCCTCATTGTGTGGAAAAGATTAAAGAGAGACAAGGCAGGATTAAGGAAGATCAACTACGAAGTATGGTGGTGGTACAGGCACAAAGGACTGATGTCACCTCCTAGTCTGCAGACAGTCAGAACAGAGAGAAACAATACACTTCGGAGGAGCTGATAACAATTAGATTCAATAATACTAGAGCACTTGGTTGAACAGAGGGTCAGGAGCAAGAAAGAGGAGTTCATCACCTAGTTTTGCTTAATTTTTCCCCCCTTTGGCAGCAAAGGGCCATAGTTTACTAAGAAAATATAAGGTAAGGAGTGGTTTGGGGAGGCTATATAATGGGTTCTAGTTTCGACAAAGTAGGAAAATAGGCATATAACTCTGTAACTAACCAAAAATTCTGAAATTGAAATTATACAGTTGAGAAAGACATAAATTATTCATGAGGAATGCACACCATAAACCATCAAAATAATGCAAAAGTTGGAAGTAAAATAATGGCATGTGATCCTAAACATAGGGTTTTGTATCCAACTGCCATTATTTGAATCTACCCTTTATAGTCAATTCTGCCTCCTTCATTTTGAAAGTTTAGTAACTTCATTTAAGTCCACTAAACTATCAGAGTTACAAGTCGGGAAAATCATCACCATTCTAACCAGGTGACCATTTCAAATGTAGAATTTTACACATTTTCTGTAAAACTCTTAATGGTAAAATACCATCAGCTCATATGTCAAGCTAAGAAAAATGAAAGTTCAGAGTACTTCTTTTCTGTTACAGATTGTCTGTAATCAGTTATAATAATCAAGTACAATAACATATTATTATTATTATTATTTGATTTTATATTTTATATTGAGCCCTCTGGCAAAAGACAGTATCAATTGCTCAATTGCTATTTGTGTACATTCCAAATTAAACATCAGTAACTTTATTGAAAGCACTCATATACAAATTGAGATTTGTATGTTTAAAAATGTAGAACTGATTTTTCCATCCGAAAATTTAGACATTGCAAAAAAATTCTCTTCATTTTTGTGCAGCTTATACCTAATTTCTCATTGCAAAAATGTGTCAACCATGACTTTATAGCTCATTTATCCCTTTCCAAAGTTCAAATACTTGTTAATTGTTCATTGACTATATACCAAAGTAATTATTTGTTTTTAATTGCCCCCATACAATGTGATTATTAATATTGAGAATCACAAAGCATCTAAGATATGACAGAAAATGTTTCATAATGTTTCTGGCTTTTTTTTTTCCTGCGCAGGAAATTTGGTAGATCTCTAAAATCTTTCAGAACTTTCAGGATTTACCATAATCTCACTGTCCTCTGGGTCTTTTGATGTTCTCTCATCCCTAAAGTATAGTTAAGATTGCAAATCTGCTCATCTTTTATCTGTCTCTGCCACTTCTTTTATTACTTTTTCTCTCAGAGAATACAAATTTAAAATCCTTCTGCTTTCTCTCTCTCCTTCTCTCAAGATTGACAAGAAACAATGACGATACTGTCTTTTGCCAGAGGGCTCAATATAAAACAAATAAAAGTAGACATCACATTACTTTTATAAAATGCCACGATAAAAGTTTTCCTTATGCTTAGCACTCAATAAGAGAAAAAATGATTTTTGACACATCTCAGTATACAAGGAAAAACAAGCACCAAAGACACAAGGAGTTTCAGTGTTCTTATTACCACATTTTATCTTTGGTTAAAATATTAATGAGTATGTGGGGAAGGCTGACCTTTGTTTTATCGCCTATGTTTTATTTGTCTTTTGACATACTTGAGAATTTATGAACGCTCTGAAGAAAACAGGGTTTGCAGAAATTATAGGAGAGAGGAAGGCCATACTCTGGTTTATCTCATTTTCATTTATCCACTAAATATTGGAGCTCCCTATGGATCAGCCACCCTGCCATTCTCTTTATCTTACACTCTCTCCCTTGGTGATCCCATGAAGTTCTGCACGTTAAATGAAATCTGTCAATTTCAGACCCTGGAAAGATAAAATCGGACCCCAGCCCACCCCACACACTCATTTCGACCTTTTAGAAATACTGGATAGAATGTGCAAAAATCATTTTGAATGTAAGAACTGAGGAAACGGGGTGCCAGAGGTAAGCAAGGGAGTCAATGATACAGCTGCTTTGGAGCAAAATCATCAAAACTCCCAGGAGAAGACCTAAAAAAGAGAGTTTCAAATATACAAATGAGACTTGGGTTGTAGCAGAGCACTCACGCAGCACATGTGCGACACTGGGTTCAATCCTCAGTACCACACAAAAATAAATAAATAAAATAAAAGTATGGTGTCTACTTAAAATTTATATATATATAAAAACATGGCAGAATATTGAAAAGAAATGGACACTTCCACAATCTTGAAAGGAGATATTGCTACACTTCTCTATGCAGCTGATAGGGCAAGCAGACAAACTAGTACAGAAACAAAACCTTGAGCAGATGGTTAACAAGATTTGCATGTGTGTGATCCTACCTAAAGATTTAAAGAATGCCCATTTTAAGTGAAGAACTAAATGTTTATAAAAACTCAGAGTATACTCATCTTAAACCAAGTTTCCATGAATACAAAGGGGACTGTTTGATACAAACCAAATTATGTTGCCACAATGCATCAAAAATGGAAAGCAATAGAAAACAAAGGCAAAAAAATCCCCACATGCTGAAAATATGAAATATAAAGAAGGAATCATAATGAAATATTTGTAACTGAAAGACAGTACATAACAGGAATAGTTGGATAGATTGAAGGGTCTGGCCGTGCAAAAGATGAGAAATATTAAAATCTCAATGCTACATAACACTTTAAAATGCTTGGAAGAAAATATTGAAATAGATTAACCTGTTAAATAAATGGATGAACTTGCAAAAGAGAAAAGAAAGAAAAAATAGAAGTCAGGCTATACCTCCAGAGTATCCACCCAGGCTAGTAAGTAAACACTGAAACCATCAACTACCTTAGGAATATACATGCACAGTGCTCCCAGTGACATGGAGTTTCAGTGTGCAAAGGGAATTATTCACCCAAACGTAACTTTATCTGATGTGGTCTCTAACCAGACTCCTTGATTAGGCAGACCCAAAGCCTGGTTAGCGACCACATCTGAAACAGTTGGGATTTGGATGCATGACCAGAAATAAAAGATAAGTTAGGAAAATAGTAAGATAAAAATCCAGAGGAAGTCAGCAAGAAAATTCTCTGTGTATCTCTAACACTCTATGGAGTGTTGAATAAACAAACAAGTAAATAAGATAAAGTCTTTCCTTTGAAACCATGGCAAATGATAGCTCTGTGTGCTTTAAGCCTGAATCTTTGATTCAGCTTAAAATTTGCAACATAATTATTGTAATGAAAGTATTGAAGGTTAAAAATTTTCCTTAAAGTATCCATTTAACCACACCGTGTACATGTTGACATGTAGTGTTTACATTTCTGTAATGTTCTATGCACTTTCTAACTTCCATTTAAATTACTGTAAGCATTTTTAAAATTTCTGAAGTGGAGTTTTTTTTATCATGTTATTTATTTCAAATTCAATTTCATTGTTATCATAAAATGTGTATCAGCAATTATTTAAAATTATGATGTAAAACAAGGTCAGTTTTCACAAATGACGTGTGTATGTGTGTGTGTGTGTGCGCGCTTTCTGTTGCTATGACAAAATACCTGAAACAAATCACTTATTTTAGCTCATGGTTTCAAAGGTTTCAGTCCATGGTCAATTGGTTCCATTGTGTCTAGGCCTGTGGTAAGGCAATACCTTACAGTGAAGGGCACACCATCACAAAGCTTTTCACCCCATGGTAGCCAGGGAGCAGTGAGAGAGGGAGAGAAACCCGGAACCAGAAATGCCCTTCAAGGACACAACCCCAATGTCCCACTTCCTTCAAGTAGACTCCCGTCCTAAAGTCTCCACCCCTTCCCAAAAGTGTCATCAGATGAGGACTTGGCCTTCAGTACACAAGCTTTTGAAGGATATTCCAGAACCAAACCATAACAAGTCTGTACTCTCCAATTATTTGTACAGTGTGATATTATGTACCATGACCAGGAGGATCTATCACAGAATGCTGTTTTGGTTCAACATTAGGAAATTGGTCAAGGTCATCTAAAATTTTTCTGAATTAAAGAAAAGAAATAAGATAATTTTCTTAGGGATTTCTTAAGAAACATTGAATACAATTCAGTATCTCTTTTTTTAAAAAAAGAGAGAAAGAGAGATAATTTTTCAGTTTTTCAATATTTATTTTTTAGCTCTCAGTGGACACAACACCTTTATTTTATTTTTATGTGGTGCTGAGGATCGAACCCAGAGCTCCTCCCATGTCAGGTGAGCGCGCTACTGCTTGAGCCACATCCCCAGCCCCTCAGTATCTCTTTTTAAATTTTAAAATATCACTTAGAAAAAATAAAATTTCTATAATTTGATGAAGGTGATCTTACAGAAACCTACTACAAACATGTTTAATGAATTATTTGATATGAATTATTTTTATTTTCAGGCATAGTGCCTGCTATCACCTACAAATATCTTTCCCATCTTCCTCATCTCAGTTAACAACCATATTGACCCAGTTCCTCAAGCAGTCGTCCTGGATTTCTCTTTTCCCTCTCATCTACCATAGAATCCACCAATGGTTCTCATCAGCTCCAAAATACATCCTGAATGGGTTGACTTCTATCCATGGCCACATCTACTGTTGAGTTAAGCCTCCTTGTCTCTCACATGATCTTCTGAAATAATCTCCTAACTGGTTTGTTTCTCTCCACACAATCCATTTATCACATAGATGCCAGAGTAATTTCCTTTAAATATAAACCAGATCATGAGGCATCTCCACTCAAAATCTTTCAGTAAGTGTCCATGTTATTTTTAAGAAAATCAAAACATTTGACTATTGCCTGAAAGCCCTAGAGACTCGGGCTTTAGTCTGACTCCCAGATTCTCTGTGTTTAGTAAACACTGGTCACATTGGCTTTCTCTCAGTTTTTTTTTTTTTTTTGAGCTTTCTGCTGCTGTGACAAAATACCTGAGACAAATCACTTAAAGAAGGAAAGGTTTATTTTAGCTCATGGTTTCAGAGATTTCAATCCATGGTTCCATTGTTTCTAGGCCTGTGGTAAGGCAGTGCGTTACTTCCAAAGTTCCTTTGGAACTTCCGCCTCTTCTGTTCTCTCTGTCTAGAATGTTCACATTTCCACTAAAATGTCACCTTCTTAGAGCTTCACTGACCACACTCATAAATAACCTCCCTGCTCAATTACTCTGTCTCGTTATCTTGTTTTACTTCCCTCAAAGCACTAGTCATTATTCAAAGTCACATTATTTATTGATTTGGGTGTTTGCTTATTGTTCAATAGTCCCACTAATAAGTAAGCCCTTTGAGAACAGGAAATTTGTTTGTCTTGTTCATTGCTAAATCCCCTTCCTCAAACATTGCCTGACACACAAGGGAACTCTAAATATCTTTGAAAGAATAAATGAATCTAACTCAGCACCATCCAGTGCATTTATAGACCATCGAATGTTTACTACTGGCCTGCAATGAATTACACATAGAAATTAAGAATAAACAGAAACTTTGATAACAGTTTGAAATGTGCTTGATCATTTCTCCGGTATTTAATTTTATGGTATTTTACAAAAACGTTGGTTTGCATCAAATTTGAAATTTTAAACATGATCCTCTGTCATAGATAACTTGAGAAGCATTAATCTAAACAAGGATTGGGATAGAGCATAGCTTTCTCCACCCACTTTTGCACTATTGCATTTATTTAATATTCAATAAAATTATGAGCGTACAATGTTTGGCAGGCCCTGGACTAGAGGATCAGAGGACATAACATGTACCCTACCCCCAATGTCAGTAACTCTTGAAGAGAACAGATCCATTGTGATTATTATAGGGTAGGTCAGACTCATGTACCAGGCACTATGGTAGAAAGAAGAAAGAACATTTCACACTCCTTGTGAGGGTTAGAAGGGACCTCCTTGAAGATGTGATGTTTCAAGGAGAAGAAGGGTTACCAGAGGAGTAAGGGAGGAGTGGACATTCTAGGCAAGGAAAGATGAATGGAAGTCAGTGAGAATACAGTGTACTCCTAAGTGCAGGTGGCTGGTTGGTACCCCTGCTAGAGGAGAGTATGGGGAGAGACAGGTTAGATAAAGCTTGCTGTGGTTTGTTTTATTGTGCAGATATCTAGGTGCTATCCCATCAGCCCTTCTTTCCAGAAAGACTATAATTCTTCCCACATGGACCAAGTCCATTCGGACCTATGAAATGCGAGTGGATTTGACATGAGCCACTTCTCAGCAGATGCTTTAAAAGCCATCATGGAGTTAACCCAGCCTCTTTCCCTCTGCCATAAGCCTGGCAGGTCCCAATTAGGGGTTATCGATCAGCTGGAGTCCCAGAATGAGGACTTGTGCTGCAAAGCTATAGCCAACCCCCAGGAAATAAATCTTGGATGTTGTAAGATACTGAAACTGATGGGTCATAAGCCCATCAGGGCAGATGGCAGAAGAAACATGGAGCAAGAAGGATTTTGTACGATGGTGTCGATGTCACCCCAAGCATCAGTTCCCAACCCTGATGCCACAGCTTCCAAAGAGTGGCCATGGAACTGATATCTCATTTTGAGCAAAAATTAGGGCAACATTGGCTTCTAAATTTTTATATGGTGCCCGGCTGTGTTGCACCTAAGACAAACTGTTGAAAATGCCATCCATCGGGTATGGCATTCTGACTAAATCTTAACGCACATCATTGAGAGAGAGTGTTGTAACAGAAAATGACAGGCATTCTAAAGTTAAGAAAAGGCCCTGTTGTGCAGTTCCAAAGCTTTTACTGGACAAAATTCAAACCAATATGCAGACCAAATCAATGAATGAAAGCCATGCTTTGAAAGATGTGTAATGTCCAAACAGGACGTCTTGGGACACTTGGCGTTGTCATTTTTCTGTTCCAAATATAAAGTAGGAATCACAATCCATGTTTTTATGGTTCATGCTAATCTCTCCCTGGTCCCCCAGAGAGCAGTTACTGTGTTTGTGCCTCAATGTCATAGTGTCACTGGTCAAAATCACTTCTGTCTGTTCTTTATCCCCCTCCCTATTGGGGTACCATCAGAAGAGCAAGGATATTCCCCAAACCCTCATCCAGCAGTTTTGGGAGAGAGTCTTTGAGATTTCAATACCTAGGGCAGTGGGCTGTTCCTATGTTTTTAAAATGTCCAAATGTTCCTGTGAACACCATTCAGAGAAGCAAAATTCACACGCTGGAATCTTAACCCCCAATGTTATAGAATTGGGAAATCAAGCCTTTGGGAAGTGATTAAGTCAGGATAGTGGAATTCTCTTGAATGGGATTACTGCCCCTAGGTAAAAAGCCATGACAGCTTGCTTCTCCTTGCTCTCTGCCATGTAAGAATACAATGAGAAGATAGCAATCTGCAACCCGGGAGAGGGCTTCACCAGAACCCAACCATGCTGGCATACCAATTCCAGCCTTCCAGCCTTCAGAACCCTGAGGAATCAATTTCTTGTGTTTATAAGCCACATGGGCTACGGCAGTTTGTTATAGCAACCCAAAATGACTAAGACACCCAGACCCGCTGATATATCTGTCCCCCACATCCTGCTACAATTACCCTTTAGATATCAGTGTCTCTACAGACAGTTCTGAGAAGACACTGTTGTGGGCAGGGAAAAGTCTTTTTTTTTTCATTAATTAATTAATTTATTTTATTTTATTGGTTGTTCAAAACATTACAAAGATTGCAGAATCACATCGGTTACACATCCACATTTTTACATAATGCCCTATTAGTAACTGTTGTATTCTGCTACCTTTCCTATCCTCTACTATCCCCCCTCCCCTCCCCTCCCATCTTCTCTCTCTACCCCATCTACTGTAATTCATTTCTCTCCTTGTTTTTTTTCCTTTCCCCTCACAACCTCTTATATGTAATTTTACATAACATTGAGGGTCTCCTTCCATTTCCATGCAATTTCCCTTTTCTCTCCCTTTCCCTCCCACCTCATGTCTCTGTTTAATGTTAATCTTTTCCTCCTGCTCTTCCTCCCTGCTCTGTTCTTGGTTGCTCTCATTATATCAAAGAAGACATTTGGCATTTGTTTTTTAGGGATTGGCTAGCTTCACTTAGCATAATCTGCTCTAGTGCCATCCATTTCCCTGCAAATTCCATGATTTTGCCATTTTTAGTGCTGCGTAGTACTCCATTGTGTATAAATGCCACATTTTTTTTTTAACAAGTGAATTCCATGGCTCAGAGATGTCCAGATCCTCTGGCAATACTGGGGATCTATGTGCCCTCTCTTGGCATTGTTTCTTCAGAGTGAGAACACAAGGAAAGAGAGTATTTGTGGCTACTCTAGTTATGGGATTCTCTTTATTTAAGTCATGTTATATTAATTTTATATGTTACATTATATGACTATGTATATATTATAGGTGCACTTTTATATATTTTAGAAAATAATGCTTTTAAACAGGGCCCTAAAACTGTGACTGAAGGTAGTAGTGGTAAAATAAAATCCACCCACAGCTTCTATTCTGTTCAGGCAATTCAGCCATTATTCAAAGATGACAGCATCTTAGTACCTAAAGAGCATGTGTTTCTATGTCCTGTTTCCTTTTATTACTTCCTTGCACTAGCTCCTACATTCCTGTTACTATCTGAAAGTAAACTACCCTTCTCTGAGCCAGGAAATGACAAGCATCGCTTCACAAGTTTAAAGCTGAAGACAGAAAGATAGCATCACAGTTAGATGGAAGGAAAACCAATAACCTAGAGAACTAAGTGTAGTTGGGGTAAGCAGGCCCCAGTATTCATCAATTTCCTCACTGCCAAAATATTTTTTTGTATATATATATACCATCATTTCTAGACAGGAGAGGACCATTATTTCCAATAAGTCCCAAGATCTGAACTATGTCCAGAATCTTAAACTGTAAACCTAGGATCACTTAGGAAAGCCCAGATTCCTCTTGCTCTGATACACACAAAAAAAAATTAATCAGAATAACTATTTTGTTAGCATTAGTGGTGCTCAGTGCCCAGTGGGAAGGGACAGTCATTGATCATATTGATCATAATTATCCCTGTTCAAGTGAAGTTGTCACTTACATTAAATACAAATAGATTGTTTTCCATTTTAGGATATTAGAATTAATACTGGTTTTTACCATTGTCTTCAAATCTTTTTAAATAACGTCTAAGTTGGAATTCATATATAACCAATCTGGGGTAATAATCCGCCCTGCCCACCTCTCTATTTAAAAGGCAAGAGTGAGAGAAGAAAAGAAAAGTGAAGGAGAGACAGACAGGCATTTTCATTTATAAAGTCCAGACTCCTGACCCTCGTTGTCTGAGTAGAAATTCAAGTGACGCTACAGTGCTGTTCAGCACAGGTTGCACGGGGCGGTCACCTGGGGAAGCAGGACTAGGGGACTTGTCTCAAAGCTATCTTTCCACCTAGGTCTTGTGGTTATTTGGGGTGGTTGGGATCACAGTGGGGTTTTAGCACACCCCCCCCAGCTGCCCTCCACCCAGATTCTGAACATACCACTGCACCTACGTTCAGATACTCAAAAGGCCTGTTACAGACCATTCACCGCCTTGACCATGACAGTGATTCAGGACAGACTCCTCCTCCAGTGAGCTAGCAGCAGATTTGGGGAGATAGGCAAGTCATTATAAAGAACAGGAGGATGGCCGTGACAAAGTAGACCAACAGAGGAGGTGCTGAGGGAAGAGCAGGGAGAAAGCAGGGTGAGTTTGTCGCAATCAAATCATGGTAATTTGGATCCACACTTGATGCGTTGGCTCTGTCACCAGAGAAGCTTTGTGTTTGCTGCCAATGCTGTGACAATACCTAGAAGAGGAAGACCCATACTTTTGCCTTAGAGTTCTCCTTCCTGTCTTTGAAACTGACAAAGAATCACAGAGTTAGAGAAGAACAGTTCTCAAGTTCCTCTGGTGTGTTGTCCCAGAAGGATAAGGACATATAAGTCATGGTCCCACACTGTCATTTACTAGCTGCGTGACCATGAGCAAGTTATTTTAACCATGTGGGGCTTCAGCACTTCAACATCAAATTATCAACCCCAGGGAAATATGGGAGTCCCCCTCTATGTGTGGTTTCACTTTCCTCAGTTATGCTAAGACCAATCACGGTCCAAACATATTAAATAGAAGATCCCAGAAATAATTCATAAGCTTTAAATTCTACTCTGTTCTGAGCAGAATGATGAAATCCCTTGCTGTCCCATTCCTTCCCACCCAGAACATGAACCATCCCTTGGTCCAGCGTATCCCCATTGTATATGCTACCTGCCTGTTTGACATCTCCCTTAGAAGATTGTTGCAATATCACAGTGCTTGTGTTCAAGTAACTCTTACACAATACCTAACACTATATCACAAAGTCTACTCAATTCACCTTTCATCTTATCATGTAGGCACTCACATAGTCACAATAAAAAGCATGAGCACAGTATGAAACAGTAATTGAGAGAAACCAGTCACATAACTTTTATCATAGGACTTTGTTATAATTGTTCTACTTTATTCATCTCTCACTATGCCTAATTTATAAGTTAAACCACATCATAGGTATGTATGTATGTAAAAAAAATTGTATACCTAAAGTTCAGTATATTCCATGATTTTGGGCATCCACCAGGTCTTGGAATATATTCCCTGTCGATAGAGGGAAACTCCTGAATTAAGGATGAAAGGAAATTGCACCTGTAAAACACAATTTATTGTGTGTTCCTTCCCCATTTCACCTCTTCCTTTTTCAATGCAAATGACCTCTTAGAGCAAATGCTCAGCTGCCCACCTACTTCAGAGGCACACTCACAGTCACCTTTACCCCATTCTCCAAGCACAGATCCTAAACCATCCTCTCCAGAGCAGCTCTCAGCCCTTTCTACTGAGGCCATGGGTCCATCAGTGCAACGACCCTGGGATATTTCTGTATTGCCTTTCTCTGTGGAGTCACCGGTCAGGATGTAAAGACACCGAGTTTGGCACAAACCCCCTGGTAGGTGCGTCTTGTTCCATTTATGCTGCAGCTGCCTCTCCCCTCCCCTGTAATGGAAAACGAAAGCGACATGCTCCACTTTCCATTTTGCTTTGATGGTTTTGAAATGAAAGATGCTTATTAAGTTCTCCAAGCTAAAAATATCGAAACAAATTGATCCAGCTTACAAATCTGAAAGAACATTCATGTGATTTTTGTCCTGAAAATCTGAGCTTTTCAAACACATTAAAATCTATTGGTCCCAGAGAAGGTCTCCACGTCCCCTCCTCAGCATAAATTATAAATGCTCTGCTGCTTCAAAGTCTCTGTGGTTTTAGCATGATATTTCTTCCCTTTAAAAATGCAATAGATCAGAAGAGAATTGGAAATATCAGTCAGGGTTATATAAAACAAAACCGATGCTACTAAAGAAATAAAAAAATACACTCAACCAAGAGAGAGAATGTAAACCTTGAGGGAATGAGCTGAGATGACCCTGTGAATCTCACCAGGAGACCAGAGAATAAGCAGGGGAAATTAATAATGAATGAACAAATAGAGGGAATTGGATACTCTAAACGCTACAGAAGCACAATCCTCCCCCTGTCTGACTTTTGTTCTGCTTCTCATTTTGTAAAATCAAGGGCAGCACGTATCCTGGGCTGACCCCAGAAAATATATAGCCTTCAGAAATTCCTCTCTGTGAGAAGTTAAGAAGCATGTCTCGGTCTGTAGGGCTTAGATTTTTATTAAAGTAAAAATTAAGAGTTTATCCAAAAAGCACACATCAGTTTAGGGTCTGTGGGTTTTCCTGCAGCAAAGGGTATCCCAGAGGACAGCAAACTAGAGCATTCTCTCAGCTAAGAAGGAATTATGTCAACAACCTTCTATTGGTGCCCAAACACGTAATTATTATATTTGCTGCTGCTAATGCCCTCTGCGCTTGTCAATTAGTTAAACCACTCTGGTAACTGATCACCCACCTGTGTGTCTCAGGAGTCAGACAGAATATCACTCCCACTGGGGATAATGGGCAGCATCTATCACAATAAGTCCTTGGTAAATCCATCCTTAGAAAAGCCCATCAACAATTCTTCAAAGAATACAACATACTTACCATTATCCTTATTTTCCAGTGAAGAAAGTTAAATGTCAGTGATTAAGGAACTTGCTTAAGGTCATACATCTTAATCTAATAAGTGAGAGACAGAATTTGAACCCTAGTCTCTAGCTCCCAGTCTTTGGACATTGTTCTGACACTTCGTAACCTTCCCTAACTGTACATTTTCCCCCTTCATTTAACCTGACTGAGTAGCAATTGAATATAGCTTGAATTAAAATTTATACCAAATAAATTAATCCTCTGCTTACAAAAATCCAGAGCTCAGACATTATAAGCTACTATTTAGAGCACTAGTATAAAACATTTTAGTCTTTACTGTCTTCAAAAATATTACGTGCACATGCACATAACATGCTATTACCCCAGTTTTGTAAACTGGACAACCAAGACTCAGGGCAGTTAATCTCCAGCTCACACTGCTGGTGACGGACAGGTGCAGGACTCAGTCCCTGTTTTTGACCATTCCTCCTTTTCAGAATGCTCCTGCTGGGTCATCTGTCATGGCACAGAGTTTAAGAAATGGCTTTTCTATTTTCAGTGACCTTCTCATAATGTTCAAATTATATCCCGAGGAAAGGTCTGTCCACAGTTGAGCTCTCCCAAGAATCAGCATAACTGTCTAGTGGCCTCCAGCTGGATCAGAAACTAGACCCAGACCAATGTTCTACAGCACAGAGTAGCTACGGTTGACAACAATTTAATGGTACATTTCAAAATAGCAAGTAGGATTTTGCATGTTACACACACACACACACACACACACACACTGATCACCATTCAAGCTGATGGATATGCCAATTACCCTGATCTAATCATTATATATTATATATATGTACTGAAATGTCACACTGTACCCCCATAAATATGTGTAGCTGTTATGTGTTAATCAAAAATACTTTAAATGTTTAAGGAGATAGAAATATTAACCAACTCAATTGGACCATTACATTTTATATACATGTATTGAATTATCACACTGTGCCCCATAATTTGTATATAGTCTATTTTATAAAATAAAACAAAATTAATAATAATAATAATAATAATAATAATAATAAAACCAAAGACAGGAGAGAAAAAAGTTTTTAATCCATGAGGAAAGTAAACATGTCCTTCTCTCATTGCTAAAGTACCCAGCACGATGGATAGCATACAGTAGGCCCTCGATTTACCTAAAAATTTCATTAACTTAAAATAATTAGTGCTGTGCTCCAGTGCATGCATTCCTTCTATCCCTTTAGGCAATCTTTCCTATTTTACTTGATAGTATTTTCTAGTCATGAAGTTACTTTTTGTGAGTTTAAGGATAGAAGAAATCAAGAGAAAAGAGAAGATAATATATTTTAAACTGCAGTAGTCACATTACTTGGGTAAGCTCATTTCTTGGAACAAAGTTAGCACAAACTTAAAAGGATAAAAATATTTCCTGAAACAAAAGATGTTACTGAGGATTAAATTTGCATAAAATGAATCTTTGGTCTATCCATATAGAACCCGTTTTCTGATTTATGAATTTTATAATAAAGAATTGCTCTGAGTTTCTTTTCTTCATCATGATTGCTTTGTATGATGATGTATTTATCTGACAAGCTTCATGTCTGAACACCAGGGTCTTTATTGTTTCATGCAATTTTAAAGACCTGACTCACAAATCACCAGGTAAGATTTTGAAACTCAGCAAGGATTCAATTTTAGATATTTACTAAATTTGCTTTGAGAAAAAATTACACTAGTAGCTGATACAGCTAGAAACTCATATTTGTATTCCAATCAATATCAGTTCATATTTATCAAGGCAAAAGTCATTATTACTTCCCAAATACGTATGTGTAAGCTATTGAAACATTAGTGCCCTGTCTTGTATAATGACAGGGAACTGGTTTCCTGTCTGATTGTTGCCGAGTTCCTGATGGAAAGACCAAGGAAATTCTGAACTCTCTGACACAGGGCTACAGACATCCAACAAGAGGTTAACTTCTTAATGTTTATCATTAGAAAAAAAATGTTTTTAGCTAACTGCACATTAGGCACAGAAAATACACAAGTATTTTAAATGGTGCTTAAGAAAGATGACTTATAAAAGAACCAAAACACAAGGAATTCTGCTATGTTCAGCATCTTCTAAGATAAGCCTCACATGCATACAACTATCATGATTTCTACAAAGAATTTTCATCCACTAGAGGCCTATAAAATAATTTTAAGTGCTCTACTCATCAGATTGTGGCTTCCCCGAGGCCCTAGTCCTTCTTTAAGCTTTGGAACTACATCAGCCTGCTTTGAATTCCAGTCTTCACTGAGTGGATGAGTAGCCTTAGAAGTCCCAGTTATTTCTAGCATATCCTGGACCATTGCATTTATCATTCTGAATCCTTATGAAAATTCTGCAAAGCATCTATTAGTTTTCCCATTTTACAAATCGGAAAAGGGGAACAGAATTGTTAAATGACTTGCTCAAGACAACAAGTCACAGAAAAGGGCAGAATTGAGATCTTAGCACAAGTCTTTCCACCTGTTTGAACCTCTCCACACCCTAATGTAAACTTTGAAATGACACTGTGAGGATTAAAAGAAATATCATAAGAAAAAAGGGTCTGCAGATCTCTAGAACTTATTTATCTTGTAGATCTCTGACTTTATGCCCATTTCCTCCTCCCTCCTCCCCTGGCAACCACCATTCTGTTTTCTGTTCCTGTAAGTTTGACCACTTTTGATATCTTCATGCCATATTTGTCATTTGTCATTCTGTGACTTATTCCACTCAACATAAAGTCTTCCAGGTCTCTCTATATGTTGTTGCAAATGGCAGGACTTCCTTCTTTATTAAGACTGATTAGTGTATATAGAGTCCCCAACTTAACAATGGTTCAACTTAGTTTTTTACTTCATGATCATGCAAAGGAGAAACAAATTCATTAGAAACCACATTTCAAATTTTGAATTTTGATCTTTTCCAGGGCTAGTGATATTTGGTACAATCCTCTATCATAATGCTGGACAGCAGTAGCAGGTCACACCTCCCAGTCAGTCACATAATCACAGGATAAATCAATGCTGTACAGTGTTGTGTGCTGCTAAGCTTGGAGGTCAGTAGGTTAGTGCAATAAATTCATTTTTTACTTACAATATTTTCAACTTAAAATAGGAGTATTGGGACATACCCCATCCCAAGTCAAGTCACACATTCAATGTATAAAGTTATAGATATGCAAAATGAGTAAGTGCTGAGTTTTGCTGTATAACATATCTCCTATAGGGCTGGGGATGTGGCTCAAGCGGTAGCGTGCTCGCCTGGCGTGCGTGCGGCCCGGGTTCGATCCTCAGCACCACATACAAACAAAGATGTTGTGTCCGCCGATAAAATTTAAAAATAAATAAATAAATATTAAAATTCTCTCTCTCTTCTCTCTCTCTCCCTCTCTCACTCTCTCTTTAAAAAAAAAAAAAAACATATCTCCTATAGTTAGCTATACAGTGCTTTATGCTTAAAAAACTTAAGAAGGTAGACCCCAAATTAAAACATTCTTACCTCATAAAAAAAGCAATTAAGAAAACTAAGGGTCACAAGGAAACTCTTGGAGGGGATGGATATATTTTTTACCTTGATTATGGTGATGGTATCAAAAATTGCATGCATGTCCAAACTTGTGAAATTTTATACATTAAATATATGCAAATATTCACATACTAATTATACCTCCATGAAGCTGGGGGTTTTAAAAAGTTCTTGCCCAGAACCAGATCAAAATTAGGCTTGTTCATTTATTCAGCCTAATTATGGAGTACCAACTCTATGCTATGCCCTTGGAAGACACTGGGAATCAGCGTGAAATTGAGGGATTACAATAGTCCCTGACCTTGGACATCAGTTCTCCTCTGCAATAGTTCATGCATGCATGAGCACATGTACACACAAATGCATTCTCGCCTCCATGCTAGCAGATGGTTTCTCTATCTTGTCATCCTTATTAGAATGCATGAGAGACAGGTTAAAATTCAAATAGTTCCTTTTGAAATTGGTCTCAGTAGGAACTTATTAAGAAATGATCAAAAGTGCATTTGTACGTTAAAAAGAATATTCTCTTTTCAATTGTTCTTTTCTCAACATTTCAAAGGAATTTTAACAGTGATGTGAATAAAAGTAGCCACAGATGGGTCTTTTTTTTAATTGATTATTTAAAGCATTACATAGCTCATGATATATCATCTTTCATACATTTGACTCAAATTGTGTTTTGAACTCCCATTTTCACCCCAAATACAGATTGCAGAATCACATCTGTTACATATTCACATTTTTACATAATGCCATATTAGTGACTGTTGTATTCTGCTACCTTTCCTATCCCCTACTATCCCCCCTCCCCTCCCCTCCCCTCCCATCTTCCCTCTCTACCTCCCCTGCTGTTGTTCAATTCTCTCCCTTTTTTCCCTCCCCCTTGCCCCTCATAACCTCTTATAATTTTATGTATCATTGAAGGTCTCCTACTATTTCCATGTGCTTTCCCTTCTCTCTCCGTTTCTCTCCCCCCATTCGTCTTTGTTTACTGTAGTCTTTTCCTCATGCTCTTCCTTCCTGTTCTATTCTTAGTTGTTCTCTTTATATCAAAGCAGACATTTGGCATTTGTTTTTTAGGGCTTGGCTAGCTTTGCTTAGCATAATCTGCTCTAATGCCATCCATTTCCCTGCAAATTCTATGATTTTGTCATTTCTTAGTGCTGCATAATACTCCATTGTGTATAGATGCCACATTTTTTTATCCATTCATCTATTGAGGGGCATCTAGATTGGTTCCACAGTCTAGCTATTGTGAATTGTGCCGCTATAATCATTGATGCAGCCGTATCCCTACAGTGCGCTCTTTTAAGGTCCTCAGGGAATAGTCCGAGAAGTGCGATAGCTGGGTCAAATGGTGGCTCCATTCCCAGCTTTCCTAGGAATCTCCATACTGCTTTCCAAATTGGCCTCACCATTTTGCAGCCCCACCAGCAGTGTACAAGTGTACCCTTTTCCCCACATCCCCGCCAACACTTATTGTTGTTTGACTTCATAGTGGCTGCCAATCTTACTGGAGTGAGATGGTATCTTAGGGTGGTTTTGATTTGCATTTCTCTGATTGCTAGAGATGGTGAGCATTTTTTCATGTACTTGTTGATTGATTGTATGTCCTCCTCTGAGAAGTGTCTGTTCAGGTCCTTGGCCCATTTGTTAATTGGGTTATTTGTTATCTTATTGTTTAATTTTTTGAGTTCTTTGTACATTCTGGATATTAGGGCTCTATCAGAGGTGTGGGGGGTAAAAATTTGTTCGCAGGATGTAGGCTCTCTATTTACCTCTTTTATTGTTTCTCTTGCTGAGAAAAAACTTTTTAGTTTAAGTAAGTCCCATTTGTTTATTCTTGTTGTTAACTCTTGGGCTATGGGTGTCCTATTAAGGAATTTGGAGCCCAACCCCACAATATGTAGATCGTAGCCAACTTTTTCTTCTATCAGACGCAGTGTCTCTGATTTGATATCTAGCTCCCTGATCCATTTGGAGTTAATTTTTGTGGATGGCGAGAGAAAGGGATTCAATTTCATTTTGTTGCATATGGATTTCCAATTTTCCCAGCACCCTTTGTTGAAGATGCTATCCTTCCTCCATTGCATGCTTTTAGCCCCTTTATCAAATATAAGATAGTTGTAACTTTGTGGATTAGTCTCTGTGTCTTCTATTCTGTACCATTGGTCCACCTGCCTGTTTTGGTACCAGTACCATGCTGTTTTTGTTACTATTGCTTTGTAGTACAGTTGGACCTCTGGTATCGCTATACCTCCAGATTCACACTTCCTGCTTAGAATTGCTTTTGCTATTCTGGGTCTTTTGTTTTTCCATATGAATTTCATGATTGCTTTGTCTATTTCTACAAGAAATGCCGTTGGGATTTTGATTGGCATCGCATTAAACCTGTAGAGAACTTTGGGTAATATCGCCATTTTGATGATGTTAGTTCTGCCTATCCATGAACAGGGTACATTTTTCCATCTTCTGAGATCTTCTTCTATCTCTCTCTTTAGGGTTCTGTAGTTTTCATTGTATAAATCTTTCACCTCTTTTGTTAGGTTGATTCCCAAGTATCTTATTTTCTTTGAGGATATTGTGAATGGAGTGGTTTTCCTTATTTCCATTTCAGAGGTTTTGTTGCTGATATACAGGAATGCCTTTGATTTATGCGTGTTGATTTTATAACCTGCCACTTTGCTGAATTCATTTATTAACTCTAGCAGCTTCTTTGTAGACTCTTTTGGGTCTGTTAAGTATATTATCATGTCATCCGCAAATAGCGATAGTTTAATTTCTTCTTTTCCTATTTTTATGCCTTTAATTTCTTTTGTCTGTCTAATTGCTCTGGCTAGTACTTCGAGAACTAAATTGAATAGAAGTGGTGATAGAGGGCATCCCTGTCTTGTTCCAGATTTTAGAGGGAATGCCTTCAGTTTTTCTCCATTTAGGATGGTGCTAGCCTGAGGTTTACCATATATAGCTTTTACAATGTTGAGGTAAGTTCCTGTTATCCCTAGTTTTTCTAGTGTTTTGAACATAAAGGGATGCTGTACTTTGTCAAATGCTTTTTCTGCATCCATCGAGATGATCATGTGGTTCTTGTCTTTAAGTCTATTGATGTGGTGAATAGCATTTATTGATTTCCGTATATTGAACCATCCTTGCATCCCAGGAATGAATCCTACTTGATCATGGTGCACAAGTTTTCTGATATGTTTTTGTATTCGATTCGCCAGAATTTTATTGAGAATTTTTGCATCCAAGTTCATTAGAGATATTGGTCTGTAGTTTTCCTTCTTTGAAGTATCTTTGTCTGGTTTTGGGATCAAAGTGATGTTGGCCTCATAGAATGAATTTGGAAGAGCTCCTTCTTTTTCTATTTCTTGAAATAGCTTGAAAAGTATTGGTATTAATTCTTCTTTGAAAGTTTTGTAGAACTCCGCTGTATACCCATCCGGTCCAGGGCTTTTCTTGGTTGGTAGTCTTTTGATGGCTTCTTCTATTTCTTCTTTTGTTATTGGTCTGTTTAAATTGTGTGTGTCTTCCTGTCTCAATCTGGGCAAATCATATGCCTTAAGAAATTTATCGATATCTTCATTATCTTCTATTTTATTGGAATATAGGGTTTCCAAATACTTTCTAATTATCTTCTGTATTTCTGTAGTGTCTGTTGTGATATTGCCTTTTTCATCCCGTATGTTAGTAATTTGAGTTCTCTCTCTTCTTCTTTTCATTAGCATGGCTAAGGGCTTGTCTATCTTATTTATTTTTTCAAAGAACCAACTTTTAGTTTTATCAATTTTTTCAATGGTTTCTTTTGTTTCAATTTCGTTGATTTCTGCTCTAATTTTAATTATTTCTTGTCTTCTACTACATTTGCTGTTGTTTTGCTCTTCCTTTTCTAGGTTTTTGAGGTGTTGCGTGAGTTCATTTATTTGTTGGTTTTTTCTTTTTTTGAGGTAAGAACTCCAAGAAATGAATTTCCCTCTTAAAACTTCTTTCATTGTGTCCCATAGATTCTGGTATGTTGTGTCTGTGTTATCATTTGATTCTAAGAATTTTTCATCTCCTCCTTTATGTCTTCTATAACCCATTGATCATTCAATAACATATTGTTCATTTTCCATGTGATGTAGAATTTTTCCTTCCTTCTTTTATCATTGATTTCCAATTTCATTCCATTATGATCAGATATGGTGCATGGTATTATCTCCACGCCTTTATGTTTACTAAGAATTGCCTTATGGCATAATATATGGTCTATCTTTCAGTAGGATCCATGTGCTGCTGAGAAGAACGTGTATCCACTTGATGATGGTTGATATATTCTATATATGTCGGTTAAGTCTAGGTTATTGATTGTGCTGTTGAGTTCTATAGTTTCTTTATTCAGCTTTTGTCTAGAGGATCTGTCTAATGGCGAGAGCGGTGTGTTGAAGTCACCCATAATTATTGTGTTGTGGTCTATTTGACTCTTGAACTTGAGGAGAGTTTGTTTTATGAACATTGCAGCTCCATTGTTTGGTGCATACAAATTGATGATTGTTATGTCTTGTTGGTGGATGGTTCCTTTTAACAGTATATAGTGACCTTCTTTATCCTTCTTGATTAACTTAGGTTTGAAGTTGATTTTATTCGATATGAGTATGGCCACTCCTGCTTGCTTCCGAGGGCCATGTGAGTGGTATGATTTTTCCCAACCTTTTACCTTCAGCCTGTGTATGTCTTTTCCTATCATATGAGTCTCCTGAAGGCAGCATATTGTTGGATTTGTTTTTTTGATCCAGGTTACTAGCCTATGTCTCTTGATTGGTGAGTTTAGGCCATTAACATTTAAGGTTACAATTGAGATATGATTTGTACTTCCATTCATGCTTCTTTATTTATTTATTTTAGTTTGGCTAGTTTTGCTTTTTGGTTATTTTCCTCCCCCTTTACTGAGACCTCCTGCTGTTAGTTTTGGGCACTATTTTTCAATTCCTCTTCTTGTAGTGTTTTGTTCAAAATGCTTTGCAGAGCTGGTTTTCTTGCTGCAAATTCTTTTAGCTTTTGTTTATCGTGAAAGATTTTAATTTCATTGTCAAATTTGAAGCTCAATTTTGCTGGATATAGTATTCTTGGTTGGAATCCATTATTTTTCAGCGTTTGAAATACATTATTCCAGGATCTTCTCGCTTTCAACATTTGTGATGAGAAATCGGTCGTTAACCTAATTGGTTTACCCCTGAATGTAATCTGCCTCTTTTCTCTCGTAGCTTTTAATATTCTCTCCTTGTTCTGTACGTTGGCTATCTTCATAATTATATGTCTTGGAGTTGGTCTATTATGGTTTTGAATGTTTGGGGTCCTGTAGGCTTCCAGGATTTGGCAATCCATTCCATCTTTCATCTATGGGAAGTTTTCTAGAATTATTTCATTTAATATGCTGTCCATTCCTTTGGTTTGAATCTCTGTTCCTTCTTCTATCCCTATGACTCTCAGATTTGGTTTTTTTATGACATCCCATATCTCTTGAATAGATTGCTTGTGGGATTTAAGCATCTTTTCTGTGTTGACTATATTCTTTTCAAGTTGATAAACCTTGTCTTCATTATCTGATGTTCTGACTTCTACTTGATCAAGTCTATTTGTAATATTCTCGTTTGAGTTTTTAATTTGGTTTATAGTTTCCTGCAATTCTAGGATTATTGTTTGATTTTTTTTTAAGATCTCTATCTCCTGGTAGAGCTCGTTCTTTGCCATTTGAATTTGTTTAATTCATTTTCAAAATATACTTTTATTTCTTGGACTTGCTGTCTCATGTCTTCTCTAATATTCCTTTCCATTCGAGTTAGGTATGCCTTGAGTTCTTTCCCTATCCCTGTTTCTGATGTTTCTATGTCCTCCTGTAGAATTGAGTTGTCTTGCATTGTTTGTAATCCTTTTTTCCCTTGTTTTCTCATGTTGTCCACGTTGCTTTCCAGCTCTTTTTGATTGTCGTGTTTCTGCTCTCTTCTATAGATTTGTTTTGTTTCTGTATTACTCTGATGTCTCTCCTTTGTGTTGTTAAACTACGCCTGCTAACGTGGATTCCGCTGGGAAGGAATTCCGACATCCGAGCTCCAGTGACGACACTACTCTGCTATGACGGGCCCCAGTCTCCTTGCCAGGGTGCCCTAATGGGGGGGTGTGACTGGACTGTCTTGTTTGGTTTCAGCTCCCGGTCGCGGCAGGCGGGCAGTCTCCAGCCGCCCAGTATCACAGGCCGCGGGCAGGTGATCAGTCGCCAGCGGGTGGGCGTTCTCCTACGGCCCAGTTACGCAGGCAGTGGGTGAACTGTCGCCTGCGGGCCTGCAGTTTACAGCCACCCAGTCGCGAGGGCCTTGCCTCTAGTCTCCTGGTTTCTCCTGCTAGTCTTGGTTTCTCCTGTTTTGTTGTTGCAATCTGTCGGAGAGTGGCGGTGGATACTTCAGCTCTCCAAGATGGTGGCCGCTGGTTGCCTTAGTGGAGTGTCCCTTGTGGGGGATGGGACTGTACCGCTTTCTTCCCCGTCTGCAATCCCGAACTCAGCCTGGGGGTCAGTGCGGGCTTGGCTGTTGGGATACCACCGTGTTGCAGCCACTTATCTCCCTGCTTACCAGTTAATCCCTTCTCTGCGGTGCCACGCCTTCTGTAGCCGCGGGGCAGGCCGCGCGAATCAGACAGCCTGGATCTCCGGGGTCACACCGTTGGCTTTTGGGATCCCCGGCACTCTATGGTTTTGATTTTTTCTGCTTGCCCCTCCCCCAGCGCTGGCTAGACAGGTTTTGTTTTGGCTGCTGATGGGAGGGGGGGTTGAAGGTCAGGTGCCTCTAGTTCTCCTTTAGTCTTTATGCAGGCTCACTGTGATACTCCCTTCCCCTGGAAGTCTAGGAGAGATTTTATGCGAAATCCCCCTATGTATGGGGGCTGAACTGAGTGACACACACCTGTTTTGTTGTTGCAATCTGTCTGAGAGTGGCGGTGGATACTTCAGCTCTCCAAGATGGTGGCCGCTGGTTGCCTTAGTGGAGTGTCCCTTGTGGTGGATGGGGCTGTACCGCTTCCTTCCCCGTCTGCAATCCCAAACTCAGCCCGGGGGTCAGTGCGGGCTTGGCTGGTGGGATACCACCGTGTCGCAGCCACTTATCTCCCTGCTTACCAGTTAATCCCTTCTCTGCGGTGCCACGCCTTCTGTAGCCGCGGGGCAGGCCGCGCAAATCAGACAGCCTGGATCTCCAGGGCTTTTTACAGATCGGTCTTATATTTGATTTGATTAACTATGTGGGAAGAAACCAGTGGACACTTGCGAACTCTGGCTTCAGTGGCAATGGGGCTGATACTTATGAGTAGACAGAGAAAGTGGGGAGTGGAAGACCCTCACCCCAGCCAGAACAAAGCAGGCACTAACCACACTCTAGCAACTTGGTGGAAAGCAGAACATAGATGGGCAGCCAAAGATCCAAGTCCAGCGGTGGTGGCCCTTTCAATCATTCAGCAACAGAGAGAAGAGTATGCAAAAGTGGATCTTTTCCTAACCAATATATTTATTTCTAAACTGAAACTTTCCGTCAAAGACACTGATTCCAGGAGACAGTGTATGTGACATTGTTGGAAGACAAGGGGAGGAAAGAAGTAGTTGACCCCAGTGAGGGACACTTTCAGCTGCCTCACAGCATTGTTCATCCCCAAGATTAGTTTCCCTAAACAGGGCGAGGGTGCTGATTCTGCGACGAGCACTGAGTTAAGTACCTTAGAGACCGGGCAGTCAGCCAATTCTGCCCATCCTTCAAGGTGGTGTGGGACCAATCAAGAGACAGAGATTCTCTGACTGATCAAGGTTGGTCACCTGTCTTTCTCTGTAAATAGGATGGGCTGGGAGCGGGGAGAATAGGCTGTTTGGAATAAAGGCAAATCAACTAAGTCACTGGTTCTAAATCCTCAGAAGGAGCAAAAAAATGGATAAGAGGTGATTCAACAAGGAAGACGTGTTGTGAAGACAAACCATCCATCCACTCTATGCTTAGCAACTTGGCTGTGTGTCTGACCCTAAGGAGATGTGTAGAAGATGACAAAATAACTTTTTTAAAAAAAAATGTATCAAAAACCAAGAAACTCCACAATAACCAAAGTTGCAGCTATGTTTTAATTAACAGGCATACAGGATAACAAAGTGTTTTTAAACTTCTTCCAAACATCTTCTTCAGTTCTAAACTGTCAGTTTTAGGTAAAGTAGAATAGTCTATTGCAGACAACGGACCCTTTTTCACTGTGGGTGAGAATACAAATTTCAGATATTAATGTCTGTTTATGATGCATTTAAGAGAGAGAATAGGAAAAAGGCTTAGGGGAAAAGGGACTAGAGGGAACAAAGGAGGAAAAGATGATGATGAAAAGGCAAAATAATAAAGATGATAGGGCACCCTTAGAACTGGAGAAGTCCACATCACATAAAAAAAAATCTCAAAATTCAAAGCCTATTAATAATAGGACCAGAGAAGGAATGTTTTCAGCATAATAAGAAGGTTTTTTTAAGGAAAAGCAAGCAACAAGTCTCTTATTGTAGATTTCTCCAGTTCCATGACCCTATTACTATTCATAACTAAAGAAGATATATTTGTCCATTTTCCTTGGCTATAATAAAATATTTGAGGCTGGGTAACTTATAAAGAAAAAATGTTTATGTAGCTCATTGTTTTGAAAGTTGAAAGTTTGAACAGTGCAGTACAGGCTTGGGGAGTACCTCATGGTAGATATTCTCCAGGTGGGAGCACATGAAAGAGGAAGGGATCACTTGGCAAGACGGGAGGCCACAGAGAAATTCAGCTCACTCCTTTATAACAACCCTCTTACAGGGGTCCAAGGAGAACTACAGTGATTCCTCCCAAGGGCAGCACCCTCAATGAGCTAACCATTCCCCACTAGGTGTCAAATATCATAGGTTTCCACTGCCTCTCACATTGCCACACTGGGGACCAAGCTTCCAACACATGAAACCTTGGGGGACAAACCACAGCCAAATCATAGCAAAGGTCATTCCTAAGTAAAAGACAGCATTTTGCCAGAGCACAGGTGAGAAGATCCAATGTAAAACAGAGCAGATTAAAGAAAGAAGAGAACTGAGACAGAACAGAGATTTAGCAATTCCACTATCGCCATCATGGAGGAGGACCTGAGAGAGCACCACACATTCATCCTCTATAAGTGTGACCTCTTTGTATTTAATCATTGGTTGCCTTTATAAAACCTCAATTTTAAGAATCTTGTCAGATATGAGGGCAAATAATTCCAAATAAGGAGACTGCAGTAACTATTCCTGTGCCTAGAACCACCCTCTGAGTCAGCAATATTCATCGACTGAAGGGGGAATGGCTACCCAAAAGAAAATAAGCAAAGTTATTTATTCAGAGCTTGCTGTAGCAAATCAGTCAGCTACCATCACTTACACCTGGCCAATACTCAAAAGCAGGCAAAGGAGTGGGAAAGCTTTAGAGTCGAAAAAGAGGAAGGGTTTGGGTATGCTCTGAGTGTAGACCATTCTCATGAGGGTGAGGGTAGAGGAAATGGGGTATTTTATGTGATTGGCTAGAGGAGCATATTTGGCTTTCTGTGAATGGTCTTACACTGGAAGCAGACTTATTTACTAAACCCTTGTCATTTGAGGACAATTTCTTTAGAGGTTGTGATTTGGCTTCCTGGACTGGTTGCTGTAGGTTGTGCTTTGGCCTCCTAAGGGTGGTTGCTACAAGTTGTAGGTCATATTTCTATTTTAATACAGCTGACCTCTAACCCCCATACCTAGTTTTACTCAATGTTGTTTCAGAAACCCACAGTCAACTAAGGTCCAAAAATATTAAAAGGAAAATTCCAGAAATAAATAATTTCTAAGTTTTAAATTGTTCTCCATCCCCTGTGTAATATGGTGAAATATCATGCCATCTGCTTTATCCACTCTGTCCCACCCAGGACCTGAATCATCCCTTGTCCAGTGTATCCATGCTATATATGCTATCAGCCTACTAGTCTCTTAGTAATCATCTCGGTTATCAGATTGACAATTGCAGTGTTTCAATGCTTAGCATCTAGAGGATTTAATACCATCTGCAGTTTCAGGCATCCCTGGGGCACCTTGGAATGTATCCCCCACAGATAAGGGAGAATTACTTAGTCTGGCCAATCTGCATTTGTATATTCAGTCTCTAAAGCCTTTGGGTATCCTACAGATTCTCTATTCAACTTAACCCATCAGCTACTCACATTAATTTCCAATGATCAGAATATATTCCCACTGAGGCAATAATGACTTATTACTTTATTTGATCCATCTTTGCCAATGTGAATTCAAATGAATAAAAAAATAATGAAGAAATGCTAAAGTAAATGAGTTGATTTCAAGAGAATCATGGTATCAGAAAATAAATCTGAGGTTCACTCTATAAATGGGTATTAGACTGAGAAACATAAAAGATCTTTGGGCATAAAGATATTTAGAGTAAATTTCATTTTCTTTATGTCAAATATAAGTAAGTTTAGTAAATGTATTTTCTAAGAATCGATAGCAGAAATGTAATCAATAACTCCCCTAGTAATGCTTTTTCTAAAGTGCATAATTGTGTTATTACATTTTTTCCTAAGTATTGGGGGAATCCATAATGGCTCCCCATCCCCAGCAGGATCCATCCCCAAGTCCTGAGTATGCCTCACAAGTCCCCTCTTTGTCTTCTCTTAGTTCCTATCTGCTTCTGGAGATCCACATGCTGTAAGTCTCCTACATCTAGACCTCTCACACATATGTGGAATATAAGCACCAATCATACTAAGTTGCTAACAATTCTTTGAGTAGAACACATCTTTTCATGAGCCTCTGAATTTGCAAATGATTTTCTTTCTCCTGAAATTCTCTTTCATTCTCTGTCTGCTTGATAATTTATTCATCTTTCAAGACTCAGCCTACTCTGGGAAGGTTTTTGTGACCCTACACATATTAGAAGGAAGGAAGGGAATTATAATAGGGAGATATAGCTCTTGAATGTATTCCATAAAACTATAGATTACCAAGTGGTGAATGAGAATACAGACTTCAATTAGACAGATTTACAAAATCCATGATCCTGAGCAGATTCTTGCAACTCTCAATCTCTTCAACTGTAAAATATGGAAAACAATGTATGTCTCTTAAGACTTTTGTGACATAGGCCAAGCAAAATTCAGTAACACAGATGGTGATTATTATAATTTTTTCCTTTTCTCCTCACCCAAAAGAGCAGCATTATTAGGGATTAACACTTGTATAATGTAATGTAAATCTTAGAACTTACAAGTACTTTTTAAACAATCATCTTATTTCATCTTCCAGTCAACCTTACAAAATAGATCATATTTATGATCCTCAGAAAGAAAACTGAAGGTCAGAGAGAAAGTTGTGGCAAAATCTGTACTCTGGTTAATTTCTCTGATGTGAAATTCAACACTGCCATTTTAAATTCATTCCCTTAAATTTGAACATCATCCCCTGATATTTCCACACTAATTTTTTAAACATGCTTTTAAGTATTTAAATGTCATCAAAACGCTACTATTAATAATTTTTTATATTTGACATTTCATATCACCAATTCTTCTAGGCTTGTGTATTATAGTGCTTGTCTCAATTTAAAGTTTTGGTAGATATTTTAAGCTTCTGATTGTGAGTAAAACTTAATGAGATTCTTTGGTAAGGAGGCATGTATTGCTAAGAATAATAAGCCATAAGCCATTGAAATGAGAAAAAAGACTATGCATATATATTTTTGTAGATTTTAACAGATGGTTTCATGCATTGGATTATTAAGTTCTCTGAATTTTTAATCTACTTTAATGCAGAACAAATAAAAACTAACATAATCATGTTGCTAAAACAAGAGGTGTCTTTTGCCAAGTGGCTAAAACACATTAAAAAGTCACTCTAAATTTCTTGAAGTGACCAATAGTAGTATTCATAGATTGTAGGACCCTTAATTCTACCCTTCTTCCCTTCACATTTTTAGTGAAAATACAATAGACACCCTTTAATTAGACCAATTTTCAAAGCACTTTAAAATCTTGCCTTATACAATCTTCTCTAGGAAAGCTCTATTACTAAGGGAAGGCTACCTTATCACTGAATGTTGTTGATTAGGCTTCAAGGCTTAAAGTCCAGCCATTTACATCCAACCCTCATTAATGCCTAGAAGAAAGGCACTATAGGGTCCATCCATCTTCTTTTCTGTAATTCTGTATTTACAGGTAGCTCTGGAAAATTGTCTATTGTTCAGAGCAGGCCCACATTTAATGTTTGTGGTGTCCAAGACCAGGTTACAAATGGAGGCCTGCTTCCCTGTATCTGAATATCTTGAAGTCATCATTATCACTAACAAAACTTTTCACAAAATAGCTTCCATCATCTACCTTTGCAAACATAGCAACATGGTCAACATAAAACACAGCTCTTGCTCCAAAGGAAATAGGAAGTAGTTTATTTTGAGCCAAATATGAACAGCCAAGCCCAGGCACATGGATTCAGATTAGCCTGAATAATGTGCTTTGCTGTGGAAGAGGTTACATGAACTTTTATAGTCCTAGAACTAAAGTCACAAACTATGCATTTATCAGCTACATTGTTGGGGGTGTCAGATAGGTGGGCTACAGCAAAAAGGGTAAATCTCTTCCATAGATTTCAGATGGAAATCTTTAGGGTTGGTAGAAGCTAGAGGTCTGCTAAGCTTAGTGATGCATTTCAAGAGTTTTACTTAGTAGGTATGAGGTCATTGGATCAGATACAGAAGTTGAAAGTAAATGAGTATTAAAGTGACTAAAGATAGCTCAAGATCATATTGGCTATCTACCTGCAAAATTCCATCTTTCCGCTATCACAACGTTCTAGTCGACTGACACCAAACAGTCTGCAGGATCTTCAATATAGATGCAGCTTCTTTGAAGAACTTCAGTTCACAGGAATCCAGGTTTTAATTTAGAATTCTCAGATGCCCAGGATAGGACATGGTGGAGTAGGAAGAGCAGTCTGTGTTCCCTCATGGCTCTACCGGTAATTCTGCTGAGCACAGTAAGTCTCTCTCAAGCATGTATATAATCCCTTTGGGCTTCAAACTCAAGTTCTGTGCACAGACTCTTAGCCTCCCCTCAGGCACAGCGTGTGCACATCAGAGCTGTGGTCTACTGTCAGGAATTCAGTGGAAGTAGATGGCCCATACCAGTCCTGGAATCAATCTCAGGGCCAAATGAGCAGAAGATTATGAGGTCCTGGGTACCTAAGATGTGGCCTAGGGTCAGGGAGAAGAGATCAAAGGCTATCTGGCCCCCCAAATTTCTCCCCATTAATGAAAAAAATGTGACCAGAAGAGTAATAGGAAAGGTCCTTCAAAAATAGTCTGGAGTTTGGGATATGGTTCAGGGGTAGAATACTTGCCTAGCAGGCAAAGGGTCCTAGGTTTGATTCCCAACACCAACACACACATACACACACACACACACACACACACGCACACAGAGCAATGTTTTACATCTCTGTACTAGAGTAATAATAAATGTTTTCCTCTCATAAAAACCACAGCACATATATAGGTGCTCCAGATTTCTCTATTCTTCTAAACATTTTTCTACTACATTTTTAAAGTAAATTATAAGACAGAATAAGAGTCATGATTTATTATTTTACCTCAAATTTTCTCTCATTGTTGATATTTTCTTCAACAATTATAAGGGGTTATTTGGTAACCTGAAACAAGCAAGAACTAAAACAAAATTTAAAAAATTAGACAATGAAGAACAGCAGGCCATAAGAGTTAAGAAAGAAATGAAGTGAACCTTACAATAGCCCCAGCTGTCTTGAGATGTTTTCCAGACCACAACACAGCAAATGGAAACCCAAAAGGAGCTCAGCAGACTCTTCAAGTGGAAGAGATAAAACTGTGCAACCAAAAGAACAAGGCTGCTAAGGTGTGTGGGACAGACTATCAGAGACCAGGGAGTTGCCTCTCAAGCAGGCCAATAAGTACTGCTCAGTGTGTGTGGACAGAAAGTACCAAGGCTGGGGAGAAAAACAACCCAAAGCAATGGAATGAGCAGAGCCCTATCTGTACACAGGGCCAGAAATAGTGCCTTTTACCACAAATCCTCCTGGGAATTGTCATTACTCCTGTATCATGAATTAGATGGAAAGATCAGAAGCTTCTTGTCTCAGTGGTAGGGAAAAGTAGCATGAATATGAGGACTCATGCAGTTCCACCTAGCAAGTCTTAAAAGAAAGATCCAAAAGGATCAAACAGATGCCAAGAAAATTAATTACATCCCAAAATTAAGCTCAATAACATTTCTAAGAATTTTTTTTTAAATACTCTGCCTTCATCGAGGAAAAAAAAATCACAAAGTCTGGCAACCAATCAAGAATGATCAAGTATCTAAGGAAGCAGGGAAATACAAACCCTCCATGGAGAAAAGTTAGTAAACAGAAACTGACCCCCAAACTGTCAGATGTTAGAATTAGTAGAGAAGGAAACTGTGTCAGATATTAGAATTACTACAGAAGGACACTGGGATAGTTATTACAACTGCATTCCATATGCCCAAAACTTAAGTACAGAAATGGAGGATATTTTCAAAAGATCTAAAACAAACTTCTAGAGATGACCACTATAATGTCTGAGATGAAAAACACACGAAATTAACAGCCTATTATATATCACAACAGGAAAAGTTACTGAACTTGAAGACATAGTACTGGAAACTATCCAAAAAGAGCAGGAAGAGAAAAAAGAAAGGATGAAGGGAACATCATAAAGTCTGAGAAAACAGCAAGAAGCTGCTAATACTTGTGTTTGGAGTTCTGAAGCATAGGAGGAGGGAAAGAAAAAATACTGAAAAAACAATAATCTAGCCAGGCACCATGGCACATGCTTATAATCCCAGAGGCTCCAAAGACTAAGGCAGGAGGATCTTAAGTTCAAAGCCAACCTCAGCAATTTAGGAGTCCCTAAGCAACTTAGTGAGATCCTGTCTCTAAATAAAAAAATTTTAAAAAGGGCTGGGGATGTGGCTCAGTGGTTAAGCATCCCTGGGTTTAATCCCTGGTAGTAACAACAATAAAAACAACAACAGCCTGCTAGTGTGCAAAAATTATAGTGTTAAAACTACCAATTTATAGTTTGTTTCACATGTAACAAACTTGGAAATCACCACTTTTTCCTAACAAGTAAAATCTGAACAGACTTAAAAATCAACAACTCTACTTACATCGGCATGAGAATTGAGGTGGCAGAGCATACTGCTGACTCCAAAACTGGAGAGACAGGAAGATTCAGAAAATAATAACTTACTAGACCAGTACCTCTTCAGGACCAAGATCTGGGAGTTTTAAAAAATCTGAACTGTAATTTACAGTTGCTGGAAGTATGGTGTGTATAATTTGAGAGTTAAAAATTCCAGGGTGACCCAGTCACATGGATACCCTCTTGCTTTGTAAGTTTTACCTCCACGAGCTCAACTAGTTCTTGCAGGAAATAGAAGAGGAGAATAAAAAGAAAAAGAAAGAAACCCTCATGTTTTTATCCAGGAGCAAGGGAAACTGATCATTTTGAAATATGCTAGAGCACCACATTCTTCTTAGCAAGGTTTACCTTTGGAGAAAACTAGTTAACCAAAGGCTAACTTTCTAGGTTTTTTAATCAGATCCTTTGCATACAGCATGCAATTGTTTTTCAGAATGACTTCTTTCACTTAATAAGGATACCTAAGGGTTCTCCACATCTTTTAATGTATTGATACCTCGTTTTATCTTAGTGCTACATAAGATTCCATGGTCCAATATACCACAGTTCATTTTTCCATCCACTTACTGGAGGACATCTTGGTTGCTTTCATGTTTTGGCAATTTGAACAAAGCTGCTATAAATATTCATGTGTAAATTTTTGTATGGACATGTGTTATACACCTTTCAGTAAATACCAAGGAGTGTAATTGTTGAGTTATGTGGTAAGAGTATGTTCAGTTTTGTAAGAAACTGCTAAACTGTCTTCTAAGTTGGCTGTACCATTTTGCATTCCCAGCAACAATGAATAAAATTTCCTGTATGATTCCCACTATGAGAGTCTCTGGAAAAGACAGAATAATAGAAACAATAAAAAATAAGCTGTTACCAGAGATTTGAGGGAAAGGAAGAATGAAAAATCAGAGCACAGAGAAGTTTTAGTGTAACGAAAGTATTCTGAATGGTATTGCAATCATGAATTGATGTCATTATTCATTCATCCCCAAAAGAATGTGCAAGAGTAAGCCCTAGGTAAAATATGGATTCTAGGTTGTAACAATATGTGGATATAGGTTCGTCAGTTGTAACACATGTGCCACTCTGATATGATATTGATAATGGGGAGGCTACACATGTATGTGAGTATATGGGATACACTTGGTTGGAATGTGTCCCCCCAAATCTCATGTGTTGGAAACTTAATCCCAATGCAGCAATGTTCAGACGTTGAGCCTTATTAGGTAATTAAGAGTCAATTAAGGTATAAGGGTTCTCCCTTCATTAATGTCATCATCTGGAAGTGGGCAAGTTATCATAACAGTGGACTTATTTAGCAAGAAAGTGTGGCTCTATCTTACTGCCTTGTGTACTCCTTCTCTCTCTCTCTCTCTCTCTCTCTCTCTCTCTCTCTCTCTCTCTCTCTCTCTCTCTGTCTAGGATGCTCTCTGGTCCTTCCGCCTTCTGCCATGAAATAATGCAGCAAGTCTCTCACTAGATGTGGATCCTTTAACCTTGGACTTCCCATCCTTCAGATTTGTGAGAATTGTTTTCTTTTATTATACTCAGCCTGTGGTATTCTGTTCTAACAGCACAAAATAGCCTAAGACAAAAGATCTCTTTTCTTTCCTCTCAATTTTGTTGTGAACCTAAGACTGCCCTTTAAAATTTAAAAAAAAATAACAAGTAAATAAAATTTCAAATTTGATAAAAAATGTAAACCAGCAGATCCAAGGATATCAATAACTCAAGCACAAGAAACATGAAGAAAACAACATCTAGTTAAACCATTTAGAAAGAGAATGAAATCGGTCAAAAATCATTGATAAAAAGAAAATCTTCAAATCTCTGAGTATAAAGCATAAAGAGGAACAAAGATAATGAAAACAAAATATTTTCCACCAGGAACAATCCAAGAAAGAAGATGGTAAAGCAGCATTCTTAAGTACAGAAAGGAATCACAAAAAGACAAATAATGGCATGACCTCACTCACACGTGGACTCTAAAATAGTGGATCTTATAGAAGCAGAGAATATCCAGGGGCTTCTGGAGGCTGGGGTGGTTAGGAGGGAATTGGAGGAAGAGATATTGGTCTAAGAATACATAATTACAGTTAGGAGAAATAAATTTCAAGAGCTCAATTATAAAGTAAGGTGACTATGTTTAATCATACTTAGTATTATTGAAAAATGTAGAAAGGATGTTATGAGCCCTCACTACAAGAAATAACTATGTAAGATAATGCATTTGTTAATGAGCTAGATTTAACCATTCCACAATGTATATGTACTCCAAAACATCATGCTGTACACAATAAAAACATACAATGTTATCTGTCAATTCAAAAAAATAATAACTTATTTGACTTTTTTGTACTTTATTTTTTATTATATTTCCACTCTATGATATAGTTTGGATCTGGACTGTCCCCCAAAGATTCATGTGTTGCAGGTTTGGTTCCTAATGCAGCAGTATGAGTCTTGGAAGTAATTGGATCATGAGGGCTCTGAACTCTTCAATCTATTGATAGGTTCATAGATGGTGGCACTATTGAGAGATGGGGGAAACTTCAGGAGGCAGAGTCTGGTTGAAGGAAGAGGTTCCTAGGGCATACCCTGGAAGGGTATATATCTCACCCCATACCCCTCTCCTTTCTGACTTGACAGCTCTGCTCCACCAGGCCCCCTTACCCATGATAACTCTGCCTCACCACAAGCCCACAGTAATGGAGCCAGCTGACCAAGGACTAAAACCTCTGAAACCATGAGCCAAAATAAATCTTTCCTTCTTTAAGTCATTTTTCTCAGGTATTTTGTCACAACAATGAAAAGCTAACTAACACACTCTATTATTCTATATTTGTGTAATATATCTTTTAAAAAAAAGGTAAGTAACTGAAATAATCCATCATCCATAGACTCGCACTACAAAATACAGTACCCAAAGTTCTCCAGGTAGGATAAAAATGCAATAAATTGTGCTGTGTTGTTTTAAGCAACTAAATTTGTGATAAATTGTTACAGTAACAACAGAAAAAAAATACAATTAGAATGAATCAACTCCTAACAAATCCTTTAGGTCACTAAAGCAGAAAGACTAAATTCCAGGGAATGTATCTGATTGGATTATGCTGAGTCACATGACCTTTTATTGTCCTCGTGGGTGGGTTATCTTAATAGACAGTGCCACCAGGATTATATAGCCATCCCTTGGGAACCAACCAGAAGAGAGCATTTCCAGTACCCCTCAGATACCACAATCTGTGGATGCTCAAGTCCCTTATATAAAATGGAATAGGATTTACAGATGACCTATGGACATCCTCCTGTATACTTTAAATCATCTTTAGGTTACCTATTACAATATAAATGCTATGTAAATAGATGTTATACCATATTATTTTGTGGGCAATGACAAGAAAATATCCATAAATGTTCAGCACAATTATTTTTTCAAATATTTTAAATCTGCTGTTGATTGAATCTATAGGCACAGAACCTACAGATATGGAGGACCTCACTGTACAATGAAAAAGTAATCCTTCCAAGCAAAAGCAAAATCAGAGTATGTTACCAGAAGGGGGAATACATACTGTTCAGGCAAAATCAACAGATGTTTCTACATTGGAACAGACTTCTCCCTTACCCACAGCACTCCGGTGGAGCCAACATGAAGGCAATCAAAGCTTCTCCTGACTCTCCTAGTGACTTTCTCCTTTAAGAACAAATGTAATTACAGTTATTAAAATATCAAATTTCATGTCTTATATAGGACTCAATTCAATCAAATTCAGCAAGTGTTTATTGAGTACCTCTTTCTCCGTCTATTCTAAGTACTGAAGGTACAATGGAGAATACCCCAGGCTGTCTTTTCCCTAGAAGAGAAGACAAGCTGTTTTGAGTGGGAAACAATTCCTGTGTGTGTGCAAACGACAGGTACTACAGAAGGGGATGGGTGCAACAAGGACAAGGGGAAGTACAGATATTTAGTAAGAATATTTTTGCAAGGAATTTTAACTGTGTCCTGTAGGTTGATCATTTAGTCACTGACCTCTTTATTTGCTTAAAGGATCAAATAAGAGTTGCCTGCTCCTTGGAATCAGAAAGTAAGCTCTTGCTACTTTGGATCCACCATGATGTGCTTTGCAAAGGAGGCACTCAGTAAATATTTAAGAATTGGATTTAATTCCCAAGTATGGTCAATGGAGTGAAAGGGGGAAAGGTTTTCAAAAGTGAAAACTCTTAAAAGCACTAAACTTGATAAACTTACACTCCTGGTTTACTGGGCTTCCGCCCTAGGCAAGTACCAAGTGCCCTCTCATGATATTCTCCCCAGCCTGTGTCTGTTCCCGAAAACACATGGATATCTTAATTTCATTTGGCACCCCTGCTTGTTTCTCAAACTTGGCCCAAGAACAGCAGAACATATTTGCTCCTGGAAATATATCCCTCTAGGTACTTCAGGGAGCAGACCTCCCATCAACTTTACAAGGAATATGAAGAGAGAGTCTAATTCTCATTCTCATAAAGTTGGAAAGGGTGCACCAAGCAGTTTGAAAAGTACTGTGTACCCACAAAGGAAAAATAAGTGAGAAACTTTTTTTTTTTTTAAATGATGTGCATCTTCAGTCCAGCTGGTTGACGTTTGGTAATTTCCTATTGTTTTAGTCTGTTTTCTCTGAATGGTTACATTTAAATAAGTGAAAAAGAAACTTCATTTATTCTGAGAACCCTATACTACTGTCTAACAATTTAGTTTATAGATTATTAAATAAGTAAATCCCAGGAAGCATAGAAGATTCTGGATTCTTTTTTTTTTTTTTTTTTTTTTTGCTCCCATGGGCCTTTTCTAACCTAAAGAATCAAATGAGAATTTTTAAGGCAAACAATATTGACTTTGTGAGTCTTTCTGGTACTTCAGCAAGGTATGAAGAGGTCAAGAATTTCCACAGTTTGCGGATATCAAATAGGAGTGATAACATGAAAACCTACATTCCTGAGGTAGAAACGGATAGAAAACCTCTTAAGTCCTTCTCTCTCTGCTCCATTTCCATTTCATGGTGAGCTGACTAGTTGGACAGCAAGCCCTCTAGAGCAGCTCTGCTGACAAAATGATTAGAATTAATGCTTTCATTTATTTACTCAGTTTGCCATGGGAGTTTCCAACAAATATGTACAATAATAACATGATAAACAAATTATTCTCTACATCTTATTTTAATCTTGTCTAAAGAAATTCCACAGAGGAGCATTCCCCAGTTATCCTGTTTCCTAATATTGTAAAACATCCATTTCTGACACACTTCTTGCTTTTCTTTCTTTCTTCATTATTATTTTTTTGTTTTGTTTTGTTTTACAAGACAATGGCACTTTGTTTTGACAGACACAATTTAAATATTCTGGCACAAAAATTGTGAATCAGATTCAGACCAAGTAGTTGTAAACCACAAAAGCAGATGATAGTATGTGTTATTAAGTATTTATGAAGTAATCTGGGAGAATATGCAGCTGGTCCCCTGCTCCTTAATAGATGTAAGAGTTGCCAGTATATTTTGCTGATTGATTACATGAATTTTCTTGTTAGAGTGGTATATTAGAAAAGAGCACTATAATCACTTGATGCCTTTTCTCTGAAAAAAAAAACTATCTTTTTGGAATAAAATGGATGCCTGTTTATATACTAACAGCAGAAAAAGCATTTGTCATGGAGAAACTCTAGATAAATATTCAAATATATGTTATATGCTAGGACTTCTTAATTAAAGTTACCTCATGAAGATCTTTGTTTGAAATGAATTGTGTTGTCAGTAAGTCATTATATGGAAGTTGTACATCTTTGGGGTTTTTTTTTTCCCCAAAGATATCAACTTGCTTTCCTGATGTACTACAGAAGCTCAAAGGAACTTATGACAAACAGAATTTACAAAGGTTCTTCAGTTACATTTACTTTGAAGCTGAAAATATGTCCAAAACATGTCAGTCCAGAATTGAACAGACTTGGAAAGTTCCAGTGACTATAAATAGAATTTCTAAATTGGAAATGTCATTTCAACCTTCTCTTCCACCTCGCTGCTGTGACTCTAATAATTGCTCTTGTTGCTTTAATTTCCTTCAGTACACCGTGACCATTTCTTGGGATTAGTGAGCCCCCGTGTGATCTTTTTCAGTGACATTCAGCAGCACCTTAAGAGGATTATCTGGTAGGGAAAGAATCATACTCATCATATGAATAAGTTTGCATAGGTAGTCTTCAAAACCACTGGTTGACCTTCTGAGACCCCCAGTAACAATGTTCTTTGTGAAGCCATTTTAGGGTTCATTCCAGTGGTCATTTTACACAGTGTTCTGGTATAATCTAAGTAGTCAGTGTCATGGTAAGCAGCCCACAACCACAATGGTTAACCATTCTGATGTATAACTATGCAATTTAAATAAAGATATGGAATTCAGGACCTTGAATGGAATTGTATTGGTCCATTTTCTGTTGCTATATCAAAATACCTGAGTCTGAGTAATTTGTAAAGAAGTTTATTTGGGCTCATGTTTCAGGGGCCTGAGAAGTCCAAGACTGGACACTAGCATCTTTTCTACTTCTAGTGAGGGCCTCATGCTGCCTTAACTCATTGTGCAAAGTAAAGAGCAAACAGGCATGTGCAGAAGAAAGGGGGTATATAAGCGCTGGATACTTTATAAAAATCTTCTCTTCTGACCATTAACAAACTCTCACAGGACTATTGTAATTCTTTTTTCTTTCTTTCTTCCTTCCTTTCTTTTTTTAAGTAATTCTTTCTTGAAGGTGGTGCCCCCATGACCCAAATACCTCTTACAAGACCTCCATTTATCAATACCATTACATTAGCAATTAAGTTTCAATATGAGTTCTGGCAGGGACAAACCACATCCAGGCCATGCCAGGGACCATAAAAACAATCAAGTGAAATCATTTCATTTAGCAAAACAGCAAGAGAAGATAAATAACTTTCCCTAAACCACAGGGTTCTTTGGTTGATGAGCCCAGAATAGAACCAGAGCCTCCTATGTTCAAGGTCACTGCTAGACAGGCCACAGTTAATAGCTTTGACTGACACTAATAGAATAAATTGTGCCAGAAACAGTCTGCTATCATGACTGTAGCACCAGTCTGAATATATAACAGAAACAACAAATAAAATTTTAAAACACAGAGAAATAAGAATAGAAAATATTCATCATTTCTTGTCATTCAACATTTTTATTCTGTAAGTACAGAAATACTCATTAATAATTCCTATATATACCAGCTAAACTCAAAAGAAAACAAACCAAACAGCCAGTGTTTAGCTCTGTTGCCATGTATCTCTGAATGAGAAGTGAGGACTTCTAAGTTTAATAGTATGAAAGAATTTGTCAGTTATTCCATCTAGAAATGAAGCCAGGGTATTATACATCCATGGGAAACATAAAAATAAAAAATAATACAAGAGGCCTGGCATGGTGATGCACATCTATCATCCTAGGGACTTGGGAGACTGAGGCAGAAGGCCCAAATTTTTAAGACTAGCCTCAGCAACTTAGCAAGACCTTGGCTTTACCAAAAAAAAAAAAAAAAAAGGCTGCGGATGTAGCTAAATGGTTGAACCCCTGGTTTTAACTCCCATTACTAAATGGCCATCCTCATATTGAATAAAATCGACTTTAAGACTAAGTTAATCAAAAGGGATAAGGAAGGACATTATATACTGTTAAAATGAACCATTCACCAACAAGACATAACAATTATCAATATTTATGCACCAAATAATGGTGCTGCAACATTCATAAAACAAATTCTCCTCAAGTTCAAGAATCAAATAGACCACAACACAATAATTATGGGTGACTTCAACACACCTCTCTCACCATTCGACAGATCCTCCAAACAAAAGATGAATAAAGAAACTATAGAACTCAATACCACAATCAATAACCTAGACTTAACTGACATATATAGAATACATCAACCATCATCAAATGGATATACTTTTTTCTCAGCAGCACATGGATCCTTCTCAAAAATAGACCATATATTATGCCATAGGGCAACCCTCAGTAAATATAAAGGGGTGGAGATAATACCATGCATTTTATCTGATCATAATGGAATGAAACTGGAAATCAATGATAAAAGAAGGAAGGAAAAATCCTACATCACATGGAAAATGAACAATATGTTACTGAATGATCAATGGGTTACAGAAGACATAAAGGAGGAAATAAAAAAGTTCTTAGAGATAAATGAAAATACAGACACAACATATCAGAATCTATGGGACACAATGAAAGCAGTTTTGTTTTTTTTTTTTGTTGTTTTTGGTGGGTTTTTTTGTTTTTTTTTTATTGGTTGTTCAAAACATTACATAGTTCTTGATACATCATATTTCACACTTTGATTCAAGTGGGTTATGAACTCCCATTTTTACACCGTATACAGATTGCAGAGTCACATCAGTTACACTTACATTGATTTACATATTGACATACTCATGTCTGTTGTATTCAGCTGCCTTTCCTATCCTCTACTATCCCCCCTCCCCTCCCCTCCCCTCCCCTCTTCTCTCTCTACCCCCTCTACTGTAATTCATTTCTCTCCCTTGTATTATTTTTCCCTTTCCCCTCACTTCCTCTTGTATGTAATTTTGTATAACCCTAAGGGTCTCCTTCCATTTCCAAGCAATTTCCCTTCTCTCTCCCTGTCCCTCCCACCTCTCATCCCTGTTTAATGTTATTCATCTTCTCATGCTCTTCTTCCCTACTCTGTTCTTAGTTACTCTCCTTATATCAAAGAAGACATTTGGCATTTGTTTTTTAGGGATTGGCTAGCTTCACTTAGCATAATCTGCTCTAATGCCATCCATTTCCCTCCAAATTCTATGATTTTGTCATTTCTTAATGCAGAGTAATACTCCATTGTGTATAAATGCCACATTTTTTTTATCCATTCGTCTATTGAAGGGCATCTATGTTGCTTCCACAGTCTTGCTATTGTGAATTGTACTGCTATGAACATCAATGTAGCAGTGTCCCTGTAGCATACTGTTTTTAGGTCTTTAGGGAATAGACCCAGAAGGGGAATAGCTGGATCAAATGGTGGTTCCATTCCCAGCTTTCCAAGAAATCTCCATACTGCTTTCCAAATTGGTTGCACCAATTTGCAGTCCCACCAACAATGTACAAGTGTACCCTTTACCCACATCCTCACCAGCACTTGTTGTTGTTTGACTTCATAGTGGCTGCCAATCTTACTGGAGTGAGATGATATCTTAGGGTGGTTTTGATTTGCATTTCTCTGACTGCTAGCGATGGTGAGCATTTTTTCATGTACTTGTTGATTCATTGTATGTCCTCCTCTGAGAAGTGTCTGTTTAGGTCCTTGGCCCATTTGTTGATTGGGTTATTTGTTATCTTATTGTCTAATTTTTTGAGTTCTTTGTATACTCTGGATAATAGGGCTCTATCTGAAGAGTGAGGAGTAAAGATTTGTTCCCATGATGTAGGCTCCCTATTTACCTCTCTTATTGTTTCTTTTGCTGAGAAAAAACTTTTTAGTTTGAGCAAGTCCCATTTGTTGATTCTAGATATTAATTCTTGTGCTATGGGTGTCCTATTGAGGAATTTGGAGCCCGACCCCACAGTGTGTAGGTCGTAGCCAACTTTTTCTTCTATCAGACGCAGAGTTTCTGATTTGATATCAAGCTCCTTGATCCATTTTGAGTTAACTTTTGTGCATGGCAAGAGAAAGGGATTCAGTTTCATTTTGTTGCATATGGATTTCCAGTTTTCCCAGCACCATTTGTTGAAGATGCTATCCTTCCTCCATTGCATGCTTTTAGCCCCTTTATCAAATATAAGAAAGTTGTAGTTTTGTGGGTTGGTTTCTGTGTCCTCTATTCTGTACCATTGGTCCACCAGCCTGTTTTGGTACCAGTACCATGCTGTTTTTGTCACTATTGCTCTGTAGTATAGTTTGAAGTCTGGTATCGCTATACCACCTGATTCACACTTCCTGCTTAGCATTGTTTTTGCTATTCTGGGTCTTTTATTTTTCCATATGAATTTCATGATTGCTTTATCTATTTCTACAAGAAATGCCATTGGGATTTTGATTGGCATTGCATTAAACCTATAGAGAACTTTTGGTAATATCGCCATTTTGATGATGTTAGTTCTGCCTATCCATGAACAGGGTACATTTTTCCATCTTCTAAGATCTTCTTCAATTTCTCTCTTTAGGGTTCTGTAGTTTTCATTGTATAAGTCTTTTACCTCTTTTGTTAGGTTGATTCCCAAGTATTTTATTGTTTTTGAGGATATTGTGAATGGAGTGGTTGTCCTCATTTCCATTTCAGAGGGATTGTCCCTGATATACAGGAATGCCTTTGATTTATGCGTGTTGATTTTATATCCTGCCACTTTGCTGAAGTCATTTATTAGCTCTAATAGTTTCTTTGTAGACCCTTTTGGGTCTGCTAGGTATAGAATCATGTCATCTGCAAATAGTGATAATTTAAGTTCTTCTTTTCCTATTTTTATGCCTTTAATTTCTTTCGTCTGTCTAATTGCTCTGGCCAGTGTTTCGAGAACTATGTTGAACAGAAGTGGTGAGAGAGGGCATCCCTGTCTTGTTCCAGATTTTAGAGGGAATGCCTTCAACTTTTCTCCATTCAGAATGATGCTAGCCTGGGGCTTAGCGTAGATTGCTTTTACAATGTTGAGGTATGTTCCTGTTATCCCTATTTTTTCGAGAGTTTTGAACAAAAAGGGATGCTGTACTTTGTCGAATGCTTTTTCCGCATCTATCGAGATGATCATATGGTTCTTATTTTTAAGTCTATTGATGTGGTGGATAACATTTATTGATTTCCGTATATTGAACCAGCCTTGCATCCCAGGGATGAATCCTACTTGATCATGGTGTACAATTTTTTTGATATGATTTTGTATCTGATTTGCCAGAATTTTATTGAGGATTTTTGCGTCTAGGTTCATTAGAGATATAGGTCTGTAGTTTTCTTTCTTTGAAGTATCTTTGTCTGGTTTAGGAATCAGTGTGATGTTGGCCTCGTAGAATGAATTTGGAAGTTCTCCCTCTTTTTCTATTTCCTGAAATAGCTTGAAAAGTATTGGTATTAGTTCCTCTTTAAAGGTTTTGTAAAACTCTGCTGTATACCAATCTGGTCCTGGGCTTTTCTTAGTTGGTAATCTTTTGATGGTTTCTTCTATTTCCTCAATTGATATTGGTCTGTTTAGGTTGTCTATATCCTCCTGTCTCAATCTGGGCAGATCATATGACTTAAGAAATTTATCGATGCCTTCACTATCTTCTATTTTATTGGAGTATAAGGATTCAAAATAATTTCTGATTATCTTCTGTATTTCTGAAGTGTCTGTTGTGATATTGCCTTTTTCATCCTGTATGCTAGTAATTTGGGTTCTCTCTCTTCTTCTCTTTGTTAGCATGGCTAAGGGTCTGTCGATCTTATTTATTTTTTCAAAGAACCAACTTTTAGTTTTATCAATTTTTTCAATTGTTTCTTTTGTTTCGATTTTATTAATTTCAGCTCTGATTTTAATTATTTCTTGCCTTCTACTTCTTTTGCTGTTATTTTGCTCTTCTTTTTCTAGGATTTTGAGATGAAGTATGAGATCATTTATTTGTTGGTTTTTTCTTTTTTTAAGTAATGAACTCCATGCAATGAATTTTCCTCTTAGAACTGCTTTCAATGTGTCCCATAGATTCCGATATGTTGTGTATGTGTTTTCATTTATCTCTTAGAATTTTTTAATTTCCTCCTTGATGTCTTCTATAATCCATTGATCATTCAGTAACCTGTTGTTCATTCTCCAAGTGATGCATGATTTTTCCTTCCTTCTTTTATCATTGATTTTCAGTTTCATTCCATTATGGTCAGATAAGATGCATGGTATTATCTCTACTCCTTTATATTGTCTAAGAGTTGCCCTGTGACATAATATATGATCTATTTTTGAGAAGGATCCATGTGCTGCTGAGAAAAAAGTGTAACTGCTTGATGTTGGGTGGTATATTCTATATATGTCAATTAAGTCTAGGTTGTTAATTGTGTCATTGAGTTCTATAGTTTCCTTATTCAACTTTTGTTTGGAAGATCTGTCCAGTGGTGAGAGAGGTGTGTTGAAGTCTCCCATGATTATTGTATGGTGGTCTATTAGACTCTTGAACTTGAGAAGAGTTTGTTTGATGAACATAGCTACACCATTGTTTGGGGCATATATATTTATGATTGTTATGTCTTGTTGGTGTATGGTTCCCTTGAGCAGTATGTAGTGTCCCTCTTATCCCTTTTGATTAACTTTGGCTTGAAATATATTTTATTTGATATGAGTATGGACACTCCTGCTTGTTTCCAAAGTCCATATGAGTGATATGATTTTTCCCAACCTTTCACCTTCAGTCTATGTATGTCTTTTCCTATCAAATGCGTCTCCTGTAGGCAGCATATTGTTGGGTCATGTTTTGTGATCCATTCTACTAGCCTCTGTCTCTTAATTGGTGAGTTTAAGCCATTAACATTTAGGGTTATTATTGCGATATGGGTTATCCTTCCAGCCATATTTGTTTATTTATGTTACTGAATATGGTTTGTTTTCCTCTTTGATTATTTTCCCCCCTTTACTATCCTACCTCCCACTGGTGGTTTTCATTGTTATTTTCCATTTCCTCTTCCTGTAATGTTTTGCTGAGGATTTTTTGGAGAGATGGTTTTCTAGCTGCAAATTCTTTTAACTTTTGTTTATCGTGGAAGGTTTTAATTTCATCTTCCATCTTGAAGCTCAATTTTGCTGGATACACAATTCTTGGTTGGAACCCATTTTCTTTCAGTGTTTGAAATATGTTATTCCAGGATCTTCTAGCTTTCAAAGTCTGTGTTGAGAGATCAGCTGTTATCCTGATTGGTTTACCCCTAAATGTGATCTGTTTCCTTTCTCTTGTAGCTTTTAAAATTCTCTCCTTATTCTGTATGTTGGGCATCTTCATTATAATGTGTCTAGGTGTGGATCTCTTATGATTATGCACATTCAGCGTCCTGTAGGGTTCTAGGATTTGGGATTCTGTCTCATTCTTCAAGTCTGGGAAGTTTTCTCGTATTATCATTGAATAGATTCTTTATTCCTTTGGTATGGACCTCCATGCCTTCCTGTATCCCAATGACTCTTAAGTTTGGTCTCTTTATGTTATCCCATATCTCTTGGATGTTCTGCTCATGGTTTCTTAACTGTCTTGCTGAGCTGTCTATGTTCTTTTCAAGTTGAAATACTTTGTCTTCATTTTCTGACGTTCTATCTTCTAAGTGTTCTACTCTGCTGGTCGTATTCTCAATTGAGTTTTCAAGTTGGTTTATTGCTTCCTGCCTTTCTAGGATTTCTGTTTGTTTGTTTTTTATAGCTTCTATCTCCCTGTATAGTTGATCTTTTGCTTCCTGGATTTGTTTATGTATTTCATTGTTGAAGAGATCTTTCATTGTCTGATTTTGCTGTCTAATGTCTTCCTTGAGACTCCAGATCCTCTGAAGCATGTATCTCCTGAATTCTTTATCTGACATTCCATCTGCTGCAGATATTACCTCTTCTAATGTTGAGTTGACCTGCATTGCTTGTGGTCCTTTCTTTCCTTGTCTCTTCATAGTGTTCGCGTTTCTTTCTGCCTACTGAGACTGTTGTGTTATTGAATTTTCCCCCTATATATTTGTATTACTCTTGAATAGTTGCAAAGTCTCCTGCGCAGGCGCGGGCAGGGGCTCTGCTCCTCCTCCAATTGGGGCACTGTGTCTACCACATCGGCAGGCCGCTGGGCCTGTTCTGCTGGTTGGTAGCAGGTGCGCCTACCTTGCAGGTGCGTGGGGGCGGCTCTGCCACTCCCAGGTTGCTGGGCCTGACCTGCTGGTGGGTTGCAGGTCCGGCTACCTTGCAGGCGCGGGGGGAGGGCGCACACCTATTTGTATTTAGACAGTTACGCGAAATGGAGGATGTAATGCTTGGGGATGAACGTTGGGGGGGAAGGGGAAGGTAGGTGCTCTTGAAAAGAAAGAAGGAGAGGGAGATAGATAGCATAGAGGAGAATGGAAAGAGCAGTAAAACTTGGAAGGGGAGAGAGAGAGGGAAAAGGGAGAGAAAAAATTAAAATGAAATAGGAAATAAAATTAGGTCTTAGAGATCCATTTTCTTCTCTTCCCGTAGGCAAAGCTGTGCCCTCCGGGCTGAGTTTTGCCCTCAATGTGTCAACAGCAATCCCTGTAAGGCGGTTCCTGGGAGTCTCTCAATCCTGTTGTTCCAAAGCCGTTTCACTTCTATGGCCCCTCCTCCCCTTCCTCCTGCCAGCCAGCCAGGTCCTGCTCACCGGAGGCAGTTCCCCAAGGATTTGGTTACACTTTCAGCCCCACCGAGTGCTCTATTTCCCTAACTACTGAGCACTCTCGTTGTCATTCATCTAAGCCCCAGTGCTGTGGAGCTGTGGTCTGGGAGTCAATTGTTTAATTTTTCTGGACCCCTTTGGTGGGCACACCTTCGGAGTCTGGCAGCTAAGACCATTGGTGTCGCTGCTGGTGGTAATAGGAGTTGGGGGTCGAGGATCCCCCCTACTTCCCTCAGCCCCTACAGTCACAACCACACTGCTGGCAGTAGGAGGAGTTGGGGGTCTGGAGTGTCCTCTGTTTCCCTCCGCCCCTACCGTCACACCCTCTCAGTCCGAGGTTGGGGGATTTGGGGGTGGGGAGTCTTCTCTGCTTCCCTCTGCCCCTACAGTCACGCCCTCGTCACTGGCAGTAGGGGGAGTTGGGGGTCGAGAGTCCTTTGGCCCTTAGGGTCATGCCCACGGAGAGATTTTGAAGTTTCCCGGTTGTTTGTATCTGGTGTGGGTGGGAGTCACACACCTGCTAAAGTAGATTCTGCTGGGAAGGAATCTCTTTGGCCGAACTTTGGTGACTTCCCCTCTCTGCTATGGCGGGCCCCTGGCTCCTTGCCGGAGTGTCCGAAGGGAGGGGTGGAACTGGCTTGTCTCTGGTCTGACACAATCTCTGGTTTTAGTTCCCAGTTCGCTATTTCATAAAGGGTTGGTTAGATTCCCTTCACGATGTCTGGGGGGGGGGGAGCTGTTCGCCGGGTGGGCGGGGCTGTTAGTAGAGCCAGGAGGGCACGGGCTGTCTGCTGGGCCCGGCAGGGACACTTCTCGCTGCGCCGGGCCGCCGCCGCGTGGCTAAGATCTGGGCGGGTGGAATGGCCGTTCGCTGAGCGAGAACGGGGCCTTCCGGGACAGCGAGATGGCAGGTGCCGTCTGCGGGTTCGGGCGGACCGCGCTGCTTGGGGCCTCCGGCTGCTTTCTGAAGCGGCTGGTGGCTGCGGGACTAGACCTCCACGCCCGCGTAACCGGCCAAGAGCCACTTGTCTGAGACAAACTGACACTTCTAATAAACCTACCAATTCCCGGCAGGTCCCCTCTTCACGGAATTTTGCTAGAAGTTCCTCAGTAGGTAGACTGCCGCTGTTCCAATGGGTCTTTCTGATCCCGTTAATGTGGAGACATTGGAATCGCTGCTTCCTCGCCGGCGGCCATGTTGGATCCCTCCATGAAAGCAGTTTTAAGAGGGAAATTCATCGCCTGGTGGTCATTCCTCAAAAAAAGAAAAAACCAACAAATAAATGAGCTCACACTTCATCTCAAGGCCCTAGAAAAGGAAGAGCAAACCAACAGCAAATGTAGCAGAAGGCAAGAAATAATTAAAATCAGAGCAGAAATCAATGAAATTGAAACAAAAGAAACTATTGAAAAACTTAACAAAACTAAAAGTTGGTTCTTCGAAAAAATAAGATCAACAGACCTTTAGCCATGCTAACGAAGAGAAGAAGAGAGAGAACTCAAATTACTAACATACGGGATGAAAAAGGCAATATCACAACAGATGCTACAGAAATACAGAAGACAATTAGAAATTATTTTGAAAACCTATATTCCAATAAAATAGAAGATAGTGAAGACATCGATAAATTTCTTAAGTCATATGATTTGCCCAGACTGAGTCAGGAGGATACACACAATTTGAACAGACCAATATCAATGGATGAAATTGAAGAAGCAATCAAAAGACTACCAGCCAAGAAAAGCCCAGGACCGGATGGGTATACAGCAGAGTTTTACAAAACCTTTAAAGAAGAATTAATACCAATACTTTTCAAGTTATTTCAGGAAATAGAAAAAGAGGGAGCTCTACCAAATTCATTCTATGAGGCCAACATCACCCTGATTCCGAAACCAGACAAAGACACCTGAAAGAAAGAAAACTACAGACCAATATCTCTAATGAACCTAGATGCAAAAATCCTCAATAAAATTCTGGCGAATCGAATACAAAAACACATCAAAAAAATTGTGCACCATAATCAAGTAGGATTCATCCCTGGGATGCAAGGATGGTTCAATATACGGAAATCAATAAATGTTATTCACCACATCAATAGACTTAAAGATAAGAACCATATGATCATCTTGATAGACACAGAGAAAGCATTCAACAAAGTACAGCATCCCTTTATGTTCAAAACATTAGAAAAACTAGGGATAACAGGAACTTACCTTGACATTGTAAAAGCTATCTATGCTAAGCCTCAGGCTAGCATCATTCTGAATGGAGAAAAGTTGAAGGCATTCCCTCTAAAATCTGGAACAAGACAGGGATGCCCTCTCTCACAACTTCTATTTAATTTAGTCCTTGAAATACTAGCCAGAGCAATTAGACAGACAAAAGAAATTAAAGGCATAAAAATAGGAAAAGAAGAACTTAAATTATCATTATTTGCGGACAACGTGATTCTATACCTAGAAGACCGAAAAGGATCTACAAAGAAATGACTAGAACTAATAAATGAATTCAGCAAATTGGCAGGATATAAAATCAACATGCATAAATCAAAGGCATTTCTGTATATCAGCGACAAAACTTTTGAGAAATAAAATACTTGGGAATCAACCTAACAAAAGAGGTGAAAGATTTATTCAATGAAAACTACAGAACCCTAAAGAGAGAAATTGAAGAAGATCTTAGAAGATGGAAAAATATACCCTGTTCATGGATAGGCAGAACTAACATTATCAAAATGGCGATATTACCAAAAGTTCTCTATAGGTTTAATGCAATGCCAATCAAAATCCCAACGGCATTTCTTGTAGAAATAGATAAAGCAATCATGAAATTCATATGGAAAAATAAAAGACCCAGAATAGCAAAAGCAATTCTAAGCAGGAAGTGTGAATCAGGTGGTATAGCGATACCAGATTTCAAACTATATTACAGAGCAATAGTGACAAAAACAGCATGGTACTGGTACCAAAACAGGCTGGTGGACCAATGGTACAGAATAGAGGACACAGAGACTAATCCACAAAGTTACAACTATCTTATATTTGATAAAGGGGCTAAAAGCATGCAATGGAGGAAGGATAGCATCTTCAACAAATGGTGTTGGGAAAACTGGAAATCCATATGCAACAAAATGAAACTGAATCCCTTTCTCTCGCCATGCACAAAAGTTAACTCAAAATGGATCAAGGAGCTTGATATCAAATCAGAAACTCTGCATCTGATAGAAGAAAAAGTTGGCTCAGATCTACATATTGTGGGGTCGGGCTCCAAATTCCTTAATAGGACACCCATAGCACAAGAGTTAATAACAAGAATCAACAAATGGGACTTAATTAAACTTAAAAGTTTTTTCTCAGCAAGAGAAACAATAAGAGAGGTAAATAGGGAGCCCACATCCTGGGAACAAATTTTTACTCCTCACACTTCAGATAGAGCCCTAATATCCAGAGTATACAAAGAACTCAAAAAATTAGACAATAAGATAACAAATAACCCAATCAACAAATGGGCTAACGACCTGAACAGACACTTCTCAGAGGAGGATATACAATCAATCAACAAGTACATGAAAAAATGCTCACCATCTCTAGCAGTCAGAGAAATGCAAATCAAAACCACCCTAAGATACCATCTCACTCCAGTAAGATTGGCAGCCACTATGAAGTCAAACAACAACAAGGGCTGGCGAGGATGTGGAGAAAAGGGTATACTTGTACATTGCTGGTGGGACTGCAAATTGGTGCGGCCAATTTGGAAAGCAGTTTGGAGATTCCTGGGAAAGCTGTGAATGGAACCACCATTTGACCCTGCTATTGCCCTTCTTGGACTATTCCCTGAAGACCTTAAAAGAGCGCACTACAGGGATACTGCCACATCGATGTTCATAGCAGCACAATTCACAATAGCTAGACTGTGGAACCAACCCAGATGCCCTTCAATAGATGAATGGATAAAAAGAAAAATGTGGCATTTATACACCATGGAATATTACACAGCACTAAAAAATGACAAAATCATGGAATTTTCAAGGAAATGGATGGCACTAGAGCAGATTATGCTTAGTGAAGCTAGCCAATCCCTAAAAAACAAATACCAAATGTCTTCATTGATATAATGAGAGCAACTATGAACAGAGTAGGGAGGAAGAGCAGGAAGAAAAGATTAACTTTAAACAGAGACATGAGATGGGAGGGAAAGAGAGAGAAAAGGGAAATTGCATGGAAATGAAGGGAGACCCTCATTGCTATACAAAATTACATATAAGAGGTTGTGAGGGAAATGGGAAAATAAACAAGGAGAGAAATGAATTACAGTAGATGGGGTAGAGAGAGAAGATGTGAGGGAAGGGGAGGGGGATAGTAGGGGATAGGAAAGGTAGCAGAATACAATAGTTACTAATAGGGCATTATTTAAATTGTGGATGTGTAACCGACATGATTCTGCAATCTGCATTTGGGGTAAAATTGGGAGTTCATAATCCACTTCAATCTAATGTATGAAATATGATATGTCAAGAGCTTTGTAATGTTGTGAACAACCAATAAAAAAAAGATATTGTATTAGACTGTTTTCTATTGATATGATAAAGTACATGAAGCTGGGTAACTTATAAAGAAAAGAGGTTTATGTATCTTACTGGTCTGGAGATTCAAGGGTCTGACACTGGCTCCAGGTAAGCACTTGAGAGCATCATAGTTGTAGGAATATATGTGACAGGGAGAGATCACATGGTGAGATAGTACATCAGAGAGAGAAAGACAGAGAGAGAGAGAGAGAGAGAGAGAGAGAGAGAGAGAGAGAGAGAGAGAGGGGGGAGAGAGGAGTGTGAGTTGTAAGAAACTAACTCAGGGTCCCAGGAGAACTGCCTCAATCTCTTCCAAGGGTTGTTTCCTAATTACCTAACCAACTCCCACCATGTCCCACCTCTTCAAGGCCACCCTGGGGATCAAGCTTTCAAAACGTAAAACTTTGGGACACACTTAAACCATACCCAAACATCAGGGGCCTCTCATAAAGAAGTGGTGGGCCACCGTAAACTGTCCCCACACAGGCCTCCCCTAGACTCAGGAACAGGCTTTGGAGTGATCTCAGCTAGCAGTGGTGGTCCTTGTGGAGACAGAGGACTCTCCTTCAAGGCTGTGTTTGATGGACCATCTCCTGCCCTTGTGTTGGGCTGGGCTCTGCAGAGGCAGATGGTCCAGAGCCAGGGAACCCTTAGAGAGAGGGTAATCCCATGTACCAGCCCATCTGAGGGGGCTTCCTGGAGGAAGCAGTGGCTGTGTTGGGGGATGGGGAGAAGAAAGTGCACTGCAGGCTGAAGGACAGGGGAGCAGGGAGCAGCAAGGGTCCCTTAATTAAATTAATTAATTTAATTAATTAATTAAAATGAAGAAACAAGAAATAAAATATACTAATCTCTTTCCTCACAGCCTTATCACTCAATGATTTTCTTCTTTACTGGGGATTGAACGCAGAGGCACTTAACCACAAAGCCGCATCCCCAGCTCTTTTTAATCAACACTATCCAGCATTCTCTTCTTTATCTATCCAGCTTCAAATACAAGTTTTTTCGCCTAAATATACCTGTTGCCTCCAAAGGCCAACCCTGGCTATTCTAGCACTTTCCTTGCTCTGCCATCTTCTTCTATTTTTGCATTCAGTTCATTCATTCAACAAATATTTCTGTCCAGTCACCTCATGAGTCCTTTCCCCTCAGTTCTGGTTACTCCTGAATGGGAAAAACTTATTTGACCCTAACTTCTTTTCAGGTTCTTTTTTGATTTCCAGGCAAACTGAATTCTATCCATCGAAAAGCACGATTATAACGGATTTCTTAATATCAAGGGGAAACTCAGAGACACTTTGCCCCTGAGCTATATCCCAGCATTTCAATTTATTTTATTTTGAGGCAGAGTCTTGCTAAGTTGCTTAGGGCCTCACTAAATTCCCGAGGCTGGTCTTAAACTTTCAGGTCTCCTGCCTCAGTTTCCCAAGTTGCTGGGATTATAGGCATGTGCCACCGTGCCTGGTTCAAAATATATTTTTAAAGCATATGCAAAATAATACAGGCAGTGCAACTCCAAATTGTGAAAAACTATGCACATCTCTAAAGGAAAATGCATAAAGCATATACCTACATATAGACAAAAAGAGACAGAAAGGGAGAGGGGCTTGCAGGGGGTAATAAAATGTTGTGATCCTCCTGCCTCAACCTTCTGAGTCACTGGGATTACAGGCATGTGCCACCGAGCCCAGCCAATGGTTTTCTTCTTTAGGTAAAGTTTTAGAATATTTTAAGAACTTGAAGCATGCAAACAGGACCAAGTAAATTCAAATAATCTATTTAAATAATAACTATACACCACTAATTATCATATGTAGTTATAATTAAATATGTAGTTGTTTATATTCTGCTCCAAGTTCATGTGACAATATACAATGTGCACTCATTTATGATTGCCTCATACCATTTTAATTCTCTAGACCTATGCACTCAGGAAAAATGCCAAACTCTGATTTTCTTTTTAAAATAACTTTATTTTCTCCTATTTCTTAGAAGATAACTTTACCCCTTAATACTGTCCTCAGTGCAGCTTCCGCCACTCTTTGCTGGCGTGCAGAGATCTCCAGAATTCTTTCTGGATACTTCAGCTACCATGTCAACAGGGGATTCTAAACACTCTTCTCCAGCCCTTGCCTTGAACACCACTCCTCAAATTTAGCATCTGAAAAATCAAGCTGGCCACTCCCTGCTCCCCTCTACCCAGTCCTCCTTCTAACCTTCCCTACCAGTGCCAATGGCATTATTCATCTCCCAAAGAGGATCTTGATAATTTTCCTCTGTCCTGGTATTCAGCAACATTCTATTCCTCTTTGGAATTTTTTTTCCCTATCCTTCTGTTTCCACTGCCACTCCCTCAGTTTGGTTCCTTACCACTCTGTGCTTACTCTGTCCTTACTGTGCAGCCTCACCACTGAGCCTTCTGCGCATTGCACTGTCTCCAGAACACAAGTTGTTCCTTTTCTTGATGCACAACCAGAAGGGTGCTAACGTTTTTTGTGGCATCACCTAAGATTGCCAAATTGGGGTTCTACCTCAATCTATGTTTCAGCCTCTACATTTTAACAACATCCCCAGGTGATTCATTTGTTCAGATATGTTTTAAAAAATCCCTGCCTTACTGTCACCATGAAGCCCCCTCATTTAAAGGATCTTTTCTTCTCTAGTCAAACTTTCCAAGCTCAGGGCTGTCATCCTCCAAGTCTGCTCCTCTCCAGCTCGCCTACTCTCATCCTTCACAGAATGTCTGTCACCATCTTCCATTCATGCTGATGTTTCAGAGTTTATTTTTGTTTCTCAGAACCTGTCAGCCTTCCCCAGCTAGTTTGCAATTAATTGCCTGAGTAAAAACCTGATTTACTTTCCCTCATCTACCTGGAAAGGTAATAAATGTTTACAAAGCAAATACATTGACTCAATTTTCTATAATACATTATAATTAAAATGCCAAAAAATCAAGAATTTTAAAAGGTGAAAGAGTGAAATGCCAGGTCATCCACAAGGATAAACCAGTCAGAAAAACAGATTTCTTGATAACAACAACAAAATTTTAAGGGAATGGAATGAAAGAAAATAACAGTCAACCTAAATTGCTATCTCTGCCAAAGCTATCCATAAAGCTTGGAGAGACATAAAAACTTTTCAAGATAAGTATAAACTAAAGGAATTCATGACTACCAAGCCAACAAGAGCTGAATACAATTTCTTATCAACTGTTAATGAAACTTTCTCCAACATAGATACTTAAGGCCACAAAGCAAGTCTCAGCAAAATACCCATCCCCCCAAAAAAAGAAAGTTGAGATAATTCCCTGAGTTATCATAATGAGATGAAATTAGTAGCCAACAGAAAAAAAACTTTGAGAACTATTAAAAAACTCATGGAGATTTAAAAATACACTTTTGAAGAATGAGTGGACCTTCAAAGAAATCAGAGGAAATTTTAAAAATTCTTACAATCAAGTGAAAATACAAATACAAAATACCAGAATACCTGGGATACAACGTAAGCATTTCTAAGAGACAAGTTTATAGCTATGAGTACCTATATAAAAACATCAAAGAGAATCTAAATAAATGATATACCTCAATGTCTTAGAAAAACAAAAAAAAAACCATTCCTAAAACAAGCAGAAGAAAATGAATAATAAAGATAAGAGCTCAAATAAATGATATTAACAATCAAAAAAAGAAAAGGATCAATGAAACAAAGAGTTGGTTCTTTGAAAAAGATGATCAAATTGAGAAAGCAAAATAATCAAAAGAAAGAGAATGCCCAACTAAATAAAATTAGGGACAAAAAAAAAAGAAGATATTGCAACAGATACCACCAAAATCCAGAGGATTATTAGTGACTATTTTGAAAACTTATGTTACAATAAATTGGAGATTCTAGAAGAAATGAATATACTTCAAGACACGTACAATCTACCTAAATTGAACCAAGATAATACAGCAAACCTGAATAGGCCAATAACAAACAATGAGACTGAAGCAGTAATAAAATGCTTTCCAAAGAAAATCCCCAAACCAAATGGATTCACTGCTGTGTTCTACAAAACTTTAAAGAACGAATGACAATGCTCCTCAGATTACTCCATGTAACAGAAATGGAGGGAACACTCCCAAACTTCTTCTATGAAGCCAATATTACTGTGATACCAAAACCAGATAAACCTACAGATCAATATCATTAATGAACATAGATGCAAAAATCCTTATATTAGCAAGTTGAATTCAATAGCACGTTAAAAATACATATACCATGATTAAGCATGATTAATCAGGGATGAAATGATAGTTTGACATGTGCAAATCAGTAAATGGGATACACTACATAAATAGAACCAAAGACAAAAATCACAGAATCATCTCAATAGATGCAGAGAGGGCCTTCAACATAATTCAACAGTGCTTCATAATAAAAATTTTGAAGAAATTAGGAATAGAAGAAACTTACTTCAACCTAATAAAGACTAAGTATGAAAAAACCAAAGCCAACATTATATTGAATAGGGAAAAACTGAAACCATTTCATCTAAAATCAGAACAAGATAAGAATCTCCCCTCTTACCACTCGTATTGAATATAGTACTTGGAATTTTAGCCAGAGCAATTGGACAAGAAAAGGAAATAAAAGGCATACATATAAGAAAGAAAGATATCAAATTATCCCCTTTTGCAATGATATGACCCTATAATTAGAAGACCCAAAAACATGACCAGAAGACTACTAGAATTAATGACAAATCCAACAAAATAGCAGGATACAAAATCAACATACAAAAATCAATAACTTTACTCTGTATCAATAATGAATTACTGAAAAAGAAATCAGGAATGGTTAAAGAAAATGTGTTATAGAGACACAATGGAGTTTTATTCTGCCACAAAGAAAAATGAAATTATGTCACTTGCAGGAAATATGGATGGAACGTGACACTATTTTGTTAAGTGAAATAAGTCAGTCAGAGGTCAAGGGTCAAGAAGCTAGAGAATAAAGATAAAAATAAAGGAGGTTGATCACATGAAAAGAAAAGGAAAATTTGTAGAATAGAGGATGAAAAACTAGAGATGGGGATCATAGGGGAGGAGGAGGGATGAGAGGAGGGAAGTACCAGAGAGGAATAGTGACCAAATTATGTTGTTATATTTTGTGTATGTACTAATATGTAACACCACATCCTACCATTATTATACAGCTATAATGCACCAATAAAAAAAGAAGAAATCAGGAAAAGAATTCCATTAACAATAACTTCAAGAAAAGAAACACTTAGGGATAATGTAACCAAAGAGGTAAAAGATCTCTATAAAGAAAATTACAGAACACTGAAAAAATAAATTGAAGAAGACACTAGAAGATGGAGCAATCTCCCATGTTCATGAACAGGCAGAATTAATACAATTAAAATGCCCATATTATCAAAAGCAGTCTACAAATTCAATGCAATCCTCATCAAAATACCAATGACATTTTCTATAGAGAATAAATGGTCCTAAAATTCATATGAAAGAACTGAAAGACCCAGAATAGCGAAAGCAATTCTGAGCAAAAAAAAAAAAAAATGCAATATTCAATTCCAAGTGATACTACTATTGTACTATAGTAATAAAGACAGCATGGTACCGACACAAAAACAGACCTGTAGATCAATGGAATAGAAGACAGAGAAAAACAGACACAGCTACATTCATACCATTCTTGACAAAGGCACTAAAATCACACATTGGAGAAGAGACAGCTTCTTTAACACATGGTGCTGAAAAAAAAAATAGATATCTTTTGTAGAAGATTGAAACTGGATTCCTGTCTTTCACCCTGCACAAAAGCCCCTCAAAATGCATCAAAACCCTGGGAATAAAACCAGAAACTTTGCAATTGCCAGAAGAAAACATAGAGCCAACACTCCAACATACAGGCAAGTACTTCTTCAATGGGATTCCTAAAGCTCAGGAAATAATACCAAGAATCAATAAATGGGATGACATCAAATTAGAAAGCTTCTTCCTAGAAAAGGAAACCATTAGCAGCATGAAGAGAGAGCCTACAGAAAGGGGGAGAATCTTTGCCAGTTTTTCTTTCAACAGAGGATTAATATCCAGAATATACAAAGGACTCAAAAAACTCAATACCAAAAAAAAAAATCAATAAATTAACAAATGAATTGAACAGACACTTCCCAAAAGAAGAAGTACAAATGACCCAAAATTATATGAAAATATGTTCAACATCTTTAGCCATCGGGGAAATGTAAATCAAGACTTACACTAAGATGTCATCTCACTCCAGTTAAAAAGGAAATATTCAAGAGTAAAAATAACAATAAGCACTGGTGAGGATGTGGATGTAAAAGGAACTGTATACACTGTTGGCAGGAACATAAATTAGTACAGCCACTATAGAAATCAGTATGGAGATTCCCCAAAAGACAAGGAAAGGAACTACCATATAATCAAGAGAACACACTCCTTGGTATTTATACAAAAGAATTAAAGCCGGCATGCTTTAGAGATGCATGTATCCCCATGTCTACAAGAGCACAATTCACCATAGTCCATTTGTGGAACCAGCCTACGTGTCTGTCCACAGATGAACGAATAAAGAAAATGGGGCATATGAACACAATGGAATTTTATCCAGCCATAAAGAAGAATGAAATTGTGTCATTGTCAGGAAAATGGGTAGATAGGGAGAACATCATGTTAAGTGAAATAAGTCAGACTCAGAAAGATAAGTGTTGTATAATTTCTCTCAAATATGGAAGCTAGAAAGAAAAGTAGGGAAGGGGCCCCCATGAAAATATAAGGGAAATAAATAGGAAAAAAGAATAGGAAGCTGATTAAGATCAAGAGGAGAGGACAAGAGGAGGTATTGGGGAATTCAGATTCTGGTATGTGCCTGTATGAATATGCCACCATGAAACCTACTCTTCTGTATAACTGAGATGTAGCAACAAAATGAAATAAAAATACATATATGTATGTTAACCATGTTCTGGGCAGCAATTTATTTAACTGTCTCATGTTTCAGAAATATTTGATTTGATTTCATACCATACCTTATGTTCTTTCTTAAGCTTATTCTGTGCCTCGGAAGACTTAAACTATATAATTATCTCTCTAAATAAAGTGGTGGAAACATTTTGACTTGTAGAAGATTCCTTGAAATATCATCACTAAGGGCTGGGGATGTAGCTTAGTGTCAAGAGTGCTTGCCTAGAAAGTGCAAGGCCCTGGGTTTGATATCCAGCAACACAAAAAATAATTTAATTAATATAATTGCTAATAGTCATCGATTGCCCTCCATGTTCCCATTACTTTTTGATTTACTATAGACTCTGCTACTCAGCTTTGAAATATGTGCTATTATTTTCAAGCCCCATTTTGCAGATGGAGAAAAGTTAGACATTAGGCTAATAATCCTGCCTAAAGTCTCACAGTGGTAAATAGCAGAGCCAAACCAGAAACTCATAATCACTGTTAACCACAGATGTACTGTTGACTTGATTTGTCTATAAAATTAACATGCCCTGCTAATTCCAGTTAATCAAAATAACAGGCAAAATCCAGAGATATGAAGGTTCATTACAGGATGGTTGTAAGACATTTGATCTCTTGAGAAATAAATTATAAGGACTCAAATTTTAGAATGTTATATTCTTCTTCTCCACCATTATTTTTGCATGCATGTGAACCATAACAAGATCTCCCATTGCCTTTATGGACAACTAAAGAGATAAATGGTAATTATTTTATTTAATAATCTGTTCTTATTTACACATGTGTCAAATTTCTCACCTTCAGACCACTGGATCTTCTACCAAAAAAGGGGGGGGGGATTTCCTTCTTGTGAGAGGCCTGTATCAAACTAGCAACTTGTTGACTGAAGTTAATATCCTATAGCAATGTTACAATTGCAAAGAAATCTAAAGAAACCCAAAAACTTAACAACAAAATTAAAGATGGTAATAAAAAGGTACAAAGGTAGAGTTGAACAATATCTTCATACCTAAAGCATTATGGAGGTAGCAATTTAGATTGATAATATATTCAACAAGATTTGGAAAGCCTCTGCATGGCCAGTGTAATTCCATAATATATGTTATTTCCAAATAGAACACACCACAGCAGGAAATGATAGGCTAGGAAAAGCCAGGGTCTGGGGGCAGAAAAGCCAGAGACCAGTTTTAACTAGTTGTTAACCTGGGACAAGTTTTTAAATTTATAATATTTGTCTTTTAATCTGGGAAGTAAGAATAAAAGTTCCTGCTTGTAAGGCTATCTAAAAATAGTTTTAAAAAACAATGAAATTTTATTCAGCCACAAATAAAAACAAAATCATGCCATTTGCAGGAAAATGGATAGAACTTGAGACCATTATGTCAAGCAAAATAAGCCAAAGTCAGAAAGTCAAGGGTAATATATTTTCTCTCATCTGTGGAAGCAACAGAGAAAAAAATGAAAAGAAAGATAGGGAGTGATCACATGAAAAACAAAGGGAGGTCAATGGTTTAGAGGAAAGAGACCAGGGGATGGGAGGAGGGAAGGGAATAGAAAAGTGCCAGGGAGGGAGATTGACCAAACTATATTGTTATATCATGTCACATGTACCAATATGTGACAACAAATCCCATCATCATATACCTCTTTAATGCACCAATAATAAGTATGAAGGGAAAATTAAGTAAAATACATAAAAATAGCATAAGACCTGTCAATTTCTCAGTTCACTGTAGGTACTCAACATATCATATCTGGTATTAATGCTTCAGGCATCATAGTTGCCAACCACACTTCACTGCAAAGATTACACATGGGAGAAGGAGTGAACTTGAACACGTATCTATACTAAACTTTGATAGATTGGGCCTCCTATTATCTCAAAGACAAATGCAATTAATAGATAGATAAAAAATTCTTGAATAAAGCAACTAGCCACAACCATGAGTTCCCATTAACTATCATTAAAATGAACCAGTCTCAATGGCTTATCACAGCAGAGCAGAAAGAACTTAAATCCACAAGCTCTTCTTACTTCCTGAATCTTACGCTAGAAAAAGCTATTATCATGGTACTGAGATGAGAATTTCTAAATCTCTTCTAAATTTCCTGTATCTTCTTTAAGAACTAAAGATATCTTACTAGTTCCCAGTTGTCATTGTCATCCAATCTTTTTTATTGGGACACATTAATTGTAGAGATTAATGGGTTTCATGGTGGCATGTTCATACATGCACATACCATAATTTGACCACCTTCTCTCCCCCATATCTCCCTCTGCCCTCCCATCCTCCTTCCCCTGGTCCCTTCCTCTCTCCTATTCATCTCCCTTCTGTTCTCCTCCATATCTTTCTAGCTTCCACATTTTTTGAGAAGACAGACAACAGTTGTCTTTCTGAGTCTGACTTATCTCTCTTAATATGGTGCTGTCCAGATCCACCCATTTTCCTGCAAATGGCATTAATTTTGTTCTTCTTTACTGATGAATAAAATTCTGTTGTGTATATATGCCAGATTTTCTCTATCCATTCATATGTTGACAGACACCTAGACTGGTTCCACAACTTGCTTGTGCCTCTATGTTGGATGCTGTCCCTATATTTTCTTCTGCCAGTTGCAAAATTTCTGGTCTTATTCCTAGGGATTTGATCTCCAAAATTTAGAGATCAATGAGTCAAGCAATGCAAACTTAAGGAACAACCTGGTAATTAGGGACAAATCCGTCCTGTCCAAGAGGCAGGCTTTGATTTTGCAGGTTCTGTGGGTTTTCAAGCCCTACTTTTTTCTAATAATAATATGTCCCATCTCAGAATTGGAACCAAGTGTCTTTCATATGTAGACTGGGACCCTCCATCACAAGCAGGGGTATGTCAGAGAAGGAATGGATAAAGGCAGTTCTAGAGGCCCTAACTCTAAGGCATGTCACTTTATCGCTGCTCCTTCCTCACCCAAATTTTGGCTCTTATTCCTATTCCCGTAATGTAGCCCCACCAAGTACCCCATTTCTGAAAACGGATCCCTAATGTGTTCTCTGTTACAGTGACTCAGACTCAAATATGTGCCCCTGACTCCATACTCTGAAGGGCAGTAAGCCCCTTTGCCCATTTGCTGACTTTGTTTGATACCCCAGCATATTCCAGGATGTTCTATCCAATAAAAAGAAAAAAATTTCCTGCCCATCCAATTTTACTCAGAATCATTTAACTGAAGCAAAAGAGACCCACTTTTAATTACAATATGGACAGGAAATCTAATATGGGAGAGAGAACATAATGAGATTGAAGCATTAAACCTCATATACTGTGACACCTAAATGAATTTGTACTGATGATTTAAAAAGTAATACAGAACCAAACTATCCAATAATACTAAGTTCAAGAACCAAGTTAATTTATCATGATAAATGTCAGGAAAAAGAGTTACCTTTTGGGAGAGAGTCTTATTGATTAGAAAGGGCCCAAAAGGAACTTTGGGTTAATAAAAATGTGTTTTATCTCATGTTGGTCTGGTTGGTTATTATAGTTAAGATTTAAGTTTTGAGCTATATATAAATTAAAATGAAAAAAATAAGAAGATAGGCAACACTTGGAGAACTAATTATTCATTTTATCTGTTTCTGCTTTTCTGATATGATTGTCTTTAACTATGCAGGACAGATGAGCATCTACACACACACACACACACACACACACACACACAAATGGTGTTTTCTTCTATGAAAGTAGATATTCCTGCTTCTCACTGTCAAATCCTACTGATTATGGGTGGTAAAAATAAACAAAATTATTTATTATCAAAGAAAAATTTTAAAAAACATCTTTTCTATGATATAAAAGGATAACTAGTAAGACAACAGGTAAGGGCAAACTAAACTCACCTATATTTTTGCAATTGAAAATTTGATGACATTAATTTGATTATAATACAGTGATATTGTTTTGCTTGACTGTCTATAGCAAAACATTGGTCAGTAAGAGAATGTTTTGGAATAAAATTATTACATTGCTATAGCCTCTTTATGTTCTTTTAATTTTCTCTTCATAATGATTTTGTGCTCTGCCTCAGGCTTTCAATGCTACTCATTCTTTATATTGAAAATTAAATATTGCCATTTAATCTAACATAATTTTTTGAGAATTTCTCTAAGTGCAAAAGAAAAATAACCAGTCATGAAATATATTGACTGACCACCATATAGAACTGCTGAAATTTCTTTGTAGGCATCATTCAGAAATAACTAAGATGTGACACCATGTTAAGTCAAAGTGAGACACTATTGAATAATAGTGTCTGAGTGGAATTCTGATTGCCTATGTAAACAACTCATCAATCTTGCCATCTTCTAGGGACATGAGGGGATAAAACTTCCTATTACCTGACATGAAATGAATACCATAAAACATCCTATCATAATTTTTTGGATTTCAAATACACTAAACAATTGAAAATCGAAATGAATTTCCACTTATTCTCAAAATTGGTTTTTGTGACAAGATGACAAGTTATATTTCGAGGATAACAAGCCATTGCTGGGCTTGGTGAACAATGTTCCAGCAATAATCAGATTTAATTTTTCAGGGTTTTATTCTCCTTCACCTCATCTCTCTCTGAAAAACAAAGTAATATTTAGTCCTAAAATGAAAATTTGGCACTGTATACATTTTGTTAAATTAGCAAATAAATTTAATCATAGAAATTCTATTTCCATGTGTTTTGTAAATTGGGGATATGAACAATTTCTCAAAGAAATTAAGGAGTAAGTTTGGTTTACAAAGCTAGAATAGAATGTTGTGTTCAATATAAACTCAGCAAATTTCCTGCATTAAGATATAAAATTATATAACCTAGCGTTTGTGATCTTTCTATTTCAATAAAGTACTTGTTACCCTACATGGTATTTGCTAATGTATTTCCACATTTAGATGATTGGCTCCTCAAAGAAAGGAGTATCTTTTATCACTCTGTATTTCTAAGACCTATTGACCCAGTACATGCAGGATTCCCAACACATATCTGTTGGAATAAATGAATTAATTCTCCTTCCACTATTTTTTCTGTTGCAATACTTGATTCTCTCCTAATGTATTATAACTTCAGTTCTCATTCTTCTCACAATGTTTCTGATTCTAGCTTATTTTTAAAAGCATATTCCACAATATTCTTAGAGCCTAGAATCCACTGCTAATTGGTTCTGCTTTTAATTCTATACTAGTTTCATTTAATCTCTTGAACTGTTTTGTTGTTGTTATTGTTGTTGTGGCCTTTGAGTGTCCTTGAAATTGAACTCATTAAGTTAAAATGGCTTTCAAAAAATATTAGTATGTGAGGACTGAATGGACTTCAGCCATTGTTTGGGGTCTACTTACTTATTTGCCATAAGAGGAAACAGATACCCATACAAAATAGGCAACTTGCCTCAAGATGCACATTATTTTTCTCAGTTCTGTCTTCCATTGACATTATAAACCAATTCTTCTATCAAAGAATTAGATTCATTGGAGAGATATGAAAGTAAGGATTAGACAGAATAAGAGAAGATATTGCTAGGAGCCACAAGCAAATATACGAGGTATGGCACCTTTGGTTGTAAAGTGACGCCAGCTAGCCACTGAGATATGATTATGTTAAGATTTACATTCATATGGAAATTGGACTCCCGCTGTTCACCTTGGCCTGCTACCGGACTCATGTTACGGGACTCATGGAGAGTTCCCATTGGTTGGGGAAGGATAGTAGGAGGAAATTCCGGGGGAGGTCCGGGGGATCCCCGGTTCCGGGAGAGGGGAGGTTCCGGTAGACGCCCGCGTGGGAGGACCGGGTTTGGCTTGCTGTCGCCTACAGAGTCTTGGCGGCTTTTTCAAAATAAAGTTTTGTTCCTGCTTGAGTGGCTCGTGATTCTGTGCCCAGCCAAGACTGCGGCAGATATGCATATGGACCTTCCTTCACCAATTAGAAAAATGGGCAACAACCACCTTTATGACAGGCTCAAGATGAGTTCACTACATAACATAGTGATACCAACCGAATCCTTCAGAACCTAAAGTACAAGAAATTAATTCCTTAGTGCTCCAAAATGTTGACTATAGTAGAACTTGTGATTTCTTTCTTTTCCAAGTTTTCTATGATCATTATGCATTATTTTTATGACCAGTTAAAATAAAATTAGCTGTAATAGTCACAGGCCAATCTTTTCATTTCAGAATTCCCTGTTAAAGGCAGGCATGTCCTTAGTAGGATAAAACTCCTGAGATTCACACTTTGTCCAGCAACTTGTCAACTAGGTCAGCTACCTGGAAGCATCTTCCACAGGAAACAGGATTCTAACTTGTGTAGAAATGTGAGAATGACCACACAAACCAAGAGGCTGACTAAGAAGGGGAAGAGAGGAGAAACAAAGAAAAGTCTGGTCCAATTTAGAATTTGGTCTAAAGCAGGGTGTGGCAAACAACAAACACAGGAAAATTCAGCCACCACCTGCTCTTGTAAATAAATGCATTTCAAAACATTTGCATTCATTGTTTGTATATTGTCTATGCCTAGAGACCATAAGGCCTCCCCTTTCCAGTAGGGCCTATGAAGTCACTGTCCATATAACTGGACACCTCCTCTAAGGCCTATTAAATGTCAAAGAGAATGCATGTCTCCGCGTGTGCATAGAACACAATGACAAGTCAGGCACGGGGCACATGCCTGTAATTCCAGCGACTCCATAGGCTGAGGCAGGAGAATCACAAGTTTGAGGCTAGCCTCAGCAACTGGCTCTGCCTCAAAGTAAAATATAAAAAGGGCTGGGATGGGAATGGGGTTGTGGCTCAGCAGTACAGTGCTCGCCTAGCATGTGTAAGGCACTGGGTTCCATCCTCAGCACCACATGAAAATAGATAAATAAAATAAAGGTGTTGTGTCTGACTACAACTAAAAAAATTTTTTAAAAAAAGTGAGGCTGGGGATGTATCTGTGTTCCTGCACCCTAGATTCAATCCCAGTACCAAAAACAAAACCAAAAAAGCACACTGATGTAGACCTTCGTTTACATGCATCTATTCCACATTTTCAATACCTTCTTTTCCTTGTAATGATAGCCTAACACACTAATATGAAGGTTTATGGAGCCAAAGAAAATAATATGTGACTTATTTACATCACAATGATGTTTACAAAAGAAAAGAAGCCAGGAGTTTTTCTAAGAACATCACTACTTATAATTTCTATGTACATGTAAGTACTTGCATATTTATATAAAGTACTTATAAGGCTGTACCAGCTCATTCTGGAACATTTCAAAGAACTCAAGAAATAAATTAAGCTATTCTTTTGATTTTTTGTATATATGGCTTATAAAATTGGACCCTTGTCCAATTCTCTGTTCATATTACAAATATGTCCATATACCTTTATGCCTCTGACTTTATTTTCAAAACTTGAAACCTATTCTCTTTTTTCCTCCCTTCCGTTTATTCAAATACAACTCTCCATTTAAGTCCTATCTCCCCCAGAAGGTTTGTGCTAAGGACTCAGGCCCACACAGAATTTCCCATGACTTCTATAGGACGTAGAGTTAGTACTATGTAATTTAAAATAATTCTCTTTATTTTAAAAAGTAATTTATCCTTTTTAAGTCTCCAATAAATTAAACTGTTTCAGTGAAACTCATCTAATAAGAATTTGCGGGGCTCCCACTACTTTTTTCTGTGCTGAGAACACCATTATGAAAAGACAGTCAAAGGGGCTGTGAGTGCAGCTCAGTAGTAGAGCACTTGCCTAGCACATGGGAGGAACCAGGTCCAATCCTTGGCACCCCTAAAAAATCAATAAATAAAATAAAAGTATCGGTCCATCTACAACTAAAACATTTTTTTTGAAAAAGCAGACAATGTCCTAACACCCATGGCTATGAAATGAATATGATTTGAGTGATCCCCAAGCCTTCACGTGATGAAATTTAAACCTCTCTGTGATATATTAAGGCCATTAGTGTGGGGCTCTGATGATTGAAACCTGTTGGGTTTAAAGAAGAGAGAGACCACACAAACTTAGACACACACTTGTGCTCCACGTCTCTCGCCATGTCATGGCCATATTATGGCTATCTCAGAACTTTGTAGGCAAGAAGGTATCAACAGATGCAATCCCTCAACCTTGAACCTCCAGAACCGTGAGCCAAAATAAATCTCTTTTCTTTATAAAGTAGCCTCTTTCAGGTATTTTTTTATAGAAGCAAAAATGGACTAATAAACCCAAGGGACCTATATTTTGTGTGAGGGAGAGCGACAACAAGCAAATAAACCATTAAATAGATAGCATGTCAGGTAAGGATACATGTTACGAAGGAAGATAAAGCAGAATAAAGGGGACAGAGAATAAAAAGAGTAGTAGTCTCTTAAAAGGTGACATTTCAGCAGAAACACCAAGAAGTAAGGGAGTAGGTCACAAAGTAATAGGAGGCAAATTCTCTAGGATGAAGGAAGACTAGAAGGAGAGACCCTGAGGAAAGAGCATGCTTGGCTTGTTTAGTGGCACAGTAGGGTGAATATAGTTAATGATGTATACTTATCATAAATCATAAAAGTTTAAGGTAATGGATATTCTCAATACCCTCATTGGGCCATTGCCCAATTATATGTGAATCAAAATATCCCATGGTAGCTCATACATTTTCAAAAGTGAAAATTAAAAGAATTACTACTATATCAGGAATAAGAAGAGCAGGTGTGAGGAGATGAGAATGGAGAGTTAATGACGGCTTTGTCAGACTTAGCCTATCATCTACATGAGATGAAAGACCAGGAAAAGGATCTGAGCAGGGGAAATCCATGTGAGGCCTTATGTGTTAGCAGGATCCCTCTGGGTGCTGCCATGGGAATAAGCAAGAGTGGTACCAGAGTAGAAGCCAAAAAACTAGGAGGCAAGAGGTGATTATGCTCAGACCAGGGTTACAGCAGAGGAGAAGTTGAGGCATGTTCAACTCCAGACACATTCTGAAGATAGAACCTAATAATTTTGCTGCAGGACCAGAGATGGTGTATAAGCCCGTGAGGACTGAGACATCAGAAATTCGCCATTGAAAAAAATGAGGTGGGAAAGACAAAAGGTGGAGGGTGAATGAGGAGCGATCAGTAGGAATTGGCTTCAGGATTGCATATGATAGCTCAAAATAGAGTGGAAAGTAGTTCAAAATACTACATCAGAAGTGTGGCTATGTTGAAGGCTTTGAACACATTTTCCAAAATGGCTTTAAAAGTAGACAACCAAACACATCCTTACTATGTATAAACGAATGTAGGAGAAGACTCCATTGAGCAACACATAATATAAAAGCAAAAAATAATTCACGAACAAAACATTAACCCAAAAACTCTATTTTGCAAACTTCCTTCAAGACAGAAGAATAGACATGCAAAGTAAGACATACCATATTCTTGAATAGAAAGACTCACTATTGTAAAGACTCAACATTTTATTTCATTAATGTATAAATTTAACATGATACTATCAATAAAAACTATCAAGATTCTGTCTTCTGTGGAACTAAGCAATTTGAATATAAAGTATTTTGGAAGCATTTACATTCAAGAATAATCAGGAAGATTCTGAAAGGGAAGAGCAAAGAGAAAAAAATCTAGATTCACCAAAAATAGAACATATTACAATTTCTTCAAAATAAGAGTATGGTAATGATGTATGAACAGACAAACAGAACAGAAAAGAAAATTCAGATATTGCATATGGAAAAGTAGGATGTGATAAGGCATATATGTATATAATCAAGGCAAAACAGTGAGGACAAATGAACATTTTAATAATGCATTGAGATAATAGAATCTGACTCCTCAAATCATTTATTAGGTTTAATATTAAAAGGATAAAAATGTATGTTTGAGAACAAAATCATAAAATCCATAGAAGAAAATGTGAATGAATTCTTTTATGATTTGGAACTGGCTAAAATTTTTCTAATTATGACTCAATTCTGCATCAAAAATGAAAAGTCTTGATAAAATGTACTACAAAAAAATTCTACGTATCCTTTTTATTATTATTAGAGCTTTATAGTTATATATAGTGCTTGGGTTCATCCCAACAAACTCAAACATGCATGGAAATTGATTTCAGTTCATGGTCCCGCCTTTTCCTTCCCCCCTTTTCCCTCCTGACCTCCCTGCTGACCTCCCTCCTGACCTCCCTCCCCTCTCATTCTCCTTACTCTACTCTACTATACTTTCTTTCACTCCCCTAGTAATTTATATTTGTTTTTGTTATCTTATCCTTCTATCCTCCTTTCCTTTATTTTGCTCAAGCTTCTGCATATGAGAGAAAATATTCAACCTTTTTTTTTTTTGAGGGGGGATATACCAGGGATTGAACTCAGGGGCACTTAACCACAGAGCCATATCCCCAGCCCCACACTGTATTTTATTTAGAGACAGGGTCTCACTGAGTTGCTTAGCACCTTGCCATTGCTGAGGCTGGCTTTGAACTCACAATTCTCCTGCCTCAGCCTCCAGAGCCACTAGGATTACAGGTGTGCGGTGTGCGCATATTTGACCTCTGAGTTTCTGAATCTGGCTAATTTTACTTACCATGATATTCTCCAGTTCCATCCATTTACTGGTAAATGCCATAATTTCATTCTTCATGGCTGAGTAGAATATATATATATATCTGTGTGTGTATACACACATATACATGAATGCATGTGTATATGTATATATATGTGTGTGTATATATATATATATATATATATATATATATATATATATTTCAATCCATTCATCTATTTATAGGTAGGCATCTGTGTTGATTCCATAATTTAGCTATTATAAATTGTGCTGCTATAAACATTGAGGTGGCCATAACACTATAGTACACCAATTTTAGATCTTTGGAGAAAATACCAAGGAGTGGGATAGACAGATCATTTATCTGTGGTTTCATGCCTAGTTTTCTGAGAAATCTCCTCACTGCTTTCCAGAGCAGTTGTACTAGTCTGCAGTCCCACCAACAGTGTACAAGTACCTTTTTGCCCCCACAACCTCACCAGCATTTATTTTTGTTCATATTCTCCCTACCCCCCTCTCTCTTTTGTACCAGGGATTGAACCCAGGGGTGCTTAACCACTGAGCACATATCCCCCAGTCTTTTCAATATTTTATCTAGAGAGTGTCTTGATAAGTTGCTTAGGGCGTCCCTAAGTTGCTGAGGCTGGCTTTGAAATCACAATCCTCTTTCCTCAGCCTCCCTAGTCACTAGGATTACAGGCTTGCGCCACCACACCAGACTGTTGTCCATATTCTTGATCATTGCCATTCTGAATAGAGTGACATAAAATCTTAGTGCAGTTTTGATTTGCATTTCGCTGATTGCTAGAGATATTGAACATTTTTTCATATATTTATTGACCATTTGTGTTTCTTCTTTTGAAAAGTCTCTGTTTAGTTATTTTGTCCATTTACTGATTGTGTTATTTGTAGTTGTTGTTTTAGTGTTAAGTTTGTTTTGAGTTCTTTATATATTCTGGATCTTTAATCCTTTATTGGAGGAGTAGCTGGAAGCTCTCTCTTCACTCTCTGAATTGTTTCCTTTGCTGTGCAAAAGCTTTTTGGTTTAATCGCATCCCATTATTGATTTTGATTTTATTCCTTGCATTTTAGGGGTCTTGTTAAGAAAGTCAGTGCCAGCACTCACATGATGAAGTGTGGATCCTATGTTTTCTTCTGGAAGTTGTAAAGTTGTGGTTTAATTCTGAAGTCTTTGATCCATTTCAATTTGAGTTTTGTGGGGGGGGGGGTGAGAGATAGAGGTCTAATTTCATTTTTCTACATACTGCTATCCGGTTTCAAAGGTGGTCTTTTCTCCAAGATATATTTTTGGTGCCTTTGTCAAATGTCAGGTATGTGGATTGGTCTCTCTGTCTTCTATTCTAGTTCATGTCCATATTTTATGCCAATATCATGTGGTCTTGCTACTTCCTACAGCTTTGTAGTATAAATTCAGATTGGATACTGTGATGCCTTCTGCTTTGCTTTTCTTGTTTAGTGTTGCTTTGGATATTCTGGGCCTCTTATTCTTCCAAATGAATTTAAAAATTGTTTTTTCTAATTCTGTGAAGAATGTCATCGGTATTTTGATGGGGATTGCATTGAATCTGCCTGGTGCTTTTGGTAGTATGGCCATTTTGATAATATTAATTCTGCTATCCAAGAACATGAAATGCCTTTCCATCTTCTAAGGTCGTCTTTAATTTCTTTATTCAGTGTTCTATCATTTTCATTGTAGAGTTCTACTACCTCCTTGGTTAGATTAATGCCCAAGTATTTAATTTATTGAGGTTAATGTAAATGGGATAGTTTTCCTTATTTCTGCCTCAGCTGAACCACTGTTGCAGTGTAGGAAAGCTATTAATTTACAGGTGTTTGATCTTGTATCCTGCTACATTGCTAAATTTATAAGCACTAAAAGTCTTTGGTGGAGTTTTTTGGGTCTTGTAGACATAAGATCATATTGTTGGTGAGCAGAAATAGTTCGACTTCTTCTTTTCCTATCTGTACCCCTTTGATTTCCGTTTCTTGCCTGATCTCTCTGACTAATCTTTCAAGGACTATATTGAATAGGAGTAAGAATGGATAGCCTCAACTTGTTCCTAAATTTAGATAAAATGCTTTTACTTTTTCTCCATTTAATATGATGTTAGCTTTGTCATAAGTGACCTTTATGATGTTGAAGTTTAATAATGTTTTTCATCTCTGATCTTGTTGATTTCCTTTCTGATCCCTAGTTTCTCCAGTGTTTTGTTTTATTTTGAATTTTATTTTATTTTACCTTTTATAGATTTAAAGACATATACAATAGTGTCTCTTTTTTAATTTGTTCCTTTTAAATATGCATAACAGTAGAGTGTATTTTGACATATATACCTGGGAGTATAGGATTAAGATTCCATTCTTATAGTTGTACATAATGTTCTTCAGTGTTTTTAACATGAATGGGCACTGGATTTTATCAAATGCTTTTTCTGCATCTATTAAGATGATCATGTGATTTTTGTCCTTAATTCTGTTTAAGTGATGAATTATATCTATTGATTTGTGTATCTCGAATCATCATTGCATGACTAGAATGAAACCCACTTCTTTATAGTGTATTATCTTTTTGATGTGTTTTTGAATGCACTTTGCTAACATTTTATTAAGGATTTTTGCATCTATGTTCACCAGGGATATTGGTCTATAGTTTTCTTTCCTTCATTAATCTTTGTCTGGTTTTGTTATGGGGATTATACTAGCTTCTTAAAAAGTGCTTGGGAGTGTTCCCTCCCTTTCAATTTCATGGAATAATTTGAGAAAGTCTGGTGTTAGTTCCTCTGTAAAGGTCTAATAGAACTCAGAATCTATTATAACCTATTATAATCTATTATAATCTTTATAACCTGATATTGGTCTGTTCAGACTTGTCTAAAATGTGTTTAAAAATTTGTCAATGTATGCCAGCTTTTCCAGATAATTGGAGTATAAATTTTCCAAATAGATTCTGATAATCATCTGGATTTCAGAAGGGTCTCTTTTGATATCTCCTTTTTCATCTCTGATCCTGTTGATTTGCTTCTTTTCACTCTTTCTTTTGGTTAGTTTTGCTAAGTGTTTGTAAATTTTATTTATCTTTTCAAAGAAGCAACTCTTTGTATATTTATTTTGTGTATTATTTTCTTATTATCAATTTACTTGATTGTGGCTATGATCTTAACCATTTCTTCTCTTCTACTGGTTTGGGGGTTAATTCATTCTTTTTCTAAGGTCTAGAGGCAGAGCACAAGCTTACTTATTTGGGATCTCTCTAATTGTTTCATATAGGTGTTCAGTGCTATAAATAGTCCTATTAGAACTGCTTTCATACTGTCCCAGAGATATTGGTATGTTGTCTTTGTTCTCATTTGTTTCTAAGAATTTCTTTTTTTTTTTTAAGAGAGAGTGAGAGAGGAAAAAGAGAGAGAGAGAGAGAGAGAGAGAGAGAGAGAGAGAATTTTTAATATTTATTTTTTAGTTCTCGGTGGACACAACATCTTTGTTGGTATGTGGTGCTGAGGATCGAACCCGGGCCGCACGCATGCCAGGCGAGCGTGCCACCGCTTGAGCCACAACCCCAGCCCCTGTTTCTAAGAATTTCTTGATTTCTATTGTCATTTCTTCTTTCATCCATTCTTCATTTAATAGAGTATTGTTGAATCTCCATGTGTTTATGTTGTTTCTATTATTTTTCTTGCTGTTGATTTCTAGCTTCATTCCATTATGATCTGATAGGATAGGTGGGATGATATCAACTTTTTGGTGTTTGTTAAGATTTTCTTTGCAGCCTAGAATATTATCTATTTTGGAAAAGGTTTCAGGGGCAGCTGAAAAGAAGGTAAATTCAGCAGTTTGGGGTGAAATATTCTGTAGATGTCCATTAGGTCCATTTGCTTTATAGTGTTGCTTAGGTTGGAAAGCTTTGATTTTATGTGTTGATGACCTGTTTCTTGGTGATAAGGGTGTATTGAAATCCCCCAGTATTATTGTGTTGGAGTCTATGTGGGATTTAATGTCATGGAGTATTTTTTCCATGTAATTGGATGTGTTGAAACTTGTGGCATAAATGATTATTATCATTGTGTTTAGGTGGGACTGATTTGGACATACCGTCAGTTCACATTTTGTCCATTATAACCAGTTTGATGCACTCCCAAGGTACCGCTTCTGCAGCATTCTATGAGGGAAGTTCCAGCAGGTGGTACTGAGGTCTAATCAGGCCTCCCTGGGCTTTGTGCCTTGGGACCTTCTTTGGAGAGATTAGATTGACCCTCCCCTAGAGCTAGATAGTAGCCAATCACTTCTGCAGGTCTCATCTCAGGTGCCTCCCAAGAAATCCAATTGCAGAGTATGGGGGAGGGGGCAATCCTTCAATCATTGCTGCCCAGGAGTACAGCCTTCCTGAAATTAGTCCCTGAGTGTCTTCACCCCTGCACCCTCAGACTCTTGCCTACTTCAGCTGGTCCCAGGAGGCACTAGACACAAAGGCTCCGCTCTGCCCTTCTAACTCTGATTCCCCTGAGTACAGTCTACTCCTTACCCATTTCTCTCACAGTCAGCCAAACTCAGTCTAGGTCCCTCAATAGGTGCCTGCCAAGATATGGTGGCTGTGTGTGTTTTGTTTTGTTGTTTTATTTTTCTCATCTCCTGGGTCCCACAGACATGGGGGGTGGGACACTAGCTCTAACCTGGCTCCTACCTCAGCTCTCCATGGCCAGCTGAGAAGCAGAGCATGCTTTTTAAGTGCCAGTGCATAGTGCAGCCTCAGGGTCAGATAAGTCTAGGCAGGGTTTTTTTTTCTTTTTTCTTTTTTTTTTATTGGTTGTTCACAACATTACAAAGCTCTTGACATATCATATTTCATACATTAGATTGAAGTGGGTTATGAACCCCCAATTTTACCCCAAATGCAGATTGCAGAATCACGTCGGTTACACATCCACAATTTTACATAATGCCCTATTAGTAATTGTTGTATTCTGCTACCTTTCCTATCCCCTACTATCCCCCCTCCCCTCCCCTCCCATCTTCTCTCTCTACCCCATCTACTGTAATTCATTTCTCTCCTTGTTTATTTTCCCATTCCCCTCACAACCTCTTATATGTAATTTTGTATACCAATGAGGGTCTCCCTTCATTTCCATGCAATTTCCCTTTTCTCTCCCTTTCCCTCCCATCTCATGTCTCTGTTTAAAGTTAATCTTTTCTTCCTGCTCTTCCTCCCTACTCTGTTCATAGTTGCTCTCATTATATCAAAGAAGACATTTGGTATTTATTTTTAGGGATTGGCTAGCTTCACTAAGCATAATCTGCTCTAGTGCCATCCATTTCCTGCAAATTCTGTGATTTGGTCATTTTTATTGCTGCATAGTACTCCATTGTGTATAGATGCCACATTTTTTTTTATCCATTCATCTATTGAAGGGCATCTGGGTTGGTTCCACAGTCTAGCTATTGTGAATTGTGCTGCTATGAACATCGATGTGGCAGGGTTTTTGATCTCAGTTTCTCCACACCAAGCCACTCCAAGGTGCAGCTTGGAATGCAACTTCCTCTACCCTTTGCCTGTGACAAATCCCCTCCAGCAGCCCCCTGGGGTGAGCTTTCTTCTTAGTTCATTGTCCCTAAGCTTAGTTCATTGTCCCTAAGTTTCTGAGTCCCAAATATTAAATTTCAGTGACCTTGCTGAGAATCTATATACCCACTGCTTTGGTCTCACACCATGGTTCGGCTTAGAATGCCACTTCCTCTACACTGTTGTTTTCCTCTAAACATCCCAAGTGTCTTTGGACTTCCCAAAATAAATAAATAAACAAATTAAAAGGACAGGATACATATGATTTTTAAATATAATAAAGATTAAAAATTAATATAAAAGTTACCTTTAAAAAATGAAAAAGTATTGCCATAATTTGAATCTGGAATTACTCCCCAAAATGTGTTAGAATTGTTCTCCAATGTGGCACTACTGGGAGTTGGTAAAACGCTTAAGAGTGGGGCCTATGAGAGGTCTTCAGATGATTAGGGGTATAACCCTGAAGGGGATTTGGGACCTTGGCCCCCTTTTCTCTCCCTACCTCCCTTCCTGCCTTCTACCCTGGTCCACAAGCTAAACAGTTTTGCCATTTTGCTCCAATGAACTCCTGCCATGAAATACCCCCTCACCACAAGCCCAAAAGCAATGGAGCCAATTAATCATGAACTGAAACCTCCAAAACCATGAGCTTAAATAAAACAACCTCTTTCTCTTTATAAGTTAATTATGTCAAAGACAGACAGTTTCATTCAAAAAATAGGCAGCCCAAGAAAGTAGTAAGAGAACAACTTTTTATGATCATGGCTAAATGAAGTTTTAAACAAAACCCCCACAATTCTTCAACTCTAGCTGACTCCCCCTTGTATTCTCCTGGTTGCAACTTGGTCCCTCACATGTCTCCCAATAGGGTAGGTTTATGGCTAAGTAGCTGTTCTGCAGCTTCAGATTCCTTAGATATTTATGCTATTGTTTTGTGAAATCACTCTTTGCTCCAAGGGAGCCATGCATTTGTTATAGGGACCCAAAACACTCCACGATTGGCAAGTGATGGCAGATCCCATCTGCTGCTGACATTGCCAAACCAAACTGTAATTGTCATCATCACATCACTTCAGCTCCTCTTGACTAAATGCATTTCTAATTTCCCTCTTTGTCCCTTATCCTATCTCCCCTGCTCCCAAAAGGATTAATTTCCTCCAACAACAATCTTGGAATTATCATCTACTGTTCCCTCATGACCTGCACAGCAATACACATTGATTATTTATGAATTGAAACACCTCCAAACACTGAATGGAACACTCAGTGTAATCCAGGTTTCACATCTGTACAGGGTGGGTAGGAAATCCTATCCCCTTCTGCTTCTTTGGGTAGTATGAGTGCAGCAGCCAGACCTAGCACTCTGCCAAGAGACACACTCACCTTGCTGATCATTTTGTAGTTTACTGTCAAGGCATGAAAATCCCATCAAGAGCTTTTCAGAAAGTCTAAACATCCACCTAGGATTTTCGAATGAGGAAGGGTATTTATTAAATGACCTTGCCTATCTTGAAGGTGATTGTCAGTCTATAAAACTGAGTTGTCTTCACAATCTGAATCACAATCTGATTCATAATCCACCCCGTGTCTTTTGGTAGAGTCAGATAAAGTTGTCAGCTCATAGTAATCCATAAGTGGCTGCCTCAAATACTTTGTAGAATGCCGTATAAAGCACTTTTCTTCCAAAAAGTCTCAAGGAACTGTTCAGCATGGTCTGAAACATATCCTGACATTAGTATTCAAGTCAAATGTCACCTCTTCACTTGCAGGAAGACATAAAATATATTGATGGAAATTTTAAGCTCATTTCTCAGCCATGATTCACTTTATTAATGATGGAAAATCGATCATACCAGAAACTATAAATAGAAAATTCCCTTTCATGCTATCCTTAGACCATCTCTAAGTGTAGATTTAAAATAAATAAATAAACTGAGACAACAAGCAAGGACGTTTTGGCAAGTCCCAGTTTTTAAAAATCACCAATGAAGCAAGAAAGACAATTGCAAAAGATTTGAGATTCCGCTGCTATTTGGAATTCTTAAAGATATATCCACTTTTCAGAAGTTAAATAGTTTTATCATCCATTCTGAGACCATTTTCCATCAACATTTTATTTATTAACTTGGTGGCATACAAAGAAAATAATTAGAACATACCCCAAGATGTTAAAAATAACAGAAATTAGGTTGCAGTAACACTATCAAAATACTCAAAACAATTAGAGGGGAAAGAGCTTCAAGACAATCCTACTGAGAGTAACGCAAACATTGTATAATTGTATGATGAGAGAATTCACAAACACCTAAGACGTAATCCAAACAGACCGGATGCAATGTCACAGTAATGACTTGAAAGTCATTGTATGTTCATAAACAGAAACAGCTCATCTGGTTGTCACTGATCTGCAGGAAGATTCTAGCAAAGTCACAATGGAGAGTTTGCAACCTAGAAATGGAAGAAATGAGAATTCCGCAATGCTTATGTAGCACTCTCCCAAGAGAAAAACACTAAACCCAGAAAAACAAACTACCCCCAGAGAAACCAAGACCATAGATCTTGAGAGAGGCAGTTTTGGACTCTGCCTGGGTTTGAATCCAACCCTGTAACTCCCCAGCCCTCTAACCTTGGGAGAGTCACTTACACTCTGATTCTTCCATTTTCTCATCAACTTAGTGGAGAGAACATTTTGTAGGAGGTTGCCTCGTGGGATTACTGGCAGGATTTCTGAATGAATGAAAGTAAAGCTTTGCCAGGCAAAGTGGTGCACACCTGTAATCCCAGCTACTTGGGAGGCTGAGGTGGACGATCGCAAGTGGGAGGCCAGCCTGGGCAATTTATGGAGATCCTGTCTCAAAAACTAAAAAATGACTGGAAATGTGGCTCAAAGGTAGAGCACCCCTGGGTTTAATCCCCAGTTCCAATAAAAAAAAAGGAGAAGAAAAGTATTTATAAGGTGCCTGTCGTAATGATTAGTTAACACTGTCATATATTATTATAACTCACCATGGATGGAGGATGATTTGAAATCTCTAAGGTTGCCTGCCTCCCTTTACTGTTGTTCCATGTGTACCAAACAACCTCTCAATTATTAATTTGGTCTCACAGGTATCATGATGCTACAAAAAAAGGTACCTTGAATGATGTTATGAATATTTCTCCTCATCTTCCTTGACTCCATTGTGAATTGATAAATTGGCAGTCTGCTTCCCATATTTTAGTCTTGTATAGAAGTGATTCACATAAGGCCAGCCTCTCTCATGCTGCTTATCTTCAGGAGTCTGACAAAGCCAGGTCTTGGAATCTACAAAATTCATCAACATAATGTCTCCTGGTGAGAACTTCACACCTTCGAATCTTCTCCTGAGGGTACCCGGACTGACAAATTTCCCTTTTCCTATCCACAATGTCAACTAGAGTATCCATGCACTGGAATAAATAAACATTGTTTACCTGTTATTCTGAGTTTTGTTAATTATAATTTAAGGCTGAGGAGTTTGATTCTTAAGACTCAACTTAATTTAAATACAAATGGATGATTTACATCTTTTGTATCAAACAAATTATAACTGATTTTTCATCTTAAAAACAGTCACTTCAAGAGCTGATTTAATCAATTAATGTGACTTTTTAACAAGATTAATTCTGACCAAGTAAATTGAAATAAAGTAAAGAAGAGCAGATGGAGTAGTAGCCTCTTTTAAAAAAAAATGTATTTTCTTAAGGCTGAGGTTGTGGCTCAGTGGCAGAGCACTTGCCTGGCATGGGTTTGGTTCTCAGCCCTGCATAGAAATAAATAAAATTAAGGTTCAATGACAACCAAAAAAATTTTTTTTTAAATCTGTTTTCTTAAGAAGTGAATCCTCAACAATTCCTTCAGTTTTTCTATACTTAAATACTTTCACAATGGTATTCCTTTGGGAATCCAGCAAAATCAAAAGAATAAATCTTTCTAAAGTGTGCTACACATTTTAGGCAAAGAAAAAATAAAGTCTGCTGAACATAATTTAATGCTTCTTGATGGATCAAGAATTGTTATTGGGAACATTAATTATTGTGCTATGTTGCTCACTCTGGGATAGTGATATATGGACTTTATTATTCTCCCTCTGAATTTCTCCCAACAGTTGAGCTGTTTTATTTATTTATTTTCTTTCTCTTTCAACCTCATGCCTGATATTTCCTGTCTTCTGTTTATCTTCAGTCCTTTTTAGAATCCTTTTTAGTTTTTATATAGGGAAAGGAACATAGACTGGAGTCAAAACATAAATCCTTCTTTTCTCCAACTTACTTCTGAATCAAACTGAGATTTAAAAAAAAACATGGATAAACGAATAATCAAATATCACTTTTAATATGAACATCATTGATATCTTGAAACTGAGCCAAGAATCTGGCAGACTTACCCTCCATCACCAGGCTGTGTCCCAGGTCATGATGTTATAAAAGATATGTTCTAAAGGGGCAGCCCAGATGGCTGCTTCCTGTAGGAGTTAGTTGAAAGAAAGAAAGAAAGAGAGAGAGAGAGAGAGAGAGAGAGAGAGAGAGAGAGAGAGAGAGAGAGGGAGGAGGCAGGGAGGGAGGAAGAAGAAAGAAGGAGGAGGAGGAAGAGGAGGAGGGGGAAGAGGAGGAGTAGGAGAAGAAGGTTGAAGTCTTAGTTCCTGAATTAACTGAGAACTTCTAGAGGAGTGAGAATATAGACAATCCAGGAACATAATACCAATGGACATCCTCATATAGGGGTCAACTAGCAATGTGATAGCAAGTTCTGCTCCTATAGAGCCAAACAGATGAAGTTAGGAATCTCAATTCCTATAACCATATAAGAATGACCTTGGAAAATTAAGAAATCTCACTAATCCTCAATTTCTTTGTCATTAAATGGAAAAAAAACTCACAATGTCTATTTCAATGAGTTTTTAGAAGGATCGAATTAAATAATATATGGCACAATAAAGATACTTCAGCACTGTAGAATGCCTTCACTCTTTCCAAATTATCATTTCCCTTCTTACCCCCTCTTCATGCCTGGCTTTGGCACCAGTGAGACATGACATTAGTAACTTCTGCATATTAAAGAGAGTGTATCTCTCTGTCAGTGATTGATCAGTACCACAGCTGTCTCAGCTTTGGCTGTTCTTGGCTGTGCTCAGCATGCCTTGCCCTCAAAGACTTTTTCAGTCCTGCATTACTTGGAGACTGTTCAAGGATTTATTGTTACTGGGCAGCTCATAGCAGAATTCCTTAGACATTGCTTTTTACATATCACAAAAAGCATTAGTTAATTGCCTGAGTTTACAAAGATCCAAAGCATGATTCCCTACTTTTCTAAGAGCTTGCAGCATAATTTAAAAGTAACTCTCACAATTGTTGCAACCCCAAAATGTTTGTGATGAGCATCATGGTTAGGAGAGCTAAAGGAAGTGATCAAAAGCAACAGGAAAAGTTTATTGTCCTGCTATAACAGAAGGTTAAGAAAAGAATCTAAGTTCAATATGTAAGTTCAATATCATAAATATCACATCCCCCCAAAAAAGAAATCTAACAGAAATCCATATTCATAGAGTAAAAATTAATAAAGAAACAAAACTGTATTTTAGTTTCTAGCATCAGGTGAACTTGGTAACTTGAAGAAAATTTGCAGAGTCCATAAACTGGACAACAGCTCCTAGGAAGAGGCCAGAACAATCCAAGCGAAAAGTCAAGCTCTTTACTCTAAGGACCGAGATGCAGAGTCAAGTTCCAGGTTTCAATGCAGAGTTGGTCCAAAGAAAAGAAGAAATGATCATTTGAACACACCAGCCACACTTAGAGTGAGTTAGGTTCTGAAGTGTAGTCCAAGTCCACGGTGACTCCAGGAAACACCAACCACCTGAAGTGGTTGGCCATTTCCCAGGCAACGGAGACTTTTTGAATCCAGAAAGAGACGTGATTCATACATTCAAAATTCATTCATACATACACGCCTTTATTCACCCCTGCTAACGCTCTCCATTCTTAGAATCCCTTTGATCCCTTTTATTCACTTTATTCCCAGAACATGGAGTGACATATTATCTGATTAATTAATTTGCAAAGAACAAATGGGCAGACTTGGCTCAGCTCTGCCTGTTTCTCTTTGGGAAATGAGAGGAGCAGGCCATATGCTTCTCCCACTTTGCTGTGACCTACAACTCATCCACTAGTTATAATAAAGTTGTCTTCTTGTATTTAGTCTTTGTTTTGTTTCTCAACTTTGTCATAATTTTTGAAGGAAAGAAATGTACTAAATGAGTACTAAATGTTCCACACTATGCTGGGCACTAAATACATAATTTATCAACTCAATGTTCCTGCATAGACTCCACGATCCAATAAGTTTGACCTACAATCTGAAAGGTCTGAAATTTGAATCAGTAAGGGTATTCCAAGAAGAAGGGTGTGAGCCAAAATCAAGATCTCCTTTAACTTGGTAGAGTTCCTTTTGTAGCTGGAAATTGATCATTTTGCTTCCCCTCACCTTTGCCTTTCTGTTCTTAGAGTGGATTAGGAGACTAAAATGATCTCTGTCTTTTACCATGTAAATCTGTGCCCATGCTTTTTATTTAGGATACTTTCAATTATGCCTATAATGTCAAAATTGAACCTCTAAGGTAAATAAAATATCCTAATTATATAGGATTTGAGCACTTCCCTAGCTTTTATAGTCCAACCCTAATTGTTCCCAAATCCCTTGAGAGTCTTTGCTATGAATAGAATTCTCTTTTTCTATAGAGATGGTAAATGGTTTGCCTATGTCTTTAGCTATTTATAAATTTTCTCTGCTCCAAAAGTGTTTGCCCTACGACTTAGCAGACACTGTGCCATCTTTTAAAGAATTTAACCTCTATTTTTTATTTATTTATTGTTTTTTTTTTTTAATGTGGTGGTGAGGATCAAACCCAGTGCCTCACTCATGCTAGGCAAGCATCTATCACTGAGCTACAACCTCCATGTCATCTTTTCTTATTATGCTTTCTCTCATTCTCCCAGACTGTGGTCATGGTTTCTTATATATTCCAACTCAGTCATAGATTCCATAGTTTCCCAACTCCAAGGAAGGCTGTATAACTCTCTTGGGGTCTGAAGTCTGGCTCAAGTTCTTCTTGATCAGAAGGTTCCCCTTATGTACTAAAAAAATAATAGAAATAATTTATAAGGCAACTTCAGTGAAATCAATAGAATTTTATGTTGATTCCAGTATTCATGATGTAGTGGAAAGAGTCCAGGACTTTAAACTTAGACAAGTCTAAGTTCAGATACCAGTTCCCCAAATGTGATAGGTCTAGTCATTTGAGGCATAACACCTCTTCTACCTTCCTCTTATACAATGTCTTGCCTTAAAAGCCATGTCTCCTAGATTCCCTTGCCACTAAATTTAGGATGTGCTTTAGGATCTACCAACATGAAATACTCAAGGGAGATTTAGAAAATAGCAGGGTCCAGAAACCACCTATGAAGTTTCTACCATTTCTGCTGGATATATATAGTCATAGGGATTTAGTTTTCCTGAAATAGCATTAGCAGAAGTCACAGTGGACAGTAACCTAGTAGTATTAAGAGGCAGGAAGCAGGTTATCCATCTCTCTGGTATAGGCAAAGCAGGCTCAGCTTAACTCCGGAGCACACAGGTCTGATGGTGGGCTCTAAAGCTCCTATCACAGCTAAGACTGTGTGGTTCTAGATCAGCAATTGGCATCATGAAGCTAATGTCACAGAGGTTGGGGGTCCCCCTGCCTGAACAGCTCTGTGTTGGTACATAGAAATTATTCCTTGAAGCTCAGGGTAGGGACTGACTGCTGCTCCAGATCTTTCCATAATTTTATAAGCACCCAATTTCTTGAATTAAATCCTTTTCATTTAAAATAAGATTGATTTCTGTCCTCTGCAACTGAACACTCACAAGTGATTTTCTCTCTCAAATCCATTTTTCTCATGTGAAAATACATAAAATAACCCTTATCTTGTAGGGGAATTGTGTTTGTGCTATTTAGTGGTAATTCATTTTATTGCTACCAGTACAGTCAGTTAACATACATGGGTAAAGCTAAAGACCTTCTTTTGAGTCTTCAGAATCATGGACAGGTCTGACTTTTGCCAAAGTCAGTGTACCACACCCCAAACAAATCTTGCAACTTTCTTCAAGATTAAAGACTCTCCTCTGATCAGCTCAAACCAACTTCTATCCCAGGTAGCTGATACCATGAAAGATTTCAGCCCTCTGATGAAATCAGCTGCTTCTTTCTCCAACCACACTATACACTATACAATACAATAACCATAATAGTCTAACAAGAGTTAGAAACTTACATAATTGGAAGTTCATTTCCCTACAAAGTGTGTTTGTTACTCATCCTTGAGCTGAGCCTGATATATACCAGGTACTGAATATTTTTAAATAAATAAATGGACACATGTATGAATGAGCCCACTATATTAAAAGTTTCTTTGAGTCTTTACATGATTATTTCCTGCCATTATTTTAACATTTTTCCAAGTTCAAAGAAGAAAGTAATTAATCCTGTGGCATGTGTTATAATTAAAGGTATTCTGTTTGTCTTCTTTCTTTTTGAGATTTAATTCCTTCAATGAAATGTAATGGCTTAATCCAATCACAGCATCCTTCATATAGGAAATTTTCGGGGGTATTTATCGAGCAAGTTCAGCTCATTCATAATACCTTGAAGCAATAAAGAGATATTTTAAATAAGTTTCTAGGTTAGGTACTCTAATCAATATGAGATACACACACACACACACACACACACACACGTGCATTAATCTAAAAGCTAACTTTGTTAAATTGCTTTATGTAATACATTATCCTAAAGTTCCAAAATCTCTAATCCTCCTTGACTTGATACATGTAAGAAGGTAAAAGGAATGCTTTTGGGAAGATTTCTAAGATTGGGAGTGTTAATATATCTGAGAAACAGCATATAAGTTCAAAATCACAACTGCCAAACAAATTTCCAAACTATTACCTCAAAAATCATCTTCTAGTACTACATTACAATGAAATAATCATTGTAAAGTCTTGTGGACACAACAGAGTACAAGGTAAGAACTTAATAGGAATTAAAGGGTTTATTTTTTACATCAAGTTTTTATGTGTGGTATTTTGTTCCAGTGATCCTAAGAAATCTCTTCTCAGTATGTGATTTAAAGAATGTGCTATATTTAAATTCCTGAAAATATATTTATGGTCCTCTAGATAGAAACTACTATTAGCTGGGCATGGTGGCACACACCTGTAATCTCAGCTGCTAGGAAGGCTGAGACAAAAGGATCACAAGTTCAAAGCCAGCCTCAGCAATTTATCAATGCACTAAGCAACTTAGCAAGACCCTATCTCAAAATAAAACATAAAAAGGGCTGAGGATGAGGACCAGAGGTTAAGTACCCCTGGGTTCAATCACTGATACAAAAAAGAAGAAAGAGGGGGAGGGAGAGGGAGAGGAAGAGGAGGAAAAGGAGGAGAAGGAAGAGGGAAAAGAAAATACTATTATAAAACAGTTAGATTTCACTTTTGTTTGTACATAGCACTTAATTATATTAAAGAGAGTCCAGGGATGCTACACATCAAATGTAATGATTGTTATCTCTGAATTATAGGTTACAGAATTGTTTTTCCTTTTTTCTTTGTGATTATTGGTATCTTGTAAATATTCTAAAATGAGCACATGCAAGAATTTTAAAATATATGTGAGAGCTTGCTTGATCCTTCTTATTTCTCTTGTCTTCTATCTGATCTCTCTGAGCACTCACCTGAAAATTGCCCTGCTGTCATTTGTCACTCACACCATCCCCACTGCAAAGACTCCTTGTATATAATGAACACTGATGCTAATTACCTGTGCATAAATTTGGAAAACTCGGTCATCCTAAAGATATATCACATCAACACAAGCAGCTCTTTTGTGTCTTCCTACGCTTGTATAATTTCTTCTGGGCCCTCTAAATTAAGACATCCTCAAGTATTTTACTTAAAGATTGCCTCTATAAAAATGAAATACTTTCATACTTCTGCAATTGGGCTGAAAACATGCGTTGGTACATTGGTATGTGAGTAGCTAGATACACTCACTAAAAACTGAGGACCCGGTTTATTACTACCTACTACCAAATCAAGACCCAGTTCATTACTTCCAAATAATATTCTAAAAAACTACAAACTAATCAAAGAGGACAAATAAATGCAATTTCTGTTCAAATCTTCCTGGGATAAAGCAAATCCCACCATCTAGACAAAAGTAAAACTACTCCCACATTTTGACTCATTTTTCCACAGTTTAATGAAAATGGCCTACTTTGTCTTTGGAGACCTCTAAGTACTACTAAATATATTCTCTTACTTGCCCCTCATAATATCCCTGCAAGTAAAACATAAAAACAGTCTCTCTGCAGTACAGAAGGCTGAGCAGAGAAAACTGGTCAGGTACAGGAAGAGGTACTCCTCAGTACCTCTTCAAGAACTAGTGAGCTCAAGTGTCTGGATGTGCATCATGCTAATGCTGGCAGACAGGTAGGAAGCTCACAATTTCATCCCAAAGGGCACAAATCCAGTAGTTTAGCACAGTAGAGTTCACCCTGCTTGACCTAGAAGTCCCCTTTAAAGTAATCTAGTCCAAACTACCTCCCCTTATAGATAAGAATGCAGAAGACTAGACTTTTTCCCATAAACAGTTCAAAGCATTGTCTTTTTTAATCCAAGTGTCTTCCTTCCTCAATCAACTGTGCCCTTCCAGAATGAATAATTTCCTCTGGAGGCTTAGGAAATAGATGGAGTAAATTCCACTGAATCCCTCTGTAAATGGTGAGTAGTTTATCTGGTTGTCAGGTCTTTCCTTTTAAAGGTCACTCTTCCTTGGTAAGAAATTTTCTGATGTTCTTGTTAAAAGTAAACTGAGTTGTTGAGAGAAGGAGGAAGATAATGCAATTGTGCATGGATGCTTTTTCTCTGTAGTTTTTTTTTTTTAGATTTTGACATATAGATGTATATACATGTAGATATATACATATATGTACATATGCATATAAGTATCAGTTGATTGCAAGACAATATGAAAACTATGACAAAATAAATAGAATAAATAGAACCTTGGATAAACAGTAAATAATATTTATCAGCATCATATTGTATACAACATGCTTGCCCTGTAGATACCACTGTAATTTCTAATCCAGAAAAGGTCATTTTCAAAGTTGTTTTTAACCTAAATACCAAGACTATCCTTGCTCTGATCTTTCTTGTATTATTCACAACCAGGGAACTTCTTGCCCAGAAAGGCTGAACGAAAGGTAATTGACCTAGTAGAATAAACAGGAGCCCAGGGTGAATGGGCAGATAAAATGATAACTAAAATATCAACTATTTAATACCAGGAAAATGTTCTAAGAGATTCGATGTATTAATTTTTTTACCCTCACAACAGTGCTCTGAGCTAAGTGTTACTTCAGATGATAGGGAATTGCACCCTAATGAGGAAAAAAAACAGGTCTTTGAAGGTCACAAATAAATGAAGACAAACACAATCAATGGACATGGGACATGCTCTGGATGAGACAGAAGGTCACAGTACGCTGAGGGCAAGGAAGCAAGGCAGAGAAATGGTAAACACATCCTTCATCCCCCACACATGCCATGCTCATGTCCCATTTATGTACCCGCCAAGGATGTGACAGAGTGCCTGCCAGAGAGTAAATACCAAATAAAAGAAGATTTGGATGAAAAACAGGGTGTTGACAAAGGGGCACATGTGACCCAATGACCAGAGAAACTAAGGTGGGATGAGACTTTCAAGGTCACCTGATAACAGCCATCCACCCACCCCAGCTCTGCATTCACCCTATCTATGCTTAAAGATTTCTAGAAAATGAGAAAAGAAAGAAACATAGAAAAAGTACCCCCCACGTATTAACATTTGTGTAAGTTGCTTTCAGATTCCATCCCCATTATTCCCATTCCATAGACAAGAAAAGCGAAACCTAAAAAGATTAAATAACCCACGCAAGTTTACACTGTTAATACAGCTATCTGGATTTGAACCTAGGTGTTCAAATTTCGAAACCAGCATTCTTCCCTCCAAAGCAAACTTTGCTCTTACCACAGAGTGCAATGTGTACTCAAGGAACATGAAAATGTACAGGGTTCACTGAAAATGATCATAATTCCATTATGTCTATCTAAAATTTAAATCACTTCAAATAGCAAAAATATGAATTTAACAATATTGATTTGAGACATGAAAACTGAAACTCTACATCCAAATGTTTTAACATCCCCCAATTCTAGTTATTTTTAAATATCTGGATTTAATTTCTTTAACAACAATAAAACATTGTTATGTCACATGGACTATCAAAATATTTACTTTCTGCCTTCTGGTCCTCATCTTAAGGATTTTACAAGTAAAAGAGGGTAGGAAAATATGTAGGCATATAAACTCAACAATCTTGGCCTGAGTCACACCTCCCAGAGATAGGGCACCCTCCAGAGGTAGCATATTTCCCATTAATATGCTCTCTTAGCTATCATTTTGAGAAGAGAAATCTAAGTTTTTTCATATATCACATCCTGTGAGGCAATAGAAACTGTTCAAATTATCTGAACACTCAACAGAAACTATTAAAAGTTTACAAATATTAATTAATCCTTCCACTAAATAGCAGTAACCAAAATTAAACAAAGTTCATGTTTTTTCTCTTGCCATACTTTAAGTGAATCAAAAAAATGATATGGTTCTCCCAGTGACTAATGAACTAGAAGCAGCTTTCACCATGACCTGGAGGGATAAAGAGGACATGATCTGAAAGGTTTCTTAGAAATCAAGGGGTAACCTTTTGCTGTCCTGAGCTACATGTTACCATAGACTTATCATTCTGACTCCTGTGGAAGCAACAGGAAAAGGTAGATTTTTCTAGCAACCGTTCCTATAGAACTAATCTTTTGGAGAAAAGATTTTAAGAGATGAATATTTCACATCTTTACCACACAGCACAACAGAATTGACCTTTTTCAGAATGACTATCTTTTTTTAAAAAAAGAGAAGGGCCATTTTCTGATTGATTTAGACATAATATCCCCCATTTGATTGCAGTTGATTGAATTCTGCAAGTTGAAATGTCTTATGTTTTGAGTTGACTGTTCTTCAGGCATATTTTTCTGTCTAGACATAACCTAAATGGCTGACAGCAAGAAGTTCTGTAAATACCAGTTGTATCTGCAAATTCAAAGGCAGCCTTGAGCCACACATCCGTCATTTCCATCACACTTAACATGGAGAGTATGTCAATCTCAGCCTCCCTGAGTCCAATTCAACATGGAGCTCTGAAGAACTTCATCAGGGAAAAAGTAATTACGTTCAGTCTTTGTGTCAATACTAACCAAATCTATAAGAATATTTAGCACCTTTTCTTCTCCAGGAGGTAAAGTGAGAAATTAGTCAAGTGTCTGTAGCACGAGCTCCCAGAGAAATTATAACCCCAGCCCCCAAATATCCGCATCATCCATAGGTGTGTGCATGCTATAAGACTGAATAGAATTTTGTTTATCTGGAGCCCTAGAAATTTATCCTTGATAGGCCCTTCTCCCTATTCTGGAGCTTTCCATTACTGCCTGATATCCTGCATCATAACCTTTTAACCAGAACTGTACTAGCCTGCCTCTAGTATTGTGGGATCTTCCACTGCTCTGATATCCTCCTACCATGTAAAGTAACTTTATGATAATGAAATCAATGTTACAACTCACTGAACAAGATGACTTAATTGCTGTGCCAGTCAAAACAAAAAGGCTAATCCACACATTCTTTATTCATCATTAAAGTGAACAAGAATTCCCAGATCTAAGAGTGTTGATTGGGTTGACTCTAATAAAATCTGTACCAGCAAGCACCCTCTAATACAGTAGTCATGGAAAGAGCATTTATTACATTTTTCATAGAAATAATAACATTGTGGATCATTCCTCTTCTCCCCCCCACACACACACAAAAAGTCTTTTCCCTCATTTGTCTCCTTTATATCTTTTGCTGTTTGATGGTAAGCAAGAAAATTTAATGTCCTCTATATTCAGCAAGAAATCATAGAAATGGGAGCCTATTCGAGCCTCTGATACCTATTGCTGTGTTCTCTGTAGCCCTTCTAACATCCAAGAAGCACTCTATAAATTCAGCAGGGTGTGATGGAGCTAGAGTACTACTTACCACATTCACTAAATTAAATATTTATATACCCCCTATGCAAACAAGATCTATAGCACCCGCTCTCAGGCAGCGACATGATATATATGTATATTCACCTACAGCTTCAGCTTTATGAACTGTATTCCTTAGAGATCCCAGCAATTCCAATAACTAGGTAGACAGTCAATAATTACTTTCATCTTTCTCCTTTTATTTACTCTTTAAGAGATTCATTAAGTTGAGGAATGACAGCATTGCTTCGCTAAGCCGTTTTGATTGCTTTCCTAATTCATTTATCATGACCTTTGGAACTATTAGTTCGGTTTTCACCTTCCAGTCATCCACAATCTTGTTTTATGAAAACTAATTTCTGCATTCTCCCTGGTTCTTTTCACATGGCCCTTTTGGTCTACACTTTATTTAACAGAAATGACATATGGTAGAATTTTTCTTTTATAAAGACACCCAAGTGTGTAATATGCACGGGCACCAATAGTCACTATGTGTGTTTAAAATTGGTATTGGATCACTCTCAAAGCTTTTTATATGTCTATATTTTCCTTAAGACTCAAATCCCTCCACAAAGGTGAGAACTGAGGGAAGAAGGATAGAGAAGAGTGATTAATGCAGGAGCACACATCACAGACCAGGCACAGGGCTAGGTACCCTCATACACCATGTCACCTAATCCTCACAGCAACCTGAAACATAGGCAATATAGCACTTGTGTCAGAGATAAAGAAATCATGGCTCCAAAAGAAATACTGACTTGCCAAATTCTTACCGTGAGCAGTGGGCTTGACTAACTACACTAAGGGGCTGGGTGCCTTGTCCTGATGACTGTTTCCATCTCTGCTGTTATCCCTTAGTATCTAAGGGTCTGCTATATGCTTGACATGCAAGTCACTTGCATGAGATAAAGGTAAAAGTCCACATTGCTTACTTTGCTCTCTTTCCTTAACTTTTCCTTAGAGGAGATCTTTAGGTAAATTCTGTTTTTCCTTCCCTTGGAGAGGGGTAAAGGGATAGAACTCAGGAACCAACACTGAGCCACACCCCAGCCCTGTTTTGTATTTTATTTAGAGACAGGATCTCACTCAGTTGCCTAGAGCCTTGCTTTTGCTGAAGCCGGCTTTGAACTCCCAATCCTCCTGTCTCAGCCTCCAAAGCCACTGGGATTACAGGCATGAGCCATGGCACCTAGTTAAACTCTTATTCTCTTACATTGAATACTGATATTTGGGGTGCTAACTGTGCAGAGAACTCATTTTGCAGCTGCCGTTGTAAGGGTCCGGCGAAACGTCGGAGTAAGAGACCACAAGAGACTGTCTTATGCAACAGCAGAAGGGTGGGTTTATTTGGAGACCAGCATGCTGGGGCCGGAGCTCTCTATAGCAAAGAGAGATAGAGCCCTGAGAACAGCTTGAGCAGAGCTTATATACTTTCCCTGGAGAGGGCAGCGAGAGAAGTTACATTTTGTAGTTTGGCAGTTGGGGACAGCTCATTCAAGATTAGCAGACAGTCCACAGTTAGGGACAGCACATTCTGGGAACAAGATTAGCAGACAGTTCTTAAGATTTCAACAGTGTTTTGTTAAGCATATAGAGAAACGGAGTGACAAGTACCTATTTTATTAACCTTTCACCGTAAAGTAGAACTCTGATTATTAAAACACAGGCTACCAGACACAGTAGTACATACTTATAATTCCAGCAATTCAGGAAACTGAGTAAGAGACAACGAGTTCAAGGCCAGCCTCTGCAACTTAGCAAGTCCCTATTTCAATGAAAAAAAAAATTAAAAGAACTGGAGATGCAGCTTGGTGGTTCAACCCCCAGGACCATTAAAAGCACAGATGCTTTTGGAAAGATGCTGTCAAGAGAATTAAAAGACAAGGCACAGACTAGAAGATATTTGAACAAGACATAACTGTCTTGTTATGTCTTGATAATATATATACAAAGAACTCTTAAAACTCAGCAATAAGAAAAAGAACAACCTAACTTAGAAAACAGACAAAAGATCTGAAGAGAAGCTTCACTAATGAACATACATAGGTAGCAAAAAAAGTATATGAAGAAAGTGTTCCACATTATATGTCATCAGGGAAATGCAAATTAAAATGTGCTACAACCACACACCCATTAAAATATCCCCAATACAAAACAATGACAACACCAAATGCTGGTGAGGATATTGAACTATATGAGCATCTCTTTCATGGATGATGTGAATGCAAAATGGTAATCATTTTGGAAGACCCTTTGTAAGTTTTCTTACAAAACAAAATCAATACAAACCAAAGTTTCTTCATTCTTCCCTATCCCCTGACCCCACTATGAATCAGCATCCACTTATCAGAGAAAACATTCGGCTTTTTGTTTTTTAGGATGAGAAGGATTGTAGAATGAGACAGACACTATTACCCAATATACACGTATGACTACACTACTGGAATGACTCTGCCGCAGGGACAGAAAGAGGAATGAGAAGTTGTGCTCCATTTGTGTACGATATGTCAAAATGCATTCTACTGTAAAATTAATTAATTACTTCTAAAAAAACTAAATCTACTCTTATCACATAATCCAGCAATCATGTTCCTTGAAATTTACCCAAATGACTTGAAAGCTTTGTTCACACACACACACACACACACACACACACAAACACACACACACACACATACACACTCAAAAAAAATCTGCACACAGACGTTCACAGCAGTTTACTTTTTTATTTTTTGGTTTTTTGTTTGTACTGGGGAAGTAGGGATTGAACACAGGGGCAATTTACCAATGAGTGACATCCTCAGCCCTTCTAACTTTTTAAATTTTAAACAGAATTTTACTAAGTTGCCCAGGCTGGCCTCCAACTTACAGTCCTCCTGCATCAGCCTCTAGAGTTGCTGTGATTAGAGGCATGTGCCACTGCACCTGGCACAACAGCTTTATTCATGCTTGGAAGCAATCAAGATGCCCTCCTCTAGTAGGTGAATGGATCGACTGATTATGACAAGTCCACGTGATGTAATAGCATTTTGCATTGAAAAGAAATGGACCATTTAGCCTTGAAAAGACATGGAGGAACCTTAAATGCATATTACTGAGTCAAAGAAGTGTATCTGAAAAGACTACATACTGTATGATTCCAACTATATGATGTTCTAGAATGGGAAAACTATGGAGACAATAACCACTGCAAGGTTTTGAGGACAATGAATGAATTGATAGGTGGTGCAAAGAGGAGTTTGAAGACAACAAAACCATCCTGCATTATACTATCATGACGGATACATGCCATTATACATTTGTCCAAACTCAGAATGTACAACAGCAAGAGTGAACACCAGTGGCAGTTGTGGACTTTGAGGACAATAATGTGTCAGCACAGGCTACCGGTAGTAACAAATATACCATCTTGGTGGGGGGATATCGACAAATGGGGAGGCTGCTCATGTGCTCAGGAAGGGAGTAGATGGGAAATATACCTTCCTCTTAATTTTGCTGTGATTCTGAAAGAGCTCTAAAAACTAAAGTCTATCAGAAAAAAATAAGGTTTTATGTGATGTTTCAGAGTAAACTGGACATACAGGTGGGAAAAATATAATAAGATGTCACACACAAAAATAAATTCCATATAAAGACTCAAATATAAAAAAGGAAGCCCTTAACATTTTAAGAAGAAAATATTCAATAACATCTTTGTGATACTGGGATAAGAGAGGGATTTCTTTAACAGAACAATGAATAATACAAACCATTAAAAGAATATTTAGAAATATAACCATATTACAGAAGATTTCAAAAGGCCAAATATGCTGTAAACACACAAAATGCAAGAGAGAAAGATATGTGTGTGGTTCACAAGAAATTACTATTCAGAATATATAAATCAATTAGAAATGGACAATCAGCCCAACCCTATATATATATATATATATATATACATATATATATATATATACATATACATATATATATATATATACATATATATATATATATGTGTGTGTGTGTGTGTGTATAAATAATGTAAATAGGAAAATTCACAGAAGAAACTTCAATGATTAATAAAGTCAAAAGGTAAAAAAAAGGTTCTTGGCAGTACTAAAAAACAGGGAAAAATAAATATCAAAAAACAAATAAATTAATTAACTAAATGACATCCATTTCCAGTAACGACCAAACAACCCACTATTTCAAATGAATTGAATATTTTCTGAGAAAAACCATAAAGTTGATTGAAATTTGTAAAGGGTATCTTCTTAAAGACTTTTCCTAAGAGAAAGAATAAAATAGTCAGGAAATGTGAACCAAAACTTAGGAGAAGAGAAAATCTGGGCAGGTAGCCCAACTCAACTCAATAAAAATAACTAGCTTTAAAAAATCCACTTAATAAAAAACAGTAAGTGATTGATAAACAAAGGTGTCTAACCTCCCTAACAATCAGAGAAATTCAAATTAAAACTTTAATGAGATACCACACCCACCATATGTATCAAAAAAATTCTTTAAACCATAATGTTGAATAAAAGAGAAAGTTAATGAATGTATACATAGTGTCTTACAAATTAGGTAAGATTTTTAAATACACTAAATGTGTCTATATATTTTATGTATGCATAGTTATATAATAAATCTATAAATATATCCCCCTTCAGGTTAGTCATATGCCTGGGAAGGAAAATGGGAAATGGGATGTGCAGGGATACTGTATGAGTTAAGATTTTTTAATTGGGGGAAAAAAACATATCAATTCTATCTAAATTTGCATGTTTAGAAAAAGGACTAATTATTTTGGAGAGTTGATGAAAGTCTCTGCAAAGACTCAAGAACCAGGCTTAAATACTGCAAGCAAAACAAAACAAAAAAGTCCCCAACTACAACCTAAAGCTAGTTCAGTCAAGGCAATATTCCTGCAGCTATCTGCAAAGGAGACGGCAAAACTTAAACCACCAACACCAGGAGAGCTGTGTTTTAATGCCACTGCTGGAACCTTGGACTCTTCTGCTCTGGACACTATGAAGGCACCTGTACCTTGCATAACAGATTTAATGTGGCCCTTGGTGCTTTGAGCCACTATCTTTAAAGTCTAACTAAAAACCAGCTGAGGGTGCACCTGATTGGCACAGGCTGTGTACAGGGGAGGCTAGAAAGTGTCTGACAACTGGACTAGGAATAGACAAATTTCCCAGGCACAGCAAGGTGTTGCGATAGATAGCAAAAATGGCTGCAAGATTATCCCCATTATTTTGTATCATGATTTAATGTTCCTACAATTACGTGGTGGAGTCCACATCTGTATCCCTCAAGTTTCAGATCAGTCATGTGATTTGCTTTGGCCAATAGTGGAACATTAGCAAATATGGTGCAAGCAGGTGCTTGAAAGAAGTTTATGCATTACAGCTTGCCCTCTCTTGCAGTTTTTGGAAACTTCCCAGCTGCTACCAGGTGAATAATCCAAAGCAGCCTGCTGGATAGTAAGTTTAATAGAAATGAGTTACCAACATTGTTTTTGCTGACAATCAGTCAACTTCCAGACATGTAAGGCCGTCCAACAAATCACAAATGCATGAATGAACCAAACTGATGTAACTCAGAACAGAGATAAGCCATTCACACTGAGCCCAATACAAATTTCTTACTCTCAGAATTGTGAACAAATAAGCAGCTGTTTTATGCTCTTAAGTCTTGAGGTGGTTTGTTACACAGAAAAAGCTTACTTTCACAAAGTTCAAAACTACTTGGAAGCCAAGGGAAATTTTACAAATATCCACTGTATCTCATGCTCTAAGACTGCCAAAAAACACACCCTTCCTTGATACTGAAATTCACACAATAACAAGGGTTTTACCTAAAACACTAAAGTCATTCCTCATACAACCAAAAGGCTAATATTATTGGATTTATATCCAGTTTTATCCAGGATCTCTGGGCTTCTTTTCTCCATTAGGTCTATAATTATTAATTTTCATATTCTTAAACCTGTGATCAAATGACAATGATAACAACCCGTCATGATGTGGGAGAGGAAGCAAATTAAATATGCAAATACATATGCACATATGTACATACATATGTATGCATATGACTCACACAAAAGTAGTGTGCATTCTGAGTCCTTGTTTCTGCAACTAGTCATGAGACTAGAGTTGGTATTTGTGATTTTTTTTTCTTTCACCACCTATTACATTTTCCCTTTACCCTTATCAGCCCCTCAACTAGATGCAATGGGACGAATCAAGCCTTCGTTTTGAGACTTTTTTTTTTTAAAGAGAGAGTGAGAGAGAGGAGAGAGAGAGAGAGAGAGAGAGAGAGAATTTTTAATATTTATTTTTAGTTCTCGGCGGACACAACATCTTTGTTTGTATGTGGTGCTGAGGATCGAACCCGGGCCGCACGCATGTCAGGCGAGCGCGCTACCGCTTGAGACACATCCCCAGCCCCTCGTTCTGAGACTTTTGAGCCTTTCACTGCTCTTCCTGTGTGAAGCTGATTATGCAGCTATTACAATCGATCACAGTGCTATCAGGCAGCATTCCAAAAACCTTAGATTACATTGTTTACCACCCTTTTCCTCATTGTATATTAGAAATTCTTTTTCCCCATAATAAATGTAGTCAATTATCCCAACTAACAGTATAAAATTGTGTTTCACCTATTCTTCCAAAGTGTTTGGGAAGCAAGAGCAGATTCCAGTTCATTGAAATTGTTTCACATATGAACAGTTGAAAGCATTCTCTTGGGTTCTAAAACCATAGACCTGCAAAGCTTAGAGTTGGAGGGAACTTTAAAAATTATGTGAGTGAATCATGACATATGATGCTATGACATATCACTTCATTTTTAACCCTTAATTCCTAAATCTATATATTCTAACTATAAAAGGAAACAGCATTATCTGTTGCTAGTTGGGAATATTCAGTTTCTCATAACCGGCTAAATATCTGATGGCATATATGGTAAAGTTAGAGAATGTGGTGAGAATTAGCCTCTGGCACTGTTTCCTTATTGTAAACTGAGCCCATTGATCAAAAAAAGTGCTTTGTGGGACAGCTTCCTTGTACCAGCCCATTCTGCATTGTTATAATAAAGTGCCAGAGGGAGACTATGAAGTAAAAGAGGTTTATTTAGCTCAGTTTGCAAGCTCTGGCAAGGGCCCTATGGCAGGTGGCAGAAACAGGTGCTGGAGTAAGGGTCACATCCTGATACAGGAAGTCACAGTGAAATTCAGGGGTTGGACCTGGGCTTTTATAACAAGCCACTCTCATGAGAACCCACTCCAGGAGACCCTTGTTCCCTTCCCAGGGCAGTGCTCTCAATAACCTAAAGACCACCCATGAGACCCCTCCCCTTTCAGATCTATACCACCTGTCACACTGAAGCACTAAGCTTCCAACCCATGTAACTGAGGGGACACCCAACATCCAAACCATAGTCTTGATTTAGTATGTCCACACATGCTGATGTGTCAGGAGATGGCAGGCTAAAGTAAACCCAGGTTCAAAATATGTGTCTACAACCAGGAGGAAAAAAAATTACCTCCAATTATGTAAAGAATCCAGTATAATGAACATTCTCTGGGTATGAAAACATTGGGTTCTCAGAGTTGACTGATTTTTTAAAATTGGATAATCAGCATGATATTAACCTGATAAGCCACGGTCCATTTTATTGTTTTCATTGTAATTACCAACCCTGCCACTATAGCCCTTTGTTCAATAGCATATTGATCAAGTGTATATATATTTTTTTTAATTGGATGTTCACAACATTACAAAGCTCTTGACAAATCATATTTCATACATTAGAATCAAGTGGGTTATGAACTCCCATTTTTACCCCAAATACAGATTGAAGAATCACATCGGTTACACATCACATTTTTACATACTGCCATATTAGTGACTGTTGTATTCTGCTACCTTTCCTATCCTCTACTATCCCCCCTCCCCTCCCCTCCCATCTTCTCTCTCTACCCCATCTACTGTAATTCATTTCCCTCCATGTTTGTTATCCCATTCCCCTCATAACCTCTTATATGTAATTTTGTATAACAATGAGGGTCTCCCTCCATTTCCATGTGATTTCCCTTTTTTCTCCCTTTCCCTCCCGCTTCATGACTCTGTTTAATGTTAATCTTTTCTTCCTGCTCTTCCTCCCTGTTCTATTCATAGTTGCTCTCATTATATCAAAGAAGACATTTGGTATTTGTTTTTTAGGGATTGGCTAGCTTCACTAAGCATAATCTGCTCTAGTGCCATCCATTTCCCTGCAAATTCCGTGATTTTGTCATTTTTTAGTGCTGCGTAATACTCCATGGTGTATAAATGCCACATTTTTTTTATCCATTCATCTATTGAAGGGCATCTGGGTTGATTCCACAGTCTAGCAATTGTGAATTGTGCTGCTATGAACATCGATGTGGCAGTATCCCTGTAGTGTGCTCTTTTAAGGTTTTCAGGAAATAGTCCGAGAAGGGCAATAGCTGGGTCAAATGGTGGTTCCATTCCCAGCTTTCCCAGGAATCTCCATACTGCTTTCCAAATTGGCCGCACCCGTTTGCAGTCCCACCAGCAGTATACAAGAGTACCCTTTTCCCCACATCCTCGCCAGCACTTGTTGTTGTTTGACTTCATCATGGCTGCCAATCTTACTGGGGTGAGGTGGTATCTTAGGGTGGTTTTGATTTGCATTTCCTTGACTGCTAGAGATGGTGAGCATTTTTTCATGTACTTGTTGATTGATTGTATGTCCTCCTCTGTGAAGTGTTTGTTCATGTCCTTGGCCCATTTGTTGATTGGGTTGTTTGTTTTCTTATTGTCTAATTTTTTGAGTTCTTTGTATACTCTGGATATAAGGGCTCTATCTGAAGTGTGAGGAGTAAAAATTTGTTCCCAGGATGTAGGCTCCCTATTTACCTCTCTTATTGTTTCTCTTGCTGAGAAAAAACTTTTCAGTTTAAGAAAGTCCCATTTGTTGATTCTTGTTATTAACTCTTGTGCTATGGGTGTCCTATTAAGGAATTTTGAGCCCGTCCCCACAATCTGTAGATCGGAGCCAACTTTTTCTTCTATCAGACGGAGAGTCTCTGATTTGATATCTAGCTCCTTTATCCACTTTGAGTTGACTTTTGTGCATGGCGAGAGGAGGGGATTCAGTTTCATTTTGTTGCATATGGATTTCCAGTTTTCCCAACACCATTTGTTGAAGATGCTATCCTTTCTCCATTGCATGTTTTTAGCTCCTTTATCAAATATAAGATAGTTGTAGCTTTGTGGATTAGTCTCTGTGTCCTCTATTCTGTACCATTGGTCCACCCGCCTGTTCTGGTACCAGTACCATGCTGTTTTTATTACTATTGCTCTGTAATAAAGTTTGAAATCTGGTATCGCTATACCACCTGATTCACACTTCCTGCTTAGAATTGTTTTTGCTATTCTGGGTCTTTTATTTTTCCATATGAATTTCACGATTGCTTTATCTATTTCTACAAGAAATGCCATTGGGATTTTGATTGGCATTGCATTAAACCTATAGAGAACTTTTGGTAATATCGCCATTTTGATGATGTTAGTTCTGCCTATCCATGAACAAGGTATATTTTTCCATCTTCTAAGATCCTCTTCTATTTCTTTCTTTAGGGTTCTGTAGTTTTCATTGTAAAGGTCTTTCACCTCTTTTGTTAGGTTGATTCCTAAGTATTTTTTTTTGAGGATATTGTGAATGGAGTGTTTTTCCTCATTTCCGTTTCAGAAGTTTTGTCGCTGATATACAGAAATGCCTTTGATTTCTGCGTGTTGATTTTATATCCTGCCACTTTGCTGAATTCATTTATTAGTTCTAGTAATTTTTTTGTAGACCCTTTTGGGTCTTCTAGGTATAGAATCATGTCATCTGCAAATAGTGATAATTTAAGTTCTTCTTTTCCTATTTTTATGCCTTTAATTTCTTTCGTCTGTCTAATTGCTCTGGCCAGTGTTTCGAGAACTATATTGAATAGAAGTGGTGATAGGGGGCATCCTTGTCTTGTTCCAGATTTTAGAGAGAATGCCTTCAATTTTTCTCCATTCAGAATGATGCTAGCCTGAGGCTTAGCATAGATAGCTTTTACAATGTCGAGGTAAGTTCCTGTTATCCCTAGTTTTTCTAATGTTTTGAACATAAAGGGATGCTGTACTTTGTCAAATGCTTTTTCTGCGTCTATCGAGATGATCATATGGTTCTTATCTTTACATCTATTGATGTGGTGAATAATATTTATTGATTTCCGTATATTGAACCATCCTTGCCTCCCAGGGATGAATCCTACTTGATCATGGTGCACAATTTTTTTGATGTGCCTTTGTATCTGATTCGCCAGAATTTTATTGAGGAAAATGCATCTAGGTTCATTAGAGATATTGGTCTGTAGTTTTCTTTCTTTGAGGTGTCTTTGTCTGGTTTCGGAATCAGGGTGATGTTGGCCTCATAGAATGAATTTGGAAGAGCTCCCTCTTTTTCTATTTCCTGAAATAACTTGAAAAGTGTTGGTATTAATTCTTCTTTAAGGGTTTTGTAGAACTCCGCTGTATACCCATCCGGTCCTGGGCTTTTCTTGGTTGGAAGTCTTTTGATTGCTTCTTCTATTTCATCTATTGATATTGGTCTGTTTAAGTTGTGAGTTTCCTTCTGACTCAGTCTGGGCAAATCATATGACAGAAGGAATTTATCAATGTCTTCAATATCTTCTATTTTATTGGAGTATAGGTTTTCAAAATAATTTCTAATTGTTTTCTGTATTTCTGAAGCGTCTGTTGTAATATTTCCTTTTTCATCCCGTATGTTAGTAATTTGAGTTCTCTCTCTTCTTCTCTTCGTTAGTGTGCCTAGGGGTCTGTTGATCTTATTTATTTTTTCAAAGAACCAACTTTTTGTTTTGTTAATTTTTTCAATAGTTTCTTTTGTTTCAATTTCATTGATTTCTGCTCTGATTTTAATTAATTCTTGCCTTCTGCTACATTTGCTTTTGTTTTGCTCTTCCTTTTCTAGGGCTTTGAGATGAAGTGTGAGCTCATTTATTTGTTGGTTTTTCCTTTTTTTGAGGAATGACCTCCAGGCGATGAATTTCCCTCTTAAAACTGCTTTCATTGTGTCCCATAGATTCCAATATGTTGTGTCTGTATTTTCATTTATCTCTAAGAATTTTTTGATTTCCTCCTTTATGTCTTCTGTAACCCATTGATCATTCAGTAACGTATTGTTCATTGTCCATGTGATGTAGGATTTTTCCTTCCTTCTTTTATCATTGATTTCCAGTTTCATTCCATTATGATCTGATAAAGTGCATGGTATTATCTCAACCCCTTTATATTTACTGAGGGTTGCCCTATGGCATAATATATGATCTATTTTTGAGAAGGTTCCATTTGCTGCTGAGAAAAAAGTATATCCACTTGATGATGGATGATATATTCTATATATGTCAGTTAAGTCTAGGTTATTGATTGTGATATTGAGGTCAATAGTTTCTTTATTCAACTTTTGTTTGGAGGATCTGTCCAATGGTGAGAGAGGTGTGTTGAAGTCACCCATGATTATTGTGTTGTGGTCTATTTGATTCTTGAACTTGAGGAGAGTTTGTTTTATGAACGTCGCAGCGCCATTATTTGGTGCATAAATATTGATAATTGTTATGTCTTGTTGGTGAATGGTTCCTTTTAACAGTATATAATGTCCTTCCTTATCCCTTTTGATTAACTTAGTCTTGAAGTCGATTTTATTCGATATGAGAATGGCCACCCCTGCTTGCTTATGAGGACCGTGTGCGTGGTATATTTTTTCCCAACCTTTTACCTTGAGCCTGTGTATGTCTTTTCCAATCATATGTGTCTCCTGGAGGCAGCATATTGTTGGATTTGGTTTTTTAATCCATTTTACCAGCCTATGTCGCTTTATTGGAGAGTTTAAGCCATTAACGTTTAGAGTTACTATTGATATATGGTTTGTACTTCCTGCCATGTTTGATTATTTATCTCTCTTTTTTTTTCCTAATTTAGTTTGTTTCTCCATGATTAGCTTTCCCCCCGTCCTCTGTCTTTACCGAGGCACTTCCCGCTGATGGTTTTGGTTATTGTTTTCCATTTCTTCCTCGTGTAGAGTTTTGCTCAAGACGCTTTGCAATGCTGGTTTTCTGGCTACAAATTCTTTTAGCTTTTGTTTATCATGAAAGATTTTTATTTCGTTGTCATATCTGAAGCTTAATTTTGCTGGATACAGAATTCTTGGTTTGCATCCATTGTCTTTCAGTGTTTGAAATACGTTGTTCCAGGATCTTCTCGCTTTCAGCGTCTGTGATGAGAAATCCGTTGTCAACCTTATTGGTTTACCCCTAAATGTAATCTGCCTCTTTTCTCTTGTAGCTTTTAATATTTTCTCTTTGTTCTGTATATTGGATAGCTTCATAACAATGTGTCTTGGCGTTGGTCTACTGTGATTTTGTGTGCTCGGTGTCCTGTAGGCATCTACAATTTGTATATCTGTTTCCTTTTTTATTTCTGGAAAGTTTTCTGTAATTATTTCCTTCAGCAGGTTACTCATTCCCTTGGCATGAATCTCTGTGCCTTCCTCTATCCCGATGACTTGCAAGTTTGGTTTTTTAAAATTATTCCAAATATCTTGGATGTTTTTCTCATGGTTTTTTACCAGTCTATCTGAGTTGGCTACACTCTTTTCAAGATGATATATTTTGTCTTCATTATCTGATGTTCTGGCTTCTACTTGCTCCACTCTGTTAGTGATACTCTTGATTGAGTTTTTAATTTGGTTTATCGTTTCCTTCATTTCTAGAATTATTGTTTGATTTTTTTTATAATCTCTATCTCCTGATAAATATGCTTAACTTCTTCTTTTATCTGTTTATGTAATTCATTTTCAATGTGATCTTTAAGGTTCCTTTCCATCTGTCTAAGGTGTTCCTTGAGTTCTTTATATGGCCATTTTTCTGATGACTCCAGGTCCTCCTGAATATTTAGGCTGTCTTTCATTGTTTGTACTCCTTTTCTTCGTTGCTTTTTTATGCTCATGATACTTCTTGTTCTGTTTGACTGCTGAGTTACTGTTTACTCTTATAAATTTATTTGATGCTTGGGAGGAGAGGTATTAGAAGGGAAGGGAAGAAGTGACTAAAGAGAGTGAGTGTAGGCAGGTGGAATTCAAGAGAGGGGGAATAAGAAAATTGAAAAGAAATGAAAAGACAAAAGAAAAAAAGTGAAAAGAAAGAAAGAAAAAACGAAAAAATAAAAATTTAAATCAAACAAAAAGATTATAATGATAATAAAAAATGGAAATTGAAGTTTAAAAAATAATAGTAATAATAATAGAATAAAAAGAATTTTAAAAAAATTGAAACCATTAATAAGAAAGTTAAAGAACAACAACAACATCAACTACAAAAAGTGAGAATAAAAAAAAATAAAAAAAATACTGATAATAATCATTAAAAAATAATAATAATAATAATAAATGCAGTCATAGAGCTCGATTAACTTCTCTTCCAGTAGGTGGAGCTATGCCCACTGGGCCAGGCTTCTCCTCTTGATAGGTGGGAACCAATCACTGTGCCTCAGCTCTTCTTCCCAGACTGTGCGGGTCTCCAGTCCTGAGTGCCTAGGTCCTTCTCTTGTGGTTCCTCAATCCAGGCCCCACTCACCTGTGACGCTTACCACATTACTGGCTACACGCCGGGTCTGCTGCTCCTGGGAGCCCTGTTTTCATGGATGCCTGGGCACACCCTTTCTGTTTGCCTCCCTCGGACCGTAAGTTTGTAGGGCTTGGGGCTGAGGACCCCCAGCGAATTTGTTTGCCCTCAGGTAGCAACTCACCTGGTAGCTGGTGCAAGGGACCTCTGTTGTCAGCCCTGGTGGGAGCGATAGCCGGGGGTTCTGCGCCGCTAGTCCCACGTCACTCCTGATTCCCTGGGTCTGGCTATGGTGCTCAGTTGGCTTTTACCTCTGTGAGATCAGGTGGGCCGACTAGTTATTTCAGTGGGATCGTTAGTGCTGAGTCACGAGAAGCAGGCGATCCGGGGCTTAAATGCAGCAGATTCGTGCTCAGTGTGTGTTTTCTGAGGGGCCCAAAGTGTACACCCTAGCTCCACGTCAGCTCAGCATTGCCTAGTGATCCTGAGCAAATAGGCTTTAGATAATTTACAGCTCCCTATGCCCACGCAGTTGAAGAGGTCAGAGACTTGATCTCTCCGCGCCTGCCGCCATGTTAGACCTCCTCAATGATATTCATGTTACCCTTACAGTTTCCTGGCATAAGCAAGATCTTGGGGTTATACAAACTGCTGCTTCTGTTTCCAGTCCAGTTTTCTAGAACTGAAACCCTGCTGCCGTCGCCTCCACCTCTGGGCCGCGCTCTTGGGCGCCACGCTTGTCCATGACCTTAGCAGTGCTGCCGCAGCCTCCACTACTCCTCAGCCCGGTGCCTAGCTCCCAGGGCCCAAGCGGCTGCCGCCGCGCCTCTCCAGCCCCCTCCTCCGAAGCACGGGTCCCCTCGCAGGGGGATGCCAAATGACCCCAGACCAGGCTCTGCCCCAAGGTGCAGCAGGGAACAGGCGACCGAGGCACTTGAGGCCGTGGTCCAGCCTTCGGAGGACAGGGCTCGGCACGCAGCCCAGTTCCAGTCTCTAGATGTGGCAGCTGGACCGTGTAAACAGGGCCATCAAGACAGCATGCAGAAAGCAAGTGGCAGCTCCTGCAGAGTGGATTTTCGGCCCTGAAACCACAGCCCAGCCAACAATTCCAATCCACTAACTCTCCCTGTATAGACAATATTCAAAAAAAAAAAAAAAGGGCGGGGTGTACTGAGCTTTCTTTGCCTCAGGTACTTACAATCCACTGCTGATTACCCATTCAGCTTCTCTGCCGGGAGCGAAGTGAGAGAGGAAGCAGATCGATCAAGTGTCTAAATGGAAAATAGACAACTGACATTCAAAGGACCTGTCATTTTTATCCTACTCAGTGGGTGATGCAGAGAAGAAATGGTCTCAGATATTCTGACACTGTACACCTATTCCAAGAACTCGAAATATACAACTCTTCCCCAAACTTCCCTCCCCCAAACAATTCTCTAACCTTTCCTCTTTTACTATGACCATTTTGACAAATCACCAGCCACCACCATGAATCAATGCATATTCTCACTTCCGCATATCATTCATTCAAAAAAAATAAACAATGAAATGTTTCAGTCAAAATTATACTGGCTGGTTATATTTTCTTCCTCTACTTCATCTTAAAATGATCCACAATAAGGTGACACAATAAGGTTACAGAAGTTTACTTCTACATAATACCATCGTATCATATAAAGTCACCTTTAAACAGGGCTTTATTTATTTCTTCCATATTAAAATACTCTAAAACAACTTCCATTTGGGTTAAAGAAGCATTGATAGTGCTGGCAATGTAAGCTGCCTGTCCCTGGAATTGGTGCATTAAGGGCTTTCTCTACTCTGATACTGAATACAACACATGCCTTTGACGGTGAAGTTCAATTAGGTGTGCTTATGAATCAAGCAATAGTGCATGATAGATGGGGTAAGCCATGCAATCAGTTGATGTGCTATTAAGATTTAGATATTAGGTGTTCCCCAAACCTCATGTGTGGGACAATGCAAGAAAGTTCAGAGGTGAAATGACTAGGTAATGACACCCTTAAGCCAATGAGTGAATTAATCCCCTGACAGAGATCAACTGAACGTTGGTAGGATGTGGTTACAGAAGGTGGGTCACTGGGGGCACACCTTTGGGATATATATTTAGTGAGCTAAGCTTATTCTCTCTATGCTTCCTGATGTGATGTCCTGGGCCACTGTACTTTGCCACACTCCTCTGCCATGATGTACTACTTCATCTCAAGCCCCAGAGAATGGAGCCGGCCATCTATGAACTGAGACCTCTGAAACCATGAGCCCTTAAATAAACTTTTATTGCTCTAAAATTGTTCTTGTCAGATATTTTTTAGTCACAACAGCAAAAAGACTGACTAAAACATGTACCAAATATGGAGTGTTATTATCTAAATGGTCCAATAGCAAGAAAAAGTATCTTTTCAAATGAAGAATAGTTACTTACCCAACAAGACATAGCTTTCCATAAAAATCCTGTGACCTTCACTGTAATCTGTGTATTAGGTCTAGAAACTGGCTCCATTCAGTATCCAAATCTTACAGGGGGATATTTTCAGCACCATTAAATCAGCTAATTAATAAAAGTAAAGTGGCAAAGATGTTTGGAATGTAGCCTAGATACACTGGAGTACCTTCCCAGCTCTGGCCTCTGATTACTCAAAATTGGCAGCTCTTTAGGTCATCAATTAAATGTGCCTGCTCTCCCAAAAGAAAAAAGAAACAATTTATTTTGTTCTAGCTTGTGACATAGAATTCCATTTGTGAGATCCGTAGATTTGTATCAGGGCCCAAGAATCAAATGCTGATTTCTTCAAGGAAAAAGCAAAACAAAACTCTAGAACAAGAACTGCCATTGGAGTATTTGATTAAGGTTAGGATAAGCCACTTTTTTTCCTCCAAAACCTATCTATCTTCTAAACAAGACAAAAAACGAAATGTAATGAGTCTCTTTTTAATTCATTGATAACAGTATATACAACTGAAAGTCCCCTGAATATTATAGCATTGCTAGTGTTTACTATTTGGGGAGACACAGAGCTCCAGAGACTTCCATTTAACTTTCTATATAAAGAGCCCCCGGTGAATGAGTCATGAGGAAAGTCTGGAGATTTTTCCAGTGTATATTCCATTTATAGTCTCACAAGCCAAGAGGATGACAACAAGGTGAATTTCAATTTACTCTAGACTCCTTTTGGGATTTCATCTGTTACCTGATCCTACTAGACACAAACTGATCAGTGTTCCATAAAATTCTGCTTTCCCGGGGAATATGTTCAATTCTATAAACTCTTTATTTCAGTCTAGAGAGTTTCATTTTCCCAGAAATGGCCATGGACATTTTTGGGAAAGGGCTAAGAAGAAACTTCTGTTAATAAGGTAAGATACTTCTTCAAGGTGTAGGACCAATCCTTTCTTCAGGAGCTCCATGTATGTCAATGGACCCAACTCTGAACGTTTCTATCACTGTTTCTATTCACCAAGTAAGGTTCCTATACTCCAGACTGATTTTTTTTAAATAAAGATTTCATAGAAACTAAGTGGGAGCCTACTTCTTTTGTCCTTTGCTCAGATACCAATGAAGATTGATGCAGGTCAGAACATTCTGGTTACCTCTGATGCCTATTTTGACGATGTATATTTTGGATCTTAAATGTCCCCCAAAGGGTCCATGCATTAAAGACTTGATCCCAATGATGATGCTATTGAGAGGTAGTGGAAACTTCAAGAGGTGGGCCCTAGTGGGAGGTCTTAAGGTCACTGGGGGTGTGTCCTCAAAGGGAATTTTGGTACCCCATCTTTTCTCTCTCTCTCTCTCTCTCTCTCTCTCTCTCTCTCTCTCTCTCTCTCTCTCACTCTCTCTCTCTCTTCCTGGCCACAAAGTGAGCAATCTCTCTCGACCAAGTGCTCCTTCCATGATGTGCTGCTTATTCCTCTATAAATGCAAAGAAATCTTTAACTTTCTGTGTGACATTTTATTTCTTTATGAAAAATAATTCTGAATATGGCAAAACATTAATACATGTTAAATCTCCTTATGTTTTTCTGCATATTTGCAATTTTTATGAGCTCTCCACCCCCTTCCAGGTCCCGGTTGGAGGGCTTTTCTCCCAGCAGTAACAGAACATCAGTGCTCCTCATCCTGCCACCAGATACCTATTGTTGAGAGAGAGCCCAGGAAAGCATAACTGAAAAATGGCAGCTCCCTTCTTCCTGAGGTAGAGCATTGTTAACCATCAACACACACAGCAGGATTACCAGGAGGACAGCAGAGAAATAAATGAGCAGAAAAAAAAATAACCAAAGAAATAATGGCTGGAAACTTCCCAAATGTATTGAAAAACAATAACCAATTCATAGAACAAAGTATTTGTCTTAGGCACAACACTAGGATAACTGTTGCCTGGCCCATGGGTTGCACTCCCAGGGAGACAAACTGAGAGGACATCAGGCCACTTCCCACCTCCTCCACCAACCCCTCAGCTCCTTTAGCAGGGAAGCCATGAAAGAGAAGTTGGCCACAGATATACTCACAGCTCTGGTTCAGAGTTTGTCAGGGGAAGACTCAAGCTCAAAAACAGAGAGCTGCTAATCTTTTCCTAAAGGAACTGACTTTATTTTCAACAGAACTTGGATAAAGTCGTGCCTAAGAGTACTTGCAAGAGCAGTGGGGGTCCTGGTAAAAGGCAAATGGGCCAGACTTATGAATTTAACAAAAATGCAGCTAAGATTGTTGGCCAGGAATTTTCAGGAGAAAATCAGGGATAAGACAACTATAGGGAATGCTCCTGCAGTCAGAATAAATATGAAGCAGTGACTTCACGAACTGTTCTTTCAAAGGCGATAGAATTTGATTTGATTGTTTTTAGAGCCGCTCATATGCCGGGACATTGTTGAAAACATTAGAGCAATCTGCTTCCAAATAAATAGTGACATTTAATATTGGGCATGGTCAGAGAAAAAGAGGAAGTAAACCCACCCACTATCATGCCATGGTGACTATGGGACTACTCAATTTCACCTATGTACAGAACAACATGAGGAATTTAACAGACATCACTACAATAACCTGGCCAGTCATTAAACCAATAGAAAAGGATGCCGTGGAGGCAGGGAGACGAGTACCAAATTGCTGTCGTATGTTATGAAAAGTGTCCAATTTCTAACAAAATAAAAGTAGGAGGTGTGCAAAGAGACTTGAAAGTATTCTTTACACATGAGAAAAAAAATAGCAGTTAACAGAAATTGCCCATAAGAGAACCAGATGTTAGGTTGATTCAAAAATGACTTCAAAATAATGACTATAAACAGATTCACAAAAGTAAGAGCAACCAGGATGAAAGAGACCAAAGAAAGTATGATGACAATGCTGTATTCAATAGAGACTATTAATAAACATAGAAAATATAAGAAAAAAGCAAACTGAATTCTGAATAGCAAAAGTGACATAACTGAAATTTAAACATTACTAGAAGGCTCTTTATCAGATTGAAATAAGAAGAACAAAGAATTAAGGAACTTGAAGATAGATTAATGAGACCTCACAAGCCAAAAATCAGAGGGAAATTCTTTTTAATTAACAGAGCCTCTGGGATGTAGGACACCATTGAATGCATCAATATACACTTAATGGGATTACCAGGAGGAAAGGAGGGAGAGAAATGCACAGGAAATTTACTCAAAGTAATGATGGCTGGAAACAAATTAGATAACTCAGAAAGAATACACAAAATCCCTAGAAAGACACAAACTAATAAGATGAACTCAAGAAGAAATAAGCAATCTGAATCAAGTTATAATGAGTGAAAGATTGAATTAGTAACAAAAAAAAAAAAAAGATTACCCACAAAGAAAAGCCAAGCCCCAGATGGCTTCACTGTTGTATTATATTAAACATTTAAAGAGTGAATACCAATTTTTCATGAGCTTTTCAAAAATAGAAGAGGAAACACTTCTCAACTCATTGTGTGAAGCAATTATTTCTCTGATACCCAAACCAGACCAAGACATCCAGAGAAAGGGAGAAAGCCATAAATCTGGATGCAAAACCTTTAACATAATGCTAACCGAAAAAATACAGCAGCATGTGGAAAGAATTGTACACCATGACCAAGTGAAACTTATCACAAAGATTCAAGGCTGGTTTGATATCTGAAAACTAACAAGACAATCACCACAGAGCTAAAAAAAAAAAAAGAAAAGCACAAATTTTCCTAACCCCACCCAATCTTGATCACTAACCTACTTTGCATTCCTTTGTCAATACATTGTCCACACAACAAATATTGATCTGCTCTGTAACTTAACAGCTTTCCTCCCCCCCACCCCAGAGTTGTTTTCTTCCTTCCATTTTATTTCTAATCAATGGGAATGAATACCTATCTTTTTTCATAGACTTACAGTTGGATACATGACCATAAGTTCATTATCTTGACTTCCCATTTTGAACATTCTTGCCATCACAGAAAACCTTTCCAGATTTGTACAGTTCCACTCTCTCTAAAAGTAAAAGGTTAACACTCAAAATTCAACAACCAATGATATATGAATATATTACCAGTGCAACTCCACATCATGTACCACCATAAGAATGGGAAGTTATTTTCCATGTATGTATAATAAGTCAAAATACACTCTACTGTCATGTGTATCTTTTTAAAAAAAAAAGTTACATTCAGCAACCTAAAGTACTCCTTTCCATCTCTAAAGTACTCCTTTTTCCCAAAGCAAGCAGCATCTCAGAATCTGCACTTGAAAAGAATATAAGAGAAAGATGATATAATGATTTCTACAATAGTCATCATGGTTTATTTAGTTTCTAATAAAAATGATTTTATGCTTAGCATTGAGGCTGTCATTCAAAAATATTTGTTAAATGAATACTAAGTGTAGAATTCCATACCAAACTCCCTAAATAATTCAATATATAGTAAAGGTATATAAACTGGGAAGTAAAGGACTCAGTCTGTCAGGTATCACTCTCAGATGTAATCAGAGTTGTGATGCTATTTGGGCCAAGTCATGTACTCTATCTTTCAATTCCCTTTTCTAAAAGGGAAGGATTGTCCATTTCAGGGATGACAACGAAGTTTCTTCTCAAGTGCCAAATCCAGTTGATTGGTAATGATGCTTTGAGTTCTGGGAAAAAGTATGAATCCCAGTACAGGTTCAGTGATAAGAATCCGTGTTCAATTTGGGATGTGCATCATGATCATAAGTTAGAGAAGTTTTCAAAGAGTATGTAAGCTATTTGCCATCTCTAAACTATTTAGATGTACAGACTAATCAATTTTTTTAATAAAAAATATCTGATTCCTCATGCTCTACATCTAACAATACCTATTATGATAATAAAATTATGAGTATTTGCTTTCCTTTATTTAATTTTCCTTCAATTATTGGTTTTTAAGGGTATAACACTTTTGCAAACAATCAAGAACATGTAGAATATTATTTTAATATTATATTCAATATTTAATTTAAAGCACCTATTGACTTTAATTATCCAAGGGAACAAAAAATTAAGGCAAAGGTCATATGTGTTGAATGATGATCCCAGGGGATATGAATGCTCATTTTCTGAATTCAAATTATCATTGTATGTCTCAACTTAAAGTTATCAAATTTCTCCATTTTTTTCCTGTATTTCTAGAATAGTACTTCATTTAAAGTTCATATTTATATAAATAATTTGGCTATTAATATCAACTGTAACTATTTTATGCTTTTATATATATAATGCTTATATATATTTATATAGTTTATATATATTCTTCAATTTGGATACTAAAATACCAAATAGTTTTTCATCAATCCAATCAAGTAGAAAATTTTAGTCTATTTAATACTGCAGACATCAGCCAAACATAAGCCACCTAGAATTATGAGTCCCCTTAAGGGATTGTCCAAGTTACACTGGTTTAGTAAGTCACTACTGATTTCTTATGTTCCCAAGTAAGACCATACTATTCTTTTAAAAATTACCTTATCCCTTTCTTCTTCCAGAAATCTAAGTATTATAGTATTTTTCTTTGTCTATTAAAATAATAATGTATTTTTTTATTTTTTTAATGGGAAAGGATCTGTATATACATTTTTGCCAGTAATATATGAATTATTTATTGACTCAAACAGAAGAAATTAATTTAAAATATTTATTTATTTTACATGAAAACTTAGTAGATATATTGATCTGGCAAAACTGCGGGAGGAGTCTAATAATCAAAAACTTTCTATTAGATTTTTTTGTGCATATTGCCCTAATTGTCTTTCCATTTTTAGTTCCTTAGCTATTTTATCAATGAGTTATAAATGTATTATTTACATGCCATTCATTGCAACTCTGGTTGAAATAACCATGTATAGAGGTCTCATTTTGCTCCTTGCACCAAAAAACAAAAGTGAGAACTCAGAAATAACCTTTTCTCAATTCTTCTGACAAGCACAAGAATCAAACAGGGCTATTCCAAAGTCTTTTCCAAATTGGTGTCAGTTACTTAATTTAAAATATACAATGAATAAGCTGCAGGTGGTGGTGCACACATTTAATCCCAGCTGCTCAGGAGGATAAGGCAGGAGGATCACAAGTTCAAGGCCAGTCTCAGCAACTTAGGAAGTCCCTAATAACTTAGCAAGACCCTGCCTCAAGTAAAAACTTTAAAAACGGGCCAGGGTTGTGGCTCAGTGGTTAAGCACCCCTGGGTTTAATCACTGGTATTAAAAAAATGATATATAAAATGCATATTGAAAATATATATATAACATGTCCTTCAAGATGGTAGAATAGAGGAGGTTGTGCCCCTGGCTGCTCCTTGGCATAAAACCCATAAAGTAGACAGGAAGCTTCCCCACAAGTTAGGTGAACGAAAAAAGGAGGAGGGCTTTACTGAAATTTAAAATTGGACATTCAAATGTTGAGAGCAACAGCCGAAAGGGGCCCCAGCAAACTTCCAGCTGGCAGCAAACTTCCAGCTCCCAGCAAACTTCCAGCTGCCAGCTGATGATTGGCTCACAGAGGCCCCAGCAAACTTCTAGCTGCCAACTGATTGGCTCCCCTGCGGTGATGCTCATTGGGCTGTTTCCCCGCCCTTTCAGACCATGGAGCTGCTCACTGGGGGACTCTTTTGGCTCCACCCACACGACCCAGCCAATCGGCCTCAAGAGCAGGAGGAGTGGAGGAGGTTGAGAGGCTTGTGGGAAGCCAGTGGTGGCAGTTGGGCTCTGAAGGTTTTCCTGAAGAGCTCCTGTGGTGTGGTGTGTGTGTTCTAAAAATAAAGTTTGTTTCTTTTGACAAGGGGCTCCTGAATTGTGCCCAGCCAGACTGCGGCATTCAAAGAAGACCAGGGTCACAGGAGGTTGGATATAATAAAATAATGAAAAATTACCCAGCAGCAAAGCCCCTGCCCTAGCCAGGCTGGAAGCTCCAGCTGGAGCCATCCCTCCATGAGTAGAGTAGAAGAATAAGAGAAGTAAAGGAACTTCCATCTGGGGGAGGCCCAAGACATAGGAGTGTCTAGAAACCAAGGACATTGCCCAACAAACCTGAATGACACACTGCACAATATCCATGGGTGGGGAAAGAAGCCGCCATTTCTCCAGGCCAGGTGTGGAGGACAAAGGAAGGAACCATATTATAGCTGCAGGGTGGGGGCCACAGCTGAGGGAGCCAATTCCTGGCAGACCTGAGTTTGGCCAGAAATATAGGCCTAGTAAACACATGCTGCATGATATAGGGTGTGCTTAAGTGGCCAGGAGAAAATCAAACATGAAGACAGGTTCACACAGGGACAACTAATCATAGAAACCCATCCAGCTCTATGCCTCCCCTTTCAATCCGATGCCTTGCAGGACCTGCTGGAGAGACACATCTGGCCAGAATCTCAGAAGGGCATGGGTGGAAGAGATTGTTTGGAGACTGAACCCAAGACCAGGAAATGTGGGGTCTGCAGGTGATGTAGGGAACTAAGAATTGGCTCCCCAACCACATGAGTAGAATCTAGGGGTGATCCCTGGGGTAAAGTCCTCCACTGCGAGCCAGCAAGTACTGGTTGCTGGAGGTATACTGATTTAAAATCTCCAGACCAATTTGCATTCAGCGAAAAGCTTGGAGCCTACCTAAACCTAAACTCTGCCTCCAGGAACTCTGCCTACAGGATTAGCTTCCAGCAATCCAGAGGGTAGCACATCACACTCCAGAAGAGCCCTACCTAAAGCTGCTGAGGAGCTGAGAATATTTTGAACTCCAATAGAAGGAATTCTTTACCTTTTCTTCAAGACTTTTTTGTTTGTTTTTCTTTCTTTTTTTAATTCTTTTTCTCTGTTTAATTGTGACCTTGATGGAACATATTTGCATATTTGGGTTTTTTCTCATATTAGTATTTTTGAAGCCAGGTATTTTTCATGGATTAGTTTTTCTGTGAACTAGGATGCTTGATTAGTATATTTTACTTTGGTTTTATATTCTTTTGAATTTTTTAAAATTTTTACTTTATATTTTTTCTCCCACCTGTTTCTCTTGATTCTCTCTTTACTTCCCCTAATAGCCAATCTCAATTATTCTCTTTCATTCTTTTTTTAAAATAATTTTTATACCTTTATTTTATTTATTGATTTTTATGTGGTGCTGAGGATCAAACACAGGGCCTTGTATGTGCTAGGTGAGCGCTCTACCACTGAGCCACAACCCACCCCAGCCCCTCTCTTTAACTCTTACTTTAATCTTTTATTTCTGTCTTCTTTCCTTCTCCCTCATGATCATTACATCCTATATCATTTCTTTCTCTCCCTGTCCATCATTTAAAGTTGGAAACCCCTTTGTAAACTTGCTGTATTTACTGTAGGCAATAAACTGATCATATCATTTCTGTTTATTGTGATAATTAACATTGTAGATATCATAGTAGAACTATTTGGTTTAAAGCTGTATATTATTTGCATTGGTTGTTGTTATTATTTGTCTCCCCTAGACACTGAAGTACTGGAAACCTTCAGGAACACTACTAAGTCCACAGGGTAGAAACTCCACTGCCTCAGATCCATACTGTTAGATGGATAACACACAAACAACATGAAAAAGCAAGGGAATAAATCACCCCAAACTAACCAAGACACTCCAACAACAGAATCCATCAACACCACAGTGGAAGAAATGTCAGAGAACGTGTTTACAATGTAGATAGTTAAACTGATCTACAAAATAAAGGACAGTATAAGGAATGAAATCAGAGAGAAAATACAGGAAGTGAAAGATCACTTCAACACAAGAGCAGAGATTCTGGGGGGGGGGGGAATGCAGAGAGCCTCAAGATGAAGGAAACAATTAACCAATTAAAATATAATAGAAAGCATCACCAATAGACTAGACCATTTGGAAGACAGAACCTCAAGCAATTCTAATTCTATGTTTGAAGACAAAATATAGAATCTTGAAAAAAGAATTATAGAGTTGGCCACAGAGATAAGATGTTAAGAAACCATGAACAGGACTTCCAAGAATTATGGAATAACATAAAAAGACCAAATTTAAGATTTATCAGGATAGATGCAGATGTAAATCAAAGGAATGCACAATATTTTCAATGAAATTATATCAGAAAATTTCCCAAATCTAAAGAATGAAATAGAAAATCAAATAAAAGAGGCTGATAGGACCCTAAAGTGTAAGAAATTACAAAAGACACATACACATTATAATAAGAATGACTAACATATAGAAAAGATATAATTTTAAAGACTGCAAGAGAAACATAACAGATTACATATAGGGGGATATCAATTTGGATCTCAGCTGATTTCTCAACAGAAAAGCTCAAGACCAGACAGATTCTCAGTCAACTTCTACAAAACCCTCAAAGAAGAATTTAACACCAATACTTCTCAAATTATTCCATGAAATAGAAAAGGAGGAAACCTTTCCAAATTAATTCTATGAAGCTAGTATCACCCTATCACCAAAACCAAACAAAGACACATCAAGGAAAGAAAGCTTCAGACCAGTATCCATAATGAACATAAATGCAAAACTTCTCAATAAAATCTGGCAAATCACATACAAATACATGTTGAAAAGATAGTGGGCCTTGATCAAGTGGGGTTCATCCAGGGATGCAGGGTTGGTTCAACATACAGAAATCAATAAATGTAATTCATTACATCAATAGATTTAAAGACAAGAATTAGATAATCATTTCAATAGATGCAGAAAAAGCATTTGACAGAATACAGCACTTCTTCAATATTCAAAAGACTAAAAAAAAACTAGGGTAATAGGAACATAACTCAATATTGTAAAAGCTATATATACTAAACCCAGGGACAACATCATTCTAAATGGAGAAAAATTGAAGGCATTCCCTCTGAGAACTGGAACAAGGCAAGGATGTCCTCTTTCACTACTTTTATTTAACATTGCCCTTGAAACTCTAACCAGAGCAATTAGAAGAAAGAAATTAAAGGGATACGAATTTTAAAAAAGCAGAACTCAAACTATCTCTATTTGCCGATGACATGATTCTATATTTAGAAGATCCAAAAATTCCAACAGAAAAATTCTAGAATAAGTGAATTCAGCAAAGCAACAGGGTATAAAATTAGTACCCATAAATTAAATGCAATCCTATACATCAGTGAGTAATCCACTAAAAGAGAAATTAGGAAAATGATCCCATTCACAATAGCCTCGAAAAAATAAAAACATATTTGAGAATCAATCTAAAAAAATAGGTGAAAGACCACAACAATGAAAACTACAGAACACTAAAGAAAGAAATTGAAGAAGACCTTAGAAGATGGAAAGACCTCGCGTGCTCCTGGACAGGCAGAATTAATGTTGTCCAAAAGGCCACACTATCAAAAAGCACTATACAGATTTAATGCAATTCCTATTAAAATACCAAAAACATTATTCATAGGAATAGAAAAAGCAATCATGAAATTCATTTGAAAAACTAAGAGACCCAGAGTAGCCAAAGCAATCTCCAGCAAGAAGAGTAAAGGAGGAGGCAACACAATACCACACCTTAAATTATACTACCGTGCTATAATAACAGCATGGTATTGGCACCAAAACAGATATGTAGACCAATGGTGTAGAATAGAAGACACAGAGACAAAACCACATAAATACAGTTATCTCATTATTATTATTATCTCCCATCATTACAGCTCCAGAAACCAAACTTTTAACACATGGCCCTTTGGGGCACATTCTAGAATCAAACCATAGTATTAACCAAACCAACAGAAAAAGACATTCTCCTTTTTAATGTTTATATATTAACCCCTGAGAAGTACTCCAAATGTAGGATGTATGTCATATGCTCACAACAGGTCAGTCACTATGTCTCCTGCAAATGAAGCACTATGGTTACTTCCCTCCTGTGTGCTCTCCCATTGCCCTTTTAAATCACATCTACATATTCTTTGATATGCCTCCTCTCAAAAGAAAGAAGTTAATCTTTTCCCCTTGGGTGATGCTATATTTAGTGACTCACTTCTGATGAATAGAATATGGAAGAATGATATTATGTTGCTTCTGGTATTGGGTTATAAAAAGACTGTGGCTCCTGTCCTGCATACTCTCTCCCCTCAGATCACTCACTTTGGGGGAAGCTAGCTGCCATGTTACAAGGACTCGGGCATCAGGCATAGGATGACAAATAAAATTAAATTTCAGAAAATTACATATAATTTTTAGTATAAGTATATACCAAATGTAATAGTTTAAGACCCTTCATGGATGCCTGGGATTGTGGATAGTACCAAACTCTATAAATATTATGTTTTTTTATACAAACACACATAAATATAAATGTCTTTTCCATGTTAACTAGGCACTTATCATAAACTTCAGTGGTAACTTGCAATTTGAAGAGTGATAACAAAACTAGCAGAATTTATTTCTTACTTTATAATTTCATGGATAGAAATGTTGATATTACCCCATATTTTAGTAACCTCAGCATATGATTTTGATTTTTCTTCTTTCCTCATTGAGGATGTTTATCTCTTTGCTTAAAGGAAGTATTTTCCAGCTTCTCTTTAGCATTTCCAAACTTCCAGAAAAACTGTTCTTGTGACTTGGGGGCCATTTTTGGGTAAAATAGGGGTTACTTGAATATCAACCCACAATCTGGTAACTGAGATGGCTACTAGATGACTAACAGGCAGGTACCATATACAGTGAGGATACACTGGGAAAAGGATAATCCACATCCCAGGTGGGGTTGAGCAGGGCATTTCTAGATTTCATCATGTTACTCACACAGCACACAAGTTAAAATTTATGAATTGCTATTTCTGGAATTTTCTATTTAATATTGTTTGGACCACAGTTGACACAGGTAACTAAAACCACACAAAGTGAAACTGTGAGTATGACTACTGTGTGTGTGTGTGTGTGTGTGTGTGTGTGTGTGTATAGATAGATAGATAGATAGATAGATAGATAGATAGATAGATAGATATAGAGATGGAGATAGAGATATATCTCCATAGATCCAAATAGGGAAGAAGAAGTGGCCAAGACTAAAATATTTCACTTAATACTATTCTTTCTTGCACTGATTCTGTGCATTTTCAGAAATTTTTGACATTCTTTTTTTAAATATCTTCATTCTTGTTCACACCTCAAAGCTGTAAAACTATTTTATGATGATCTCCTCAGGCTTTAAAATATATATCTATATATTTTCACACTATGAAAATTCAAAAAGAAATTTTCCCTGCAGAAGGGATTTCTGAGATAAGCAGGTATAAGAAAGAAAGGTCAGAACATATAGGAGTGGGGATGAAGGGAGTTATCTTAGCAAAATTACAGGCTTGAAGAGGAGGAGCTTTATGCATCTTTAGTCAGTGAGCAGGAAATTTGTTACTACATGTGGCACTGAGTCCATCCTGTACCCATCCATTCAAAACCTGATAACAGACATAAACTTGAAAGACCTTTCTCTCATTACAAGGTCCTTTTTGTTACAAATTGTAAGATAATCAGGAAAAATGAAGTCAGATTGCCTGACTTTGCTGTGTTGGTTGGACGTGCTGAACTGGGCTAGAATTTAATTACATCTAAGTGACAGTAACCTTTCTCATCCCAATTTGACTTTGTGTTTTCTGGTTTCTATTTCTCTAGTAAAGAAAAATAATATTCTCAAAATTCACAAGATAGACTAACTAATAATTTGTTTGGATACTGGCTGGAATATTGAAGACTTCTTTAATTTCTCTAATGATTTGCTTTTATTTTTTTCTAGCTTGGTATCTTCTAATATCTTTTACCAGATTTTGCTATTTTTTCCTCTATAGTTTTGAAGCCCACTTGACTATCAATTAGTTTGACCCTGTCTGAAAAAATGGTAAATCCTAGGCAATCTGGAGTAGTTGGTAACATCATAAATCTAAGGGCCAAAATTGGTGAGATAATACTGGCAGAAAAAAAATATATACGTGAGACTTCCAAAACATCAAACATTAGAGTCCTTACATCTTACTTCTTTTCTCAAGAAATAAGAACTAAGTGACGCATTCCTTCCTGAAGCACTCCCACATGTACACACAAACACACTTGTACATATTGGCCGCCTTCTAATCCTTTACATCTCAGGTTCTGAGACAGATGCAAAACCTGGGTGGTACATTAAACCTGACTTCAGAACCCTACAAACAAATATTCACAATAAAAAGCACAGCAAGGAGAGAGTCCATTTAGACCAACAAAGTGCAAATTTATGTTCATTTGAAAATATCAGAAATGCTTTCATGACAAATGTGGCACTTGAAGTAATACTGAAGAGTACAAATAGAGAGAGAGATCAGTAGAGGAGGTTATGCCAGACACAAGGAAAAGCACATGCAAAGACAATGAGGAAGGAAAGATTGGTATACTCAGAAAAAGTGTAGAGAATTGGTTTGGGCCAAGACATAAAGAATGGGTGAGGAGGGAGTAGGATCAGATCCATTCAGTAGTATTCTACGAATTCTATGGAGGTTTTTGTGTTTCATCCTGTCAACTCTAAGGAGCTACCACCTACTATTTAAGCAAAGCAGTGATGTGAACTGTGCTAAAGAATTTGGTTCTTATTCTACAGAGGAGGAGGAGGAGGAGGAGAAGGAGAAAGTAGAGGAAGAGGAGAAGGAAGAGGAGAAAGAAAGGAAGGAAGGAAGGAAGGAAGGAAGGAAGGAAGGAAGGAAGGAAGGAAGGAAGGAAGGAAGGAAAAAACCAACCTCCAACCACTACCTTCCCAGTAAGAATTGCAAGAGTCCCTGCAGGGCTTCACAGAATAATCACTTTTTAAAGTACATTTGCATGATTATCAAGAATACAAGTAAAAATAAATGTTGATGAGGATGTGGGGAAAAGGGCACACTCATACACTGCTCGTGGGACTGCAAATTGGTGCAACCAATCTGGAAAACAATATGGAGATTCCTCAGAAAACTTGGAATGAAACCACCATTTGACCCAGTTATCCCACTCTTCAGCATATACCCAAAAGACTTAAAATCAACATATTATAGTGACAGGGCCACATCAATGTTCATAGCAGCTCAATTCACAATAGCTAAGCTATGGAACCAACCTAGGTGCCCTTCAACAAATGAATGGATAAAGAAAATGTAGTACATGTACACAAAGAAAAATGAAATTATAGCATTTGCTGGTAAATGGATGGAACTGGAGACTACTGTGCTAAGTGAAATAAGCCAATCCCAAAAATCCAAAGGCGGAATGTTCTCTCTGATATGCAGATACTGACTCACAATAGGCCAGGGTGGAGGGGTTCACCAGATTGGATAGGGAAGAATGGGGGAAGGGAGGAGAGATGGGAATGGAAAAGATTGTCAAGTGAATCATATATAACTTTCCTATATTCCTATGTGAATACCCAACCAGTGTAACCACATCATGTACAACCACAAGAAAGGGAAGTTAAACTCTATGTATGTATGATATGTCAAAATACATCCTACTGTCATGTATAACTAAAAAGAACACATTTTTTAGAAGTGCATTGGCATGTATTTTCCCCTTTTATCTTCACAGAGACTCTGGCTCTATTATGTGGTAGATGTATGACCTTGGGCAAGACACTTAAAACAGGGTCACTATCTGTAGCATGGTAATAATAGTAGTAGGCACTACTTCATGTGTTTGAAGTTTAAATAATACAATGTACCTACTGCATAGTAAGCTTTCAATACATATTAGCTTTACAGTTAACATTGTTATTGTTTTACAATAAATGAAAATGAAACTGGGGAAAGGTAAATGATTTGTTCAAGGTAACTGAGCTAGGAAGCACAGGAGTTAAATCCACCCGCAAGCCCTTGGCATAATCTTTATATGATGCAAAGCAGATCATGCTACTAGAGAAACATGAGGTAAATTAGAGGTCTGAAAATGGCAAATTGATTAAATAAATTGTGTATGTCCTTGTCATGAGACATTCTACAAACCAATTATAGAGTTATAAAAGCATTGTTTTTTCCTCTAACCTGGAAAGATAATCAAATTCTATTAATTTTTTGTATTTTGTAACACCTTTTATTAAGAGAGAAACTATATTGGAATTTCTAAACTGTAAACAATGAAGAACTGAAACGTCAAAGGAATCACATTAATGATTATATACAGACAATAACTCTTACATTGTCCTTTTGCCTCCATACAATAAATACATGATATTTAAGCAAAATTGAGTCCTTACTAAGCAAACATTTTTGTATATACTGCCTTCTCTTTATCTTTCTCTGCCTTTATCTTCTGTTTGACTTTCAGCAATTCTGCCTGGATGGCTTTATCTTCTGGTGCTATCTCCAGAGCTTTCTTAAGATCAGCCAATGCCTGATTCTATTCTTTTAATCCCTGATGTCCTTGAGTACTGTGATACAGTGCTTTGGTATTTGATGGGCCCATTTTAAGAGCCTCTAAACAACTTTCAATTGCTCCCTGGAAGCAATTTTCACTTTACAAGCACCAATATTCAGTACACAGCTTAAGGTTATAGATTGCAGCCTGGATCTACCTGCTTTCTCAATAACAGCCTTTGAACTATCCACATATGTTTAAACCTTTGCTAATTTTTTAATGGCCATATCCCAGTGTTGGGATTTGAAAAAAAAAAGTATATCCAATGTTTTTTAAATGTTCTATTATTAATAAAATTTTATCTACATCTTTTAAGTCTATATCTGCATTCTTAGGGAAATCTGGATGTCTATTGCCAGAGCCTCTTTTAGGAATATTCCCCAAACATCCCCCTTTTCAGTCTCCACATTCTGCAATAACACATAATTTGGAGAGTTTTTCACCTTTCACTTCTATATTTTCCAGTATCTTTGCCATACCTACTCTTTTAAGTCCTTGGCTCAACACCACATTTCACATCCAAATGAGGGGTTGGACCTTGGTGATAAAGAACTGAGAACCATTTGTATAGCTATATGTATTTGCCATGTTCACTAAACCTTCCTGAGCATGCTTATAGTAGAAATTTTTATCTTCAAATTTTTTACCATAAATACTTTCTCCACCTGTCCCCTTCTGATTTGAGAAGTCTCCACTCTGAACATAAATTCCTTAATAATTCAATGAAAAGGACATACTTTGAAATAGAGAGGTTTCCCTGTGATGGGTCCAATGCCTTTTTCTCCTGTACACAATGCACGAAAATTTTCTGCAGTCTTGGGTACAATATCCACAAACAATTGTAAGGCAATTCAACCAACTTGCTCCTCTCTGATGTTCACATCAAAGAAGACTCATGGGTTCCTGGGACTGGAAGCCTTAGCTTGGGGGATGGGTACAACATCTTGATTTGCAGGCATGTTTAGAAGCAGGACCCACAAACCTGGTGCACCACCTGCAGCTGGAACTTCTCTGGCTATTATTAAATATTTTTAAAGTTAAAAGTATAAACTAAGATATTTTTAATTTAAAAAGATGAAAAATAAGGGGGAAATTCCTTAACAGATGCACACAACCAAGGCTTTCTGTGCACTGAAAGAGTGAGAGTGACTTTTTCTTATTACTGTGCTCACTTATCTACACTTTAATGTATCTAGACTGACTATGTCTTATTTCAAAATACATCTTTTAAGCTCCCACTCCTTCCCTCCAAGTAAAAACCTTACTCTCAATTGTACACCTGTCTTGATTCCTGATATATATGGCCCCCCTTTTTAAGGCCATATATCCACCCAAGGAATAGACCTTAGCAGAACATGTGATTTGCCCACAGCAGATTATGTTACTGTCTGTGCAACTCAAGGAGGCCCTAAGCAAATTATCGAGACCCTGTTTCAAAATAAAAAGGGCTGGGGATGTGGCTTAGTGGTAAAGCACAGCTGGTTTCAATCCCTGGTACAAAAACAAATTGCCAATGGTAGATCAATTGTTTGACTATTACAAATAGCTGCTATTAACATGGAGGTACAAATATCTCTTCAAATGTCTCCTTTCAATTTTTTAATATATATGTCCAGAAGTGGATCTGCTGGATCAGATACCATTTTTTACAAAGACTACCTTTTCCCTTGTAAGTAATTTTTGTTACCCCTGCTGAGAATAAGTTACCACACATACAAAGGTTTATTTCCGGGCTTATTTTGTTCTATTTCAAGGATCTATATGTCTATTTTTATGTTAGTAAAACTGATTTGATTACATTAGTTTGTAATACGTTTTAAAATCATGAAGTATGAGAATCCCAACTTTCTTCTTCTCCAAGATTTTTATTTCTTATCTGAGGTCTCTTGAAATTCCATATGAACTTTAGGATGGATTTTTTCCCCTATATTTTCCAAAAAAAAAAAAAAACCTCAGTGGAATTTATGAAGATTTCTTTAATCTACAGATGGCTTGGGTAGTATTTATATCTAATATTTAAACTACTAATTCAAGAACAGAGAATGCCATTCCACTAATTAAAATCTTCTTCAATTTTTCTAATGATTTTTTTTCTCTTTGTGCTTTATAATATCTATTACTTGATTTTGTGTTTTTCCTTTGTAGTGTTTTTAAGGACCTCTTGACAATGACTTATCTTGATCTTATCTGATACATAAAATGGAGCTCTTCAATATAGAAGATAAGGAGTAATATGTTATGGTTGATCCTGGGTAGTTAAGTAGTTTGGAATAATTGGTGATACCATGAATTTAATGGCTCAAATTGGTGAAATAATGCTTACGTAATGATGGTAGAGTGTGTGTGTGTGTGTGTGTGTGTGTGTGTGTGTGTGTGTCTGTGTGTGAATTCTGAAAAAGCAAACCTCAGAGTCCTCACGTCTTATCTGTTTTGTCAATGGCTATGTCGTTTTTTTGTGTGAAATGTGATTTATAGATTTGACAGAGTGGCTAGTAGAGCATGAGATGAGATTATCCCATGATAGATAGATAGATATGGAAACATAATTTTTAAAAAATTTCCTTAGGCTTATATTTGAGTATAACCTATTTATATATTATCATTCACCTTCACACATTTTTCAGTAATATCCCCTGAGATCCCATATACCCAAATGTTTTTTTTCTCTGTATTTATTCCCTACAGGGGTCATGAACACAGAAGAGAGCATCCAGTAGGAGCTTTTACAAGGATTTAGAAACTAAGAGCCAGAACACAATAAGACATGCATGTGTGAGAATATCCAATGCCCTATGAGATATCCTAGTGAATAAAAAAGAACTGTGTTCTAGTGAAGACAATCTGAATGGAGAGGCTAGACTGAAGCCAAGTCAAAATTAAAAGTAAGCAGAAACTACCACTCTCATAGGATCAGTATCCAGCAGCAGTAATCAGTGCTAGTAGGTGTAATCAGAGCTGTGTGTAGAAAGGAGGATGCCATTATGAAAAGAACCACTTAAGAGTAAATACATTCATATCACTCACTTAAAATGGCTCTTAAGAATCTTCTGAATAAAGTTTCACCTTCTGTGGGATCCATCATGATCTGCCCCAACTCTGCCTCTGTCTCACAGCTCTTATCCCCATGCCAATTACCCCAGAGTCCTATGGTCCACCACACTACACTATGTACAGTTCCTAGCATGGACCGTGCTCTCTCAGTTCTTGGCTATTGGACATGCTTTGTCTATTCTGAAACTCCCACCTCTGCTTTCTTCTAATAGGCAACTCCTACCCAACATTAAGGTTTCAGAACTACACTGGGAATTCTTCCCTTGGGGTCCTTTTATGCTTTATCAGTTTATTTGACACTCCTGCAGTGAACCTCAACTTCCTTGAGGACTGTCCTACCATTTTAACCCCAGGCTTAGCCCAGTGCCTGACACATAGTAGGAGTTCAGCACATGTTTGTTAAATGAACTCAGTATTTATTTAATTAAAATTTAGACCTTCAGATTGAACTTTAAAAGAAAATTCCAGGGCTGGGGTTGTGGCTCAGTGGCAGAGTGAGTGCTTGAGTGAGGCACTGGGTTCAATCTTTAGCACTGCATATAAATAAATAAAATAAAGATCCATTGACAATTAAAAAATATTTTAAAAAGAAAAAGAAAATTTCAATATATGCAGCTTAGAAAAGAATGGAAATGTAGTAACGGCAAACTATGAATGAATGAAGTAGACTTCTGGATGCAGTTGTTACACAAGTCAGAGAATTACTTTAACCAAATGATGCAATTCATAAAAAGGCAGTATCTCCACAAGGATTATGAATCCCACTCCATCCAATCTGAATTGTTTCTCCCTAAGCCCCTCACCTCTCTTGCAACGCTTCCTAATGGGGTTATCATCTCTCCTGGTGGGTTTACCTACAACTCTGGGAGTTCTTTGAAAGGAATAACCATGTCTTTCTACCTTCTTTCCATGTTAAATGAATGAACAAACAAACAAAAGGAAGTCATAAATCTTTTTGCACTAAATAATATGACATCAAACTATAGAAAGTAAAAACCATTACAAATGAAAGTAGAAATGGCAGTTATGAAATCATGAGCTATTTTAACATACCACTATCAATCTTTGACATATCAAGGCAATAAAAAATAAAGAAGGGCATAGAAGAATTGAACTACATAACAAAGTTACATTAATATATACTGAACTTTGTAACCCCAGAAATAGAAAACACTTTCATAAGTCAAACGTTTACAAAAATGGATCCTGACTAGGCCACAAAGAAAACAACTTACTGCCCAAAGCACAAATAACACAGAACAAGTTCCTGAAGGAAATACAAAAACAAAAAAGAAGAAAAAAGAAAAAGAGAGAACTAAGAGAAGTTTCAAAACATTAATTTATACTTGGAATGTAAATTATGTTTTCTTAAGTGATTTAAAATGCCATGGCAAAAAAAGACCATTTAAAGGTGAGGAAAATCACCATAAAAGCAAGTTGATGGGTATAATTAAACTTACATAAATCAAAAACTCAGCAGACAAAATTAAATGGTAAAAAACAAACTCTTAAAAAATGTTTTCCAGAAACAGTCAAATATTAACATCCTCAAAAACAAAGATCTCTCTAAACCTGCGAGAAAAATACTAATACTACTATTTTAATGGCAAATGATAGTAATATACAGTTCAATAATGATGAAATAAAAGGGGCTAAATAAATATTTAAATAGTTCAGTATCACTAAGAAAGAAGCACAATCTAAAACAAAATATTGTGCTTTGGGTTTATTGTCTTGCTTCTTTGATGCTCATTTTCAGTGCTAATAAGGTTTCAGTGAAAGACATACTCTAGCAATCTGTTAAGACACTGTTAATTTGCCCAACCATTATGGAAAGCAATTTAGAAGCCTTTTACAATGGCCTTACAAAGGTTGATCAGAGGAAATAGCCAGACCAAGGAAACAGTCATAATGTCATCCTCATATTTATGCATAAAATATTATTTTGTAGTACTGTTTATAACAGAACTTCTTTAATATCTAACAAGAGGGAAATAGTAAAATATATTGTGTATATCTAATGCAATATTTCAAAGTCATTGAAATTACAACTATAAAGATTTTAATGGCATAAAATTTTTATGATTGTTTCAATCGGGTTGCTATATATTGTCCTTAGGCAATCAAATGTTATTTCCCATTATAATATAGCCCAAAGGTTAGTTCTATGGGTTGACTGCCGTTCTCAAGATTAACAAATATTTGGTGAGGGTTTCTGGAATAAATGACAGGTCCAAATGGACTCCCTCGTCTGCCTGGCCCTGTGTTCTCCACAGGGGCCTGTCTATAGGGTTACTTAGACATCCTCAGAGAATGGTAATAGGAATCCAAGAAAAAAATGCTTCAAGAAGCAAAAGTTCAAGCTACAGATTTCTTGAAGCCTAGCCTCAGAAGGTATAGCATCACTTCTGCTGCTGTTTTATTGAGAAGAACAAATCCTATGGGCAGCCTGGTTTCAAGGAATGGGGAAACAGATTGCATCACTCAGTGGGAGGATTGGCAGAGTCTATGACCAATTCAATCCATCACAGCAGGAAAAAATTAAGTGAACATCAAAGGAATATATATAGTATGTATATTTTATATATGTATATATACATATCTATATATAATCATATGCATTTTATATTTTTTATGAATAGAATAAAACATACAGTTATCCCTCAGTATCCATGGGGGTGGGGGGGTTGGTTCCAAGAACCCTCCAGATAATAAAATCTGCAGTTGCTCAAATCACTTATAAAATTGCCAAATCCAGGCATGGTGGCGCACACCTAGAATCCCAGCTCCCTGGGACGCTGAGGCAGGAGGACAATGAGCTTGAGACCAGCCTCAGCAATTTAGCAAGGCCCTAAGCAACTTAGAAATTCCCTGTCTCAAAACTAAACAATAAAAAGGGTTGGGATATGGTCAATGAAAAAGCACCCCTGGGTTCAGTCCCCAGTACCAAAAGAAAAAAATTCTCTCTCTGTCTCTCTCTCTCTCTCTCTCTCTCTCTCTCTCTCTCTCTCTCTCACACACACACACACACACACACACACACACACATAATTGCCAAGACTTTGTGTATACCCTATGTAATCCTCTCATATAATTTAAATCATTTCTACATTGCTTATAATACTTAATACAATGTAAATGCTCTGTAAATAGCTGTTACACTGCACTGTTTGAGACATTAAAAAGACTAGAAGCAAAATGCTAATAAGGATTATCTCTAGGTAGTGGAAGAGGCATGGTTGGCATGTTTATAAGTTTCTTCTTTAAAGTTTTCTGGTTTTTTTCAAAGTTATGGGAATGGATCACCTTTAAATTGGAACATGAGTGTTTTATAAGTATTTTATTCCCACATAGAAACACTTAGAGCAATTTCCTACAAAAGGCTACAAAACACTAAAGGAAATTGAATCAGAAGTGGAGGAAGGCAAACATCAAATTGAAAAGCAAAAAGTTGGGTGGGGGATAGCACCAGGTAGCGTGTGTATTATTCTTTTCTTGACTGTACAAACTATTAAGACATTTGAATCATCAAACATTTCATAGCAGATTTATGACAACGTTGAACAAATAGGTGACTGATTGTCATGTCATTGTAAGAAAGTTACAAAATAAATGTTTCTGCCTCCAAAAAAAGGAAACAATGTTCCTGTTTCCACTTTTCAGCCAACATAAACTATATAAGAAGCCTTGAGATCGGAACTAATAAAAATTGAAAAATTTTAGAGTGTGTACTATCACAAAACTTAAAAAATGAAACAGACATGCTCAAAAATATACAATGCTACTTTTATTTCTGCTAGTCTACAATTTTATAAAGTTTAAACAAGAATTTTTTACCAAAAATATAGCATTTAGTGCTATACCAAATTTTTTTTATAAATTAATATATCATGATTCTGAAGGTAACATCAGATGATAGAGAAACACTAAGAACAAAAAGTATGCATTTCTCTTATTCAACCCTTCAGATAGAAATTAGTTTCAAGGACTTAGATTTAATAGTTTAGCTATCTTGTCAAGGCTTGTCAGAAGAAACCAGTTTTCATCTTTGCATCCTGACTGTCAGAAAGTCTGGAAATATTCTTGGCTTATACCCAAAATCATACATTTGCAAAAAGAATTCTCCCAACAAGGATTTCATGGTCCAGCACAATTTGATAAGGAGAAATAACAGGAAAGCACTAACCAAAAAAAAAAAAAATGTACTGTTTCAGGCATGCACCTATTGAGATTCAAAATATCACCCCTCCCAATTCAAGGATTTCTGCTGATAGACACATACCCAAAGAAGCCTCTTTTCTCATAGCCTGAGATTTCCCACCCCAGACACTGAGGGATTCCCACCTCCATTCCACAGGTGAATTCTTACCTGCCTTTCTCAATACACCTACATATGCCATGGTGATCCCTTCTTATAACAAAGATAATGATATTTACCATGCAGAAGATATTTGTGATAGGAAATGATTTTGAAATCATGACACATAAACTCTTTCTTTGGGTCATTTTTCATACAAATAAGACCAATTAGGTAGCAATGGCTCCTTTGGGTCTAAGTAAATGCATACAATATTCAATACTTTTCTACAAAAATATTTTAGATTCAGTTGTACTGTTTCACAGTCCATTACATATTTCTTTAGACTAAGAAGAATTTCAACCTCTTTAAGCACTAATGAGACCTCAAGAGATTATTCTAAGATACCTCTAAATCCTCCCCTACTGTGTTATCGCTTGCTTACATACTGTTCTCTTACCTTCATTAAGCTTCAAAGATATTTTTTTAATAATTGTTTTCATTGCCCATGAGTTCTGAGTGTATTGGGCTAAAAGAAAAAAAAAAGTTTAACTTTGTTTTTGTTATTTGTTTGACTTAGGGATTTACTTTGGACTTTTGAAATTATTTTAGTTTTCATGACCTAATGGTCGTTCTATCTCACTGAAGTTCAAATTTTTACCATCTTATTACATCACTGAAGGAGGAAATTGGTGTGTGTTGGGTGCTATTTTGTTTAATGAAGTGGTTCAATGATACTAAAAAATAGAACTGAAAATTAAAACTTGATGGCTTTTTTTTCAGTACTAGTGATCAAACACCCGGGGCCTCAGGCATGTGAAGCAAGTGCTCTGTCACAGAGCCACATTGCCAACCTGATGGCACGTTTAAATAAATCCATTAATAAATATTCCTCTAAGTTCTCTATGGCTCCAGGATGTTCTACCAGGTTCTATTACACATTTCTCATCTGATCCACACGTCCATATATTCTTGTTTATTACATAAAGGGGAATTGTGACCTACTAGAGCAACAAGACAAGGATAAATGGAAAAGCAATGGCTTTGTAATATGATCTGAACTTGTATCTGTGTGAAGATAAGCCAAAGACTCAAACAGAAGCTGCTGGAAGTTTCTAATCATGCTAAGTGTTAGGTCTTTCTCCATCTTTGCTTCCTTCCTCCATCTTTTTTTCTTCTTTGCCCAAAATTATAAATATACTGAACCAAAAATGTCTACTACTAAGAACACCCCATTCCCAAATTCAAGGAATAATGTTGCTCCTGTGTTCCACTTGAAGTGGGATGTTACATAAGTTTTTCAATAGCTATAACTTTGTTGTAGGAAAGACTCCATAATTTCCCAGGACTACAGATACTAAAATAAGAACATGTTCAAAATGAGCTCATTTTAGTGTTATAGAAAGCAATAGGAATAAAAGGTAATTCCAATTTCCTACAATGATCCTATTGTCTGCCACACAATTTTTATTATACTGCTTTTCATGGGTTTTCATTTCTTCTAAATATAAATCATCGTATTTCCACAGAAGCCACATTTCCTTATCTTTAGACACCAAAATAAAAAGTTACATTTGAAAGAATTTCTGCATGTTCCTTAGTGAAATGTAAACTTCTGCTTTTCTATTTGATTAATAACACCATATGTAAAGTACATGAAAATATCTGTCTTACCTTGAAGTGCTAAAGTTTTTATAAGATTAGAAATAGAAATAGGAATTTTAAAAATGTCACTTTGATGATTTCTTCTGTATTCCTATGTAAGCTACACCAAAGCGATACCAAATTTTTAGCCAAAATTACTCTACAAAAAGTTATGTATTATCATTACAGTCTTTGTAAACAAAGTACCTCTTTCTAGAGGAACTCAGAGAAGTTCATCAACTCTGAGGTTTATCTCACAGCTCTCTTTTGAGATAGGGGCTCTATTTTCACTACAAAGAATTTTATTCCAGTCTGTCCAAAATATACATGTGTATGTGTTTATTCCTCTCCATTTCAGTGCTTTTACTATTGAAGTGTTCAATGCGCTTACTCCCACCATAACTCAAGATGAGAGGTCTTCTCATTATGTGTATGCTGAAAGGTTTTACAATATATATCTTCAAATCAGAATGTCTAGCATTCTGCTATAGAATCTCTGTTATAAAAAAAAAAACTCCTAAAATAATTGAGTCCTGAAATAAAGAGTTTAGCAAAGGTTATATAAATCATTGCTGTTTTGGTTTTTGGTTTGCATTTGCTTTTATCACTTACACTCAAATGTTAGTTCTAGTCCACTTAAAATTCAATGGTTTGATCCACCATGCGGCCAGCGCAATGGTTTCATTAATGAGGTTCTTGGCATAAAAGTTAGCTAGCAGAGATCAAAATAAAACACACCGACTCAGTTACCTTTTTTCTATGACCAGGTCCGAGACGGCTCCCCTCTCTGGTTCCCACCTCTAACCGCGAGGTAGGGCAGCAAGGATTACTCAGGGCTAGCAGGAGAGAGAGAGAGAGAGAGAGAGAGAGAGAGAGAGAGAGAGAGAGAGAGAGCACACACCAGGGAGTAGCCTTTTATTGGGGAACAAGAAATTCAGGGGAGAATTCCATCCAATGAAGGTTGGGGGGGGCAGCACTCCAAGGTCAGGGTCAGTGATTGGGCCCCCGGGGTCAGGTCAGTCACACCCCCACACAGACGGGTTCTCTCATCAGGAGAGGGCCGGGAAAGCTCAGACACAGCCAGAGCGCCTCAGACCCAAACCGGAAGTCGCCCAGTCATGTGTGAGAATGGCTCCCCACAGTTTGACTTAAGTGTTTCAGATGGGGCAATAGAAATTATGAATTTTCTGCCCATACATTTATTCCTTGATATTCATAATATTCTATAATGTAAACCCATTTTAATATCAAGTAACTTAACTCTTTAAGCATTCCTTGTTAAACAGGGATTATTATATCACTATAAGTGAGAAAAATCAAATTTCAGAAAAGATCAAGTACTACCAAAGTCACATTTCCTACACCTGCAATTACTCAGTGCCTAATAAATAATAAGTAGTGTGATTTTTTTAAAAGCATGAAATGCAAGAAGTAAAATACACATTCTCAAGATGGTAGAACAGAGAACTCCTCACTAATTTGCTCCTCCATGGGGTGGAAACAAAGCAACAGGTGTGCAACTGCTTGTGCAGGTGAGGGGCTATGAGTGTGCACTGGAAATCAACGGCACATAACATGAAATCTGATGGATTCCAGAGAATACAAAAACAAAAAGAGTGGATACTCCAGCTTCAGACCCCTGGCACCTGGATTGGGGAAGAGGATTCTCTCCTCCCAAGAGGGTAAAGGTGAGAGAGAGTAACAGTGTGGTGCACAAGGCTGCATCATGGAGACAGAGAGCTTAAATACATAGGTGACTCTATATAAAAGGTGAGCTTCAGGGAAGAGATTCACTGCTTCTCTCAAAAGACCTCAGGATGCTATAGCTAGGAGCCAGTGTGAGAAGGGTCTTATGGTTAGGGGCTAAATTGCTCTGGGCATCAGAAAACTCAGCATAATCACACCCCAGGGTCCTCAGGGACACCTTGCTGCACTGACTTGGCAGGCAGCAGCTACACAAGACAGCTGGGACTCAAGGGAGCATCTCCAACACAAGCCCTCTAAGAGGTACGTGTGCTGCCAGGAACATAGGCTGCAACAGGGAAGGGAGTAGAATGGACTCAGCGGCCCTTCCATCTGGGCCAAGAAGTGACCAGTCTTCTGTTGTTCCCCATGGAGGCCAGGTCTAAGGGCCCCAGGATTGAGGATAGTAAATCACTTGATTCCTGCCAAAACTCAATGATTCAACTGTTCTTGCCACCCTTGGAGGCATTCTGGGAATCTACCCTGTCTTGGACATTTGCCACACTCCTGGGTACACAATCTAAAAACTTCTGGAGCAGTCCACACTCAGACAAAATTCAGTAGGTAATAAGGGTTCACTATGGCTCTCACATTCAGCACACCCCAGCACACCATCTAAAACCTTCGTGGGAAGAATATACCTCGGGCACGGTCAACATTACCGTAACCTGTTTGGCAAAAAGGTGGGGGACAGTCTGCATTCCACCTCGATTTATTTGGTGAAACCTGAAAAGAATTACAACACACTACAGGTATGACTCACTGCCTCTCTTACCTGGAGAATTCTAATCATACTCAGATAGAAGTGTTTCCAAGGACCTCAGCTAGACTGAAATTTTGACACTTTTTTCCTCCATCTTTTATTATTATTTTTATTCTGTTTTTCTTGCCGCTACCTTATTTTCTCCTATTATTTAATAGGAGTTTTTTCCTCTTCTCTCTTTTTTGATTTGTTTCCCCTTTTCCCCTCTTTGTTCTCCTTTTATTTTACTTTATTTTCATTCTTCTTTATTATTTCTCTCTCTCCCTCTCCTTTTTACTGGTGCTAGGGATCAAGTCCAGGGCTCCACTCACTTTGGGCAGGTGTTCTGCCTCCAATCTCCAATTATATCTCAGATGAGAAGAAGAAAACTCAGCTCCCTCCAAAAGCCAATCCCAGAAGAAGCCTCAAAGACACTTCTACTTAAAGAAAAGGGGGAACATAAGCTCCTAGCCATTTTGAGTCCCTTTACCATGATTGGAACAGCCAATATCAGAATCAATTTCAAGTAACAGAGCCAATTTCAACAGTGTAAACAACTTAATGGGGACTTCCACTCCTGTTAAGGAGTAACCACAGAAGATAAACCCTCAATGGTTCTTTGGTCTGTCACACCAGTATAAATGATCAGAGGGTCCTCACTCTTGTGAGACCTACAGAGAAAGCAAGCCTCCCATCAAGCTCTGATATATTAAACATTGTGTGAAAACCCATGAACCACACCTAAAGAAATCATTGTGGTGCACAAGGCTGTGCCTTGGAGAAAGAGAGCTTAAATACATAAGTGACTCGAGGTAACAAGTGAGCTTCAGGGAGGGAAGAGGTTTACTCCTTCTCTCAAAAGACCCTCTAGGATAGCTGGGAGCCATCGTGAGAAGGATCTTATTGTTAGGGACTAAATTGCTCTGGGCATCAGAAAACCCATCATTAGGGAGATTACACTATGAAGCCAAACTAGGATTAAACTCAATACTATACCACAAACTGATACCCCAAGATGAATCAGCAAGAGAAGGCCACTTGTTAAGAAGCCCATCACATAAAAGGGAAAGAGATATCTGCCCCAACATATTTGTGCACAAATCTCAGCACAGAAACACAAGAAATGTGAAAAAAGGCAATATGATACCTCCTAAAGTTCATAATTCTATAGTAACAGATTCCAAAGATATCAGAGAGGATGAAAATACAAGACATATTTTTTAAATATTAATGAAACCCAAGAGAAAAAAGAAAAACAATTGAGTGAATCAAGGAAAACCATGCAAAATCTGAATGAGAAACTCAATAGATAGATTTGCTTTAATCAGCTTTTTCCGCTGCTGTGACGGAAAGACCCAACCAGAACAATGGTAGAGGAGGAAAAGTTTATTGGAGGGCTCATGCCTTCAGAGATCTCAGTCCACAGAAGGCCAGCACCATGCCTCAGGGCTCCAGGTGAAGTTGAACATCATGGCGGAAGAGTGTAGTGAAGTGAAGCAGCTCACAGGATGATCCGAAATGAGAGAGATTCCATTCTCCAGATACAAATATATATCCTGTAGCCATGGCCCCAGTGAACCACTTCCTCCAGCCACATCCCAACCTGCCTCCAGTTAATCCCATCAGGGCTCAATTCACTGATCAGGTTGAGGCTATAACCGAGTTATTTCTCCTGCAAACCTTCTTGCATTGTCTCACGTGTGATCTTTTTCCAAAACAGATCCTATAATAGGCCATAGTTTTTAAAAAATTGAAATAGTTTCTTGCATCTTATGAGAGCATAATAGAATCAACAGCAAGAAAAACTACATAAATTATACAAATTTATGATAATTGAAAAAATATAGTTTTAGATGAATAGTGGGGATGATTGATGAAATCAGGAAAGATTCAAATAAAAATTAAAGCACAATTTACCAGAACCTGAGGGACAGAACAAAGGCAATTATAAGAGGGAAGTTCATAACTGTAAGTGCCTACATTAGAAAAGCAGATCTCAAATGAATGGCCTAATGATGCATCTCACGGTTTTAGAAAAACAAGAAGAAATTAAACCCAAAATCAGCAGAAGGAAAATAATAATAAAGATCAGAGCAGAAATAAATAAAGTAGAGGTTAAAAGAATGATACAAAGACCAGAGGAAGCAAAGAGTGGGCTCTTAGAAAAAGTAAACAAGATTAGTAAACCTTTAGCTAAACTAACATACTAATAAATGTTTGCAAGGATGTGGAGAAAAACAACACTCATACATTGTTGGTAGGACTGCAAATCACTCTGGAAAGCAGTATGGAGATTCCTCAAGAAAAACTAGGAATGGAACCACCACAAGATCCAGCTAATTCACTCTGAAGTACTTATCCAAAAGATTTCAAATCAGCATACTATAGTGATGCCGACACATCAATGTTTATAGCAGCACAATTCACAGCAACCAAGCTATGGTACTAACCTAGGTGCCCTTCAAGAGATGAACAAAGAAAATGTGGTATATATATATATGCAATTCATATATTCCATCTCACCACATACGCTTGCCTAGCATGTGTGAAGCACTGGATTCAATCCTCAGCACCCCACCAGAATGGCTATTATTTTAAAAAGTGAAATAAAATAAACAACAAATGCTGGCAAAAGAAAAGGGAACCTTTATATAGTGTTAGAGTGAATGTAAATTAGTACAGCCATTATGGAAAACAGTATAAAGTTTCCTCAAAAAATTAAAAACAGAACTACCATATGCTCCAACTATACAACTCCTGGGTATTTATCCCAAGGAAATTAAGGGAGGAGAGAGATGGAGAAAGAGAGAGAAACCTGTACACCAATGCTTGTTGCAGTACTACTCATAATCGCCAGAACATGGAATCAGCCCAGGTACCCATCAACAGATGAGTAAATAAAGAAAATGTGGTAAACGGACACATGGAGTACTATTCAGATATATGGTAGAATGAAATCATGCCATTTGTAGGAAAATGGATGGACAGAACTAGAGGACATCAATCAAGTTAGGTAAATAAACCAGAAGCAAAAAGACAAGTATTGCATGTTACCTCTCAAGTATGAAAACTAAAGAGGAAAAAAAAGACTCAAAATAGAAGGGGGACTCTTAGGTAAAGGGAAGGAGGAGAGTCGAAGGGCAAGAGAGAATAGAATGGACGGTAGACATGATCAAAGCACAATTATGTACATATGGAAATGTCACAGTGACAACTTTTCCAATGAATATGGATTGATAATCATGAAAAAAAGGTAAAATATACAACTTTTGTCCATGAGGAGCACATTATAATGCTGAATAACAGAAATATTAGAAAGAAAATATACATAACAACTTTCAAGATTTGTAACCAGTATACGTTCATCTGGTATGAGGTGATTAAGCAAGACCTGAAGAAGTACAAGGTTTCTCTTGGTTTACAAGAGGCGATTGATTATAGTTGGCCTTCCATAGTTGCAAGTCCCACAACCATGGATACAACCAACTGTGGATCAAAAATATTCAGAGGGCTGTGGTTGTGGCTCAGTGGTACAGTGCTTGCCTAGCATGTGTGAGGCACTGGGTTTGATCCTCAGCACCACATAAAAAGAAATAAATAAAACAAAGGTATTATGTCCATCTACAACCAAAAAAAAAATTTTAAATATTCAGATATTCATTAAAAAAATACATCCTAAGCAATACAGTGTAACAATTATTTACTTAGCATTTTGGTATCTACCAGGAGATCAAAGACCATGCATGTATGATTCTGTCAAAACAAACCCAGCTATTGTGCATAACTGTAACACAGTAACAAAAGAAAAAGAAAAACATCCTCATGGCGAATGAGGCTATAGAAAATCCTAGATGGCAACTCTGAGAGGTAGTAGCAAGTACATTGCTACTCCCTCCAGCACATCTTCATAGAAACAAATTTTCAGAGACTCCCTTGAATTTTAGGCTGAAGTCAGCTTTCTCTGCTTCATCAAGAATCAAGAATCAGAAAGTACTGGAAGATCCTTATGTTCACCGGTATGCACCCAAAGGGAATTCCAAATTAACATATCATTAGTAAAAATTACAAAGAAAGATTCCAAATATCCACTCTAATGAGAAATGAAGAATAAAAACACAACAGGGGGCTGGGGTTATGTCTCGGTGGTAGAGTGCTCGCCTAGCATGTGCAAGGCCCTAGGTTCAACCCTCAGCACCACATAGAAAAATAAATAAATAAAATGAAGGTATTGTGTTCAACTACAACTAAAATACACAGACACACACACACACACACACACACACAACAGGATAAAGGAGGATATAAGAGCCTTTGTGTGGGAGGTATTATAACTGAAAGATTTCATATTTATTCCACCAGAAGTTATTCTTTAATATTACCTTTCAAGGTCAGACCTGTACAAAAGATACAAATCAGAGAATTTTTTTTTCAGGCTCCCAGATCATCTCTCCTATTCTGAATACTGAGTTTTTAGGATATAGCAATATAAAGACACTTCCTTGGAAGAATATTTTTCCTGATTTCTGGGTCATTCCCTCCTGAAACATCCCTGATTCTTCTATGGGACCTGGTTCACTTGTCATCATTGTTAACATTTTTGGCTCCTAACCATAGAGATAAAACAGACCTGTAGGAACCTTGGGCTGAACTTGCACCAAACCCCACTGGAAATTTATAATATTACAAAATAAATCCTGAAATACAGGCTTAAAAGTATAGACAGTTCTATGAAGCTCAAGTTTCCTTTTTTTTCTTCTTTCCTACAACCAGCCCTTAAGCATCCATCTCTTGTTTTATTTATACAGACTTTCAACACTTTTTGCTACATTTAAAACATAGAAATCGAGCCAGAAGACAGCTTAAGGTATTTTATGGATCTACACTTTGCCTTCAGAAAAGCAAGTATCCATTATAAAAAAAAAAAAAATGGTCGTTTCAATATTCCCTTCTATAACAGGTTAAGGGACAAAGAAAAACTATGGCTTTTCTCTCTCGTTTGGTACGGGGGATTGAACTCATGGGTACTCGACCATTAAGCCACATCCCCAGCCCTATTTTGTATTTTATTTAGAGACAGGGTCTCACCTTGCTTTTGCTGAGGCTGGCTTTGAACTCTCAATCCTCCTGCCTCAGCTTGCCCAGCCACTGGGATTACAGGCATGCACCACCGTGCCGGCTCTGGCTCTTCTTATTAGTAATAAGGAGAGACTTGTCTGAATATGCACTGCTCCTTATTATATATCCACTGAAATTCACCAAAAACAATCCATCTTATGGTCCTTGTTCTTCCCTTTACAATCTTGACTTGCACTTCCAAGCTCAGAACTAGGCATCAGGTTAATCAGATTCTGCTGTTCACTAACTCTGTGATTTCTCAGAATCTCAGTTTCCTCCTGATTAAAAAAGAACTAAGGAGTAAAATATGCACCTCGGAATTTTATCAAAAGTGAATAAGAAAGAGAATAAAACAGAACTTTGTTAGTTGCATGTTAATACACAACATGAAGTGTTCTGAAACTCTGATAAAATGTTCTGAGACAACAAGCAGACAGCTCAGGCCCTACCCTGGGAGGGGATTGATAATCCCAGAGGAGGCTAAGTGTTTTGGCCAAGATCATACATCCAGGGTAGAAGGAGCAGCGTAACCTTGGGCCAGTTATTATCTTCTTCAAGTCTCTTGCTCTCACAGACAACTTGGGGCATGGCTGTGTGGCTTGCAGTGAGCTCCCTTTTGAGGAGCAGATTTCCAGAAGAAGGTCACCAGGATGCACATCTGTCCTGTGTCGTTCTGTGTCCTGAGCTGCAGGTGATTGCTTCAAGATAGAATTCTGACCACAGTAGTCAATCACATTCTGTCACCTGTTATTTTAACTTAGGAACCCAGAGATGAAGAGCCTGGGAATTGCTATAACTGAGCATCCTCTGTGGCAAGCACTCCAGAGAGAAGGTCCATGAACTATTGCTGTCAAATTTTTGGAACTTCCCCAAATCCTTTTTTCCAAAGTCAACTCTTCCTCACATTCACACTGTAACCCAATTTTCCATTTTTTCTTAGATCAATTAGTTTCTTCTTCTAAGCACACTGGTCCTATCAGATTAGGCCCCACCCTTATGATCTTATTTAACCTTAATCATCTCCTTAAAGGACTTATCTCCAAAAATAGTCCACATGATGCTGAGCACACACAATTCAGTCCATAACATCATCAATTCATTTTTTCTACGGTTGAAAAAAAAAAGTCCATGGAGAAAGGATAGTCTTTTTCAACAAATACTGCTGTACCAATTGGATATCCATAGCCAAAGAGCAGGAAAAAAAAAAAAAAAAACACTTCAATCCATACATTGCACCATATACAAAAATTAACTCAAAATGAATCACAGACCTAAATGTAAGACCTAAAAATATAAAACTTGCAAAGGCACTATTAATAACAAGATAAGTAACAGGCAGGAATAATAAATCCACAAATCACATATCTGATAAACAAGTTATATCTAGAATATATATAAAGAACTCTCAAAATTCAATAAGAAAACAAATAATCATATTTTTCAATAAGAAAAAGATTTGAATACATATGTCACCAAAGAAGATATATGAATGTCAAACGTAGGAAAAGGTGCTCAATATCATTAGTCACTAGGGAAAGATAAATTAAGATCACAATGGGAAATTACTGCACCGCTATCAGAATGGCTAATTGTTGGAAGCTGCCACATAGAAGCTGAGCGCCCCCTAGCTTTGATAGATGGAAATGCGGAGACTGGTTTCCACTGTGCACATGAGCTAGTGAATCCCCAATGCAGCTCAGCAGGGGAGTAAGACCTTAGGAGTGGGCTTTCTTGTTCCTCTGTAATACTAGCCCTTACCTTTTGGGATGGAATGTTCTATTGAATGGCTCCCCTCAATAAATAGGACTTCTGAATGTGCTCCTCCCTCTCTTGTGTCTGCCTCTCTTGCTTCCCTTGTGGGAGCTGGGGCTGAGGAGTCGTCACTGACCAAGAAAAAGGTATTTTCTTTGTCTTTGTATGATTATTTTGTGCCAACCCAATTCACCCGGAGTGGCCCTGAATGATTTAATCAGTGTTGCAGCAGCTAATTTTTTTTTACATATATTTTAATTAGTACATTATAATTGTATATAATGATGGGATTTGTTGTTACATATTTCTATGCACAGAGTAAAACAATATAATTTGGCTAGTGTCATTCCCCAGTATTTCCCCTTTCTCTTCCCTCCTCTTTCCCCTGGTCCATTTCCTCTACTCTACTGATCTCCCTTTGATGTTCATGATCTCCCCCCTACACACAGACACACACACCTATCTTTTTCTTTTCTTTGTCAGTTTCCACATGTTAGAAAAAACATACAATCCTTGACTATCTGAATTTGGCTTACCTCATTTAACATAATGTTCTCAAGTTCTATCTGTTTTCCTGAAAATTAGATAATTTCATTTTTTTTTCTTTATGGCTGAATAAAACTCCATTTTGTTGGTCCATTCATGCATTGATGGACACTTAGCATGGTTCCATAGCTGTTGTGAATTGTGCTGCTATAAACATGGGTTGCATGTATTGATAAAATATGTTGATTTTAATTTCTTAGGATAAATACTGAGGAGTGGTTTATGGTGGTCCCATTCCTACCTATTCTTTTGAGGAAACTCTGCACTGATTTCCATAGTGATTCCAGTATACTGAATTCCATAGTGATTTTACTAATTTAAAATTCCACCAACAGTGTAAAAGTGGTTTTTTTGTTTCTCCACATCCTCTCTAGCATTCACTATTTAGATGGCTAAAATTTTTTAAGGGGCAATCAGGATGTTAGTGGGAATGGGACATCACTCTATTCGACTTACTGTCTACCCAGCATCTGATTCAGTGTCTGGCACGCCCCCCAGAGACTGTCCTTAATTGAATGTTAAGATAAAAGGGAAAAGTTCCAGCAAAGTAGGTATTATCATCAATATCAAATGCCGCATGAATGTAGGAAGAATAAAGAGCAAAATCTCCAATTAGTCCATTTTTGCCCTTGTGGGTCATGTTTTGGTTATATTATTAAAGAAATTTGAATTAGCTCAATGTCACAAAGCATTTCACCTATGTGGCCAGAGCTAGGTACATGATCCAAGCCTGGCCAATTAAAGTCAGACCTGGGCCCTTGTCTGGTATCTAGGCACTCTCTTTTCATTGAAATTGGTAAAATGCAAGTTTGGATTTAATACTGGCCCTCTTTGCTCCTACATGGAGAGCTCCTGTTTGAGAAGGAAGACACACATTAAGAGCAGGCAAGAGAGGGAAAGGGGGGAAATCTAGACCTGCCTGAAACAAACGTAAATCCTGCATTTTTCAGATTCATGACCCATGACCGTATTTACTTAAGACAGTTCATGTTTGTTTCCCTTATTATCACTAAACAGTTCAGATTAATGAAATTACTTCTTCTGGAGCAACTTCAGTATAAGAAAAATGGAATTCCCAACATCTATCCTTAGATAGAATAAAATAATAATAGACATACTTGGTTAGCCCAGTGCCCAGTGAATATGAATGTAAGTGTAATGAGACTAGTAACCAGACTACAGCAGGTGGAAGAAAAAAATAGAAGATGAGGATAGAAACGGGTATGAGTGATTTTTCAAGTGTTTTTTCCATAAAGAAAGAAGAGCTAACAGAAGATTTGCAGGCAAGGAAGTTTTAAGTGGAAGTTCTATTCTTGTGATATTCCATTGAGTTTGTTGACAAAAATTTAGTTTATCATGTTCAGTCAATATCATACTAAATTTAATTTTGGTTGTTTACCTAACACTCTCAGATTCTTAATTATTATTGCTCCGAGGCTTGCTGATCTTATAAAATTTTATTACTTACTTTAAGGGAATATATGAGAAAAGCACACAGAATGTTTACGAATTAGACCTTTGGTTTGAAGAAACTTTAATGAAACTTTCTCCCTTTCTTTATAATTAGTGAAATCTCCTCTAGATGATGCTGCTATTGGCCAATTTTTCTCTAATACCCCTGAAGATGAACTTATTTTACTCTAACATGCATTATTCTTTGGCAACCAAAATGATCACATTAGAACAATATCAAATTGTCATTCTACTTTCATGAATCTAAAATGCAATGTTTGGTTTTCGGTTAATAGGCATGGAATAGGATGGTAAACATGCCTCAAAGCTATATGGATGGTACCATCCCGAGTGTTGTTTCTTTTCCATGAAGTGTTAATTATCTATGGATCAAGGTTATTTAGCTATTCCTTCTAAAGTTGCATTATTTGAATTTTAATAATGAACTCTTCAATGCACAGTCTTGATTCAAAGTGCTAACACACTGATGGTATAACTTGTGGTATTATATTAGAAACAAAATAGTGTTAATTTCAACCAAACTAATGTTAAATGCTGCTCCAATTACCAATAAGAAAATGTCTTTTTCTATCACTATTATTTTCCAGTGGGAATTGTCAGGGAAAGTGGCAAGTATCAAAGTCTGAACTATTTAAACAGAGCTACCATAACCAAATTTTCTTTCCCATAATACCAAGAATTACAGTAGCATAACTGAAAAATATTGCCACCGTGACAGATAATTGAATCTCCTTTCTATGAACACCTAGTAAAAAATATCTAGATCATATTAAAGTTGAATAACATTTGTATCTCTCATTGCTCACACAATGCTTTACATAAAATATCTCATTTGATCTTGCTCATCTCCATGAAATAAGTCCTTTCACAGGTGTGAGAAAGTGAAAGTTTAGACATTTATTGACATCTAAAATGCAGAGTTACAAAGAAATGAAATAGAATTCAAACACATCATCCAACTCAGAATTTCATTTCCAGTACTCTACACACACATTTTTATATATATATAATTTCTCCTAGCAAGAAACAGAATGAAGTTCTCTGGTTCAAGTTTAAAATAGCAAAAATGAGAATAACATAAATTCTTCAAATCAGATCAAGCTTCATATTGATCTCTTGCCTTTCACAGTCAAGGCTGAGCTTTCACAAACTTCTTTTAAATTTTGGTTCTGTTTAAGAAAACCAAAACCTCCCAAGGACATTCATCTGACCCCATGGCTCAGGGCATCTTCCAGAGCATATAGACAGAACACGTCCCTCTTTGACCTCCAGTGTCTGGGAACATGAATTGAGACTGCTTACCTCCTGCTAAGCACTTGAAACCAACTGGGCTACAACCTTTGCTACAACCAGCAGGTTCTCCTGCTTGGATTACTCTTTTAATGAACAGAGCCAGATGGTGGCCAGTGAGTTTACCAGACAACAGAAGCTTCCTTTTCACAAAAGAAACACTGACTTCTTTCCTGTACTTTCCAATAAACTCATACAGTATTTTTTGTATACGGAGCCCTTGAGAGATTCTAAAAATGGTTTTCATCCCAAAAGACGTTTTATCGGTGCATATCCTCTTATTATTACAAGTGTGTATATTTTGTCTCAACTAGACAACACAAATTTTAAACTCCATGGATTTAGGATTATATCTCCCACCTCTCTTCCCACTAAGCTGCCTCTGTCAGCTTTCCTCCCGGGGTGAACTCTTGAGGAGGCACTTGAAGATCTTAGCTAATTGTGCTAGTTACTGTGCAGATTGAGTTGTGGAAGATCTTTTACTGAAGGAATGTAAAATCTAAGAGATCATGTTGATTTAAATGTATGAATCAAAGGAATTCAGTAGAGAAGATGTTTTGCAAATGCACATGGGATATTAACATTCATATATTGTGAACATTCATACTATGTTCACATAAAGCTTTGATTGTTTTCCTATTTTGGAATTGTAAACCAACTATTCCACTTATAGCCATTTAGGTTGAAAGAAGCAAAGGATATTAGCAGCAGGTCTAAGACATGATGCATTTTACAGATAGGAGTTTGAGCTGGGTGCAGTGGTGCACACCTGTAATCCCAGCGGTTCAAGAGGGTGAGGCAGTAGCTCGCAAGTTCAAAGCCAACCTCAGCAAAAGCAAAGCACTAAGCAACTCAGTGAGACCTGTCTCTAAATAAAATACAAAATAGGGCTGGGGATGTGGCTCAGTGGTCGAGTGCCCCTGAGTTCAATCCCCGTTCTGCCCCGCCATACCTCAAAAAAAAAAAAAAAAAAAGATAGGAGTTTGAGAGAAAGAGAAAAGGAAAAGGAAGCAGGATTAACGAAGGATACTATAAACTTTGAATGCGGCCAAGGGAAAAGCTCAAAGACCCAAGTAAGATTGTCACTTTCTCGTCATTAATGTGTTCTAGGTTGGATTTTATAAAATTGGCGTTTCTCATAATAAAGTCATATCTACTCATCAATTATTCAGCAAGTATATTTAAACACCTTCCAGTGAACACAGAATATTGACAGAAGGATTCAATTGATAAGACCATAAAAAAAGGTTATTCCAAATGTAAAGGGAGTTGAGTAATAAGTTCTTGTGAAGACAATAATTCTAAAGTAAATATTGGAAAGTAGTGCAAAGTTTCCTCCCATCAACCCATTTGAAAATTAGTACCCTATTAAAGGGAAAAATTCTCTGCCTAGATGATTTGAGTATTAGAAATGTTACTTAAATTTCTTACTTCAATCACACACACACACACACACACACACACACACACACCTTTATATAAATATAATTTAGAGTTAGACATCATGGCACACACCTGTAATCCCAATGACTTGGGAGACTGAAGCAGGAGGATCATGTGTTTTGAAGACAGTCTCAGCAACTTAGCAAGACCCTGTCTCAAAACAGAGGTACAAAAAGGGCTAAGAATACATGCATGTAGCTTACTGGTAGAGCACCCCAGGGCTAACTCTCCACTACTACAAAAAAAAGTAATAATTCAGGACAATTTCATTTCTATTACTAATTTATGTTCCTTGAACCCTGTTTCTATAGTGACTAAATAAGATCCATAGTTATTTACCCATTTCTAAATGACTAGATTTTTTATTGTATGGTTCATTTTCACCAGGGTTTTGCCTTTTGAATACTGACCAATGGAACATGTAGCCTAGTTTGGCAAAATTAGGCTTAAATTGAATGTGTATGCATATAATTCATATTTTGATACATCCGTTTCATTTTGAATAACAAGTATTCTGTAAAAGCTGAGAAAAGACTTGCTTTATTAAATTTTCTTCTGTTCTTTACTGATTTGGGACTCTTTTGTTGTTGTTATTATTGTTGCATTGCCAGGGATCTAATCCAGGGCAACACGCATGCCAGGCAAATGCTGTACCACTGAGTCACATGCTCAGCCAAGATTTTTTTTTTTTACAGCAAAAGTGGGAGCCATTTATTGTAGGACAGGAGGGGTGTATATACATTCCACACAGCTTATCTTAATTAACATAAACTAGATACAGCAGTCAACCAATAAGGAATCTCCACACTTAATGGCTCGCTGGTGTTACTTCACAAACCACTCCCTCTGCAAAATGCCAGGCGCCATCTTGACTTGTTTACAGACTTTAACAGCTCCCCAAATTAAGAAATTTATTTTCAGTCTCATGTTTTATCTTTTTTTAACAAAAATATTTAACTTAATTGCCATTCAAAATTATGGTTACATTGGTCAGTCCTTTGAAGTGAAGTCCATTTAAAGGAAAGTGGATTGTTCTTTATATATATATATATATATATATATATATATATATATATATATATATATATATATGACACTGGATGCATTACAATTCTTATTACACATATAGGGCACAATTTTTCGTATCTCTGGTTGTATACATAGTATATTCACACCAATTTAAGTTTTTTTTTACATTTTTTTATTGGTTGTTCACAACATTACAAAGCTCTTGACATATCATATTTCATACATTAGATTGAAGTGGGTTATGAACCCCCAATTTTACCCCAAATGCAGATTGCAGAATCACGTCGGTTACACATCCACAATTTTACATAATGCCCTATTAGTAATTGTTGTATTCTGCTACCTTTCCTATCCCCTACTATCCCACTCCCCTCCCCTCACATCTTCTCTCTCTACCCATTCTACTGTAATTCATTTCTCTCCTTGTTTATTTTCCCATTCCCCTCACAACCTCTTATATGTAATTTTGTATAGCAATGAGGGTCTCCCTTCATTTCCATGCAATTTCCCTTTTCTCTCCCTTTCCCTCCCATCTCATGTCTCTGTTTAATGTTAATCTTTTCTTCCTGCTCTTCCTCCCTGCTCTGTTCATAGTTGCTCTCATTATATCAAAGAAGACATTTGGTATTTGTTTTTTAGGGATTGGCTAGCTTCACTAAGCATAATCTGCTCTAGTGCCATCCATTTCCCTGCAAATTCTATGATTTTGTCATTTTTATTGCTGCATAGTACTCCATTGTGTATAGATGCCACATTTTTTTATCCATTCATCTATTGAAGGGCATCTGGGTTGGTTCCACAGTCTAGCAATTGTGAATTGTGCTGCTATGAACATCGATGTGGCAGTATCCCTGTAGCATGCTCTTTTAAGGTCTTCAGGGAATAGTCTGAGAAGGGGAATAGTCTGAGAAGGGCAATAGCAGGGTCAAATGGTGGTTCCATTCCCATCTTTCCCAGGAATCTCCAAACTGCTTTCCAAATTGGCCGCACAAATTTGCAGTCCCACCAGCAATGTACAAGTGTACCCTTTTCTCCACATCCTCGCCAGCACTTGTTGTTGTTTGACTTCATAGTGGGTGCCAATTTTACTGGAGTGAGATGGTATCTTAGGGTGGTTTTGATTTGCATTTCTCTGACTGCTAGCGATGGTGAGCATTTTTTCATGTACTTGTTGATTGATTGTATGTCCTCCTCTGAGAAGTGTCTGTTCAGGTCCTTGGCCCATTTGTTGATTGGGTTATTTGTTATCTTATTGTCTAATTTTTTGAGTTCTTTGTATACTCTGGATATTAGGGCTCTATCTGAAGTGTGAGGAGTAAAAATTTGTTCCCAGGATGTAGGCTCCCTATTTACCTCTCTTATTGTTTCTCTTGCTGAGAAGAAACTTTTTAGTTTAATTAAGTCCCATTTGTTGATTCTTGTTATTAACTCTTGTGCTATGGGTGTCCTATTAAGGAATTTGGAGCCTGACCCCACAATATGTAGATCGTAGCCAACTTTTTCTTCTATCAGACGCAGAGTCTCTGATTTGATATCAAGCTCCTTGATCCATTTTGAGTTAACTTTTGTGCATGGCGAGAGAAAGGGATTCAGTTTCATTTTGTTGCATATGGATTTCCAGTTTTCCCAACACCATTTGTTGAAGATGCTATCCTTCCTCCATTGCATGCTTTTAGCCCCTTTATCAAATATAAGATAGTTGTAACTTTGTGGATTAGTCTCTGTGTCCTCTATTCTATACCATTGGTCCACCCGCCTGTTTTGGTACCAGTACCATGCTGTTTTTGTCACTATTGCTCTGTGATATAGTTTGAAATCTTGTATCACTATACTGCCTGATTCACACTTCCTGTTTAGAATTGCTTTGCTATTCTGGGTCTTTTATTTTTCCATATGAATTTCATGATTGCTTTATCTATTTCTACAAGAAATGCCATTGGGATTTTGATTGGCATTGCATTAAACCTATAGAGAACTTTTGGTAATATCGCCATTTTGATAATGTTAGTTCTGCCTATCCATGAACAGGGTATATTTTTCCATCTTCTAAGATCTTCTTCTACTTCTCTCTTTAGGGTTCTGTAGTTTTCATTGTATAAATCTTTCACCTCTTTTGTTAGGTTGATTCCCAAGTATATTATTTTTTTTTTGAGGATATTGTGAATGGAGTGTTTTTCCTCATTTCCATTTCAGAAGTTTTGTCGCTGATATACAGAAATGCCTTTGATTTATGCGTGTTGATTTTATATCCTGCCACTTTGCTGAATTCATTTATTAGTTCTAGTAGTTTCTTTGTAGACCCTTTTGGGTCTTCTAGGTATAGAATCATGTCATCTGCAAATAGTGATAATTTAAGTTCTTCTTTTCCTATTTTTATGCCTTTAATTTCTTTCGTCTGTCTAATTGCTCTGGCCAGTGTTTCGAGAACTATATTGAATAGAAGTGGTGATAGAGGGCATCCCTGTCTTGTTCCAGATTTTAGAGGGAATGCCTTTAACTTTTGTCCATTCAAAATGATGCTAGCCTGAGGCTTAGCATAGATAGCTTTTACAATGTCAAGGTAAGTTCCTGTTATCCCTAATTTTTTTATCCCTAGTTTTGAACATAAAGGGATGCTGTACTTTGTCGAATGCTTTCTCTGCGTCTATGGAGATGATCATATGGTTCTTATCTTTAAGTCTATTGATGTGGTGAATAACATTTATTGATTTCCGTATATTGAACCATCCTTGCATCCCAGGGATGAATCCTACTGGATCATGGTGCACAATTTTTTGATGTGTTTTTGTATTCGATTCGCCAGAATTTTATTGAGGATTTTTGCATCTAGGTTCATTAGAGATATTGGTCTGTAGTTTTCTTTCTTTGAGGTGTCTTTGTCTGGTTTCGGAATCAGGGTGATGTTGGCCTCATAGAATGAATTTGGAAGAGCTCCCTCTTTTTCTATTTCCTGAAATAACTTTCAAAGTATTGGTATTAATTCTTCTTTAAAGGTTTTGTAAAACTCCGCTGTATACCCATCTGGTCCTGGGCTTTTCTTGGTTGGTAGTCTTTTGATGGCTTCTTCAATTTCATCCATTGATATTGGTCTGTTCAAATTGTGTGTATCCTCCTGACTCAGTCTGGGCAAATCATATGACTTAAGAAAATTATCGATGTCTTCACTATCTTCTATTTTATTGGAATATAGGTTTTCAAAATAGTTTCTAATTGTCTTCTGTATTTCTGTAGCATCTGTTGTGATATTGCCTTTTTCATCCCATATGTTAGTAATTTGAGTTCTCTCTCTTCTTCTCTTTGATAGCATGGCTAAAGGTCTGTCAATCTTATTTATTTTTTCGAAGAACCAACTTTTAGTTTTGTTAATTTTTTCAATAGTCTCTTTTGTTTCAATTTCATTGATTTCCGCTCTGATTTTAATTATTTCTTGCCTTCTGCTACATTTGCTGTTGTTTTGCTCTTCCTTTTCTAGGGCTTTGAGATGAAGTGTGAGCTCATTTATTTGTTGTTTTTTTCTTTTTTTGAGGAATGACCACCAGGTGATGAATTTTCCTCTTAAAACTGCTTTCATTGTGTCCCATAGATTCCGATATGTTGTGTCTGTATTTTCATTTATCTCTAAGAATTTTTTGATTTCCTCCTTTATGTCTTCTGTAACCCATTGATCATTCAGTAACATATTGTTCATTTTCCATGTGATGTAGAATTTTTCCTTCCTTCTTTTATCATTGATTTCCAGTTTCATTCCATTATGATCAGATAAAATTCATGGTATTATCTCCACCCCTTTATATTTACTGAGGGTTGCCCTATGGCATAATATATGGTCTATTTTTGAGAAGGATCCATGTGCTGCTGAGAAAAAGTATATCCATTTGATGATGGTTGATATATTCTATATATGTCAGTTAAGTCTAGGTTATTAATTGTGATATTGAGTTCTATACTTTCTTTATTCAACTTTTGTTTGGAGGATCTGTCCAATGGTGAGAGAGGTGTGTTGAAGTCACCCATAATTATTGTGTTGTGGTCTATTTGATTCTTGAACTTGAGGAGAATTTGTTTTATGAACGTCGCAGCACCATTATTTGGTGCATAAATATTGATAATTGTTATGTCTTGTTGGTGAATGGTTCCTTTTAACAGTATATAATGTCCTTCCTTATCCCTTTTGATTAACTTAGTCTTGAAGTCGATTTTATTCGATATGAGGATGGCCACCCCTGCTTGCTTACGAGGACTGTGTGCGTGGTATATTTTTTCCCATCCTTTCACCTTCAGCCTGTGTATGTCTTTTCCAATCAGATGTGTCTCCTGGAGGCAGCATATTGTTGGATTTGTTTTTTTAATCCATGATACCAGCCTATGTCGCTTTATTGGAGAGTTTAAGCCATTAACATTCAGAGTTACTATTGATATATTGTTTGTACTTCCATCCATGTTTGATTATTTATCCTTTTTTAAAAAAAATTAGTTTGTTTCTCCATGATTATCTTTCCCCTCACCCTCTGTCTTTACCGAGGCACTTCCCACTGATGGTTTTGGTTATTGTTTTTCATTTCTTCCTCGTGTAGTGTTTTGCTCAAAATGCTTTGCAATGCTGGTTTTCTGGCTGCAAATTCTTTTAACTTTTGTTTATCATGAAAGATTTTTATTTCGTTGTCATACCTGAAGCTTAATTTTGCTGGATACAGAATTCTTGGTTGGCATCCATTGTCTTTCAGTGTTTGAAATACATTGTTCCATGACCTTCTTGCTTTTAGTGTCTGTGATAAAAAATCCGTTGTTAACCTTATTGGTTTACCCCTGAATGTAATCTGTCTCCTTTCTCTTGTAGCTTTTAATATTTTCTCTTTGTTCTGTATATTGGATATCTTCATAACAATGTGTCTTGGCGTTGGTCTACTGTGATTTTGTGTGCTCGGTGTCCTGTATGCATCTTCAATTTGTATATCTGTTTCCTTTTTTATTTCTGGAAAGTTTTCTGTAATTATTTCATTCAGCAGGTTACTCATTCCCTTGGTTTGAATCTCTGTACCTTCTTCTATCCCGATGACTCGTAAGTTTGGTTTTTTTATGTTATCCCATAACTCTTGGATGTTTTTCTCGTGATTTTTTACCAGCCTTTCTGAGTTGGCTAGACTCTTTTCAAGATGATATATTTTGTCTTCATTATCTGAAGTTCTGGCTTCTACTTGCTCCACTCTCTTAGTGATACTCTCAATTGAGTTTTTAATTTGGTTTATCGTTTCCTTCACTTCTAGAATTATTGTTTGATTATTTTTTATAATCTCTATTTCCTGATAAAGATGCTTAACTTCTTCTTTTATCTGTTTATGTAATTCATTCTCAATGTGTTCTTTCGCTGCTTGAATTTGCTGTCTTGTATCCTCTTTAAGGTTCCATTCCACCTGTCTAAGGTGTTCCTTGAGTTCTTTATATGACCATTTTTCTGATGACTCTAGGTCCTCCTGAATATTTAGGCTGTCCTGCATTGTTTGTACTCCTTTTCTTCCTTGCTTCTTGAAGCTGCTCATGTTGCTTCTTGTTCTGTTTGACTGCTGAGTTACTGTTTACTCCTATAAATTTATTTGATGCTTGGGAGGAAAGGTATTAGAAGGGAAGGGAAGAAGTCACTAAAGAGAATGAGAGTAAGCAGGTAGAATTCAAGGAAGGGGGATAAGATAATTGAAAAGAAATGAAAAGACAAAAGAAGAATAAAATAGGAAATAAAAAAAGAAAAAAATTTAAAAAAAATAATAATAAAATTAAAATTAAAATTAGAAGAAAAAAATTTAAAAAAAATTGTAAAAAAAAATTTAAAAAAACAACAAGAAAGAAAAATGAAAATGAAAGAAAAACCCAAATCAAAAAAAAAAAGAGAGAGAGAGAGAAAAGAAAAAAAGAAAACAAAAACTAATAAATGCAGTCTTAGAGTTTGATTAACTTCTCTTTCAGTAGGTGGCGCTGTGCCCACCAGGCCAAGTTTCTCCTGTCAATACGCGGGAACCAATCACTGTGCAGCAGCTCCTCCCAGACTGGGCGAGTCTCCAATCCTGAGTGCCTAGGGCCTCCTCTTGTGTCTAGTCACTTCCCACTTTTCTTCTCGCCAGGCCCCTCTCACGGGTGCCGCTCACCACAATACTGGCTACACGCCAGGTCTGCTGCTCCCGGGAGCCCTGTTTTCATGAACGACTGGGCACACTCTTCCAGTTTGCCATTCCCTCAGACCCTAAGTTTGTAGAGCTTGGGGCTGAGAATCCTCAGCGAATTTTACTTGCCCTCTGGTAGCCATGCCCCCGGTAGCTGGTGCAAGAGGCCTCAGCAGTCAGCCCTGGTGGGAGAGGTAGTTCCACGCCGCATGTCCCGCAGCACCTCTAATTCCCTCGGGCTGGCTATCGCGCTCACAGGAGAGCTGGGAGGGGCCCTTAAGATTTCCCGATGTGTGGAGAGGGAAGGCTAGGGAATTACACACCTGTAGCAGCAGGTTTCAATGAAGTTATCTCCTCCGCTGCAGTCTGATGACGTCAGTTCTCTGCCATGGTGGTGTCTCTTGCACATGGCGACAGTTCGTTTCCCTTTGCCGGGCAACCAATGCAACGGGTGGGTCCTTACTGTCTCTCCCAAGCCCCATTTCAAACCTGTGGCCACTACCTATGAAGGCTCGGTAGGCATTTACCTCCGTAGGATCAGAAGGGCTGACCAGTTGTTTCAGCTGGATGGATTAGTGCTGAGTCACAGCTGTTTGTCTGCAGGAAGCAGGCGAACGGGAGCTTGAATTCAGCTGATCCGGGCTCAGTGTGTGTTCTGAGAGGCCCAGACTGTTCGCCCCAGATCCAAGTCAGCTCAGCATTGCCTAGTGATCCTGAGCAAACAGATTTAGGTTGTTTATGACTCCCTATGCCTGCACAGCTGAAGAGGTCAGAGACTTGATCTCTCCACGCCCACTGGCATGTTGGAATCCCAATTCCTCAGCCAAGATTTTGAACTCTAAAATTGTGCAACATCTAGTCCTCATAAACACAGTATATGGAACCCCAGGGTACTGTGGCATGTTCTCTAATACAGATATTTTATCTTTACAAAAATATATTTTATTCAATGATCTAACTTTTTTATCCTTTATGTTGATTTTTAACTGATACATAAAAATCGTACCTATTAATGGAGTACCATATAAAGTTTCTATACATGTATTACATAATGTTTAAATTAGGTTAAACTTGCAGGGCATGGTGGTGCATGTAATCCCAGTGGCTCACAAGCCTGAGGCAGGAGAATCAAGAGTTCAAAGTCAGCTTTAGCAACTTAGGAAGGCACTAAGCAACTCAGCAAGATCCTGTCTCTAAATAAAATATATATTTTTTTCTTAAAAGGGCTGGGGATTGGCTCAGTGGTTAAGCATCCCTGCGTTCAATCCCCACTACCACCAAAAAAAAAAATCAGACTAAACTTGTTTCCTCAAACATTTATCATTTCTTCATGGCAAAACTTTCAAAGTCCTTCTAACTTTTTTGAAATGTACAGTACATTATCATTATCTATAATCATTCTACTGTGGATCAACATACCAAAATTTATTACTCCTATTTTATAGTAGGGTCCTGGTTTTTCCAGCCTCTGGTAACCACCATTCTATCTGTGATCTCAATGTCTATGAGGTCAACATTTTTAGATGAGATCCTGCCGTACTTGTCTTTCTGTGCTGGCTGATTTCACCTAACATAATGATCTCCAGGCCCATCCATGCTGCTGCCAATAACATAATTTCATTTTTTATGGCTCAATAATATTCCACTGTGCACATGTACCACATTTCTTTATCCATTCATCAGTTGATTGACACTTAAGATTGTTTCCATTTCTTGGTTATCATGAATAGGATTGCAATGAACATGGGACTGCAGATATCTCTTCAACATCCTGATTTTACTTCCTTTGAATACACATAATGGGATTGCTCAATCATATGGTTCTTCTGTTCTTGTTGAGTATTTTGGTCTCAACAATGAAAAGCTAATGAGACAAGTTGAGATTTCCTTCCTGCAGAACTACTAAACTTTGGACAAGAACAATAAGAGTCAGTGGCCTTCTTCCCTAGCACCCCTAGCCAGGCACAGCAGCACACACCTGTAATCCCAGGAGGCTGAGGCAGGAGGATCCCAAGTTCAAAGCCAGCATCAACAATGGCAAAGCACTAAGCAACTCAATGAGACCATGTCTCTAAATAAAATACAAAATAGGGCTGGGGATGTGGCTCAGTGGTTGAGTGCCCCTGAATTTAATCCCCTGTACCAAAAAAAAAAAAAAAGAAGAAGAAGAAGAAAGAAAGAAAGCTGCACCCCTTTACCACACCCCTTTCTGACTTGGGAACTGCCACATGCATATGAAAGACCTAAGCAATGTAGGCAGAAATTAAAAGCCAAACTAGGCAAATTTAGAATATGCTCCCAAACACAGAAAGAGATTGCTTGACAAAGGATGAGACTATACTGGCTAGGAATATTTGAACATAATATTTTCCAATATTATTGGCTAATTTCTAATCTATACAGACTTAGACTTTCTAGGGCAACCCCAATGACATCAGGATAAAATTTTTAAATTAATTAAAAATTGAGCAATTAAAACTTAAAAAGCAGCTGGACACAGTGGCACATGCCTGTAATCCAATTGGGAGGCTGAGACAGAAGAATCTCAAGTTTGAGATAGCCTTAGCAACTTACTGAGACACTGTCTCAAAATAAAAAAATAAAAAGGGTGGGGATGTGGTTCCGTGGTAGAGTGACCTGGAATAGATACTCAGTACCAAAAAAAAAAAAAAATGAAGCAGGGGTAAAAAAACAAATTAATTAGGGGTGGGGAGAGGGGATGTGGGCAGGAAAGATGGTGTTCACTGACATCATTACCCTAGGTACATGTATGATGACACATATGATGTGATGCTACATCATGTAAAACAAGAGAAATGAAAAGTTGTGCTGCAATTGTGCACAGTGAATCAAAATGTATTCTGCTGTCATATATACTTAATTAAAATAAATTAATTAATTTTAAAAACAAATTAGTTTAAATTTAAAAGCCTCATCTGCCCACCAAGAATTCTATTTACAGAAAACTTATCCTTAAAAACAACAAAAAAGAAATTAAAGGATTCCCTAAGGGAACAAAAATTGAGATAATTTGTTGATAAAACATGTAATACTTATAAAAAATTCTTAAGAAATTCCTTCCATCCAAAAGAAAATGTTATTAGTAACGTGAATGAAGAAGAGAAATATTTTTCTTGTATCTTTGGATAAATATAAAATAGTGGTTGTGACTTTAATTATTTGGATTTCTTTAGTATGTACAAAAGTGCTTAAAGCCAAAGTTATAACCCGATATTCTTAGATTTATTACATATATCAACACAATGCATATGAAAATAGTAGCTCAAAGAAAGGTTAATATCTTTTACTGAAATCAGTGTCTACCTCATTTGGAAATTGTAAACAATAAAAATGCACACTTTCAACACTAGAGAAAAACTTTTAATTGAAAATATGCAATTAAGCCAGGCACAGTAGCACACACCTGTAATCCCAGTGGCTCAGGAGGCTGAGGCAGGATAATCGCAAGTTCAAAGCCAGCCTCAGCAACTTAGCAAGGTCCTAAGCAACTCAGTGAAACCCTGTTTCTAAATAAAATACAAAATAGGGCTGGGGATGTGGCTCAGGGATTGAATGTCCCTGAGTTCAATCACTGGTAGCCCTCCAACAAAGAAAAAAATATGCAATTAAAATTAATTGAGAAAATATAATGGAATATCAAATATTTTTATTTAACACAGACAAGACAGTTGAAGAGTAACAGTTGATGAAAAAGACATAAATCATACAGAAAACAAACAACAAAATGATATGTATAATATAAGCCTATAGTAAATGTATTAAGTTGAAATTGTATTAAATGTGAATACTCTAAATGAACAAGCAGAGACTGACAAACCTAATTAGAAAAAAAATTAAGATCCAACTATATACTATCTATAAAAACACCTTTCAAAGATACAATAGGACCAACTTGAAGAGATAGAAGAGATCTTTTGTTACATGAAAGGGTATTGTATTGACATTAGTGTAAATTTAATACATTAGTATTAGATATTAGTAAAAATATATGTGCACTTGTCAGGTCCTCAAAATTTATTTTAAAAAAATGAGACAACTGGTAGATCTCGTTCTTTGCCATTTGAATTTGTTTGTTTAATTCATTTTCAAAATATACTTTTATTTCTTGGACTTGCTGTCTCATGTCTTCTCTAATATTCCTTTCCATTCGAGTTAGGTATCCCCTGAGTTCTTTCCATATCCCTGTTTCTGAAGTTTCTATGTCCTCTTGTAGAATTGAGTTGTCTTGCATTGTTTGAAATCCTTTTTTCCCTTGTTTTCTCATGTTGTCCACGTTACTTTCCAGTTCTTTTTGATTGTCGTGTTTCTGCTCTCTTCTATAGATTTGTTTTGTTTCTGTATTACTCTGATGTCTCTCCTTTGTGTTGTTGAACTATGCCTGCTAACGTGGATTCTGCTGGGAAGGAATTCCGACGTCCGAGCTCCAGTGACGACACTACTCTGCTATGCCGTGCCCCAGTCTCCTTGCTGGGGTGCCCTAATGGGGGGGTGTGAGTGGACTGTCTCTGTTTGGTTTCAGCACCCGGTCGTGGCAGGCAGGCAGACTCCCGCCGCCCAGTATCTCAGGCCGTGGGCAGGTGATCCATCGCCAGCGGGAGGGCGTTCTCCTACCGCCCAGTTACCCTGGCAGTGGATGAACTGTCGCCGGCGGGCCTGCAGTTTACAGCTGCCCAGTCACGAGAGCCTTGCCTCTAGTCTCCTGTTCTCTCCTGCTAGGCTTGGGTTCTCCTGCTAGACCAGATTTCCCCTCAGTGATGGTTCTCGGCAGTTCAAGCTATACTCTGGGCCTGTTTTGTTGCAATCTGTGGGAGAGTGGCAGTGGATACTTCAGCTCTCTAAGATGGTGGCCGCTGTTTGCCTTTGTTTTGTCCGCTGATGAGAGGGGGGGTTGAGGGTCAGGTGCCTCTAGCTCCCCTTTAGTCTTTATGCAGGCTCACTCTGATACTGCCTCCCCCTGAAAGTCTAGGAGAGATTTTATGCGAAATCCCCCTAAGTTTGGGGGCTGGGCTGGGTCACACACACCTGTTTTGTTGCTGCAATCTGTCGGAGAGTGGCGGTGGGTACTTCAGCCCTCTAAGATGGTGGCCGCTGTTTGCCTTAGCGGAGTGTCCCTTGTGGGGGGCGGGGCCTTACCGGCTTCCTTCCCCGACTGCAATCCCGAACTCAGCCCGGGGGTCAGTGCGGGCTTGGGCTTGGCTGGTGGGATACCACCGTGTCCCAGCCACTTAATTCCCTGCTGACTGGTTAACCCCTTCTCTGCGGCGCCACGCCTTCTGTATCCTCGGGGCAGGCCGCGCGTATCAGACAGCCTGGATCTCCGGGGTCACACCGTTGGCTTTTGGGATCCCCGGCACTCTATGGTTTTGATTTTTTCTGCTTGCCCCTCCCCCAGTGCTGGCTAGGCAGCTTTTGTTTTGTCCACTGATGGGAGGGGGGGTTGAGCGTCAGGTGCCTCTAGCTCCCCTTTAGTCTTTATGCAGGCTCACTCTGATACTGCCTCCCCCTGAAAGTCTAGGAGAGATTTTATGCGAAATCCCCCTAAGTTTGGGGGCTGGGCTGGGTCACACACACCTGTTTTGTTGCTGCAATCTGTCGGAGAGTGGCGGTGGGTACTTCAGCCCTCTAAGATGGTGGCCGCTGTTTGCCTTAGCGGAGTGTCCCTTGTGGGGGGCGGGGCCTTACCGGCTTCCTTCCCCGACTGCAATCCCGAACTCAGCCCGGAGGTCAGTGCGGGCTTGGGCTTGGCTGGTGGGATACCACCATGTCGCAGCAACTTAATTCCCTGCTGACTGGTTAACCCCTTCTCTGCGGCGCCACGCCTTCTGTAGCCTCGGGGCAGGCCGCGCGTATCAGACAGCCTGGATCTCCAGGGTCACACCGTTGGCTTTTGGGATCCCCGGCACTCTATGGTTTTGATTTTTTCTGTTTGCCCCTCCCCCAGCGCTGGCTAGGCAGCTTTTGTTTTGTCCACTGATGGGAGGGGGGGTTGAGCGTCAGGTGCCTCTAGCTCCCCTTTAGTCTTTATGCAGGCTCACTCTGATACTGCCTCCCCCTGAAAGTCTAGTAAGATTGGCAGTCCAGTAAGATTGGCAGCCATTATGAAGTCAAACAACAACAAGTGTTGGCGGGGATGTGGGGAAAAGGGTACACTTGTACACTGCTGGTGGGACTGCAAAATGGTGAGGCCAATTTGGAAAGCAGTATGGAGATTCCTGGGAAAGCTGGGAATGGAACCACCATTTGACCCAGCTATCGCACTTCTCGGACTATTCCCTGAGGACCTTAAAAGAGCGCACTATAGGGATACGGCTGCATCAATGATTATAGCGGCACAATTCACAATAGCTAGACTGTGGAACCAACCTAGATGCCCTTCAATTGATGAATGGATAAAAAAAATGTGGCATCTATACACAATGGAGTATTATGCAGCACTAAGAAATGACAAAATCATAGAATTTGCGGGGAAATGGATGGCATTAGAGCAGATTATGCTAAGCGAAGCTAGCCAAGCCCTAAAAAACAAATGCCAAATGTCTGCTTTGATATAAAGAGAAAAACTAAGAACAGAACAGGAAGAAAGAGCATGAGGAAAAGACTACAGTAAACAAAGACGAATGGGGGGAGAGAAACGGAGAGAGAAGGGAAAGCATATGGAAATGGTAGGAGACCTTCAAGGATACATAAAATTATAAGAGGTTATGAGGGGCAAGGGGGAGGGAAAAAAAAAAGGGAGAGAATTGAACAACAGCAGGGGAGGTAGAGCGGGAAGATGGGAGGGGAGGGGAGGGGAGGGGGGATAGTAGGGGATAGGAAAGGTAGCAGAATACAACAGTCACTAATATGCCATTATGTAAAAATGCGAATATGTAACAGATGTGATTCTGCAATCTGTATTTGGGGTGAAAATGGGAGTTCAAAGCACAATTTGAGTCTAATGTATGAAAGATGATATATCATGAACTATGTAATGCGATAAATAATCAATAAAAAAAAAAAAAGAAAAAGAAAAAAAAATGAGACAACTAAAAAAAGAGAGAATTTCACATATACGGTTGTTGTTATACTTATTTCTCATTTGTTGAAAGATCAAATCAAAGTCAGTAAAAATGTAGATTGCCAGCCTATTTCACTTTACTGAAATATACAGAATATTTAACCCCCAAATAGAAGAATATCCATTCTCTTAGAAAAATGACCAACCATCTATTAAGCCATAATTGAAAGACTTTGAAATGATACAAAGAATGTCTTCAGAAACCAATGAATTTAAGTTAGAAATCAAAGAGAGAGTGTGTAAATGGGAAATCCCAAAAATATATGGAAAATGAAAAAAAATCCAATAGGTTAAGAAAATATAAAAATAAAATTTAAAAATGTAAAATAAATAAAAGTAAAAACACATACCAAATTGACTAGATAGGGTACTTAGAGATTTATAAATTTAAATGCTTTGGTTAGAAAGGAAGCATATCTAAAATTTAAAATACATTTCTACTTTGAGAAGCTAAAATACCAAGTTATATACAAAGTGAGTAGAAAGCAAAAAAAAAAAAATCAGAGTGAAAACAGTAAAATACAAAATAGAAAAGTAATGGAGAAAATCAGATAAAAAATGGCTCTTTAAGAAGTTCAAAAGAATTTATAAACTTTAACTAAAAGGAAAAAAAAAGAGAAAGAGAAGACTAAAACTGCCAAAAAAAGAAAGAATATTTATTGACACCAAAATCCTTTATTAAATATCAGCACACCAAATCCAGGAATACATGAAAAGGAATATACAACTTGACCAAGTAGGGATTTTCCCAGGAATGCAAGGTTGACTGGACACTTGAAAAACAATTAATGTGGTATACCATATTAAGAAATATTTTTTAAAAAAAAGCAATCTTCTGAGTTGATGTAAAAAATACCTTTTAAAAAAATCAACATCTTTTCAAGATAAGAGATTTCAGTAAATTTATAAGAAAAAATCCTCAACATGACAAAACAGACATGGAAAACATAGAACTAATATCATACTTAATAGTAAGAAACTGAATGCAATCCCTTGAAGTTTGGGAACAAGGGAATATTGTCTGCCTCACCAGGTTGGAGATAACTTGTTGTATAGGTAGGTAATCCTAAGGAATCTATAGATTTAAAAATTGCTGAAGGGGCTGGAGTTGTGGCTCAGTGGTAGTACACTTGTCTGGCATGTGTGAGGCACTGGATTCTATTCTCAGCACCACATATAAATAAATAAAATAAAGGTCTATCAACAACTAAAAAAAATATTTAAATTGCTGGAAATAGCCAATAGCCATGCGCAGTGGGGCACACTTGTAATTCCAGTGGCTGGGAGGCTGAGGCAGGAGGATTTCGAGTTCAAAGCCATTCTCAGCAAAATCGAGGCACTAAGCAACTTAGGGAGACCCTGTCTCTAAATAAAAAATACAAAATAGGAATGGGGATGTGCCTCAGTGGTCAAGTGGCCCTGAATTCAATCCCTGGTATCCAAAAAATACAAACAAAATTGCTGGAAATAATAATCAAATCTAGAAGATCATATAATGCAATATTAATTCACAAAAATAAGTTGAATATCTTTATGAAAGCATGAACATACAAATAAGAAAGCAATTAGCCAAAGCATCAAAAAAATGATTTAGGAATAAATTAAACAGAAGAAGTTTAAAACTAAGCCCTGAAAACTATAAAACATGTTTTTATAGTTTCATTGAGAGAATTTAAAGATCTCAATAAAAGGAGAAATGTTCCATGTTCATAGATTAGAAGACTTTTCATTGTTACAATGGCATTTCTCAAAAACCAGTGGATATTCTCATGAAAAATAAATGAATCAAAATGTTACCTCACAGTAGATCCTTTTTTTCTACATACCATATACCAAATTAACTCAATTTGTAAGAACTAAACCACAAATGTTGTGAAAGAACACAAGAGTAGTTAAGCAAAGATATCTTAGATGTGATACCAAAGGCATGACCTATGACATAAAAAATTAGAAACAAATTATACTTCCTCAAATTTTAAAACTCTTGAAAATATGGAGAAAAAAATAAAACTTCAGGAAGAAAATAAAGAAACAAACTACAAAATGGGAAAAATAATTGCAAATCATATGTCTAGCAGTTTTTATATACAGAATATATTTAAGAAAAAAAACTTTTGCAACTAAATAAGAAAATAACAATAACAAATAAATGAGTGAAACAGATGAATGACATTTCACCAAAGAAGACATATGGATAGGTAATAAACAAATGAAGAGACTCTTAACATCATTAGCAATTGCATTTAAAAAATGCATATTAAAGTAACAACAACGATATACCACTATACATAAACATTAGAATACCTATTATCAGAAAGTCTGGGAATATCAACTGTTGGCAATGATGTTGAAAAATTAGAACCATAATATTTTACTGGTGAGAATGCAAAATGGTATAGCCTCTTTAGAAAACAGTTTGATTTTTTTTTTCTTTTTTAGTTGTTGCTGGGACTTTATTTTTATTTATTTATTTAAATGCGGGGCTGAGAATCTAACCCAGTGCCTCACACATACTAGGCAAGTGCTCTACCACTGAGCTACAACCCCAGCCATCAATAGTTTCTTGTAAAAGTTTAAAGCACAAATTTGCCATCTAACCCAACAATTCAACTTCTAGGTATCTATCCAAGAGCAATAAGAATAAAAGACCCAGAATAGCAAAAGCAATTCTAAGCAGGCAGTGTGAATCAGGCAGTATAGCGATACCAGATTTCAAACTATATTACAGAGCAATAGTGACAAAAACAGCATGGTACTGGTACCAAAACAGGCGGGTGGACCAATGGTATAGAATAGAGGACACAGAGACTAATCCACAAAGTTACAACTATCTTATATTTGATAAAGGGGCTAAAAGCATGCAATGGAGGAAGGATAGCATCTTCAACAAATGGTGTTGGGAAAACTGGAAATCCATATGCAACAAGATGAAACTGAATCCCTTTCTCTCGCCATGCACAAAAGTTAACTCAAAATGGATCAAGGAGCTTGATATCAAATCAGAGACTCTGCGTCTGATAGAAGAAAAACTTGGCTCCGATCTACATATTGTGGGGTCAGGCTCCAAATTCCTTAATAGGACACCCATAGCACAAGAGTTAATAACAAGAATCAACAAATGGGACTTAATTAAACTAAAAAGTTTCTTCTCAGCAAGAGAAACAATAAGAGAGGTAAATAGGGAGCCTACATCCTGGGAACAAATTTTTACTCCTCACACTTCAGATAGAGCCCTAATATCCAGAGTATACAAAGAACTCAAAAAATTAGACAATAAGATAACAAATAACCCAATCAACAAATGGGCCAAGGACCTGAACAGACACTTCTCAGAGGAGGACATACAATCAATCAACAAGTACATGAAAAAATGCTCACCATCGCTAGCAGTCAGAGAAATGCAAATCAAAACCACCCTAAGATACCATCTCACTCCAGTAAGATTGGCAGCCATGATGAAGTCAAACAACAACAAGTGCTGGCGAGGATGTGGAGAAAAGGGTACACTTGTACATTGCTGGTGGGACTGCAAATTTGTGCGGCCAATTTGGAAAGCAGTTTGGAGATTCCTGGGAAAGATGGGAATGGAACCACCATTTGACCCTGCTATTGCCCTTCTCGGACTATTCCCTGAAGACCTTAAAAGAGCATGCTACAGGGATACTGCCACATCGATGTTCATAGCAGCACAATTCACAATAGCTAGACTGTGGAACCAACCCAGATGCCCTTCAATAGATGAATGGATAAAAAAAATGTGGCATCTATACACAATGGAGTACTATGCAGCAATAAGAAATGACAAAATCATAGAATTTGCAGGGAAATGGGTGGCACTAGAGCAGATTATGCTTAGTGAAGCTAGCCAATCCCTAAAAAACAAATACCAAATGTCTTCTTTGATATAATGAGAGCAACTGTGAACAGAGCAGGGAGGAAGAGTAGGAAGAAAAGAGTAACATTAAACAGAGACATGAGATGGGAGGGAAAGGGAGAGAAAAGGGAAATTGCATGGAAATGAAGGGAGACCCTCATTGCTATACAAAATTACATATAAGAGGTTGTGAGGGGAATGGGAAAATAAACAAGGAGAGAAATGAATTACAGTAGACGGGGTAGAGAGAGAAGATGGGAGGGGAGGGGAGGGAGGATAGTATGGGATAGGAAAGGTAGCAGAATACAACAATTACTAATAGGGCATATGTAAAATTGTGGATGTGTAACCGACGTGATTCTGCAATCTGCATTTGGGGTAAAATTGGGGGTTCATAACCCACTTCAATCTAATGTATGAAATATGATATGTCAAGAGCTTTGTAATGTTGTGAACAACCAATAAAAAAATAAATAAAAAAAGAATATCTGTCTTCACAAAGACTTTTACATGAATACTCAATAGCCTAATTATACATAATAACCACAAACTGGAAGCAATGCAAATGTGTATCAATTTCTGAATGGATAAATAAATTGTAATACTAAGTAATAAAAAATGTTCTGTTAGAAGAATAAACCTTGAAAGATCCTGAAGACAACCTATTATATGATTCTATTTAAATCATAAATTTAGAATTTTTTTTAAATTGAGACTAAGAGCCCTTAAGAAGTTGACTGGTGTAGGGGTGGGAGCAGTAATTGATTACAAATGGAAACAAGGGAACTTTTTATCCTAAAACTGACTTTGAATTTGAATTGGATGTTTTCAATGATTGAGTCATACAGGTCAGAAAATATACCTCAATAGAGCTACTTTTAAAAATACTTTTCAATTGAAAAAAAAATCTATAGTGAGAAGGAAGAAGAAAACTTCTTCTATAAATTTAATATAAGTACAAAATAAATTCAATATTTCTTGAAAATCATTACTAACCAAATATATAACTAATTATTCCAGGAAAATGTTGGCAGTTATATAGTTTCACTTATTTTTCTTCTGTAAGAACTCATCTGGTATTTTTAGTCAGCTTTTTTGCTGCTGGGACTAAAAGACCTGACCAGCACAATTTTAGAGGAGGAAAAGTTTATTTAGGGGCTCACAGTTTCAGAGGTCTCAGTCCATAGACCGCAGGCTCCATTCCTTGGGGCTCAAGGTGAGGCACAACATCATGGCAAGAGGCTTACATGATGATCAGACAGCAGAGAGATTGATCTTGCTTGCCAAATATAAATATATACCCCAAAGCCACGCCCCCAATGGCCCACCTCCTCTAGCCACACCCCAGCTGCTTCCAGTTACCGCTCAGTTAATCCTATCAGGTGATTAACTCACTGATTAGTTTAAGGCTCTTACAACTCAATTGTTTCCCCTCTGAACCCTCTTGCATTGTCTCACACATGAGCTTTTGGGGGACACCACAATCCAGACAATAACATCTGGTTTACTGGTATATTCAATCATTAAAATGGCATGCCTATATCATTTTATTTTGTTGAAATAGACTGTATATTTTTTAAGTTTTTCATACAATTCAAATGAACTACAATTAAACACAACTTGTTGAGGTTAAGAGATGGTTTAAAACAACAGAAAATACAAGGAATAGCAATAGAAATTATTTACATATCGCTAGCTTTGTATGGGAAATATTTCACCTTATATTTCAAGGCCGTCAGAATCAAATTAATTCAACTCAAATATTTTATCAGACAGCAACTCCTGATCCTAATCAACAAAAGTATAGAAATGTCATTTCCTACCAACTGGAAAATGAAAATTCTTGACTGTGTTTAAATTGCCCAGTATGTGCTGGGTGTCAAGGGACTGATGGTTCATGCTTCATATTTACTTCTCTTCCAGAATTGCAAAACAGGGGAATGGGCAACGACTGCCCAAAGATATTAGTTAAGTAAGAAAGCATGGGATGCAGGCTTTTACAAGCATGTTCAACTGCTGTATTGCAAACCTTAGATCAGAATAAATACCATCTATGATGCTAAATACAAGGAAGTGGAGGAACTTGCTAGAATGTTAGCAGTGTGTTTAAATAAATAATGCAAGAAAATTCAAGTTGACCAATATATTCTTTGCATGTGTCATAAATTAATTTGGGGCTATATACATCAGGTAGTCTGCTAAAAACCTGAATTACTTGACCTTCTTGACAGTCTGAGGTCTCTGTCGTCTGTATTTAGTTTGCATGGACCACAAAGGGAGTTAGTATAATAAAGGGGGAAAGGACCAGAATTAAAATCTGCTTTCCCTAGGTCCTTTAGATGAAAATCATTTATCACTGACTAGGACCTCAAAATTACTAAGAAATCTCATTCATTTCATGGTAGAGAAACCCAATTCCTAAAAGACAGATAATGTAATACATCTTGTGTTTATAGTAACTTCAAAAATCACAGAAACGTATGATGGACATAAACAAGTTTCTCAAGTCATTGCATTATATATCCATTGCCCCACTAACATCTTTTAGGTCAGTGATAGTGAAACTTTGGATTATTTCTTTTACCTCATTGATGAGTACCAGAGTGAAGCAAAATGTCACTCCAGTGGCACCAGGAGAAAAGTGTACCCATTACCGCCTGCTGCTTTCAATTCTGCTGCCACTGGTTAATTGGTATGACCCCACCCGTCTAAACTTAGGAGTTCATCATTCTCAACCCAAGTACTAGTGTTAGAGCCATTTTAGGATGCTGAGATTTGAGATTTGGGGATTGTTTGCTACCAGAGCATCATAACCTATTTGACTCTAGCTGATGCACTCTCTTTTTAAAGAGACTATATATTTTTTTTTCTAGTAACCCTATTCTGAAGGACTTACACATAATAAACTGTGAACAGGAACCAAGTCAGTTATGTTTTCCAAATAAACCGTGGTGATCAATGAAGCATTAAATGTCACCGCTAAATCATCCTCACTCCAACACCAGTACTATCATCCCCAGCTCAGAACATGAAAAGTTAGAATACTTAAATATTCTCAAAAGCTCAGTGAAGGACTTGGATACAGTCTCCTAACTTTTCATGAATACCTACATCTATGCCAACTGCTTTGTATACTTTTGCAATAATGTCAGTTCAAACAATGAGACACACCCAACTACACTTCTCCGAAATTCCCAAACATCTTTTCAATCAGTAAGAGTCTTTTCAAAGAATTGTTTTCCCTTTTTCCTTCAACTTTATTTGAAAGAACACTCCACAAAAAATGGTTGGGGGTGGCTATGGTCTGGGTTTTGCGAGGGCTGATTTGGCCATCATGCAACAAAAATTTGTCATCATTTTTATATATGCTTCTTGCAATCTAGCATTGAGTCAATAGGTACCAAAGTACTAAATATAGAGCTTGAGCATTTCATAGTTATATCAAACAAAAGAATACAACAACAAAGAACGATTTCTTTTTTGTGCTCATTTAGACGAACCTGTTCAATGTAGAATAAGCATTTTCTTCATGGCTTTTACATTGCATGACTTTAAGAGCTTTCTGTATTAATAATTTTTAAAAAATGGTTTTCAATTACTCCACAATAAAAACTTTTTGAGCTTTATTTTCAAATCTATCTAAACCTCACAAGTGAAAGACTCTATACACCGAAGCTAAATGAAACCCAGCTCATTGAAGGTCACAGTTAGAATCCTGAACCTCTAATTGTTCAATGTTTCTTTCTCTCTGAAACCACAGTGATCAGATAGAGGAATCTCAGCGCTATAATTTGAATGATAATCACTATTCTATTTGGTGAATTATATAAATTTCTGTAGAATGGCAACCAAGGTCAGCAACCAAGGTCTGTCTGTAGTATTTCAGACAGAAAGAAAATATAAAAGAATTCTGGAATATGATTTTAAGTTTAGAAAACTGTACATTTATAATCTGTAAAAAGAAAATAAAAAATTCAAACATTTTGAAATATCCAGTATTTCCTATAGAGAATTCTCTATATTTCTTTGAGGATTTTATATTATATTAAAGACTTCCTTCCTATTTTTAAATAAATTTTAGACATATCTTCCTGATTTCCATTAGAAACTATCTTTCATTCCACCACCGTTCAATTAAAAAGAAATGATCACTCCAACACCAATACTATTTATTATCCCCAGCTCAGAATATGAAAGGTCAGAATACTTAAAAGCTCAGTGAAGGACTTTAAGATTTGGATACATCTTAAAGTATCCAAATCTAACTCCAAATTGTGTTTGTTTTTATTTACATAAATCAAAAATGATCCCAAGTAAGTTCTTGCTCTTCAAGGTTTATATTCAATTTCACAAGCTGTTTTTCTCCTCTGATAATATTTATACCTATCTTAAACATACACTTCATTATTCCCTTTTCCTATAGTTTAGGAATATATAATTATGATTATTAGAAGAGTTTTATTTTTCAATCATACCCTATTATAAACTGCCATTAACACATTCATTTCTGAAGCTTTCTTTTTTAAAAAAAATATTTTTAGATGAACACAATACCTTTTTGCTTATTTTTATGTGGTGCTAAGACTTGTACCCAGAGGCTCACACATGCTAGGCAAGTGCTCTACCACTGAGCTACAACCCCAGCCCTCAGTATTCCTCTTTAATTTCCCTTGACCAGAGAAATCATGTTTTAAGTGAGATAATCCTCTTTTATTAATATTTTGACAATCAGCTAGTGCTCAGTTTCGATGTCACAGATGGTCTTATATTCCGCATATCTCACGTCTTGCAGTCAAGTTTCAAGTTGAGCACACATTTTTCTATACTGGATGATACTGGAAAGAGTTAGTAAGTTCACTTATTAGAACCCTGACTTCTGGGCATTGGTTATTGCAAAATAAGGAGTTTCCACACATACCCCAGCCTTTCTCTCTCATTCTTTCCATATCCCCATACACCTGTCCCTGTTGAATCTCATCTTGTAATTAATTACAATAGCCCGATAAAGAAGGGGCAGTCCAGGCAAAATGAGAGAAGTCCAGGAAAAAAAAATAGCAAAGTCTAAATTTCAGTGGATCTCAGCTGATAGAAAATATTGATAAGTAATGTATGGAGGCCACAACCATGTATCAGAGTAAAAGCTATTAATACTCAGCAAAAATCTAAATCTGTTTATTGTTATATGTGGCATGTCTGTGTGTGCATAGAACAGAGATATACAAGAGGACAAAGAAAGAGAGGAAAGAAAATGCATGGCAGAAAGCCAAAGACCATTTCCTTCTTAGATATGATCTCTCCCATAGGATCAGAGCTGGAAGGTTTGGGGAAACAGATATTTCCCCACCAGCCCATGTCACCTACAGGAGGGGTTCCAATAAGGAAGGGTGCTCTGGAACAGCTGTAGCAGCGACAGTGTTATTGTCCATGCTAAAGCAGTGTGGTTACAGATTATTCTCAGTGGTCTACTCTTTTTTAAATTTGATTTTGTGGCACTGCGAACATGAGAGAAAATGGGTGATAGAAGGATTGGATCTTTAAAAGCCTGACGTTCACTGAATATAAACACAAAGGATTTCTGTCAGTATCTATCGGTAGTGCTATGGGAATTAAAAAAAAAAAAAAAAAAAACCTTGGCAGCCAGGGCATATATTTCAGGAAACAAGAAGCAGGTTTACAACCGAACCCTCCTTGATCAACTTCTAAATTAATATTTTATGTGACAGGGAAGTACCATCTCCTCCCCACCCCCATCTAAGGTCTTATTTAACAGCTGTCCCCCAAGAGACCAGCTGGGAGCTCAGCCTAAAGGTATAGGAATTTCCCTGGCTATTGTCTATCCAAGCCTTCTCTCATAGCAGGAGTTATAAACTGGCAGATGTGGGAGCAAAATAAATTCAATTCAGATTTTTTCTCCTACCCTTTAGGTTTTTCCCCTAACCTATATTTTTCCCCTAACCTATATTTTCTAAGGAAAATAGCCTGTTTACAAGTATAGTAGTCCCCATTATTTATGGGGAATACATTCCAAAACTCCCAGTGGATGACTGAAACTGTAGATAGTATGAAATCCTATATATACTGTATTTTTTTCCTGTATCAAATCCTAGACATACTGTGTTTTATTTCCTATTCATACATATCTATGATAAAGTTTAGTTTATAAATTAGTCACTGTAATGGATTAGCAATAATAACTAATAATAAAAAAGAATATTATAACAATAAACTAAAATGATAGTTATGTGAATATGGTCTCTCTCAAAATATCTTATTGTATTGGATTCAACCTTAATGTGATGGTGTGAGATGATACTTAAAGAAAACTCTTTTTTTTTAAAGAGAGAGAGAGAGAGAATTTTTTAATATTTATTTTTTAGTTTTCGGCAGACACAACATCATTGTTTGTATGTGGTGCTGAGGATCGAACCCGGGCCGCACGCATGCTAGGCGAGCGCGCTACAGCTTGAGCCACATCCCCAGCCCCTTAAAGAAAACTCTTCATAGTTTCTTTTTGGAATATGTGAATTGCAAGCATCCTTCTCTTGCACTCTAGAACCATTATAATTAAAATAATGGTTGCTTGAACACAAACATTGGAACACTGTAATAGTGTATCTGATAAGCAAGACAACTACTAAGTGACTCCTGGGTGGATAGCATATACAGCATGGATACACCGGAGGGCTCACATTCCAAGCAGAATACAGCAGGGTGGCACAAAATTTCTTCATGCTACTCAGAATGGCATTCAACTTAAAACTTATGAATGGTCTATTCTGGAATTTAGCATTTAATATCTTTGGATCATAGTTAATCACAGGTAACTTAAACTAAGGAAAAGGAAACTGCAGATACAGGGAGATGTCTGTAAAGCCAAGCTGGAAAATGTTCTATTGATTTATCAGTCTCAACAAACACAGAGAAAAAGACACTTAATCTCACAAGGTCCCAGGGACCTGCCCAGAAGGACTTTTGAAGCAACTATCAGAGTAGGTTTCCACATTTAGGATGAAGAATGAAGGCAAGTGGCCCAGGATCCTTGGATGGCTCCATTCTGGGCAGCCCCCTGCATTCCTCAGGCTGACACATGCTTTCACATCACTAGCCTTTGCCACTGTGCTCAAACTAACAAGCCTAAAACCTGTCTTCTTCCCCAGAAGTCCTGACAGCCTGACTTACGTAGGTTACTTAGAGCTGCTTGATAGTTCCTTTGGGAGACAAAATATAAAGAACACAAAGGGGAAAGTTGCAGCATTAAAAATCTCATTTTGTTTTCTCAACCATCAAGCCTGACCTCCCAGAGTAAGGTTGGATAGAGGAAATAATCAAAGACAAAATTATTAGAAATGAGGTAGACAGAGAAAAAGAAGAAAGAGGCTGTCTAAAAGAAAACCAAAATGTATCTATCACCTCTTCAAAGAATCTAATAAATGCCCTTCAAGAATCACTAAAGCAGAAAGGAAATGTATACCCTGAGTTCTTGTTGGCTAATATTTAATGTTTGCTTAGCTCTCTCCACAAGCTTGATGTTGTTATGTAACAATACGAGGAAAGAATGATGCTTGATATTGCTGCTCATAATATATTGATTAAATTATGTCCTGACCCAGTTAGGACAATTGTTGGAAAATATTATTGTGAATTTTTTTTAAGTTGAGAGAAGATAGATTACTCAGAGGCATTGATCATTGCACTAGACTTTCTTTTATTATTTCTATAACATGAAGTTTTTATAGAGATGAGTTACCAAAAAAGACCTTTTCATGTGACAAAAACCATTTTCAGCCAATTAAATTGGAATCTTCCAGAAGAGACAATCTGAATAAAGAAAGGAAACAAAGGACCAGACAGAATATAACAGAGAAGATAGGAAGACACAGAATTTAAAAACAGAGTTTAAAAACTGGGTAAAACAGCTGGAGGCATATGTCAGTGGTAAAGCACTTACTCAGCTGATACAAACCCTGGGTCTGATCCCCAGCCAAGAAAAAGAAGAAAGGGAGGGAGGGTAGATGACTAAGAGAGAAATAAAACTGCAATTAATAAAGAAATGAGAAAGTAAAATATTTTAAATTATTAAATAGGAGAAAATAAATCGAGAATGTTACAAAGTCAAAGAGAAACTAAAATGTACAAAACTAAATTTAATTTGAAAAAAATGTGTTTTTTGGTTTATTTTTTCCCTATTTCAATGATACCACATGCCCTTTGTTAAAAAAATTAAAAAGTAGAAAATGCATCGAAGAAAAAAATATTCATAACCCCCGAAGCCAAAGCCAAAGCCAAATGTAATGAATAGTCTAATGCATTTCCTTCTGTATTTTAAAATCATGTATACAGTTGTAAAACTATCACACTTAAACTTTATATTTGACTCATAACCCTCAAGACTATAACATAGATATTTTCTCATGCTATTAGAAATACTATGTAAATGACTTTGTTTTATAATATTTATTATACAGATATACTACAGTTTAAATGTTTTTCTTCTATTTGGAGGTATTTATATAATTTTGCCACTATAAATTGTGCTATATAACTATATTTTAGGTTCTATCTTTAGGCTGGATTCCCTTGGGCCATATTATTATATCAGAGGGAATACTTGTTAAAGTTCTTATTACATGTGACTAAATTGTGTAAGCTTCTAATATATGCTATCAGTCAAATCCTCACTGTCAATTATTTTAAGTAACTATATATAATTCTTCCTTTTAAAACTTCCTTGTATATCTTACCAGTTCATTCTTCCATGTAAAATTCAGGAAAAAGAATGTGTCCCACTTTAATTAGAATTTGTATTAAATATCATATATATATATGATATTTTAAAAATTAATATCATTCTAATATTCATCCTTTCTACAGATATATATATTCTTCCCAAGTTTATGTGTGAATTTAATTCCATCTCAATCAAATATAACAAAGATTATGTAATCTACTTCATGTTTGTGTGTGTATATGTATGTGTGTATGCATGTGTGGCACTGCAGATTGAACCTAAGGGTGCTCTACCACTGAACTACATTCCCAGCCCCCCCCTTTTTTTTAAACTTTGAAACAGGGTCTCATTAAATTGTCCAGGCTGAGGGTGATCCTTCTGCCTCACTGGGATTATAGGTGTATACCACCAAGACCAGCAATATTTTTTATTATGAAGGGAATCACATATTGAGATATTTTTATAAATAATTATTGTTAGTGTTATGCTTTGGATCTGGAAGGTCCACTGAAATCTGGTGTGTTCCCAAGTGGGTCTTTTGAGAAGTGATTGGATCATGAGGGCACCGACATCATCAGTGAACTAATTCACTGATGGCTGAATGGATTATTGGGATATGAGACCTAATTGGAGCAATCAGGTCACTAGGGGCATAGCCTTATGGGCTATATCTTGTCCCTGGTCCCTTCCTCCTCAACCCTTTACTCTCTCTGCTTCTTGGCTACCATGAACTAAGCAGCTTTATTCCACCACTCCTTTCCACCGGGATGTTCTGACTCCAAAACAATGGAGCCAAGTGACCATGAACTGAACCCTATGAAACTGTGAGCCAAAATACATCTTTGCTCCTCTAAGTTGCTTTTCTCAGCTATTTGTCACAGTAACAAAAAGCTAACCAACACACCTAAAAAGAACAATTGTTGCAAAATACTCACCCTACCCTATATGTGACCCTAAAGTCACACATTAACATTTTATCATTATAGTAATGTAAGAATACTTCTTCACTATCCTCTCTGAAAATATAGACAGTGGCTAGAAGTTATACATGTAAACAAAGTGGGAGTAGGGGGTGTAATAAGAACGGCCATCCTTCTCCTGAAGAAAATCACACATGTAAAAAGCATTAGATCCCTGATGAAGGAGTTTAAAAGAACATAAAGACACCAAAAGCAGTCATAATCCAATTAAGAGACAATTTTCCCTCAGGCTTTTTATTGATTTTTATTTCCTAACTTATCACCTCCTATCGTTTTTCACTCTTTCCTGGTTCATTCTTCTTCCTCAAACAAACTAGGCTCTGGACTCAGTTCTTCTAGAAGGTATAGCTTCAAGATGCCACCCAGTCCTTGGGCCTCAATTTCATAAGAATTAAAGATTTGGACAAAATGATCGCTTCAGTTCTATAATTTATAAGTGTTGAGGCTTATTTGTGGTATTGAGGGGGAAAGGTGACATGTTCTACCCACTGTATTGATTTTGCTTGAAGACAAAACTTTTAATACTTGTTTTTCAAGTCAATTGAATATACATAAATGTATATTCACTGTCTTATACAAAGCAAAAAATTAAAAGTCCTGAAATCTGACTATTAACTATGGCATGTTGATTTGTTATTTTTATATCATAAGAATTATGAAACCAAATAAAATGTACATTGCTCTGTTTTTTAATAAGTTTTTGTTTTTTTCATTCTGATATGTGGCAGATTAAACACACATATATGCCTTTTCTCTCTTGTAAAGTCCCACTAAAAGAACCATCAATGGTATTTATTTTTTAAATCATGAAGTTATAAGGACAAAGAGACTTGCAAGCAATGGCACAAGTTAGGTGGGTATAAGGGATGAATAGGTGGTGCACAGATTTTCAGGACAGTGACCACTACTCTGTATGATACTATAAGAGCAGATACATGGCATTATACATTTATCCAAACCCACAGAATATACCACTCTAAGAGTGAATAATAATGTCACCATAGATTTTGCATGATAATGATGTCTCAATGTGGGCTCATCAATTATAACAAATGTACCACTTTGGCCGGGGATGTTGATAATGGGAAAGACATGTGAGGGGGCAGAGAATATATGGGGAAATCTGTGTACCTTCTACTCAATGTTGCTATGAACTTAACCCACTTTAAGAAATAAAATATATTTTCTTAAAAATAAAAGGCAACATTGGGCTGGGGATGTGGCTCAAGCGGTAGCACGCTCACCTGGCATGCGTGCGGCCCAGGTTCAATCCTCAGCACCACATACAAACAAAGATGTTGTATCTGCCGAGAACTAAAAAATAAATATTAAAAAATTATTTCTCTCTCTCTCTCTCTCTCTCTCTCTCTCTCTCTCTCTCTCTCTCCTCTCTCTCTTTAAAAAAAGGCAACATTTTAAAAGATACAAAGTGGATGGATGAATGATTATTTACTTTGCAAGACTGGGGAAAAAACTGAATCTGAAGTCATCAACCAAAAAAAACTGAGTATAAACCTAATTTTCCAAGTAGAACCTTCAAAAGTCTCAAAAATCAGCAGCTCCAGAAAAAATTCTGGGTTTGGAAGTGAAAAAAAAAAGGAAAAGTTTCAAAATTTGATTAGAAATCCCCAAATAAGTTCCTCTGCTTTGCTACGCTTAGACACTGCCATTCCTTCACCCCAGGGAAAAGTAAAGCAGGTGAACCCTGGACCAGGACACCAAGCACAGTTGAAGTCAGGGCTATCAGACTGAAGGAGGATTGAAAGTCAGACTGAATGTTAAAACCCCAACCCTCTTCCCTGCCTAAGCTTCCAGGAAACTGGAACAATCTGACCAACAATCTAACCAAATATCATTAAATATAATGATATCTGTGCATATCCACAGAGAATTGCTCATCAGCCCAGTCAATGGTGAAGTCCAATGTCAGCAATTTCTGCATGTGTGATAAGTTCCTTAGTGTACCACAATGGAATGCTAATACACAGACAAGAATCAGAAGACACTGGAAGAAGGACTCTAGGTTTTAGGGGAAAGAAAAGGCAAAGAGAAAAGGAAACTTAAAAGAAATAGAGACTACTCAAAAAAAAAAGAATGTTTTTAATGTATTATTAGTATTCTCAGAAAAGAGTTCTGTCTCAATAAATGTTGGACATAATTCAACAGAGGAGAAACTTTCAGAGAGGAAAAAGGGGCTTTGAGAAATGTTTTGAATGATGGTAGAAATGAAAGACCCAACAGAATGAATGTTTGATAAAGATGAGTAACTCCAAGCTGTATGAAGACATAAAGATTGCAGTAAAGGTAAAGAAATGGGTAATTATAAAAGCTAGTATTATTGTCACCTTGGTTTGGAACTCCACATTTTCCCTTCTACATAATTTAAGAAACTAAATGCACTAAAAAATAGACAACTACTAGTTTGTGATTTTGAGCACATAATGTATAAAGATGTAATTTTGTAATAACAATTGTCAAAACAGCAGGAACAGACCCATAAAGGAGCAGAGTCTCTATGTGCTATTGAAATGAAGATGGAACAAACTCATGTTAGTTATAATTTAAGATGTTAAATGCAATCCTGATGGTAACCATGAAGAAAATAGCTATGGAACATACACAAAAGGAAGTGATACAGAAATTAAAATGTTTTGCTACCAAAAAAAAATCAATTAAACACCAAAAAAAGATAGTAATGCATGAAATTTTAAAAAAACTGTACGTAAACAGAAAACAAATAGCAAAATGAGAGACGTTGGTCCTTTTTTACTGGTAGTTACATTAAACAAATGAATTAAACTCTCCAATCAAAAGAGAGAGATCAACAGAGTGGACTTAAAAAAAATACCCATAATCCAATCATATGCTATCTAGGACACTCACTTTAGATCTGAAAATAATTTTAGGTTATAAGTGAAAGTATGGGGAAAGTTAAGCAAAAGACAGTGGGGGATACTAATATAAATCACACTCTTTTTTAAAAAAATCATATATATATATATATATATATATATATATATATAGTAGATCAACATAAAAACTTTATTTTATTTATTCATATTTATGCAATTGGTGCTGAGGATCAAATCCAGTGCCTCACACATGCTAGGCAAGCATTCTAGCATTCAGCCACAACCCCAGCCTCAATAACACCCTCTTAACAAGGAACAATGGAAGAAATCACAACGGAAATTAGAAACTATTTAGACATAAATGAAACTGAATATACAACATATCAAAACTTATGAGACACAGCCAAAGCACTACTAAGGGAGAAATTTATAGCTATTAATGGTTACATTAAAAAACAAGAAATATCTCAAATCAACAATGTAACCTTACAATTGATGGAGCTTAAAAATAGAGAAGGAGGAGCAGGAGGGGGAGGAAAAGGAGGAGGAGGAGGAGGAGGAGGAGGAGGAGGAGGAGGAGGAGGAGGAGAAACTAAACCCAAAGCCAGTAGAATGAAGAAAATAATAAAGATTGGAATAAGGAACCACTAGAGACAAATCAACAAAACTGAAAACTAGCTCTTTGAAAAAAGATCAACAAAAATGACAAGCCTTTAGCTACCTTGACAAAGAAAAAAAAGGAGAGAAAACCCAAATCATTAAAATCAGAAATGAGAAAGCAGAGTTACAAGGGAATGTTGGTTTTAATTATAAGTTTTGTGTAAACATTAATCAACTGTGTGCATATTAACTTTGAAACTAAAAAATTGAAAAGAACAAATGCAAAGAATATTTTTTTTCATATGCATTAAACTAATTCCACCTTAATGTGAATTCTGGGGAAATTTTTATTACTCTGGTACTTTCCCAATTAACAAAAATGTAAGAGGCAGAGGTCTAGAGGAGAATATTAGTATGTAATATGTAAGATGACACTAAGAAATGTTTCAGATTAGCGAATGTTCTTTTAGGCTTTTGGGGACACGTGATTGAATTCATTCAACAGGTATTTATTGAGTTAGTATTTATTGGAAGCTAGGAAATAGAGTCAAGAAATTTTTATAAGACTTATTTTACCCTTACAGTACTTAATGTTCATTCCAGATGACATCATTAAGTTTAATATTCATCCAATGTATACAGACTATCAATTATGGTAGTCCTATGAAACAGTTCTTGGTGTTAATAATGCATAAAATAGTAAATCTGACTCAGGAGAGTGGGCAGGTGTTTTCCAGAAATCCCAGTTGAAGAAAGAGCTCGTATCTGGGTTTAAATTAGACAACCTGGGTGGGGTACTGGGAAGGGGGAAGGGAATGTTGCAGAAATTCATTTGTAAAGATCACCCAGTCTGCAACATGAAAAATGAATTGAAAGAACACACTGTAAAAACAAGGAGTCCTTGTAGGAGGTCAATCAAAGATAAATACAGATTGCTTGTATGCAAACAAACAAGGACCTCAAGAAATTAACACACTCCATCTTATTTTTATTACCCCAGGGTTTTCAAGTTATCCTAAAACTCTCCAAAATGTGTTTTACCTCCTACACCCATGAAGAGATTCTCCTCTTATTTTTATAACAACATTTGTCAACCAGTGGGTGTTTAACCATATAGGTTCAATCATCAGAAATGGGTAATAACACTAAGGATGGAAAAAGCCAGGCTGGCCTCTAGTCTATGTCTTAGATTGGGAGTTGCTGTACTGCTTGATAGAAGCCTTGGTGGCTGTTTGTTTCCACCTCAGGCCCTAAGATGTATGTTGCCCTGCAACTTAGCAATATGTTATTTTTGTGCTTTTTTATTGCTTTTTTAAAAAAAAATAAATGACAGTGGAATGCATTACAATTCTTATTACACATATACAGCACAATTTTTCATATCTCTGGTTGTATATAAAGCATATTGTCACCAATTCATGTCTTCATAAATGTACTTTGGATAATGATGTCTATCACATTCTACCATCCTTGCTAATCCCCTGCCCCCTCCTTTTCCCTCCCACCCCTCTGTCCTATCTGGAATTCATTTATTCCTCCCATACTCCCCCTCCCTACCCCACTATGAGTCAGCCTCCTTACATCAGAGAAAACATTCAGCATTTGTTTTTTGGGGATTGGCTAACTTCACTTAGCATTATCTTCTCCAATGCCATCCATTTACCTGCAAATGCCATGATTTAATTCTCTTTTATTGCTGAGTAATATTCCATTGTGTTTATATGCCAGAGGGTTTTTTTTTTTGTTGTTTTTTTAATCCATTTATCTACTGAAGGGCATCTAGGTTGGCTCCACAGTTTAGCTATTGTGAATTATGCTGCTATAAACATTGATGTGGCTGTGTCCCTGTAGAATGCTAATTTTAAGTCTTTTGGTATAGACCAAGGACAGGGATAATAATTGATCACATCAATAGACTTAAAGATAAGAATCATATGATCATCTCAATAAATGCAGAAAAAGCATTTGACAAAATACAGCACTTCTTCATGTTCAAAACACTAGAAAAACTAGGGATAACATCGTAAAGGCTTTCTATGCTAAGCCTCAAGCTAACATCATTCTAAATGGAGAAAAATTAAAGACATTCCCTCTAAGAAGTGGAACAAGACAGGGATGCCCTCTTTCACCACTTCTATTCAACATAGTTCTTAAAACACTGGCCAGAGCAATTAGACAGACTGCCTCAGTCTGGCTGGGCACAAAATCACGAGCCAATCACAGCCTTGTAGATTCAAACAGCAATTCTTTATTCCCAAACTCACACCGGCACTCTACACACGTTCTGGGGAAATCCACGTTCTAAATCCCAAATACTCTCTGAATCTCGCTCAACTCAACGGGAACTCAAGGAGCGGGCATGCCTGAGGCAGCAGGATACGCCCTATTCCCAGCAGGGTACACCTTAAACCTGGAACCGCCCTAAACCCAAGGAGCAGGATACTCCCTAAAACCTGATCCGCCCTAAACCCGGATCCACCCTGGTCCTTGAGCAAGGTCACCTTACTCAAGCATACATGCAATGTCACTGCAAATGACCTGGGTCCAATGGCAAGCCCATTTCCACAATGGAGAGTCCTTCCTCTAAGCAACATGGAGTAGACTGACAAAGAAATTGCCATGCGTCATTCCTACTTGGCAATGGCTCTCAGCATCTCCCCACTTCTGATTAATTAAACAACAAGCAATGTGGCTTAAGGACCATGCCTGGTAGGTTGTCCAATTCAATATATGGTTCTTACCCGTCATGGGAAAAACTGACCTCTAGGCGTCAGCCTCCTGTCTTAGGTTGATACCACTGCAATTGGATCATACCCGTCACTGACTACCGGTCCAGCATACAGCCATGCTTGTGGATAGGCCTATGCACCAGTGGGGGGGTGAGTTCTTGCCTCACCTCTGTTGGCCCCCAAATGTTAGACCATCACTAGCAGAAGGGAGGAGGATACAGAAATGCCACAACACCAAGCCAATTGATGGCTCCTTTGGAAAAATTGCATCACTGGTGACACCATCAGCAAAAATATGCCAGCACTACCACAATTCGCTGCACCAAACGATAGTTCACAATGCATACAAGTGATACATAGTCCAGGCAAGTTCTGTAAGCAGTTCACAGCGGAGGAGTCTATCAATGTGTCCATATCCTCCCAAAGTAAATTGAGTCCTTGATTGAGCATTACTTGTTGAGTTATATTCATTGATGCATCAGTTTATACAGTTTACTATGATAGCTATCATAGAAGCTGTAGTTTGGTTTTATCTTAGTCTTCACCGGCACTGGGATGGAGATGGGAATTCTGGCAATGATGCTAAAGAGTCATTATCCTGAACAGAATTATTAAATATAATGAAAAGGAAAGGTGAAAGTAAACAAACAGATCTGTTAACCTACTTTAAAAACAATCCTTAACAGCTGTTTACCTAATTTAAATTAAACAATTTAAATCACGTGAATAAAAAAAATAATTTGGATCCATTTTTTCATGAGCGCTCTTCATATATGATATATGGACATACGCACACACAGACATACAACACAAAACACAAATGTGCACACAAACGTACAACACATAAGACAATAGTAAAGGCCTTGTAGCTTTACATAGGTGAAATCTCCATTGCAAAGTTTAAAAACTCCACAGTCAAAAAATAAAACTGATCAGAAAAACATTAACCTAGGTCTGTATGAGCTCAAAAATAAAATAGAAATTTATGATGTGGGAAAAATGCAATAATAAAATAGATATTGAAAAAAGGATCCTGGTTAATCACTGTCGAAGATGTAAGAATAGCCAAGCTGGAGCTCTGGATATCAGCTGTTATGGATTTGAGTCAAATCATCTTCTTTTTGGTCTGTAGAAATTGCTTTGGTTAGTTTGGATTTGGAATCCAAATCGGCTGCTGTTCTCCCTGTGGAAAAACACAAACAGAACCCCAACTCCAGACAACCACTGGGTCAGGACCTTTCCATTGTCCTGTTAGAATATCCTTCCAGAGTACCTTAGGCTTATGTACATTTTTTGGATACATATGTCTTTCCGTAGCACTAAGTCCTGATGAATCCAAATTTAAAAAGTTTAGAGTAAAAAGGGTTATTTTAAGTTTATCTTTGGGGGATATATACCCCTTCCCAATTCCCTCTTTTTGCTTTAATAAGTACATTTTAATAGTTTGATGAGCTCTTTCAACTATGTTTTGTCCCTGTGGATTGTATGGGATTCCTGTTAAGTAAAATATTAAATGATTTTTCTTTAGGGATGATGTTCCAAAATATCCTATTATGCATCCTTTGGAAATTTAAAGATCCTTTTAAATTAAAGTCTTCCAAAAGCATTTTGTCTTAGTTTTTAGAATTACTTTAGTCCTTTTAATTTTTTGATGTGATTTTAAACCAATTTCCTTCTAGTTTAATGTTTTCTAAATTGGCTCTTGTCTATAAATTTTAACACCCCCATCTGAGACTTCTAATTTCTGCACCACCAGAAATTAAAGTTGATGGGCTTTTTGAAAAAAAAAATTATTAATAATCTCCTTGTTCTTCTATTTTATCCAATATTTGACTTTAAACTTCTCTCTTCTACCTTTTTCTATCTTGAATGTCTGTATCTAATAGTTGTCTTAGCTTTTTGTATTTTTTTATCTGAAATACCTTTACTTGACATTTTCAACCATTTTCTATCTTATTTCTATCTTCTAGTTTTCTTCTAAGGTTTTTATATATACCCTTAGTTGCTTTTTTCTCTCCTAGTTTTCTTTTGTTTCCTATTTTCTGGGTTTAAAATTCTTGTCTTTCTACATCCTTTTTATCTTCCTATATCTTTTTTATCTTTCTACATCATCTCTCTTTTTTTTTACCTTTCTGTACTTCTGTTTTTAAAGTTTTCCAATTTAAATTTTTAATCTTTTTTATCTAAATATCTTTTATCCTATTATCTTCCCATTTTCATGGGTTATTTTTTTTCCTCCGTCATGAAGGCATCTTAACCACCTTCAATTTAAGCTTTTAAAGCCTTTTGCAACGTACTTAGACATTTTACAACTTTTTACTTTATCACACAAAGATTATCTCATCTAAAAACATTTCTTTTTCTTATAACCTTCCATATTAAAATATATTTCCACATCTTGAATCTTTTTATATCTCTTTTTTCTTTTTTCCACCATGAAGGTATCTCAACCACCTTCAATTTAACCTTTTAAAGCTTTCCAATCATCATCTATACTGTACTTTTAAATGTACTTTTTCACCACGTACAGCTTCACTCTTTTAAATGAGGCTTAGATTCTGTTTAAATCGCTTAATGTTAGTTTACATGGCTGCCCTTCAACCAAAGGCTTTTTTTAACTCCATTAAGAAGCTTTGTCTCAATCTGCCATGTAAAATACCTTTTTCTTCTTTCTTCCTTTCTCAAGCTTTTAAAGTAAGTCTAGTTTCCTCAAAATCTTTTTAAATGGCATTTTACAACTTTTTACTTTAAAACAGAGATTATCTCATCTAGAAACATTTCTTTTTCTTTTAACCTTCCATATTAAAATATATTTCCACATTTTGAATCTGTTAATATCTCTTTTCTAGCCATTAACCTTTTTTATAAATTCACATTCTGAAACAACTCTTATAAAATTTCTGATTTAGACAAATTATTCCACTTTAATAAGATGAAATACTTTCATTTTTTATGGTACTATAATACTATAATTGAAAACCCAACTGAAACTTCTTATACTCTTTGTATATAAATTACACATGATAGAATCTTAATTCTTAGTAACCTTGTTTTAGCAAAGAAACAGACACAAAGCAATATTAAACTTTTTTCTATTTATCAATTTATGAAAACACACATAATGTTTAAATATATTACCTATGAAACTTAATAAGAGTACTTGATTTTATTGTTGAAGAAAAATCCTTCTACAGGATACCATGATGGTCCCATTGATATAATTAATAACTCGTCTTTAAAAAGCCATGGGCTACATTTTTGTATTGTATAAACATATGCCCTAACTGTTCTTGGTCTTACTGGGGTGCCTCCTTCCTCTAACAATTTCTCTTCCTCGGAGGTGAACAACTTCAAACCTAGAGTCAACCATTTTCCCCAGTTTGCCTGAGAAAGTTCTAGGGACAGGCAACTTGAAATAAAAACAAAATAAATCAAAACAAGAACACATTTTTTTTTTTGAAATGGTCACCCATTCTCTCGCCTTCCCTCAGGGATGAGCAATTTCACTTACCTCCAAGTTTCAGACGTTCCGCATACAGGCTACCAAATGCCGCAGTCTGGCTGGGCACAAAATCACGAGCCACTCACAGCCTTGTAGATTCAAACAGCAATTCTTTATTCCCAAACTCACACCGGCACTCTACACACGTTCTGGGGAAATCCACGTTCTGAATCCCAAATACTCTCTGAATCCCGCTCAACTCAATGGGAATTCAAAGAGCGGGCATGCCTGAGGCAGCAGGATACGCCCTATTCCCAGCAGGGTACACCTTAAACCTGGAACCGCCCTAAACCCAAGGAGCAGGATACTCCCTAAAACCTGATCCGCCCTAAACCCGGATCCGCCCTGGTCCTTGAGCAAGGTCACCTTACTCAAGCATACATGCAATGTCACTGCAAATGACCTGGGTCCAAAGGCAAGCCCATTTCCACAATGATTCTTTATACTCTCAATATTGCAGAAGACTCATGATCCCCGATTAACTTGCTTACAATCCACCAAGTTTCCTATTTGATTTAAAAGAACAAAGCATTTGACCTCAACATATGCAAGAAAATATCAGAACGTAAAATATCAGAACGTATCATTTCTGACAGACCTTCAACTTTACTTTGTTGTTACCTTTCACCAACAGGTACAAAGTAGTTAAAAATTAAACATTTCTTATAACTCAGCAATAGATCCACTGTACAATCTTATAAGGGGTGAAAAGGTCACTTGCACAGCCAAAACCAGAACATTCATTCTTTTAAGGAAAATCACATTATTAACGAAAAATGTTGTTCATATACGCTGTAAAATCATTTAAAATATTTTCTCAGGTTGGTACCCTGACACCCAAATTACATTCCAAAAGCTAAAACATTATTTTAAGTATCTGTTTGTATGCTGGATTGACTGGATTATGCTCTACTAAAATAATAACCAAGAATGGCTAATTTCAGTGGAATAAACTGTAGGACATTTTTTAAATTTCCAAGCTTCCTGCCTTAATAATTACTTAAATTTTGGTCCATGCATAACATAGGCATTTAATCCAGCTATTAACTCATTTATTCTGTGGCCTGTCTCCTTCTCAAAGCCTTCTTATAACCAATCACTAATCCTATACATTCTTTGTGCATTTACTAAAAAATAATAGCAGGGCACAGTGCCTAATTGTTCTTTATTTTTGTTACTATTACCCTTTCATCCTTCATTAAGATACAGCTTTCTTGAAGTCATGGTACAAGCCTTTACATTGTCTTCTGATATCCTAGTCATTAATAGAAAAGATCCCTTGCATGATTTACACTTGTCTTCATTACAGAATGACTCAATCCCTACTGGCTCTACCCTGGAAATTCTGCACCTGTGAATAGGTTAAATAGCTCTGTCTTTGTTAGATGTGTTAGCTCCAAGTGAGAAAAAGAAAGTCTCAAACTGCTAAAGCAAAAAAAAAAAAAAAAGTCTTTACCATTTATTTAAATGAAAAGTCCAAACCAAGCAGTGACTTCAAATATGGTTTTATTCAATATTTAGGTAATATTACCTCTTTTCTTTACATACATTCTTGGGTTCCTTGCACAGATTCCTTCAACTTTTAGATCCCAACACATACAGCCCAATGCTAAGGGGAGAGAGTCCAATGAAAGTTCAAACCAAAGTCTTTGAGTCTTCTTGTTTGTTTGTTGTTTTGCTGTACTATGGATTGAACCCAAAGGCACTTTGCCACAGAGGTAGCTCCTTTTTATTTCCCAGTCCTTTTTATTTATTTATTTATTTATTTAGAGACAGAATCTCTCTAAATTGCCCAGGCTGTCCTTAAACTTGTGATCCTCCTGCCTCAGCCTCCCAAGTAGCTGGGATTATAGGTATGCACACTGCAACCAGCCTGCTGAGCTTCTTAACTGAAATCAGCCAAATTGGCAGGTGCTGATGGCATAAGTAAAGGCTTTTACTTTGGATATAAGAAATAGAGACAGCTCCAAACCAAAGCTTGCTGGCCAGAGGAAAGGCAGAAGGGTCTCTAGGCAAAACTGTGGTAAAGGAAATTTGGACAAGGAGAAACAAAACCAATCCACCAGCCACTTGTGGGATTGAGTCCACTTATGACTTTCAGGTAATTTGTTACTAATTCTCCTAGCAATATTTTGAAATTTCAAAAAACAAAAATGTTTTCAATATTTCCTAGCAATAATTTGGTCAGAAGAGAAGAAGACTTCTGTGCCTTCCATGAGATGCTGGCATGACGTTCCCCAGTGACAAGCACATCCACAGCACTCTCAAAATCCGGATTTGTTCATCCAGAAATAACTTCCAAGTTTGTGTAACATAAAAATGATAGACATACAACAGCATATCTACACTTCCACTGACCCTTAATATTTTCTTCTCCCATTCCTAATGAACAGTCACATAATTTTTTCATTATTTTTTTTACATTCTCACTGTTATGAAGCCATAGATAAATACCTTCTAATAATTTATAGACTAATATTTTTCACAAATTGTCTCAAATTCTTTTTTTAGTTAATATTAATTTTTATTGAATGAGTGTTCTCAATAGTATATTTGCAAGTTTATAAGACATCAGAAATGTATTAATGTAGCAAATACCAACATCATTCTTAAGAGGAATTTGAAATATTTCCTTGATGTAATTTTCAGTTATTTTTATCCTTTTTAAGATGATATTAAAGCCCGTGTGGCAAAGGGGAACATGTTACAAGTCTGTTGTTAATGTCCTCCTTATGCCTTGACACCTTTCTTAAGATCTTTCCTTTTAGCACTTTCAAACCAAGTAACCATGGTCATCAGTGTTACTGCCTTTTTCTCTCTTGTAAACACTTGAGAAATATGTTAAATGTCATTCTATCATTTTCTCTCCATCTTGCTTCCCTTTAAATATTTTGGTAGGGGGAAAAAAAAGTGTTCCCAGAATTTTTGTTTCGTCTTGTTTTGGTTTTTTTTTTTTTTTTAATTTGAGAGGTTTTTTTTTTCTTTCATCAATTTCTTCTCATGTTTACTTCTGTTCATTAAAAAAAAATTAAAAGTTGACTTTTTTTCCATTCAAAGTTTTGTCCGATTTTTACTTGTTCTTTCTTCTTTCCCTTAAGGCATACTTAGTACCTTCTTAAAGATGCCTTCTCCAAACAATTCTTCAAAGGACTAGAATAATTTTTAAACCTAAAGACAATGATTTTATATACCCTAGAGATTAGAGCTCTACCTGATGAAAAAAAAAAGATATGATTTTAAATTTCTTTTATTTTTCACCCACATGCAAATTGATGTACAGTGATGAAATAAAATATTCTTCAACTTGTCAATATTTTCATATGCCTATACCATGAGTCCCAAAATAGTATTTTAAAGTGCTAGATATTTTTAATCTATTGATTTTAATTAAATTTACTTTAGGTTATCAGGACTGCAAGTAAGAGAGAAAGGAGAAATAGATAAAAAAAATCATGAACATGCTTTTTATCCCAGCTCTTGGGGGAAAAGAAAAAAACTAATAAGCCACCTCCACAGTGAATTTCTAGTGAGTCATTAACTGGGGATTTGTTGCCTTGGTTACTGAGCCAGGTAGAGATTCCAGTAAAAAAGCAATGTGACCTATGAGCTCAGGAAACCAAAGAAGTAAAATTTCTGCATGATGATATTTGCAGTTACTAAGAAAAAAAATGAATGTTGAGTTAAGAAGGAAAAAGATTTTCCTGATTTTTGACTCAATGTCAAAGACATATACCCACACACACTTTTAATAATAACATCTCAGTGTTTTCTTGTGAAATGTTATAAGACACAGACCAGTTTCCAATATTTGAGAAATCTCCCATCCTAGTAAACAAAGCACTCTATTTAGGAGTGGTGAATGGGCATTGGTAGAGAATATTTTGATGGCAATAGTTTATAAGACAAGCATAAAGAAAGCAAAATAACTGAAAAGATTTTCCAGGCAAAATAGTCTACAGCTTTTCCATTACACTATCTCAAAAATAAAAACCACATAAATATTGGCACTAAATCTATAACTAAAGGCAAAATCAAGAAGCAGAATTTAAAGGCATAACTTTAATTATCATCATTTTAGGCTGGGACTACTTTTTTTTCCCAATTTGTTTATTTGTTTGTGGTACTAGGGATTGAACACCACACTTCTCACCAGGTGCTTTACCATTGAGCTACACCTTCAGTCCTTTTTATTCTGTTTGGAGACAGGGTCTCTCTAAGTTGGCCAGGCTGGCCTTGAACTTGTGATCCTCCTGCCTCGGCCTCATGAGTAGCTGGAATTACAGGTGGTGCACCTTGAAATTGGTTTTATTACTAAACTCAAGAACATCTTGAAGATGTTCATGGTTTACTAACCACCCTCTTGAGATGGCAAAGATTACAGCATCTGTGATGTTCCTTCTTTTCTGTTCCTCTCAGGAACCTTGACTAATAAATACAAGTATCCAAGTCCTGGCCTCCCCACTTTGGGCCAGTACTCCAAGCCATTCCAGTTAACACTAAAACCAGGATCCAGTAATAGAAAGTAAAAGACTGACAAAGTCACTAATGTCTCATAGATGAGAATAGGGCATCTGATAAAAAAAAAAAAAAGTAGAGCCTTCATCTCTACCAACAGTACTGATAACCAGACAGCAAAACCAGCAGAACAGGGGCTTTTACTCCAATAAAGCTGTAGGAGCCTCAGTTTCCTCAAGCCATGCATGGGAATAATTGTAGGTGCCCCAGAAGATCGATTTTTATAAAAATTAGTGAGACAACACGAACAAAGCTTCTAGCTCAATAATAGTGATCCTTCCTTTCATCCTAGTTCCCATCTGTACCTCTCTGACCTCTATTCTTATTTCAAAGGTCAGAGTTTCTAAAATGCTCAACGTTGGTATTTTCAAATTTGGCATACTTTCTACACACATTCTCTAAATGCTATTTTTTTAGATGCAATATTGCTATTGGTTATTGATTGGAAGGATCCCTCCTTCAATCTGCATAAACAAATACTTTGAAATAAAACTAGAAATGAAAGGTAAAAGAGCAGGCTTAATATTTAGGTCAAGGTATATGTTCCTAAAACACATACATTGAATGTAGCACGTGGTGCTCACACCAGATCAGACTGCTTCAGACAGCAAGCATTCATGATCAAGATATACCCTCCACTGCAAACTACCCTGAGCTGACAGTCTTCCCATCATCCTCTCACCTGTGATCTTTTTCACCACCATTAATCCAATTTGGGAAATACCTATAGTACTCTATTTGAACTCAGCACTGGACTAAGAGTTAAGTAAGATGAATGTTCAGCCTCGGGGGTTTATTGCAAATTCGACAGAAGGTGCTGAGATCTGCTTTTTTCCCAATTTGGCTTTATTTGAACTTCTTTTTATGAACGTAACGGGCTTTCCACCTTTAGTTCCTATCAAAGCTCTTAGATGCTTATTTGTTGATATTTATTTATCCCTTACCTTCCAGAGACAGCCAAAGCCTAAGACATTTAAATAGATTGTACAGATTACCCGAGTTCATTTTTAATCAAAATTATCTTAGCAGTAGTGATAACAAAATGGCAAAAATACCCCTAGGGCTTTTAACTATCTGCTTATTCAAAACTTTCTTTTTCTGGCTTTCTCCATGATTCGAATAGTGTATTATATTTAATATACAGGGGATGATTTTTAAATACTTTCCAGTAAGATCAAAGGCAGTATGATAATCATATTTGAAGGGCACTTTACAGAGAATATTTTTATTCTATGCTTCTCCCTAGTTTCATGAAGAAGTCTGTGACAGGGACCTAAGTTTTTAGCCTTCTTTATGTCAGGTACTGGAGGAAGTATAACAAAAAATATGACATAGTTCCTGCTTTCAAGGGTTTTACAGTCTCCCAAAAGAAACAAGCATGTAAACAAGGCATTATTATGTCCATGTATCCAAGTTTCCCTAGAAAAAATATCCTGAGGCAGGATAAAGCTCTGGAGATTTATTTGGGGCATACAATTCCAGGGCAGCAAGACTAAGAAATCTGTTGGTAAAGTTGGGAGGGTGGAAAGCAATGCAAAGGCTGGCAACTGCTTCACAATGAACTCAGAAGAAACAGCCCCTCACTGGGAGGGCACTTGCTCAAGTACTTAGATGCTTCCAGACAGAATCAGCACAGAAACCAGAGTCTACAGAAAGAAAGAGAAGAGGTTCCCTCTCTTGTCCTCTATTTCCTTCCCATTGGTTAACACTGACCCCAGGAATGCTCTGCCCGTCAACTTGCACCACCAAGCTCCTGGGTAGCCCCTGGACAGGCAGATGTGGCTGGTGGTTTTGCACAGAGCTATCTGCCAGGGAGGAAGCAGAAGCAGTTCCAATGGCTGGGGCAGACCAAGCCAAAGGACTGTGAACAGGCACATTCAATGCATCAGGCACAAACAGAAGGCAACAAAATCAGGTCAAAGTGTTGGAACAGCCCAGACAGGGTACCACTGAGGGAAACCGATCTGGAAGTGAAAAAGCAAACTGATGAGATTATATTTTCCATTGAAAGATTATATGTGTATTATTTACATTATGGAAGCCAACCTATAGCCTGATAGTTCTTGGAAAGGTCCACATTGTTCAATCTAAGCCCTATACTAATGAGTTGGCTATATTTCTCCAACAAGAAATCTCAGCCCACCTTGGTGCAGTGGGTTTTATAAAGCATGTGGTTCAGAACCCATAAACCCATTTACTATGAATCTGTCAGAAATGTCAGAGTCGGCTTCCAGTGGTAGAAATGAATAGCTGACTCATTTCATTTTCTGAGACAGGTAGTCCTCACTCTTCATTGTGACTTGCCCTCGAGAACTCTTTATTCTTTCCTGGAGAAGTTCCTTCAGAAGAGGAGATATCAAAGTCAAATACAGGATGATAACTAGTCCAACTAGGATTTTTAGCTTTATGCCTGTACAATTTAATGCAAATGGTACTTTTAAAATTCAGGTTCTCCATATAGGCTCTGACAAGAATTCTATTCATGAATACATTAGGACCTTTTCTTATCCTATGCACATTGACATTTAAGTATATTAGCAAAAAAGTTTAAATAGCGATATCAACTTTATTAATTCAGTACAAATTGTTTCATTCTGAGCACCTATCTATATTCTCCATAGGAAACATATATTATTAGATTTTTTAAGTCTCAATTTTAATTCTTTTCAGGCTACTCATACTATACTTATTAGGCACCAATAGCTTTGCACTGTTCTAGACATTGTAAGGTGTTCCCGACAAAACAAATTGCACCCTTTATAGAGCTCACTGCTTGGTTAGGAGACAATCTAGAGTCAGAATCTCAAGGATGGAAGTTCCTACAGAGATCTGCCAAGGTCAATATATACTCCTGCAACCATTAGCAATGTAATTGGGCCACACCAAGTAAACAAAAGACTATTGTTCTAACAGTTTAAGAGAAATGAATGTGTTTGAGAAATCAAAAATTGATAAAGGAGGTAATAAATGAACTGCAGCCTGAAGAATGCCCAGACCTTAACTGCATAAAGCAGAAAGGGAAAGAACTACCCAGTTGCAGGCAAAGAACATAAGCAAAGGAACCCAGAAACAAAGGAGAACATCGAGTCCTGTGACAATGGGGGGAAATAAGAAACAGTCTGGCAAAGCAGAGGGAACTGGCTGAGGAGGAAGAAGAAATAAAACAGGTAGGATGAGAGGGGGAATGTGATGATGCAAACTGTTTCTTTTTTCATGGCATATGGAAAATTCCATCTATTAACACTTCATATTTCTATGGCTTTTATTAACAAAATTGTCCATAACCTTCTATTGTATTCTTGGGACTTTTAATTTCATACACACTGTCCTCTGAGTTGCTAGAGTCTAGGAAGTGATTTTGATTCTAGATTTTTGTGACATGAACATGATTGTGCCCAATGATACACAGTAAATCCCTTGGATAATATTATGGAAAATCTTTACTAAAATATGTATAGTTTATGGCAAACCCCCAGCCACAAAAGACTTTGGACATAATTATTGTTTTTCAGATATGATTTGTTCTGGGATTGGATGACATACTAAAGCAACCTTTTGCTATTAACTGGAAAAAAATATGATGATGGTAAGGCCTTTGCCAGGCCAGCTCTTGGCCTGATAACACATTGATAAATAGAATCCCAAAGTGTGCATCAATGGCAAAGCAAGAATTTCCATTAGTATTGATGGATAGACCCCAGTGTGCTGACATGGCCTCTCCTTCAACCTCCTGCTATCAAAGGCAGGAGCCCATTAGCTCTCCACTCCCTACCCCTGACCACTGAAATCTGAGTCTAGTTCCTTAAAGAGTGAGGAAATAGTAAGAACTTTGATCCATTAGTTCCCCAGACTCTTCATTTCTTGCTTTCCTTGAACATCTTGTTTGCCGATTCAGTAGTAAACTCTGGTGAATAGAAACTAAGCTGTATCTGAGCTATTTTCACTAGACTTTAAAGTTGGATTAGAATGCCTGTCCTTTCACAAGTTCCACTGTGCTTCTTGAGACTGATTGATGTTTTTGAATGCTAATATCATTTCTCTTAAATAAATACTATTTTTTTCAGCTGCTATGCACCAAACACTGAACTAGACAAAGAAAAACCTGAAGATTCATAAGAAATACACAGCTCTGCCTTAAAGGAACTTGGAGTCTACTGCAGAAGACAAATGAAATGTGCTTCATAATGATTTGTATTGGGTCCAGTGGGAACTCAGAGGGGCACCTGGGAACAGAAGGGCTGAGGGAAGCAAGAAGAAGGGGTGACACTTGATCTAAGCTGCAGCATGAATAACTGAAAGAAAATGGGGACAGAAGATACTAAAAAGGGAAGAGCATAAAACAAGAAGACAATAACCAGTGTGTGTGTGTGGGGGGGGGGGTGTGCGTGTGCACGCAAGCACACACACACACTTACAAGTTGAAGGGAAAGAAAGAAGAAACAATGTGCTTTCTCTAATGCATAAAATGTAAGGCAGGGTAGGCAGAACATGAAGTCTGGTATGACCCACCATGGATTTTGAGTTTTGTCTCATGGCTGATGAGTCTTTCAAGGTTTGATACAAATAAGTAACATAGTTAGATTTGCTACCTTCTTGTCAATAAGTTACTTGGATAGAAGAACTCAATAATAGTTTTACCTAAATCTTGACAAAAAGGAAGGGAGATTTGCAGATAAATTCTGGCACACGATGTCTTTTCCAAAAATTAGTTCCATTCCTTTCCTCCGTGTGTGTGCACAGGTGCATACACTGGAGGAACAGATTAATCTGTATATTATAGTTTCTATAGCGATACCTGTAAGACTTGTAATAATGTCCATGTTTAACTGGGTTATGCAGCAAAGATTACAATGACACCTATGGCTGTATGATAATTCCGAGAGCATATGAGCCCAGAAGCAATACATGGAAGGAAGGACCTCAACCAGCATATCTCAGAGAATAGTAAGCTAGAAATTGCTACTGACACAGAAATTGACCCTACTGATAGAGAATTCATTCAATGATAAAATCTTCACAATATTAATAACATTCAATGTCTGCCTGGTCCAAGGTCTAAATATAACAATCCCTAGAGGAGTTTTCTTAGCCAGGGACCATGAGTAGGCTTAAAAGTACTCACTGGGGGGCTGGGGCTGTAGCTCAGTAGTAGAGCGCTTGCCTAGCGCATGTAAGGCACAGGGTTCAATCCTCAGCAGCCCCACATTAAAAAAATAAAATAAAAGTACTCATTGGGAATGACTCAACCTACACTCAGACCAAAAAATATGTTAATATAAATAATGAGTTACTGAAACTGATACTCAAGTCCACTGAATACACTGGCAAACACACATAGTTAGTGTGACTGATAGAACACAGGCTCAGTTGGGATTCTTCTAGGAACATTTTCCTGGGTGGCCCCAGATATGCTGGGGCCTAGATCTCTCTTATATCACCTTACAGTGTGACCATCTAGCATATAGTACTATTCAAAGTTCTTCTTAACCTGTTGATTCATACTGACACTTTGCTTTGTCCTAATATACTTTGAACAAAGCTTGCAGCCTGCCTGCTCCCTAACTCTTGGAATAGCTATTATCTGCCTGCTGGTCCAGGCAGCTCTAACGTGAAATTTATGTGCAGGAGACTCTGCTGTGACAGCTGCATTCTCTCTGGGGTGCTGGGGCTTGGAGGAAGGTTTATTCTGCTCCTTTGCCAGGAAGAGTGTCCAGGTATTGGGGCTCCAGCTATAAACAGACCTACAAGGCATATACCTCTCACACTTCCTGCCTTAAGCATTCTGTCTCTGAGGCAGAAAACTCAAAGGCATTACTGCAAATGTTATACTTATTGCCCTCAATTTTCTCAACTACCTGCTCAGTGTGACATATTTGACCTGACTATCAAAAATTATGGTATTTTAAATGAATCACTAAATAATCCAGCTTTTAGACACCATTCTCGGGCTTTTCCAGGAGAAGAGACATGGTTCAACACACCTAATCTTGGAACCCTTGGCAGTATGCCTCTTGCCTCTAACCCCTATTTTACCAGAGGCCAAATCAACTCAGAATAGTCTTAATTCTAATCAATCCCACTAAGATAATAGGTCATGAATTCAACTATATCCTAAGTACTAAGCTTGCATATATAAGTCTTTGTATTTTATATGTTTTCTATACCAGGACAAAATTCCTGGTTATCCAGTTTGATTTGGGATTCTTGTCTTTAAAATTCTGCATTGATTAATAATTATCTAAAAAGTTATATCTGTCATTGTTCAATTGAGAAACAGTTCAGGTTGCTTAATAATGAAGTACAGTTTGCTCCACATATCTACCTTTTCTGACCAGATATTCAGAGGACAGAGTTGTATTGATACTCTGGTAAAATGTCTAGGTAGGACCGTCACATAGTCTGATGGAGAGAAGGAAGAGGTACTTATCTCCCAAAACCCAAAGTCAAGAGATCAAACTCTATACAACACTGAAAATCTTCAAACTTCCAACAAAATTTTGAGACATTCCTGGTACTTCATGAGTTGCAGAAATATCTAATTAAGTGTTGCTAAACAATCCACCACTCCAGACTTAAAGGCTTGGGTACCAGTCCTTTAGCATCTTAATGGTAGAGTTCTAGTACTATAAAAGAACACTTCTTTTTTATGAAGTCTGGCCTTGAACTGCTTCAAACTTTCTCTGTGACATTGCCAATGAATCACCCTCTGAATCGATGCTTGTGACTCCTGTAAATAGAGATGCTAATAAAACCTGATCCACCTTCTTCATGGTAATGTTGGGATGCTGATCAGTGCATATAGAAATACTTCAAAAAAAAAAAACATATAACATAATGTAACAGCATCGGCATTACTGCAATAGTACAAAATGAGTTTCCAGCTTAGTGAGAGGATGTGTTGAGACACAGGGTAAATGAAAGACAGTGGAGCAACACTAAGAAATTACCTCTTCTTCTACTCCCTGTCTGACTTTGGTCCTCCCTCTCAAAGACAAAAACTACTAGAGCAAACCTTAAAATAGACACACAAATGCACCCTATCTGGCTATCACAGAAAGTTCTAACAAGGTCTGAAAGAGCGAATATGTCTTTGTTGTTATAAAAGATTCCGGCACCACCTGTTTATCTCTTCTAACTGTCTCATTTTGCAGAAGAGGAAATCAAGGCTCATGGAAGTAAAGCAACAGGCCTAGAACTACATGACTTATTAGTTTCATAGCTAGAAGTAGAACCCAAGTGCCCAGACTACTGCTCAGTATTTTCTCCTCTACATTCATTTCCTGGACCTCCCATAGTTATAGATAACTGAATGAGTAATGAATTGGTTTATTCATGTAATCAGCAAATAATTATTAAGTGTTTACTATTTAATATTTAAGTTGCCAGAGATGTAATAATAAGAACAACATACAAATCTCCTGCCTTCGTGGAGTATATTTTCTGAAAGGAAAGACCAAAAAATAAAGGAATTTCTAAGGAAAATAAATTAATAAAGCAAGGAAGAAAGGAAATAAAATTTCTAAATATGGTAATCAGGGAAGATTCATTTCAAGAAAAGACCTGAAGGAAGTGAGACACTTAGTCATGCAAAGACATGGGGAATGAGCATTCCAGACAGACAGAAGAACAAATGCAAAGGTCTTAGACGGGTTACCATAACCCAAGGAATAGATATAGTGGTTTGGGCCAGGGGGGTAGAACTGGGGTGGTCCATGGTAGAATGGATGGAATGTGCTGACCAACAAGATGCAAAGTATGAGAGAAAGAGATGTCAAGTGTGAGGCCAAAGGCTTGGCCAGGAACAACCAGAACGACAGTTTTCATTTATTGAGAGGAGAAAGAATAAGGGAGATGGTAGTCTGGAAAAAGAGTGGGACCTCCACTCTGAACATGCGTGTGAAAAGCTTGTTGTACCTCCATGAAGAGGCATGAACTGGATGGTTAAATATGTAAGTGTGGAGTCCAGAGAAAAGATGCTAGCCAAAGATAGAGAATTAAGAGTTAGGCAAATAGAAGGTCTGTAAAGCCATGGGAAGGGGCAAGATCCCCTAGAGAGAGAAGAGGCTCAGGCACTGAGCCCCAGAGTTCTCCAACATTTAAACAAGAAGCTGTACAACAAGAATACCAGGGAACTAGAAGCCCAATAAAATAATTGCGATCCACTCTCTACCTGCACTCTGAGCCTCCTTTTATGCCTAAAATCTTGTTCCATTTTATGAGCTTGTTTTTGTTCAAAGTTGTATGACCCAAACTCATTATTTATTTTTCAGTCTTTATTTCAAAGGACTTATGATAGCTTTCAAACCCCAAATTCCCTCCCAGAAAAGATTTGCTGCCTCAATTACATCTGAAAGAATACGCCACGGGCTCTTATGGCACTTTGGAATGGGGTGATCCAGAAACAAGGATAAGGTATTTATTGTCAAAGACATTGTTACAAAAGTGTCTAGTTTCTCCAGATGGATATTTGAAGGAAGAAATGGTCATTTGTATGTTTGCATTTATTGTGTGTGGAGGGGTGTGTATGTGTGTGGGTGTGTGTGTATGTACATGGGTAATATGTACTTACCAGGTGCCAGTCATTCTGTTAAATACCTTGCAGATACATTATCTCAATGTCCTTGCAATGATCCCAAGAGATAAATACTATTATCTACATTTCAGATAGGAGAAAAATGAGGCTTTAGGATGTTAAATAACTTTTCAATTCAAATCTAATTCAAATCCAACTTCCACAACTTGGGGACCAATTTGGTTTTGCCTAGAAGCACAGAGCTCTGCCCTAATTATGTCCTATAACAGGAGGGACCCATCCTCCAAAGCTCCAGCGCCTGTCACTTGATATTGTACCCTTTCTCTCTGAACCATGGCCCATGCATATGCATGTGTTCTAGTGAGACGAATTCAAATCGTTTTTTTCGTTTTGAAGTGGCAAAGCCTCTGTTGAGAACCATTGCCATTTGAGCTCATTCTCTTTTTCCCCATATTTTCATTGCAGAATTATAATTGTACATAGTGGAGGGATTTGTTGTTGCATACTCATACATGCACATAATATAACAATATAATCTGACCAAAATAATTTTGAACTCATTCTTAATTGCACGTCATCAAACAATTTTCTGTATCAAAAAACTAACATATTTCTTCAACTATTTCTGACCCTTACATACTATCAATGGCACTATGGTTTTGACATCCTTTTGTATTGGGGGGAAAAACTGTTTTTTTGTTTGTAATCATTTTTTTTTGGAAGATATTTTTATGAAAGCCCAAATGAAATCAAGTTTGCTATAAAAGAAAATAATGAAAATGAAGAGCTTGAAGACCTAAACTCCTGGGAATATTATTTTATAAAGCTATTAAAACCCAGTTTTCTTCATGCTAAGAATTCCAGAAGAACAGAGATGAAAAACAGGTGCTGACAGTGACTCGGGAGGCTGAGGCAGTTCAAAGCCAGCCTCAGCACTTTAGTGAGGCTAGGTCTTAGCAACTTAGTGAGACCCTGTCTCAAAAGGAAAAATAAAAAGGGCTGTGGATGTAGCTCAGTGCTTGAGGACTTCTGGGTTCAATGTCCAATACCAAAAATAAAAAACAGGTACTGAGCATTAAATTGAACTAGATGCCTAACTAGTCTAATGGGCTGATGTTTAGACCTGAGGCAGAAAGAGTGCAGTTATAAACCTCAAGATTACTTCTTCCCCTCTTTCTCCTCCTCCTTCTCCTCCTTCTTCTTCTTCATGGAGAAAGATTTGGATTTTTGTTTTCTTTATACATTTATACACAAAAACTAATTTTAGCCTTGAATCTAAAGCTTAGACTACATATCTAATAATTCAATTCACTAATTAGAACACCAGGACTCATTCCCATTTAGAAATTGATGAATACTTAAAGCACATTTTAAAAAACCAATACATTTTGCAAAGTTTCCACACACACTATCAAATATATTTTCATAAAATAATCCTAGTAATAAGTAGAGTCTATATTATTCCCATTTCAGTACACATGAGGAAATGCAGAGAACCAAGCGACCCTCTCTAGAGCACACAGATGCAAGGCATCACAGAGCAAGAAACACAACCAAGGTTTTAACATCTAAATCCCATCTTCTTTCAGTGAGTTGCTTGTCCTTGTTTTAGGGCTGCCCAGATATTGGTGATGACCCACTGTCTCCCCACTCACCGTCAACCATCTGTATGAGAAATGAGTTAGGAGAAGTCTGGAGTAGAATGGTGGTTATAAGAGACTGGGGAGGGGAGGATGGAGGAAGATTGGGGAGAAGTCAGCCTACAGGAAAAACATCACAGGTAGACTGGAAAATAAGTTCTGGTGTTCTATTGCACAGTATGTGACTATAGTTAACAGTAATGGCGCTAGGGATGTTGCTCAGGGGGTAGAGTCCTTGCCTAGTATGCACAAGGCCTTGAGTTTGACCCTGATGCTGCAAAAAAAAAAAAAAAAGCTTTTAATTAAAAATATATATTTTCATAATAGCTTGAAGAGAGGTTTTTGGATGCATTTGTTATAAAGAAATTATAAAAGGATGAGATAATAGTTATGCTACTTACCCTGGTTAGCTCTCATTACACTACATATACATGTAATAAAACATCAATCACATTATACCCCATAAATAAAGTATAATGATTATATGTCAATTTAACATTTTATAACATTAAGTTGTACATTTTAAAAATAAATAATTAAATAGGTTAAGAGAATGGAAAAATGCTCTATTTGCCAACTCTCCCTTAGTGTGTATGCTAGTCATTGTGGCAAAATAACTGAATAAAGTAAGTTAAAGGATCAAAGATTTATTTTGGCTCATATTTTCAAAGGTTTCAGTCCATGATTGGCTGATTCAATTGTCTCTGAGCCTCATGGCAGAAGGGTGTGGCTGAGGAAAGTTGCTCATGTCCTGGCAGCCAGGAAGTGGCAGGAGTGCTCAGGTACAAGGTACAGTCGCCCCTTGAGACTACATGCCTCCAAGAACCCACTCTTCCAACTAAGTTCCCATAATTTCCCAGTAATCCATTCAGCTATGTATTAGTCCATTGATGAGGTCAGAGCCCTCATGATCCAATCACTTCCCAAGAAGGCCCATCCCTGAACATTCCTACATTGGGGACCAAGTCTTCAACTTATGAGCCTTTGGGAGACATGCCAGGTCCAAACTAAAGCAATGTGTTAATCAGCTTTCTGTCACTATAACAAATACCTGAGATAATGGACTTCTAAGGGAAAAGGTTTATTTTGGTTCACAGTTTCCAATCCATGGGCCTATCATTTTTCAACCTCTAGTGTGGGGTAGGGGACCCATAATGATGGAGCAACTCTGTTCACCTTATAGCCAGTAAACAAAAGAAATATGAAGAGATTGGAATCCCACAATCCCCTTTGAGGACATACTCCCAATAGCTAAAACCTCCCACTGGGCCCCATCTCTTACAATTTCCACCTGGATACCAAAACTTTAATTCATGGGCCTTTGGGAGATATTTAAAATCCAAACTTCAGCAATCAATACATGGATATAAAAAACACTTTAACAGTTTGTTCTAAACTGCTAGAACAGTTTTTCCTATGGAACACTAGCCCTACATGAGGTTGCACATAGGTTCTGTGATCACATTTCCTAGCACATCTTCAACGTGCTAATAATGTACACCATGCTTTTCCTAACAAGGGCTATATAGTAAATGTATTCCAAGTAAAGTTCACCATAGAACTCATTTTATAAAGTACCTAAATAGAATAGTGCACTATGAATGCTCTGCAGGGTCTTTATGGATCCTTGTAACTCCCCAAATTCTGGAAAATGTCCTAGGGAATAGCTTTCATAGCTTAAGATCACCATGTAAGACAAGTTAGTAGTAAACTTAAAGAATTCACTCATCCAAAATTTGGTAGAGAAAAAAAATACAGATTTAGAAAGACCTCAGGATAAAATTTATGAAGGGCATATTTATCAGCTACTGAAAGAAACTAGAAGTAGATGCCAGATTAGTCATTTAGCCTGTTTCCAATCCGTCCCTCTGTGCCATTATTGAGAGTGTGTTCCAGGTTGTAAGACCCAGGCCCCACCCAGGATGACAACTCATGGGTTCCTAACTCAAATTTATTTCAGGATGGCATCTAACACTGTATTCATTCTTCTTAGTGATAATAAGATGAACTCAAGGCTTAAAAATAATTGTGTTTAAATTTAGACTAATCTACATTTATAGTCTTTCCAATCTCAATATATTTCTTTTGAACTAATGCTTATTATTTATTCTTTATTTTCCTTCAGTATTAAACTGAATTAGAAAGTGAAATTTTATGAGAAATACTTTGTAAAGTTCTGTCTTACCCTAAAATTAAAGCAATACATATGTCATCTTTTTTTTAAAAAAAAAAAGCAATATAATATCCTGACCATACAATAAAGGAAAAATACTAATTCATAGTAAGATGAGATGAACTGCAACATTTAAATGCTCAGGTTCTGCATAATTCCTGACTCCTACCCTCTACATAGGCATAGCTCCCACCCTCACTTTGACAACTCAGAACACCTCTTTTCATCTCAAAAATGCCTTCCAAGTATCTATTTCTCCCTCATTTAAAATCAGTATATTAAAGAATTTTAAGTAGAGAGCAGTGCCTTCTTTACTTTTCTAAAAGATCACTTTGGCTATTGTGTGGAGGATGACAGGAGAGGGTGGGAGGGGGCCATGCACTGATCTGAGCAGAAGATGCCTCATTCATTCTCTCACCATCAAATCTTTAGTCAGTCTTCTCCCTGTGTCCAGATGCCCACTGGACATCTCTATTTGGATATGCTGGTGATATGTGAAATATTTCAATCCCCAAATTAAATTTTGGATTCCCCTCATTCTTCTACTACAAACCAGCTTTTAATTTTATCACTTTATCATTTTATATATCTCTGCAGAATTTCTAGAACTTCTTCTTTGCTTTATATCCAACACCAGCCTTGAGTTTCCATCTGCACATGACGACAGCTTCTTAACTGGACCACTGCCTTATATCTCCAATGGCAATCCACTGTACGAACAGCTTTTTAAACAATCACTCTCAAATACCAACATCTACAAATCATTCACTCCTTACCAGCACTATCTTACCCTGATAATTGTGAAGCTGGCTGGATCTTTTGCATGGCATGATGTGGCCATGGTACAAGCAATGAACCAAACTCATGACCAAAGCATCATACTATGTAAATTATCCATCCAATGTGATGTCTTTCCTATTCTTCCCCTACATTGCCTACTGTCCTTTGCAATTTCTTACAGTATCTCAGAGAGACTTAACCACTACCCAGCACATCTAGTACTCTGAAAAAGCAAGAACATTTTGTTCTCTCCTCTTGAATTTCTCTTAAATTTTACACACACACACACACACACACACACACACACACAGAGTAGGTTCTCAGGGTTTGATAAATTCATTTCCAATGATAAAAGATTCAAAATTATGTCATAACAGTGCAAGATGAAAACCTTGAGCTTTTTCATTGGATTTAAGATTATATTTGAGGGAGCTGGGGTTGTGGCTCAATGGCAGAGCACTTGCCTAGCACATGCAAGGCCCTAGGTTCAATCCTCAGCACCACATAAAAATAAATAAATAAATAAAGGTATTGTGTCCAACTACAACAACAACAACAAAAAAAAAAAAAGATTACATGTGACCTTTCAAACTACCTGCTCGTTCTACCGTGGTACATCCTTTAAATTTTCTATAAAAGAGCAGCACAATGTGACTTTGAAGCACTGATTCTGAAGTCAGATTGTCTGGCCCAAACTTCAGAAATACCATGTACTGTGATAAGTATTTAGACAAGCTAAATAAACTCTCTGTGCCTTGATTTCCTGAACCAGGAAATAAGTGGTAATGGTATCTACTTCATAAACTTTTTTTGAGGACAGAATATAAAGTACTTACCATGGTACTTGAGACAAAGTAAGTATTGAGCAAGTATTAGCTTTTATTATTGAAGTAGTTTGACCCTAAAACAGAAATTTAAGTGTATGTGTATAGATAGTGTTTTAGTCAGCCTTTTTTCCCCTGTGACTACAACACCAACAAGAACAATATTGGAGAGGAAAAGTTTATTTGAGGGCTCACTATTTCAGAGGTCTTTGTCCATAGAGGCTGGCTCCATTCCTTGGGGCTCAAGGTGAGGTGGACATCATTCTGAAGAGCGTGACAGAGAGAAGCAGCTCACATGATGATCAGAAAGCTGACAGAGAGGCACTCCACTCTCCAGATACAAAATATATACCTCATAGCCATGCCCCCAATGAACCACTTCCTCTAGCCATGCCCACCTGCCTCCAGTTACCACTCAGTTAATCCCACCAAGGATTAATTCACTGACTAAGTTAAGGTTATAACCCAATCATCTCTCCTCCAAACCTTATTTCATTGTCTCACACATGAGCATTTGGGGGGATACCTCACATCCAAACTATGATTGATGAAAGATAGATAGATAGATAGATAGATAGATAGATAGATAGATAGATAGATAGATAGATAATGTAAAATCCATAGCCTTCTTCTTCAATGAAGATATAAAGCAAATCAGATAGTTGGAACATTTATAATCCCACTGGGAAAATAATTAAAAATTAGAACTAAGACATAGGGTCTAGGATAAAGGAAAGGTTTAAAAAGCAACCACATTCCATTTATCACTCTCATCAAAGATTTGTGACACTTTAAAAGGCTTATGAAAGAGGCCTAATGAGACAGTTTAGAAAAGTTGGGTTCTCAATGGTGTGTTTCTTATGAAATCCTGATTTTAATTCATTGATGACAATCTTTCAGCCACCTAGGAATTTTAATTTTGTTGAAATCACAAAGAAATTGTACAAAGGTCCCTTCCTTTCAGACCAGAAATTAAGAGTAAGAGAAAGTGAATTTTCCCTATTTTCCAAGTAGGTTATTCTATTCAGAGCCAGAAGCATACCTTTTTTAAAAAATTATTTTTTTAGATATTGATGGACCTTTATTTTATTCATTTATTTATATGTGGTGCTGAGAATCAAACCCAGTGCCTCACACATTCTAGGCAATAACTAAGCCACAACTCCAGCCCCCAAATGCATAGCTTTTTATATCACCCTGTTAAAAGCATATTTTGATTTTTTTTTAAAAGTAGCAATAAAGTATGCAGTTATTAACAATAATATTTTGGCCAAACGATGAATGTCAATGACACAAAGATTCCAACAATAGTCTTGGATTTGGATTTAATAACACAAAACTTTATGTGGATTGATGCTTTCCTCCATGCTTTAAGAATGCATCACAAATGCAGAGAAGGGACCAAGGGAAAAGATACTTTCAGAGACGTTGCAGATCCCTTTCACAGAAGTAGGAGACAAAGAAAAGCCACCTGGTAGCTTTTTCTTTGCACAAGAAGAACATCTTATAGCACAATTCCAGAGTTGAAGCAGAAGGAAGATTTTTATTCACAACATTTTCAAGTGCCAGACCACAATGCAGACTTAGTTCTGTCCCTAAGTGTTCAAAAATTTTCCTTCACCTCTCACAGCAGACTTCTGCAGTGAGAAGCCTGAGCACTACACAGTCAGAGTGTTGATGTTCTGCTAGAAAAGTCCCTAGCTTCCAAGAATAGCAGGGCAAATTCTCCAAAAAGCAGAGCTACCCTCAGGACAGAACTCACTTGCACATCTAGTTCAGCTCAACCTTCTGACCCACAAGAGACTTTCTCCTTCTAGGGGTTTCTACAGCAAGGGCTTTCAAATTGCTAATGTTGGTCTTTATTTAAATCAGTCTTGCACTGATACCTAATTGAATGACATCTGCTCAGAAAAACTGTAAACTTTCATATCAAGGGAGGTCTCTAGGATATCCCTTCGGAGCCAAACAAATGCATTATTAAATCAATACTGGGGCTGGGGTTGTGGCTCAAGCGGTAGCGCGCTCGCCTGGCATGCGTGTGGCCCGGGTTCGATCCTCAGCACCACATACCAACAAAGATGTTGTGTCCGCCGAGAACTAAAAAATAAATATTAAAAATTCTCTCTCTCTCTCTCTCTCTCTCTCTCTCTTTCCTCTCTCACTCTCTCTAAAAAAAAAATAAATCAATACTGAATGAGTAAGTTACTTACTGAGAAAAGAAAAAGGAAAAAATACTTAAGTAACACAGAATCCCTCACTATGTTTATGTGTAACTATAAAATATTTTCTGTGTTCATCTCTGGTAAATGAGACAACTTTAAATGGTTTAAGTTCATCCATTCAATACTTAGTGCCTGCCCTTTGAGGGAAGGAACACAACTGAAAGTACAGCTAAGAACAGGTCACTAGGACCCTTATACATCATGATGAGGAGTAGGAGTTTATCTTTTGTGGATTGGAAAGGCATTGAGTAATTTTTTTTGCAGGGTATAAAATAGGCAATTTTGTTTCATAGCTAAAACGCTCGGAGGACAATGCAAAAGATGGATTTGAGGGGCAAAACTAGAAGTAGGGATAGACACAAGACACCAGGAGAAAAAATGACAGGAACTTCACTTAGGGAAACAGTCCTAAGGATGAGGATCTGAGAACAGGCAAAAGATACAAAACTAGAGACTACTTTTTCCTACCTTGGAAAAAAGGTAGGAAAAAACTAACAATTCAAGGACAACTCTCAGGTGATTAACATATACACTGAAAATGCCATATTGGGGAGTTTTGTGAGTTTTAAATTGAGATACAATATTTGTACTTATTTATGAGGTACAGCATTATAAATGAATACATGTATACAACGTGTAATGATCAAATCAGGGTAACTAGTATTTCCATCTCCTCGAATTTTATTTGTTTTTACCTTATAATCTGCAAGAGGTCCTGAATAAACTGGTGTTTATCCCACCTCTAATACTAGGCACATGCTCAAGAACATAGTAGCTACTTATAGTATATAGGCCTATATACTGTTAGATCCATTTTATGTATACACATACATATTAAATAAAGTTTACTGTAATAAAAACTTCTGTAATAAAATACACATGTAAAAAAGAAAAATGAATAAACCAAAATTGCATTTCATAAAATAAATGATAGGGTTTTTTTTAACCTTTGTTTTGTTTATTTATTTTTATGTGTTGCTGAGGATCAAACCCAGGACTTTGCACGTGTTAGACGAGCACTCTCCCACTTAGCCACAACCCCAGCACTAAATGTTAGTTTTTTAAGCTGTGCCTTCACAGGAATCAAATAAAAATTGGAAATCAGACTGATCTCCATGAAGAAAAAGTCAAAGCTTGTTTTCAAGTACCAAGCTGTGAGCTACAGACAGAAAGCTTTATTTTCCTTTAGAACAAGTTCATAAAGGCATGATGACCACAAGGTCTGTGAAATGCCATCAGTCTTGACTTAAGATTCTTCTTGGTAATAGGGAATAATATCATTCTCTTGTTTTTTTGTGAGGTTAAGTGTAAAGGTAATATCAGATTTGATCCCTTGTAAATGTAATAGTACTTAATATACGAATCCTTAATAACTTTGTTTTCTTACAGTTTAATAGAGTTTTTATCAGTCAAGGTCCCAATAGATAATAAATGGTCAACTCACAACAGCCTAACTGGAACAAAGTTTATTTGTGGAGATTAATGAGAAAGGCATTGCTATGGGAAACCACAAGACATAGAAGAGTCACCCAGGGCTGGTTCCCTGATTGCCACCATCCATATCCCAGAATGAAGGAAGGAAGGCAGTGATTTCCAGAATCTGGAGAGACAGTTAAGTAAAGAAAGGTCCCTTGAGGTGACGAGAGGCCTTCTGTTAAGGACGGAGTCAACTCCACCATAACTAAAAATAAAAACAGGCAAAGAGTCAACACTTCCTCCTTCCCTCTGGTCTCTTACCAGGGCTCCCTATTGGTCAAACCCATCTGAAGACAGAAGGCATGGAAGGAAGCCCATTGTTGTAGGACGTGCAGGTCAGCCCCCGCCCAGGCAGAAAGAGTGGGAAAAGGTGGACCGTGGGTCTAGAGCAGAAGATACCAACTTACAGTTATTTATTTACAGACAGGGTCTCACTGAGTTTTTCTATCCAGAAAAGACTACCTTCATCTATTTAGTGTTTAAAATGGTTTTCATCTCCTCCTTCTTGTGGAGGAGAATTTTTTCCTAAGTATACATTAATTTCTAGGTATGCAGCTATCCACCAGCCCCAGGTCCCATGTCAACATGTCAGCAGATAATCTAAGAGAACACTGGAGTAGCAAGTCACAGAAAGTGCAAAGTGAAATGCCCAGGGAAATAGTAAATGAATATTTTAAGAATTATACCAGAAAATATTTAGAATTCCTTAGAAATCATTTAGGATTCAGGGTTGGTTTTATGATTTGTATGGTATACATAGTCACGCAAGCACATATGAGGACCTTTGGTTTTTATCTTCTTTTGGAGATTTAAAATCTGTCTGTGGACTTGGACTTCATCAGCCTCTTTTTTTTTGGGGGGGGGGGGGGAGGACCAGGGATTGAACTTAGAGGCACTTGACCACTGAGCCACATCCTCAGCCCTATTTTGTATTTTATTTACAGACAGGGTCTCACTGAGTTGCTTAGCACCTCCCTTTTTGCTGAGGCTGGCTTTGAACTAACTCATGATCCTCCTGTCAGCCTCCCAAGGTGCTGGGATTAAAGGCGAGCTCCACCGCACCGGCTCATCAGCTCTTTTTATCTAATTAACTAGACACTTCCACAAAAAGTACTATTTCAATCTGAAAAGTATCATTTTTTTTTTTTTTGCTCTTTCCACTACTTACCAACAATACAAATTTTTTTTTTCTTGTCTTATAGGTCCATTTATCACACCATAAATCCAAAGGGATTAGATTTCCATCTAGCATTTTCTAGAACCACTTTACATGTTAAATACAGAGCACTACAGCAACAAAATACACAAGTAACATTGGGAAAAATGGTAAGAGGTGGTCATTGCTTTTTTTTTTTTTTTAATACAGCATTGTTTTCAAGGGAGGGATTCAGAACAGCACTCTTAAATGTGAGTGAATTAGGATATTCGTGAGGTTAGGATCCAAGTTGTGTCCTACACTGTGTACCATCATGAATATAAAGCATATTTTTAAAGGCACTGGAGTCTCCTGATGAATGTTTTGAAACTTAGGGTAAAGGCATTAAAATCTATGGGGCCACAAGGATTCTAAATAGGGCCAGATTGGCAAGGACTCTAAAATCAATCCCTGAATATAGTTATTTTATTTATTCATCTATTTACTGGGGTTTTTACATCCTACCTTCTTCCCAAAATAAATAAAATGCTTCACTGTTGTTTTGTCCATGCTTTTTGGATCTTTCCTTGAATTAGGAACCGACAGCTTAGATCACGTTCTATCAGAGCAATGAAATCACAGCCCAGCCTCTTGTTATTTAAGGACCAGGATTCGCTCACTGGAGGTGAGGCTGACTGAGTGAAAGAGCCTGATTTATATCAGTGCACTGCCAGCAGGACAGGGCTCACAGCCCCTGCCTCCCACTGGGAACGAGATCTATAAAGGAAGCTAAGCCCCTATTTTCCCACCAGGGCACTCATTGTACAGTGTCAACTTACAGAATTTTCAAAAGCAGCACTTCAGTGGGTAAAACAAGAAGGGTTCTCAAACATCTTTGGATTATTACTAGTTAAAGGATAAGAACAATAAGAAATACAGGTTCATGGTAGGAGATCTTAGACAAATAATAGGTACAGGGAAAAAAAAAAGACGTTGTTACTTTGAACCTGATATCACAAATGCCATTCAGAAAAAAACAGTTGTGTTTGGTTAAACTTGCATTTGAAATGCCAAGTTTAAAATGTTCATCTCATTCACTCATTCATGAGACTATAATCGTTTATAATCCACCTATTTATATACTGATGTTCTTTGTCATAATGGTACCAGTTTTAAACATCCAATCTTCTTACTAGAAGCTGTACTGCCCAATGTCTGTTTTAATGGGTCTTCTACTACACCGAATGTTAAAAATTTCAAATATTATCTTGGGCATAAATATTGTCAAAGTACCTTTCGTGAAAGATGCTTATCAACCTTCTTGTTAGCATGTAGAAAAATGTAAAAGAATATTGCTCTGGCTGAGCATGATGGCCTTCACCGGTCGATTCTCCTAGATTCAGAAGGCTGAGGCAGGAGAATCGCAAGTTCAAGAGAGACTTAGAGACTCAAGCCTTCATAAGCCTAAAAGATTTAATGAGACCCTGCCTCAAAAATTTAAAAACTTTAGAAGTCTGAGGATGTAGCACAGTGGAGGAACACCCCTGGCTTCAATCCCCAATGCAAAAAAAGAAAAGAAATGAAAGAAAAGAATATTGTCCCTGCCTTAAGAAGAAAACAGAAAATAAGCTAAAAAGCATGCTTTGCTTTAAAGTCATCAAAGCACCATGGACACAAGCAAAAGGGAGTGTTTCTTTTCCAAGTGAGTAAAGATTAGCAACAGCCTAATGATAGCTTTCCCACCCCAGGGTCTTACCTGTGGATACTAGAGGAGATAGGAGAGGAGCTGATCTGCTATAAGCAGTTCTTTGTTGAGACAAGAAGAAAACCAATGAAAGTGTATGATTGTGTGGACTGGAGAAGTGATATAAAATCTAGAGGGACCCCAAATAAAATACCAGTCTTACTGATCCTGCAGTTGTTCCCAACTCTTGCTGAGTAAATAATTTGAGCTGAGATCATAAGCTTCTAGTTCCTGAGTCACATATCCCTGCTTAAGGGTGGAAGTGAGCTTATCCTTAAGAAATTTAAAAGCAGAAGTGATCTGGAATTACTAACCCAACTCAACTCTAATAAAATCAAAAATACCAACCCTTTACCTACTTTCCTGACCAAGGAAAAGACATCTCTACTATGGAGAAAAAAAAAAGTCTAGGTACTGGGGTTGTGGCTTGTAGAGCACTTGCCTAGCACATGTGAGGCACTGGGTTCGATCCTCAGCACCACATAAAAATAAATAAATAAAATAAAAGTATTATGTCTATTTACAACTAAGAAAGTTGTTTTTTGGGTTTTTTTTTTTTTGAAAGTCTAGTTCAAGCTGTGCCTCAGTGGTAGAGTGCTTGCCTAGCATTGGGGGGGTGGGGGTAGGAGGGGCACTGGGTTTGATTCACAGCAACACGTATAAATAAATAAATAAATATCCATCAACAAACTAACAAAAATATATTTTTTAAAAAGTCTAATTCAGGCTTTATTTTTTTTACAGTAATAATAAGTATGTAATCAAAAAAGTTGAGACATAGGCTAAGGCTCAAAAATGTAGGGGGGAACTAGGCATGGTTGGTGCAAGCCTATAATCCTAGCTGCTCAGAAGGCTGAGGCAGAAGGATCCCAAGTTCAAGGTCAGCCTCAGCCACTTAGTGAGACCCTGTTTCAAAATAAACAATTAAAAAGTGCCAGGTATGATGCTCAGTGGTGGAACACCCTTGGGTTCAATCCTTGGTAGCATATACACGCACACACAAATGAAAGCAAAAGGCAATAGGTACAGACCTGCAGTTGGCTAAGATGTTGACTTAAACCATTTCTTTCCCAGACTTGGACTTTAAAATAGCTATTATAAGTTTTTTTAAAAAAATACATTAAAACATGAACAAAATGAATAATCAGATAAATATTTTAGTGAAGAGATGGAAGCTCTGAAGAAAACAAACTGGAAATAATAGAAATTTAAAACTGAAATAAAGAATTCATCATATGGGCTTCAAAACAGAGAGGACATAGTAGAATAATAATCAGCGAACTTGTAGACAAGTTCAATTACCATGAAAAATACCAGGTCTGAAAAATAAGGAGATAAAATAATTAGAAATAATTAGAAACAAATAATACCAAGGTACCAGAAACTTATGAAAGAAAACACATGCAGAATTGGAAGAAAACAGAATATGAGAGAAGAAATATGAAAATATATTGGAATTTTTTTTAATTTGTGAAAATCATCAACCCAAAGATTCCTAGGCTTAACAAATATCATTCCAAACAAATATAAATAATACTATACCAAGGACTTATAATTAAGCTATGGAAACAATATATATAAATTATTTACAAAGTACAAATATATATAATTCTATACATAATTTGCTTTCAAATATATAAAAATACATTTATAATTTATATTTAAATTTTATATATAATTTATATTTATTATTTATAATATACATTTATAATTACATGTATATACAATTTGAAAATATAAATTGAAAAGCCTAAAAGCAGCCAGATGAAGAGAGACATATATAGAGAAAATCAACAGCAATATGAGAATAGCAGAAACTTCTCACCAGAAACAATGGAAGCCAGAATAATATGTTCAAAAGACTGAAAGAAAAAAAAAGTCAACCTATAATCCTATATCCTACAGAAATAAAGATGAAAGAAAGATATTTTTCAGACAAAAAAAAAACCCAGAATTATCATCATCATCAGTCCCTCACTTCAAAAATTACTAAAGGAGCCAGGTGCAGTGGCACATGCTTCTAATCCCAGGGGCTCCAGAGGCTGAGGCAGGAGCATCTTGAGTTCAAAACCAGACTCAATAGTTTAGCAAGGCACTGATTAATTTAGCAAGATCCTGTCTCAAAATAAAATATACAAAGGGCTGAGGATGAGTCTTAGTGGTTAAGTGCCCCTAGGTTCAATCCCAAATTCAGAAAAAAAAAAATACTAAAAGAAGTTCTTCAAACTGCAAAATAATGATTCTAGATGAAAACAGATTTGCAGAAGTGGTTTCTATGTGGATAATTATAAAAGACTGTAACTTTTTTTAAGTTCTTGTTGAACACTTTTTTGTATGCATGTGTGGTGCTGGGGATAGAACACAGGGCCTCCTGAATGCTGGGCAGGTTCTCTGCTATTGAGCTACATCCCCAGCCTCTGTATTTAACATCTTTATGGAAAATTGATTAAAGCAAAACAAAAGTCAACAATGTATTGTACAACTTCTAACAACATAGAAGAATATATGATATTCAGAGCACAAATGATGAGAGTGAGCTCAATGGTGTATACTTGTATAAACTTCCTGCATTGTTTGTAAAATGTTTCAATATTAAAATAGATTGTGAGACATTAAAGATGCATTTTGTAATTCTGAGAGTAACAACTGATTCAACAAACAGGTATATATAAAAAGCCAACAAGGCAAAAAAAAAAATTTAAGTAAACAATTGATTTATTTCTAAAAGGCAGAAAAAGAGAACAAAAAATAATAGGATCCTGGCAACCTTGAACTTCCCAGCCTCCAAAACCATGAGTGAATTAATTTCTGTTGATTGTAAATTATCAGTCTGTCATAACAGCACAAAAAAGACAAAGATCATAATCTTACCCAGTCTCCTGGCTTTAAAAAAAAAAAAGCATCTAGGCTGTAATGATTCCAAAAGGTACAACTCCAGCCTACACTCTTTCTTAAACTGGCTCTATTTTGATATCTAACAGGCAAACTTAACATATCCAAGAATGAGTTCTTGTTTTTTTTTCAAATTGCTCTTCCTAAAAGCTTCCCAACCTCAGTAAATTGCAATTCTACACTTCAGTTGCTTAAATCAAATTCCTTGATTTAAGAGTCATCCTTGCTTTAAGGATTATCTCGACTCTTCTCTTTATTTTACACTCTGAATTTGCTCCATTAGCAAATCCAGTCTACGCTACCTTCAATCTATATCCAGATCCAACCACTTCTTAACCTTCTCTGCCTCTATCACTCCAGTTTAAGAAATCATCCTCTTTCCCATATTATTATTAGAAGGGCTTCCTAACTGGCCTCCCTGCCTCACCCTTTGACTGCTGTATACACTAACGCCATCAGTGACCCTTTCCCATTTTAACTCACATCATGTTGCTCTGCCTGAAATCCTCCACAGCTTCCCACCCCAACCCAAATCAAAGCCAAAGCCTTCACAATCATTTCAAGGCTCTACACAATCTAGTCCCATCTCTCTCTCTCCGATCTCAACCCCATCTTATTTAACCCACCAGTGCCTTCTTGTTCCCCAAACACACCAGCTTTACTGTCACCTAAATTCTTGCAGGAATTTCTCCCGCAAATATCCTTATGGTTTTATTATTTCTTTTCCATCTTTGCTCATAAATTACCTTCCTAGTGAAGATTTGTCTGGCTACACTATCTAAAATTTCAATTTCCCCCAAACATTGTCTGTCTCCTTCTCTTACTTCCTCTTTAGTGTTCATCACCATCTACCCTAATGTAGATATTATTCATGTATCTTGTGAAAGTACTTTTGTGATTGTGTGTGCAGTGAGGATTGAACCCAAGGCATTGGGGATTGAACCCTAGTTCACGCTAGGCAAACACAACTAAGCAACAATCCTAACCCTAGCACCATTTTTTTCCATATTTTTTATTGGTACATTATTTTTATTGGTAAATAATGGTATGATTTGTTGCTACAGATTCTTACATGCACATAATAAACAATATAATTTGTTCAATATCATTCCTCAGTATTTCCCCTTTCCCTCTCCTCCTCCTGCCCCCTAGTCCCTTTTTTCACTACTCTACTGATCTCCCTTTAATTTTTATGAAATCCCTGGCCCTCTGATCTTTGTTTCCTATTTCCCCCTCTAACTAACTTTTACATATGAGAAAAAATTTGACACCTTGCACTTCTCAGTTTCACTTATTTCACTTAACATAATAATCTTTAGTTCTATCCATTTTCCTGCAGATGACATCTTTTTTTTTTTAACCAGGGATTAAACCCAGGGATGCTTTACCACTGAGGCCATCCCCAGACCTATCTAGTATTTTATTTAGAGACAGGATCTCACTAAGTTGCTTAGGGCCTCAATAAGTTGCTAAGGCTGACTTTGAACTTTCGATCTTCCTATCTCTGCCTCCCAAGCTCCTGGGATTACAGTTATGTGCCCCAAGTCTGGCTCATTTTTCTTTATGAGTGAATAAAACTCCATTGTCTTTGTATACCACATTTTCTTTATTCATTCATCTGTCGATGGACACCTAGGCTGCTTTCATAGTTTGGCTATTGTGAATTGCCTAGCACCATTTTTAATGCTTCATTTGCTATCCTAATTGAAACAGTGCATAGTTTAGTATATTTGTTAATAACAAATAAATATTTTAAACAACAAATATTTTAAATAACAAATAAATATATTAACAAATAAATATTTGGTAAATGCATGTGTAGAAGATTCAGTTTTCTAGTTGAAATCAGACCTAAAGATAGATTCCACACTTGCACAGAATCATGAGATTTCCTAGGTAATGCCCACTTAAACCCCTCAAAACACAGTGACTACCATGTACAAGAATATAGATATGATATTATAGTGCTAAGCACATCGTACATGCTAATTGAATCTTCAAAACAATCCTGTAGTTGTCATTATCCAATCTTATAAATGAGGAAATTAAAGCTTAGAGAGTTTTACTAAATAGCATAAAGTCTCAGAGATGGCATGATACTATGCCAAAATCAGAATTTGAATATAGCTGGACTGCATCACCATGTCACACATAAAACAAAATCATGTTATATAAAGTGATCATAAAGCCAAAAAAATACAAGCCTTTTCAATGTTAGTATTTTTTATAAAGAACTCATTGTTTTATTTCTCATCTGTGTCACAAATCTACTAATATTCCACATAAACCATATTCTTTTTCATTATTTTCTGCCATAAGTTACTGATTTCAGAGGAAACTTGAGATTTTTAGAGGGAGAAATTTGTATTTCCTCATTAGTTAATTTGATTAATTTTTTTTATTATACTTTTGTATTACCAGGTACAACAGACCCATTTCACACTTGGGCTGTGGTAAAAACAACATTATTTTAATGTATTGAAATAGACCAAGAAGAAAGGAATAAATATGGTCAAGATTTGTATACATTAAAAACTTTTCTTTAGGGGCTGGGGCTGTGGCTCAGCCGTAGAGCATTCACCTAGCACATGCGAGGTGCTGGGTTTGATCTTCAGCACCACATAAAAATAAATAAATAAAATAAAGGTATGTGTCCAACTGCAACTAAAAAACAAATTTTTTTTTTAAAAAAACTGTTCTTCAGATAGCGTCTTCAACAATGGTGCTGGGGAAACTGGAAATCCATATTCAGCAAAATGAAATTAAACCTCTATCTCTCATCATGCACAAAACTCAATTCAAAGTTGATCAAGGACCTAGGAATTGAACCAGAGATTTTAAACCTAATAGAAGAAGAAGTAGGCCCAAATATTTATCATGTTGGATTAAGACCTGACTTCCTTAACGAGACTCCTAAAGCACAAAAAATGAAATCAAGGATCAATAAATAAAATGGATTCAAACTAAAAAGCTTCTTCTTAAGAAAAGAAACAATCAATGAGGTGAAGAGATAGCCTACGACGTGTTGGGAGCAAATTTTTACCACACGCACATCAGATGGAACATTAATCTCCAGGATATATAAAGAACTTAAAAAATATAACACCAAAAAAACAAAGTACTCAATCAATAAATGGACTAAAGAACTGTACAGACACTTCTCAGAAGAAGATATACAAATCATTAACAAATATATGAAAAAATGTTCAACGTCTCTAGTAATTAGAGAAATGCAAATCGAAACCACTCTAAGATCTCATCTCACTCCAGTCAGAATGGCAGCTATTAGGCATAAAAACAATAAGTGTTGGTGAGGATGTGGGAAAAAGGTACACTCATACACTGCAAATTGGTGCAGCCAATTTGGAAAGCAGTATGGAGATTTCTTGAAAAATTGGGAATGGAACCACTCTTTGACCCAGCTATCCCTCTCCTCGGTCTATACCCAAAGGACCTAAAAAGCAGCATACTACGGGGACACAGCCACATCAATGTTTATAGCAGCACAATTCACAATAGCTAAACTGTGGAGCCAATCTAGAAGCCCTTCAATAGATGAATGGATTTTTTTTAATGTGGCATATATACACAATGGAATTTTACTCAGCAATTAAAGAGAATAAAATCATGGCATTTGCAGGTAAATGGTTGGAGTTAGTGAAGATAATGCTAAGTGAAGTTAGCCAATCCCAAAAACCCAAATGCCAAATGTTTTCTTTGACATAAGGAGGCTGATTCATAGTGGAATAGAGAGAGGAAGTGTGGGAGGAATAGACGAACTCTAGATAGGGCAGAGGAGTTGGAGGGGAAGGAAGGGGGCATGGGGTAATTAATGATGGTGGAATATGGTGATCATTATTATCCAAAGTACAGGTAAGAAGACACATATTGGTGTGAATATACTATGTATACAACCAGATATGAAAAATTGTGTTCTATATATGTAATAAGAATTGTAATGCATTCTGCTGTCATATATAGATAAATTAAAAATAAATAAAATAATATCAACAACAACAACAACAAAAAACTACTCTAAGATTTCATCTCACACTAGTCAGAATGGCAGTAATCAAGAATACAAGCAACAAGTATTAGTGAAGATGTGGGGGGAAAGGCATTCATACATTGCTGGTGGGACTGCAAATTGGTGCCACCAATCTGGAAAGCAGTATGGAGATCCCTTAGAATACTTGGAATGGAAATACCATTTGGCCCAGCTATCCCACTCCTCAGTCTATACCCAAAGGACTTAAAAGCAGCATACTACGGGGACACAGCCACATCAATGTTTAAAGCAGCACAATTCACAATAGCTAAACTGTGGAACAAACCTAGATGCCCTTCAATAGATGAATGGATAAAGAAATTGTAGTATATATACACAATGGAGAATTATTCAGCATTAAAAGACAATAAAATTATAGCATTTGCAGATAAATGGATGGAGTTGGAGAATATCATGCTAAGTGAAATAAACCAATCCCAAAAAACCAGGGGCCCAATGTTTTCTCTGTAAATGGATGCTAATCCATAATGGGGGGTGGGGCATGGGATGAGTGGAGAAATTTTGGATGGGGCAAAGGCAAGGGAGGGAGGGGGAATGGGGGTAAGAAAGATGGTAGAATGAGATGGACATCATTACCCTAGGTACATGTTTGATTGCATGAATGGTGTGACCCTACTTCGTGTACAACCAGAGATGTGAAAAATTGTGCTCCATTTGTATACAATGAATCAAAGAGCTTTCTGCTATAATGTGTAACTGATAAGAACTAATAAAAAATTTTAAAATTTTTAAAATAAAAAAAACTTTTCTTCAGTAATACACATCTCCCTTTTTTAGTCATTAGTAAATTAAAGGACCTACCTAGCAAAAACAATTACAATAAAATTATTCTAATTAGATCATCAGTGTGTACATATATTTTATGCTTTTATACTCTAATTATTCTTATTTTGTATCTTATTATTCCTATTTTGTATTCTTATTTTGTATCTTATTATTCCTATTTTGTATTCTTATTTTGTATATACTGAAAATGCTGCTTCCATTTTGAACCTATTCATAAGTCATCTGAAATGTACTTGTCTTTTAACTCCAAACAAAAAAATAAACTAATGCATTCTATTATATGAGCTTTCATACAATATCTATTGCAATTGATAAGAAAAGAAAGCTTTCATTTTTAACCTCTTTGGGCTCTATGCAATTGTTCATCAGAACTGCACAAGCATGGAAAACAAGAATTAGAGGATTCATTCAGTCAAAAAAAAAATTTAAGTAGGATTAAAACAAGAAGAAATGGTGTAAACACGTTTCAGCTACTGAGCCCATGCTTAATTTCTAATCTTTGTAGGTAGAGCAACCACTTAGTATTTTAAGTGTGTTCTAAGAACAGTTAATAAATATTACATTGATGGTCTGATGCTCTATGTCAGCTCAAGGACATGGAAAAACATTTCGATTGAATGCACATCAGTGAAGTAATCGGCATTTACTTCTGTTTCTTCTATTTGCAACTCATGAATAATTTCTGATTCTAATGATGATAAATCCCCTTCTAATAAGAGTAGCTACAGACTTAGATTTACAGTTAATCACATGAGGAAGTATTTAAGTAAGCTGAAATGGGAATATGCTACAAAGGCAACTGTTGTCCATGTATTTCTTTGAGCAAAGAAAAAGAGATGAAAGATGTTTTGAAAAAACAAGCATTAACTTTACAAGTAGAGCAAAAGAAGCAAATGACAATAAAAGGAAAGCTCTGAAAATCCACAAAATAAAAACAAAACTCCTTTGGTTTTCTCTCAGTCAAATGATATGAATGTTGTCTCTTTTTTAAGATACAGTTGAATATGCAATAGTTAGAAGAATGGACTAGAGTTATAATGCTGAAATAGAAATCATTAAATGTGAAGAAGAAGCTGAAGAACAATATGTATTCATGAATTCTCTTACCAAAAAAAAACACTTTTAACAAAACTGATATATTAATATGTATATATAAATGCCCAGGGAAACATTTGGAAGAATGTTTTACATCCAACTGTAAAAATGGCTTCCTCTAGGAGAAATTTATGATTGGGGTGAGGGGATGGAAGTTTGATGTTTATTCTGGGTAATTCTGGGTTGTTAAAATTTTCAAACACATTTCTATATTACTTGCCAACTTACATAAGAAGAACAAGTAAATAAATGGATAAATATGTATGCACAACCATTTCTTGAGTGGAATCTAGAGCAGAAGGCTAGAAATCACAGAGGCTAGATGGCAGGCAGGATGTAGAGCTATCTGGAAACCAGTCCTAACCCTATCCTAACCAAACATGTCACTTAATGGATTATCAAATCCAAATCTATGGACTTCCATGTCTCATTGGTAAAATAAAGAGATTAAATTCAGTGATATTATCAGCTCCTTCCTTTGTGTCTATAAATTTACCATGAAAAGGAATTTTCTAAGTCAATAAAATTCTTCAAGTTTCTGCTTCCTTCAGAATAGTTTTCCCTCTCTAATCAAAGCTTATTATCACTTTCATAGTTCAAAACGTCTCAACTTTATAAACATACTCATAACATGTATGTATACATAATTAAACGTTCTTCTGGAGGAAATCAAGACCAAGGTCATCTTCTATACTCCTCCACATCCTTATGTAGTATTTCAATGTTATTAAAGTCCTTTAAGGACATAAAATCATTTTAATACATTAAATGTGATTAAAGTATATTAATAACTTGAAGTCCTAGCTTTGTTACTAAATTTGAGGAGGTAACCATAATAAAATTATGCTTACCTTTATTCACCCTTATTATGTTTAAACCCCAACCAGTGTGTTGCAACCCAATTCTGGCATAAGGTACAGAGCCCACAAGTTGAAGGACATGATCCACAACAAGACAATCCTCAATTCATACCAACTGGCTACAAATCTGAAAGGTTCTCACAATCCCACTAATGAATGATAATTCACTAGAATGACTCACAAAACTCCAGATGGGAAACTCAGGAGAGCATTACATCTGTAATAGGATTTTTTAAATGAAGGATGCTACTCAGGAATAACCAAATGAAGAGACACAAGGTGAAGTCTGGCAGGGTCTTGAACACAGAGCTTCTGTGCCCTGTCTTCATGGATTGAGGGCACATCACCCTCCTCATCACATCAATGTGTCCATCAGCCACAAAGCAACACTGAGTTTCGATATTCAGTTTTTCTTGAAATTTCATTACATAACGATAATTGATTAGGTAATTGGCCAGGTGATGGAACTCAATCTTTACAACACATCCCTCCTCAGAGGTTGAGCTGACTCAGTGATGTATTCCTGGTGACCAGCACCCATCCTGAAGCTATCTAGAAGCCCACCATGAGTTACCTCATTAAGATAAACTAAGATATGATTCAAGAGACTCAGGAATAGCTAAGATACTTTTATTACTTGGAAAGTTTCGAAGACTTTAGAGGGTCTGTGCTAGTAGCCTAGGATCAAAATCAGACACATTTTTAATACACAACAAATACAACCTTATAGGAGAAAATACTTATGTTTGACAACTTCAGCATTTTTATGCTATCAATCTATCAAACTTCCACCAACATAGCATCCTTGATTACCTATCCCACTAATTCAGCAACTTTCAGCAAACAGTTTACATTTCATATTTGTGTTTCTGTATCTCTCTATAATCCCAAGAGGCAGGACAGCATTGTGTCTCAGTGACATTAGCTCCACAGTTAAATTTCTAAGATTCAGACCCAGTGTTCTACTATATTTTAGTTCTTAAACAAATTACTCTACCTTTCTTATACCTCTGTTTCTCCATATGTAAAATGAGAAGTGAAAATTACATTTACATATAAGTCAGTTAATATATGTAAAAAGTGTTTAGGATGGTTATGGCACTTAATAAAGGTCACTTTTATTGTTATTATCTTAATGGAATTGTGAATGCTATTTACTAAATGTTTTATCTTGGCACATAAAGCTTAATTATTAACCAAGTTATCTTTGAAGTTAAAAATCCTATTCCAAAGCAAAATACAATTTTATTCCAAAAATAAGGGGATTCAACTAAATAACATGAAGTTCATTTCCACCTCTGAAACGTTAAATAACTGCCCCCTTATCACCTAAAAGAATTACAACTCTGTAGTCTAACTGGCATAACCTCCTTATACATCCCCTTAATTTCTTTGATATTGACAACTCATTGCAAGTGATCTTGTCAGCATTCTAGGGTGGCAATTCAGAATTGATTTATCAGGATGATTATTCAAAGTATGAAGAAGGAGCCTCTGCCAATACATCTCTAACAGTCTCCATTTCAGGACTGTGGTATCTATCAAAGTTTGAGGATATACTCATATCTGTAGATCTATAACAAAGAGGGGAAAATGCTATTTTCTCTACAAAAGAAAGTCTACCTTATCCTCTCCCTGCTTGGGAGCAGGGTCAAAGCAGCCATTTGCCAAACTCATCTTTTATTATTAAGCAATATTCCTCTTTGTCTTTATTCATCTTTTTTTATTTTTCTGTCTGCAACTGTTTCACAGCACTTGATATAATAGATCATAAGATTTTATTAAAACCCATTTAGAATTTCTACCATCCTACCATCTCTTTGCCTCTGATAATTTCTTATTATTTCACCCATAGGCTAAAATCCCACAAGTTATATCTCAATAGGAGAAAATTAAATCAAACCATTTCTCCACTTCTGTAGATCAATAGTTGGAAAATAAAAATAATACTTGGTTTTAGTTTCTCTGAAAATCTAACATTTAATTGCTAAGAGCCCTGCCTCTTTGGCATTAAGCTTGTATGGTTCACATCCAGATGATTAATAAGTAATCATTTCCTTTGGGTATGTATCTATGTTTCAGCATATCTGCAATTATGTGTTCCATTCAGAATGTCTCAAAGTCATAACAGAGCAAAGCAATAAGAATAAATAAGAAGTTTGGGGGGGGGGAAATAAATGAAAAAATATCTTAATTAAACATACAAATAAAGAGAAAATGAGGGCAAAATATAATATTTAAGAATGCAGTCTTATGCTGGAAGGATGCTGTCTGATTTATACATCTTCACTTCAGACATCTTCTTCACCAAAATGTGCATGTAGCTAAAATGCTGAAATTTGGGCTGCATGAGAAGAGAGCTGCGTGGATTCATATCTGGTTGATGTGCACAAAGTACCCACAGTGATGAATAATGAGTAAATATCCACTAGAGGAAGAATTTCTGTGCCATAAGATGGTCATACAGGAAGAAACTGGAATCCTTGCATATTGCTGGTGAGAATACAAAATGGTGCAGCTGCCATGGAAAACAATGTGGCAAGTCATCAAGAAAAAAAAACCAGAATTCCCATAGGAACATTAGCTAGCATTCCACTTCTGTATATACACACAAAAGTATTGAAAGCAGGTTCTCAAATAGATATTTGTATACTGGTGTTCACAGAAGAATGTTCCACAATAACCAAAAAGTGGAAATAATCCAAGCGTCCATTGATGGTAGGATGGTGGCTGCCAGGAACTGTGGGAAGATGGTGATGGAGAGTTAGTGTCTGATGGGCATAGATTTCAGGTGGGGAAGATGGAAAATTCTGGAGATGGAGGATAATGATGTTTGCACATATTAGGTGAGTGTATTTAATGCCACAAAACATGAAATGATTAAAATAGTAAATTTTATTTCATGTGTTTTTACCACAATAAGAAAATATGGGATCATAGTCCCTGAAAACCACCATTCTACTTTCTATCTCTATGAATTTGACTCATATAAATGGAATTATGTATTATTTGTCCTTTTGTTTCTGGTTTATTCCACTTGTCTGGAACAGCATATACTACATGAATACATATTATACTGTTTTTTAATGTACCTAAACTACTATTATTATTAAAAACTCTATTTCTAATATTGCCTTTTATAAAAGAATAGAGCAAAAAATAAGTTTATCTCTGAATTAAGTGAGTATGTCTGTGGCTAAAGTCTATACTTTTGAATTTTATTGCTAAAAATCTTACAAAATTCAGAACTTTTAAGAATAAAAAGAGTAAAAATAGAAATATCATCCTAAAGGCAACCATCTATTTAGCATGGAGAAATTAGCATGGAGATTCCTCAAAAATCTAAAAATAGAACTATCATATGATCCAGCATCAGTCCTGAGTATTTATCCAAAGGAAATAAAGTCAGCATACAAAAGAGGTGCTTGGATAACTAAATGAATTATGGAATCAGCCTGGATGTCTGTCAACCAATGAATGGATTTAAAAAATGTACATATACACAATGGAGTATTATTCAGCCATAAAGGAAAAATGAAATCATGTCATTTGCAGGAAAATGGATAGAAATGGAGGTTATCCGGGTTTAAAAAAAAAAAAGCCAGACACAGGAACAATTAGGAAAGTGGAAAACTATGTGGGGGGTGAGGAGGTGGGGAGTATGGGGGGATATGAGGGAAGAGGAGAGGAAGAGAAGGTACGTTACGGAGTGTGAATACAATTAAAACATGATTATATGCATGTATGGAAATGTAATAGTGGAACCTATTAATTTGTATAAGCAATATAATCTGATATTTAAACATGTTATTCCTTGTTGAAAGAAAAATACTTTCTTCTGGGTTGCTTTCAGGGCCCTTTTAGATGTTAAGAATGTGCTTATGTAAATAAGACAGAAATGTGACAAGTGGCCAAAGGACCTAAACCAAAGCTATGGGTGGAGTCTTGGAAGGAAGGAGAAAAATCAAGTAAGTTTGGCTGGACTACAGAGATGAGAAGGCAGGGGAAATGTAACTACTAATTTACAGTCCTGAGGTAGGAACAAAGGCAGGGCTTAAGAGGTTTTGTTTTGGGGGGATCAATAGACATATGAGAACAGCTATAGACAGCAAGAAGTAGAGTCCTTGGAAGAAGATGAGGTCTGGATTAGAAGGTGTGTTTACATTTCAGTGTCATGCCAGACAGGACAGTCCCCTAGCACTGTGTACCCATGACTATAGATTACAAAGCCCATAGAAACTGCAAAAACCTCATTGGGTTTATAGGCAGGAAACACTGAAAGAAACAGAGAAAATAATTTCTTTTTATATTTTCTCTAAAGACATACTTAAAATATAAAGGAAAAAAATCTTTCTCTAATGTAGCAAAATGGATCTTCTATGACCTTATAATGTGATTAAGTCTATTGGTGCTGATCAGCAAGGTGACACTTAATTACATGGTGCTTTTCATTTTCTAAGTGCTTTACAAGTACTGTATTAACTAATTAACGACGGAAAACCTGATGTTTCTTTGAAAAGACTGCTGTTGCTACTTTTTTTCACCTTTTAGATGAACTTCTTTTTTTTTTGAATCTTGAGATACAACATGCACACAATGGGTGATATTTAAACTTTTCAAACTAATGATTATGGCAAGCAGTTCATTTTCCCGGTACTTCCAGAGTTGAATTACAATTAAAAAGGATGTAGGCAAGCTATCAAAAAAGAGAAACGGCTCCACTCTGGCTCATAAAAGACCATCTGGTAAGAACGAATGGGCCTTCTAAATGATGAAGGGGATGCAACATGAAGATGCTTACTGTTGGCCAATGGCTTCCACATCCTCTAAAAGCAGATGGCATGAGGTACCTAGCCCACCTGAAGAGTGAAAATGGAGATTTTCTTCTTTATCTCTAACAGTTTTAAAATTAGTGATCACCAAGCTCTTGTCAAAAGAACACTGGAGCTGGGAATATAGCTCAGTGGTAGTGTGCATAACTAGCATGTGTGAAGCCTGGGTTTGATCCCCAGGGCTGGGGTAGGGGGCAGGGAGAGTACTGGGATAATAATGCATTTATTATCAGTGTTTTCCCTTTGAAAAATCAAATGTTTGGGTTTCATGCAAAAGTCTCTTAAGGAACTTTTAAGAATGTGCATTTAATAATGTGCATTATTAGATCATTTAAGAATGTGTATTAGGATGTCATTCAGAAACTATTCATTCATTCCACAAAAATAATTTATATTAAGTGCCTAACATAAGCAAAGTCCTACAAGGAAGGTGGGCCTTGTTTAGAGTCAGGGTTGTCATCTCTCCAATCATAACTCAAGAGCTGGGAAGTTATCATATCTACGTGGCTCCCCTTTCTCTGCCCATAGAAACCTTGTCTGCTAAGGCCAGGTTCAGACCCTCAGTCCAGAGGAGAACAGAATGAGACACCAAAACAACCTGAGTTCAGCTCTGCAGATACAACTTGAGCAGTACAGACTTAGGAAGCTTATCCACCTCCTCTGGACCTCTGTTTCCTCATATGTAAAATGAAAATGATAATATTTTGATGACTGAATAGTTAATTTCCAGAGAAAGTACTAATGGTTTTGTTCCTCTGATTTTGTAAAATGCTTTTCCATTTCTTACGTTGCTAATGTGGTTCCTTCTGCTGAAATGGCTGAGGTTTCTGGACCAGCCAGAAACTAGACATTAATTATAATTAACAACTTCTGTGCACACTTAAGGTAAATATTAAATAAAATAATATAAGAAAAAAATCTCTCCCCAGTGCTATAGTGTATATGCTGTATAGGATTTGGAGTGTGGTAGACTGACAGAAATCCTGATTATGGCAATTAGTGAGTAGGAGCCATGTATCACGCCTTACTGACCTCCTGTGGCATTGTTCAGAATGTGCACATAAGCCTATATAAATTTTTGTTTACTGATATTGACTTACTAGACAGTCAATAAAAATATACATGTGTACAGGCACGCGTGCACACGCGCACACACACACACTTTATTTTCCTCCCTCCAGCTATACTGAAATAAGCAATTTCTAGCACAGGCTTAGAGATCTTCCTGGGTAAAATTAATCCCCAAAATTACTAGAGAAAGAAGTTAACTTTAACGCCTTCATTTCTAATGTTCACATATCATCAACTCCAAAAATCAATTCCTATGGGTAGTATTGGACTTATTATTTATCTTATAACCTGAGCTTTAAGAATACAGATGTGGTAAGCTCTAGATACCTAATAGTTTTCAGTGTATCTCAGGTTATTTATATATTATGCCAATTCAAATATCTGAGGACTATTCTTCCTGATCTCTGTTTGTGTGCCCTTTAATAATTTAGCCCAAAGGTCACAAAGGCAATGATTGTGATTCTAGTAAATATTTTCTTAGAATGGTTCTTTTATTTTTTCATTCTTCCCAGTCATCCTTTAATCAAAATGAGACCTGAGCAAATATGCACAAATTCCAATTTGTTCTATCCAGACAAATTTTAAATCCCTCTTGCCTATTTCTAACTTTGTTATTTATATTTATGATATAATATTAGCTATATTTATATACATCTAGAAAAGAGCAATTGCAAAAATTTATCAAGAATTCTCTTCAGAAAACTGTTCTCATAATAAGCACAAATTGTTAACATTTATCACCATATGATATAATCATATAAAAGCCTTTTCTAGCCTCATCCCCATAAGGTACCTCTCTATTACATTATGATGATAAATGGCAAAATGTTTTGCATGACACTTAGCCATTACAGAATTCTACAGGGAATGCTAGACTGCTACCAGAGCTTTTTTATAAGAAACTACAGCTCAAAGTCAGCATCATATTCTTAAATCAACTGATCTTTTTCTTTTGCAATATTTATTCCCAGCAAAACAATTTACAACTAAATACAACCATATCATAAGATGAACATAAACAGAAACAGGGAGTAAATACACAGGTGTAGGCTGGAAGAGATGATGGCTAAGTTCAGCTTGAAGATGAATGTAATGTTTTGCTTTAGGTGAGGAAAGTCATGATATTTTATCCTGTAATTCAGTAAATTTGCAATTATACCTGATGATTTGATATGAGTAGTTAGGATTCAGAGATAATGCCCAAATTTACATTATCTGAGAGTTAAATCCCAGTCATCCTTTACTACTTTAAAGAAGTATTACCTCTGGATAAATACGAATGTTGAATAATATGTCTCTAGACCTTTCTCCTATTTTCTTCTACTCTCAGATATGCTGTTAAATCATCATTTATTCTTTTCTGTAAGACATTATGATTTAAAGTAGTACAACATAGTATCATTATGCATCTTTGTTAAATTAACAAAACATTTTATATATTCTTTTTTATTAGTTATAACAAATTATTATCAGCACCTCCTTGAAAGGACTGTAAAAAATGATTCACATTCTTATTAAGATACTCTTTAATGAATACTAACTATAAACCTGGTGGTATAATGATCATTTTTCATGAAATATAAAGAAAAATCACAAAAATATTGTAAAATTTTATGAACATTATAAGCATCACTTTGATCTATGATTTTCACATACAAATATTAAGAAATATTTCTATGACTTTATTATTGGCAACAATATCCTATTTGTTTCAATTTCAGGAAATGTTTTAATTTTCAGTTTTCCATTAGGATTTAATTGAATTTCAAAATTCATGAAATTAGATTTTCCTTCTTAATACCAGTAATTTCTATATTGTTTAGGTTTATTCTGACTGTACTAACAAAATGAACCATATCTATGTCATGATTTACCTTTAAAATCATATTCTCTCTTCCTCCAATAATATTAGATGAATTTATATGTTAATGATACATATCTCACAAGTAGTCATTCATGGATTCATGCAGAGAATTTGTTGTCTTTAAAAAGCAATATCCAGGAAACTTTGGAATGTGTTTAGATTCCAGTATTCTTAAGGGGAAAGGGAAACATTTAAAAAAATTTAAATAATACAGGAACCTACATAAGATGTATTTAATGGGGCAACCCTCAGAGTCAAATACATCATTCTGCAATACTATGCAAGGTATAGCTTACTCAATAAGTCACACTTAAAGGAAGGCCTAGAACAAACATTTTTGGTTTTTTTGTTTTTTAATATGCCCAGAAAATGAGGCAATTATCAATTTTTGTGATGCATGTAACAATCTCTACTTTGGCTTTTTTAAATCCTGAATTCTTTCATGTAAAACAGATCTATTCACTCAAGGTGCTACTTAACAGAATGATACTAACTTATGTATTTCAACCATTTCAGCTTGTTAATATTCTTTTTTATTAATTTATTTTAACTAGGTACATATGACAACAAAATGCATTTTGATTCATTGTACACAATTGCAGCACAATTTTCATTTCTCTGGTTGTACACGGTGTAGCATTGCACCATATGTGCATCATATGTGTACCTAGGGTAATGATGTCCATCTCATTCCACCATCTTTTTAATATTCTATGGGTCTTTGTTAAAAGATTTTTCAATTTTATAATTTAAGAGTAAAAAAATCACAAGCACTCATAATACTTTTTATCTTTAGGAAAGTTTCTTTCACCACCAGATAATTTTTCAGAGCTATTATTTATGAAAAGCATCAGAATAGGCAACACCAAAATAAGTCATTTTGGCACAAGGATTATTTTGAGCTGAAGACAATTGAGAAGAAGCAATTACAAGAAAAGCTCCCTGACCCCACCCCACATTCATAGCATTCAAGCAGTTCATAAATTTATAAGGTATCCCTCCTCTTTCTACCAGGAAGGATAAAGGTTGATCACCAAAGGTAACATTTTCAGTCTGGAGCTGATGTCAGAGGAATCTACATAATGAACTGTACTAATTAACCTTTGTCCACCATTAGTTTCCCATTTATCTGCCTTCCCACAATTTGCTGTCTCATGAGATTCAATGTTCTTTTCCTTTGTCATGGCTCTAAAACTTATTGTTCTTTGTTGAAGATCCTATATAGGTCAGACTTCTAAGCCACCTCTTTGAAAGATACTCATTCCATGCATATCTCCCATTTATATATGAAATATACATGTTACTTAACTTACTTTTATTTTTCTTGTTAGTCTGTCTTTTGTTGCAGGAAGACCTAGCTAATAACTCAGAAGACTAGAAGGAGATCTTTCCCCCTGGTCTTAGATTCTCAAAAATAGCAATTATGATAGCTAACATTTATTGGGTATTTAATCTATTCCAATCATTATGCTGAACACCTTGTGTCCATTCTTCGTTTGGCCTAAGCAAGTAATATTATCATCCCCATTTCACCATGTTGGCTCACTGACAGTCAGACAGGCTAGACAACTTTCCCAGGTTCACCCAAGTGCTCAGAGACAGAACTCCCCAGCGTGGAAAGGTGATTATCCTACCACTGGACTCTTTTCTATGCTTACCATTAGTTTTATTAGGCTACTTATTGGTTAAGCAATGGGGTTATAGTCCAATAAACCCATCATATGTTAAAAATAATGTAAATGAAAAATGTTTCCAATACACCAATTCTACCTAACATAACAGCTTAGAAATAGTACATTGTGGGGTACCAGTTGTTTGCCCCCATGGTCACCCAGCTGCAACTTGTTGCTACTACCTGGCATCATGGGAGAGTATTGTACTGCACATCACTAGCCAAAGAAAAGTAAAAATTCAAAAATTTTTTTTTTTTGGTGTTTTCTTTTTTTTTTTTTTTAATTATTTTATTGTTGGTTGTTCATAACATTACATAGTTCTTAACATACCATATTTCACAGATTGATTCAAGTGGGTTATGAACTCCCATTTTTACCCCGTATACAGATTGCTGTGTCACATCAGTTACATTTCCATTGCTTTACAAATTGCCTTTCTAGTGACTGATGTATTCTGCTGTCTATCCCATTCTCCACTGTCCCCTCACCCCTCCCCTCCCCTCCCCTCCCCTACTCTCTCTCCATCCCCTCTACTATAAATCGTTTCTTCCACTTATATAATTTTCCTCCTACTCCTCCTTTCCTCTTATATGTAATTGTGTATAACCCTGAGGCTCACCTTCCAGTTCCATGCAATTTCCCTTAACTCTCACTTTCCCTCCCGCCTATCATCCCTGTTTAATGTTAATCTTCCTCAAGCTCTTCGTCTCTACCCTGTCCTTGGTTACTCCCCTTATATCAAAGAAGACATTTGACATTTGTTTTTTAAGGATTGGCTAGCTTCACTTAGCATAATCTGCTCTAATGCCATCCATTTCCCTCCAAATTCTATGATTTTGTCATTTCTTATTGCAGAGTAATACTCCATTGTGTATAAATGCCACATTTTTTTAATCCATTCATCTATTGAAGGGCTTCTAGGTTGGTTCCACAGTCTTGCTATCGTGAATTGTGCTGCTATGAACATCGATGTAGCAGTGTCCCTGTAGCATGCTCTTGTTAGGTCTTTAGGGAATAGACCGAGGAGGGGAATAGCTGGGTCAAATGGTGGTTCCATTCCCAACTTTCCAAGAAATCTCCATACTGCTTTCCAAATTGGCTGCACCATTTTGCAGTCCCACCAACAATGAACAAGTGTACCCATTTCCCCACATCCTCGCCAGCACTTGTTGTTGTTGGATTTTTTAATGGCTGCCAATCTTACTGGAGTGAGATGGTATCTTAGGGTGGTTTTGATTTGCATTTCTCTAACTGCTAGCGATGTTGAGCATTTTTTCATGTACTTGTTGATTGATTGTATGTCCTCCTCTGAGAAGTGTCTGTTCAGGTCCTTGGCCCATTTGTTGATTGGGTTATTTGTTATCTTATTATCTAATTTTTTGAGTTCTTTGTATACTCTGGATATTAGGGCTCTATCTGAAGTGTGTGGGGTAAAGATTTGTTCCCAGGATGTAGGCTCCCTGTTTATCTCTCTTATTGTTTCTTTTGTTGAGAGAAAACTTCTTAGTTTGAGTAAGTCCCATTTGTTGATTCTGGTTGTTAACTCTTGCGCTATGGGTGTCCTATTGAGGAATTTGGGGCCTGACCCCACAGTATGTAGATCATAGCCGACTTTTTCTTCTATCAGACGCCGTGTCTCTGATTTAATATCGAGCTCCTTGATCCATTTTGAGTTAACTTTTGTGCATGGTGAGAGAAAGGGATTCAGTTTCATTTTGATGCAACTGGATTTCCAGTTTTCCCAGCACCATTTGTTGAAGATGCTATCCTTCCTCCATTGCATGCTTTTAGCCCCTTTATCAAATATAAGATAGTTGTAGTTTTGCGGATTGGTTACTGTGTCTTCTATTCTGTACCATTGGTCCGCTCGCCTGTTTTGGTACCAGTACCATGCTGTTTTTGTTACTATTGCTCTGTAGTATAGTTTGAAGTCTGGTATCGCTATACCGCCTGATTCACACTTCCTGCTTAGCATTGTTTTTGCTATTCTGGGTCTTTTATTATTCCATATGAATTTCCTGATTGTTTTATCTATTTCTACAAGAAATGCTGTTGGGATTTTGATTGGGATAGCATTGAACTTATAGAGAACTTTTGGTAATATCGCCATTTTGATGATGTTAGTTCTGCCTATCCATGAGCAGGGTATATTTTTCCATCTTCTGAGGTCTTCTTCTATGTCTCTTTTTAGGGTTCTGTAGTTTTCATTGTATAGGTCTTTCACCTCTTTTGTTAGATTGATTCCCAGGTATTTTATTTTTGGGGGGGATATTGTGAATGGAGTAGTTGTCCTCATTTCTGTTTCAGAGGATTTGTCGCTGATATACAGGAATGCATTTGATTTATGCGTGTTGATTTTATATCCCGCCACTTTGCTGAATTCATTTATTAACTCTAATAGTTTCTTTGTAGACCCTTTTGGGTCTGTTAGGTATAGAATCATATCGTCTGCAAATAGTGATAATTTAAGTTCTTCTTTTCCTATTTTTATGCCTTTAATTTCTTTCGTCTGTCTAATTGCTCTGGCCAGTGTTTCGAGGACTATGTTGAACAGAAGTGGTGAGAGAGGGCATCCCTGTCTTGTACCAGATCTTAGAGGGAATGCCTTCAATTTTTCTCCATTCAGGATGATGCTGGCCTGTGGCTTATCATAGATTGCTTTAACAATGTTGAGGAATGATCCTGTTATCCCTAATTTTTCTAGAGTTTTGAACATAAAGGGATGCTGTACTTTGTCGAATGCCTTTTCTGCATCTATCGAGATGATCATATGGTTCTTATTTTTAAGTCTATTGATGTGGTGAATAACATTTATTGATTTCCGTATATTGAACCAGCCTTGCATCCCAGGGATGAATCCTACTTGATCATGATGTATAATTTTTTTGATATGTTTTTGAATCCGATTCGCCAGAATTTTATTGAGGATTTTTGCATCTAGGTTCATTAGAGATATTGGTCTGTAGTTTTCTTTCTTTGAAGTGTCTTTGTCTGGTTTAGGAATCAGGGTGATGTTGGCCTCGTAGAATGTATTTGGAAGTTCTCCCTCTTTTTCTATTTCCTGAAATAACTTGAAAAGTATTGGTGTTAGTTCCTCTTTAAAGGTTTTGTAAAATTCTGCTGTATACCCATCCGGTCCTGGGCTTTTCTTAGTTGGTAGTCTTTTGATGGTTTCTTCTATTTCCTCTATTGTTATTGGTCTGTTTAGGTTGTCTATATCTTCCTGACTCAATCTGGGCAGATCATATGACTTAAGAAATTTATCGATGCCTTCACTATCTTCTATTTTATTGGAGTATAAGGATTCAAAGTAATTTCTGATTATCTTCTGTATTTCTGAAGTGTCTGTTGTGATATTGCCTTTTTCATCCCGTATGCTAGTAATTTGGGTTCTCTCTCTTCTTCTCTTCGTTAGCATGGCTAAGGGTCTGTCAATTTTATTTATTTTTTCAAAGAACCAACTTTTGGTTTTGTCAATTTTTTCAATTGTTTCTTTTGTTTCAATTTCATTAATTTCAGCTCTGATTTTAATTATTTCTTGCCTTCTACTTCTTTTGCTGTTATTTTGCTCTTCTTTTTCTAGGATTTTGAGATGAAGTATGAGATCATTTATTTGTTGGTTTTTTCTTTTTTTAAGGAATGAACTCCAAGCAATGAATTTTCCTCTTAAAACTGCTTTCAATGTGTCCCATAGATTCCGATATGTTGTGTCAGTGTTTTCATTTATCTCTAAGAATTTTAATTTCCTCCTTGATGTCTTCTATGACCCATTGGTCATTCAGTAACCTATTGTTCATTCTCCACGTGGTGCATGATTTTTCCTTCCTTCTTTTATCGTTGATTTTCAGTTTCATTCCATTATGATCAGATAGGATGCATGGTATTATTTCTACTCCTTTATATTGTCTAAGAGTTGCCCTGTGACCTAATATATGATCTATTTTTGTGAAGGATCCATGTGCTGCTGAGAAAAATGTGTAACTACTTGATGTTGGGTGGTATATTCTATATATGTCAATTAAGTCTAGGTTGTTAATTGTGTTGTTGAGTTCTATAGTTTCCTTATTTAACTTTTGTTTGGAAGATCTGTCCAGTGGTGAGAGAGGTGTGTTGAAGTCTCCCATGATTATTGTATGGTGGTCTATTAGACTCTTGTACTTGAGAAGAGTTTGCTTGATGAACGTAGGTGCACCATTGTTTGGGGCATATATATTTATGATTGTTATGTCTTGTTGGTGTATGGTTCCCTTGAGCAGTATGCAGTGTCCCTCTTTATCCTTTTTGATTAATTTTGGCTTGAAATCTATTTTGTTTGATATGAGTATGGACACTCCTGCTTGTTTCCGCAGTCCATATGAGTGGAATGATTTTTCCCAGCCTTTCACCTTCAGTCTATGTATATCTTTTCCTATCAAATGTGTCTCCTGTAGGCAACATATTGTTGGATCTTGTTTTGTGATCCATTCGACTAGCCTGTGTCTCTTAATTGGTGAGTTTAAGCCATTAACATTTAGGGTTATTATTGAGATTAGGTTTGTTCCTCCAGTCATATTTGTTTATTTATGTTACTAAACCTGATTAGTTTTCCTCTTTGGTTACTTTCCCCCCTTTACTGTCCTATCTCCCACTGATGGTTTTCAATGTTATTTTCAGTTTCCTCTTCCTGTAATGTTTTGCCAAGGATTTTTTGAAGAGATGGTTTTCTAGCTGCGAATTCTTTTAACTTTTGTTTATCGTGAAAGGTTTTAATTTCATCTTCCATCCTGAAGCTTAATTTCGCCGGATACACGATTCTTGGTTGGAGCCCATTTTCTTTCAGTGTTTGAAATATGTTATTCCAGGATCTTCTAGCTTTCAAAGTCTGTGTTGAGAGATCAGCTGTTATTCTGATTGGTTTGCCCCTAAATGTAATCTGCTTTCTTTCTCTTGTAGCTTTTAAAATTCTCTCCTTATTCTGTATGTTGGGCATCTTCATTATAATGTGTCTAGGTGTGGATCTCTTATGATTTTGCACTTTTGGTGTCCTGTAGGCTTCTAGGATATGGGATTCTGTTTCATTCTTCAAGTCTGGGAAGTTTTCTTGTATTATTTCATTGAATAGATTGTTCATTCCTCTGGTTTGGAGCTCTGTGCCCTCCTGTATCCCAATGACTCTTAAGTTTGGCCTTTTAATGTTATCCCATATCTCTTGGATGTTCTGCTCATGGTTTCTTAGCAGTCTTGCTGAACTGTCTATGTTCTTCTCAAGTTGAAATACTTTGTCTTCATTGTCTGATGTTCTATCTTCTAAGTGATCTATTCTGCTGGTAGTATTGTCAATTGAGGTTTTAAGTTGGTTTATTGCTTCCTGCATTTCTAGGATTTCTATTTGTTTGTTCTTTATTACTTCTAGCTCCCTGTGAAATTGATCTTTTACTTCCTGGATTTGTTTCTGTAGTTCCTTGTCAATGTGATCTTTCATTGTCTGATTTTGCTGTCTCATGTCTTCCTTGAGAGTCCAGATCATCTGAAGCATGTATATCCTGAACTCTTTATCTGACATTCCATCTGTTGCAGCTATTACCTCTTCTAGGGTTGAGTTGACCTGCATCGCTTGTGGTCCTTTCTTTCCTTGTCTTTTCATGTTGCTTGCGTTTCTTTCTGCTTCGTGAAACTGTTGTGTTTTTGAAATTTTTCCCCCTGTTTATTTTTGTTGCTCTTGTATATTTAGGATATCTCTCTTGTAGGGCGGGTAGTGGCTGTGATCCTCCTCTAATCAGGGTGATCTATATACTACGCTGGTTGGTCGTAGGTCTGCCCACCCCGTGGGCACGGGTGGCTGCTCTACTCTGCCCCCACTCCAATTGCGGTGACGTTCCTGCCACGTCCTCGGATCGTTGGTCCTGATCCGGACGTGGGCAGCAGCTCTTCTCCACCCCTACTCCAATTGATGTGACGTGTCTACCACGCTGGTCGGCCTCCAAGCCTGTTCCGCCGGTGGGTCTCAGATCTGCCCACCCTGCGGGCCTGGGCTGCAGTTCTGCTCAACCCCCACTCCCAGTGGGGGTACCTAACTGCCTCTCCAACGGGTCTCTGGGCTCCTTCCGGATGCTGGCGGAGGCTCTGTTCAACCCCCACTCCAACCAGTGTGACGTGACTGCCTCGATGCTACTCGTCCACTACACTGGCCGGCTGCCGAGCCTGTCCTGCCAGTGGGATGCAGGACTGCCTACCTTGCAGGGTCAGACGGCAGCTCTTCACGGCCTCTACTCCAAGTGGGTTGACTTGGCTACCCTGCCGTCGGGTCGCTGGTCCTGTTCCAGGCGTGGGCGGCTACTCTCCTCGGCCCCAGCTGCAGTTGGGGTGTCGCGATACCACACCGGCGGGACCCTTAGCCTGCTCTGGGCACAGGAGGCAGCTCCACTCTGCCCTCCAGACCCCCGCAGTACCCAGCAGGACCCGGACCAAGAAGCAGTCCCTGTAGGATCCCCAACCCTGAGCCAGAGCCGCTTCGGGAGCCAGGAGCCGGTCTCTCCGATCCCCACCACTTTCTGCTAGGAGCAGGCTCCTCAGGGCAACCGCCGCGGGTTCCCCAAACCCAGGCCAGAGCCGCCCCGGGAGCCCAAGCCTGGCCGCACCAGACTCTCCCTGCTAGGTGCCCAAGCCTGGCCGCACCAAATTCTCCCTGCTCGGTGTACGCTCCCCTTGGAGCAGAGTCTAAGACGCACTTCCCGCGGGCTCTCCAGCTCCGGGTCAAAACTGTTCCAGGAGACAGAGTCCCGCTGCCCCTCGTCGCAAGTTTCACTTGTGGGTGGCCTCAGCTCGCGGTCCCCACAGGCTCCGCGGCCCTCGGCTCAAGCAGCCACGAGGGCCAGAACCCAGCCTCTCCGATCCCTGCCACACTCTGCTCGGAGCAGGGTCCACAGAGGTACCCCAACCTCAGGCCCAGGCGGCCCCCGCCTGGACCTGGCAGCTCCAACCTCTCCCAGCTCAGTGTATGCTCAGACAGGGGCAGGGTCAAAGACACAGTCGCCGCGGGTTCCGTAGCCCCGGGCCAAGAAGGATCTCCCGCCCTGGGCCAAAGCAACCCGGGGAACTAGAATCTGGCCGCTCAAAGCCCGGCGCCCGCCTTGCCAGGGGTGAGGCCTGAAGAGTATTCTCCTCAGAGTTTCCAATCCCGAGCCTGAGCGATCTGTCTGCGCGACGCAGGCAAATACCAGCCTGGAATCACCTGTTCTGTAGTTGAATGAGCTGAGATCGTAGAAAACAGGGATGATTGCGTCAGCTCTCCATGATGGCGGCTGCAGTTCTCCTGCGTGTTCCGACCGGTGTCGGGAAACGAACTGGACCGATTCTCTCCTGTATTTCAAAGCTGGAATTCAGCACTCAGCGCGGCTAGTGTGCCACTGGCAGGAGCCTGCAGAATCCGCTTCGCTGTAATCCCTCTCTGGTAACTCGTGGCTAATTAACTCGGGCGCGTCCCAGACTCCATCCACGGGGCGGTCCGCCGACCAAGTACTGCTTCGCTCCGTGTGGAAAAATCGCCCGCTACCAAGCCCCTGCAGCCGAATGCCGCGCGCTGGAATTTTGACCTCTAGATTCTGGAGCACTTCAATTTCACTGGGGATTCCCACCAAGGTAGCCTTCAGCCATTTCACCTCGTGTTTCTCCCACACAGTGGCGCAGCGTACTGGTGTGCTGTACTCCCTTGGCCGCCATCATCGATCTTCCAAAATTCAAATTTTAAAGTACAATTTCTACTGAATGCTTGTCACTTTGCACCACCCTAAAATTGAAAATTTTTTCATTGGACCATAAGTCAGGGACCAGATGCATATTATATACATGTATATTAGCATATTATATATGGCATATTATATGCATATATAGCAGATATATGGTACATATGTGCATGCATCTATTTGTACTGTATATGTGTATATACGGATATAGATAATAAATATAGATAAATGTAGATGCAGATACACCAAAGTGTCAGGAAAAAGCACCTTCCAGAGGAGTCATTGTTGACTTCCACCATGAGAACTCAATGTTATTTCCTTGTTTTGACATAGAATCTGTTAATATCAACAGCAAAAGTCCTGTCCTGTTAATAACCAGTTTGAGTATCCAGAGATACTACTCCACTAATATTATGTCTAAGAACTTAAATTAATTAATTCCACTAGACTTTCCAGGCCTGCTGTCCTGCTTCTCACCCTCCAACCCTAAAAAAAGCTTTATCCTCTTTGCACTGGAGTCATCTCAGGACAGAAGGAAAATCGAAGAATCTTGCAACTGTTGGAGTGTGGAGATGGTTGCAAACACGAGGAGGGACCGGAAAGGAGTAGAGGGCAAGGAGAAGTAGAGAAAACGCAGGAGTCTCAGGCAAGGAGAAGATAAAGACAGGAGTTTTGAGGCCAGGAAAGAAAGGATACCCCAGATCTCTGAAAAATAAATACATAAATAAGGCATGTTTCAGAAGCCACAGCCATTATGCTTTCCAGAGGAAGCCAATCCTGTGTTTCTTCATCCCCAACATCCCATCATTTCTCCTCTTTTCCCTTAGCATCCTCTTATCATACCCCCACTTCATACCCTGCCTGTAATGATCTAGTCTCAGCATTCTTCTTTCCAATCTCAGGACAACCCAAAGAAATACTTTCTGATGAAGTCCCTGTGTCAGATTCCAGCCAAGAGGCACCACAGCCTGGAGCATCCAAGGATAAAAGCAACTACTGAGACACACCCAACAAACTGAATTCACTTTTCATCCCCAGAGCAAATGCACTCCAACTGCACTATCCTTCAAGCTATAGAATGCACATATCTTTCTATTGAAGAATTTTTCATTAGCAGATTTCCGATTTCACTTCCCTCAAGCATCCAGGGTTGATCAGTCTACCTGCAAACCCATTTTCCCAGCCAGAAAAGAAAGGAAAGAAGGAGGCTGTAATCAGGATTCAGTGACACTTGTGAAGTAGAAACTGACTGCAAATCCCATCTTCTCCATAGGTGGGAAACAAAAATATAGAGGACAGTTACTGTGCAAGGTGTGTAACGGAAGGAATATACTGAGGCAAAATATGAAACAGACACTTCCAGAGGCTCAAAAATTCTGCCTACAGGAACAGAAAGCCAGAAAAATTTGTCAGTCCTTAACCTGCGCCCACAGTGTTGGGGCAGGTCTGGGGGGCAGGGGGCTAACAGAGAAAGACGCAAAGCTTACAAGTCTGCCTCAGAAACAGTGACAGAAAAGAAAAACTGAATTAAGCTGCAGCAGGAGCTGAGAAATGGCCTGATGTGTGAGAAGTGCCTTGCTTTGCTCAGTTTTTGGGGGGCAGCCATTTTATTAAGACCTGCCTAAGCATGTGGCTCAGAGAAGGATTCAATCCCTACAGCTTCATCCGACCTAGAGAAGGTAACAAACATTTTTGTGGGAAATGTGTTTGAACCAGGCCAACAAAGTGACTTATTTACATAGTGGGATCACTGTAAACCAAAACTGCTGGGCCAAAGTAGTCCAGACACGTAGCTCCTTTACTGAACATGAAGAATTACACCCATCACAGCCCAGCACAGTTCAATCTGTCCAAATGGCAGGTGGGGGGGGGGGGACATCAAACACCAGAATTTACTGAGGAACTTTCAGAGCCACTTCGGCATGCCAGAGAAGTCAAAGAGAGCTCTGTACTGATAGCTTCCGAGCAGTGTTTTCCACAAGGCACACAAAGCCACCTCTAGAGCCAGGCACTGAGACACAATCTGGGACTAATTCCTCCAGAGATATCATAGTGTCCAGAGAGGTCTTGGAACTGCTGGAGCTGCCTACGTTCATACCAGAGGATGGCAGGACGAGATATGTGAGTTGAGGCCTGTGTTCTGCATAGTGTTTGAAGGAGAATGCTAATCCAAATGGGGGAGAAAGCTACCTCCATGCCTCAGACTTGGGGATTTACAATGCCTCCCAACACCTGGCAGAATCCAAGTGTGAAAGGTCCAGTGAGAAATTTCTCCATCTCAAGTCCTCAGCAAGGAATAATTTTAGACTCTTTACTGTTAGTTTCTGATATCTTTGGTATTGTCCTCTGTGTCAATTTGGTAGGTTTCCCCCCAACATTTGACATGATTTACTTCAATTCAATTTTATATATTTTTTTCTTCTTTATCAATGTTGTGATGTTTTAGTGGGATTTACTCTATCTTTATTCATGTTTTTCTTTTTGTACTCTCTCCTCTTTTTTTCTCTTCCTCTTCTCACATTATGGAGTATTACTCCCTATTACCACTTTTGGTCTAGCGGAACTATGGTGACCACTTTTAATAAGTTTTTATGGTTTGTTAGTACATGGATTGCTCTTCAGTGGCCACAATTACTGCTGACTACTATCTCCTCTCAAAGGGGTGATAGGGATTGATCACAGCTCTGTGAACACATTGAGTGAGAACTTTGATGCTGATATATCCCCAGTCCAAGGCACATAATAAAAAAGAACACAGCTCACTGAAAAGACCCTCACATGACAGTGGAAGACTTATCTACCCTAGCAGATTTGCAAATTTTAACATAGAAATGCAAGTAACATAAGATAACAAGATAATAAGACACCTCCAAAAATTCATAGCCCTGCAATAAAAGTGGACCCAGAGATACTGAAGTGGAGGATATGCCAAGAGCCAAAAAGTTGATGGTTTAAGTTATTGGATTAAATGAAGATCTAAGGAATAAACAAAAGGAGAAAATATAGGATATGAAAGAACATTTCAAAAAAAGAGATGGCGGGGCTGGCGATGTGGCTCAGTGGTAGAGTGCTTGCCTAGCATGCATAAGGCACTGGGTTCGATCCTCAGCAACACATAAAAATAAAGAATAAAGGTATTGTGTCCACCTAAAACTAAAAAATAAATATTTTTTTAAAAAGAGATGGAGATTTTGAAAAACAAAACAAATCTTGGAAATGAAAAAATTAAATGCAAAACTAAGTGGAAAGTCTCACTAATAAATCAGATCAAGCGGAAGAGAGAATGTCAGGCAGGATTTGACAACATAGTAAATGAATTAGATAGACAGTAATAAAGAAAAAAGAAACTATGAGGTGAATATTACAAAAGCTTTGGGAAGGGGCTGGGATTGTAGCTCAGTGGTAAGGTGCTCACCTAACACCTGTGAGACATTGGGTTCAATCCTCAGCACCACAGAAAAATAAATAAATAAAAGTATCCTGTCCATTTTCAACTAAAAGACCATATTGAAAGAAAGAGAGAGAGAGAGCGCGCACAAAAGCTTTGGGAAAACATCAAAAAGTCAAACTTGAGATTCACAGATCTTTAGGAAATAGATGAGATACAGAATGAGAGTATAGAATTAAATGATGACAAAAAATGCAATTTTCCCAATCTTGGGAGAGAAATGAATGTGCAAGCACTAGAATGCCGCAGTCTGGCTGCAGCAAAATAACGGGGGGGGGGGGGGGGGGGGGGGGGGGTGACGAGCAACTTGTGTAGATTGATACAACAGGAGTGGGAGCCGTTTATTGTAGGACAGGAGGGGTGTATATATACATTCCACACAGCTTATCTTAATTAACATAAACTAGATACAGCAGTCAACCAATAAGGAATCTCCACACTTAATGGCTCGCTGGCGTTACTTCACAAACCACTCCCTCTTGCAAAATGCCAGGCGCCATCTTGACTTGTTTACAGACTCTAACACTAGAAGCATTTAGAACTCTAAATAAACAGGACCAGTAGGAACTTCTCCACCTACAACATTTCATCCACAGTGGAAGATAAAAAAGTGAGAACATGTGTACAAAGCACATAGCCTAGCACCTGATACCAAGTCATCACTCAGAATACATGGCTTCTCACCACATTTCCACTAGTGAGAGGGAACATCCTAGTTGCCAATGAGCTAACAGGCTCATCTTCCCAAGGGATCCAGGACTGACTTCATGACCTAGCACAGGCCACCAGTAAGGCCTCAGAATTCAGAGAAATTGAGAATTCCCCAGAAGTTGAGTTCACACCATTTGATAGGACAAAACACCATGAAATGAAGACAATGAGATGGGTCTTATGGGACCAACAAAATTAACAAAATAACTTGAAGAGTAAAAGTTAACTGGATCTTCACCTGCAAAAGAATGAAATGGACCCCTTATCTTACACCATACACAAAAGCCAACTCAAAATGCATTAGGCTGGGGTTGTGGTTCAGTGGCAGAGGGTTTGCCTAGCATGTGTGGGGCACTGGGTTTGATCCTCAGCACCACATAAAAATTAATAAGTAAATAAAAAAGGCATTGTGTCCATCTACAACTAAAAAATATATACATTAAAAATGCATTAAAGGGGCTGGGGTTGTGGCTCAGTGGAAGAGCACTTGCCTAGCATGTGTGAGGCGCTGGGTTTGATTCTCATGGCCACATATAAATAAATAAATAATAAAGTCCTGTTGACACCTAAAAAAAAATTTAAACTGCATTAAAGATTTAATCATTATTCCTGAAGCCATAAAACTCCTAGAAGCAAACAGAGAGAGAAATCTCCTTGACATCGATCTTGGCAATAATTTTTTGGATATGATACCAAAAGCACAGGTAACAAAAGAAAAATTGTGGGACTAACTTAAATTTAAAAGTTTCTGCACAGCCAACAAACAATCAGAAAAATTAAAAGGCAACTTACAAAATGAAAGAAAATATTTGTATACAACAAATCCAATAAGGGCTCAGTATCCAAAATATACAACAAACTCATACAATTCCATAGCAAAATATAAATAAATAACCTGATTTTCAAATGGGCATAAGGACCTGAACATGCATTGTTCCAAAACAGACATACAAATTACCAAAAGGTATATGAAAAGGAGTTCAACATCACTAATCATCTGGGAAATGAAATTATAATCACAGTGAGATGTCACCTCACATCTGTTAGAATGGCCATCCTCAAAAAAAGGCAAGAGATAACAAGTATTGGTAAGGTTTTTGGGGAAAAGAACACTTTCACACACAGTGGTAAGAAGGTAAATCAGTATAACTGTTAAGGAAAACAGTATGTAGGGTCCTCAGAAAATTAAAAATATAACTGCCATAGGACCCAGCAAACCCAGTTCTGTGTATATAGAAAAAGGAAATAAAACCACTATCTTGAAGCTATATCTGTACTCTTGTGTTCATTGCAGCATTATTCAGAATATATAGCAAAGATATGAGAAAAGGGTCTATCAATGATCAATGGATAAAGAAGCTGTGAGGTCTTGGAGTATAGCTCAATAGTAGAGTGCTTTCCTAGCATGCTCAAAGGCACAGGTTCAATCCTCAGCACTGAAAAAAAAAAAGGAAAGGAAAACAAGAGAAAACGGAAAGGGAAACGAGAAAAAGGAAGTGAAAAGAAATTTATATATATATATATAACATATAAATATTATTCAGTCTTTAAAAAAAGAGGAAATCTTGTCATTTACAACCACACAGATAAACCTGAAAAACTTTTCGCTTAGTGAAATAAAGCAAACACAAAAAGATAAATACTTTGTAACATCACTTATAAGAATCTTAAAAAAAAATCAAACTAACAAAAACAGGGAACGAGACAATGGTTACCAGGGGCTAGAGGATGGAGGAAAATGGGACTATGCTGGTCATTTCACATGTAAAATGAATCAGTTCTAAAGATTGAGTGTATAGAATGCTGGCTAAGGTTAACAACATTGTAGTTCATATTTGAAATTTGCTAAGAGAGTAGATCTTATGTGTTCTCACCACAAAAAAAGTGACTTACCTTTTTATCTAAACTGTGATAGACATGCTAATTAGTTCAAGTCTGACAATTGTTTCATAATGTGTATGTATCAAAACATCACTTTGAACTGCTTAAATAAGTACAATTTTACTTGTCAATCATACTTCACTAAAACTAAAAAAAAAATAAGATCTATTTTTTAAAACAAGTACAAGTTTAGAGAAATCAAAAATAGAGACTAGCTGGGGGAATAATTTGTAAGTTTCCTATCACACATTGAACATGTGCAAATACATCACCAAGATATCATTTTCAGTTCCCAGTAGTCACCACAAAGATGATCCAAAGATCATGCCTGTTTAATAGGAGCCCAGCACTTCCTGCAAGAAAATGCTGTGCTAATCTGCATGTTCTCCTGTTTCACAAAGAACAATCCCAGAGGGACAAAGAAGCCAAATGGCTCAGCATAAGGCCACAGCATATGTCTGTTTTGGAAGTTCTGATACATTAGTTTCTTATTCTCTGTCTTTAAAGATATACATTCTTAAAAAAATAAATAAATAAATAACGATATACATTCTTGAGGGAAAAAAAAACTTTTATTAAAATCACAATTTAAAACACCCCCCATCCTTCATTCACCTCCATATGATTATCATGAGGTAATCTCATTTCATCTGTACCCCACTCATTTCCTGACCAAAATGGATTAATTTAAAGTAAATCCCAAGCAACATCTCATTTCTAAATATTTTAGTATGGATCTATACAAAATAGAATTCTTTTACTGCATAATCCAATAAAACTAAAAATTGTAACTCTTCCTTAATATCAACAACTTCCCCAATTATTTTATTTTATTTTTTTTTTTTTTTGGTGGTGCTGGCTATTGAACCCAGGGCCTTGTGCAGGCTAAGCAAGCATTCTACCACTGAGCTACACTCCCTGTCCTTTGTAATTTTTAATTTATAATTTTTACATGTAGTTTGTTCTAAACCCATAGATTTGGGTTTAGATCTCTTAAATCTCTTTTATCTATAGGTTTCTCCTCCCTCTTTTTTTTTTTCCTTGTGCCATTGAGTTGTGGAAGGTCATTTGTCCTGTAGATTTCCCCACACTCTGGACTAATGATTGCACATCCCCAGGGAACCGTTTAACACGTCCTTATGAACTGGAAGTTAAATCTAGAGGCCTGATCAGATTCAACCTGAATTTTTTAAAATAATATATGTGGTGCTAGAGACACAGTGTCTGGATTCCTCTCTCTGTTTGAGAGATAACCAATGATATCATGCATTATCAGTCTCATTGGTCCTAGTTTTGGTTTCTCCAAAGAGGATCTAGAACAAGAACTTGGGTGCAGGAGGTTTTATTTGAAAGATGATCCCGGGAAACAGTAGCTATGGATCAGGGAAGAAAGAAAAAGCAACAAAAGAGTGCATAAACAATTCTACCATGACCTCCTGAGAAGCACAAAGACCTCTGAGAATTGTTCACCTGAAAAAAGGAGGCAAGCACCTTTGTCCATTGGTTCCCATCTCATAGGTGAAGTTTGCATCAACTATTCCATTCTCCGGGCTGAATGAGAATACTGGAGCCAGAGGACCACAAGGAAGGACAGAGAAGGTTCCATATGCATTGAGGCAAGATTCTGGCAGTGGAAGAGGATCTGTCCACCACAACTCAGGCTAAATTCAGAGGTTTTCCAAGGGGATGATGCATGAACTTCAGAGACATCTGCCCTAGGCCCCATCAGTCTTTCTCAAATGCTAATGTTTTTAGCAACCAGAAATGATCACTATCTAGATGCATTCAAATTGGCATAATTTATTCAATAAACTTTAATTTATTTGCTGATATTCTTTAAGAAAAATTTCCCAAATGAACAATTTGGTTACTGCTGTTTTGCAAGGTCTTAGAATATATTCCCCACAGATATAGAAAGACTACTGTTCTTTCTTAGACGTTCAAATTGTCCCATCTTTGGTTAGTGAAAGTCCCTCAAATTATCTGAGGTTGAGTTTGTTCAGGCAAAGCAGAATAATTGCTTAAACTCTTTCTCTTTATTATTCATGGACTTTTAAATATATTCTATATGTTTCAGTCCATTTACTAACTAGAGCCATGATTATATTCCCCCTTAACTATACTTTTTCTTTCCATAGTTTCAGCTACTCATAGTCGACCAAAAACATTCCAAAAATATCAATATTTGTTTTGTTTTGTTTGGGGGGGGGTACTATGGATTGAATTCAGGGCACTCGACCACTGAGCCACATCCCCAGCCCTATTTGTATTTTATTTAGAGACAGGGTCTCACTGAGTTGCTTAACACCTCCCTTTTGCTGAGGCTGGTTTGTCTCACTGAGTTGCTTAGCACCTCACTTTTGCTGAGGCTGATTTGAACTCATGATCCTCCTGCCTCAGCCTCCCAAGCTGCTGGGATTGAAGGCATGTGCCACGGCACTCGCCCAATACTTGTTTTGACTTTTTCAAGGGAAACCACATTCACTTAACTTTTAGTGCAGTATACTGTTATAATTATTCTTATTCATTAATGGTTATTGTTATTAATTTGTTACTGTGCCTAATTTATAAGTTAAATATCATCAAAGGCATGTAGGCATAGGGGAAAAAATCATAGTATATACTGGGGATCAGTACAATCTGCTGTTTGGGGGGATCTTAGAATGTATTCCCTACAGATATAGAGGGACTACTGGTTTTTTCTTTGACATTCAAATTGTAAGAGTTAGTTACTGAGAGCCCCACAAATTATCTCCTGAGTCTTTTGACATGACCCTGATTATTTTTTGCAGCCTTCTTGCTTTGGGTTACAACAAGATGTTTCAAAGTCACCTGACACATTTTACGCCCAAAATCTGAACTTGGTTATTGCTTCAAGGAATGCTTATTCCTTTTAGGGAATGTTGTACTTCTAGATGAGGAGTACTGTTGGCTCTTTGGTTGATTCTAGTCTTTTGTGTAGGCAGATCTAGAAATATATCCTGAGTCTATGTTGAAATTTTCAAATCAAATGAATAAATTTAAAGGATTTATACAATTATTTGATTTCACATTTGTGCCTCTTTCTCCTTATACCGAACATGTTATATACAGAGTTGACTAAAACAAAAGATTTTGTTAATGTCATGAAGAACTACTCCAGACTTAATGACAAGACATTTGGGTGTCATATTTGGGCAGAAGATACAGCTAATAAAATTTCAGTGGCCTTCTACTTCAATAAAATTTCCAGGGTTCCAATGGTGTGGGCCCTGTTGAGATACCCCTTCTAAGGTAAAGTATAAGTTGTTGTATTTGACCCCTCTTACAACTGAAAAAGAAGCCTAATAATGCCTAGTGGCTCTCTATGGATCTTGGCGGCAAAATTCTCATTTTATATTCCTCATTTGCATGTGTTACTCTGGCCCATCTTCCAAATAACCCAAAAGGCTACTATTTTTGAGTGTGACCCAGAACTTGAGGAAGCTCTGCAGCAGGTCCAGGCTTGTGCAGGCTGCTCTGCCACTGGGTCCTCCGACCCAACAGTTCAATGGTGTTTGAGGTATCAGTGGCAGATAGGGATGCTGTTGGAGTCTTTGACAAGACTTCACAGGTGGACTGCAGAATAGGTCCTTGGGATTTTGGAGCAAAGCCCTACCACTCTCTGCAGACAACTACTCTCCTTTTGAGATGCGGTTCTTGCCCTGCTACTGGGGCTTAGTAGAGAGTGAACACTTAACTATGAGCCACCAAGTTGTCACGTACCCTGAGCTGTGTCCATCATGAAGTGGGTGTTACCTGACCACCAAGCTGTAAAGTTCTTCCATCATCAAATGGAAGTATAATGCACATAATTAGGCACAAGCAAGCTGAAGGCACAAATAAATTATATAAAGAAGTGGCCCAGATTCCCAAGGCCCCCATCCCTCTGCACTACCTTCTATCTCCTAGTTCATGTCAGTGGCCTCATGGGGACCTCACTATGATTGATTGACAAAGGGACAAAAGACTAAGGTCTAGTTTCAGATGGTTCTGCTTAACATGCAGGTATCACCTGAAAGTAGACAGCTGTAGCAGTATAGCAGCTGTACAGACATTTGTCATTCCCTTTGATTACTAAACAACTAAACCTTCTTACTGGAACTTCCCCAAATTGTCAATCTTGGCTGAGCTACCTCTTAGTGTAAAATCTGCAAATGTTATTTTGTTTCCCAGTATTTTTACAATGTATGAATATGTTATCTAGAAAAGTGCTCTGCAAACTTTAGCTGAATGGTTCAGGATTTGAGGGAAAAAGAAAATGATTGAAAAGTTGATGAAGCCAGGCACAGTGGCATACACCTGTAATCCCAAAGGCTCAGGAGGCTGAGACAGGAGGATCGCAAGTTCAAAGCCAACCTCAGAAAAAGCAAGGAGCTAAGCAACTCAATGAGAACCTGTCTCTAAAATACAAAAATAGGGCTGGGGATATGGCTCGGTGGTTACGTACCCCTGAGTTCAATCCCTAGTACCCCCTGCCAAAAAAAAAAAAAAAAGTTGACAAAAAGGAATCTGGGAAAGAGATATGTAAATAAATATTTCAGGATGAGCCGAATACAAGGAGATATCTGTCTCATGTGAAGACTCACCTCAACATGCTGAGCAACCTCAGCATAGAAGGGTTTTAATAATCAGAGAGACTGACCCATTCTATGGATTCCAGTCAGTCTCTTTCTCTAGTCAATTCTATCATCTGTCTATAAGTTGCTCAACAAAGTGGTCTTGGTAGTAGGTGATAGAGATTAACAATATGAACTTCTGCTCACCAAGGTCAAACTGGTAAAAGCCACTGTTTGAGTACCTAATCAATCCACCAGTAGCAGAGACCAACACTAAGTCCCCAGTGACACCATTCTCTAGAGAGATCAGCCAGTTATCAGGTAACAAGTTGAATATAATGGAAAACTATAACCCAATACAGGGAGGACTACTAATAACAGAGAGCTTTCTGGCAAGAAGGTTTGGTCACTCTACCAGGTAAAGAACCACAACCAGCCAAAGTGCTTTATGAAGGCAAAGGGAATACAAAATGGATCGTAGAAGAAGATATTATAAATACCAGCTATGACCATGATTAAGTTAATTGCAGAAATAAAGACTGCCATTATTTTAGAATTCTCCTTTTTTGTTAATATATCTGAGTATTGTGAGTATTAATATATTACATTGAATTGCATTTATTATATTAATGTATATTAAACAAATATCCTTGTTTTCCTCTCTTATTTTTTATCATTTAACATAATATATTGTCTTATTATTATAATTTTTTGATTGTTAGTATTTTTTTTAATTTTTATTTTTTTTGTCATGCATGACAGTAGAATGCATTTTGATATACAACACATACATGGAATGTACATACTTCAATCATATTGTCTATTCTATTCTGCTGCTCTTCCTATCCTCCCTACTCCTCCCCTCCTCTCCCATCCTTTCTCTCTATCCAATCTAATGTGACACACTCTTTTTTTTCCTTTTTCTCATTATAATATTTAAATATTATTAATTTTATGTCATAGATATGGGATTCAAAGAAAAAGTGAACAAAACTCAAGGACTTTACCACCTTGTTGTAGTCAGCTTTTGCATCTTGGTGACCAAAATACCTGACAAGGACAACTTAGAGGGACCAAAGTTTATTTGGGGATCACAGTTTCAGAGGTCTCAGTCTATTGATGGCCAACACTGTTATTCAGGGCCTGAGGTAAAGCAGCGCATCATGAGGGAAAGGCCCTGCAGAGGAAAGTCACTAGTTCATGGTAGGGTCAGGAAGCAAAGAGAGAGCAAGGCAAGGGACCTCAGGGAAGATGCACCCTTCCAGGACACACTCCCAGTGACCCCCCTCCTCCAACCATGCCCCACCTGCCTCCAGTTAACACCTTCTCTGTTCATTCAAACTAGAAGGTACTGATTAGATTACATCTCTCATAATCTGATCATTTTGCTTCAGAATCGTCATTGACAGTGGAGCTTTGGGGGGGACACCTCATATCCGAACCATAACACTGCTCTTGTAGGGAAAGAGCTAGTGCATTTTCAGTTGTACAAAGGATAGTTGTGTCACATCAGGTAAAATTATAATCTTGTTGTTTTTATTTGTAAAATAAGTATGGTTTCATGGATATAAATAATTACTAAGCTTACAAGGTTGGATTATTATGGTTAATTTTATGTGTCAATGTGACTGGGCCACAGCCTACCCAGATATGTGGTTAAATATTATCCTGGGTATATTTGTGAGGATGTTTCTGGATTAGATTAACATTTGAATCAGTAAACTGAGTAAAGCAGATTGCTCTCTCCAACCTTGTGAAAGACCGACTAGAACACAAAGTGGAATAATTATCTCCACCTGATTATCTTTGAGCTAGGAGCTAGCTTTGAGCTTTGAGCTAGCTTTGAGCTAGCTTCTTCTCTGTTTTAAAAAACTCCTGTGAATTGGATATTTAGAGTTCTTTCTGATTCATCCTTTTTCTGTGATGTAAATTTATTTTATTTTTCTCAGTTTATCTTTTACTTTTCACAGGCAATTTTTTTATATTCCTTCACCCACGTAACAACATAACAGATGTCATTGGTGATTGACAAATTGAGATGGTACCGAATGTTAATTCTAATCACAGAGAAGTGGCCAATGTTTATGGCACTGTGAGAAGTGATTCCATTTTCCACGTCTTTCCATCCAATTTCTGCTTTGATCTCTTACTTTGGCCTGCTGTTCCTCCTATCCCACAAGTGCTTGAGGTTAAATTCAAGATCACTATTACAAATCGGAACCTCTTGTCCTCGTTTATCTCCTAGGGAAGACGGTGTCTTTTCCATCAGGATAAGGGAGGACATTCAACCGAGACACCAGTCTCTGAGGTTTTGGCCTGTGAAAAGTAGAAGGACCACATCTCCCTTTTCTAAAAAGGTTAAACACTGTGCCACAGAGGAATGATGTATTTGAACCTTGGATTCCCAATGGTAACAGAGTCAGGAAATCAAGACTGTGGCTCCTGGGAGGAGGGCAAGTCAACAGATGGCAACTCTAACCAGGGTCCTTTCTGGTTCATAAAAAGAAGCCTCTGTGTCAGGGCGAGGAGCAGAAGCAACATACTTGAATGGACTCCAGAGTGTTTCTGTATCTTCCCAGGGATTTTCACCCCGTCATGGGGTATAGGTAGAGCGAGGAAGCTCTGGCACATTCCCCCACTACAACAGCAGGGGGTGCAAAAGTAAAATCAGCAGGGAAAAGAGTGGAAGTTAATGAGCAGGACTCCTTAATTCACCTAGTGAGTGAATTTCAATGGTAACTTCTCCAACGGACTGATGTTTTTGAAATTTGTTTTTAGTGAGAACAAAAACCTTCACTCTTCCACCAGAGAACAAAAAAACATTTTAAATAAATACTCTGAGAGACATGAATCTGTGTTTCATTGACAGATCGTGTCATTAAGGCTATCAGTTTTTCCCCCAAGAGCATTTTGTTTTGTTTCCATTTGGTTTTTGTTTCGGTTTGGTTTTTAGAGATAGAGTCTCCCTATGTTGACTAGGCTGACCCTGAACTCCCAGGCCTAAGCAATCCTCTTGCCTCAGCCTTGCAAGTAGCTGAGACTATAGGTATATGCTACCACACCTGCTCCAGAGCAAGTTTTAGTTGGAGGGTATCAGGGAGGAGGGCACCTGGTGACTAAAGTTGAGGGTGGAATAAGAAGGGAGGCTGAGAGGAAATAAACGGAAAGAGCCTGGGAGCACTAAAAATCAACATCTCAACTTCAATGCTTTGCTAAGAGCAAGTCTTGGGTGTATGATTTCTTAGCCTTCTGAGGGGTGGGGGGAATCTCCTGACGCTTTCATTAATTTCATAAGCCAATGATTGCAGCAGCCCTTTTTATTATTAATTTTTTAGTTTTTAGTTTTAGATGGACACAAAACCTTGTTTTATTTATTTATTTTTATGTGGTGCTGAGGATCGAACCTTGAGCCTTGCTCTACCATGGAGTCACAACCCCCGCCCTCCAGCAGCCTTTAATAGAAGAACAATGACTTCCTTTTCCTTGAAATCTTTAGGAAAGACTCCTGAGACTTTAGAAGCAGGAGGAGGAAAAGAAATGACAAGTAGGAGAGAGAAACAGGGAAGGAGAGAAGAGAAAGAAAGGGAATAAGATGAGGGCATCAATGACACAAGTCCTGAAGAGGACAGTGGACATTACAATCGTGTGGGGTTTCTGGGGACAGTTAACTCCAAGGCACCCTTTCTCAAAGAAACCCCACTGGTTCATCACAACAAATGCAGAAAGTCCAGCTAAAACATTCTGAGAACAGCATATATACTGGACATCTGCATTCTTTTTGATAACTAAACAGCTAAACCTTCTTAGGTCTTGGGATTTCCCCCATCTTGTCAATCTTGGGAGACACTGAACCACTCTTGTTATGAAGTCTGCAAACATTACTTTGTTTCCTAGTCTCCTTTACAGACATGGATGTGTTATCTAGAAAAGTACTTTGCAAACTTTAGTGCACATAATATATCACATTTGAGGTATACCAAACCTAGAGAGCATGTTGCATTACTCTCTGAGATTTTGAATCAGTAAAATAGAATGGAGCCTGTTGCATGGTTTGCTGTACCAAGAAGCTCATAACTGATAACCAATGCTGCTACTATTAGGACTACACTTCTTCTAGTACATTGACAGCCTCTACCCATCTGATTAACCCAACTCGGGTTTGAATTGGGCACTAACAATGCAAAGCAGTGGAGATTGAAAAAAAAAAAATTCTCTCTGGTAACAGAGGGAGTTTGCAGCAGCTCCAGCTTCCTGTAACTGGGAGGACAGTGGTGGTGCTGGGTATATCCACCTTCCTGGATCGCTGAAGTTAGAAGTACAAGTGCATGGGAGCAGAAGGGTGGTACACAGAGGTGTCTTTGCCAAACCAGCCCTACAGCATAGAACCCAAGCTAGACCCTGTAGTATAGAAATAAGGGTTTCTACCAAAATAAAAACTTTGAAAATATTAAGGACAAACCCTTTGAGATCTTTTCCTCACAATATCTGGCACAACACCATGCACTAAACAGATGTGAATAGTGTTAGAAATTTTATTTGCTATTATTATCATTATCTACAAAACAAACAGATCTTAAAAATAATTCTCTCATATATTTTTTAGTTGCAAAAGTCCCTCCAAAAACATAAATATATGTAAAAGAAAATAACAGATTTAATTATGCAGCTCCTTCTCCACCAACATTCATCAACTCTCCCACCTGTCAACGTCTTTAACTCTCCCACCTGTCAGCATCTTTGGCATGGAAAGAAAATGAGAGAGAAATTTGGAGCAGAGCAACAGAAAATCAGAAGCAATGCCAATGACTTGGGATCTAACTTAAAGGTTATGATCAGTTATACATAGGAGGAAAAATATTGTCTATTCCCTAAATGAACATTCTAAGAGGAATATCCTAATTAACATCTGCAAGGAAAATAGACAAAGTACAGCAATCATGTGTTTTGGCAGCTGTATTATGTCCTGGCAGGATTTTGTGGAGGAGAGAACACAGGATTAATGAGTTCAACTATAGACTACTTTATATCCTGGTTCTACAACTAACCATCCATGTAAACAGAGCAAATGCCTTAATTATTATGACTGAGTATTCTCATCTCCTGGGGCAGGAATCTTCACCTACCCTACCTTCCTTTCAGATTTTGTCAGGATCAAAGTGTATCCAGGTTATTGATCTCTTAATGAACAAATTCCTAGCATATGGTGCGACCGAGAGAGTAATAACAGCAGCCATAGAAATGGCTAATATTTATTGAGTGCTAGGTGTGTACAGGGTTCCAAGCACAAATATCTCACTTAATTTTCACAAAATAATCCTGATGATTTTCCCAACTGATACGATCTGAGGCCTAGAGTTGCTTTCCTAAGGCCACACATTTTTCACATCTGAAGTCCAAGTCCTCATTCTGGTCTCTACATTAGAGCAACATTATCCCCTCCAGAGAAAAGTCTAAAAGTACATACAAGGAAAGGAACAGGGGAAGACAATTAGATTCACTGGGGACACTGTGATGACTTGAAGTATATCTCTCAAAAAAAAAGACATATTGAAGTACTAAATCATAATATCTCAAAATGTGACCTTATTTGGACCTAGAGTCTTTGCAGTTAGAATCAATATGAGATGATTAGGTGAGGGTGGGCTCTAGTCCAATGTGACTTGTGTCCTTATGAAAAGGAGAAATGTGAACACAGACAGAGGGTTAACGATGTGAAGACACAGGGAAAACACCGTGGGACCATAGAAGCAGTGAGTGAGGCAAATACAAACCAAGGAACTCCAAAGATTGTCCACCAGCACTAGAAACTCAGAAGAGGCAAAGAAGTACTAGAAGATGCAAGGAAGACACCCAGAGTCTCAGAGGAAACATGGCCCAGCCAACACCTTGATCTTGAGCTCTGAGTCCTCAGAACTGTTAGACAACAGATTTCTGTTGTTTGAGGCTGGTGAGGCAGTTCAGTAGTAGAACACTTGCCTAGCATGAATGAGGCTCTAGGTTCAATCCTCAGCACAGAAAATTAAAAAAAAAATCTGTTATTTTCTGCCACCCAATTTATGGTACTTTGTTACAACAGATCTAAGAAACTGACACTATTGAGTTGAAAGGCCCTATTGGGCATTCAGGTGACATCCCACAGATAGCAGAATATGAGTCTAAAACCAAGGGGAAGAGATCATTGCTAGATGTGATCTTGGAATCACAAACATGTAGGAGATAACTATGTTAAGTGGAGCAGAAGGAAAAAAAAAAAGACTTGGAAAATGCTCTTTGGATTTAACAATTAAGAAGGAGAACATGAGTGATTTTAAGGAGATAAGTCCAGTGAGCATGTCGTGGATTTAGTTGTAAATGGAATGTATTCCAACTTGAAAATAACAAATGTAAACTACTCTTTCATAAAGTTTAGAAGACAGGAGGGAACGGAGAGCTAGAAAGGTTTATGTGGGGTCATACACATTCTGAAAAATACATAGATACTGCCCAGAGTGCTTTCTAAAACAATTTTTCAAACCCACTTATAGTACATTCCTCAGTTAGTTTTCATTTAAGGTGTGACAAAGTAACACAAACTCACAAGACCACGGACCAGGTATTCACGGAGCTGGAGTCCTCTTGCCTGCTCAAGTGGCAGAATCCATTTCCTTCCCGCTATAGAACTCTTCCTGGCTTACTCCCTGGAAGCTGAAGAATCTGTGGCTACTTGCCATCTCTTTTGTAGGCCTAGTGATTAGGCCAAACACAGTCAGAATAATCTCTAATCAGCTGAGTACAAATTTTAATGACACCCCCCAAAAATTTATTTTTCATTATTAGGTAACATAACCATGGAAGTAATATCCTATCATATTCACAGGTCCTACTTATCTACACTCAAGAGAATGGGATTATACAGGGTGGAAATATCCCACTACAGAGCAGGGATCTTGAGAATCATTTTAGAATCCTGCCTACTGCATCCTTCCCCTTCATGTTGATTTAAATTTCAAGCCTAAATACTAAAAATAAACAAAAATGCATTTAACTGCACTACAGATATTTTGGTAAGCTCTAGGTTCTCATCCCAGATCCATAACTTATTAATTGTATAAGGTACTTAACTCAAGTACCCCACCTGTAAAGTGATCCTCCTGCCTAAGCCTTCTGAGTTGCTGGGGTTAGAGGGATGTGCCACCACGACTGGCAAAATACACCTTAATCTTAAAGTGATTAGATACAGTATACTTGTGATATTGACTGCATTTGTGTTTTCTATTCATTGCCTTCTTTCTTTCTTCTTTCTTTCTTTCCTTTCACTCTGTTCCTGCCTTGTCTGGTTTTAATCAAATATTTTGCTTCAGTCAGCTTTTTCATCACTGACCAAAAGACCTGAAAAGAACAACACAGAAGGAGGAAAGTTTATTTGGGTTTATTTCAGAAGTCTCAGTCCATAAATGGCTAACCCCACAGCCCTGGGCCCAGGGTGAGGGAGATCATCGTGGGGGAAAGGTGTGGCAGAGGAAAGCAGCTCAGGACCTAGCACCAGGAAACAGAGAGAGCTCCATTTACCAGGAACAATTTATAAATCCCTAAGGCACACTCCCAGTGTCTCCTGACCTGCCCACGGTTGTCATCCAGCTAATGCATATCAATGGATCATCGATGGATATCTATTGATTAGTTTACAACTCACAATCCAACCCTTCCACATCTGAACAATGTTTGCATTGTATCACACATGAGCTTTTGTAACCTCTGTAAACCATGACACATTTTATATCTTTCAATTTTCTTTCCTCTGTTACCATATCAATTACGCTTTTTTTAAAAAAATTGAGTAATTGTAATAGACATTTACAACTAATTCAAGTCAAATAACACTAAACTACTTCAGGATGGTTTAGTGTTATGACATAATATTCCCAGTTCCTCCTACTGTTGCTTATAATATTGTTTTTGTTTTTTCCACTTTTTCATAAGTTATAATAACAGCCACCTAATATATTGTGGTGGTTATTTTTTTAAATAAACCATTATCCACTGTATCTATTAAGAGTAAGAAAAGTATTTTATTTTACCTTCATTTGTTCCTTCTACCTTCATTTATTCCTTCTCTAATTTCTTTCCTTCAGTCTCTAGATGTTAGTTTGTGATCAATATCATCTTCTTTCTTTCTGAAGAATTTTTTAAACTGTTTCCTGCATGATGGGTCTATTAACAACAAATTTACTCAACTTTTTTTGTTTTAGAAAAACTTTCACTTGTGAAAGATCATTTTATTGGTTACAAATTCTAAGTTGGTGTTTTCACATTTTAAATATTTCACTGCACTATCTTCTTGCTTGCACAACTTATAGAAGGAAATCTTATATCATTTTTTTTAATTTTTTTATTTGTGCTTTTTAGTTATATATGATAGTAGAATGTATTTTGACATATTATACATGCATGGAGTATAATTTCCCATTCTTGTGGTTGTATATCATGTGGAGTTACACCGGTCATGAATTCATATATGAACATAGGAAAGTTACATCTGATTCATTCTAGTGTCTTGTTGTTCTTATCCTTGCTTTTCTAAGGACAAGGTATTTTACTTCCTCTGTTTCCTTTCAAGATTTTCTGTCTTTGATTTTCTGAAGTTTGAATATGATACACTTAAGCATAAGTATTTTAGTGTTTATTCTACTTGGTATTCCTTGCATTTCCTGAACCTGTCATTTAGTGTTTGTCATTAATTTTGGAAAATTCTCAGTCATTATTACCTCAGATTTTTCTTCTGTTCCTTTCTTGCTTCTTCTGTCCTAGTGTTCCTATCATCACACGTGTTCCACAGTTTGTAACTGTCCCATATTTTATTGATATTCCGAGGTTTTTTCTTGTTGTTCTTTTCTCTTTGCTTTTAATTTCTATTGATATATTGTTAAGGGCTGGAAATGTAGCTCAGTGGTAGAACACTCACCAAAAATAAACAAACAAACAAATAAATAAAAAATATCTTCAAGTTTACTGAGTGTTTCCTTAATTGTGTCCAGTCAACCGATTAAACCATCAAAGGCACTCTTTATTTCTGTTACAGTGTTTGTTTGTTTGTTTTCTTAGAATTTCTATCTTTCTGCTTACATTATGCACCTGTTCCTGTATGTTATCCACTTTTTCCATTAGCACTCTTAGTTTACTAAGTATATTTTGAATTTCCAGTGTGATAATTCCAAAATTTCTGCCATATCCAAGTCTGGTTCTGATGCCTGATTTTTCTACCTTTAATCAAACTGGCTACTAACAAACCAACTCTAAATTTTATATAAAAATACAAAAGACCCATGATAGCCGATGAAATACTGAAGACAAAAGAAATTTGGAGGACAGATGGTCTCTGACACTGAGATATACTATAATGCTACAGTGATCAAGACAACACTGTATTGGAAATATTTTTGACAAAACAAAAAAAAATCAATGAACTAAATTGAAATGAACCCAGAAATAGAACCCCACAGATACAGTCCACTAACTTTAGAAAAGGAGCAAAAGCAATCAATTAAGAATGGACTTCTTGGGATGGAGTTGTGGCTCAGATATAGAGCGCTCGCCTAGCATGTGTGAGGCACTAGGTTTGATCCTCAGCACCACATAAAAATAAAATAAAGGTATTATGTCCACCTACAACTATAAAGCAAACATTTTTTAAAAAATAGACTTCTTTACAAAAAATGGGGCTAGAACTCCTGGACATTCATATGCAGAGAGAGAGAATCTAGACACAGATCTTACACTCTTCACAAAATTAAACTCAAAATGAATCATAAATTTAAACTTAAAACACAAAACTTTGTAACTTCTAGAAGAAAATATCAGTGAAAAGCAATGCCTCACACTTGGCAATGAGTTTTTTTTTTTTAACACAACAACAAAAGCACAATCAATGAAAGAAAAAAATTGACTTCATTGAAAACTTCTGCTTTGCAAATCCACTATTAAGGGAATTGTATTAGTCAACTTTCCACTGTCGTGATAAAATACCTTAAAAAATCAACCTAGAAACAGAAAGAAAGACTGGTTTTTGTTCATAGTTTTAGAGGTTTCAGTTCAGCTTGGTTGACTCCATTGTTGGGGGGAGAGGGCTGAGGCAAGGCAGACCATCATGGTGGGGAGTGCATGGCTAACCTCTTCACCTCATGTTGGACAGGAAGCAAAGAGAAAGAGAGGAGAGCTGGGGTCTCAATATCCCCTATAAGGACACACCCCCAATGACCTAATTCCTTCTGCTAGGTTCCACCTCCTAATGACTCTGCTAACTCCCAGAGTGCCATGGGCTGCTTACCAAGCCTTTAACACATGAATTCTGAGGGACATTTATGAACCAATCCATAAACAAGAATGAAAAGACAACCAACCCACTGAGAGAATAATCTTTTAAAATATCTAACTGATAAAGGCCTTGTATCCTAGCTGTACAAAGAACTGTTGAACCCAACAATAAGAAAACAAACAACCTTGTTCATTTTCACAATGGGCAAAATATCTGAAGAGACCCCTAAGCAGAGATATACAGATAGCAAATTAGCAAATGAACAGATATTCCACATCTGTGTTAGTCAGCTTTTAATCCCTGTGACCAAATTACCTGATAAGAACAATTTAGAGGACTCTCCGACAGATTGCAACAATAATACAGGTGTGTGTTACTCAGCTCATCTCCCATACATTGGGGAATTCGCATAAAATCTCTCCTAGGCTCTCCGGGGGAGGGATTATCAGAGCAAGCCTGCATAAAGACACCGGGAAAACTAGAGACACCCGACCTTCAACTCCCACTCCCATCAGCAAGGAAAACGAAACCTGTATTGCCAGCGCGGGGGGAGGGGCAAGCGGAAAAAATCAAAACAATAGAGTGCGGGGGGGGGGGTTCTCAATAGCCACCCTCCACGCCCAACAAATGGCAGGCCCAGAGTACAGTTTGAACTGCCGAGAGGCATCACTCAGGGGAAATCTGGTCTAGCAGGAGAAACCAGGACTAGCAGGAGAAACCAGGGGACTAGAGGCCAGGCCCTCTCAACTGGGCGGCCAGAGAACGCATGCCCGCCGGCAAAACTCCACCCGCCACCCGCGCAACTGGGTGGCTGGAGTCCACCCCCCGCCGGCGACCGACCGCACGACTGGGCAGCTAGAGATCGCCTGCCCACCAGCAACAGCCGGCCCATTGCCCCTGCAACTGGGTGGCTGGAGACCGCATGCCCGCGGGCGACCGATCGCCCGCCGGCTGACCGCGCGACTGGGCAGCTGGAGACCGCCTGTCCACCGGAAACCGACCGCCAGACTAGGCGGTTAGAGATCGCCCACCCACCAGCGACAGCCCCCCGTTGCCGCTGCAACTGGGCAGCTGGAGACCACATGCCCGCCGGCTGCCAGCATGACTGGGCAGCTGGAGACCGCCCGGCCGCCAGCGTCTGGGAGCTGAAACCAACCAGAGACAGTCCAATCCCACCCCTCCATTCCGACACCCCAGTAAGGAACCTGGGGCCCGCCATAGCAGAGAGGTGACGTCACTGGAGCTCAGCCGTCGGAATTCCTTCCCAGAAGAATCCACTTTAGCAAGCATAGTCTACCAACACAAAGGAGAGACAACAGAGATATAAAAAACCAAAACAAATTTATAGAAGAGAGCAGAAACACAGCAATCAAATAGAGCTGGAAAGTAGCGTGAACATCATGAAAAAAAACAAGGGAAAAAAGGAGTACAAACAATGCAGGACAAATTAATTCTACAGGAGGACCTAGAAGCATCAGAAACAGGGATAGGGAAAGAACTCAAGGCATACCTAACTCAGATGGAAAGTCCAAGCAATAAAAGTATATTTTGAAAATGAATTAAACAAACAAATTCAAATGGCAAAGAACGAGCTTTACCAGGAGATAGAGATCTTAAAAAAAATCAAACAGTAATCCTAGAAATGCAGGAAACTATAAACCAAATTAAGAACTCAAACAAAAATATTACAAATAGACTAGATCAAGTAGAAGTCAGAACATCAGATAATGAAGACAAAGTTTATCAACTTGAAAAGAATATAGTCAACACAGAAAAGATGTTTAATCCCATGAGCAATCTATTCAAGAAATATGGCATGTCATAAAAAACCAAATTTGAGAATCATGGGGATAGAAGAAGGCATAGAGAATCAAACCAAAGGAATGGACAACCTATTAAATGAAATAATTCTAGAAAACTTCCCAGAGATGAAAGATGGAATGGATTGCCAAATCCTGGAAGCCTACAGGACCCCAAACATTCAAAACCGTAATAGACCAACTCCAAGACATATAATTATGAAGATAGCCAACATACAGAACAAGGAGAGAATATTAAAAGCTACGAGAGAAAGGAGGCAGATTACATTCAGGGGTAAACCAATTAGGTTAATGACTGATTTTTCATCACAGACTTTAAAAGCGAGAAGATCCTGGAACAATGTATTTCAAAAGCTGAAAAATAATGGTTTCCAACCAAGAATACTGTATCCAGCAAAATTAAGCTTCAGATTTGACAATGAAATTAAAATCTTTCACAAAAAACAAAAGCTAAAAGAATTCGCAGCCAGAAAACCAGCACTGCAAAGCATTTTGAGCAAAATACTACAAGAAGAGGAATTGAAAAATAGTGCCCAAAACTAACAGCAGGAGGTATCTCAGTAAAGGGGGAGGAAAATAACCAAAAAGTAAAAACTAGCCAAACTAAAATAAATAAATAAATAAACATGACTGGGAGTACAAATCATATTTCAATTGTAACCTTAAATGTTAATGGCCTAAACTCACCAATCAAGAGACATAGGCTAGTAACCTGGATCAAAAAAAACAAATCCAACAATATGCTGCCTTCAGGAGACTCATATGATAGGAAAAGACATACACAGGCTGAAGGTAAAAGGTTGGGAAAAATCATATCACTCACATGGCCCTCGGAAGCAAGCAAGAGTGGCCATACTCATATCGAATAAAATCAACTTCAAACCTAACTTAATCAAAAGGGATGAAGAAGGACACTATATACTGTTAAAAGGAACCATCCACCAACAAGACATAACAATTATCAATTTGTATGCACCAAACAATGGAGCTGCAACGTTCATAAAACAAACTCTCCTCAAGTTCAAGAGTCAAATAGACTACAACACAATAATTATGGGTGACTTCAACACACCGCTCTCACCATTAGACAGATCCTCTAGACAAAAGCTGAATAAAGAAACTATTGAACTCAATAGCACAATCAATAACCTAGACTTAACCGACATATATAGAATATATCAACCATCATCAAGTGGATACACGTTCTTCTCAGCAGCACATGGATCCTACTGAAAGATAGACCATATATTATGCCATAGGGCAACTCTTAGTAAATATAAAGGCGTGGAGATAATACCATGCACCATATCTGATCATAATGGAATGAAACTGGAAATCAATGATAAAAAAGGAAGGAAAAATCCTACATCACATGGAAAATGAACAATATGTTACTGAATTATCAATGGGTTACAGAAGACATAAAGGATGAGATAAAAAAAATTCATAGAGACAAATGACAATACAGACACAATACCAGAATCTATAGGACACAATGAAAGCAGTTTTAAGAGGGAAATTCATTTCTTGGAGTTCTTTCCTAAAAAAAAGAAAAAACCAACAAATAAATGAACTCACACTACACCTCAAAAACCTAGAAAAGGAAAAGCAAAACAACAGCAAATGTAGTAGAAGACAAGAAATAATTAAAATTAGAGCAGAAATCAACAAAATTGAAACAAAAAAAAACCATTGAAAAAACTGAAAAAGCTAAAAGTTGGTTCTTTGAAAAAATAAATAAGATCAACAGGCCCTTAGCCATGCTAACGAAGAGAAGAGAAAGAACTCAAATTACTAACATACGGGATGAAAAAGGCAATATCACAACAGACACTACAGAAATACAGAAGATAATTAGAAAGTATTTTGAAACCCTATATTCCAATAAAATAGAAGACAGTGAAGATATCGATAAATTTCTGAAGTCATATGATCTGTCCAGATTGAGTCAGGAAGACACACACAATTTAAACAGACCAATAACAAAGGAAGAAATTGAAGAAGCCATCAAAAGACTACCAACCAAAAAAAGCCCAGGACTGGATGGGTATACAGCGGAGTATTATAAAACCTTCAAAGAAGAATTAATACCAATACTTTTCAAGCTATTTCAAGAAATAGAAAAAGAAGGAGCTCTTCCAAATTCATTCTATGAGGCCAACATCACCCTGATCCTGAAACCAGACAAAGACACTTCAAAGAAAGAAAACTACAGACCAATATCTCTAATGAATTTGGATGCAAAAATTCTCAATAAAATCCTGGCGAATCGAATACAAAAGCATATCAAAAAAAATTGTATACCATGATCAAGTAGGATTCATCCCTGGGATGCAAGGCTGGTTCAATATACGGAAATCAATAAATACTATTCACCACATCAATAGACTTAAAGACAAGAACCATATGATCATCTCGATAGATGCAGAAAAAGCATTTGACAAAGTACAGCATCCCTTTATGTTCAAAACACTAGAAAAACTAGGGATAACAGGAACTTACCTCAACATTGTAAAAGCTATATATGCTAAACCTCAGGCTAGCATCATCCTAAATGGAGAAAAACTGAAGGCATTCCCTCTAAAATCTGGAACAAGACAGGGATGCCCTCTATCACCACTTCTATTCAATTTAGTTCTTGAAACACTAGCCAGAGCAATTAGACAGACAAAAGATATCAAAGGCATAAAAATAGGAAAAGAAGAACTTAAATTATCGCTATTTGCGGATGATATGATAATATATTTAACAGACCCAAAAGGGTCTACAAAGAAACTGCTAGAATTAATAAATGAATTCAGCAAAGTGGCAGGATATAAAATCAACACGCATAAATCAAAGGCATTCCTGTATATCAGCAACAAAACTTCTGAAATGGAAATGAGGAAAACCACTCCATTCACAAAATCCTCAAAGAAAATAAAATACTTGGGAATCAACCTAACAAAAGATGTGAAAGATTTATACAATGAAAACTACAGAACCCTAAAGAGAGAGATAGAAGAAGATCTCAGAAGATGGAAAAATGTACCCTGTTCATGGATAGGCAGAACTAACATCATCAAAATGGTGATACTACCCAAAGTTCTCTACAGGTTTAATGCGATGCCAATTAAAATCCCAATGGCATTTCTTGTAGAAATAGATAAAGCAATCATGAAATTCGTATGGAAAAATAAAAGACCCAGAATAGCAAAAGCAATTCTAAGCAGGAAGTGTGAATCTGGAGGTATAGCGATACCAGAGTTCAAACTGTACTACAAAGCAATAGTAACAAAAACAGCATGGTACTGGTACCAAAACAGGCAGGTGGACCAATGGTACAGAATAGAGGACACAGAAACCAATCCACAAAATTACAACTTTCTTATATTTGATAAAGAGGCTAAAAGCATGCAATGGAGGAAGGATAGCATCTTCAACAAATGGTGCTGGGAAAATTGGAAATCCATATGCAACAAAATGAAACTGAATCCCTTTCTCTCGCCATGCACAAAAGTTAACTCAAAATGGATCAAGGAGCAGATATCAAACCAGAGACACTGCGTCTGATAGAAGAAAAAGTTGGCTACGATCTACATACTGTGGGGTCGGGCTCCAAATTCCTTAATAGGATGCCCATAGCCCAAGAGTTAATAACAAGTATAAATAAATGGGACTTACTTAAACTAAAAAGTTTTTTCTCAGCAAGAGAAACAATAAGAGAGGTGAATAGAGAGCCTACATCCTGGGAACAAATTTTTACCCCTCACACTTCAGATAGAGCCCTAATATCCAGAGTATACAAAGAACTCAAAAAATTAAACAATAAGATAACAAATAACCCAATCAACAAATGGGCCAAGGACCTGAACAGACACTTCTCAGAGGAGGACATACAATCAATCAACAAGTACATGAAAAAATGCTCCCCATCTCTAGCAGTCAGAGAAATGCAAATCAAAACCACCCTAAGATACCATCTCACTGCAGTAAGATTGGCAGCCATTATGAAGTCAAACAACAATAAGTGTTGGCAAGGATGTGGGGAAAAAGGTACACTTGTACACTGCTGGTGGGACTGCAAATTGGTAAGGCCAATTTGGAAAGCAGTATGGAGATACCTGGGAAAGCTGGGAATGGATCCACCATTTGACCCAGCTATCGCCCTCCTCGGACTATTCCCTGAGGATCTTAAAAGAGCGTACTATAGGGATACTGCCACATCAATGATCATAGCAGCACTATTCACAATAGCTAGACTGTGGAACCAACCTAGATGCTCTTCAATAGATGAATGGATTAAAAAATGTGGCATCTATACACAATGGAGTACTACACAGCAATAAAAAATGACAAAATCATAGAATTTGCAGGGAAATGGATGGCATTAGAGCAGATTATGCTAAGCGAAGCTAGCCAATCCTTAAAAAACAAATGCCAAATGTCTTCTTTGATATAAAGAGAGCAACTAAGAACAGAGCAGGGAGGAAGAGCATGAGGAAAAGATTAACATTAAACAAAGACGAGTGGGGGGAGAGAAAGGGAGAGAGAAGGGAAAGCATATGGAAATTGTAGGAGACCCTCGATGTTACACAAAATTACATAGAAGAGGATGTGAGGGGAAAGGGGGGGGAAACAAGGGAGAGAATTGAACAACAGCAGATGAGGTAGAGAGGGATGATGGGTGGGGAGGGGAGGGGGGATAGTAGGGGATAGGAAAGGTAGCAGAATACAACAGTCACTAATATGCCATTATGTAAAAATGTGAGTGTGTAACAGATATGATTCTGCAATTTGTATTTGGGGTAAAAATGGGAGTTCATAACCCAATTGAGTCAAATGTATGAAAGATGATATCTCATGAGCTTTGTAATGTTCTGAACAACCAATAAAAAAATATAAAAAAAGAACAACTTAGAGGAGGAAAAGGTTATTTGAGGAATACAGTTTCAGAGGCACAATCTGTGGTCAGCCAATTCCATTGCTCTGGACCCAAGATGAGACAGAACATCATGGTGGGAGAGTTCGATGGAAAAAGCTGCTCAGCTCATGGCAGCCAGAAAGCAGAGAGACAGCAAGGAGCCATGGATAAAATATATTTCCCCAAGGGTACACCCCCAGTGACCTACTTCCTCCAGCCATTCCTCACCTGCCTACATTTACCACCCAGTACAGTAGTACTTTCAATTTGTTAATTGATCAATTGGATTAATCCATTGCTTAAGTTACAGCTCTCATAATGTAATCATTTCATTTCTGAGCTTTCCTGTCTCTCTTACACATGAGCTTTTGGGGAGACACCTCATATCCAAACCATAACAACATCATACATCATTAGGGAAATCAAAATTAAACCAACATTAAGATGCCATTACACATCTATAGAATGACTAAAATCCAAATATTGACACAACAACAAAAGCAACAGGAGATCTCATCTATTGTGGCTGGGAGTGCAAAATGTTACAGCAAATTTGTAAGACAGTTTGACAGTTTTTTTGGAAAACCAAAAATATTTTACCATATACTTGAGAAACCTTCCCCTTTAATATTTACCCAAGTAATTTATAAATGTATCTCCACACAAAACTGGGTATCCATATGTATGAGAATGAAACTACATCCCTATCTCTCACCCTGCATAAGTCAAAACAAAGTGGATCAAAGACTTAGGAATTAGACCAGAAACTTTGCAATTGCTAGGAATCAACACTCCAACATACTGGCACAGGCACCAACTTCCTTAACAAGACCCTGAAAGCTCAAGGGATAAACCCAAGAATCAACAAATGGTATTGCATAAATTTAAAAACTTCTACACAGCAAAAGAAATTATTAGCAAATGAACAGAGTAAAGAAATTAGCAAATGAAAAGAGTAAAGAAAGAGCCTATAGAAATGGAGCTACTCTTTTGACAGGAGATTAATATCCAGAATATATAAAGAACTCAAAAAGCTTATCACCAAAAAAAATCAATAAATGGGCAAAAGAACTAAAGAGACATTTCTCAAAAGGAGAAATACAGATGCCCAAAATATGAAAAAAAATGTTTAACTTCCCTATCAATCAGGGAAATGCAAATCAAAACTACATTGAGATTTCATTTCAACTCCAGTCAGAATGGCAATTATCAAGAATACAAATAGTAATATATGCTGGTGAGGATGTGGGGGGAAACGTACACTCATCCAGAGAAGGAAGAGAGGGAAAAATTGGAACAGGTGATTTTAGGAGAGTGAAAGTATTCTGTATGAAACTATGATGTTGAGTATATGTCATGCATTTGTCAAAATTCATAGAACTAACTGTACAACACAAAGAGCAAACCCTCCGAACTTTAATTAATAATAATCCATTAATATTGTTTCATTAATTGTGACAAATCAGCGCAGGATGTTAACAGGGGATACTGTGTGCAAGAGAAAAGGAAGTATATAGAAACTGTACTTTCTGTGCATTTTTTCTGCAAGCCTAAAACTACCCTAAAAATAGTCTATTAAAATTTTTTAAATCTCTCTACAGACAGTTCTCTAATATCCAAAGTCTCAGTGCAAAAGCAGAGTATAGTTTATCAAACAAAATGGTATGTACATGCAATTTTCCAAGAGTGTTTCTCACTAAATAGCCGTAAGCTGTTTTCTCAGACTCCAAGTAAATAAGCTTAGTTTAGGCTATAGCTTGTGATTCATCCTGGCCTATTTTCTACAAAATAGAAAAATTTTTTTCCCTGCCAGTTCCTTCATTGCATTATTTCTTTTTGTCTCCTCATTCCCCAGAGCCTTCTACATTACATATTTTAACACTATTTCCAATCTGACATTTATCCCTTTATTATGATCATTATTACATTAGGTCATCCCCACTGCCTTTCTAAAAAAAAACCAAGCTCCTGTTCTCAGGCCCTGGATTTCCCTGCACATCTCTAACTCTCATGATATCTCTGAACTTCATGCTTCTTTGTCTCCCTTACCATCTTGCTCTTCTATCTTCCAGAAACGACTCCTATTATTCAAATCCTCTCCTGAATTTTCCTCTATTTCAGGATCTCTCTAAAGAATCAGTTTATCAAACGAAGTTTCAGACACCCAATTTGGGATGACATATGACTAAGAATTTAAAATACCAGGAAAATGAAATACAATGAGATGAAGTGATTCTTGGCTTAAGATATATATTAGAGTTCTCCAGAGAAACAGAATCAATCATAGGTTAGAGAGATGAGATTTGTAATGGGAAATAGCTCATGTGATTATGGAAGCCAAGAAGTCTCACAACATTCCATCTACAACCTGGAGAACCAGGAAATCTGTTAATAAAAAATTCAGACAAATGGAGAAGCAGCATTAATATAAGTCCCAAAGTTCTGGCTTGAGAACCAGGAGCTCCACTGTCCAGGAGTGAGAGATGGATATCTGAGCTCAATAAGAGTGTGAATTTGCCCTTCTTCACATTTTTATTCCATTTGAGCCCTCAACGGATTGGATGATGGCCACCACATTGGTAAGGGAGAATCTTCTTTACTCAGTCTACTGATTCAAATATTAATCTCTTCTGGAAGTCATATGATAGACATACTCAAAAGTAGGGTTTCACTAGCTATCTGGCCATCCTTTAGCTCAGTCAAATTGATACATAAAACTAACCATCACAGTCATATAGTGAATAAAGTTTGAAGGTGAAATTAGACTGCATCTTCTGCATTTCAACTTAATCCTCTTCCACTGGACAACATCTATGAGGGGAATAATAAGCCTGCAATTGCCCTCCCATCACATGCCAGAGGGAAGAGAAACAGATCTCAGCAAGGGCATAAACAATATCTTTACATAATCACCATTAGTATTCAGGAGCCAAAACTAAACCTTCTTCCCTGGGGCTACATATCTTAACTATAAATTAAGTTGATAGATAATTTTAAAAGATAACCAAGAATGTGAGTATAGGGGTAAGTTCATATGGAGATTGTATATCTCTTTTACTTCCATTATTCAACTACTTTGTAACTAGGAAGTCAGAGAGCTCCACAATTCAGAAATCACTTAATAACAGTCCTAAAATAAATAAATAAAAGGAAAACACTAGTACCAAGTAATGTAAGGGATAAATACACCCATACTGTAATTCAGGGTTATAGATAGTTCAGTAACAATACCTGGGTCAAGCAAAGACAGCCATATACTCCAAGACTATCTCATAACCATCATAAGGAAGATTAATGGGTTTTTTTAATTTTACAGTATGATTTATTTACCTGGGATTTTATAATTTTAATTTCAAATGTTTTTACAAATTTATTCTTTTTTATTGGTTCTTTTCAGTTATACATAAAATAGGATTCATTTTGACATGATTATAAAAGCATGGAATATAATTTGTTCTAATTCAGTCCCCAGTACTTCCCCTTCCTTTTCCTCTTCCCTCCTCCTGTTTCCTTTCCTCCATTCCACTAATCTTTCTGCTATTTACTCATAGTTTTTTTTTTAAGTTGTCAATGGATTTTTTTTAATTTACTTGCAGTGCTGAGAACCAAACCCAGTGCCTCACACATGCTAGGCAATTGTTCTATCACCGAGCCACAATGCCAGCCCACAGTTTGTTTTGTTTTTAATTAGTGTATTGTGGATGTACATTATGGTGAAATTTGCTGTGGTAAATTCATATACGTACATAGGAAATTTAGGTCAGATTCATGCCACTGTGTTTCCCTATACAATTCTTCCTTCCTTCCCTTAATTCCCCTTTGTGTACTCCACTGATCTTTTGTCTACTCTTTTTTTTTAATTCCCCTCTCTTATTTTGGATTAGCTTCTGCGTATCAGAGAAAACATTCAATCTTTGGCTTTTGGGGACTGCCTTATTTCATTTAGCATGATAGTTCCCAGTTCCATCTATTTACCAGCAAATGCCATAAAGTCATTTGTTCTTTATGGCTGAGTAAATTCCATTGTGCATATATACCACATTTCTTTTATCCATTTATCTGTTGAAGGGCATGTATGTTGCCTCCATAGCTTGGCTCTTGTGGATTGTGCTGCTGTAAACATTGATGTGGCCACATCATTGTAATATGCTAATATCCATTAGATATATCCAAAGAATGGGTCATAACTGAGTCACATGGTGGTTCCATTTCTAGTTTTTTGAGAAATCTCTATACTTCTTTCCAGAGTGGTTGCACCAATTTGCAGTCCTACCAACAGTGTATGAGTGTACCTTTTTCCCCACATTCTCACCAGTATTTATTGTTCCTTATATTCTTGATAGTTGTCATTCTGATTGGAATGAGATGAAATCTCAGTGTAGTTTTAATTTGCATTTCTCTAATTGCTAGAGATGTTAAACATTTTTTCATATATTTGTTGACCATATATGTTGACCATTTTCATATATTTGTTGACCAGACGATAACAGCATCTATTTTCTTTCAGAGCTTGGTATATATTATTCCAAGTCCTTCTGGCTTTTAGGATCTTGCTTGAGAAATCAGTCATTTTTCTCTTGCAGCTTTTTTATCCTTATTATCTATGTTAGGTATTTTTCATAATAATGTATCTTGGAGTGGATTTTGTATATTTGGAGTTCTATATGCCTCTTGAATTAGAATTTCCATCTCATTCTTAAGGTTTGGAAATTTTTCTGATATCATTTCATTGAAAAGATTACTCATTCCTTTATTTATATTTAAGAGCCTTCATCTATCCCAATGAATCCTAAATTGGCCTTTTAATGTTATCCCAGATTTCTTGAATATTCTATTAATGGTCTCTTAACATGTTTTCCTTATGGTCAACTTTATTTTCAAGATTATATACTCTGTCTTTGAGGCCTAAAAGTCTATCCTCAAAGTGGTCTAATCTATTGGTAACACTTTTCATTGAATTTTTAATTTGTTTTTATTGATTCTTTAATTTTGAGGATTTCCATTTGGTTATCAGAATCTCTAGCTCTTTATTGAAGTGATCTTTCTGATTTCACTCCTTACATCTTCTTTTCACTCATAGAACGGTTTGTGAACATTCTAAATTCCTTTTCTGACATTTCCTCCACTGTGGTGTCAATAAAGTCGTTATTAAAGCATTATGTGCTGTTTAAGATGATTTTTTTTCCTTTTTCATATTGTTTGTATGTCTGTCCATCTATTGGTATAGTTCTCACTTCTTTTAAGCAAAGGACTACATTGTGAGCTTCCTTTTTCTTAAGAGCCCTGGGTTGGGTGAATATCCAAATATTTTAAGTCAATGTGTGATCCCAATAACAGCACCACTTTAAGAGATGCCACTAAGTTCTATTTACTATAATCACTTCAGAACCAAACCTCATTCTATTCAATCACTTCAGAGCCAAACCTCATTCTATTCAACCTTATAAGAATTCAAAACTTGTTATAATTGTTCTCTATGGCTCCTCAAATTCAAGTATAAACCTATAATAAATTCTGGATTATATAAAAAATTAGTTGTTAAATGTAGTTATCTTACTATGACCTTAAGTGAGGGTAAAGTGGGGAGGAAGAAAAAGAGGGTGAAAAAAAAGAGAGGGAGAGAGAAGATATAAAAGAAAAATTTATCCCAAAGCTAGGAAAACAAAGATAGAAGATTAGTTCCAATTAATGCTTTAAACCATTAGATGAAATACATTCAAATGGGTCAAAGGTACAATGTTGGATGTTGGCTATTGAGCTAAAAATTATCATTTATATGATTAAATCATTTATACGATTAAAAATCATTTATATGATTAAAGTTGATGTTAGAGTTGTTTATAGTACCCTATACCAAGGTGAAGAATATTCTCGTTGAATCTTGGTTTGGATTTCATTGGAGTTCAGCCATTTAGCATGTATCCAACAGTCTTTAGCTGTGGATCTCAACTAAGTTGCAGGGGCACAGGAGCCAATTCTCTAGTTGCTATGAACCTCCCATCAGCAGCTTCTGGCTTGTCCGCTCAGGGGCCTGCAGCTGACTGTGCAGAGGGTGCAGTGTTGCAAGTTGGCTGTTTCTATTATGTGCAGTAGTTCAGGATGCAGGCTCTGGAGTGTCCCTGCAATTGCTGTGGGTCACTGTTTATCTTCTTCCCTCTATAGGATCCTTTTCATGGTAGTGAGGATCTTGGTGGCTGTCTGTGAGTGCAGGAATTCTGGTTGTGGGTTTCCCATGAGTGTTTTGTGATGCAGAAGTATCCCCCCAGCCATTGCCACTCTCAGAGGTAGTGTAGTGAAGGGTATCAAGTGGTTCACCTGAACTGATTTCCACTTCCCCAGGTTGTGAATGGCAAGCATTGATTCCCTGTATTTACTAAGTCTGATGAGGGGTTTCACAAGTATTCCAAGGATACCCTGTCACTTGCCAGTTGTGATCATGGGTCAGGCTGTGCACCAGTTAAGGCTGAAATCAACCCCTTCCTGCTGTGTGGATTCTGATAATTTTCTGCCTGGTCTCTGTGTCACTGGATATTTAGGCAGCTTCCCCCTGGTATAGCCCCATGATCCCAGGGACCATCCCTAAGCTTCCCACGGTGCCTCCCCCCAACATCAGTGATCAGGGCATGGTGGATCCACTTTCCTCTGTTTGGAGCCAAAGCTGCTCCCTAGCTGTCTCTGCCTGAATTGAGCCAGCAGACAGATGCTGCAAAGAGCTTTCCACCCTTGCCTGGGTCACAGAGGCTAAACACGATTAGGCAGACTTCCCAGCACAGGCCTCCAACAGCCCATTCCCCTTGTTTGCAGTGAGGGGAAGTGAGAAAGGGTTTTGGTGATTTTCGGCCAGTAGTTGCCCTTCTAGAAGTTCTTTCTAGCCAGATTTTGAGAGGTCCCACTGCATTGGAACTTCCTTCTGGTTTAATCTGCAGCTATCTGGGTGTGGGAAGGATCCAGGCTGATTTAGAGGGATGACAAGTAGGCTGAAGGCTCCATGAGATGGCTACGGACCACTACCCCACGCCCAGTTTTCTTTGCAATTTGGTTTAAGCTGTTTGCACTGTTTTAAGGACCCTTCTGTTGGTATCATGCCTTAAATTTTGTCTGTATTTCCAAATGTTTTTAAGTGGGTAAATTTAAAAGATTATCTGCTTGCTCTCCACTCCCACCTCCAAACTTTTTCTCTCTGTTGTCCCTCCCCATTTCTTATCCCCAGGTTTGCATTCAGGATAAGGAGACTCTGAGTTTGTTTCCAACTCTGACCTATCTTCCATTTTCTCCAGGTCTCAGACTTTGTCATATTGAACCTTAGAGCATTTATTTCATCACTCACCTCTCAATTCTTCTTTTCTTTCTCTGCCTCCTTTCGTATTATGAGGAGACTGGGACTCGATGCGTTGCTTCCACCATCTTCTACTAGTGGGCTTTATTGGGGCAATGAAATAAAATATGTGGGGAGAAACTGAACTTTGATCAATTTAGCATTAAGATTTGATACATGGGCTGGGGATGTGGCTCAAGTGGTAGCGCGTTCGTCTTGCATGCGTGCGGCCCGGGTTCGATCCTCAGCACCACGTACCAACAAAGATGTTGTGTCTGCCGATAACTAAAAAATAAATATTAAAAATTCTCTCTCTCTCTCTCTCTCTCTCTCTCTCTCCCTCTATCACTCTCTCTTTAAAAAAAAAAAAAAAAGATTTGATACATTCGCACCCCAATTCTTTCAAGGCCCTTTGTAAATAGCAGATGCAGCTACAAACTGCTTCATTTAGCTGGCAGCAACAAAACATTTTTTCTGCCTAATAAATTTAAAAGAAGACTATTATGTGGGCCTCATTAATAATATTATATTTCCAACAATGGCATCCCCAATATAAAATGTCCTCTGAGGGATAATGTAATACAGAACAGCACCTTGTATAAATCTTTAAAAAAAATTTTACTACATTGAGAATTATTTCAATAAAAAATATCTAAGTTATTTTTAAACCAATGATTATTGAATCATTATTTCCATTGTCTTAGAGGTTATTCCTTCACATATGCACATTCTGATCAAATTTCATTTATTTATATGACTCAGTGACTTTCATGACCACTTTTTGCTGACAAAGTATGATCAAGAAATCTTGCACAGATTTTCCAAGAGGCTTTTCTCTACCTTTCTGAGCAAAACTAAGGGAACTCTTCTTAAAATAGTAGTGTCCATGATGTCCCCAGGTTGAACACTTTCCCCTACACTCAGTGTGCAATTAGAAAGGGTCTAATTTTGTCCATCTTGTGATCTGCTATTCATCATTCAAGATTAGAATTAAATATTACCCCCTCCCTCTACTTCCTAAAGAAGACTTTATCATTTCTTCTTTCATGTTACTATATCACAAAGTATGCATGACCTGTTTTGTTATAATTTTTACATGCCAGTACTTCCTAGTAGTCATTAACTGGCTACAGGACAAATATCTTGTTCATATGTGTTTCCTCAGCATTTGGCCTAAGTAGGAAATTACATATATATTTTTAAGTGAAAAATAGAAGTTAAATTTTGTTGCATTTTAGTTTTTTTCCAAAAAGATTTTTCTAATTTCTGACATTCTTTGAGACAACAAAATTTTGCCAAGTCAGAACAACTTGAGGTGACATCTGCAATATACATGGCAAAACTTCTTCAACAATGTTTATTTCATATCTGATAATATTAAAATTTACTATAGAATCTGAGAAAAAAGCAAAAGTAAAAAAAAAGAAAGTAATAATTACCATCCCATAACCCAAGATATTATCATTATCAACATTTTAGATTATTTGCTTCTAGTACGTTTTTAATTCAGTGACACAATCTACAAGCATTTTAGAAGTATGAATATTTTTAATACAATATTATATCACAAAATGCTTGTATAGTGTACTTGTCAGAATTCTCTAGAGAAACGGAATCAGTAGGATATGTATATGTGTGATCATAAAAGGGGGGGAAATGGATTGTCTTATATGATCCAAAATTGAATAGCTCCACAGTGGTCATCTGCATCTTGGAGATCCAAAGGAACTACTAGCTGCCAATCCAAGATGCTGAAGCCTCAGAACAAGAGGGTCCGATGATGCAGCCCAGTCTAAGAATGAAGGCCTGGAAATGCCCTGGAGAATCACTGGTAAAACTCCACTCTTGTGATGTGGATATGAGGTATCCTCCCAAAACTCACATGTGAGACGATGCTAGAAGGTTTGGAGGAGAAATGATTGGGTTATAGCCTTAACCTAACCAGTGAATTAATCCCTGATGGGATTAACTGAGTGATTTTGGAGGCAGGTGAGGTGTGGCTGGAGGAAGTGGTTCGTTGTTGGTTAGGGTTATTTTGTATTTGGAGAGTGGAGTGTGTGTGTGTGTGTGTGTGTGTGTGTGTGTGTGTCTGCCTCCTGATCATAATGTGAGTTGCCTCCCTCTGCCACACTCTTCCACCACGATGTTCAGCCTCACCTCAAGCCTCAAAGAATGGATCTGGCCTTCTATGGACTAAGACCTCTGAAACCGTGAGCCTTTCAATAAACTTGTCCTCCTGGTCAGATCTTTAAGTCACAGTAGCAAAAAAAAAAAAAAAAAGCTGACTAAAACATCCACCTTGGAAGAGTGAAGGAGATGAAGTCTGATGTCCTCAAGCAGTGGCAACAGCAATGGACACAGCAGCTCAAAAAAAAAAAAAACCTAGGATGCATCCCTGTGCTTTCTTCCACCTTGTTTTTCATCCAGGCTCCCACACTATCAGCAATGACCCAAATTCAGGGTGGGTATCTATTTCATTTTGCAGCCCTATCTGCCAATCGTCTCTGGAAACAACCTCATAGACACACCCAGAAGTCTCTTAGTCCTAGGCATCTCTCAATCCAATTAAGTTGACAGTCCAAATTAACCATCAGACATATCTTTAACAAAAATTTCAAGCCAACTTAATTGGATTTGTAGAAGTGCAGTATGTCATTTTAACTTTCCTTATGTTTGCACTTTTCATATATTTTACTATTTTAAATAATTCTGGGAGAAATACTTTTGCATACAAGCTTTGGCAAACACATCTAATTGCTGCCTTAGAAAGGCACCCTTTTCTTAGGATTTGGATTACAGGTTATGAACATTTTCAAGGCTATTAATCCAAATTATTAATTTGACTTCCAAAATCTTTGCTCCAATATACTCTTCGTAAAAGTATGGAAATTTGCTTATCCCTTCACCACACAGATTACTTGCACAGGCCAAGTGAGGTGGTACAACACCTGTAGTCCGTCCCAGTGCTTCGAGAGGCTGAAGCAGGAAGATCAAAAATTTGAGTACAACCTCAGCAATCTCACAAGATCCTATCTCAAAATTTTTTAAAAAGGGCTCAAAATAAAAATAAAAAAAATAAAAGAGCTGGAGGTGTAGCTTATGGTAGCATGCCTTACTACCACACACACACAAAGAATACTATCATGATTGTTTCCAATCTGTGCTAATTTGTTGAGTGAAAATTGAGAAATTAAACTGTTTCAATTTTCATTTCATTGATGATGAATGTGAATAATTTTAATTTCTAGTAACCATTTGTACTTTCTGGTCTGTATTTTTTTCCATTCATTTACTTCACTCAAATTCCAACTAGGTCTTGATGGTTTTCTTGATGTATATGTGCTCTTTGTAAATTATGAATATTGGTCTTTGGGCTGGGGTTGTGGCTCGGTGGTATAGCGCTTGCCTAGCATGTATGAGGCACTGGGTTCGATTCTCAGCATCATATATAAATAAATGAATAAAATAAAGACCCATCAACATCTTAAAAAAAGGGTATTAAAAAAATTGGTCTTTATAAGATCATAAATATTTTTCTCAATATACCATTTTGCTTCCTACTTTGATAATATTTTGATATCATCAATGGGAAAGAGCCAAAATTTATCACTTATTTGGGAAGAGGTAATAAATTCATTGACAGTAAGATTTTTTTCACTAGAAAAATATACACACATGCGCACACACACACACACACACTGCAATCAATTTTAAAGGGTTCGTGGATCACTTGAATTCCCTCTATGAACTCTTATTAATTACTTTTCTTATTCTGGGCCCTAAACACAACACAACCCCACAAGGTGGTTAAAAATTAATTCTATCTTCTTACCAATTTTGATGTATAAAAAGAATGTAAAGCCAGGCACAGTAGCACACATCTGTAATCCTAGCAGCTCAGGAGACTGAGACAGGGGGATCGCAAGTTCAAAGCCAATCTCAGAAACTTAGTGAGACCCTAAGCAACTTAGTGAGATCCTGTCTCAAAATAAAAAGAGCAGGTGATGGAGCTCAGTGGCGAACCAATTCTAGGTTCAATCCTTGTATAGAGGGAGTTCTGTGTCATGTTGTATTAAAAGGGGACAGTATGCAATGGTAAAAAACTGTCTTAGAAGTTGGAAAACCTATGATCTGTCCTAAGCCTGAAACTAGCTTAATGACCTTGTACAGCGACTTGATATTTGTCTATAGATCTTCATCTGTAAAGTAGATATGTATATATGTTTTTACTCACATCCATTTGTGCACAAGTGTGTGGTTAAAGGGAAGAATTAGCATTCTCTAAAGTCCTTTCTATTTCTAAAATATACATAAATTATATACCAAATTGATATTCTGATACACAAAAACTTTTATTTTGAAGTCATTAAGAACTATCCTGGAGGAAAGAAATGTAAATGCCAAATAACACAGCTGTGACTACTCAGTGCTCCTTAGTTACAAGTAGTTACACTACCATTTAATGATGTCATTAAAAATGCATTGTCACCATAGTAACTGCAACATTACAAGATACCAGATATTTCCCTGAAATGCTCATGCTGAGCAGTTACATTATCTAATGTAATGGGTGCTGCACCTTTTTTTTTCTTTCTTTCTTTTTTTTTTTTTTTTTTTGAGTACACACATCACTTTCTCTTCTCTCCCAATTTATTTGTAACCCAGAAGAACTATCAATAGTCTGCTTTCTAAGGCTGGAGTTGTGGCTTAGTGGTAGAGCGTGCACATAGCGCGTGCAAGGCCCTGGGTTCAATCCTCAGCACCACATAAAAATAAATAAATAAAATAAAGGTATTGTGTCCAACTACAAATAAAAAATAAATATGAAGAAAAGGGAAAAAAGAGTCTGCTTTTAAAAATAAAAAATGTTCTGATACTTTAAAATACACACTACCAGTTGTCAACAGTGCCACTTGTGTATACCTTGGGAAACAAAAATGTTCCCACTCTAGCTCTGGTATAATTCTCCTCCCATGACCTTTCCCCTCACTTACACCATTTCCTGACATTTTTCCACCCTGGTGGCCCTTTGCCCTTTGCCCTTTGACACTCTTCTTTTACTCCCTCACTCATGACGCTCTGCCGCTTACACATCCTATGTATTATTATTTGTTAGGTGGTCACTAAGAACCAAAACTTTAGTTGGTATAAACTTTAGAAATAAACTCACAAAGTTTGCATTTTAAGTGGAGAATCATAAAGGCTACACATTTTTCAAGACTTGAACAAGTGAAAACTTTAATACAGTCATTATTTTAGAAGAGAGATCCCAGCCCCAAACCCCCTCAACTGACCTTAGACAAACTGCCTTCTACTCCACCCACTTTTGAGGTCTCCTTCTTCTCCATTACGTAGCATTTGCTGAGCACCTACCAGAGGTTCTCCTCAGCACAGAGGTCACACCAGCCAGTGAGATAAAGTGCATATCATGCACTCTGTCTAGTTCAAGGGTACTCAGAGAACCAAAAAGTAAGCAGAAAATATAATGTCTCATAATGATCAGCCCCCACAGGATTTGAAAGACTTCTCGAAGTATAGGAACCCACTGAAACCAAATCCTGAGATAGTGAAGAATTTTACATGTTCTTGAAACAATAAAAGGTCAAGCTGTCTGAAACACACTGAATGGGGTGGAAACTGGTTCAGGACAAGGTCAGAGGGGGAAGTATGAGACAGTTCAGGTAAGATCTGGGACAGTTCAGGTAAGATCTTGAAGACAAAAATAAGGAGTCTGGATTTTATTCTCAATCTAATGGGAAATCAATGAGTAAAATGACCTGATTTATTTTTTAAAACATCACTCCTTGCTGTTGTAAGGTGAATAAACTGAAGCGAGAGGAAGAGGAAAAAGAAACAAGTTTGAAGATATTGCAATAATCAGTCAGATACAGCGGAGGTCATAATTACCAGCAAAAGCAAGCACATAGATACTGGGAGCTTCTTCTTTAAAGCAAAATGCCTTTGACTAGGATGCTAGAAAGTTTTGTTTGCTTTCGTATCTCTCCAAAAGGCCATCACAGCTGCTGTCATCTGGTCTGGATGCTGATGAACAAGGGCATAGAACACAATCATACCTCCTCTGTTTCACAACTTCTGGGTCCTGCTCTGGTTTGCTCAGATATTCAAATGAAGCACGAATTTTAAAGTTTCTCAGATCTTTTAGTAAATCACAACAAAAGCAGTAAATATGATTAGAGTTAGAGCCAGAGCAGGAAACCCCACACCTCCCTCCCTCTATCCTGCCGTGTGGATGGATCTGCCTACTTACTGGTGATTCCAGATATGCTCCATTGTATCTCTTAATACTTACTCCAAAAGTAGAACCCTGTGCAGTGTCATCCAAAAGGAACGCAACAAACAAGCAGGACAATAATTATTGGTTAATTAAGCTTAAGATATTGTGAGAAACCTTGCCAGAGAATTTCCAGTGTTGCTTAATAAACTGAATGTATTCCTTAATATGGTCTATGTTACAGACCACTCTTAAATGGAATCGTAAAACAATCAACTGTGGAATCAGAATGACAGATTGTTAAATCTTTTAGAATTTATTCTAGTCCAATTCTTGATTATACAAATCAATGAATTTAAGTGATTTCCCCAATATCACATTGTTTATGATTATTACAAGATAACAAGTACTCCGTTGGTACCTTTCCTCACAAGGTTGTATTTGGTCCACTTTCTCCCAAACTCTTTTCTCCAAATCCTTATCTCCTCCTGTCATCATATCCCCATTTTGGAGATTTGAATTCATAGGCCATGATTGTAACGACTCCCTTGCATATATTATCTTGACCCTTCCTAGTGCTGTCATACTCCCAAGTCCCCATCATGATTAAATCCAGGTTTATGTATGCCACACCTCTACCCAAACATCTGAAGATGGTTGGAGAAAAGCACACAGTTGACAGGTCTCAATGAAGTGTAAAATGGTTCCTGTAATTGCCTCTCTCTCTCTGTGCTCTGTATCATCTGTTTTCTCCTTCGACTTGATGTAAGTAGAAGAGGAACATAGTTCATGATTCTTCTGTTTATGCTGGGTTTGGTGGGCCAGTCCTTGGATGTTCCCACATGAAATCACTTAAGTGTCTACCATCATACAGTAGTTCAACTGACCTCACTCATATTCCTTGTCATGAGCTAGAGTCGTTGGCTGGGGTGTCTCAATTCTCTTCCACACAGCCTTTCTGACAGGATGTCTCCAATTTCTAGTACATGGAATGAGCAGAAACTACAAGATCTCTTGAGAGTTTGCTGAGAAGTCATCCATCACTTCCACTGCATTCTCTTGGTCAAAGCAGGATATAAAGCCAGCTTGGATTTTTTTTTAAAAAAAGGAGAAAAAAATATTCCTCCTCTTGTTGAGAGAAGCTGCAAAAAATTTATAGCTCACTTTTTTAAATAAATATTATTGCTTATATTTAAGTTATATGGCATGGAAGATATATATATAATAAAATAGTTACAGTAGTAAAAAAAATAATGTATTTATCATCTCATGTAGTCAATTTTTGTCCCTCACAGTCAGAATAATTGAGGAAATAGCAACACAAAGCACAAAGAAGCCTCCTTAACCACTATCCCTATGTCTTCATGTCTTATTGAACTTTCAGAGGGAAAACTGTGCCCCAGCACTTCTATAGTTCCCCTTCACAGTAACATTGAAAAAAAATTAAAGGAATTCTTCTTTCTTCCTCTCCAGTTTTCCCCCACCCAACCCCAAGTCATTCTAACAGCAAAATATTTGCCAAAGAACAGCTGGGGAAACGGGGGAGAGGTGAGAGGAAGAGCAAATTTTCTAAAGCAATCTATACATTTATTTTCAGCAAAAATCAACAGGCTATTTCAAACATTTCACTCAAATCATAAAATATGAGGAAGTGGTAGAATTTCAAAAATCTTCAATGAAAAACATATTTAGATTACATTAGTCAGCTTGGAAAGTAAGTGAGAGCATCTTATGAGAGGTGTTTTTCAGATTGCACAGAAAATTGGGCAGAAAACAAAAGTGGTAGATATAAATTGGCTATTTTAGAATAAAATGTGCTGAAATAGGGCCTTGAAAATGACAATAGGCTGCTTAATTAATGAGGAAAATGATCCCCAAACACTGCAGGAGTTCTAATACGGAGAAAATTTTATTCTCTTAGCAGTCAGTACAAAAGTTTCTCGGCAGGGAAAGCATCACCTTTATTAAGATGCTGTACTTAGCCCTTTTGCAACAGAAACAGATTGGCTGGGCTTTGGGGTTTTTTTGAAGTAAAGGGAAAGTACCAATTTTTGTTCTGTTTTGTTTTTTTGAGAAATGTTTTGCTTGAGTGAGCAGAAGAGAAGAAACCCAAATTGCCCAATTGCCCAGTACTGAAAAGGAGATGAGATATGTCTAAAGGCAGACACTGGGCTCAAAAAAGAAGAGAAACTTGGTGCAACAAAAGCCTAAAAAAAGATTTTAAGGGGAATGCTGAATGTAATCAACCCCTCACTAAAAAAAAAAAAAAAAAAAAAACCCTGTGGATGTAGCTCAGTGGTAAGGCACTTGCCTAGTATGCATGAGACCCTGGTTTTGATCCCCAGTACTGCAAAAAGAAAATAAAATAAAATTGAAGTTGGGCTAGGGGTGTCAGTGGTATAAAGTTTGCCTAGTGTATGTGAACCCCTGGGTTCAATTTCCAGCACCAGGCAGGGTGGGGAGGAGTCCACCAATGTTCAGGAGAAACAACGCTGCAGATAATAAATTTACTTCCTTTATAAACTCTTCAGGTTGCATATGGGGGAGGGGAGAATTAATATTAACTAGATTAGACAAAAAGAAGGGAGATAAAAGATGGAAGGAGTTCATTTAAAATGGTCTCTAAAAGTGTAGACTGGGGCTGGAACCAGGAACTGGAACATCGTTAATGTCTCTCTCTCTCATCTCTGTTTGTGCCTACATGCCAACCTCACCACCTGGCCTTGCCAGTGACAGGCAACATGGTGCCCAGCAGGCCCAGGCCTTAGAGCCCATAGCTCTACCACCCCACTGAGGTCAAAGGGGATCCTGTCACTGACCTGGCATGAGCCAGGTGGCCACCATTTGACCAATCACTGTGGCCAAAAAAATGACAGTTTGCAGCTGGGGTTGTGGCTCAGTAGTAGAGCACTTGCCTCTACTACTGGGTTCGATCCTCAGCACCACATTAAAAAAAATAAATAAACAAAATAAAGTTATTTTTAAAGTGGCAGTTTCTTCTGCATGTCAGTGGAGATGCTAGTCAAAATAATAAACAGGAAGAAATCGTATGTACAAATAATAAATGTCGACTCTAGTTGGAATATTCATGTCCCTCCAAAATGTTTATGGAAACATAATACTACATGCAATATAGTATTAAGAGGGAGGGTCTTTCAGAGGTGGTTAGACTGAGTCCTCATGAATGGGCTTAATGCCCTTTATAAAAGGACTTGAGAAAGTCTATTTATCTCTTTTCTCCCTTTCTACCAACCATGTGAGGACAAGATGACATCTACGAGACTCAGAACCTCTGGCACTCTGATCTTGGACTTCTCAGCCTTCATAAAAGAAAGCAATAAATTTCTGTTGTTTATAAATTACCCAGGTAGTTTGCTACAGCAGCCAGAATGGACTAAGACAACATGCACTCCAGGTTTCACATGGGAAATACAGAAGAGTCTAGGTCTGCTGATCAGCAAGTGTGAGCGTGGGAACTAGTCAACCAACATTCAAGGATACAAAACCAAAGATCCAAATTCAATCACCTGTAATTCAAGAAACAATTTAAGCCACATGATTACACGATTATCATTTTTCTCTTTGGTCATCAGGTAGAAGATTATGTCATCCACCATCCCCCACCCCCCAAACATTTTTTTTTTTTTGAGAAGGGGTCCTCAGCAGGCAGGAATAGATTAGGAGCCTATAAGAGCAGGTATTGAACAGTAAATTGAAAAACACTTAATTTTTACATTAATTTTCTTTGAGTCCCATCAGACCTTAATTGTATAAATGCATACATACATTTTTGTAATATTATTAATATACACAAATTCTTAAAGAAAATATAAAGGAAAATTTTAATCACAGATACACAAAACACAAAAGGGCAGGACTCTTTTTTATTTTTTATGCAATCAAAGCAAATGTGGACTGAAATTGGCTGTTTTGCCCATCAGAAAATTTCTCTCCTACCATGGCATGAAATCAAACCCTTCAGGATTTATCTAAGTTTATCTAATCACCCCAAGTCTTTCTTGCTTATTTTGATCTTAAAATAGAAAGCGGTGAGAATTAGAGGCAGATAAATATTAAACGAAGAAAGAAAAGAAACCAATCAATACCATCTTTAAATGATAAGAACTACAGCTGTGTGCAGTAGCTGTAGTCCCAGCTACTGAAGTCCCAGCTATTCAGGAAGCTGAGTCAGGAAGGTCTCAAGTTTGGGGGATGAGGATGTAACACAGTGGTAATGCTCACCTGTATTCAATCACCAGTACCACAGAAATTTTTTTTTAATTATAAAAAAATAAGAATTATATGTAAAGGACTGCCATAAAGGCAACAGCTGATAGCTATATGTGCCATATCCCAAGGTCTTCATGTCTATTAGAAAGCAACTTCACCACCAAACATACAGTTTAGGAGGGGAAGAATTAGCTGAGCCTTCTGGCCCACAAGATCTTATTGTTTAACATCGGAATCTCCATGGCTACTCCCGCAGGTTCATTGCTGATAAATTACCAGGAAGGACAGAGTCCATGAAGCTACTACCTTCTGTTATGCTCTTCCTATGGGGGAAAAAAAAAGTTTTTTTTTTTCCCCATTCCTTGTTAGGTGTTTGTCCATGAGAATAACAAAGGGGATCAAAGAGAAAATAAAAACTTTACTACAAGGAAAAAGAAGACTGGATACATTTTACACTGGGGTAATAACACCCAGGCTCATCTCTTCTCTCTTTCAAGGGGACGATTGCTTCGGATAAGCCTGCCACTCTTCCTTACCAGACATTTAAGTGGTAGTTCTCCAGAGACTTCAAACAGAATGTGTGCTGTCCAAAACAGGGTCCCATCATCAAAGGAGCTTTGTACACCTGTCACTTGTACTTGTTATAGAACCACTCAAATTGCTGATCCAGTTAAAAATATCATGGTACCCCCAGGAAAGAAAGAAGATTAATCCAGAATCTGTCCTTAGCGCATACCTGCCCTGTCCACCTTGAGAACCAAAAATGTGAGTTAGATGAGTTGATCTAATTCAGATATAACTTTTTTAAAATATCAGAAAGCTTTAGAGTATTTAACTGCTTGTCTGCGAATGGGTTGCTTCAGTACTTTAAAAATATAGGGCTGGGGTTGTAGCTCAGCGGTAGTGCGCTTGTCTAGCATATGTGAGGCACTGGGTTCAATTCTTTGCACTGTATATAGATAACTAAAATAAAGGTCTATTGACAACTAAAAAATATTTTTTTAAAATATATATAAGAGTAATGTTGAGGGGGGACAGATCACACCTAGTAGAGTATATTACAAAGACTATAGGGATATATATGTTATACACATGTGTATATAACATATATATATACATATATACTATGTATATAATTTTTTATTTCCTCTTTGGTCCCCTTTGTTATTCTCACAGACAAACACCTAACAAGAAATGAAAAAAAAATATATATATATATATAACCACATACAAACACACAAAACATGCACAGACCACACAACACAAATATAACTATGAAGACATCCTGGTTTTTTACCACTGATACCTTCCTCCCACGAAGCTAATGAGGCCTTAGTCAGGAGCAGCTAAGGGAAGCATTCCTATTCTGATTCTGTATGGGTTTTCCTCTTTCATCATCCCATGTATCATTTACTAACCCACTTTAATGACCTACTGGTCCCTTCCTTTCACGAAAGCTGGTGAATTTTTTCTATGTGAAATTGTCCACAGTTCATATTAATAAGCTTTCCCACTATTACAGCCTTTTCTCAACTGCCTCTAACAACCTGTCTTTCTCCCACTCTGTCCTCAGTGCAGCTGATCTTAAGGACCACCACTCCTACACCCAGCAGGGAAGAAACAATTCCTAGGCTAAGTGCTACCTTGAGAACTCTTTCTTCTTTAGTCAAAAGAAAAATCACTTTATGGTTTTGCTTTTTTTTTACTCTGTCAAACTTCTACTCTTCATGTTAGTTTTTGAACTAAGAAAAATTGGTTTGGACCCTTCTAAAATACAAAATACAAAATTTCACTTATTTACAAGCATGCTTTGTCAACATAGAATCATGTACAAATATGTCTTCCTATAGAGTTCTAATACCACAAAAGTTTGAACGCAGCCATGATGCTCAACACTATGATCTACTCCTTCCATGACATTTAAAGTTTCCTCCTTCAAACCCCAGGCAGGACATATAAGTGACTTATGAAAAAAAAAAACACAAATAATATCTCTAGGGAACATCCAAAATCATTAGATGGAGACTCTATACCTAATAATGTGGCAGACTAGGCAACCTGAAAAGCTCTATCAAATGTTGACTTCAGTAAAATCACATCCACTTAAATTCCTGAGAGAGTAAGAAGGCAAGGAAAACAATTTTTGCAAGGCTACAAAAATGAATAAAGTCAGTTTAAGGGCACTGAAGTTTTAGCTACCATGAAGTGGGGATGTATCCGTTTCAATAAACGAAGGTCATGAATTTTAATGACCATGTAGAGACAGAAAATAAGGCCTTGGGCTCAGACAAGCCAAGAGGTTGAAACTGAGAGTGGAAATCTCAAAAGAGCAGTACCCTCAATGAGAGGTGCCCTAGGAAGATGCCTACTTACAACAAAGAAAACAAGAACTCTTGTCCCTCTCACCCAGACTCTGCATATCAGTCATCTTCAGCTGCTTAACCACCATCCAAAACTACATGGCTTAAGGCAACAAAGATTTCTTGCTTCTCAGAATTTCTCACTGGGGTCTTGGGTGGTGTTTTGCTGTCTAACTCAGCTCACTCCAGCAGCTGAAGTCAGAGGCAACGGCCAGAGCAGAACATCCAAGAACACTACACCCACAGGTCTGGAGACTTCTTGCAGGCTCAGCTGGATCTCTTCCACATGACCTTTCTCATGATCGGTCCAGCTCTTCTTACCACAAAGTTGCTCAGGTCAGATGTGCATTGTTGCCAGACAGCTCTTCCAACCGTCTGCTCCCCCTGTACTCTTTCTCAGGAACTCTCCTATGATATCCTTGCACAATTAATCTCATCTTAGTGACTGCTTCTTGGAGGGCCTGAACTAACATTCCTATTCAGTATAAATTAGAGAATAATTATTTGCTTAACAAAAATATTTTATTAGATAATGAATTCCCTTTGGAGCAATTTTCTCTCTTTTACTTTGAAATGGTTAAAACTTCAGAAAAGCACTGGGCATAATATTTTTTAAAAATTATGTACCGAATCCCTATAATCGACTGAATTTAACACATTTTGTGTGATTTGACTTAGACACCCTTTTTCGGGGAGATGCCTAGCAAGTAAGGTGGGGTGTGACTAAATTGGCATGCTGTCTCTGAGAAATACACAGCTCTGTTCAGCCCTCAATTTCACAGCTCTAAGAAAACTCAGGAAAATTAGCTTTCTAATTCCTCTGTGTTTTAAATAATAAAAATACTAAAGGATTACAATAAACAAATTATAATCAGTACTGTTCATTCATTTATTTTACTTTGGGCCTTATGTTAAAAACTTCCCTTAATGAACCCAATATCTATCTCTATAGAGTTAACATAGTGGTTAAGCAGCATATTCACTCATCAAGCCCCCAAAGGGGAGAAGTAGGAGCCCAATCTTCCCATCCATCATGACTTGAATTGATTCACCTAGTGGGATACCACAGCTGCGCATTACACCCATTATTTCCAAGAACAGTTAAGCCAGAAAAGCTTTCAGGGCCTAGATTCAAAATAAAAGAGAACATCTTTAAAAGAAAACACATTTGGAAGCAATGCTCCAACTGTAAATCCCTTTTAGTATCGGAGGAAAATATAAAAATTTCTGGTTTCTTTTTCTAAATAAAAAATTACATTTCGAAAAAGTTGTCGGACTCTCCTTTTCAAAAAAGAAATACGTCCACTCTGTGCTAAGGGCAAAGTTTTCATCTCGAGCTTTATACAGTTCATGAAAAGATTTGTTTACTTTCCTTTGAGTCTTTCTTCCTTTTTTAATTTTTACTAACTTCTTCATCCATACTTGTTACTAAAAATACACCAGGACATCCAGATGTAGTCACTTATGTTAACCATATTACACTAAAAATCCAGAAATTGAGTTTAATTTAATTCACCTCTGATTAGAATGATAATATAGGAAATTTCACTTTTTAATTCCACTCAATTTTTTGTCTAAAATCTGTTAGAAGTGCAGTAACAGAGCACTCTCATTAAATATGATCTAGTACCTTCTTTCTCAATAGGACAATCTTGAAGTGCAAAAAAAATGTTTATAATTGATGAACACAAATTTTTACTCATGAATAAAACTGTATTCATCATCAATTCTGCTTTCAATTCTTCTGTATGGTGTTTAAGGCTAACTTTCTGCTTCTTAAAGGGAAATCTGAGTCCATTATACTACTGAATTTCCTTCAACTATGACATCAGGATTGGATCTCTGTGAGAAATACTAAGGAAAGGACCAAACCTCACAGACATGGGCAGGAATCTCTGATGTCCTGGCCCCTCTTACCAGAATCTTTCCTCCAAAGAATGCTGAAGAATCTGTAGTCAGTCATTTCAAGAGCAATACCCTCAAAATTACCAGATTTTCCCAGAGACCATCCTTTAGCTCTAGTGCTACTGCACTTAAGCCTAATATTTTGCAGTGTCTAACAAGAAAAGAAGACAATTTGCATTCTACTGGAATCTCTTGTTTTTATCCTACTGCTTCTTGTTACTCAATTTAAAGGGTGACATGGCAATAAAAAGTACATTGGAATATGTAAATTTAAAATAGTAAAAGAATCATTTAGGGCCAAACCCTGCCCCTTATAAGAAGGTAAATTTGTAGGTATTAAGATGACTAAACCACAGCCGAGTGTGGTGGCACATGCCTGTAATCTCAGCAACTCAGGAGGCTGAGGCAGGAGGATTGTGAGTTCAAAGGCAGCCTCATCGGATTAACGAGGCACTTAGCAACTCGGCAAGACCCTGTCTCTAAATAAAATATAAAAAAGGGCTGGGGATGTGGCTCAGTGGTTAAGTGCCTTGGGTTCAATCCCCAGTACCAAAAAATAATAATAACAGTGATAATAATAATAATAACTAGAACACATTAGATTCAACAGAAATCAATAGGAATATCACTGAAATGGATGCTGTGTTCTTGTTGCATCTTACCAGATGGTGCAGAATTTTAATTTGTCCAATTACTGATGATATTCACTTTGATTTGATTAAGGTGGTGCCTGCCAGGATTCTTCCCTATAAAATCACTCCTTTCCCATTTCTATTAAATAAGCATTTTGTAGGAGAATATTTTGAAACTATTTAATATCTCATTTCTTATCAAACTTTGAAACTTATTTGAAGATTTAAGTTTTCCTATTTTATTCCTTTTTTTTTTTTTTTTTTTTTGTAATGCTCAAATTGTCCCAGATTTGGTGGGTGGGAAGCTATCCAAGCTGGCTTCTGTGTTCTTTTGCTACTTCTCCCTCATTGTCTGAGTATTTGCTTTTTTTCTTTTATGATACATTCCAGGATCATCTGGCACCTTCCCTTTCAACAGCCTATGTACTGTCCAGTTTGTGGCAAATATACATCACTCCCTCACAAATAAATTCTGAGGTCAAATGTCAAAAAAATAAAATAAAATAAAAGAGATGACTAGTGTAGAGAGCCACAGCCCAAGGGGTCCCAGCAAACTTCCAGCTGATTGGCTCACCATGGCCCCAGCAAACTTCCAGCTGCCAGCTGATTGGCTCCTCTGTGGTGATGCTCATTGGGCTGTTTCCCCACCCTTTCAGACCATGGAGCTGCTCATTGGGGAACTCTTTTGGCTCCGCCCACATGACCCAGCCAATAGGCCTCAAGAGCAGGAGGAGGGGGGGTTGAGAGGCTCATGGGAAGCTGGTGGTGGCAGTTGGGCTCTGAGGGAATTCCTGAAGAGCTCCTGTGGTGCAGCCTGTGTGACAAGTGGCTCGTCAATTGTACCCAGCCAGACTGTGGCAGACTAGAACATATCCCAAAGCACAGGAAGAAATGAAGCTGAATGTCTTCCTTTAAAAAGTATTTCAAGGGGGGTTGGAGTGTAGCTCAGTGTAAGAATGCCAGGGCACTGGGTTAGATCCTCAGCATTGAAAAAAAAAAAAAAAGTCTTTCCAAATCAGGAACATGGGCAGAGAGGCCTTTGGCTCACTATCTAGTTTTGCCTTACAAAAAGCCAGTCCTCCTTGGGTCCCCTGGCTGGTCATCAAAATAGGCTCCACAGGCCTGTGTGGCACTGCTACTGTGTTAGGAAATCTGCCCCCACTCACCCCAGCACGTGCATTGACTTAAGCTCGACTGACCAGCCTAAGTGATTGGTATGAGGGAATGAGCATACAACGTAAACCAGGACACCATTCTCACCTGGAATTTTCCAAATAAATCTGATTCTCTTTCCTCTTGAGTTGTGATGTTAAGGATCCAAGCCAGAATTGCCTGTGTGCCTTGATAGATGAAAAGGTTCACATAAAGTAGGAGAAAATGAAGCAAAACTAGAAGGAATCAAAACTGAAAGATGGCAAGATACTTTGAAAACCTGATTATCATGATCCAGTCATCTGATATTCCTCCCCTCTACCCCTTTCATGCATTGGTTACATGAACCAATTAATTCTTGATTTTCATTAAAGTTTATGCAAGTTTGCCTTCTGAAACTTAGAACAAAGGAGTCCAGACTACTGTTTTCCACTTTTTTATGCAGAAAGCCAAATAATATGTGCTAAATGGAGATGAAATATAACTAGGAAAACCATATAATTTGGGAACCCAAACCTCCACTCTTGAAAGTTAAAAAAAAAGTTGCTATTAATAAAAACACAACATTTACACCAGAAATGCCCAGGGAAAATCAAGCACATGGTCCCCTTAAACATCTTTATTGTCATTATTGTCATATTCAGTAAAGTTGGCCATACCCAGATGACTTAGATGAGGTTTTCAGAGGGAAATATTTGCTATTTATTTTTTATTGGTGCATTGTCATTATACATATTAGTGGAATTCATGATGTCTATGTCGTATTTGAACATGAACATAGCATAATTTGATCAATCTTGTTCCAAAGGGAAATATCTGAATGAATGAAAGAGAGAAAGAGAAAAGGTAAATAAAAAGAAAAGAGACTGGAAAGTTGTTCCAGGTTTTTGATGGTGAGTGCTAAATAGGAACAACTGTGCCATGATTGCTGCCCTCCATCCATTGCACCAACTCAGCAGGAAGAAAACCTAGAGCTGGCCATGATAACTAGGAGAGAAACTGGCCGGGGGAATGCAGCTCTCACTGAACTAGATTTGGGATCGGTGAACAGTGGCCATCAAATTGGTGACACCAAGTTTTACCTTTATTGTACTTCATTTCTCTCCATTCTTCAGATAGGAGCTGAATGTACTCTCACCCAGAAAACTAAAAATTCTAATTTCAAAGCACGTACCAGATTCTTCTTTTCCTACGAAATCACTGGATAACTTCTATAGCTTCTTCTTTCACTCATCTATAAAGGAAGAAAAAAAACCTGGAGATGATGCCAGACCCGGGTCTACCCATGTGTCCACAGAGTTTCCAGTGTGTTAGAACAGGGCAAGAACATACCTTGGGGCTCACCGTCAACATGTCCAAGTTTCACAGTCCAGAAGGAAAAAAAAAATCACATCACTGATTATCATGATCTCTGCTTTCTTATTCTCCAACATATATTCTACCACATTTATGTGGTAGAAAGAATTAGGACTTTCAATTCAAACTGTGATTTAAACCCTAGTTCTATCACTCACCACCAGCCCTAACCAACACATTAATTACCTCACCTGAATATGTGTCTTCATCTTTAAAATGTTTAAAATAACATCTGACTCATAGGTAATATAAGCATTAAACTATTCATCAGACACCCTCTGTGCCTTATCTCACATTCTATTATCTGACAGCCAAGGAGGGCTATAAAATTTGGAGGGCCCAGTGCAAAATGAAAACACAAAGCTCCATTTTATAAAATTATTTAGAATTCAAGACATGGGGCCTTGGGTGGTGGCACAGATGGCATACCTTCTAAGCAGCTGTGCTAATCACCTCTCCCTTTCTGCCTCAGGGCTTCTCTGATGCTATGGCATTCATTCATGTATAATCTGGAAGCATGAGTGCATTATTACAATCCACAGGGCAACCCTGGAGCAATGGAGGATGGAAGCCATGAATAAATGCTGCCCTCCTCTGTTGTTCAGGTGGGCAATTCAGAGGTGCATTCTCAACACTGCTCAGAGTCCTATGGGATCAATCTTTAACTGTCCACAGTGGCAGATGACCTGATGATGATCCTATGAAACAATGTTCTCTTCCTCTTTTTCCTGTATACAAATTCTGGTCTCAGACTGTGCTCTTAGGCTTACAAAAAGACATACTTTTGACAAAGCACCTTGCATAGACCTGACTCATCCACAACTCCCTCTCCCCTTCTGCGTTGCAAGAGTCAGTGACTGGAAAAGAGAACTGAGGATCAAATTCTAACCACAGTCCAGAAGAAAAATACAAAAAGAGAACTTTACATTAATTCCACCATCCATCTTCTCAGTTCTCCCTCTCAATTCACCGCTCTTTACTCATCCACCCTTCTTTGCCTCCACACCATGTACTCATATTTCCTTTTAAACCTATCTGGCTATTACCTGCTGAAACATTCTAAAATTTCCATTTATTGAAGTCTTGTTTTCCCTGACATTCATTTGTCCTTGATCCTGGAACAATCTCACTGGAAGAGAAAACATGATCATGACTCAGATCCTGAATGAGGTAGGAGAGCAAAATTCATGATTTTACCAATAATAACACAATAAACTAAGTTAAAGGAAGTAAAGTACTCTCAAGGCATCACTTTAAAAGGATAAGGGATAATTGGATTCTTGGCTAGCTAAGAACAACAGGTAATAGCCAGATTTCTTTCCTTGGCTACATCTGAAATATTTGAGGACTCATGAGAAGGAAGTCTGTATAACAACAAACTGCAGTGTGTAGTTCTGATCAGCTCTGCCATGGATACATTCAGAAGTCGTCTTTGGTTGTATTACAATGAATGGAAACAAAGAGGTGCTGAAGAATTTAAAACTAACTACTTGAAAAAATAAATTCCTCTCTCCTAGGAAGCAGCTGATTTCTTAAAGACCCACTTAGTTTTGGAAATTCTTATTGCTTAATTAAAATTGTCTAGTTAATTATGATTTGGCTTGGGCTTGTTCTCTGTCACATCCTTAGCTGTGCAAATAGGGAGTTCCCATTTATCAACATTAAGCCCTTTTCATTTATTAGGAATGTAAAGCAGGCATTACTCTTCCCCACCGACAAGGGAGGAAGCCAACCAAGGCTTGGAGAAGTTGAATAAGATAAAAATGAAAACATGGCATTGTGTTGTGTAGAGATCTGAGTGGTTTAACTTTAGCAAAAATTGTTCTTTATTTGAAAATAATCCAAATGTGCATCTTTTCAACTACATTATTGAGCCTTCTGTGGTCATGGATTTCAGGGATAAATTGACAAAATGAGAATAATAAGAAGATTTTTCTGATAATACCTCAGAAACTGAAAATAATGAAAGTATATACAAGAAGGAAGTTAAATTTGGCATTACAGTATTACCTATTATATAATGAGGCCAATTATTGCCATCGTCTAAGGGATATAGATTGTAAGTCCTCTGGATATAAACCAAGGGGTGAGACAGCTGGATCAAATGGTGGTTCCATTCCCAGTTTTCCAAGGAATCTCCATACTGCTCTCCAGATAGGCTGCACTAATTTGCAGTCCCACCAGCAATGTATGATGTGACTTTTTCTCCACATCCTTGCCAACATTTATTGTTCTTTGCATTCTTTATAGCTGTCATTCTGACTGGAGTGAGAGTTGTAGTTTTGATTTGCATTTCTCTGATTGCTAGAGATGGTGAACGTTTTTTCATATTTGTTGATTGATTGTATATCTATCCTCTTCTGAGAAGCGTCTGTTCAACTCCTTGGCCCTTTTATTGATTGGGTTATTTGGGTTTGTTTGTTTGCTTTTTTTGTTTTTGTTTTTGTTTTTGTTTTGGTGTTAAGGTTTTTGAGTTCTTTATATATCCTAGAGTTTAGTGCTCTATCTGGTATGCTTGTGGTAAAGATTTGATCCCATTTTGTAGACTCTCTATTCATCTCACTGATTGTTTCTTTTGCTGACAGGAAGCTTTTTAGTTTGAATCCATCCCATTTATTGATTCTTAGTTTTAATTCTTGCACTATAGGAGTCTTATTAAGAAAGTTGGGGCCTAAACCGATATGTTGGAGATTTGGGCCTACTTTGGGTCTCTGGTTTAATTCCTAGGTCCTTGATCCACTTTGAGTTCAGTTTTGTGCATGGTGAGAGGTTAAATTTCATTTTGTAACATGTGGATTTCCAGTTTTCCCAGCACCATTCGTTGAAGAGGCTATCTTTTCTCCAATGTACATTTTGGCATTTTTATCTAATATAAGATAACTGTAGTTATGTGGGTTAGATTCTGTGTCCGCTATTTTGTACCATTGGTCTACAGGTCTATTTTGGTGCCAATACCATGCTGTTTTTGTTATAATTGCTCTGTAGTATAGTTTAAGGTCAGTAATAGTAATGCCACCAGCTTCACTCTTCTTGCTAATGATTGCTTTAGCCATTCTGGGTCTCTTATTTTGCCAGATGGATTTCATGATTGCCTTTTCTATTTCTATAAGGAATGTCACTGGGATTTTGATTAGGATTGCATTGAATATGTATAGTGCTTTTGGTAGTATGGTCATTTTGACAATATTAATACTGCCTATCGAAGAAAAGGGAGATCTTTCCATCTTCTAAGGTCTTCTTTAATTTTTTTCATTAGCGTGATGTAGTTTTCATTATAGCGGTCTTTCACCTCTTTCATTAAGTTTATTCCCAAGTTTTTGTTTGTTTGTTTTGAGGCTATTGTAAATGGGGTGATTTTCCTAGTTTCTCTTTCAGAGGATTTGTCACTGATGTACAGAAATGCCTTTGATTTATAGATGTTGATTTTTAAACCAGCTACTTTGCTAAGTCCATTTATTAGTTCTAGGAGATTTCTGGTGGAATGTTTTGGGTCTTCTAGGCATAGAATCATATCATCTGCAAATGGTGATAATTTGAGCTCTTCTTTTCCTAACTGTATCCCTTTAATTTCTTTTGTCTGTCTGATTGCTCTGTCTAGAGTTTCAAGAACTATGTTATATAGAAGTGGTGAAAGAGGGCATCCCTGTCTTGTTCCAGTTTTTAGAGGGAATGATTTCAATTTTTCTCCATTTACAATGATGTTGGCCTGGGGTTTAGCATAGATAGCCTTTACAATGATGAGGTATGTTCCCGTTATCCCTAGTTTTTCTAGCATTTTGAACATGAAGGATGCTGTATTTTATCAAATGCTTTCTCAGCTCCTATTGAGATGATCATATGATTTTTATCTTTGAGTCTCTTGATGTGATGAATTACATTTATTGATTTCTGTATGCTGAATCAAACTTGCTTTCCTAGGATGAATTCTAATCGATTATGAAGCACTATCTTTTTGATATGTTTTTGTATTCAATTTGCCAGAATTTTATTGAGAATTTTTGCATCTATATTCATTAGAGATATTGGTCTGAAGTTTTTTTTCTTTGATGTGTCTTTGGTTCTGGAATCAGGGTGATATTGGCCTCATAGAATATGTTTGGAAGTGTTCCCTCTTTTTGTATTTCATGAAATAGTTTGAGAAGTATTGGTGTTAGTTATTCTTTAAAGGTCTTGTAGAACCCAGCTCTGTATTCCTCAGGTCCTGGGCTTTTCTTGGTTGTTAGGCCTCTGATGGTATATTCTATTCATCACTTGAAATTGATCTGTTTAAATTGTGTATATCATCCTGATTCAATTTGGGCAAATCATATGACTCAGTGCCTTCGATATTTTCTATTTTATTGGAGTACACGTTTTCAAAATAATTTCTAATTATCTTCTGTATTTCCGTAGTGTCTGTTGTGATATTTCCTTTTTAATCACATATGTTAGTAATTTCAGTTTTCTGTGTCCTTCTCTTTGTTAGCATGGCTAAGGGTTTGTCAGTTTTATTTTTCAAAGAACCAACTTTTTGCTTTGTCAATTTTTTCAGTTATTTCTTTTGTTTCAATTTCATTGATTTCAGCTCTTGATTTTAATTATTTCCTGTCTTCTACTGCTTTTGGTATTGATTCGTTCTTCTTTTTCTAGGGCTTTGAGATGTAATGTTAGGTCATTTATTTGTTGACTTTTTCTTCTTTGAAGGAGTGAACTCCATGCAATGAACTTTGCTCTGGGTACTGCCTTCATAGTGTCCCAGATATTTTGATATGTTGTATTGGTGTTCTTGTTTACCTCTAAGAATTTTTTAATCTTCTCCTTGGTGTCTTTTGCAACCCATTGTTCACTCAGTAACATATTATTTAGTCTCTGGGTGTTGGAGTAGCTTTTATTTTTTATTTTATCATTGATTTCTAATTTTATTCCATTGTGGCCTGATAGAATGCAGGGTATTATCTATACTTTTTTGTACTTACTAAGATTTGCTTTGTGGTATCACATATGGTCTATGTTAGAGAAGGATCCATATGCTGCTTAGAAGAAAGTGTATTCTCTCATCAATGGATAATATATTCTATATATGTCAGTTAAGTCTAAGTTATTGATTGTATTATTGAGTTCTATGATTTCTTTGTTTAGCTTTTGTTTGGAAGATCTATCTAGTGGTGAAAGAGGTGGGTTAAAGTCACCCAGAATTATTGTGTTGTGATCTGTATGACTCTTGAACTTGAAAAGACTTTGGTTGATGAATGTAGATGCTCCATTGTTTGGGGCATATAGATTTATAACTGTTATGTCTTATGATGTATGGTTCTCTTAAGCAGTATGAAATGTCCATCTTTATCCATTTTAATTAACATTGCTTGAAGTCTACTTTATTTGATATGAGGATGGAAACCTTGCTTGCTTATGTAGACCATGTGAATGGTATATTTTATCCCAACCTTTCACCTTCAGTATGTGGGCATCTTTTCCTATGAGATGAGTCTCTTAAAGGCAGCATATTGTTGGGTCTTTTTTAAATCCAATCTACCAGCCTATGTCTTTTGATTGATGAGTTTAGGTCATTAACACTTAGGGTTATTATTGAGATTTGTATTACCGGTCATTTTTGTTTATTTTTATTTTTTTAACTTTTTAGTTGTCAATGGGCTTTTTTTTTTCATTTATTTGTATGAGGTGCTGAGAATCAAACTCTGCGCCTCACACATGCTAGGCAAGTACTCTACCACTGAGCCATGACCCCAGCCCTTTGTTTATTTTTGATATTTAACTTGACTTGGTTTCTCCTTTGGTTGGCTTTTCTTTTATTGTAGTTCTTCACTTTGCAGATTTTCATTGCTGTTTTTCATTTCCTCCTCGTGGAATATTTTGCCAACAATGTTCTGTAGTGCAGTCTTTCTTGCTATAAATTCTTTTAGCTTTTGTTTATCATGGAAGGTTTTTATTTCATCATCAAATTTGAAGCTTAATTTTGCTGGATATAAGATTCTTGGTTGGCATCCATTATCTTTAAGAGGTTGGTATTTGTTGTTCCAGGATCTCCTGGCTTTGAGAGTCTGGGTTGAAAAATCTGCTGAGATCCCAATTGGTCTTCCCTTATAGGTAATCTGATTTTTCTCTCTTGAAGTAAAATCCTATCCTTATTCTGTATACTAGGCATTTTCATTATAATGTGCCTTGGTGTAGATCTGTTATAATTTTGTACATTTGGTGTCCTATAAGCCTCTTGTATTTGATTTTCTAATTCATTTTTCATGCTTGGGAAATTTTCTGATATTATTTCATTGAAGAGATTGTACACTCCTTGGTTTGAATCTCTGAACCTTCCTCTATCCCAACAAATCTTAAATTTGGTCTTTTGATGGTATCTCATAATTCTTGGATGTTTTGTTCATGGTTTCTTACTGTCTTCACTGTGAGGTCAACTTTTTTTTCAAGATTGTATATATTGTCTTCATTGTCTGAGGTCCTGTTTTCCAAGTGGTCTAGTCTGTTGGTGATGCTTTCTATTCAGTTTTTTGATTGCATTATTGTTTCTTTCTAGGATTTCCATTTGGTTTTGGGTTTTGGGGGTTTTTTTCAGTATTTCTCTTTCTTGAAGTAATCTCTTGCAACCTGTATTTGCTTTCTTATCTCTCTTTTTTGGTGTGATTGATGGTCGCCTGAATTTGTTCTCTTCTCTCTTTGTTGGAGTGATGGATTTTGCCTGTATCTGCTCACTTAGGTCATTCTTTAATTCCCAAATCATTCTAGTTAGGTATATTCTGAACTCCTTCCCTGACATTTCACCTACTTCACTACCTATGGATTCTGTTGTTGTAATGTCTTGGTTTGTTTGGGGCACTTTCCTCCCTTGTTTTTCATGATGTCTATGTGTCTTCCTGTCTTGCAGGGTAGATCTGAGGTATTACAACTTCTTCCCTATTGTCTTATAGTGTGCCTACAAGTTACCAATACCTCACCTTTAAGGGAGAGATCAATATCACAGCACTCAATGTACCCAACGTGTAGCCATATATCAGTTATCTTCTATTTTTACATTTACAATTTTGTCACTATAATCAGAAATGATGAGTTCAGTTATCTTCAACCATATAGTCAATAGGTTTGAGTAAGGGTTTACAGTTTCGGATGGTGGCAGGGGGTCTGGAGGATTGGCTGAGGTGTTTATGAGGTAGGATGTGAGAATATGGAGGTATTAGATTATATGACTAGTGAGAGGGTAATCATAAGAAGTTAGCTATTAGTAAGAGAAACAAGAGATAGGCAGCCCCATGCAAGACTCCCTGTGATCTCAGCAACAAGATAACTGTTAGCACTCCTAGTAGAGAAACCTCTGGTGCAGCCAGGCCTCAGGGACCTTGGTGACATCTTACCAGGTCCTTACTGTTGTTCCTTAATAGAAGTGGCGATATCCCAGTTTTGTAGTGGTGGCAGCCTCAAACCTATATGTATCCTGATGTTGGGCTGTGGAGCCACGCTTTGGTGAATAAGGAACTCCAGTGTGGGCAGGCGTGGGGTGTCTCTCCCCAGGAACTCCAGGCCACAGTGGCATGGGGCAGGCAGGCTCTGCCTGTAGAACCAACTGAGTAAGTTTTTAGAGGTTTATTGGCTCATGGTTCTGAATTCTGTAAAGTTTAAGAGGATGAAAGCAGCAAGAGTCTCATCCTGCTTCAACTTATTACAGAAAGTAGAAGAGTAAACAGGAGCATGCAAAAGGGAAAAGGGGGCCAAACTCCCCCATAGCTAACCCAGTGGTTAGTTGATAAGTCATTAATCCATTCACAAGAATCTTGCCTCCAGTCCAATTGTTAATGAACTTTCCATCACAATAATAAAATACCTGAGATAATCAAGTTACAAAGAAAAAAGTTTCACTTTGGCTTGTAGTTTTCAAAAGCATATGAAATAAGGTACAAAAATACTCAAAGTAAGAGATGTACATGGGTTGGGATTGTGGCTCAGCAGTAGAGCACTTGCCTAATATGTGTGAGGGACTGGGCCTGATTCTCAACACCACATAAAAATAAATAAAGAGATTGTGTCCATCTACAACTAAAAATATTTTTTTTAAAAAGGAGATGTACAAATTAAAACAACACTCAGCCACCAGTTTTCAACTGTTAGATAGGCAATGATCAAAATGTTTACTAATACCTTGTGTTGGTTTTATGGAGAAATAGCAATATTATATATTTCCAACAGAAATATAAATGAATTCAACATCTCTACAGTGCAGATTTGCAGTATATATCAGATAATCTATTCCTTATCAGAAATTTTCTTTTCTATTAATTTATCCTATACATATATTCAAACAAGTACAAAATAACACATGTACAAGATATTAACTGCAGCATAGTTTGACACAGCAAAAAAACTGGAAACAATCCACATGTCTAGTCATAGGTGAATGGTTAAGTACATTTTGATATATGGATTCATTGAATTATCCTGTAGCCATAAAAATTAATATGAATACTCTTTTTGTAACAACGTGAACTGAATTGAAATGTTAAATTTAAAAAATATATTTATTTTTTAGTTATAAGTGAACACAATACCTTTATTTTATTTTTATGTGATGCTGCTGGTTGAACCCAGTGCCTCATGCATGCTAGGCAAGTACTCTACCTCTGAGCCAAAACCTCAATCCAAAAATGTTAAATTTTTAAAAACACAAGCTGCAAAAAGATCATTTGAAGAACATGTAATTGTTAATATAAAAAGAGATAAAGGGAATTGCCAATGTCTTGGCTGGGCACAGAATCACGAGCCACCACACAGCTTTGTAGATTCAAACAGCAATTCTTTATTCCCGAACTCACACCGGCCTCCACACACGCTCTGGGGCAATCCCAGTTCTCCTTCGCCCCATTCACCTACTCCACCAGGCTTATTTTCCAATATCCCATTGAGAACTCAACGGGAACAAGCAGCAGGAACACCCTAATCCCGGCAGCAATAATCTTCAACCTCCAACTTCCCTAAAACCCCTATTGTCTTAAACCGGGAACGCCCTAAACCCAAGGAGCGGGATACTTCCTCAAACCTGATCAGCTCTAAACCCAGATCCGCCTTGGTCCTTGAGCAAGGTCACCTTACATGCAATGTCAACAGCGAAATCCATTTAACATGGGGTACGCTAGCAAGGAAATTTTGATGCGTCATTCCTACTTGGCAATGGCCCTCAGCAGGGAATATCTACGTACATGTTTGTTTACATATGCATGAAACATTATGGAAGTATATTTACAAAACTGATAGCACTGTTTGCTTCCACAGAGAAGGGCTGGATGATTGAGGAACATAATGGAAAGGAGATTTTTTTAATTAAAAGCCCTTTTGCATTTTTAAACCATGTAAATATGGTTTTTAAAAAATAAGTAAAACTTAAGATTAAAAAGAAAATACCTTTGGCTGAGCATCAAGAGCTCTGATCACTGGTTCCATCTCAGCCTCTTGTGGTATTTATTAATTACTAAAGTTCTCTGATTCTCATTTTCCCCTCAAAAAATAAGAAAATAAGACAAATCTCAAACATCTTCTCTAATTTAGGGATTTAATCTTGGTATAAGAAATCAAGTCCTTTTTTAAATTTTTTAATCTTTTTTAAAGAGAGAGAATTTTAATATTTATTTTTTAGTTTTTGGCAGACACAACATCTTTGTTTGTATGTGGTGCTGAGGATCAAACCCGGGCCATACACATGCTAGGCAAGCGTGCTACCGCTTGAGCCACATCCCCAGCCCCAAGAAATCAAGTCTTTAGGGAAAAAATTAGAATTTTATGCATTTCATACATGAAGCTCACAGGTGCCTCTGTCCCATATAATTGTGATTCCATATCCTCAGAGTCACTTAGCAAAAACTTTAGTTCTATGCAGTTTCGCTCCCTTCTTATAAACACGTGACATCAACGAGGTTTTTCTGAAAGTTGGAGATGTGTGTGCAGAGCTCCTAACCACATACTAAGCAAATATATGCCTGTGATTCTCCAACTCAAGACACCTAAAGACAAATGGTTCTCCCTTCTTACCACAGTTCACTCAAGGAATGTTGAAGATCCCAAGATCTACCTATTCCACCCATTCTCACTCTAAGGAAAATCTGCTTCATTCTGTATAGAAGTGTGATGGTTTATATCTGTGCATATACCATTTAGTGGTCCATATACAACTTGGTGGTTTAGAAGCTGACATACATACAGTCTGCTTATGATGAAAAGGACCACAGTTGTTACAAGTATACAACACTCTACACTGTAAATTTACCCAAACAAAAGAGCAGCAACTAAAACTAAAATCATACTCAATAAAGCAGAGATAACTGTTTCTCCTTGATTTTGTGGGAATTGGAACTATCCACATGTGAACAGTACAATAAGAGCTTTGCAAACCTGTCAAAAACTGCACGTGGTAGCCAGACTCATTAGCCACAAATATACTGATTAGAATCCCTTAGTTACCTGGAGTTTTTTGTTTTGTTTTCTTTGTTGTTGTTATTGTTGTTGTAGTACTGGAATTGAATCCAGGGTTGCTTAACCACTGAGCCACATCCCCAGCCCTTTTTATTTTGAGTCAGGGTGTCATTAAGTTGCTTAGGGCCTCAATAAATTGCAGAGGCTGGCTTAGAACTTACAATCCTCCTGCCTAAGCCTCCAGAGTCGCTGGGATTACAGGCATATGCTAATATTCATTTATGAAAACCAACTCTTCATCAACTTTAACAACTCATTTAAAAGATTACTGGTAACTAGTCTTCAGTTATAATCTGAAAGCGAAAGTCTACAGAATATGTTACGTGCTTCTGTTTTCTTCATTATAAGATAATGACATTTATTCCAACCTCACAGGATCATTTTAAGAATCAAATGATAAAACTGGGTGTAATAAAATTTTATAAGTTGCAATAGAGCCTATATATTTTGCAAATATAAATTACTATCATTAAATCCTGATAGGGCCCTGGTTGCAATTGTCATGCAACCTTGAGCTACCATTCAATAACTACTGAATTTTGGAAGATCTCAAAGGAGCCTGGGGAAATTTGACAAATATGACTTAGTCAAGTAATCGAAATAAAAGTTATTTATAAAACATTGTTTAGAAATTAATATATTGGGGATTTATTGATAGCTCAATATGATATGAATATATTTTATCAATGTAAACAAATTTCTTAATGAGTGTGGTCTTCTAGTGCACCCAATCTCTAGTTTGTGATAGACAACAGTGGAGGAAGTGAAATGAGCCAAATTTTCACATTCACCACTTGGGAAATATGCCCTGTAGATATTTAATAACACTCTGCTTTTTTGCAATCATTATATTAGTCTACACAAACTTACCTTCAGGAGCTATTTTAATTATGAATGTGTCATGCATAAAACATGTGGAATCATTTCAATATGTTCATTATCCTTCGCTTCATCCTTCAATTCACAGGCGTGTTTAATTGTACGATATTCATCAACTCTTCCTTAGGCTTAAGATTTCCACAGATATTAGTCCAGTTGAAATTTATAGAAAGTAGTCCTCTGGCAGGTTGCCCCTGATTGAGTTCCACTTGAGAGAATAGTATTAATCAGTGCACTGGAAAACACGTGGGCACAAGGCTGCAGGAAATCTATGCTTCATCCCATAGGGCTCTGATTATGAAAATAGATTCACATATTTTAGTGATAATATTAGCAGCCATGATTCTTTCTCAAATGAAACCCACGCAGTCATGCATATTAGCACTGGTCGAACACTTTAAAACTTTATTTTTAATAGGGCTTTGGAAGAAATGATTGCAACCTACCTACATACTTATTCTCCCAATTTTGCTAGGGTAACATGAAGTTTTATTAGACTTCTGTTGAGGCTATTTACTCCTCTGAAGTTTCAGTTTCTATAAATGTTGAATCATTCAGTAATTTACAGTGGAAACTTTTTAAAAAAAAAATCCTTTCCCCAAATCAAAAGCAATTTGAGAAATCCCAAAGTATCTGAGGCTGGAGGGATCGAAATGTAATTACTCAGTAGATAGACAATTATGTATTAGAGACAGTGGACCAGAAGTTGATTCTCAAATGAGGAGCCAAATAAAATTGCCAAAGAGGGTGAGAAGAAAGAGGCAAACTAGTAAAGAAAGCTGGAGAACTTTGTAGGACAAAAAAGAAGAAGAAGAAGAAATTATTAGAATTGAGTGGTGGTGTTAAGCATCAGGAGCAATTTTGGTGATATATATATATATATCAATATATAGATATAGATGATATAGATATAGATATAGATATAGATATATGGGTTAAGTGCCCTGAGGAGAAAAGGTCTAATTGAATTGGCCTTCAAGTGACTAAAAGGAAAGCAATTTTGACCTGACACCAAAAACATAGATTTGAGACCTAGACAAAAAAAAAAAAAAAAAAAAAAAAAAAAGACTTGTCTTTCTCAAACTGGAAGATGAGACCAGACAGAAACAGTCCTTTCCTTCTACTAGAGCAATGTCTTGAACCATTTTTTTCCCACCAAGACATATATAGCAAACTATATTTCTATTTGCAACATGTGTTGTACAAGCATATATAGACCCAGAATATTGGATATATGTAATTTTTACCACATTTCATCCCTTTCTTTTCCACTCTAGAATTATAAAGAACAACTGCACCATCTTTGTCAGACAAATACTCTAATGTGGGAGAAGGTGAGGGCCGCTAATCATTCATCATATGGACTGTACCTCACAAATGATTTAGATAGCTCAGATTGTTATCATACCCTAGCAGAGGTAAGCCGAATTAGAAAAGGCAACTGGAAATGCCTAGAGAAGGTCAAAGTGTCTGACTACTTGTCAGTAAGCTTCTGAGAGCCCACACGTTAAAAGAATTAAGTAGTCCCCAAAGACTTTGGGGATCTGAGCCCTGTCACTCACTTTTATTCTTCCAGACCAAGAGCCAAGATTTCTCTACTGAAAGAGAAATTCTATTTTGAGGGAGGAAATCAGGATAAACAAAATCCAATCCCAATTAAGAAAAAAAAAAATACAACCTGTCCAGGGGAAGGCAAGGCTCAGGCCTGAGAAACAAGGTTCCAGAATCCAGCAGTTGAAAGAAGACACAAGCCACAGTAGAAACATTGGTCATCCTATATTTGGAGCAGGGAATAGCCCTTATCCAGCCCTTAGCATACCTAGGTTTTTTCATGGCCCCTGTAGACTCACACATCAGGGTTCTCTCTTGGCCCCTGCTGCCTCCTAATACACTTGGGTTCTCTTTTTCTTGGCCCCTGCCAGCTTCTAGCACATCTGGGTTCTCTTGGGCCCTACCAACTCCTAGCACACTTGGGCTCTCTTGGTCACTGCTGGCTCCTGGCACACTTGGTCTCTCTGGGCTCCTGGCTTCTACTACACTTGAGATCTGTTGGCCTCTACCAGCTTCTAGCACATCTAAGTTACAGAGTTGTGCAGGATCAGCAACACACAGCATGTGGAGTGTCTACTGCCAACAGGTTTCATCAGCAGGCACTTGCTCACAAGCAAATGTTCATGACCTTGAGTACATATGCTGAATCAGAGTATTTCTGACCTTGACTACACACTCACCATAACAGCCAATTTATGGCCTTGGCTACATACTAAAAACATAACATAGCCCACCAGAAGCCTTGGCTAGGGAGCCTAACTATAACCATTTGGGGCCTGCCCCCAACAAACCTATACATTTTAAATCGTGGAAATCTTTTGAAACAGTATCAATTCACCCCTCAATAAATAATTTTCTGAACAATGTTCTATAAAGGATAAATTACAAAATCAAAAAGTTGACCACCCAGGGAACTTGCTTCTCATTTGAGTCTTCTCAAAAAATGTAAAACTAAAATCCAACCACAGGAAATTGAAGCATACAGAGAAAGACCAAAATGTTTTTCCCATCTCACATCTTTTAGGAAGCTTATTTTGTATAGTTCTCTTTTCTGAGATACAGAACTTATAGTTATTAGCAAATAGACATTTAGTCACATACTTCCTGCAAGTTTATTTAGTAATTTTTGTGTGTGTGTGGTATTGGCATAATTTTTCTAGGTCTTATCTCTCCAATTAAATTATAAGTTCCAGATGATCAGGATTGTACCCCTCTCAGCCTTAGGATGATGCTAGGCACAAAGAAATCATACTGTTAAATTCTTGTATGATTAATTAATTAAGAAAATTTAATTAATTTCTACATTTCTCCAACTCATTGTTTTCTTTCTAGTTATTATTTTGTGGATTTATTTATATTTTATAATAATTAAATTTAAGCAAAACAAATGTGTCTCTCTGTGTGTGTGTGTGTGTGTGTGTGTGCGTGCATGCTTGTGCATGTGTGTAAATATCTAAGGGCAACTTGCAGATATCATAAAATGAGAATTAAGAAAAATATGACTGCCTTTAATCAGATATGTCATCAAAAACTAAATATACTTTTAACTTTGGAAAGAAACTGCTTTTAGTATAGTAATATTGGTGAGCCCTTGGGGAAAATAAACTAGAATTTATATCTACATCTAAGAATCTTTTTTTTAATATTTATTTTTTAGTTATCGGCGGACACAACATCTTTGTATGTGGTGCTGAGGATCGAACCCGGGCCGCACGCGTGCCAGGCGAGCGCGCTACCGCTTGAGCCACATCCCCAGCCCCCTAAGAATCTTTTATTAAATAAATTTTTTTTAGTTGTAGTTGACACAATATCTTTATTTTATTTATTTATTTTTATGTGGGGCTGAAGGTTGAACCCAGGGCCTCAAATGTGCTAGGTGAATGCTCTACCACTGAGCCACAGCACCAGACCCAAGAAATCTTGTTTTATAGATTAAACTCCAAATGACATAAGTTGCATTTGTTCTAATGCATTATTCTAGTGGTTTTCCTCTGCATCTATTTTACCATTGAAAGTTATCTTCTTACTTTTGATGTCACTGCCTTAAAGAAAGCTCTTATCAAGATAAGTCTGAGAAAATATTAATCTGGGCAAGACAATTTAGAGTAACTTAATTCCAGAGATTAACATTTATAGCCTTATGATTACTTTAAGAATTAAAGGTAGGCGGGGCTGGGGATGTGGCTCAAGTGGTAGCGCACTTGCCCGGCATGCATGCGGCCCGGGTTCGATCCTCAGCACCACATACCAACAAAGATGTTGTGTCTGCCGAGAACTAGAAAATAAATATTAAAAAATTCTCTCTCTCTCTCTCTCTCTCTCTCTCTCTCTCTCTCTCTCTCTCTCTCCTCTCTCACTCTCTCTTTAAAAAAAAAGAATTAAAGGTAGGCAGTGTTCAAGCATATGTTCTTGGCTAATTTTCAAAAATTAATCCCACAAAAGCCAGCAACTTTAATTAATTAATTAATTAGTACTGATGATTTAACCCAGGGGTTCTCTACCACTGAGCTTCATCCCCAGCCCTTTTTATTTACTATTTTGAGACAGGGTCTTACTAAATTACCAAGGCCTGTCTCAAACTTACACTCTATCTACCTTGGCCTCCCAAGTCACTGGGATTTCCGCTGTGTGCCCCAATGCTCAGCTCAGCAACATGATTTCCACTGTTATGCTCACTGCAGGGGAAATTATATTAGGAAAAAGAGGTAAACACAATGCAATGTTCAGATAATCAGAATTCTTCAAGGAACAGAGAAAAAATATTAGGTTACATCAGTACTTGTCAATCCCCTACAAAAGCGAAAACCTGGAAGCCTTTTAAAAAGTACCAATACTTGACTTTCAGCTCTAGAGATTTTTATTTGCTCTGTCTGGGAAGGTCCCTGTTATCTGCAGTTTTATAAGTTCCTCAGATGGTTGCTGTACAGCCAGAGTTGATAACCATTCAATTAAATGACGTAAGATTATTGATAAATTTTCAATAAACTTTCTAAACAGATGCTTAAACACTTTCTGCTAAAATTCCATGCAAATTCAAGCAAAATATAAACTATCCTTAAGTTCGACCTACTTTTATGTAAACTTAAACAAATGTTAACACACATACCTATAGCCTGTAGATTTCCCATTAAAAACACCTGTCAAAATTATAAAGATGGGGTTGTGGCTCAGTGTTAGAGTGCTTGTCTAGCATATGTGAGGCACTGGGTTCGATCCTTAGCACCACATAAAAATGAAATAAAGATACTATGTCCACCTACAACTAAAAAATAAATTTTTAAAAAAAATTATACTATGCATACAATTAGAATTGTAAAACCATATCTATGCTAAATTCTTAGTTCAAAAGAGTTCCAGACTCTTTTGATCTTAGATTGATTCAGCTTTTATCACTTAAGATCATCCTGACCTGAAAGGCAACAATTGGTCTTTTCTATCACCTCATTAGAAAAGTCCAAGATAACCACTCTAATTGGATCATGAGCTGCTTCCAAAAACAAAATCTCAAAATATCACCTATCTATAAATAATTCACTCAACAATCAAATTGAGTTTTAAAACATTAACAGGAATGAACACGGGGAAGAAGAGAGAATAGAAGAACAATTTGAAAAACTCTGTCTGGAGAAAAATTTTACCTGATAGCAGATACAGTGATTCAATGAACAGAATCCAATTAAATTATAAGTCCCAGATAGCCAAAAGCCATACCAAGGACAAACTTTTGCTTCAAGGTAAGAGTTTGATTTGTAATCTGAGAACTGACAGGGACACAAAAGGATATCAGCACAGGAACAAGATGATTAAATTTGTTTAGGAAGATTACTTTAGGCCGGACACAGTGGGGCACACCTATAATTCTAGCAACCCAGAAGGCTGAATCAGGAGGATCACAAGTTTGAGGCCAGCCTTAGCAACTTAGCAAGGCCCTAAGCAACTTAGTGAGGCTATGTAATAAAATTAAAAATAAAAAGGGCTGGGAGTGTAGTTCAGGGGTTAAGCACTCTTGAGTTCAAACTCCAGTACAAAAAGAAAAAGAAAACAAAGAAGATTACTTTAGCATGTGGGGAGATTGAAGAGGATATACTTGAGGGGAGGGGAGGGGGGATAGTAGGGGATAGGAAAGGTAGCAGAATACAACAATGACCAATAGGACATTATGTAAAATTGTGGAAGTGTAACCGATGTGACTCTGCAATCTGCATTTGGGGTAAAATTGGGGGTTCATAACCCACTTCAGTCCAATGTATGAAGTATGTTATGTCAAGAGCTTTGTAATGTTGTGAACAACCAATAAAAAAAATAAAATAAAATAAAATAAAATAAAAAGAGGATATACTTAAAAAGTAGAAACCAGTTAGAAGGAGATTTCAGTTATCCAGATAAAAAGAAATCTAAACTTATACTAAGGCAATGGTAAGACAAATAGAGACATGAACTGGATCCAAGGGAATTTAAGAAGCCTTTTATGTACTGTAACTGGACTAGGTATGGAATGCCCATAAAGGGAAACATTTCAGGACAGATGGCTAATTTCCAGGTGGGAAGCTTGGAGGATATGATGCTGTTAACTGGGAGAATTTGGAAATAGAGGCAGGTTTGGAAGGGACAGATTATAAATTCGGTTTAACGAATTAGAGTTATCTGTAGGATGAAAATGGAGACCAGTTCACACTGTAAAGCCAACTCTAAGATCAACTTAATAGTAAAATCACATTGTTAGATGACTCGTAAACAGATACACTACTTAGGACAAAGTAGAAGTGGGATGGTGAGCTAGATGGCATTTCCCACACATGTGAAGGATAGGCAGGTTTGTAAATAACCCAAAGGAAAACGGTGTCATGGGTATTCTCCCAGATGGCATGAGCCCCAGAGAGGCTTAACATAGAGGGGGGACAAAAGTTTTGAGGTGGTGGTGAAAACAAACTGAATGCTGACTTCACACCTTCACATATCTGATTTGCAGCAACTGAAGAAGGAGCATTAGTCACTTGATCAGGATGAGAAGCAGGTGGGGACTTTGACAGAAAGCCAGGTAACAGCTAGGGCACAGGTATCAGTAGAGCTAGAGCTCTACTGACATTTTCTTCCATTTTGATGCTCCAGCATCCTTTCTAGTGTTGGGGAAATCATAGTATAAATGGGGCCCAGCTGCGGTTAACCCTTGGGAGCCTATGGAAGTCAAAGAAGGAGCAGACTCTCCTCCCTCATCCCTTGCAAAGAAAGCACTAACAGGTGGTCCAGGTTCAGCCAACTCCCTGTCCCACTCTGGACCCAGAGGCAGTGATATAAGGATGCAGCAAAGTGGAAAGATTCTTCATGGCACAAGTAATATTAAGTATCCCCTCTGATATCATCTAACCATCAACAGGGTAGGAAGGAGTCCCAACACACAATCCCTAAAGGCACCATTTCCTGTCGCTTTAATAGAGTCTTCCTGTCTGCTCTAATTTGACAATTGGGGGGGGGGTAGAAAAGGAGGGTGTCAAAATGAAAACATCAGTTGGTATAATTTTATTTTTTTATTTTTTTAAATTTCTTTATTTATTTTTGCATTACAATTCTTAATACACCATTATACCATAATTTATCATATCTCTGATTATATATAAGGTATGTTGACACCAAATTCACATCTACATGCATGTATTTTGTATAATGATGAGGGTCTCCTTTCACCATCCATGCTATTCCCCTTCTCCCTCCCTTTCCCTCCCACCCCTATTAGTTGGTATAATTTTAAACAGTACAACATCATGATGTTTTTAACCCTAAAGTATAAATCTCCACATATATTTGATTATTAAATTAGAAAACAAGGGGCTGGGGCTGTAGCTCAGTGGTAGAGCACTTGCCTAGCGTGTGTGAGGCACTGGGTTCAATCCTCAGCACTACATATAAATAAATAAAATAAAGATCCATTGACAACTAAAAAATATTTTTAAAAAAAAGTAGAAAACACAGATAGCTGAGAGTCCAATGATGGCAATGACAGAGATGGTGATCCAGTGGCAGACCCCAAAGCAAACTGACCTTGTGCCAGATGTGGACGGAGACTCCAGCTACAAATGCCTGTCCTGCCTCAGTTCCTGCCCATTTCATGACCCTGGTTCTCAAGCCTTCCCATTATTGCATGTTTTATGATAAATATGTCTCCTGTTTAAGTTAATTAAAGTTGATTTCTGTTGTTTGCAACTACTAACTCTGTTAGTTGCAGGTGAGAGTACTTTCAGGGGAGAAAGGAAGGGTGCTGTATGTTAGGGTTCTTTTAAGTCTCCTAAACTGGAGTAATAGGAGTTCCACAGACTTTCTAAACATAAATTGAAAGTCCAAAGGAGAAAAGTGACCTGATGAAATAAAAATTTAAATATTTGTATAGTAGAATACACAATAATTAAAATTGAAATGCATACTGAAAGAGTATCTAAGAAAATGTCAAGGTGTTCCAGAGCTTTTTAAAATTAGAATATCTTATTTCTCTAGTCAAGACTATGTGTTTGTTGTTTTGATTTCAATGAGACAGAAAATATACAAGATAAAATCTGTCAATGCTGGGCGTCGTGGTACATGCCTGTAATTCCCATGACTCGGGAGGCTAAGGCAGGAGGATCACAAGTTCAAGGCCAGTCTCAACAACTTAATGATACCTTGTTTCAAAATTATAAATAAAATGGGCTGGGGACGAAGCTCAATAGTAAAGTGCCCCTGGGTTCAATCTTCGATAACAAAATAAACAATTTTTTGCCAAAAATTTTACTCTCCACTTCTTATCAAATTCAGGGCCAAAAGCGCTGCCTGCACATTTTGTACCCTCTGCCTGAAGGTAAGATTCTAAAACCACCTAAACACTCCTGGGCTTTAGAGGTGGTGAACCCCCCTGAGCCATGGGTTTCTTGGAAGGGAAACAGAGGGATGGTGCTTGACCTTAACAGAATTACTCCTCTATGCATATGACAGGGAGTTGAGGTAAGGGTAAATGCAGCATAATGTTTCTATCCCTTATTTTTTACAAGAAATGACAATTCTAATAGTTATAATTTTATCATAGCTTAATGACATGGGCTACTGAAAACAGCATATAGAGCAAGCAGCCATGATTACAAAATGTTATCATGTTTAGCAGGAGAGAAGTAGACTTTCCATGTCTTTTCATGTCAATTACATCGTCTACCTCTGAGAAGGGACCCAAAGGCCGTGGTTACTCACTTCAGCCGAGCAAGTCATGGTTACAGTCTTGGTCAGAGTCATCCTATCTGCTTTCCCAGGCTCTCCCTATCTGTATAAAATCATTTTTGTCCCTGAATCTTGTTCCTCACATATTGAACTCAGCTTTACTTCCAGCAGCAACTTACATATGTCTGATTCTGATCATTGATACATCAAACTCCAATGAGCTCGGTGTTTTGTTGTTCCTTGTTTGTTTACTACTGAGGATTGAACCCAGGGGCACTCTACCACTGAGCTACATACTCAGCCCTTTTTTTTATTTTTTTTTATTTTGAGACAGGATCTTGCTAAGTTACCCAGGCATGCCTTAAACTTACAATCCTCCTGCCTCAGCCTCCCAAGTAACTCAGACTACAGGTGTTTGCCATCATGACGGGCAAGTTCCATTTTTAAACTGTGGAATCCTTCATGATGATGGGCATCCTTGATAATCTGGAGAATTCCTTCATGTAAGAAGTCCAGAAGGCACAGTGGCAAAAAGAAAAGTGAGAGGATGGTGTGAAAAGACAGGCTTGTAGGCACAGAGCTGTGCTGCAGCAGCCACACTGTAAAGCGCACAGGCCTGAGGGACCGACATTTCAAGGGTGTGGATGATGACAGAGCTGAGAGGCAGCTAGCTAAAGTTCTGACTAGAAAGCATCACAGTCACTGCACTGTAGTACAGACAGAATAGAGCATCAGGTGAAAATGTTTTCTGCTTCAGCAAAAAGATACCTTCCAGTGGACTGGGGTTGCGAGGTGAGGGTGAGGTCCATATCAGAATAAACAATCAACATACTGATGACCTTTTAATGAAGCAAAGCAAAATACCTAAGTGTCATATTGCTACCCATCCTTACACTCAAACTCACATGACTCCTGTTCTACTTTTATCTTTACACCTAAGTTTTCGATTAGCTTGCTTCTGTTCTAGTCTCTGCAATCTGGCAGTTATGAATGGTAAGCCCAGAAGGCCAAGGACTGAGTCTATCCTGTTCTACCCTATAACTCCAGCACATAGCACAGTGCCTGGAAGTAGACATACAAACAATATTTATTGAACTAAGGAATGAATTAGATTGTTGCCCCAAGGGCCAAGCACTTTATCATCATTTCTACCATTTTATCAAGATGTGCAGGAAAGTTAAGAAAAAATTTCCACATTCTCAGGTCATTTTTCTTGGGTATGGGCAAAACAATTACATCATACATTTAGGACCTAGAGGGAACTCAAACAGAATTACAGGTAGAATACTAATAACACGATAAAAATAAAGCACATCAGTACATGAAGTCCCTTAGATTTCAGTGAGGTGGGGACATGCTCCAGATACTTATTTCATCCCTGAGGGCTCTATATGTTTACCATGTAAATGCACTCTGTGCTATATTTGGGCAGGGGCAAGGGATTATAGATGACCATCAGAACATTAGAATTTATACAGTCTTGAACAGAAAGGTCTTTATATTCACAGAACAAAGTTTTCTAAATTACTTATTTTCACAGATACCCCATCATTAAACTGCAGACTGAAAAAAACAGTTCTTATTAATACATGCCTTTTAGCAAATATTTGTGAATAGCTTAAAATAAATACTTATAAAGATTTGTAGCCCCTAAACATTTTTGGAAATAACCATTTTTACACATAAAAGAATTAACTAATTTTCTCCTAGTTTTATTTTGTTTTGTTACAGAAAATTGCTTTATTTCTGAGCTATAGCCCAGCCTTTTTTATTTTTTATTTTGAGAGAGGTCTCACTAAGTTGTTAAAGCTGGCCTTGCACTTGCAATCCTCCTGACTCAGCCTCCTGAGTCACTGAGACTACAATTGTGAGCCACCAAACCTCGCAATCTTCTATTTATATTATAAATTCCTGCACTTTATCAACTTTATTTGGAGACTATATGTTTTACAAGTTATTATAGAATACCTATTATAGAATAGCTTGTAAGGTTATTAAAAATCACTCACTTACCGTGTATGTATACTATGCCAGAGAACACTCTACTTTCATGTATATCTAAAATGAACAAATTTTAAATTTTTTAAAAATCACTAACTTATATTTATCCAAAAGATCTAAAATCAGCATACTATAGCAATACAGCCCCGTCAGTGTTGATAGCAGCACAGTTCACAATAGCCCAATTATGGAATCAACCCAGATGCCCATCATAGATGAATGGATCAAGAAAATGTACTACACACACACACACACACACACCACACACACACACACACAATGGAGTTTTACTCAGCCATAAAAAAAAAAGAATGAAATAATGGAATTTGCTGGTAAATCAATGGAGATGGAGAAAATCGTGCCACATGAAATAAGCCAGACTCAGTAAAAATCAAGGGTCAAATGCTTTCTCTCACATGTGGAAGTTAGAGCAAAATAAGAGAAAGAAGGCAGTTGGGGAGGGGCTGGGATACCATACAGATGTAGGGAAGTTCAGTGGAATAGAAGAAGGATGAGATAGGAAGAGGAAGGGAAAGGGGAAGATAAAATGAATGAATTTAGCAAAACCATGTTATATCCATATACCTATATATAAAGGTACCAAAGGGAATTTCACCTTTATGTAAGAAGAGAATAAGTTTACTAGAGAAGGGAGAATGGGGGAGGGGGTGGGGAGGAAAGTGGGGGGAATGGAGATTGAAATCAAACTCCTGGCATGAATAATTCTGTCAAAATGAACCCAAATATGATGTGTAATTATAGTGCTCCAATAAGAAAAGCACTAACTTGCTTTGGTTTATAAGTGTGGAACAAAATCATATTATCTAAGAACAGATTTCCCCCCTTGAAGAAAGTATGAGTGTCCTAATACTTTCAGGAACCTTTCCACTTTTAACCATCTTCCAATCTTTCTACTCCACTGTTCGGGCCCTTAGGAAAGCTATGAATGTTATTGCAATCTTCTTCCTTAATATTTCAGCAGCTCTGAATCCTCTGTTAATCCCCCCTTCTGGGAAACTTTTCTTCCATTTGGGGAGAAAGGAGAACTGGATTTGAAACCTGTTATTATAGATAAGATAGTGGACAAAGATCACTTAACCTCTCTGGGCCTCATTATTAAAAAGAAGTAATAGTATCTGCCCCATAGAATTGTGAGGAAAAGATAATACATTGTATGTGACTGTCCTTTTTAAACTGTAAAGTTTTATAGATACTTTGAAATATTATATTTGACAGCTAAAATTTCTGCTCATTCTGTCAAAGATCTGCCCTCCCCACATTAACCTTCAACTTTAATGCAAACTTCTCCAATCCAGCACTAACCTGCACTTATTGAGTTCCCATTATGCTGCAAAACTGTGCTAGGAGATAAAGATCCAGGAGAGAATAGTCAGGGAGGAAGGCAGGTGCTCAGCTGTCCTATTGTATACATCAGAATAGAACAGCCTTGAGACATGCTGTATACAAGCACAATCAAAACACGTGACATTCTTTTCACCTAAGCTTTTTTCCCCCTCATTTTTCTCTCTTTGTGTTCTTTTACTTACTAAATTTCACAAGAATCCCAAGAGAGTAAACATGTATTTTCTTTAATTAAAAGGTTTTCAGAGCACTGAACTCTCTATAGATTAGTTCATCCTAAGATAATAAACCATCCTTCCCATCAATGTGTTTAAACTCATAATGGGATATAATTACATACTTCTTAATTTTTACAAATGAAAAAGTAAACAGAATGAGGTCATGATTCCTCCATTAACTGCCTAACTCCATCACAGATCCATAAGAGCATGTTGCTGGTCCTAAGCCCCTAGGAACTCCCGTATTGTGGTGATATTGGGTATAAATGCAAAGACCTTTCTTTTTTTCTCAGTACTGGTAATTGAACCCAGGATCCAGGAACCCAGGGACACTTTTCCACTGGGATACATTTCCAGCACTATATATATGTGTATGTGTGTGTGTGTATATATATATATATATTTTTTTGAAACAGGGTCTCACTAAGTTGCTTAGGTCCTAAACTTGCTGAGGCTGGCCCAAACTTGGGATCTTCCTGCCTCGGTTTCTCAAGTCACTGGGATTACAGGTGTGCACTACCGCACCCAGCACTTTTCCTAGGCTGAAGTTAGACTGCAGGCATCCTAGGGATCCCACTCTAGTGCCTGCTAGGATGAATGGATAAAGAAAATGTACTATACATACACACACACACACACACACACACACACACACACACACTCACTCACAAAATGAAGTTTCCAAGGTCATCCTCCAAGTGAAAGGAGAGGTAGCCCTAAGTCCTTCTTATACTACAGACGAGCAAAGAGAGGACAAGGAAAAGAAAAGGAAAATGAATGGAAGAGGGAGAGATCCAAAACAGATGACCAAACTGCATACTGTGGTACACACCTCAGCAGCTCAGGAAGTGGAGGCCTGAGGATCACAAGTCCAAAGACAGCCTCAACAACTTAGAAAGGCCCTAAGCAACTTAGTATGACCCTATCTCAAAATAAAATATAAAAAGGGCTGGGGATGTGGCTCAGTGGTTAAGTGCCCCTGGGTTCAATCCCAGGTACCAAAATAAATAAATAAATTACCAACCCCCCAAAAAAATACATGGTATAAAAGCACTTTTAACCTCCTTATATTTCCTACAATCCAGTTGTGTGTACCTCAGGACTCCATTGTAAATTGGGTTCCTTTTCTCCAGGAGGGAGGGGCATGCATGAGTTCCTTAAGCTATGCAGAGTCTAGGAAAAGCCACTACAATATCCATTTAACCAACTTAACCATGTTTTCTTTTATAAAATTCAATCCTGAATTTGTCAAAGTGAGGAAAACATTCAGAAGGTTAAAATTACTGTCTTACTTAAATTTGCATGCAAAACTTATTTGGATCTATTCATATTTGCTATGTCCATTTATCTTTTGTTTTTAGTTTCATTTTAGGTAAACTAAGAGGAACACAAACAACTCCCTACTGAAAATTCAATGAGTTGAAATGGGTTTAAAGACTGACCTTAGAAGAACGATTGCTATGAAGAATTTGAAGAATATTGATACCAATATGATATCAATAGAGAGAAAACTCCAGGGGGAGAGGAGTGTGAATCAGTGTTGGAGTACTTTCCTGGCACGTGGTGTAAAGGTAAAATTTCTAAGCTGTTTCTAAGCTGCAAAGCCTGAGTTAAAATGTAAAAGACAAGGTATTGTTAAGTTCCTCTGCTATACCCAGAACCTGAAATTCCTGAGATAGTTAAGACAACACCCTACTGGCCATTTAGCCTAGGGCCCTGTGCAGTTTGTCACAGGGCCCAAACCAATCAGTTTGAATGTGTACCCCGCTTAGGAGTGACCAATCACCCCTGCCCAGCCTGTTCCCGCCAATGAATGTACCAATCATGTCTCAGAGTTGTTCAATTTTCCCGCGCCTCATGGTGATTTGTTCTGATGTATGCAAAGCCCCCCCCGCCCTCCCCAAAAAGTGTACTTAAGCTCTGTTTGACCACTGCTCTGGGCTCTGGGATGCTCTATCTTCCTGAGTGAGCCTGGAACCTCAGCATGCTGAATCAATAAATCCCCTTATGCCAATTGCATGAAGCCAGTCTCTTGTGTGCTCTCTTCCTCCGATGCTTCGCCGGACCCTTACAGTGGAAGGCCCTGGGTTTGCTCTCCAGCACAGCAAAAAGAAGGAAAATTCCTTTTGCAATCCTATTGAATAATCACAATAATCAAAAATAAGAAATACAACTAGCATCTATAAAGACTATTAAGTGTTATGGTTTAGATGTGTTATCCCTCAAAACTCACATGTGAGACAATGCAAGAGGTTTGGAGGAGAAATGATTCTGTTATAGCTTTAACCTAATCAGTGGATTAATCCCTGATGGGGTTAACTGAGTGGTAACTAGAGGCAGGTGGTAACTGGGGGAAGTGGTTCATTGAGGGCATGGCTATGGGGTATATATTTTTTTTATCTGGAGAGTAGAGTCTCTCAATCTCTCTCTCTCTCTGTTTTCTGATCGTCATGTGAGCTGCTTCTCTCTGCCACACTCTTCTACCATGATGTTCTGCCTCACCCCCAGCCCCAAGGAATGGAGCCTACAGTCTATGGATGGAGATTTCTGAAACCATAAGCCCCTAAATAAACATTCTGTCCACTACAATTGTGTTGGTTGGGTCTTTTTGTAACAACAGCGAAATAGTTGACTAAAACATTAAGCATTTCCCTGTCTTTATCCTTCCAATCTCCCACCAAAACTAGAAAGTTGGTGTTATCTCCAAATGAGGTATTCTTATGTAAAGGTCAGGCAGCATCGGAGGAAGAGACCACCAAGAGACTGTCTCATGCAACAGCAAAGGGTTTATTGGGGGTCCAGCATGCTGGGGCTCAGAGCTCACTTGAATAGAGCAAAGAGCCCTGAGAACAGCTTAAGCAGAGCTTATATACTTTCCTTGGAGAGGGCAGGGAGGGAAGTTACATTTTGCAGTTTGGCAGTTGGGGACAGCACATTCTGGGAACAAGATTAGCAAACAGTTCTTAAGATTTCAACAGTGTTTTGTTAAGCATATAGAAAAACAGAGTGACAAGTACCTATTTTATTAACCTTTCACTTACAGGTAAAAACAAGATTTGTAGGTCAACCTTCTAACTCCAAAATCCCACACCATTTCCTTTATGCTACGTAACAGTCAATGTTCTAAAGAATTAAGAACCAAGTTGCAGCTATTTGCTACCCAGAATTCTATTCATTTCATTCTCGGGGTTATATGTGATGGAGGTAATTTTTTTTAATTGTATAGAATTGTCCTATGCACAATTTCTGTGCCTTTTTAAAAAAAATTGTTCTTTTTAGATACGCATGACAATAAATATACATATTATACATACATGAAGTATAATTTATTCTAATTAGGATCCCATCCTTTTGGTTGTACATGATGTGGAATTACACTGGTAATGTAGTCATATATGAACATAGGAAAGTTCTGAACAACTAATTCTACTGTCTTTCCTATTATCATCTCCCACCCCTTCCCTTCATTTCCCTTTGTCTATTCCAATGAACTTCTATTCTTCCCTCCCCCACTTATTGTGTGTTAGCATCCACACACAGAAAGAACATTCAGCCTTTGGATTTGGGGGGATTGGTTTATTTCACTTAGCTTGATATTTTCCAGTTCCATTTATTGTCAAATGCCATAATTTCATTCATTCTTCTTTATTTATGGATGAGTAATATTCCACTGTATATACATACCACATTTTCTTTATCCGTTCATCTGTTGAAGGGCACTTAGGATGGTTTCATAACTTAGCTATTGTGAAATGAGCTACCATAAACATTGATGTGGCTGTGTTGCTGTAGTATGCTGATTATAAGCCCTTTGAGTATATGCTGAGGAGTGGGATAACTTAAATGGTGGTTCCAATCAAGTTTTCTGAGGAATATGCATACTGCTTTCCAGAGTGGTTGCACTGATTTGCAGTCCCACCAGTGTAATAACCAAAGCAATCCTCAGCGAGAAAAGTGAAGCAGGAGGCATCAAAATACCAGATCTTAAATTCTACTACAGAGCTACAGTAACAAAATGGCATGGTATTGGCACCAAAACAGACATGGAGACCAATGGAACAGAATAGAAGACACAGAGACAAACCCACATAAATACAGTTATCTCATACTAGACAAAGGTGCCATAAACATACATTGTAGAAAAGATAGCCTTTTCAACAAATGGTGCTGGGAAAATTGGAAATCCATATGTAGCAAGATGAAATTAAACCTCTATCTATCACTCTACACAAAACTCAACTCAAAGTGGATCAAGGACCCAGGCAATAGCCCAGAGACCTTTGGCCTACTAGAAGAAAAAGTAGGCCCAGCTCTCCATCATGTTAGCTTAGGAACTGAATTCCTCAATAAGACTCCTAAAGAGCAAGAAGTAAAATCAAGAATCAATAAATGGAATGGTATCAAACTAAAAAGCTTCTTTACAGCAAAAGAAACAATCAATAATGTGAAGAGAGAGTCTACAGAATGGGGGAAAATCTTTGTCACCTCAGAGGGAGCATTAATCTCCAGGATATACAAAGAGCTCAAAAAACTTAACATAAAAAAATAATAATCCAATCAATAAATGGAAAAAGGAACTTAACAGGCCCTGTACAGAAGAAATACAAATAGTCCAAAAAAAAAAATCTAGTTAAAAATGTTCAATATCCCTAGCAATTAAAGAAATTCAAATCAAAACTACACTGAGATTCCATCTCACTTAGAATGGTGATTACCAAGAATACAAGTAACAATAAATGTTGGCAAGGATGTGAAGGAAAAGGTACAAACCTTGCCTTAGACTTTGAAAGATCCTAAGCAATAAACCCAGCCCACACTGCCTGAAACTTCTGACCTAAAGCACTGAGCTAATAATGGTTGCTATTTTAAATCACCATGATTATGGTAACTTGTTATGTTAATACATTATAGCCATACAATTGAATACTACCCAGCCATAAAAAGGAATGTATTAGTGGTACAACAAATTGGAAAAAATCTAAAAATAATTGTGCTAAATGAAAAAAGTTATGTTACCAACAATTTGGTGCCCATTAGGATCCTTTTCCATTAGGTGTCAAAAACAAAACTGAAGTTGAATGTCAACAGTGCAAGTTTATTCAGTGGCCAAAGAATGGAGGAGTGAGAGTGTAGCTTGCAAAACAACTTCTCAATTCACCAGGTGTGGGGAAGTAGCACATATAGTGTGAAAGAAATGATGGGGAGGGATAGATTAATAAAGGGGAGGAATATTCGTGTCTTTTCTTGGTTCAGGCAGAGTTTTCCTGGAACTCTTCCCTTCATTCCTTTTATGAGCTGATGCTTCCTATCATGATTGTTGGTAGGTATGTCCATCAGTATGAAAACTTGATTAAAAGAAGTTTTAGGTTTTTCTTGAGGTCATTTGGGTATCCATTTGGAGTCTATTCGGTTTTATCTGATTACTATGTAGAAAAATTTAAACTCCAGGCCTCCTATTCTCAAAGATAAATAAGATTAATGTGGGGTAGAACTAGGTCAAATAGGTGGTACCCTAGGTAAGAGTTACCCTCCCAATCCCCCCAAAAATGTGCTGTATGATTTTATCTATGTAAAATTCTAGAAAATGCAAACAACTCTCTAGTACATAAAGCAGAAGAGTGACTGGGATAAGGATGGGGGTGGTAATTAGGGAAGAGATAGAGCATAAAGGGTCACAAGAGCCCGGTGTAGTAGCGCATGCCTGTAATCCCAGCGGCTCAGGAGGCTGAGGCAGGAGGATTATGAGCTCAAAGCTAGCCTCAGCAACTTAGTGAGGCCCTAAGCAACTTAGTGAGACCCTGTCTCTAAATAAAATACAAAATAGGGCTTGGGGTGTGGCTCAGTGGTCAAGTGCCCCCGAATTCAGTTGCCAGTACCAAAAAAAGAAAAGGATCATGAGAAAATTAGGGGTAATGATAATTGTGCTTCCCTTGTTTGTGATGTGATTTCATGAGTAAGTTAAAACTCATTAAATTGCACATTTTACATATATGTAATTTGGGGGCTGGGGTTGTGGCTCAGTGGTAGAGCACTTGCCTAACAAGTGTGAAGCACTGGGTTCAATCCTCAGCACAGCATAAAAATAAATAAAATAAAGGTATTGTTTCCATTTACAACTTTTAAAAAATGTTTTTTTAAAATGTATATATATGTAATTTTGCTACATGCAGTAGTGCACATCTGCTATCCCAGCAACTTGAGAGGCAGAGGCAGGAGGTTCAGAAGTTTAAGGCCAACCTCAGCAACTTAGTGAGATCCTGTCTCAAAATTTTTTAAAAAATTATTTTTTGCTGGGCACAGTGGCACACACCTGTAATCCCAGCAGCTCTAGAGGCTGAGGCAGGAGAATCACTAGTTCAAAGACAGCCTCAGCAAAAGCAAGGTGCAAAGCAACTAAGTGAAACCGTGTCTCTAAATAAAACACAAAATAGGGCTGGGGATGTGGCTCAGTGGTTGAGTACCCCTGAGTTCAATTGCCGGTACCCTCTCCCACCCCCCCCCAAAAAAAAACTTTTAAAAAGGATTGGGGATGTAATTCAATGGTACCATGCTCCTGGTTTCAATCCCCAGTGGCAAAAATAAATAAGTAAGTGTGACTTAAAATATGGAGAATGTGAAGAAATACATTTTTTTAATTTTATTTTTTTTAATTGGTTGTTCACAACATCACAAAGCTCTTGACATATCATATTTCATACATTAGATTGAAGTGGGTTATGAACTCCCAATTTTACCCCAAATGCAGATTGCAGAATCACGTCGGTTACACATCCACAATTTTACATAATGCCCTATTAGTAACTGTTGTATTCTGCTACCTTTCCTATCCCCTACTATCCCCCCTCCCCTCCCCTCCCATCTTCTCTCTCTACCCCATCGACTGTAATTCATTTCTCTCCTTCTTTATTTTCCTATTCCCCTCACAACCTCTTATATGTAATTTTGTATAGCAATGAGGGTCTCCCTTCATTTCCATGCAATTTCCCTTTTCTCTCCCTTTCCCTCTCATCTCATGTCTCTGTTTAATGTTAATCTTTTCTTCCTGCTCTTCCTCCCTGCTCTGTTCATAGTTGCTCTCATTATATCAAAGAAGACATTTGGTATTTGTTTTTTAGGGATTGGCTAGCTTCACTAAGCATAATCTGCTCTAGTGCCATCCATTTCCCTGCAAATTCTATGATTTTGTAATTTTTTATCGCTGCATAGTACTCCATTGTGTATAGATGCCACATTTTTTTTTATCCATTCATCTATTGAAGGGCATCTGGGTTGGTTCCACAGTCTAGCTATTGTGAATTGTGCTGCTATGAACATCGATGTGGTAGTATCCCTGTAGCATGCTCTTTTAAGGTCTTCAGGGAATAGTCCGAGAAGGGCAATAGCAGGGTCAAATGGTGGTTCCATTCCAATCTTTCCCAGGAATCTCCAAACTGCTTTCCAAATTGGCCGCACCAATTTGCAGTCCCACCAGCAATGTACAAGAGTACCCTTTTCTCCACATCCTCGCCAGCACTTGTTGTTTGACTTCATAATGGCTGCCAATCTTACTGGAGTGAGATGGTATCTTAGGGTGGTTTTGATTTGCATTTCTCTGACTGCTAGAGATGGTGAGCATTTTTTCATGTACTTGTTGATTGATTGTATATCCTCCTCTGAGAAGTGTCTTTTCAGGTCCTTGGCCCATTTGTTGATTGGGTTATTTGTTATCTTATTGTCTAATTTTTTGAGTTCTTTGTATACTCTGGATATTAGGGCTCTATCTGAAGTGTGAGGAGTAAAAATTTGTTCCCAGGATGTAGGCTCCCTATTTACCTCTCTTATTGTTTCTCTTGCTGAGAAAAAAAGCTTTTTAGTTTAAGTAAGTCCCATTTGTTGATTCTTGTTATTAACTCTTGTGCTATGGGTGTCCTATTAAGGAATTTGGAGCCCGACCCCACAATATGTAGATCGGAGCCAACTTTTTCTTCTATCAGACACAGAGTCTCTGATTTGATATCAAGCTCCTTGATCCATTTTGAGTTAACTTTTGTGCATGGTGAGAGAAAGGGATTCAGTTTCATTTTGTTGCATATGGATTTCCAGTTTTCCCAACACCATTTGTTGAAGATGCTATCCTTCCTCCATTGCATGCTTTTAGCCCCTTTATCAAATATAAGATAGTTGTAACTTTGTGGATTAGTCTCTGTGTCCTCTATTCTATACCCGCCTGTTTTGGTACCAGTACCAGTACCATGCTGTTTTTGTCACTATTGCTCTGTAATATAGTTTGAAATCTGGTATCGCTATACCGCCTGATTCACACTTCCTGCTTAAAATTGCTTTTGCTATCCTGGGTCTTTTATTTATCCATATGAATTTCATGATTGCTTTATCTATTTCGACAAGAAATGCCGTTGGGATTTTGATTGGCATTGCATTAAACCTATAGAGAACTTTTGGTAATATCGCCATTTTGATAATGTTAGTTCTGCCTATCCATGAACAGGGTATATTTTTCCATCTTCTAAGATCTTCTTCTACTTCTCTCTTTAGGGTTCTGTAGTTTTCATTGTATAAATCTTTCACCTCTTTTGTTAGGTTGATTCCCAAGTATTTTATTTTTTTTGAGGATATTGTGAATGGAGTGTTTTTCCTCATTTCCGTTTCAAAAGTTTTGTCACTGATATACAGAAATGCCTTTGATTTATGCGTGTTGATTTTATATCCCGCCACTTTGCTGAATTCATTTATTAGTTCTAGTAGTTTCTTTGTAGACCCTTTTAGGTCTTCTAGGTATAGAATCATGTCATCTGCAAATAGTGATAATTTAAGTTCTTCTTTTCCTATTTTTATGCCTTTAATTTCTTTCGTCTAATTGCTCTGGCCAGTGTTTCGAGAACTATATTGAATAGAAGTGGTGATAGAGGGCATCCCTGTCTTGTTCCAGATTTTAGAGGGAATGCCTTTAACTTTTGTCCATTCAAAATGATGCTAGCCTGAGGCTTAGCATAGATAGCTTTTACAAAGTCAAGATAAGTTCCTGTTATCCCTAGTTTTTCTAATATTTTGAACATAAAGGGATGCTGTACTTTGTTGAATGCTTTCTCTGCGTCTATCGAGATGATCATATGGTTCTTATCTTTAAGTCTATTGATGTGGTGAATAACATTTATTGATTTCTGTATATTGAACCATCCTTGCATCCCAGGGATGAATCCTACTTGATCATGGTGCACAATTTTTTTGATGTGTTTTTGTATTCGATTCGCCAGAATTTTATTGAGGATTTTTGCATCTAGGTTCATTAGAGATATTGGTCGGTAGTTTTCTTTCTTTGAGGTGTCTTTGTCTGGTTTCGGAATCAGGGTGATGTTGGCCTCATAGAATGAATTTGGAAGAGCTCCCTCTTTTTCTATTTCCTGAAATAACTTGAAAAGTATTGGTATTAATTCTTCTTTAAAGGTTTTGTAAAACTCCGCTGTATACCTATCCGGTCCTGGGATTTTCTTGGTTGGTAGTCTTTTGATGGCTTCTTCAATTTCATCCATTGATATTGGTCTGTTCAAATTGTGTGTATCTTCCTGACTCAGTCTGGGCAAATCATATGACTTAAGAAATTTATCGATGTCTTCACTATCTTCTATTTTATTGGAATATAGGTTTTCAAAATAATTTCTAATTGTCTTCTGTATTTCTGCAGCATCTGTTGTGATATTGCCTTTTTCATCCCATATGTTAGTAATTTGAGTTCTCTCTCTTCTTCTCTTCGTTAGCATGGCTAAAGGTCTGTCAATCTTATTTATTTTTTCGAAGAACCAACTTTTAGTTTTGTTAATTTTTCCAATAGTTTCTTTTGTTTCAATTTCATTGATTTCCGCTCTGATTTTAATTATTTCTTGCCTTCTGCTACATTTGCTGTTGTTTTGCTCTTCCTTTTCTAGGGCTTTGAGATGAAGTGTGAGCTCATTTATTTGTTGGTTTTTTCTTTTTTCGAGGAATGACCACCAGGTGATGAATTTTCCTCTTAAAACTGCTTTCATTGTGTCCCATAGATTCCGATATGTTGTGTCTGTATTTTCATTTATCTCTAAGAATTTTTTGATTTCCTCCTTTATGTCTTCTGTAACCCATTGATCATTCAGTAACATATTGTTCATTTTCCATGTAATGTAGGATTTTTCCTTCCTTCTTTTATCATTGATTTCTAGTTTCATTCCATTATGATCAGATAAAATGCATGGTATTATCTCCACCCCTTTATATTTACTGAGGGTTGCCCTATGGCATAATATATGGTCTATTTTTTAGAAGGATCCATGTGCTGCTGAGAAGAACGTGTATCCACTTGATGATGGTTGATATATTCTATATATGTCAGTTAAGCCTAGGTTATTGATTGTGATATTGAGTTCTATAGTTTCTTTATTCAACTTTTGTTTGGAGGATCTGTCCAATGGTGAGAGAGGTGCGTTGAAGTCACCCATAATTATTGTGTTGTGGTCTAGTTGATTCTTGAACTTGAGGAGAATTTGTTTTATGAATGTTGCAGCACCATTATTTGGTGCATAAATATTGATAATTGTTATGTCTTGTTGGTGAATGGTTCCTTTTAACAGTATATAATGACCTTCTTTATCCCTTTTGATTAACTTAGTCTTGAAGTCGATTTTATTCGATATGAGGATGGCCACCCTGCTTGCTTATGAGGACCGTGTGCGTGGTATATTTTTTCCCAACCTTTCACCTTCAGCCTGTGTATGTCTTTTCCAATCAGATGTGTCTCCTGGAGGCAGCATATTGTTGGATTTGTTTTTTTAATCCATGATACCAGCCTATGTCGCTTTATTGGAGAGTTTAAGCCATTAACATTCAGAGTTACTATTGATATATGGTTTGTACTTCCATCCATGTTTGATTATTTATCCTTTTTTTAAAAAATTTAGTTTGTTTCTCCATGATTATCTTTCCCCTCGCCCCCTGTCTTTACCGACGCACTTCCCACTGATGGTTTTGGTTACTGTTTTTCATTTCTTCCTCATGTAGTGTTTTGCTCAAAATGCTTTGCAATGCTGGTTTTCTGGCTGCAAGTTCTTTTAACTTTTGTTTATCGTGAAAGATTTTTATTTCGTTGTCATACCTGAAGCTTAATTTTGCTGGATACAGAATTCTTGGTTGGCATCCATTGTCTTTCAGTGTTTGAAATACATTGTTCCATGACCTTCTTGCTTTCAGTGTCTGTGATGAAAAATCCATTGTTAACCTTATTGGTTTACCCCTGAATGTAATCTGTCTCCTTTCTCTTGTAGCTTTTAATATTTTCTCTTTGTTCTGTATATTGGATATCTTCATAACAATGTGTCTTGGCGTTGGTCTACTGTGATTTTGTGTGCTCGGTGTCCTGTATGCATCTTCAATTTGTATATCTGTTTCCTTTTTTACTTCTGGAAAGTTTTCTGTAATTATTTCATTCAGCACGTTACTCATTCCCTTGGTTTGAATCTCTGTACCTTCTTCTATCCTGATGACTCGTAAGTTTGGTTTTTTTATGTTATCCCAAAACTCTTGGATGTTTTTCTCGTGATTTTTTACCAGCCTTTCTGAGTTGGCTAGACTCTTTTCAAGATGATATATTTTGTCTTCATTATCTGACATTCTGGCTTCTACTTGCTCCACTCTCTTAGTGATACTCTCAATTGAGTTTTTAATTTGGTTTATCGTTTCCTTCATTTCTAGAATTATTGTTTGATTATTTTTTATAATCTCTATTTCCTGATAAAGATGCTTAACTTCTTCTTTTATCTGTTTATGTAATTCATTCTCAATGTGTTCTTTCACTGCTTGAATTTGCTGTCTTGTATCCTCTTTAAGGTTCCATTCCATCTGTCTAAGGTGTTCCTTGAGTTCTTTATATGACCATTTTTCTGATGACTCTAGGTCCTCCTGAATATTTAGGCTGTCCTGCATTGTTTGTACTCCTTTTCTTCCTTGCTTTTTGAAGCTGTTCATGTTACTTCTTGTTCTGTTTGACTGCTGAGTTACTGTTTACTCCTATAAATTTATTTGATGCTTGGGAGGAAAGGTATTAGAAGGGAAGGGAAGAAGTCACTAAAGAGAATGAGAGTAAGCAGGTAGAATTCAAGGAAGGGGGGATAAGATAATCGAAAAGAAATGAAAAGACAAAAGAAGAAAAAATAGGAAATAAAAAAAAGAAAAAAAATTTTTTTAAATAATTTAAAAAATTAAAATTAAAATTAGAAGAAAAAAATTTTTTTAAAAATTGTAAAAAAAATTTAAAAAAAACAAGAAAGAAAAATGAAAATGAAAGAAAAACCCAAATCAAAAAAAAAAGAGAAAAGAAAAAAGAAAAAAAAACTAATAAATGCTTCTTAGAGTTTGATTAACTTCTCTTCCAGTAGGTGGCGCTGTGCCCACCAGGCCAAGTTTCTCCTGTCAATACGCGGGAACCAATCACTGTGCAGCAGCTCCTCCCAGAGTGGGCGAGTCTCCAATCCTGAGTGCCCAGGGCCTCCTCTTGTGTCTAGTCACTTCCCACTTTACCTCTAGCCAGGCCCCTCTCACTGGTGCCGCTCACCACAATACTGGCTACACGCCAGGTCTGCTGCTCCCGGGAGCCCTGTTTTCATGAACGACTGGGCACACTCTCCCAGTTTGCCATTCCCTCAGACCCTAAGTTTGTAGAGCTTGGGGCTGAGAATCCTCAGCGAATTTTACTTGCCCTCCGATAGCCACGCCCCCGGTAGCTGGTGCAAGAGACCTCAGCTGTCAGCACTGGTGGGAGCGGTAGTTCCGCGCCGCGGGCCCCGCGCCACCTCTGATTCCCTCGGTCTGGCTATCGTGCTCATGGGAGAGCTGGGAGGGGCCCTTATGAGAGAGCTGGGAGGGGCCCTTAAGGTTTCCCCGATGTGTGGAGAGGGAAGGCTAGGGAATTACACACCTGTAGCCGCAGGTTTCAATGAAGTTATCTCCTCCGCCGCAGTCTGATGACGTCAGTTCTCTGCCATGGTGGTATCTCTTGCAAATGGCGACAGTTCGTTTCCCTTTGCCGGGTGACCAATGCAACGGGTGGGTCCTTACTGTCTCTCCCAAGCCCCGTTTCAAACCTGTGGCCACTACCTGTGAAGGCTCGGTTGGCATTTACCTCCGTAGGATCAGAAGGGCTGACCAGTTGTTTCAGCCGGCTGGATTAGTGCTGAGTCACAACTGTTTGTCTGCGGGAAGCAGGCGAACGGGAGCTTGAATTCAGCCGATCCGGGCTCAGTGTGTGTTCTGAGAGGCCCAGACTGTTCGCCCCAGATCCACGTCAGCTCAGCATTTCCTAGTGATCCTGAACAAACAGATTTAGGTTGTTTACGACTCCCTATGCCTGCACAGCTAAAGGGGTCAGAGACTTGATCTCTCCGCGCCCGCCGCCATGTTGGAATCCCCAAGAAATACATTTTTAAAAATTAATCAGTAAATTTAACTTCTAGTGCTGTAAAATCGAAAAAAAATGAGTGCATTAATATCTTCTAAATTTCTAGGAAAATAATTTCGTGAAGTTTGCAATCTAGAAAACAAAACTATTCCTTTGTAACTTTTCTAAACCAGCACATTTCAGCTGCCTACTACTGTCTGGTAAACTACATTACACCAGTAGAGTTAGAAATAAACCAAAATTTAATCAGGACACAGTTCCTGCTCTCCATTTCTCATCCTGTTTAGTGATCTCTAAACTTCTGCATTGTTTTCCATCAGTTCCACAGCTCTCAGTTTTTGAACATATTCTGTTTTGTCATGTTCTAATAATTTCTTGCAGAAATCATGTCTATTCAATTAAATCCAAATAATTGGAAGCCAAAAATCAGTTCATTCATTCATTAAATATCAGCAGTTCCAAGTATGTTAATGTGAGGGAGTAAAAGATAATTTTCCATTTATCTTTCTTTTTTCTTTTTTTCCCCCTCTTTTTAAAAATGGATTTTATTAGTGTATTGTAATCATACATACCAATGGGGTTCATTTTGACATATTCATAAATGCACATTACATCATTTGCTCTAATACATTCCCTAGTACTCCTCCCCAACTCCATTATCCTTCCTTTACTCTTCACCAGGTATGAAAAATCATGCTCTATATGTGTAATATGAATTGTAATGCATTGTTGTCATGTATAACAAATTAAAATTTTTTAAAATGATATAATGCATATCCATTCAATTCATGTTTTAGTAATAAAAATACTTTATTGTATTAATAGAAATTTTACTATAATTTAATATCTAAATTTTTCTATCACTTATTCTAATATTAGCAACAAAGAAACTGACAAAGACATTCCATTTATCTTTCTAAAATCTTGACGGGGGTCTCTGTGACAAAAGAGATTAACAATAGAAAAGCAAATGGAAGTTTATTAACATGTATGTCTCATATATATATGGGTTTAGTTAGTAGGCTGTGAAAAATGGCAAATGCTATTGTGTCTATCATAATCAGGTCTGCTTATCTGTTTCAATGACATATTCCCTGGGGCTCTTAGTTCAGAAGTTCTAATTGGCATGAATTTAGAAGCTCTTAGAAGTTTCACAAGTTGCGTCACAACTCCTTCTTCTCAACCATTTCAATGTGTTCATTTGGACCATCCATAAGGTAGGAAATAGCCCAGCAGCTAGCTATCTGCTAATACTTCTGGATCATGACAAATATGATATCATGTGGTTATATAAGAATTCACATGCACTGTTGTTTCTGACTTCCATAAGACAACTTGATCAATGTTTCCTGAACAATCCAGTAAGGGAACCTAACCAATTCCACTTTCCTTACAGAAGCTATGTGGACAATGTCAAACATCACAGCTGGCCATCAGGACCAGATATAACAAATTGTGAATCATGGATTAGTACCATACCTGAGAAATTTAGTATAGTGATTGAAGAATGTGGAGATTTGGACCAAATGTACATGGCTTCATTAAAGCTTGGTGGAAAAGTATCATAGTTCTGATCTGGAATGGCCCTCAAAGTTTTATAATGTGTTGAAGTCTTGGTCCCCAACACCTTCATAGATGAGGCACATGGGAAGTGATTGGACCAATGAGGTCTCTGATCTCATCAGTGGATTAATCTATTGATGGGTTCATAATTGAATAGACTATTGGGAGGTGGTGAAACCTGTAAGAGTGGTGCCTAGTTGGAGAAGAATGAAGGAATGGGAATGCCCTTGAAGGGTATGTCTTGTCCCCAGTCCCCTTTCCCTTCCCTTCCCTTTCTTCCTCTTCCTCTTCTTCTCCCTCCTCTTCCCATTTCTTTCTCTCTCTCTCTCTCTCTCTCTCTCTCTCTCTCTCTCTCTCTCTCTCTTTCTCTCTCCCTCTCCCTCTCCCTCTCCCTCTCCCCTCTCTCTCTTGTTCTCTTTCTCCAAAACATCTTCTGTCATGATGTTCTGCCTTGCCACAGACCTAAAAAAGCAAGGGAGCCAGTTGACCAGAAGTTGAAACCTCTGAAACCATGAGTCAAAATAAACCTTTCTTCCCTTAAGTAGATTTTCTCAGGCATTTCATCATAGTGATAGAAAGTTGAGTATCACAAGACTAATTTATCAGCAGAGGAAGATCAAAATGTTGTACCAGAGACCATCTCTGAAGGCTCTGCCTTCCAAGTTCAAGATGGAACACCTGGACTTTTAACTTTTAGATTACATAACTGAGGCACAGTTAGTGTGTACTATGCTCCATATAAGTTCTTCTTATGGTTTCTCTACTAAGAACTACCTTTTCATGTTATTTGTTTTTGTAGTACCAGGGATCAAACCCAGGGCCTATGCATTCTAAGCAAGCACTCTACCACTGAATTATATCCCTAACCCTTTAAGAAATCTTTTAAAATGTTTTTTGTTATCATTGCATTTTTTACAATGAAACTAAAACAGTTTCAAACTGTTGTTTTATTTAATGTATGAAGTTTGTCCACTGAAATATTTCTTGTTTCTCGTGAAATGTCTTGTGCAATTTCATAGACAAGAGTATCCTATAAATAAAGATTAAATCTCACCCCTTTCTTTAAAAAAAGTAAATCAAAAATATAAATTTAATAAGTGTTCTACAAGAAGCATGCAGAATGCTCACTCTGGAAATGATTCTCTAACCATAAAGTAGTAGGATTTATAGAGGTTATAAAACTTTCCATACTGTTTCTGCAACTTTTCTGTAAGTTTAAAATTAGTCCAAAATAAGTTTGGTTGTTTGTTTGTTTTAAAGAGTGTCAAGGGCTGGGTTGTAGCTCAGTGGTAGAGTGCTTGCCTAGCATATGTGAGGCACTGGGTTCAATTCTCAACATCACATATAAATAAATGAAGTCCACTGACAACTAAAAAAAAATATTAAAAAATAAAAGAGTGTCAAGATTTCAGTATTTATCCTAAAAAATTAAATGATACATGCATTACCCATGTTTATAGCAGCACAATTCATAACAGTCCAACTATAGAACCAGCCTAGTTGTACATCAATGGTATAAAGAAATGGATAAAAAAAATATATGGTACATATACACAATGGAGTTTTATTCCACCATAAAGCAAAATGAAATTAAATCATTTGCAGGAAAACAGATGGAACTTGAGAACACTGTGTTAAGCAAAATAAGTCAAACTCAAAAGTCAAGAGTCATATGTTTTTTCTCACATGTGGAAGCTAGAGAGAAAAAAGGAAAAGGTAGGAGGTGGGATCTTAGTAAAATCAGTATAGAAAAGGGATCACGGTGAGGGAGGAGGGAAGGGAAAGGGAAAATCCTGGGGAATGACATTGGCCAAGTTATATTATTAGATTATATGCATGTACAAATATGCAACAATGAATCCCACCATTATGAACAACTATAATGCACCAATAAAAAAATACAGAAAAATGCAAAAAAAAATTAAAAGAGGGTCAAGAAGTAAAAAGTGTTGCCAGGAAACAAAAAGCCTATACTGAATAACTTCTAGGTATCAGGCCCTATGCTAGACCCCTTCATTTATGTCATTTCACGTCATCTTCATAATAATCCTACAAGGTTTCTTATTCCTCAGAAAAGAAATTTAAAATAACATAGTTGAATTGTTCAAAGCCACTCAAAAGCTAAATACCAAGTCTCAACACGTAGACCCAGCGGATGCCAAAGTCTATCTAGTTTTTCCCTAGCAGAGGCAGTACCATGAGCAAAAGAGGGGCCTCAATCAGGTTAACAACAAACTGTCCAGATTGATTAACATCCAAGGTACATGTAGCAATGTTGGAGGAAGCAGTTAAAAAGCAGTCTAGGCACCATGATTTTCTTTATGGATATTGATTAAAAACAGTTTTTGGCTGAGCATGGTAGTGCATGCCTATAATCCCAGAGATTCAGGAGGCTGAGGCAGGAGGATCACAAGTTCAAAGCCAGCCTCAGCAACTTTGCTAGGTGCTAAACAATTCAGTGAGACCCTGTCTCTAAATAAAATACAAAATAGGGCTGGGGATGTAGCTCAGTGGCCAAGAGCCCCTGGGTTCAATTCCTAGTACCAAAGGTGGAAAAAAAAAAAAAAGACAATTTTGGGAGACAGGACGCTGGGGATTGAATAAGGCCTTGTATATGTAAGTAGATACTGAGCTAAACCCCAAACCTAAAAGTAATTTTAATACTATACATGACCATTCATTTGCTTTAGCTATGTCCATAGCTATCCAATATCCAATAGCATCTCATTGACACACTAGTAATTAAGCCTGTAAAGTTTCCTCGTATTCTCCATTCCTAGAAATCAAATTGTTCTTATATAGTTCCAGGGATCTGGAAAAGTCCAAGAGGTTTACTCAAGTTCATAGACTCCCCAGGAGCCATGTACATTTGATCCAAATCTCCACATTAATGGTTAGCCATTAATAGTGGAGATAGTTTTCATGGTCATTCTGACTTGTTTTCAAGCTGGAGCAGAAAACAAGTATTGGCGAGGATGTAGGGGGGAAGGTACACTCATACATTGCTGGTGGGACTGCAGAAGACAAGTCAACACAACCATGAATTTCATTAAGTCCCTCTATGGAGTTTTAGGTTGGTTCACATGGACCCACCACTAGTAATGGAAACCCTAAGTCCTTTGCACCTGCACTTACTTTACGGAATTCCCCCTTTAATCACCTAAACAAAACCATGTTCAAGTGAATATTTTTTAGAAGAGCTTCTTTAAAATGTGAACTTAAAATGGGTCTTCTGGTTGACTAATTAAAATGTAATTACATAGGGAAAAAAAACTAATGGTTTATATCAAAGGGTTTAACTGCTCATTAGATTCTGAGTAATGTCGAGTTGCACATTCTTAGTCCAACTATTGTCATTAAAATCTCAAAAAATATTGTATTAAAAAATCAAGACTAGGGCTAGGGTTGTGGCTCAGTGCCTAGCATGTGGAAGGCACTGGGTTCGATCCTCAGCACCACATTAAAAAAATAAATAAAGTTTAAAAAATGTTAAAAAAAAAAAAAAGAACTCAAAACTGGCGGAGGTGGGGGGCTGGGGGCGCATGCCTGTGATCCCAGCAGCTCTAGAGGCTAAAGAAGATGATTGTGATTCAAAGCCAGACTCAGCAAAAGTGAAGCACTAAACAACTCAGTGAGGCCCTGTCTCTAAATAACACGAAATAGGGCTGGGGATGTGGCTCAGTGGTTCAGTTCCCCTGAGTTCAATCGCTTGTACCAAAAAAAAAAGAACTCAAGACTAAGCCAGGTGTGGTGATGCATACCCTGCAATCTCAGCTACTTGGGAGGCTGAAGCAGGTTGATCACAAATTCTAGGTCAACCTGAACAACGTAGTAAGACCTTCTAAAAATGATTTTTTTTTTTTTTTTTTTTTTTAGAAAGGGCTGGCGGGTATAGCTCAATGGTAGAGTACTTGCCTAACATGTTCAAGGCCTAGGATTCAATTCCCAGCACAGAAAGAAGAGGAGAAAAAAAAGAAAAAAAGAAAAAACAACCCTCAAGATTGATATTGTGATGACATTGGATACTGAATGGGTGATTGTATAAGCACCATTCTAAATTTGCAATTTGCTCCAGACCACAAAATTCACCCTCTGATTAGTAGCTGACAGACCTATTATTAAGATCACAGGTTCATTAGCAAATAGTACAACGTATGAGAATACGTCCTGGTTATGAGCAGTATCCTCTAGTCTGTAAATCTCACTAAATCTTCATAAGAGTGCTCTGAGGATAAAGTGAGAAAACTTAAGTAAAAGAACTCTGGTACCCAGAGAACTATGCAAACAGTGCTGTTGTGCTTCCCAAGGTGTGCAGGCCAAGGATACATGATATGACAAATGAGGTGAATCAGGCAGCATCAAAGGAAGGAAGGTCCCTTGAAGTGGTTGCAATCCTCCTTTGAATCACATCAGTAGAAAACCCAATGTCTGCCTGAAGCTGATTATATAAAAATTCTCTCAAGATATATGCCTCTAGGGTAGTAAGCCTGAAAAGGTAAGAGATGGGGGCCTACGATTTTTTATAAGAATGAGTTTTGAATCAAATTATTTAGAAGACTAGAACAGGACGTAGTAGATAAAGCCTACAGCAAAGACAGAACAAAGAGAGCAAATAAGGCAGTCCCAAAGCCACACATGGCCTTTGTTTTGTTTTTAATTTTTATGCAGGACCATAATAGAAACAAAGGAATATTCTATACATAACTGTATAAAATCAGATGCAGGTTAGAAAATCTTATCCCAAGGGAGTTTTTGAAAAGGCTTTTTAGACAGGAAAAGTGTATGGGCAATTTAGTAAAGGGATGGAACTAACATTTAACTTCCAATGAGTTCCCTGACTTAGGGTCCAGAGTGTTAAAAACAAACTTCTTGACCTGAAATTGAAAAATATGTAAGAGATCCTTACATAGTAATTACTGAGTGCTTAAAACATTCTAGGTACTACTCTAAGAGCTTTTCATTGTGGTCTGGTCTAGTCTGGTCTGGTCTGGTCTGGTCTGAGACAGGATCACTACTTCCCAGGCTGGCTTGAACTGCTGGGCTCAAGTAATCCTCCTGCCTCAACTTAGAGTAGCCTGAGCAGTGCAGCATGCCACTGAACCTGGTTTGCCTTACTTGTGTTAATTCATTTAATATTCAAACAACTCTATTAGGTATTATTATTATTGCTTGTATTTATGGATGGAGAAACCAAGGCCTAGAGACATGCCCAAGACTTGCTAAGTGGGGTTAAAACCTACAGTTTTAGCTGACTTGCTACAGTCTACACTACTAACTACCCTAGGTACAAAAAAAAAAAAAAAAAGACTGCCTATGGTAGTCAAAAGAACTAAAATAAACTAGGTCAGACTTTGACTAGAGGGTACAAAGGAAGAACAACAAATGAAGATATGACAGGTGAGTGACAATCAGGATTAAGATCCTCTAATGCTACCCAGTAGTTAACTGTTCTGTGATTTTACTCCAATGGACTCCGTGTGAGAGGGTGAAAGAATCAAAAGAAAGGCCAAGAATTCCTAGGATATGATGTTAAGAGGCAAGATTTCCCCAAAGTTTCTTGAGGGATGTTAGTTAATCATGTGGAAGCAAAATGGGTAGGAGACTTTTCCATATGGGTTGCCCCGGATGTCCACTGTAAATCCATGGCTTCTAAATACAAATCAACCCAAACTAGAGCTAGAATGGACAGGCTAGAGTACAGTGGTATCATTTTAGAAATTATATCACTTAGTCATCTGCTTAGTTTTCCATGTTCTTATATAGAATACAGCTAGGGCTTTAGAGTCAGGGAACTGTGCATGCTGATCATAGTTTCAATAATTAACTATGTGTTCACCACAACTTCTGGGCTTTAGTTTTTTTCAACTTAAATGAAGATAGTATCTATCAGGTTGTACAAATATCACATGCAACAAAATTTGTAAAAAGCGTAGCACAGAGTAACACACACTTCTCAACAAATGTTAGTTCCATTCCTTTGTCCAAGCTGTATTACAAAGAGTCTTAAAAGACTGAAACCAGTAAAAGGAAGATGATAGTGGGGAAAAAAACACAAAAATTTTATGGTTTAAAGATAATGTAAAAAGCTCTGAATAAAAACACCTTATTAATTTGTAAATTTAGCAGATCAATTGGCTAAAATTGAATGGTAACAATGTCAAAGCTCATAGACCTTGACTTTTGTTCTCAGAGGTAAAAGTTAAACTTTGTAGAATCATCCTTTGTTCAATAAGAGACTAATAATTAAAAAGGTGTTACAAAGATTGTACAACCTAGGAACAGAGCTAAGTTTGGAACACTTGCCACTTGAATACTAGAATCATTGAATAAAAATTCTTTTTTTCTTTCTGTATTAGTACTCACGATGCAAAAATTAAAGTCTAGGGGCTGCGGTTATAGCTCAGTGATAGAGCACTTGCCTAGCATGTGTGAGGTACTGGGTTCGATCCTCAGCACCACATAAAAATAAATAAATAAATGTATAAAAAGTAATAACATTTAAAAAAATAATTAAAGTCCAAAAACTTGATAAGGATAAAGTGTTTCCACCAACTTTATGAAATCTATAAATAACATAAGCTGAAAATAATTTTGTATGAGGTTATGAGAAGTTTGGTTTATATTTAACTTTTTTTCTTTTAAATAACATGTTAGAACACTTCCATAAACAAAAGGTTATGCCCCTGGTCCCATCCTTATACTCAAAAAATGAACAAACTTTAAAAACAGCAAATTTTTATTTGAAAAAATTGATAAACTGACAAGCTTGTCAAAAAGCCATTTCAGGGCTGGGGATGTGGCTCAAGCGGTAGCGCGCTCGCCTGGCATGCGTGCAGCCCGGGTTCGATCCTCAGCACCACATACCAACAAAGATGTTGTGTCCGCCGAGAACTAAAAAATAAATATTAAAAATTCTCTCTCACTCTCTCTCTCCTCTCTCACTCTCTCTAAAAAAAAAAAAAAGCCATTTCAGTGTAACATTTTACTTAGTAAATAAATATGTGCAATTTGTAGAGAGTAGATTCTTCTCTAAAAATGCTATAACAGACATAATACACTGTATGATTCCATTTAAATGAAATTTTAAGAAAAGTAAAACTAAATGACAGCAAATCACTGTTTTCTAGGAGGAAGAGATTGACTGTAAAGAGACACAGGAGTTTGGGGTAAAGGGAATGTACCAATGTACTATAAGAACATCATGGTGGTAGGCAGACAACAGCATGTTTTCAAAACTCACTTAAAGTTATATTGGAAACTGGGGGATTTTATTACATAAAAACTATGTCTCAATTTTTAAAGGGTAATACATAATCAATCAGTATGCTTTTCAATGAACCATTTTGGTCAAAATATTTCATTCAGTAGGGGCCAGGAAAGTACTCTACCGCTGAGCTATGAGGTAGAGCACTTGCCTCACACAAATAGGACCCTGGGTTTGATCTCCAGCACCGTGAAAATAAACAACAACAACAACAAAAAAAAAAAAATGTTTTTTACTCAGTAGAGAAATATTTATTTGTAGAAAAATCTGTAAATAATATAAGTACATTTTTCACAATCATAGTGTTTATTTTTTGACATTTTTATGAGAAATATCTTTTAATATTCTTCTTAAAAAACAAGCAAAGCTAAACAGTGCTTGAGAAGCAACCCTGAGTTAAATTTAAAACCTTCCAAAAACACTGCATAAACTCAATCCACTGATGCATTAGTTGGCAGTGACTGGATGCTTTCCCCAGATGTAAGACTATACCCAAGGCTACACATTCAAGTCAGACAGGGGCCAGGTAAATAGGTGAGCAGCACAGGCCCTGCAGGTTGATGTCAGGAAAGAGCACAGGCCTTAGCGTACCCAGAGCTTCTGATGATTAAAGAGAAGCAGAAATGTCGACTTCAATGTAAAATTTCTAATTTTTTAGAATGAGGGATCCATTTTTTTTATAACATCATATAGGGCAAATCAATCACATTCAAATAAGCATATGTGGCCCATAGTATATGCTTTCTTAAGTTATTCAATAACACGCCTCTTGTCTTCAGTCTAACATCTTACTTCTTTAATTCCAGACTGTGTGAAATAATATGGAATGTAATAATAAGGAAAATAAAATCCATCTTAAAATTACATGGACAGTCATTTTGGTCACTTACTAGAAGCCCAAATCTTACTTACATGTCTAAGCATACTTGTTGGTAGTAAAAGAAATGAATGAGTTTGAATGAAGAGAGGAAACACTGAGGAAAAGCTCTATTTTAATTAAGGTCAGAGTCAGCACCCAGACTTAAGAGCAACAAAATAATCCACATGTTGAAATTTGAGAACTTCATTTCCCCAACTAGTCCAACCTGGCTGTAAATTTCGAGCAAACATTTCCAAACACTTCCCATCTGGCTTGATGTAGTCTTTTAGAACCTCTGTCCAAAAATAAAAGAGAGAGAGAGAGAGAGAGAGAGAGAGAGAGAGAGAGAGAGAGAGAGAGAGAGAGAACACAAAAATCACTATTGAGGAAAAAATCAATTTCTTTTTAGCCAGTAAGAGAGGAAGGGATATTTCATTTAAAAAAAAATAAAAGCAAATTAATGTCAAGATTTCATCACAGGCCTTACTATTTATAGTCAAAAAATCATTTGAAATAAGCGTCCTTGAGACTGGGAACAATACCAACAGAACTTTCAGTAGTCCTGATTTACTGGTTTTCATTTAGAGATCAGAAATGAGGATTTTAACACCCACGTAGGTGACTTTTCAGTTTTCCGACACTGCTGACATATCCTTTGAGAACTTACTTTATTTTTCAATAAATGTAATCCATGCATGAAAAAGAGCTCTACAGAAACAATAAGAGACAACCAACTTTAAAAATAAAGATAAAATAAAAGTCTCTTTATAGCATATACTTCAGTGAAATAGTAAATGAAGAGTTGGATACAAAATGACACATTCACAACAAATAGATAACTATAGCCCCCTATAGCTATAACTTGGTAGTACTAAAAGCATTCCCTCATGATCAAATTATAGATCATTCTTCTTTTTTTTTTTTCCTGTCCCAGGGATTGAACTTGGGGGTACTCCACTACTGAGCCACATCTCCAGCCCTATTTTGTATTTTATTTAAAGACAAGGTCTCCCTGAGTTGCTTAGCACCTCGAAGTTGCTGAGTTTGGCTTTGAACTTTCGATTCTCCTGTCTCAAGCCTCCCAAATTGCTAGGATTACAGGTGTGCGCCACCATGCCCAGCTATAGATCATTCTTTACCAAAATTTCACCATATGATTTCCACAGTTAAGTATTCCCTATTTAGTTCATAACCCACTTGAATCAAATGTATGAAAAATGATATGTCATGAGCTTTGTAATGTTTTGAACAACCAATAAAAAAAGTATTCCCTATTTAATACATATTAATATACTACATTAAAAGTTCTATACTACATTAATTACTACATTAAAAATCCTATTTTGTTGGGGAAAGGTACCTCATATATACGTTCGTTAAACAGCTGTGATCTACACTAAATGAAAGAAAAGAATACTACAGAAGGTTTTTTTATTAACACATGCTCAGTTGGAAGACACTTATTTAAACCAATTTAATTTTAATCATGTTGCCAGTTAGCTAATCTAACTACCTAACCGGAATTGGGTATAAAAATAATAATTCAGAAAAGGAACATATTTAAACAAATAAAAAACATATTTCATAACTGCTTTGTAAAGTTGTGCTTAGAAGAAACCTATCAAATTCCCTCTAGGAAAGATAAGGCTCAGGAATAATTGATATAGGTAAGATTTAAAAGACAATATATCAACACTTTAAGTTTCATAAAGTTCTTCAATTGCTCTCAGAGCAAAATACTTGCTTATTTGCCTAAGAGTACTGGTTCTGTTTATCAAAAATCAAGAAGGAATTAAAGATTTTCATTGTCTATAATTCAATTGAACTCAAATTTGGGCCGTGATAGCTTCTAGAAGATACTGACACAAAGACTTCTAGTACTTTCACATTCATATAATTAAATGCTTTGAAACTTGAAAGAGAATGATTTCCCAAGTCTTAAAGGACAATAATCCTAAATCATTTTTTCATTTCCTCACCCATAAATTTAATGTCTTACCAGCTTCAATTTATATTTAATGTGGCCTAAGGTACAATGAAACAAGATTCTGTTTTTACTTACATTGTTCAGTTTTTTGGTACAAAGATGTTAGTATCCCTATTTTGGAACTTTAAACTGAAGTCAGTCAGTCAAAAGTGTTCACTATTCTGAGCACCCATTATAATGAGTGCAAAGGAAGAAGAATACCCATGTTTTATAAGTTAATAATCTAACAGAAAAAGATGGCTACATACTTCGAGTGGAAAAATACAACCTAAACCATTTATTACCATCCTTTCTCAATATAATACATTTTTACATGTATTGTTCTTTCTAGTTGTGGAAAAAAATTAAAAAATAGAAAATCAGAGGTTTTACTGTTAATCACATTTGTTTTATTTCAAAACAAGGCAAAAGAAAGGCTAATTAATGGAAATATATTATTCCTACTAACTTTAAATATCAATTTAAAAATAAATGCAAATAAATTTGCATTTAAAATAAATGTAAAAATCAATTTCGGGGGGGGGGGGGGTGCTGGGGTTGTGGCTCAGAGGTGGAGCACTGCCCTCGTACATGTGAGGCACTGTGTTTAATCCTCAGCACCACATATAAATAAAATAAAGGTATTGTGGCCATCTACAACTAAAAAAAAAAAAAGAAAATGTTTAAAAAAATCAATTTCACCAGGAGTATGACATACATAGACAATTACATAACATTTATAAATGTTAAAACATACTTCCAACCAATGGAAAGGAAGCAAACAATGCATAGCCAAGCATCACTCTTTTGCTCTAGAAGGATGAGGTAGAAGAGGAGAAATGGCCCAAACATCATTGCGTACAATCTCATCAGCTATGTTTCACTCTTCAGATAGACACTATTAGCACATGACACAGAAAAAGAAGTGGAAATTTCTCTGATATAAAATATGAAAATCAAAATTGTAACTCAAATACATTTATTTCATAATTTTCCTACCTTAAATCCTTCAATTTAAGAATATACATTTGTAATGTAGGTTATAAGCCACATCTATTATTGGTTGATCTTTCAACAGGAGATTTCATAAATATATTATTTGAAATGGAATATGCTGCCAATGTGGGACTTCCTCTTTTTTGGTATATTTTACAACAGAAATAACAAATTAAAAAATTTTTCACAAAAACTTGGTGTTTCTAAGAAGCAAAAGAGGAAACATTTCATTTTATGAATGTGCACAGAAAGGTTTAAGAATGCTTAGGTAAAAGTTCTTAAGCATTATATATAAAACATGTATTATGCAAATCCCCAGAATTATTACTTCAGAATTAAATAGTAACAATATGCCCAGAAATCTGAAAGTTGCTTTCTGATGGCTTAATTTACAAATTTCTGTAACTAAAATGTATATAATAGCATGAACTAAAAAATAAAGTATTACAAATATTCCTTGTCTGTCACTACTTAACCAATATACGAGTGAGTCACTTAGATTTTTTTCCCAAAAAATATTTGTTTTTAAATGTTTTCAATCCAAAAAATATGTTTCTGCTGCTCTCTACTGGGAGTATGGAAGAATTGCATTTCATAGATAAAAGGCTAAAATAAAATGCTTCAGTACTAATTTTTCACTATTTTTAAATCTTTTCTCTTAAGAATAATATTTAAATATAACTTTATTCTATTTTTTTAAAACTTATAAAAGTTTAACTATAATTTGATAATGAAAGATCTGGGTTTTTAGTTTGGGGATTTTTTTTTTTAAGTAAGATATAAGCCCTAAAATAAACACCAGGGGGATAGTAGGGGATAGGAAAGGTAGCAGAATACAACAATTACTAATAGGGCATTATGTAAAATTGTGGATGTGTAACCGACGTGATTCTGCAATCTGCATTTGGGGTAAAATTGGGGGTTCATAACCCACTTCAATCTAATGTATGAAATATGATATGTCAAGAGCTTTGTAATGTTGTGAACAACCAATAAAAAAAATAAAATTAAAAAAAATAAATAAATAAAAAATAAAATAAAATAAACACCAAATAAAGTTTGGTATTTACCAAATGATAAAGAAATTCAAATAAGAATGATACATATTAGATTTCCTCCATCTTGTATAACTAATGTCAAAGGTATTTTTTTTTCTCAAAGAACAGTACAATCCCATTTTTCACTTGAATCATAAATTTAATGCAGAATTCATACAGTCCAAAGTTTGAAGGTGATGATTCACTGAGAAATCATCCAAGTCAAAGAACAGATCATGACATAAACATCTGAATATTTCTCCAGTTAAGGAATGCAATAAAGATTCTTTATGGAAGTAATTTAAGTTAACAGAAACCCTGAGTGCTTTCAAAATAATTCTCCTGAGAATTTGTGTTCACTTTCTTACGTTTCCTAACTTAGGAACTACTCCATAATTCTGCAAAAAATAAGTTGCCTATAGTTTTCCTGAGTGGCAGTTTGTATACAGTTTTAGGTATTTTTTGTTTTGGCTTGGTTTGGTTTTGGTTTTAAGTAGAAATCATCAAATAAATGTGTTCCCAAGTTTGATTATCAAATTCAGAATCTCTCAAGGATTTACATGTCTAAATTTTTAAATTCTCACCCAACAAATTTAGCATTTACTGAACTATGTGCTACAGAATTTTAAATATATAATAACCAATCCTTACAGCTCTGAAATAATAAATATCATTTCTTTGTTTCTTTGTATCTGTCTGTCTCTCCTTGCTTCTCCGTCTGTCTCCCCCACTCCTTTTTTTGGAAAGGATTGAACCCAGGGGCACTTAACCACTGAGCCACATCCCCAGTCCTTTTTATATTTTATTTTGAGATAGGGTCTCGCTAACTTGCTTAGGGACTCACTAAACTGATGAGGCTGGCTTTGAACTCACTATCCTCCTGCCTCAGCCTCCCAAACCACTGGGATTACAGGTGTGCCCCACAGCACCTGGCTCATCACTCTCTCTTTAAATGAGGACCATAAGGTAGAGGATTCAAGTAACTTTCCCAAGTATCACAGCCAGGATTAAGCCATGTCCAAGCAACACGTCCTCTTTAAAAACATAAAACTGAGAGTCTCTACCAAATACCAAGGGAATTCTAACCATTATTCTTTTTTTTAATATTTTCTTAGTTATATATGGGCACAATATCTTTATTTTGTTTGTTTATTTTTATGTGGTGCTGAGGATCAAACCCAGTGCCTCACATATGAGAGGCAAGCACTCTGTCACTGAGCCACAACACCAGCCCCTAACCATCATTCTTACTGCCACTATTCCAAGTTCCTGGTTTTAGAACAAGCAAGAGATTGGAGTATTCTGAAACCAGCATCCTATCCTAAAACCTGGTGGTAAAATAAAAGTCCCCAGATGAACTACATCCTCAGATGCCTTCTCAAGCCTTCATTCTGTCAAGGCCAATGATGGGGGAGCAACCAATAGTAAGGGGAATATGAAAAATGTTTTGGGGGTCATGGCTCAGAGGTGAGCGCTCGCCTACCATGTGTGAGGCACTGTGTTCGATCCTCAGCACCACATAAAAATAAAATAAAGATAAAAAAATGGTACAACAGGAAAAGCCAAGGTAGTAAGTAAGTCTAATCTATTCTCTACTGCATAAATTCTGCTATAAATTTTTAAAATATTACAACAATACTTACCTGATTTAATTTCTAAACCAAATCATTCAACTACTCAGTTCAATCTCTTTTTCAGTTTTTTTTTTCAAAAATCATCACAATTCAATTTTATAAAAACATACCAGCAAGAGGTGGCTTATGAGAATGAAGAATACAGGGCACGCTGACAATTAATTTGTGATCTGGAATGGGGAGAACTTTTGTATCTGTATTCCTAATTAAAATAGAACAAGATAGTTAACTATATTTTAAGGAACATTTTTAAAATTCTATACCACAGTTGCATTGATTCTTTTTTCCCCTTTAAAATAGTATCTGATTTTAGAAAAAAATTTAGAATAGAATCAATGAAGGAAATCAACAATTTAAGAATTGAGATATTTCCTAAAATTTCATTTTATATTTTTTGTTATCAATTACACACTAGATAAAACAAAAGGTAATATAAAATTTCATGTGCCATACAATTCATACTTTTCTGCTCTAGGTGATTTCTAGATTTTCAACAATGTAAAAATAAAGAAAAATCAATGATCATTGTGTTAATAATTCTTACAACCCTAAAAATACATGTATACTTTTTTTTTTTTTTTTTTTTTTTTTTTGGTGGTGCTGGGGATTGAACCCATGGCCTTGTATATGCAAGGCAAGCACTCTACCAATTGAGCTATATCCCCAACCCCACATGTATACAATTTTGATACATCACCTTTCTTACCTCAATGGTAAAGTAGTTTGTTCTCCAATTCTTCCCAGTATAAGACCTTCATAAGGCTTTTTGTGTGGAGAATCTAAAGGGAACACAAACTCCCCTGAACTGGTGATCTGGTAGAAAGGAGTCAACAAAAAAGGAGTTATTTTTTACCATCACTATAGGCTGAGATATGCTACATTCTTTCTTTCATATTAGGTCTTTAAAGTCTGATGCATATTTTACATTTCACAGAAGTAGCCACATTTCAAGTGCTAAAGAGCCACGTGTGGTAATGGCTACCATACTGAAGACTACAAGGGATTTTTAAAAATTCATTTATATAACATTGTTTTGGTTTTGTTCTGAGGATTAAATGCAGCAGGACACTCTACTGCTGAACTACATTCCCAGTCCTTTTTATTTTATTTTGAGAAAGGATCTTGCTAAGTGGCCCAGACTGACCCTGAACTTCCAATCTTCCTGTCTCAGATTCCTGAATAGCTGGAATTACAGGTATATACCACTATACCAGCACAGTGTCATTAAATACTGTGAAAACTAAAATTGATAAGGAAAGAAGCTGGGTAGTTGATGAGACAAACAATACCCAGTACAGAGACTGGCCTCTAGCATTACAATTTCAGAAATTCAATTATCATTTCATCCTGGGATGACCAGACTCTCAAAATTCATTTAAACCAATCAAGCTAAAAATATAATTTATAATAACAAATCCATCTCTTAATTTATAATGAAGATACGTATTTTCACTGTCAGAGTATTTATATATATTACCTATGAAACTCTTTATACTGAGCAACCACTTTACCTGAACAACCACAGCAATAATCAGAAAGTCCTTTTTATCTTTTCTCTAGGACCAATCAGACACTTCACCTCTCATGCATTGTATTGTATAAATACTGGAAAATTCTTATTCTTCAGATAGCCTTTATACTTTATGATACAACAAATGTGTAATTATTTAATAAATGTTTCCTACAATATATTGTTTTTGTTTTCAACTCTAGTCATACTATTTCTTAGTATTCAGTTGAATGTTATTAGCAATGAATAGTCTTGGGTTTTATATATTAACATTTTACTGAGTTCAAGTTCAGAAAATGACCTCTTTCTGACTTTGACCCCAGTGTCTGACCATAACAAAACTATTAGTGGGGGGTCCAAGATGGCAGGCCAGAGGGAGGCAGCATTCTATGTTGCTCCGTGACCTCGGACTCAAGTAGTGAGAATATTGCTTCTCTGCAAGCAATATCCCTGCCCCCATGCAGGAATCACCATGCCTGTGCAGGGCTCCAGGCCTCAGTGACACAGTAAGTCTCCCAACTACTTGCCCATGCCATACCTGAGTAAGACCATCAGTGGCGCAGCACCCACAAAGAACTTTCGGCCACCCACCAGATCAGAAATCACGGACACTGATCCCATGTAAGACACCTGGCAGGTATGGACCCCCATATACCAACATGGGGCTCCCCCTGTCACCGCCATCTTGGGACTCTGCAGTACCAGACATAATCCCCTACAGCGTAGTAGCCTGCCTGCACCTGGAATGTCACACAGTCTCTGAAATCAGCTGACAGCCACACACTGCACACCACAGAGCTTGTCTCTAAACTCATCATCCAACGCCATCGCCCAGCTCGTTTAAAGCAGGTGCCTCCATCGTAGGTCACCTTCATCACCATCTTCAGTGGAGGCAACTCCCAGTTCGGAACTCCAGCTGGCCAGGTACCCAGTTTCTAACTCTCCCCTCTCCCAGCAGCCACTACCCCACCCAGCAGTGACACCCTGGTTACCTTCACCATCCTGAGGATGAAGATACCAGCTAACAACAAACAACCTCACCTATTGGATGAGAAGGGAGGCAGGAAAGATACTGATCTCCAATCAAAACAATCTCTGTTTCTTCCTTCAAGATTTTTTTTTCTTTCTTCTCCCTCTCTATTCTCCTACCCTCACATATCCAACATATGTTAAAACAAGTACTTTACATGAATTAGGATTTTGAGGACTGGGACATCTGAAGAGTATATTACAGTCGTATTGTATTTTTTTTTCTTTTTTCTTTTTTCCCACCAATTTCTACTATTTTAACATTTTTTATTTTTCTTAATATATATGTATGTTCGTTTTATATACTCAACTGTCTTCCCACTTATCTACCCAAAATTACCTTCTCTCCCTTCTCCTACTACTAATCTTCCTCTTTAGATTTCTCTTTCACACTTCCTAAGATATAATAACTGTATATCCTCACCTCCTACCTCCCCAGCACATCATCCTATTCCTCTTCTTTGTCCACCATCAGAATCTGTAAACCCGCTTACAAATCTACTGAGTATATTGTAGATAACATTTGAATTCACTATTTTTGTACATTGTGACCAAACTGTAAACATCTTAATAGCAAACATTAGTTTTTAGGGTGTATATTATTTATATTGGGACCTATTAACATTATCCTTTACCTCAAAGGAGAGGTATTGGATCCCTACAGGAGCACTATAAGCCTCTAGACTAAAAACATTAACAACTCACATCCACAGTGCTAGAAGGGAAGACACACAAGCAATATGAAAAGACAAGGGAAGAAAGTGCCCCAAACAAACCAAGATACCACATTATCAGAATCCATGGCAAGCAGAGCAGAAGAAATGACAGAGAAGAAGTTCAGGATGTACATTACTAAAGTGTCCTGCAAATTAAAGGATGATATAAGAGAGCAAATACAGGCAGCAAAAGATCATTTTGACAAAGAGCTACATAAACAAATACAGAAATGCATTTGATTTACGGATATTGATTTTATATACTGCTACTTCACTGAATTTATTTATTAATTCTAGAAGTTTTCTGGTGAAGTTTTTTGGATCCTCTAAGTACATAATCATGTCATCAGAAAATAATGATAGTTTGAGTTCTTCTTTTCCTATTTGTATCACTTTGATTTCTTCTGTCTAATTGCTCTGGCTAGAGTTTCAAATGCATTTCTATTCATCAGTGATGAATCCTCTAAAAGAGAAATTAAGAAAACTACCCCATTCAAAATAATAAAATACTTAGGAATCAATATAACAAAAGAGGTGAAAGACCTCTAGAATGAAAACTATAGAACACTAGAGAAAGAAAGAGCATGCTCTTAGATAGACAAAATTAATATTGTCAGAATGGCCATACTACCCACAGCACTACACAGATTCAATGCAATTTCAATTAAAACCCCAATGTCATTCCTTATAGAAATAGAAAAAGCAATCAGGAAATTCATTGGGAAAAATAAGAGACCTACAGTAGCCAAAGCAATTCTTAGTAAGAAGAGTAAAGCAGGTGGCATCATAATATCAGACCTTAAACTAAACTACACAGCTAGAGTAACAAAAATGGCATAGTAGTGGCACCAAAATAGACACACAGACCAATAGAACAGAATAGAAGACACAGAGACAAACCCTTATAAATATAGTTATCTCATACTAGACAAAGGAGCTGAAAACATACATTGGCAAAAAGACAGCCTCTTCAACAAATGGTGCTGGGAGAACTGGAAATCCATATGTAGTAAAATGAAAATAAACTCCTCTCTCTCACCATGCACAAAACTCAAAGTGAATCAAGGACCTAGGAATTAGACCAGAGACCCTGTGCCTAGTAGAGGAAAAAGTAGGCCCAAATATTCATCATGTCGCAGTAGGCCCCATCTTCCATAATAAGACTCCTAAAGCACAAGAAATAAAATCAAGAATTAATAAATGGGATGGATTCAAACTAAAAATCATCTTCTCAGCAAAAGAAACAATCAATGAGGTGACAAGACAGCCTACAATTTGGGAGTACATTTTTGCCACACACACATCAGATAGAGCTCTAATTTCCAGGATATATAAAGATCTAAAAAATTTAAACACACACACACACAAAAATAAATAAATAAATAAATAAATAATAAAAATAACCCAATCAATAAATGGTTCAAGGAACTGAACAGACACTTCTCAGAAGAACAATTGATCAACAAATGTATTAGAAAACGTTCAACATCTCTAGTAATTAGAGAAATTCAAATCAAAACTACTCTAAGATTGCATCTCACACCAGTCAGAAAGGCAGTTATATAGAATACAAATAACAATAATTGTTGGTGAAGCTGTGGAGGAAGAGTCACTCATACATTGCTGGTGGGAGTGCAAATTGGTTCAACTAACATGGAAAGCAGTATGGAGAATCCTTGGAATACTGGGAATGGAACAACCATTTGACCCAGCTATCCCACTCCTCAGTCTATACCCAAAGGACTTTAAATTAGTATATTATAGTAATGCAGCCACATCAATATTTATAGCAGCTCAATTTGCAATAGCCAAATTGTGGAAACAAAAATTGCCCTTCAATATATGGGTAAAGAAACTATATTATATATACACAATGGAATATTACTCAGCATTAAAAGAGAATGCAATATGGCATTTGCAGGTAAATGGATGGAGTTGGAGAATATCATGCTAAGTGAAGCAAGCCAATTCCAAAAACCCAAAGGCCAAATGTTCTCTCTGATAAGTGGGTGATGGTTCATACTGGGGGAGGGAATGGAGAGAATGGAGGAACTTTGATGGGTAAATGGTGGGGGGGGGGGGGGTAATGGGGGCAGGTAAGATGGTAGAATGTGATGAACATCATTATCCTAGGTACATGTATGTCTGCACATATAGTGCAATGCTACAGAGAAATGAAAAGTTGTGCGGCAATTGTGTACAATGAATCAAAATACATTCTGCTGTCATCAATATACCTAATTAAAATTAATTAATCAATTAAAAAATTTTAAAAAAACAAATACAGCAAGCAAAGATTACTTCAATAGGGAGATAGAGGTCCTAAAAAAAGAAAAAAAAACAGAAATCCTTGAAATGAAAGAAACAATAAACCAAATTTAAAGTTCAATTGAAAGCATCACCAACAGATTAGACCACTTGGAAGACAGGACCTCAGACAATGAAGACAAAATATATCATCTTGGAAAGAATGTAGACCACACAGTAAAAATGATAAGAAACCATGAGTAGAACATTCAAAAAATATGGAATGGCATGAAAAGACCAAATTTAAGAGTTATTGAGATAAAGGAAGCAAAGAGTTCCAAACCAAAGAAATGAACAATTTATTCAATGAAATAATATAAGAAAAAATTCCAAACATGAAGAATGAATTGGAAAACCAAATTCAGGAGGCATACAGGATGCCAAATGTACAAAATCACAACAGATCCACATCAAGGGACATCATAATGGAAATACCTAACATGCAGAATAAGGAGAGAATATTAAAAGCCAAAAGAGAAAGGAATCAGATAACATATAGGGGGAAACCAATTAGATTACGTGCAAATTTTTCAACCCAGATCCTGAAACATATCAACAAATATAAAGCTCTGAAAGAAAATGGATGCCAACCAAAAATCTTGTATCTAGCAAAATTAAGCTTTAGATTTGATGATGAAATAAAAATCTTCCATGATAAACAAAAGTTATAAGAATGTACAACTTGAAAGTCTGCCATGAAAAGGAAATGAAAATCAGGAAAGGGAGGAATTACACTAGAGGAAAAACTAATCAAAAGAGAAACCAAGTTAAGTTAAATACCAAAAATAAACAAAAATGGTGGGAATACAAATCATGTCTCAATAATAACCCTGAATGTTAATCACCTAAATTCACCAATCAAAAGACATGGTCTGTCAGATTAGATTTTTAAAAAAAGACCCAACAATATGCTGCCTCCAAGAGACTCATCTCATAAGAAAAGACACCCACAAACTGAAGGTGAAGGGTTGGGAAAAATCATACCACTCACATGGAGAGCGTAAGCAAGCAGGGATTTCCATTCTCATATCAAATAAAGTAGACTTCAAGTCAAAGTTAATCAAAAGGGATAAAGAAGGACATTTCACACTGCTTAAAGGAACCAGTCATGAACAATTATAAATTTATATGTCCCAAACAATGGACATCTATGTTCATCAAACAAACTCTTGTCAAGTTTAAGAGTCAAACAGACCACAACACAATAATTCCGGGTGACTTTAACCCACCTCTTTCACCACTGGATAAATTGTCCAAACAAAAGCTAAACAAAGAAACTGCAGAACTCAATAATACAGTCAATAACTTAGACTTAACTGACATATACAGAATATTTCATCCTTCAATGAGAGAATACACTTTCTTCTCAGCAGCCCATGGATCCTTCTCTAAAATAGACCATATATTATGCCACAGAGCAATTCTTAGCAAATATAAAAAAGTAGAGATACTACCCTGTATTCTATCAGATCATAATGGAATGAAATTAGAAATCAATGTTGGAGTAGCTTTAAAAAAAAGCTACTCCAACACTTGGAGACTAAATAATATGCTACTGAATGAACAATGGGTTGCAAAAGACATCAAGGAGATGATTAAAAAATTCTTAGAGGTGAATGAGAACACAGATTCAATGTATCGAAATCTCTGGGACACTATGAAGGCAGTACCCAGAGCAAAGTTCATTGCATGGAGTTCAATCCTTCAAAGAAGAAAAAGTCAACAAATAAATGACCTAACATTACATCTCAAAGCCCTAGAAAAAGAAGAACAAATCAACACCAAAAGCAGCAGAAGACAGGAAATAATTAAATCAGAGCTGAATTCAATGAAATTGAAACAAAAGAAACAATTGAAAAAATTGACAAAACAAAAAGTTGGTTCTTTGAAAAAATAAAATTGACAAACCCTTAGCCATGCTAACAAAGAGAAGAAGAGAGAAAACTGAAATTACTAACATACATGATGAAAAAGGAAATATCACAAGACACTACAGAAATACAGAAGATAATCAGAAATTATTTTGAAAGCTTGTACTCCAATAAAAATAGAAAATATCGATGGCATTTACAAATTTCTAGTCATATGTTTTGCCCAAATTGAATCAGGATGATATACACAATTTAAACAGATCAATTTCAAGCAAGTAAATAGAGGATGTCATCAGAAGTCTACCAACCAAGAAAAGCCCAAGACCAAAGGGATACAGAGCAGGGTTCTACAAGACCTTTAAAGAAGAACTAATACTAATACTCTTCAATTTATTTCAGGATATAGAAAAGGAGGGAACACTTCCTAACTCATTCTATGAGGCCAATATCACCCTGATTCCAAAACCAGACAAAGACACGTCAAAGAAAAAAAACTTCGGACCAATATCTCCAATGAACATAGATGCAAAAATTCTCAATAAAATTCTGGCAAATCGAATACAAAAACATATCAAAATGAGTGCACCATGATCAAGTGGGGTTCATCCCAGGGATGCAAGGTTAGATCAACATACGGAAATCAATAAATGTAATTCATCACATCAATAGACTTAAAGATAAGAACCACATGATCATCACAATAGATGCAGAAAAAGCATTTGATAAAATACAGCATCCCTTTATGTTCAAAACGCTAGAAAAATTAGGGATACACAGGAATATATCTCAACATTGTAAAAGCTACCCTATGCTAAGCCCCAAGCCAACATCATTCTAAATGGAGAAAAATTTAAAGCATTCCCTTTAAAAACTGGAACAAGACAGGGATGCCCTCTCTCACCACTTCTATTTAACATAATTCTTGAAAAACTGGCCAGAGCAATTAGATGAAAGAACTTAAAGGGATACAGATAGGAAAAGAAGAACTCAAATTAGCACTATTTGCAGACAATATGATTCTATACCTAGAAACCCCAAAACATTCCACCAGAAAACTAGAACTAGTAAATGAATTCAGCAAAGTAGCAGGACACAAAATCAACACCCATAAATCAAAGGCATTTCTGTATATCAGTGACAAATACTCTGAAAGGGAAATAAGGAAAACTACCCCATTTACAATAGCCTCAAAAAAATAAAATAAAATACTTTGGAATCAACCTAACAAAAGAAGTGAAAGACAACTTTACAACGAAAACTACAGAACACTAAAGAAATAAATTTAAAAAGATCTTAGAAGATGGGAAGACCTCCCTTGCTCTTGGATAAGGAGAATTAATATTGTCAAAATAACCATACTTCCAAAAGCACTATACAGATTTAATGCAATTCCAATCAAAATCCCAATGACATTCCTCATAGAAACAGAAAAAGCTATCATGAAATTAATCTGGAAAAATAAGAGACCCATAATAGCTAAAGCAATCCTTAATAAGAAGAATGAAGCAGGTGGCATCACTATACCAGAACTTAAACTATTCTACAGAGCAATAGTAACAAAAACAGCATGGTATTGGCACCAAAATAGACTGGTAGACCAATGGTACAGAATAGAGTACACAGAGACTAACCCATATAATTACAATTACCTTATATTAGACAAAGGTGCCAAAAACCTACATTGGAGAAAGGATAGCCTCTTCAACAAATGGTGCTGGGAAAACTGGAAATCCATACGCAACAAAATGAAATTAAACCCCTATCTCTCACCATGCACAAAACTCATTAAACCTGAGACCCTGTGTCTAACAGAAGAAAAAGTAGGCCCAAATCTCCATCATATTGGTTTAGGCCCCCACTTCCTTAATAAGACTCCTAGAGTGCAAGAATTAAAATCAAGAATTAATACATAAGATGGATTCAAACTAAAAAGCTGCTTCTCAGCAAAAGAAAGATAGAGCACTAATCTCTAGGGTACATAAAGAATTCAAAAAGCCAAACACCAAAAAAAAACAAATAACCCAATCAATAAATAGACCAAGGAACTAAACAGACACTTCTCAGAAGGTGATATACAATCAATCAACAAATATATGAAAACATGTTCAACATCTCTAGCAATTAGAGAAATGCAAATCAAAACTACTCTAAGATTTCACCTCACTCCAGTCAGAATGGAAACTATTAAGAACACAAACCGTAAGTGTTGGCGGGGATGTGTGGAAAAAGGCACATTCATACACTGCTGGTGAGACTGCAAATTGGTGCAGCCAATCTGGAGATTCCTTGGAAAACTGGGAATGGAACCACCATTTGACCCAGCTGTCCCACTCCTGGGTCTATACCCAAAGAACTTAAAAACAGCATACTACAGGGACACAGCCACATCAGTGTTTATAGCAGCACAATTCACAATAGCTGAACTGTGAAATCAACCTAGATGCCCTTCAGTAGATGAATGGATAAAGAAAATGTGGTATATATACACAATGGAATATTACTCAGCAATAAAAGAATAAACTCATGGCATTTTCAGGTAAATAGATGGAGTTGGAGAAGATAATGCTAAGTGAAGTTAGCCAATCCCAAAAAACCAAATGCCGAATGTTTTCTCTGATATAAGGAAGCTGAGTCATAGTGGGGTTGGAAGGGAGAGCATGGGAAGATTAGCAAACTCTAGATAGGGCAAAGGGGAAGGAGGAGAAAGAAGGAGGCAAGGAGTGTAAAAACGATGGTGGAATGAGATGGACATCATTACCCTAAGTACATGTATGAAGACATGAATGGTGTAAATATACTTTGTATACAACCAGAGATATGAAAAATTGTGCTCTGTGTGTGTAATATGAATTGTAATGCATTCTTCTGTCATATATAACAAATTAGAATAAAAAACTTTTTAAAAAAGTATTAGGGCCAGGGATATAGCTCAGTGGTAGAGCATTTGTTTAGCATGAGCAAGGCAATGAGGAGGAGAAAGATGCGGCAGGGATAGAAGGAAGAGGAAGAAGAGGTAGAAGAAGGATGAGAAGGAGGAGGGAGAGGAGGAGGAGGAGGAGGGGGAGGAGAAAAACTATCAAAATGTGCTGGGTGGAAAGGGATGTTACATTCCCATCATGGTTCTTTATCAGTTCAACCAAAACCACAAATAGAGTATGTCATGAGAGCAAAAATACTACTAAATATTTGTTTTACCAATTCTTAGAAAATAGGTAGGTACAAATAGTCAATGTACACAGCTTTTAGAAGGTATTCCAATGGACCAAGAAAGCCCATAAAAATGCAACTCTATGACTGGTGTTATGGCTCTTGCCTAGCATGTGCTAGGCACTGGGTTCGATTCTCAGCACCCACTGACAACTAAGAAAATATTTTTTAAAAATGCAACTCTACTGTGTCTAAAATAATATAATAGCTATATTAATAATAAACATTGAATTGGTTATAACTTAGCTTATCTTATTTATGTCAGGAGGGCTTTTATGGAATTCATAGTCAATATATTTTTAAAAGTATATCCAATGAACTCTGAACTAAAACATTGCTTTTTCTACAATTTTTATTTGTATTTGTATAGCAGGCAGCAAAATATTATGGATCATTCAACCAATAAGATGGAACCATTTCTTTTAAAAATAGGCTCAGGCCAGGCACAGTGGTACACGCCCATAATCCCTATAACTCAGGAGGCTGAGGCAGGAAGAATGCAAGTTCAGAGCCAGCCTCAACAGATTAGCAAGGCACTTAGCAACTGAGCAAGACCCTGTCTCTAAAATATAAAAAAGGCACCCCTGGGTTCAAGCCTCAGTATCAAATATATACATATATATATACACATACATATATACACATACACATATATATACATACATATTTATATATACATACATATATGTACATATATATATATATATGTACGTGTACACACACACGTGCACACACACACTCATATATGGGCTGAGGATGTGGCTCAGGGATTAAGCACTCCTGGATTCAATCCCTGTACCAAAAAAAATAAAATAAAATAGGCTCAGTAGTATGTAAGACACTAAGAACCTAAGTTAAAATTTAGTTTTCACTTTTAAGTTTCTTCATTATGGATCCTCTCGTTCTCATTATAATGGTTATCTTTGCTATTTTCTGCCCTCATACCCAGAAACAATAGAGAATAGGGGATAGAGGGACATGACACAAAGCATAACTAAAATTGTGGGTAAGTAAGTGGAAGAAGAAAAAAGGTAACATTCTTTATGTTTGGTGATAGATTTCCAAATTTCTTGTTTGTTGTCCTTTAAACAAGAGATATCAGAGCTTTTAAATTTTTTGTTCTGCAAATTGACCAAATTATATTGTTATATTGTGCACATGTAAAAATATGTAACAATGAATCCCACTATTGTGTATAATTATAATTTACCAATATAGTTTTTTTTTTTTAAACTTCATTCTGCCATCTCCCTGACTGACTTCTCAAGGCCAACAGTTTGGGACTCTACTATAAAAAGACAGACTCTAAAAGAACAAATAAAAATTAATTAATTAAGTTTCTTAAAAAGATACACCAAAAAAAGACATGGTAAAAGCATTGAGAATAGGCAGATGTAGGTGTTTTCAAGTTGCAAAGCATAAGTTCTCATTAGATCCTGTTGAAGGAGCACAACAGTGAGATGTTAAGCATTAAAAAGTAGGTATTATTTTTATGTGACCTATACGTCACACTATATTAACAAATAAATTAACTTCTGAACTTACTTTTACCCAATGCCATTCAGCAATTATCTCCACAGACCAAGAAGGATAAAGTTCTTCCTTAATAAAACGTAGATGCTTCTGTCTGTTGGTCACCCAAGTAACAACAAGACAATTTGGAGCAGCCAGTTTCGGAATAGGTATTTGCTTTATTTGCAGTGGCGATAAATAACTGTACCTAAAAATACACAGAAAAAAATATGACCAAAATTCACAGCAAAAAAGAAGAGCAGGGAAAAACTTAGATAACATTGGCCCCATTACAAGCCTATTCTAGCTATTTATTTGTGTAGCTAAATATGAAGCCAGAGTGCCACCTGGTGGGCATATTATTACCCCAAAGTAAAAACTGACTTCATTTTTCTTTGACAAAATTGCCAGACTGTACTGTTTTTTAATCATTTCCAGTCACATAATATAACCCAAAAGCCCTGCACAAAATGCTGACCCCTCAAGTCACCTATCTTCTCACACAACCTCATCTCCTTTCCACTATATTTTCAACCCCCAATCGATCATCCTGTTTCTTTCTTCCTTTCCAATCAATTCCACTGAGCTCTGTGAAGCCCTCAGACTTTCATTTTAAAAGTAATCCATTGTCTTGGAACCTACTGCCATTAAAAGTAGAAAGTCTAGTTTGTATTGACAGAACACTACTAGCTGTATGATACCCAATCAAGTGAATATGCCCCCTTCTGCAACATCCAACACATGCAACAGGAGGGGAAAAATCAGTATCCTAATTCATGGCTACCTCTAGCCCCTATCACACCCATCTTAGCATAAAATGTCCTTCTCTTTGAGACACATGCTATCCAGCTCTGCTACACTAATGCTCCTTACTGAATCCATTTCATCCTCACTCTCCATATTCAGTGATGATTTAAGCTCTGAGATCCTTCTGCCTCACCAAGACATTATCCTAGACAATTTCAGAGCATAGCCCATATCATGTACGTGCCTCAACTATACTTTATCTAAACAAACAGAATTGTATTCACCTTACTTCAGTAGTCTACTTTGATGCAATAACCTGGACTTTACCATGACACTTGCTTCATCTCTGAAACCAATCACATTAATCTCTTGCCTCCTATCATTTATCTATTCTTAGACCTTAATCAAAGAATCTAATGCCCTATTCCTCCCCTTTCAGTTTCTTCCTGGCCATACTTCATCTTCCACAGACTACCAATCACTTCATTACCTTTTCTCTAGTAACCTCAACTCCCATCCCCACCCACTCTACCCTTCAACCTCACAGTTCCTGCAAACCTTCTATCTTAACTCTATACCACCTTGTAATTCAATTTTCTCATACAGGGAAAATCATATAAAGACAAATATAGAAATTGGGTCACTAAAATTCTCAGTTTCTCAAAACTATTCATAATTTTACTAATTATCCTTCATAAGTACTCCAGACCCCCAACACTTTTCAGATTTGTCAAAACTTACTCTTGGCAGATGAAGCTAATTCATATAACAATAAAAATAAAAATCTTTAGGTTCCTTCAACTGCCCAATCCTCTCTCCCTTCCTTTTTATGCCTTTATTTATCTATTTCTATAGAATGACTTGACTTATGAAAGTTTATCCCTCCAGATGGGTTCACTTATTCCCATATTTTAGTATCTTGTCAGGCCAGATATCCCCTCCTTCTGTATTTCAATCTCTCTACTAGTTCTTTACTACTAATCTATAAATATGCTTATATTATTCAATTTAAAAAGAAGAAAGCAGAGAGAAGAGGGAAGCCAAAGAGAGGAAGAAAAGCAAAGGAAAGAGAAGGGGGGAAGTGGGAAAGGAAGGATGGAATAAAGAAAAAAGAAATTCCTTTAATTCAATCTCCTTCTGTTTAAACAAAAAACTGATTTTCACTTAGTCTTTCCACTCTTCCTCCTTTTACTCCTCAGTCAGCTCCAATAAGGCTTCTACTGCTTTTTCTGCTCTGAAAAAAGCTAACTGGCCTCCCAACTGCAAATGCAATGAACATTGGAATCTAGCTCTAATGCAAGGCAACTGTACAATGTCAGGAATAATCGATCAATAGTTCTAAAATAAAAAGTCACAAAAATTCTTTGCCTTGCATCTTTTTTTTTTTTAGTTGTAGATGGACACAATACCTTTATTTTATTTATTTATTTTTATGTGGTGCTGAGGATCAAACCCAGGGCTAACGCAAGCGCTCTAGCACTGAGCCACAACTCCAGCCCTTTGTCTAGCACCTTTAAAAGAAAAATATCCTGTTCACACAGTTCATAAACAAAAAGCATAAGGAAGGGCAGATAACTATGGAGAATAAGAAATTTCAGATAAAATTTAAGTCAAACTAGGAATTGTTTAATCAAGAAAACTGAAGAGTAGGAGGAAACACAAGTGAATACATTCACTAGAACTAAAGGGAAAAATTCTTAAAAGTTTTTAAAACACTACTAAAAAGAAAGCTTGTCTTAGTAACTAACTGAACTTACCATCACAAGAGAAACAAAAACTAAAAATGCATCATAAATTAAATTAAAAATATAAACAAATATAAGAATCAATAAGAAAAATTCATTCATAGCAGGTTATTGAGGAAAATTGGAAATATTATGCACATATTTCTAAATTTTAGAATCAGATACAAAAGAAGGCAAAGTTTTTGTCCTTTGACAATACTGCCCAGGGTTATAGAAATAATCCTGAAATGGTTTAGGCAGTAGCCTTATAACAAGTAAAAATTATATATATTTTTTGTTTTGTCTCTTGGTACCAGGGATTGAATCCAGGGGCATTTTGCCACTGAGCCACATCCCCAACCCTTTTTATTTTTTATTTTGAAATAGGGTCTCACTAAGTTGTTTAGGATCTTGCTAAATTGCTGAGGCTGGTCTTGACCTTACTATCCTCCTCCCTCAGTCTCTGAGTGACTGGGATTTCAGGTATGCACCACCACACCCAGCAAAATACATTACTCTTAACATTCCAGTGCAGTTCAAGAGAATCATCTAATTAAGGAATTAAAACTTAAAAATTACTTAAAGCATTTTAATAGTTACAGGTAACCTGAATCATAATGTTTATAGTATATTAAATTAGAATGTAAAAAGGACTATAGTTTTTTAATATTTTTTTTAGTTATACATGGACACAATATCTTTATTTTGTTCATTTTCTTTTATGTGGTGCTGAGGATAGAACCCAGGGTCTCACACATTCGAGGCAAGTGATCTACCGCTAAGCCACAACCCAGCCCATATAGTTTTTTTTTTAAATATTTATTTTTTAGTTATAGTTGGTCACAATACCTTTATTTGTTTATTTATTTTATGTGATGCTGAGGATCAAACCCAGGGCCTCACTTGTGCTAGGTGAATGCTCTACCACTGAGCCACAACTCCACCCCAGGACTAGTTTTTAGGAAGCATATCTAATAGATAATTAATTTCCACTTACCTATTACTTCTTTTAACTGATTTATTCTGCCATGGTGGATCTATCACAATTACATCGAATGTCTTCCTACCTGAAATCAAAGACAATTTCAGAACCCTCTGTATATGAGTACTTTAAAGATGCAGCTCAGTGAAAGAAGACATAATTAAGCATATATGAGGCCCTGGGTTCATTTCCAATACCCCAAAAAAATAAAAACTAACAATGTACTTTCATTAATAACACAAATATGACGGAATGCAAAAAAAGGTTTATAGCATTTATTCAAATATACTAATTTATCTTTAAAAATTAATATTCCCCTTATAATTTAGGATCTCAGATTTTAATATAATTTCTCCCACTACTATTTTGTTTTTGCAGTACTGGGGATTAAACCCATGGGTGCTATACCACTGAGCTATACCTCCCTTTTTTACTTATTTTTTTTTAATATTTATTTTTTAGTTTTTGGCGGACACAATATCTTTATTTGTATGTGGTGCTGAGGATCAAACCCAGGCTGCAGGCACGCCAGGCAAGCGCGCTACCGCTTGAGCCACATCCCCAGCCCTTTACTTATTTTTTTAAACATTTCTTTTTTAATTGTAGTTGGACACAATACCTTTATTTTATTTATTTTTACGTGATGCTGAGCATCAAACCCAGGGCCTTGCACATGCTAGGCGAGCGCTCTAAAGCTGAGCCACAACTTCAACCCATACTTACTTATTTTTGAAACAAGGTTCTCACTAAGTTGCTCAGACTGACCTTGAACTTAGGATCCTCTTACTTCAGCCTCCAAAGTTGCTGGTATTATAGGCACGAAACACCACACCTAGCTCACTTCCACTTTTTACCGACACTACCTACAGATGACTACAGCTCACTAAGCTGGATGCTAATAATTTGTAAATTCCCCATAAATCTTAGCAACCACATGAATATGTTCCTTTCAAATTAAGGTGACTTTTTTTTTACTTTACATTTTTTAATTTTTTATTTTGAAATTTCAGTCTTATATTTGATATACTGACCATAATAAAATTTTCCCATTTATCTACTAATTTCTTTTTTCCTTGTCCAAAATCAAAATTTAATTACCATGTCTCCTAAATATCCTCCAATCCAGCAAAATTCTTTCTTAAGTCTTTTATGACTTTGAAATTTTTAAAGGATAGAGGCCAGTTATTTTATAGAATTTTATAGAATGTCCCTCAATTTGGGTTTGGTATTTCCTCATAATTAAATTTAGGTTATTTATATTCGGCAAGAGTACCATCAAAGTAATGCCTCAGCACCTTATCAGAAAAATATGTGTTATAGGATGCGAAAATGGCTTACCAATATTACTTTACATAACTGGATTAAAGTATTATTGCCAGACTTCTCCAGTTTTTCCCTTGTAATAGACAAGTATCTTGTGGGGATATACTTTAAGATCATGAAAACATTCTGTGCTTCATCTTTTCACCCATTCTCTTGACATCCAATTATTATTATGGTATTTGTCAAATAGAAATTTCTAGTTCCAGCATTCAATCCACATTAATTAATTGTAATTTTACCGTAAGGAGGAACGCTCTCTTTTCCCCCTTTTATAAATATATTTTTGTAAACCCAAAATCTCATAAGTAATAAAAGGGTACATTTACAATAAATATTAGAGTAACAAAGACTAAAAAAGAATGGGAAAAAATGTTCAAAGTAGCATGATTTTCTCATTAATTTGTTAACTTGTCATTTACTCTTAAAGAATTTATGACACTGTTAATAGATAACCACTTTCAAGTAAGATGGCCGGAGAGCAATTAAAAGAAACTTTTCATTAATAAACTATGTTGGAGTTGCTTGATAACTTAAAATCTTGCTATAAAACATCAACATAACAATAAACACATGATTAAATTCAATTTAATCAATATACCTCTTATGTACCACCTTTATCCGATTAAAAGTTACAACTTACTAAAAACACTGAACTAAGAATATGATACAGATTATTTCATTTAATACTCAAAATGACCCTCACAAGTAAGTACTATACCCAATTTATAGATTAGGAAATTAAGGCTCAGCTTTATGAAGTGAATAGCCCAATGACTCAGCTAAAATTCAGAATCTATTCAAATACATGTCTCTGTGACTATGGAATTCCATATTTAAATCTTTTAGCTTTGTACAGGAAAATGTCTCAATAAATTTTAGATATACACTTGAACATTAGCTTAGCCTAAAAGACTAGGAATGATCTGGGAATATTCATAACTGAAGCATTTCTATTTAGCTGTGAAGAAATGTTAAAGAAAGTAATATAATTAAATACAACTGTATTCTGGATTCCTAAGTACTGAAAACTAATTATATTTGCTCTCTTAGGGATAGTTTCTGACCCTTTGGTCATAATAAGAATATAAATTTAAAAGAAAAAGCAAAAATCAGCACATTAAAATTGACTTTGTGATACTGGGAATAGAACTCAGGGGCAATCTACCACTGAGCCTCACCCCCAGAATTTTTTGTTTTTTATTTTGGAATAGAATCTCGCTAAATTGCTGAGCCTAGCCTTGAACTTGGAATCATCCTGCCTCAGTCTTCCAAGTAGATGGGATTACAGGCATGTACCACCACATCTGGTGTAAATTCAATTTCAAAGAAAAATTATACTGGGAAAGGTGTTTACCCTATCATCATAATGTAGGCCCTTGTTCAAATATCAGATAGCTTTTAACTTCTGAGGTCACAGAAAAATTATCTTTTTCTAATAATAAACACAATAATTACTTACAGTTCAGAAGTGGTTGTATACAAGAAATGTCAGATAAAAGAAAACTGCACTTTGGTGGCAAGAGGTATTTCTGTCCCATTAAAGTAATCATTTTTGTAAAACTAGAGTTATTTTCAACAACCCGTGAAAATAAATCCTGCTCTGTAACAGTCATATCATCTTCTCTCAATTGTAATGTCTGAAGTTCCATTTCATTCATAGAAGGTAAATGCTTTGCCATTTCACATAATCCTGACAAATTGCAGGTATCAAGTGGTAAAGTAATGGGTTCATTACACTTGTCCTGGTTTTCAAATAGTGGATACAGAAAACCACTTTTGAGACCTTCTTGGATTAATTTTAAAGATCCATCCAAAATCAGCTCTCTGATCTGTAAGAGAATTTGTTTAAATTACATTAAAAGGACACTGACATTATTATTATTTTTTTAAGACAGAGAGAGAGAGAGAGAATTTTAGTATTTATTTTTTTTAGTTATCGACAGACACAACATCTTTGTTTGTATGTGGTGCTGAGGATTGAACCTGGGCAGCACACATGCCAGGCGAGTGCGTTACCGCTTGAGCCACATCCCCAGCCCAACATTATTATTTTTTGTTTGTGTGGTGCTAGAGATCAAACACAAGCATGCCGAAAATGTTCTACCACCCACCAGCTCAACCCAGCCCTAAAATAATTTTCTAAACAATGAAATGCCCACTGTGCTTTGGAGATCTGAACTTGTAAATTTTATTTTTGATATATTCTTTCACAATCAAAAAGAGAAAAATACAGTGTCCTACCATCAACATTAATTCAACATGTACAAAACTGGAATTATGATCCCTCCCAAGCTGAATTTCAGCCCGTTTTTCAATTTCAGTTAAAGGCACTCCACAGTCAAGTATAAAATATTTATGCACCTTTTAAAATATTTTTTTAGTTGCAGATGAACACAATATCTTTATTTTATTTATTTATTTTTATGTGGTAAAGAAGATCGAATCCAGTTCCTCACACATGCTAGGCAAGTGCTCTACCACTGAGCCACAACCCCAGCCCAGCATTGTTTAAATTCAAGAAATATACCCTTCACATTACTCATGCTTTCTTCTGCCACTACATCAGTATATTTTTTCCTATGCCTTTATAATTTCTAAAATAGCACAAGTTTACATAAGTTTACATGGTTAAAGTAATAGAAGCATATGAAGTATCGATAAAAACTGATTTAAAATCCTCTGAAACGGAAATGAGGACAACTACTCCATTCACAATATCCCCCAAAAAAATAAAATACTTGGGAATCAACCTAACAAAAGAGGTGAAAGACCTATACAATGAAAACTACAGAACCCTAAAGAGAGATATAGAAGAAGACCTCAGAAGATGGAAAAATATACCCTGTTCATGGATAGGCAGAACTAACATCATAAAAATGGCGATATTACCAAAAGTTCTCTATAAGTTCAATGCTATCCCAATCAAACTCCCAACAGCATTTCTTGTAGAAATAGATAAAACAATCAGGAAATTCATATGGAATAATAAAAGACCCAGAATAGCAAAAACAATGCTAAGCAGGAAGTGTGAATCAGGCGGTATAGCGATACCAGACTTCAAACTATATTACAGAGCAATAGTAACAAAAACAGCATGGTACTGGTACCAAAACAGGTGAGTGGACCAATGGTACAGAATAGAAGACACAGTAACCAATCCACAAAACTACAACTGTCTTATATTTGATAAAGGGGCTAAAAGCATGCAATGGAGGAAGGATAGCATCTTCAACAAATGGTGCTGGGAAAACTGGAAATCCATTTGCATCAAAATGAAACTGAATCCCTTTCTCTCACCATGCACAAAAGTTAACTCAAAATGGATCAAGGAGCTCGATATTAAATCAGAGACACGGCGTCTGATAGAAGAAAAAGTCGGCTATGATCTACATACTGTGGGGTCGGGCTCCAAATTCCTCAATAGGACACCCATAGCGCAAGAGTTAACAACTAGAATCAACAAATGGGACTTACTCAAACTAAAAAGTTTTCTCTCAACAAAAGAAACAATAAGAGAGATAAACAGGGAGCCTACATCCTGGGAACAAATCTTTACTCCACACACTTCAGATAGAGCCCTAATATCCAGAGTATACAAAGAACTCAAAAAATTAGATAATAAGATAACAAATAACCCAATCAACAAATGGGCCAAGGACCTGAACAGACACTTCTCAGAGGAGGACATACAATCAATTAACAAGTACATGAAAAAATGCTCAACATCTCTAGCAGTCAGAGAAATGCAAATCAAAACCACCCTAAGATACCATCTCACTCCAATAAGATTGGCAGCCATTAAGAAGTCCAACGACAACAAGTGCTGGCGAGGATGCGGAGAAATGGGTACACTTGTTCGTTGTTGGTGGGACTGCAAAATGGTGCAACCAATTTGGAAAGCAGTATGGAGATTTCTTGGAAAGCTGGGAATGGAACCACCATTTGACCCAGCTATTCCTCTTCTCGGTCTATTCCCTAAAGACCTAACAAGAGCATGCTACAGAGATACTGCTACATCGATGTTCATAGCAGCACAATTCACGATAGCAAGATTGTGGAACCAACCTAGAAGCCCTTCAATAGATGAATGGATTTAAAAAAATGTAGCATTTATACACAATGGAGTATTACTCTGCAATAAGAAATGACAAAATCATAGAATTTGGAGGGAAATAGATGGCATTAGAGCAGATTATGCTAAGCGAAGCTAGCCAATCCTTAAAAAACAAATGCCAAATGTCTTCTTTGATATAAGGGGAGTAACCAAGGACAGGGTAGAGACAAAGAGCTTGAGAAGAAGATTAACATTAAACAGGGATGATAGACAGGAGGGAAAGGGAGAGAGAAGGGAAATTGCATGGAATTGGAAGGTGAGCCTCAGGGTTATACACAATTACATATAAGAGGAAAGGAGGGGTAGGAGAAAAATTATATAAGTGGAAGAAACGATTTATAGTAGAGGGGGTGGAGAGAGAGAAGGGGAGGGGAGGGGAGGGGAGGGGAGGGGGTATAGTGGAGAATGGGATAGACAGCAGAATACATCAGTCACTAGAAAGGCAATTTGTAAATCAATGGAAATGTAACTGATGTGACACAGCAATCTGTATACGGGGTAAAAATGGGAGTTCATAACCCACTTGAATCAATCTGTGAAATATGGTATATTAAGAACTATGGGGGCTGGGGATGTGGCTCAAGCAGTAGCGCGCTCGCCTGGCATGCGTGCGACCCGGGTTCGATCCTCAGCACCACATACCAACAAAGATGTTGTGTCCGCCGAGAACTAAAAAATAAATATTAAAAATTCTCTCTCTCTCTCTCTTTCTCTAAAAAAAAAAAAAAAAAAAAAAGAACTATGTAATGTTTTGAACAACCAACAATAAAATAAAAAAATAAATAAATAAAAAACTGATTTAAACCATTTTACACTAAAAAAGTAATAAGACACTATTTACTTCTAACTCTGATCAAAACAATTTTTAAGAACATCCTTCTTTATGTAACCCATTTATTTTATATTACTTCATATTAATCTTCCCATGTAATCAATGAACATTTTATACCTACCTTTGTATGGTATTCCATAGCATCCAATTCACCTTGATTGAAAACAACACATCTTTTACGCTTCTGAAAAGCAGATAAATTACAAAGTTATTTGCTATCTATTACAATATTGATATTTTAAAATATTTTTTATTTAAAGAGAAATATCTTTTCTCTTTATCACGCTCTATATTGTATATTTGTATATCTCAGTCTTCAAGAGGAAATAATTTCTATTGAGGTCAAAATCAATGCAAAGGGGTACGAACTAAGGAGGTAAGCTTCCCCAAAGTTAAAAAAAAAAAAACGGGGTGGGGGGTGGGGTGTGTGTGTGTGTGTGTGTGTAAAATGTCACAGCAGTCTTATCTGCCATTAATAAGACCTAGTTCCACATGATAAGAGCATAATTCCAGCAACCATGAAACAGAAGTATGATTCAGCATGAACAATTATCAGTATAATCTATCAGTTAATACATATGATACATAATACATAATAATTATTCTCAACTGTCTTCATTTCTGAGAGGCACTATCCATGTACTGTCATCAAAGGAAATTATACTGTTTCACTGTACTTTTTTCTTTTTGAGATAAGGTCTCACAATGTTGATCAAGCTGGTCTTAAACTCCTAGGGTCAAGTGATTCTCCTACCTTAGCATCCCAAGTAGCTGGTTACTGTAGGAAGCCCTACTCTCCACTGAACTTTTAATAGTTCTTTATGATTAATCAGAGAGTTAGGTACAAATCAAATATATTTACACCATTGTACATCTAACACTCCGTAGAAAAGAACACGTAAGATCATGCAACACAGAGCAAAGTCTACTTTTACTGCTAAAACCCTAGTGCTTACATGGTGCCAAACTTCTGGAAGGCAAACAAATGTTTGTTACCTGAATAAATAAATGGACTTAAAAAAGTTTATATATTATACGTTTTATAAAATTTGCTTTTATATTATTATATATTTTAATATATAAAACATATTTTCACATAATTATAATATGTACATATTATATAATTTGCTTTAGCATACATTATTTCTGGTCTTGATAACATTCATTACATATGTTCATCTATATCTTCCATAGTAAATGAGGAACATGCCCCACATAAAAGACTAAAAATTACAAAGTAATGTCTTTACTCTAAACTGCAAAGTACCTCATAAATGTTCATTTGTCTGAATTAGTAAAAGTAGATATATTACTCACATTCCTATTGTACTGAGATCTGACAATACTATATATTTCCTTTTCTGTGTCTGACACAGACGATCAATACAAATGTGTTGAAAGGAAAGAGAATGTTTTTAAAAAATCATAATAACAAATATTCTACTTCAGGTACCTATAATAATGTAATAAGTTATTTATTACTTCCCTTATTCTAATTTTCATCATGCTTTCCTATTTCATTCTTTTCCAGGAAATTATAAGGTACAAGAGGGCATGGACTGTTTTTCTTGTTTTACCACACTATATACAATAGCACATAGAAAAAGCTCAAACATTTGTTGGGTGAGTAATGAATGTATTCCCATAGCTTACCATTTACAGAGCATTCATGTATAGAACACTCACTTTCAAGCCAATTTTGCTTACTTTTGAAATGTGCAATTTGGTCTTCTAGAATGGTAGAATGTTAGGAAAGTTAAAAATTAGGATATGCTAAATCCTTGTTTATGCTTTATTGATTCTTCCTTATACCTAATAAATCACAGGTATTTGAGATACTAAAATAAAAAATTGGGGTTTTCTATAGAAAAAATTTCTTAAAACTCTACCTTTCCAATAATAGAACTGGAGATTTCCTTTTTAACACCATTCAACAGATCTTCTTTTTCATTACTTTGTTGACATTTATTGTGAACAGCTGGAGTTATATAAGGTTTGGTGACATTAAATAGTTCAGATCTAAAAACATATTTTTGGGGGGGAAGTTCACAATTTCTTGAATCCTCATTTTCTGGCTTAGTAATAGAGTCAGGAGCAATAAGTGTAGCAGAGGCTCCAAAAGAAGATGCAGAATCCTTTTGAAGACAATCCAAGTGAACTGAAGAAGCAGACTCATTTTTATTGCAACAAGGCTTAGGATGCTGGTAAAGTTGATAATTTATCTTGTTAATGAAAGAAAGATGATCCAATAACCACCCAGGTAACAACTGGTGTACCACAGACATTCTTTTCTTTTAAAAAGTTTGGAAATTAGTAATTAAAAGTAAAACAAGGGGCTGGGGATGTGGCTCAAGCGGTAGCGTGCTCGCCTGGCATGCGTGCGGCCCGGGTTCGATCCTCAGCACCACATACCAACAAAGATGTTGTGTCCGCCGAGAACTAAAAAATAAATATTAAAAATTCTCTCTCTCTCTCTCTCTCTCTCACTCTCTCTCTTTAAAAAAAAAAAAAAGTAAAACAAAACTTTGAAGATCAACTTCTTAAATATCCTATACTTCAATAAATATAAACTTCATATACACAGACCTGATATGCAAGTATACAAACTGGACACGTATGTAAAAAACAAATTTAAGCATTCATGATATGTTAAAACATACAGCAGCTCTTAAGAAAAAATGCAATGGTTTAATAAAATCTTTTAACTTCAGAGCTGATCATTCAAATTTTTCAGCCCGCTTGGCCAAAGAGGTTTTAACTTGATGTTATCTGGAATTCCAATTTGATCTTCCTTCTTCCTGTGCCTTACACAATTTTCTTGCTTGGTCCTTGAATCTAGCCAAAATGTCCACATGTAAGGAAGTCACTGAATTCCTTAAAAGATGAAAGTACACTGTTAAATGAAAGAATACTAGTTACCTAAGTAAATACATTCTTTTTTAATGAGATAACTACTTGAGGAGGGTCACAGAATTTCAAAGAGTTGTTAGTAGGTCAGCCCATTTTGTTCAAACTACATTTGCCACAGTAAATCAGCCCATTCTCCCAGTATCACTGCCCTATTTAACTACTGTATCAATGGAGTAATAGGGTTAAAAGATTGATCTAGTCAAAACAAATGCAATTTTAACAGCACATAAAAAGCACTAAATCCTAGCAAAACTGCAAGGCTGAAGGTCAGATTTGTTATCAGCCTGAGCCCCTCCCCTCCAGTAACTAGGTTTTACAGAACTTCCTTTTTTTTTTTTTTTTAAGAGAGTTTATAGTTCTGGGTATAACTTTATAAATCAAATGTAATAGAGAACTTAAAAGGGCACGGAATAAGAAATAAGCAGTTAACAGTACAGCCAACAATAGCATTTAGATTCAAATTTCTAACAAAGGGAATTACTTGATCTCACAGAGCCTCAAAGTTATCATTTTTATAATGTCTCAGCTTATATAATTAAATGAGATAATCTATATGAAATGCTGTGCACAAAGCCTGACATACAGCTTACATAAATACTAACTGATAGTATTGGCGATGGGGATCCTTTCGATCCTTGGTTCCCCCTTGATGGTCACCATGTGTAAGGAAGGAGATCGTTGCTAGTAAGATCTAGAAATTTAGATGAGAAAACTGAAACTCGGACAAAACAGGCTATATGCCCCAAAATTACATGCTAGTTAACGATACATTACTACAAGACCCGGCTATCCAAACTTTCGCTCGGAGATTTCCCACCACTTTCCAGTTATTGGGCAATACCAATCTTTGGGTTTAAACTCAGGGAAACGAGGATGTCTTATTTTAGCAAGGTAATCCACGGTACTTTTTGTTGCCCTTCTGCTACATCTCTGATTCACATCCACCCGCCTGAACCGGTCACCCCCCGCCCTCAGGATTCTTCCTGCTTCTAACAGGCCACCCACCACTAGAGGACCGCGAGACAGTGGCGAGCAGTCAAATCTCCAGCCAGAATCCTGGAGGCAGCCACACCAGTACGATCCCTGGAGCCGAGTGCACCCACATTCGGCAGCCACTACGTCCTGCTTTACCATTCATTTTTCAGAAAAGTGCCCGCCGCCTTCCCAGACTGTCATGGAGACACCGCGCATCTAAATAGCGGTCATGAAAGCCACATCCTTCAGGGGAAAGAGAAAAAAAATTTTTTCTAAGACTTAATAAGAGCCGCCATGTTGCTGTACGGAAAACATTTCCACGGCGCCGCAGAGCACTCAGCCTATTCCTTGGTGGCACTGGACCTTGGGTCTTTAGAGCTAACTTTGAAGGTCAATCCAGACCTGGTAGAGGAAGCTTCAGAGTGCCCGCGAGGCAGAGAGGCGCCATCAGCACGTAGAGTTCCCGCGACCAAGAGCGGCGCCTACGAATTGCGTTACGCGTTACGTAAGCGTGATGACGTCAACCCCGGCGGAGATTTTTTAAATTCAAACCGTCTGGGCGGTCGGAGGCAGAAGCTCTTGTTTTGGCGGCTTCTTAGTATGTAGCGAAGAGTAATTACACAAAATACAGAGATTCGTCCATTCGTCCGCTGAGCCTTGTCAGGAAACTGGAAGAAAGGTAACTAATAACATTCAGTTCTTTGTTAGTGCAAAACTATTCTGGAGGGAGAAAGTGATAGAAAGGGGCAATCTGTTAAGTGTTTGCTGCCGCGAGAGGCCTAGGGCCGAATCTGAGTCCAATAAATTTAAACTAGCAACGATTTTTCCGGGAAGGAGGGAAGAAACTAGGGGACTCTGTAGAGAATAGAGACTGGAGCGAGAGAAGAGGGTGGGAAGAGAAGGACAAGAGAGGAACTGTTGTTGTGGGTGTTGTAGCATCTTAGTGGCTGTGTAAGGAGGAAGTCTCCAAGTCTTAATCTTAAATCTTGAGAGTACATTTTAAGTGGGGATTTGGAGTAGACATAGAGGAGAGCGGGAAAATGGAAGATAGAACAAGTGTACGTGGAAGGAGAAGAAGTAAGTAGCCAAAATCAAGAAAGAAAGAGTGTAATCAGTATAAAAGAGGAATATGGGCCCAGAAAAGTAATAGGATGACCACGATTGTACAATTTCCTGGATGCCAGGGCAGGATCTGAGAAGGCTAAGTAGGTAGTGTCTAATGCTGCAGAATTCAGATAGGATACAATATTGTCAATCCTGAATATCTAAGGGGAAAATCTTTTAAGTAGATGTAAAAACAATGAGATGCTAATGTGTTTTGAAAATGGAAGCAGCTTATAGACCATGTTGTGGATAGATGACTTATCCTTTTTGAAGGGAACATAGGAATCAGAAGGACAGTGATTGATTATAAACTGTGAAACGATATAAGCATAAAGCAGGTAATATTGACTTTGGGAAAAGAAAACACAATAACTCCATTCTTTGAAACAAAAGTAAGGAAACGTTTTGAGGGGAAGAAGGGAAATTGAGGTGGTTCTTAGTAGACAGCCTCTGACTTGAGAACAACAATGAGTGGTCAAGGTTAATTTTCAGGAATTTTGCTACCATGGATATTCTTGTGAAGGCAGGGATCAGATATTATTCTTTGTATTTCCTATGTTACCTGACACACTCCCTTGTGCATGGTAGGGCAATTAGTAAATTGTGTGTAAAATATTTTAACATGAATTTAAATAGGTATTCTTTGCAGACCTCGGTGTACAGGAACAAGAAGGGGAAAGATTGTCTTGAAGATGAACCTAGTTGCTTTTATATTTGAGGATAAAGATATTAGTTATTGCCTAGTCTACTTTTGTTCTAAATCTGGAACATTTTTCTAATACTGAATTCATGAATGTAGTTCATAAGCATGAAGCGCAGTTCATTTTCCACCGGTGGTGCCGGCCGCCTCTCTGTGCAAGAGTTAAGATCTCTGGACATGAATAAACAAGGCCTTCATACTCCTCAAACGTAAGTGCTGCCATATGTGGTCCTAATCTGTGTTTTTTTTGTTTGTTTGTTTGTTTTTTTGTTTTAGGCAAAAAAATTATAAAATGGTTAATATAAAGATGTAGTCTGTGTAATGTGTTAGTGAATCCTATCTGTTCCCAGTGATACAATATTGGGATATTGTATCAATATTTGGGATCAACAATACTAGGCACTAGGCCTGATACCGGTGTTTCTTAAATTCCCAAATCCTCTTTTATAATTGTTTTCATATTTTTAATTGGTACATTATTGCCGCAGTCTTCCTGGGCACAAAATCACAAGCCACTCAAACAGGAACAAACTTTATTTTGAAATTCCCGCCAATGCCCTGTATGCCCTGGGAAATATGCCACACTACTCCAAACAGGAAATCCCTCCTCCGGAATTCCCTCCTACTGCACTTTCCCAACCAATGGGAACTCTTTGGGAGTCCCACTAGAGCTCCAAAGTAACAGGCCCAGGTGGACAGCAGGGGTCTAATATCCATTTGAATGCAGATCTTAACATAATCATATCATCTCAGTGGCTTGCTGGCTTCACCTTACAACCAAAAATGCCATGCATCATTTTTACTTGGCTATGGCTCTTGCACATTATAGTTGTACATAATGGTGGGATCTTCTTTTATTATATAGCTTCTTGTTTAAGCAGGTCCTGTGCTGTGACTTTAAATTTACCGAGATGTTTCCAACTACCAAAGTTCTTCATCAAATCAAAGCAATGTTATTTGCTCTGATGATAAGCTAAAACGTAATAGCAACCTACAGAACAACACTTTTTCAAAGACTCACAGGGAAAACAGTGCCCAAATGAATTTGCTATATAAACTGTATTTTTTTCTCTATAATTGATGTTCTTGCAGTTGACAGAAGAACACTATAAGCCACTGTAGAGCTGTATCAATTCTTCTCTAATACTTAGGTACAAGTTACTTGCGGGCTGTTCTTAAATTATTTTGGTTTAATGCACTGTGAGTTTCTGTACTTTTAGAAATGTGAAATATTTCTTTTCCTTCTGAATACTTTAACAGAATATTTTGTTGTACATTACACCAAAAGATTTTAGGTATTGAATTGTATTAGGTGTGAAAAGGTTACCATTGGGCTGGGGATGTGGCTCAAGCGGTAGCATGCTCGCCTGGCATGCGTGTGGCCCGGCTTCGATCCTCAGCACCACATACAAAGATGTTGTACCCGCTGAAAACTAAAAAAAATAAATAAATATTTTAAAAAAAAGGTTACCATCATCAATGTTTTTTGTCTGTAATTCAAATATTGTATACGAAGCGCAACTACATTCTAACAGTGAGCTTTAAAAGAAAAAAAGTCTCAAAAGTAACTATCATCCTGTGATTGAATATATCTATTTGTACATTTTGCCTTTTTCTGTAAGGTTGTTATCTGTAAATGTACATATTTTAAGATAAAATCATAATGTAGATAAGATTTTTGTTCTGCTTCTTAATATTTTAGTACTATAATTTATACTTTTAGCCCATCCCTATCATAACAGCTGTGGTTACTGCTAAAATTTTTCATGATTCTGAATAATTTTATAGGTAATAGGGAGGAGGTATTTATTCCAACATATTTCCAAAAGTTTCTTGAGCTGATTATTTCTTGTATTTATTTTAAAGTGTTGTTTTCTGTTTTTCTTAAAGCAAAGAGAAACCAGCCTTTGGAAAGTTGAGTATAAATAAACCTGCATCTGAAAGAAAAGTCTCTATATTTGGTAAAAGGTAATGTTTTAAATGATTAAATTTTTAGGTTATATCTGCTTTAGATGGTAATAAGAGATAAATTAACCCATTCAGACCACTATTTTATTGTTACATGTGAATAATTGGAAGTTCTATACCTAGCACTCAAATACTATAGAATCATAGATTATAAAATGAGGAATTAATCCCACATTTGAGTCTCATCTTTTTCATACTCTTAATGAGAACTCCAAGGAGCATTTGTTGTATGGGCTTTATCTATCAATATTGGCCATTTAAAAATTAACACTGCGAAGATTTTAAAATATAAATATTAATTCAATTTTAAATAGCAATAAGACTATTACATAGTAAAATAAATAATGTGTTTTTAATGTTAAAAAACGTGTTTCCAAAAACAAAACTATTTCAGAGAGAAGAGTGACATTGTTTTCCAGTTTTGCAAATCCCTTTTAATATGTGGCTTTATAGAAGATAGGTAGATTCTCATATCTGCTTCTGCAGTCTATTAGAATATTATGCATCTTATAGCCAGCCTCTGGAAAACTTCACTGTACACTCATGGATAAAATGAGCCAGGCAGAGTGGTACATGCCTATAATCCCAGCACCCGGCTGAGGTAGATCATAGATCACAAGTTCTAGGCCAACCTCAAGAACTTAGCAAGACCCTCTCTCAAAATAAAAAGGTCTGGCCAGACATGATGGCTGGAGACAAAAACAGTGTATCCTCACAAGGCAGTTTTGAGGATTGATTGAAGGAGATGATAATATTTATAAGATCTAATATTTGTTGAGCATTTCTAAAGCCCAGATATTAAGTGCTTTTCTGTGTTAACTGTTAATCTCCAAAGGCAGATTTCCCACAAGAAATAGTGAGAAATGATGAGTTGCAGGGAGCAATTATGGAGGGGTAAATAAAAGCACAAGGACTTGGGTTATTGAATAAACGTGTAGAATAGTTGGTGCAGAAGATCTTGTGGACTCAGTACACATTAGAGGAGAGTGTATGTGTTTTTAATGAAAAGTATCAGTATATTTTTATCCCTGCCTTATTTTATATCTAAATTTTCTTTTAACTGTTATAACTTCATATTTTACATTCTCTTTATTTATTTGCTTACTTATTTATTTAGTACTGGGAATTGAACCCAGGGCATTCAACCACTGAGCCACATCCCCAGCCCTATTGTATTTTATTTAGAGACAGAGTCTCACCAAATTTCTTAGTACCTCACTTTTACTAAGGCTAGCTTTGAACTCATGATCCTCTTGCCACAGCCTCCTGAGCCGCTGAGATTACAGGCATGCACCATCACGCCCAGCTCTCTCTACTTTAAATAATAGAATTCTGTTTAAGTAAATAAGGATTAAAAAAATTAAACTTTAATGCTTGGTGCCAATGTTAAAAATAATAATAATAATAACAACAGCAACAACTTAGACTTGACCACAGAAAGAAATATCTTTGACTTTTAAAACTGTGTTTCCAGAACTAGTGGACATGGATCCCGGAATAGTCAAATTGGCATATTTTCCAGTTCTGAAAAAGTCAAGGACCCAAGACCACTTAATGACAAAGCATTCATTCAGCAGTGTATTCGACAACTCTGTGAGGTATTTTATAATTCAAATAATAATTGTGAATGTCCTCTTAGGTATTTTCCAATAATTTTATTATGACAAAATGTTTGATGTTTCATAAAAGTTATTGTAGTTTCTTACAGAAAATGGTTATGCATATAGTGTATCCATGAAATCTCTACAAGCTCCATCTGTTAAAGACTTCCTGAAGATCTTCACTTTTCTTTATGGCTTCCTGTGCCCTTCATATGAACTTCCTGACACAAAATTTGAAGAAGAGGTTCCAAGAATCTTTAAAGACCTTGGGTATGAACATTATTAATATTTCTTAGTCTGGGGAAATTATTGGAACCTAAAAACCAAATTCAATAAATTTAATGTTTGAGTTAGAAAAATAACATGTTTTAAGATGATTACTGTGAACAATACATATAGAATGAATAGAAGAGGAATTATACTGTGGATATATTAGTCTGTTTCGTGTTTGACTTATAAAGAACAGGCATTTATTTAGCTCATGGTCTAGGGGGTTAGAAAACCCAAAAGCATGGTGTCAGCATCTGCTCTGTACCTGGTGAGGGCTGGATCATGACATGGAAGAGGGTATCACGTGGCAAAACAATACAAATGTGTCAGAGATCTGACTTTTATAATAAAGCCACTCCCTCAATAACATTCCTCTAGATGGATTAATCCATTCATGAGGGCTCTGCCAGTCACCTCCCAAAAGTCCCCATCTCTGAATATCATTAACATCTGACTTTATGGATTAAGTTTCCAATCCATGAATTCTGGGAGATGAACATTCACACCAAAGCAGTAAGTTAGTACAGAACTACATGTGATAGAGCATGAGGCCCTAAACTTCCGAAGTGATGGGGTAGAAAGTACATGCTGGTTACCACAGGTTTTTTGGGTTTTTTTTTAATAAATATTTTATTTAGTTGTAGTTGAACACAATACATTTATTTTAATTTATTTTTATGTAGTGCTGAGGATCTAACCCAGCACCTTGCACATGCTAGGCGAGTGCTCTACTGCTGAGCCATAACCCCAGCCCTGGTTACCACAGATTTTATGGAAACAAAAACAACAGCATTGAGGTCTGATGGAGTGAATATGAATTTGGAAAGGGCTAAATAGAGTAAGCACAGTGTTGGATTTGGGGATGAGTAGTTCTTACAGGTGGTTTATTGAATTTAGGGAAACAAAAGATCTTTTGATAGGACTCCAACATGCTGATTATAAATCAAATTCCACATATTGAGGGTGTATAAATACAAATTAATCTGCAGAGAAGAAACCAAAAATACACAAAATCATTTTGGATAGTTAGATGACTAGCACAGAATCACAATAAAATATTTCCTAAACAAGTTAAAATAATGGAATGTGGGGAATTTTAAAAACGTAACTTCTTGCTTAATTTGCCCATTATTTTTACCATATTAATATAAGCTTTTTTCTCCCCCCGCCCGCCCGCAGGTATCCTTTTGCACTGTCAAAAAGTTCCATGTATACAGTGGGAGCCCCACATACCTGGCCTCACATTGTAGCAGCCTTGGTTTGGCTAATAGACTGCATCAAGGTATTTGGTTTCACCTTTTAAATGTACACATAGGAAAGTTTGGGTTTTTTCTCTAAAAGGTAGTCTTGCTTTTGCCACTTATCTCAAGTCTGCTTCAAAGTTTTCATTTTTCAAAGTGCATTTAAGTTCCTGAGACTATCAACATGTCATGAGAGGTGAGGGAGATAAAGTTCATGTTGGCAAAGAGGTTATTCATTTTCATGAGGTTTTACAGTTTAAATTAAAATGAATCAATAGGAAATTGATTTTTTTTTTATTTTCCCTCATGAAATTCAGTTTCTCCTATTTTAAAACTAAAATCAGTATTTATTGTAAAAAGTTTTAGAAAATACTGAATGATGTACCCATAATCTCTCAGTTTAGAGACAACTTAAAGCATTTCTTTTGGTTTTAATTTTTTTATTTGTTTTTGTGGGGCTGGGGATTGAAGCCTGGGCCTCAAGCATACTAAATAACTAAGTCGTACCCCCATCCTGGGTATATTTTTAAAAATGCTTTATTACTTTACAAAGTATGTACAGTCATGTGCCACATAATGACATATCAGTCAGTGATAGCATTTATGACAATAGCCCCATAAATCTATCATAGACCTGAAAAATTTCTATCACTTTGAGATATTATTTTTACCATATTAATATAAGCTTTTTTTATATTAAGCATTACTTAATGTTGTTAAGCATTACTCACATTTCTATGGTGTTGCTGGTATAAACAAGGCTACTATGCTTTGTGACTGAATTAAGTACTTACTATACCATACTTTTTATTGTTACTTTAAAGTTACCTACTCATTTTTAAAAATGTTTACTATAAAACAGTGTGCCATGTTATGCAGGCAGCAGCCTCATGCATCTTGTGTTTACCACATTTCTTGACTGGATCAAGAGGCCATGTCAAGTGATTGACCAATACCATCTAGGTGTATGTAAGTACACTATGATGTTTGCACAAAGACAGAATTGACCAATGCATTTCTCAGAATGTGTCCCCATCATTAGGTGATGCATGACTGTATTTTCTTTTATATATTGACAAATTCCCTCCAGGAAACTTGTTTCATTAAATACTCAACAATGTGTGAACATACTCCTTTTCCTATCATAGGCATTACTATCAAAATCCACCAATTTGGGAGCTGAAAAATACCTTGTTTTAGTATGTGTATTTTTTGTTGTTTTTGTTAATTTTTTAAGTTGTTAATGGATCTTTATTTTTTATTTATTTATATGGGGTGCTAAGAATCAAACCTAGTGCCTCACATGCTAGGCAAGCACTCTGACACTGAGCCACAACCCCCCGCCCCCAAGTATATGTATTTTGAAACAAAAAATTTATACTTTTGTTTGTTCTGTTATTTATATTCCTTTTGATTTGCCTATATGCACTTTTATGGCCTATTTTATATTTCGTTATTTTGCTATTTTAACGTTTCTGTATTGAACTCCTTACACAGCAAACTTGTTGATGGTTGATTTTATTTTGTTTGACATGGGAACTTGTGTGTTTCCCAGGCTGATCTTGAACTGTTAGGCTCAATTGATCCTTCCACCTCCGCCTCCCAAGAAGCTGGGACTACAAGTTCTCCCCATTATACCCAGCTATTCCTTTGATTTCCCTTTTTAGGGTTCCTCCATAAGACAATTGTCAAGATTAACCAAATCTAAACCTCACACACTCTAGGCAAGCACTCTGCAACTAATCTATACCCCCAGCCACATTGTTTTTAATAGTTGGCAACATAACAAGCAAAAAAAGATCACTAATATTTTCATATTTGCATTTTGTGCTATTTTATTTGTTTTTTGTTGTTGTCGTTTGTTTTAACTGTGTTGGGCATCAATTCCAGGTGATTGTTAGGTAAACAGTCTATCATTGAGCTATATCCAACCCAAGATTGCCATTGTATAGTTCAAAAATGATTCATTTAGGGCTGAAGGTATAGCTCAGTGGTAGACCACTTGCCTAGTATACATGAGACCCTGGCTTCCATCCCTAGCACTACAAAAAAATAATAACATAAGTTAAAGAAATTAGCCCCTGTCTATATTATTTTATATTATTATTATATTATTTTATTTTCCTTTTGATTTTATGTACTCTGTTTTGACTATTCTGAATTATGAATTTTTATCAATCTCTTCCTTTTGTAGCTTCTGAGTTTCCTGTCCTACTTAGCAATAGAATTCTTAAAACCAGTATGGCCCCCTGACATTCTCTTGGTCACCAAAAGCCCTTAAGTAAATATAAGTAGGCAGTGGGTGGATGGATTTTGACCCAAGAACCATGCTAGTACATGGAGCATCAGCAGTTGTCAAAAAAAAAAAAAAGAATAGAAATCCAATACCAGCGTCCATTAATAAAGCACAAATTATTGGACTTTATATATAACATTTATACATTTAACTGTCTCACATACCCCATGGACATGGTAACCACCTCTGCATTCTCGCTATCAGATATCCCTATTAGCACTGGAATACTTCAACCTTATTTGCCTAAAATCTTAGGATTTTGTTATGTGGTTGTGAGATAACATCTCCAGATGTACAGGAACTGCTGTGACTGGTCAGAGAGAGACCTCTTTTTTGGACAGTACTGGGATGTCCATCTAGGGCCTCACACATTCCAGGCAAGCATTGGAGCACTGAGCTTCATTCTCAACCCTTTTTATAACTTATTTTGAAACAGTCTTGTTAAATTGCCCAGGCTGGACTCCAATTTGTGATCCTCCCACCTCAGCCTCCGGAGTTGCTGGGATTACAGACACTGCATCCAGCTAGAAAAAGAGATCTCTTGAGATGCCTCCAAGCCCATTATTTAGGTTGGAATCCCCTCTTTCCTATCTTGCTTTTCTCAATGTGATAAAATTGAACACTGCAGCAACATAGAATCCGTGAGACACTATAGGTTTCTTGTTCTAATTGTCTTTCCCATTTAATCTTAGAAATTTTAGTCACACCTGGGAAGGCCTCCTTTATTCCCTGGTGTTTTTTGTTTGTTTGTTTGTTTGTTTGTTCTTTTTTTTATGCCTCCAGTTATTTTCCCTAGTACTTTTATGGCTTCTTTGTATTGTTGTTCATTTTTTTGTTTTCTGTTTTTTGGTTTTTTTTCTTTTTTTGAGACAAGGTCTCACTGTGTTGCCCAGTCTTGTCTCAAAAGCCAAGGCTCATGTGATCAGCCTCCCAGATAGCTGGACTACAGGTGTATGCCAACGCACCCAGCTTTGTGTTGTTTGAAATCTTTATCCCTCTGCAATTTATTTTAGCTTAAGAAAGAGAAAGCATTATTTTTTAAATAACTCACTCACCTATCTTAGTAACATTTACTGAATAACCTATCGTTTCCCAACAATTTGGAGCTGTTCTCAATGTATTCTTAGATCTGTTTTTCTTTTCTCCTATCCCTGCATCATGAGCATTCTAATTGCTTTGCTTTCTAACATATTTTATGTAGTAGAGGCAGATTTTTATTGCTTTTCACAAGTTATCTAGCTATTCTCAGATCCTCACTTTTAAAGCCATTTTGCTTTTGCTCCCCATTGACATCACATTGAATTCATAGATATATTGGGGGGAGGGGATTTCTATCTTGACGATATTCAGTCTCATCATTTGGAAAAGTAGTCAATCTCTTTTTTCCTATCTCTTTTGCTCCTTCAGTTTTATTATTTAGTTTTAATGTATTAAGATAGAGATAATGTTTTTCATGTTGAAGTTCATCTGCTTTAACCAGGAATGGGTAAAGGTTGTTGTATGCTTTTGCAGGATCTATTGAGAGTATTCTTTTTCTCTTGACCTGGTTTCCTAATAGCCTCTGTTTGTTCATTGTTTATTATTCTTTTGCTACACTCCCAAATTGCTTGTTAATATTTCATAAAGTTTGGTTTCTTCTTTCATTCTCTCTATGCCTCCTTTCAGAGCTTGGCACATAATCGGTTTGAGTGGCAGTAGTTTAGAAATTCCCATCTCCTCTACTGATGACCATGAATAGGAGGGTTGTATGTGCCCCTAGAGTTCCCTGGTAGCCTTTGTTTAATGATCAAGCGGGCAGAGCCTGGCTTATCTCATATCCCTCTGCAGGCTTTCTGCCTGAAGTTTCACAATCTTGAGAAGTGGTAGTATTTTGAAAAAAAATGTAATCTTTAGCTGAAAAAAATGCCTCAAGCGTATTTGCTGTACTGGAGACTGAACTTGAACTTAAGGAAATTTCTATTAAACCATAAAATGTTATGCGTTAGCACTGGGTCACATCCCAGCTGTTTTATTTTTTATTTTGAGATAGGGTCTCACTAAGTTGCCTATCCTGGCCTTGGATTCATAATTCTTCTCCTTTATCCTCCCAAATTGCTGGGATTATAGGTGTGTACCATCATGCCTAGCTATATTTCTTTTTATCTCTGTACAATTTCAAGTTGCAACTATTTCAACCAAATCTTTTCATTTTAAAACTGTCAGTCCTTGCAGTTGAGGCTTCTATAGTTCCTGGAGAATCTGTCTGTCTGTGTATGCTCTCCTTAAACCTTGCAGAGTAGTAACAAGGAAAAGGACATTTGACAAGGCAGCAGAAACTTCTTTATCCTAATGACAAGGTAGAAACTTCTGTTGTTTTCTTGGGCTCTGTCATACATGTCTTTCAGACTTCATTAAACCAGACTGTCACCTGAGGCCCTGTCAATGAAAGACAAGGCAAAGAATGAATTGATAAAGCTCCCTGCGTCCACCCTAGACTTACAGAAAGTCTTCAGTGCCTTGAGATTAGGGAAAGGGTAGAAGGACAGGCAACTCTGGGCTAAGAACAGTGTCTTCCCAAAATCCTGTATATAAGTCCCAGGAAAAGAAAATTTCCCACCAAAAACCACCTTCATTTATTACTTTCAAATTTCAATAATTGTAGTATTTCTGAAAGTTTATATTGTAAAATTGAATCTAAGGTTCATATTTATACATGAGATTTACCAAAATTGAACTCAAAAGAAATAATTATTAGTTCACCTTTTCTATGGCAGTTCTGATTTAGATTCTTAGAGTTGCATTAAAATGTGTATATTCTCAATAGATTAATAGCTGTATAAGGATCACATGTTTTTCTCTATGGAGAAGAACTAAATGTGGAGCACTTCTTTCCAAAATTTTAAGGGATTTTTTTACTAAAATTTTAAGGATCATGTTTTAAGATTCAATATAATATCCCAGAAAAACAAACTTTCAATCATGCAATTAAAAGCTTCTGAAAATGACACTAAAAAACAAATTTGAGGGGCCAGGGTGGTGAATTAATGGTAGAACACTTGGCATAGTATATGTGAGGCACTGGGTTTTATACCTGGCACCACATAAAAATAAAATGAAAGGTATTGTGTCCACCTACAACTAAAAAAAAACTATTAAAAAAAAATGTGAGCCAGGAACATTGGAGCACACCTGTAATTCCAGCAGCTCATGGGCTCAGGCAGGAGGATCACAAGTTTAAGGCCTGCCTTAGGAACTCCATGAGGCCCTAAGTAACTTCCTGGGATCCTATCTTAAAAAATAAAAAGGACTAGGAATATAGTTTCATGGTAAAGAGCTTCTGGGTTCAATCCCCAGAACCACCCTACCCTAAAAATTGACAAACATGAAAGCCATGTTTTTCACATCTAGACAATCAACTTACTACGTTGTTTATTTGCTAACTAGATATATACTGCCATGAAAGAAAGCTCACCTTTATTTGATGATGGACAGCCATGGGGAGAAGAAACTGAAGATGGAATTATACATAATAAGGTAAAATGTTTTATGTTATATATCTTTTCCTCCTCTTATAGAATGAAAATATTAATAATATTTTAATGTATTTGTTAATACAAAGGATAACAAATTGAATCTTAGAATATTACACATAGGTTCTTTATTTTGTTCTGACTTTTTAGTTTAGACATATTGTCACTTACCATGCACTTTTTATAGAACTATATACTTTTTTTTTTTTGTAGAACTATATACTTTACTGGAACCTAAGCTGTGTGACAAGCCTCCCCTCCCCCATTTCCTAAAATATGCCAATCTATATATCTAAATGGAATAAATACTAGATCCAAGGAATAACTTTGAGATTATGCACTTGTGTTCCCAGCATATATAAAAGATCAATTACCACACGGTCCCCTAGAAGAAAAGCTTTCTATCTCTAATTTTAACCTTCACTCTTTGGAGCCTTTATCACCAAAAGAGAGTGGAAATAATTCCATTCTCATCTTTTATTACTGCCTGGTCAGTAGTTCAGAGGTATATTAACTAATGTGTTATTACTGCCCTTTTTTGAGCAAGAATATGCATGCCCTTAACTACATCAGCAGTGATCCCAGCTGGAACTGCATCTGGAAAGCCTTTGATCTTACCCTAGAGAGAGTTCTCCCACATTGCAACATGTGTGCTCAACTACATTTAGTTGTACCTCAGTTTCACCCAAATATAATTACCACCTATTAACTGTTAAATTTCTTGACATTCATCCAAAAGGTTTAAACCATTAAAAGTTATTCTTGCCATCGGAGCTATTATTTCAAATGATTAAATATAGAGAAACACTTTGGAATCTATAAAGTGCTATTTTTAATTATAAAGAGTTTTCACTGTATTAAATTCACCAGATTCTGATCCTCAGCTTTGTGGGTCTGTAAACTCATTTTTTTTTTTTAATCTGTAAGATAAAAATTGGAACAAGCTTTGGGAAACTGATTCACTATTACGAAAAATCACGAGACTGATTTGAAGTAGAATGAAAATATATTGTTTTACCATCAGTGATAAGTCTGTCCAGTTATAGGAATACTTGTACTGCCTATTTAAGGTACTCCTTCCATATCAACCAAGTAATGAGAAAGATGCTTGTAAGCAAAGAATTAGCACAAAGGGAATTGCTTTGCCTTCTAATAAAAATACTCATTCTCAGGAACCAAAATACCCAATGACTGCAAAATAGAGTGTTACTTTCTCTTGGATAAATATTCAGAATTTTGATGCTCTACTGTTTAGATCTCTATTTACCAGGCTGTTTTTGAGCTGGAAGTTGCAGTGTAATTATAGCAAGTTTCCTTGTTTTTTTGAACTTGAAATTCTGAAGATATTTTTAAAATAGGAAATACATATTTATACCTCTTATTTATACCTGGCCACTCATGACATGAAGTATAAAAAAAAAAAAATTCCCTTATGTTCTGCTGCGGATGTACGTTCCTGAAGAGTAACCAGGTCAATTTCAGCTTTACCACATGAGAAAGGAAGCAAGATAAATGACGCATTTTTTTTTTTTTTTAAGAGAGGAGAGTTCCTAGTAATCTAATACTACATTTAGAAGTAGCATGCTGAGTATATACAGCGTATAGGTTTCTGTCTCTTAATCATACAAATTTATATAACTACTTAGTGTTTCTGACTTCTTTTTTATTCAAAATAAATTTTCACTTAGAAATGTGGAACAAACTAATAGAATCATGACTTTGTTTTTAAAATCTGCTTTACCCAACCAGTTATTTTTGGACTACACCATAAAATGCTATGAGAGTTTCATGACTGGTGCTGACAGCTTTGAAGAGATGAATGCAGAGTTACAGTCAAAGCTGAGTAAGTGTTCTCATACCCAGTATGCTTGCCTTCAGTCATTTACCTCTGCTCTTGGTATGGTAATTTATTTTGCCATATCTAATGTTCGTAAGAGCTCTGTACTTTAAATGCATACAGATGCCTGCAGATTTTTTTCTTTGGTGGAGAAAAGTAGTAGTGGAGTACAGAATACTGGTGTTGATGTCAGTCCTAAAGTCGCTTAGCAACTGTGAACTCAACAAAAAACTTCATCACTCTGACAAAGCTTTGCAGGATTAGATGGCAGTATAATACCAAACACGACCAGCAGCATTGAAAGTAATTAATAAATGTTATTTTTTCTAAGGAGATAGTATCCCTCTTGTGTCCTTGCTTTATTATTTGAAAACTTAAAGCACCAATTAGTCAAAAGACCTAAAGTCTCTTTTTAAATTCGCAGAAAGTTAACAGATCATTATATTTCTAAATAAAGAAATATTTTTGTATTCAGTATAATCTGATGACATCCCAATATTTAGTGGTTAACTCTAAAATGATCCAGGGACATTATTTTATATTGTTCCTTAAGTTAGAATTACCTTGTATATAAAATGTCAGAGAAAGGTAAAATAGATATGTGAAGCTATTTCTTCAAAAACAATTGAGTCAATCAAAACAGGAGAATATCACCTCGCCACTCATGGCATGAAATGTAAAAAAAAAATTCCCTTATGTTCTGCTGGGAATGGACATTCCTGAAGAGTAACCAGGTCAATTTCAGCTTTACCACATGAGAAAGAAAGCAAGGTAAATGACACTTTTTTTTTTTTTTTAAGAGAGGAAAGTTTCTAGTAATCTAATACAGAAAGCATCTAATGAGTTACTTTATATTTCTGTATGTAATTAAGCATACAAATTTACCCATTCGAATTTTTGTTGTATATCTAGTATGTGTTAGGCATCATTTAGACACTGGGGATAGAGTAATAAATATGAGATTAAAAGAATCCTTGCCCCTGTAAACTTACATTCTAATAGAAAGGGACAGTAATAAATGAACAACAATAAATCAAGCAGTGATTAGTGCTGTGGAGAAAAATCAAGTAGGGTAAGAGGAATAGAAAGTTACAGTGCAGGGCTGGGATTGTGGTAGAGCACTTGCATAGCATGTGTGAGGTACTGGGTTCGATCCTCAGTACCCACATTAAAATAAATAAAATAAAGATATTGTGTTCATCTACAACTTGTCCAGTGGAGCTGCCCAGAGGCTGAAGCAGGAGAATTATAAGTTTAAGGCCAGCCTGGGCAAAACTTTGTGATTTGACCAGAGAGATAGAAGGCAAAAAATATTGTGGACTGAGTCTTATGAAGTTTTTTTGGGTTTTGTCTCCAGAGGATTTATATAATGTAGATGCTTCCAAGCTGGAATCATTAGCAGCGAAAAACAAAGCATTGAATGAACAGATTGCAAGATTGGAACAAGAGAGAGAAAAAGAGCCGGTTAGTAAATGTGTTTATGTACTACCTGGAGAGCTCTTATAGATTCTTGGTCTCCTTAGAGAATACTGGCTGTTTTTATCAAAAATTTTTTGAATGAGCTAACAAAGTAAGCTTCTTAAAAGTTAAATATTATATAGAATAAATTCCCATTGAAAACATGTTTGGTATCTATGGAGTTTTGTTTTCCCTTGAGATCTTCAGTCTTTGACTAATGGTGTTCAGAATATGATGAAAGATTTCTACCTTTTTACATAAGACCAGAAATAGCTTTTGAACAAAGTCCCCGTGGTATATATCTCCAAAGAGCACTATTAACAAGAAGCCCTGAGTTTATAGTTAGTAAAAAAAGGAATAGTGATATATCTGACTTACATATTATCCTAAGTGTTTTCTAAAGACTAAATTAAAATACTGGTATCTTAATTTTATTTTGTGTATTACTAATGAAGCACCCAGGCTGTTCTGTAAAATAAACAATTTTAAATGATTGTGTTTTTTTTCTCTTTGGCCCTTGTGGGGATTTTTTGTTTTGATTTTTCCTATTCTAAACTGACTTATTGAAAAGTCCATGTCTTTATATAGGTAATAATAATATAGTGCTCTTTCATTTGATTCCTCTTAAAATGAAAGGGAATGCTAATTAAACTTTCTCTAAGATGAATTTAATAACATTTTTTCTTTTAAAATGAAGTATGGAATGATTATTGATGAGAATAACTAATTTAATATTCTTTTCTCTTAAAGAACCGTCTAGAGTCATTAAGGAAGTTGAAAACTTCCTTACAAGCAGATGTTCAGAAATATCAGGCATACATGAGCAATTTGGAGTCTCATTCAGCCATTCTGGACCAGAAATTAAGTGGTCTTGATGAAGAAATTGCTAGAGTAGGTAAGCACAGCTAATGCTGAAAGACCTATGTTATCTATATCTATTTTGCTTCTATGGTAAATTTTTATAGCTGGTTACCAAGTTTCCAATGCCTTTTCTGTTTTCTGAAGCTGCTTTAACAAATTACTACAAACTTGGTAGTTTAAAAAAAAAAAAAAAAATTACTCAGTCTATCGTAGTTACAGGTGTTGTATGTCCAAAAACCAATAGCACTACACTCCTCCCAAGGACTTAGGGTAAATCTGTTCTTTGCCTTCTCTAGCTTTTGGTGTTGGACAGTGTTCCCGAGCTTGTATCTACATCACTACATTCTCTGATTCTCTGCCTTCATCTTTATATTGTCTTCCCTGTCCTTCATCTTTATATTGCCTTCCCTATGTGTCTTTTTTTTTTTTTTTTTTTTTTTTTTTTTTAAGATGATGAGATGGAGTCTTGCCAGGTTACCTAGGCTGGCTTTAAACTTGCTATCCTCCTACCTCAGCCTCTCAAGGAATTGGGATTAAATGTTTGTGCCACTATGTTCAGTTTTTTTCTATGTGAAGTCTCCCTCTGCTTTGACCTTAGAAGGATGCTTGTGATATTTAAAGCCCACCTGCGTAATACAGGGCTATCTGCTTGTCCCAGTATTCTTAATCACATCTGCAAAACTCCTTTTCCAAATAAAGTAATGTGTACAAGTTCCAGAGATTAGGACTTCATATATTTGTGTCGCCATCATTCAACCTCCTCCACTTTTTTAAGCACAAGCTCTCTGAAGTCAACAGGGACCTACCCTAAGAACACATGCTGCCTGATATGAGAATGTGTGTGTGTGTGTGTTATTCCATATTTATTCTATTCTGCTTTGTAATTAATAAGCCAGACTCTTGATCTCTGCCTGTTTCAGTGTGCTTTGTCTTACTCTCCATTGCTACAAATAAAAGCAGCTCAGCAGCTAAATCTGAAAATAAGATGAAAAGATGCAAGTACTACAATTCTCAAGAAGCAAAAGCACAACTAAAGAAACCTTGTTTGTATCCTGAGTCTTCCTATCCTTGTTTTCATAAACACATATCCATCTTAATTGTAAAATTGGCAAATACTGTGGCACACGTATTTGATAGCATCTAGAAGGAGAGCAAAGGAAGATTTCTACAAATCACAAAACTGTTGGGCTATAGTTCAAAAGTAAATACATGAACAAATTATCCTGTTTACTTTCTCAGGAATTGGCCTTCTTGTATTTTATTTTAGGACTTTATAAATTGAGTCTGTACCATGCAGGAATTATATAGATAATCCTCAGGAATTTTGATTTAACTCAGTCTATGAAGTATTGATCATCTGTCAAGTCAAGTCTTGTAATTATCCCAAGTATTTGCTAAATCAGTTTTGTTTTTTTCCAAATGACTGTGATTTTGTATGTTTAATTTGCTCTAAACAAACTAACCATTTTACACTTGGCTCCTAGTCACTATCCTTTGTTTGTTCTCCATCATGACAAGGAACCATAGACTAATTTATTATTCTAACAATGTTTGTAATGTAATTAAGTCAATACTTTCTAACATTAATACAGTATGTTCCTTATTAGCATGTAATTAAGAGAATTCTCATATTTCCTACTTCTGAAAATTTTTTCCCAATTGTTGCAAACTGAATAGATAAGAGAGTAATACTTCAGCTATCATTTGTCATTTCAAAGTGGTTTAGTTTGAGAGATTAATTTTGTAACGATTAACCTAAGATGTCTTAATTCTTGGGAGTATTTTAACTTTCTTGATTATTTAAAGCCATTATCAGCCAAGACTGTAAAAGATATATTTAAACTCTAAACATTTTTGAACAGGTATTTGTGATAAATGCATAAAGTTTTACCTAAACCAACATTAATTTATTTTAAGTTCAGATGAGGAGCTTCCCAAATATTGGGCTTGGGCTATGTAATCCCAACAGCTCAGGAGGCAGGAAGATCACAAGTTCAAAGCTAGCTTTAGCAACTTAGCACAGCCCTGCAACTTAGCAAGAACTTAGCAAGACCCTGTCTTAAAAAAGAAAAAGAACTGGGGATATGAGTAAGTGCTTAAACACCTCTGGGTTTAATTCCTGGTACAAAAAAAAAAAAAAAATTGACATAGTGGTCCTCTCAGCACTCAAGATGATGTTCTTTACCCAGTTAGTCAACCCTTCCCTTTATCACAACCTGTTATAAAAATATTATCATCTATGTAAGGCATGAGTCAGGATGTTGGAAAATACTGATTTTATCTTTTTAAATATATTTTAGATGTTCATGGACCATTTATTTATTTCTTTGTTTATTTATTTATTTATTTATATGCAGTGCTGAGAATCAAACCCAGTGCCTCACACATGGTAGGCTAAGCAAGCACACTACCACTAAGCCACAACCCTAGCCCTAAAAACTTTATTTTAATGAAATAAAGTTTTTATATTTGTGGATGTGGTTTTTCTGGCTATTCAAAGAGTCATCTATTGTGCCTGGAGTTGTGGCTCTGTGATAGAGCGCTTGCCTAGCATGTGTGAGGTACTGGGTCTGATTCTCAACACTGCATACAAATAAATAAAAAATAAAGGTTCACTAACAACTAAATATTTTTAAAAATAAAAACATAAAGTTTATATTTTTTTAAAGTCATCTATTAAAAGCATTTAAATGAACATTAACAGAAACAGACTAGCCCTTTTACCCCTCTTAAATACAAATATTCTTAATTGTAATTATTATGTATTAGGTTACAGTTTTTTCATATACTACTTTCTGAAAACCATAGTAAGACAATAGAGAAATAAGATACTAACATAGAACGTTAACTGTATTATTTCCAAGAATGTTATTAGCAAGAGACCTAAATTAGCCAAAAGAAGAAGAAATATGTATGTATACAACTTGGATAGTTAGACATCGGTCCTGTTAGATAATGGCATCAGTTTTTTTGTAGGAATTGAAGAAGTTAAAAGTTTGTTTTTTTCCAATTCAGAACTAGAATGTGAAACAATAAAACAGGAGAATGCACGTCTACTGAATATTGTTGATAACCAGAAGTACTCAGTTGCAGACATAGAGAGAATAAATCATGAAAAAAACGAATTGCAGCAGACCATTAATAAATTAACCAAGGAACTGGAAGCTGAACAACAGCAGTTATGGAATGAAGAGTTAAAGTATGCCAGAGGCAAAGAGGCGGTAAGTCGTACCATTTTCAGTGGCAACTCATCAGAGTTGACCTTTTTAAAGGTCTATTCCAATTAAGAAGAACTTGGTGGGTAGACTAAATTGGCTAAAGAGGTAAAATTGTCTAACACTGACATTTAGCATGACTAAAATACTCATTACTTTTATGTCAATTCAGTAACACTTTTTCACAGTCATATTTAAGGTTTCCTGTATTTTATAACAGTGAACGAAGAAATAAACAAAAAAATCTCTCTTAAGACCATGAAATAATTTTCATAAATCCCATCTGTAGAGGAGGGAATGAATCCCTCTTCATTTACCTATTCACTCTTCATACATTTCTGTAACAGCCACTGTGTGCCACTTACTCTTGCTGAGCATAGGGGAAATAAAGATAAAAATGCAAAGACTCTTCCATCAAGAAACATCTGACCTAGCCCAGCTTAGTGGCAAATGCCCATAACCCCAGCCTCTCAGAAGGCTGAGGCAGAGATAACACAAGTTTGAGTCCAGCCTCAACAACTTGGCAAGACAGTGTTCCAAAACAGAAAATAAAGATGACTGGTAGGGTTCCCCTGAGCTCAATCCCCAGTGCAGTACTGCCAAAAAGGAAGTAAGGAACATGCTTATATTTTCTATTGTGAGATCAAATTCTAATAGATATTTGCACAAGGTGCTAAGGAAGCATAGAGTATACCTAACCCAGATTTAGTGTGCATGATGTGGGGAAATGGATGAGAAGGTTTTTAGAAAAGGCTTCCTTTAAGAGATAACACTTCAAATTGAATTAGGAAATATAAGAAAGAGTTAACATGGCAACTCTTTTTTGCATGAATTAGCAAAAAAGGAATATATGGGAAAGCTCAGACTAAGCAGCCTAATGTACAAGCTTTTCTTGTAGTTTATATAAGTTCAGTCATTATCCTGAAAACTCTCAGAACTTAAAAATTATAAACAGGTGTAATCACCTCTTCAGAAAGATGTTATTTTTGGCAATGTGAAAAATGTGTTGGAAGGGAGCAAAACAGTTAAATAAGGATCTGAAGCAGTAATCTAGGGAGAAATTACAAGCTAAATTTAGGTAATGCTAATAAGGATTCTAAGAATTGGGTGGATTCCAGCTACTTAGGAGGTACAGTAAATGAGATAGATGAAAGAGAGGGGGAGCAGCCATGTGTCTAGCTTGCACAGTTGGGTGAGTAGTAGTACCACTTACTTGGGAATAGAAGAGAAATAAGAAATAAGTCAGGAATGAGGGTAGACGTATTGTTTATATGCGGCATCCAGGACATAATAAACTATTTGTATATATGGGTTTAGACTTCAGCATAAAAGAACCAAATTACTTAGCCTAAGCTTAATTTTATAGATAATACTTTATTAATTTAGCCAACATTGTCGATACAGTAGACTTTCTGACCATATGAATTTCTAGATAATGAAAGGTTACTCTTATTTTTGTAGGCAATCTTCATTATCCTGCCATACTTAATTTCTGTGCATTCTTTACTCTTACTTGTAGCCTATTAATTAGTTTCAGTTATCTTTTTTTTTTTTTTTAAAAAGGGGGGGTTTAAAGGGTTTTTCTTATTTAATGGAGAAAAATAGAGAGTAGAGAGTTTCAGACTTACATTTTTGCTTTAAAGTTCTTCATTCTTTCATTTTCATTTATGATGTTTGCTTATTGGTAGATGTAGTTTGAAAATCTGATTAGCATCTGATTTTTGTTCCAAAATAATGATTTTTTTATCTTATTACCTCCAGTACTTTCCTTATTACAGTTTTTTTTATTATTTTTTTAGTTATAGTTGAATACAATATTTTTATTTTGTTTATTTATTTATATGTGGTGCTGAGGATCGAATCCAGTGCCTCATATGTGCAAAGCAAGCACTCCACCACTGGGCTACAACTCCAGCCCATTTAGTACCGTATTTATTACACATTTATCACATGAAAAAAAATTGTTAAAGCAGAGCAGCTTCGTTTTCACTAAGTGGGCAACACTAGTTTCTATTCCTGGTCACATTTATAAACTGCATTATAGACGTAATCAAAGAGATTTGGGTTTTTTTTGGTTTTGTTTTTGTTTTGTTTTATTGTTTGCAGTGGTGAGGTTCAAACCCAGTGCCTCTCAAGGGCTTTATCACTGAGCTACATCCCCAGCCTGCAGATAATTTCTTGAACATTCAGATTTTAACTGATTTGTTAAAAGTGTGAATTTTACACACCAACATATATGAATCTCAATATGAAATGGACAGTTCAATATTAACAAAGCTTTACCTCCTTTCTTTACCCTATTTTACATAATTCTGCTCTTTCCTTAGCCATCTGTTTTTCTTCATCTTCCTGACATTGCTAGGTAAACTCTCCGCTTGTGTATCAAGGAGAAAAAGGGAAATTTATAGGAAATAGGGGTTGGAGTTGTAGCTCAGTGGTAGAATGCTTACCATATGTGAGGCCGTGGGTTCAATCCCAACCAAGTGAAGGAAAGGGAGATGGCCTCTGGTGGTCAGACAAAGGCTTCAAACCTAGCCTAGAATTTCATAAACCTCGGGTTTAGCCCTGGATTTGCCACTACCCACCTATGTGACCCCATCATGTCATCTAACCTCCCATAGTCTCCATTTGCTTCTTCAGGAAATTAAACATGGTTAGACTGAATCAGTGTATCTGAAATTACTTCGCTATACCTTATCTCACCAGCACTGGGAAGTTATGAATTTCTGAACTAGGTGAAATCTAAGTTTAATAAACTATAATTAGTAGTTGGATGACCAAGCTGAATGGAGAAAAAAAATTGAGGAAGTGGGAAAGCAGTGGACTGGGGATGAGCCAGAGCAAGGCCATGGACAGTGCAAACAAAACTTAGAGCAGTGGATCCCTCAGAATTAGTTAAGAGGAATATTAAAGGATGGTGGCAGTACACACAAAAGATCAGTATAAACATTTCATTCATTTATCATCCTACCCCGGGACTAATTTTTGTTCCACATCTCAGCTCTGGTATTAGCCTTCTGGAGTTCTTTGTTGAGATGGACATTGTACTAAATCTATATTCATCAGGAAAGAGTGTGATAAATTTTTGCTGTGTAAATTGATATGGGAAAGAGAAACTAGAGACCTACATGTGCCACATATTTGCTCTCCTTGCAGTTAGGTACAATAAAGCATATAAGCTTTTGGAAGCTAATTTCATTAGATTTAAAAGAAAAGAACAGAAGAAACTATTCCCAGCATTATTTAGCATAAGGACAAATAGAACTACATACTTTAATGATTCCAAGAGAGCTACTATATTTTAGTAAAGTAATAGAAATGATTTCCTAATTGATTATTAGAAAAATCTTAATATACAAGTAGTATTGCTTTGAGATCTAATGCTTTTTTTGAAATTAAAAATGCTTTGCCATTGCATTTCTTTACTCAAACTTTATGAATATATAATAGTTATTAGAAACTAAGTACATATTAAATGGAGAAAACACTATAAAAATAAGTTGCCTGGAATCTGCAAATTTATTTATTCAATCAAATAGTAAGCATCTACTGTATGCCAGGCATTGTTGTAGATACAGTAGATACAGCTGTTTTCATGGTGATTACATTCCAGCAGTGAAAGTGAGCGATTTATTTTGTCAGTTAGTGATTATTGCTATAGAAAAAAAGAAAAGTGAGGTTTAAGAAAAACCACGGGGGCTACATTAGAAGGGAAACCTTTCTGATAACATAATTTAAACAAAGCCCCAATGGAAAGAGGGAGGACAGGAAATGTGACATACGTTACTAAAATATTTTTATCAATACAGTTAAGATAGCATTTTGAACCTTAAATAATTAAACTTCACTTATTTTGAATAAATGAAATGTTTTAATTTGTACATTGACAAAACTAAGGTTTTTTTTTTTTTTAAAGAGAGAGAGAGAGTTTTTTAATATTTATTTTTTAGTTTTTGGCGGGCACAACATCTTTGTTTGTATGTGGTGCTGAGGATCGAACCCGGGCCGCACGCATGCCAGGCGAGCACACTATCGCTTGAGCCACATCCCCAGCCCAAAACTAAGGTTTTTATGTTTCATAATTTCTCTGTCTAGTATTTGAAAAAGTAAATGTTAGTTAAAACCTGAACATGGACACTTATTCTAAACTGTTTATCAGGTAAATGGAAGAATAGTAATACACTACTTACCAATCAATTATAGGCTTAAAATTATTTTATAGATTTAGTATGAATAAAACCTTTCATCCTTTACATATTTTTAAGTTGCCGCCCTTATTACTAAAAGTTACTAAATCACTAAACTACTAAAAATAGTCATAACATTTTGTATAAAATTGCAGAAATGCCAGTTGAAAACCATATGAAATAGGGCTACTTTATTTTTAACATTTCTTTTTGTGTTCTTTCCTTAGATTGAAACACAATTAGCAGAATATCACAAACTGGCTAGAAAATTAAAACTTATTCCTAAAAGTGCTGAGAATTCCCAAGGTTATGACTTTGAAATTAAGTTTAATCCTGAAGCTGGTGCCAACTGCCTCATCAAATACAGGGCTCAAGTTTATGTAAGTAAATTATGAGATTGTTATCTGTAAGAATTTGAACTTAAATATGTCCATATCCCAGGACTAAAGAGACAGAACTTCTTGGTCTTCTTTCTTCTTGGTGGTAGAAATCTTGTCTTTGTTACAGCTAACTCTTCAAAGTATAAAACCTTTTCTTCTTCTCTAGCTACTTTATTCAACTATCCAGTAAGTAATTCATTTATATACAAGACAAACACCAAGACTATACAGACAAGCATGACAACCTTTGCTCCTAGTCCCCTCATGGGAGAAAGATATGAATGAATGAATATCAAATATGTGCTTTATTAGAAATCTTTACAAGATATAACAAGATTGGTTCTTCCCAGGTAGCAATAAAACTCCACAGAGATGGTGACCATGGAATGAAATCTTGAAAACTGAAATATTCATGGGATGGTGTGTGAAAGGCACAAGGACACACGTGAAAGCATAAGATGTAATAACGCATTAAGGAATACCAGCAGTCAACAATGAGAAATCTATGCCTAATTTTGCAATATGACCAAGGAAATAATTTTAGGAAGAAAATTTTTAGTTTGCTCTATCACAACGTCTTACATATTCATAAATTTTAATATTTTATTGGCCCCTTAAGATGCCCTCTTTCATGATACTTTTTTTATTTTGGGGTTTTTTGTTTTGTTTTGTTTGTTTTTTGTGGGTGTGGGAGTTAGTGGGGATTGAACTCAGGAGCACTCAACCACTAAGCCATATCCCCAGCCCTGTGTTATATTTTATTTAGAGACAGGCTCTCATTGAGTTGCTTAGCGCCTCACTTTTGCTGAGGCTGGCTTTGAACTCGTGATCCTCCTGCCCCAACCTCCTGAGCTGCTGGGATTATATGGGTGTGCCATTGTACCCTGCTGATACTTAGTTTTTTGAATAGATTGTCAAATTCAAAAGCTATGCACTTTTTCCCTTGAGAATTATTCAACAAATATTAATTGAATATATATTATGTTGCAGACCAGCTACACGCTAGAGGTAAAATACGTAGATAAAATCTTTACTTTCCTGGAGATTAGTTTATTAGTGGACTGAAATGGATTAAGTTAGACTTAGCCAAATATAGTAGTACATGCCTATTATTCCTTTTACTCAAGAGACTGAGGCCGGAAGATGGCAATTTCAAGATCAGCCTCAGCAATTTAGTGAGCCCCTTCCTCAAAATAAAAAATTGACATGCCTGGGAATATAGCTCAGTGGTAGAGCACCGCTATTTAAAAATTTACCCCAAATTTTTAAAAACCACCATAATGGCCTATGAGTTTTTCTTTTGGAATGATGAAATGTTTAGAACTAGGGATATATTTACATAGCATTGAGAATTTCTAAATGCCACTGAATTGCACACTTAAATTTAACCTATTTCAGTTTAACCATCTTAAAATGTGAATTTCACCTCAATAAAAGAAAAACATAATGAGAAGCAACAAAGCAGTGTTGAAATTAAATCTGTAGGACAGAAGATAAACATAGAAAAAACAAGTTGAGAATAATAAAACTAAAGAGGAGTAAGAGAAATTGATCTATCTGGAGAACATAGCATAAAAATACAACCTACATATAATTTGTTTTCAAAAAATTATTGCAGTAAGGTGGGCATGGTGTAGCACACCTGTAATCCCACCTGCTCAGGAGGCTGAGACAGGAGAATCACAAGTATGAGGCCAACCTCAGCAATTTACAGAGGCCCTAAGCAACTTAGCAAGACACTCTCAAAAAATAAAAAGGGCTAAGGATGTAGCTAAATGGTAAAGCATTCCTGGTTTCAATCTCCAGTACCAAAAAAAATAAGAAGAAAGATTACTGCAGTAAACCTAGTGTACTTACAAAATGTATAGAAGTGAATTTCCAGAATAGATGAACAATTCTTGAACTTTGCAAGTATTAAAAACCAAAAGCAGGTTATATTCTACAGGTATAGAAATTACATTAAAAATTAGTTTTATTTTCTTAGTAATATTGTATTAAATTTAAAATATTATAGCTTGCCAAGCACACACCTTTATAATCTAGCTAGTCAGAGGCCAAGGCAGGAGGATGGCAAGTTCTAAACCATCCTGGGCAACTTACCAAGCCACTGTCTCCAAAATTATTTTTTAAAGGATGTAGTTCAGTGGCAGAGTGTTTGCCCAGCATGCACAAGGCCCTGGGTTCAATCCCCATGATAGAAATCAATCCCTGTATCACAATTTACATATTCTACATAAAATAAATTTTGTAATTACCTTTCACTCACATTCTCATGTTTTGTATAGGTACCCCTCAAGGAACTCCTGAATGAAAATGAAGAAGAAATTAATAAAGCTCTGAATAAAAAAATGGGTTTGGAGGATACTTTAGAACAAGTAAGTAATGAAACTTAGATTAAAGAAAAATAAGGATTTTTTTAAAAGCCTAAAATTAAATGTGATTTGTGGTTTCTGGTTGCCAAGGAATTAATTTTTATTTAAAAATTCTGTAAAATGAAAGTTGGTACAAACTTGACTGAAATATTTGAAGTAACTTATCAAGTAATTTAAATATCCTAGGCTTCTTATATCACTATGATATAGTGATATGAAACTAGATTTCATTCCCTTTGGGAATGTAGAGAACTACAGAATTCCCTCTTTACTTGAAATAATATTCTTTTTTAAGACTAAAATGGATTTGAGGAGTCTATGTTTAAAGTATGTATGTGTCATTCATGATGAGGCTAACCAACTGTGATGGATTTAGAGGTTTCTTTTTGCCAAGTATTTCTTTCTAGATCATGGAAGTTCAGGAGAACTTAAATGCTAATAGAAGTCCATTTAGTTTTCAGAAAGTTCCTGCTTCTGAGATCCTTGAAACAATTCCAAGCCAACCACCTATATCCCTGAAAAAGACCTGCTATTATATTCAGTAACCTTTAAAGTAAATATTGCTGTAGTAGTTGATTGAGAAAATTTAAGAAGTTACTTCCCAAACACACTAGAGTGTGTTTTTATGACACCAAACAAGTAAAGGAAGCCCCTAGTTGTTAATTCAACTCTTCAAGAAGTATTGTGTGGGCTGGGGATATAGCTCAGTTGATAGAGTGCTTGCTTGCCTTGCATTCACAATGCCCTGGGTTCAATCCCCAGCACCACAAAAAAGAAAAGAACTATTGTGTCATGACTAGGATTCCTGGATAAGAATGAAGTCTTATCTTTTTCTCTAAATAGAAATATGTTTATTTTTTTTCTCACTAAGAAACAAAACTTACTATAGTTCACAAATAATTATTCTAATAACCCACAGAAAGTCATTTTTTAATGTTAAAAAATTCTGTAACAACTCACTTTGGCTGAGCGCAAGTGGCACACGCCTGTAATCCCAGCGACTCAGGAGACCGAGACAGGAGGAATTCAAAGCCACACTCAGCAAAAAAGCGAGGCGTCAAACAACTCAGTGAGACCCTGTCTCTAAATAAAATACAAAAAAATAGGACTGTAGGGGCTGGGGTTGTGGTTCAACGGTAGAGCGCTTGCCTAGCACAGGCAGAGCTCTGGGTTCGATCCTCAGCACCACATAAAAATAAATAAATAAAATCAAGGTATTGTGTCCAACTACAACTAAAAAAATAAGTATTAAATTAAAAAAAAAATAGGACTGGGAATGTGGCTCAGTGGTTGGGTGCCCTGGGTTCAATGCCTGGTACCCAAAAAATAAAAAGAATTACTTTGTATTAGAAAGTTAAAGCAAGATTGAAACTCCTCAAAAAAACAAGTTTGAAACATTATTGAGTAATTTGGGATTTATGAAATATTAGACTATGGGAAGAAGGTTTAGACTATATACAAGGTGTGCTGATTATTTGAGACAAGGTCTTTCTTTGACCTGCTTCAGTTTGATTTTCTTTTTTTTTTTTTTTTTTTTTTTTTTCTTTTTTTTTTTTTTTGTTGGAATGGACATTAAATCTGAAGAACCTCCAAAAGATGAATTCCAAGCAATAGGGGCCTCATGACTAAAACAGCTTTCAGAATGACTTGAAACTTGAAAGACTTTTGAGCAGGAAATCTTGGGGAAAAAAAGTATAAAATGCCTACTATAGGCTAGGCCTCATGTTAGTGTTCTAAAAATAAACCTACCCTTCAAGGGCTCCCACTTGGAGAAAAAGGCTGACATTTCTGCAGTTATGCTAATCAGATTTGCATTTTTGCAAAACCCTTTAAGTTATGGGAAAATGTGGCTTAGAAAGGATGCAACTGAAAATGTTAAGAGATTAAACCAAACTATTCATAGTAGAAACAGAGGGAAGGGGACATGTTTAGGAAGTGTTAAGAAGGTAAATAAATTCCAAGGATTTCATGACCAAGCTTGGAGAAAAAGAAGTTCTATAATGACTTCCAGATTTCTGGTATGGGCAACTGAATGGACTATAGTGTATTACCTAGAGGAAGAAAAGTGAGAGCAAAGTTGAAGCAGTAGATTCAGAGCATGAGAGAGACCAGGGCTGAAAATAGTTTTGATAGTCTTTAGCACACATATGATAGCTGAATCCATGGATGTGGGTGATATTTCTTGGAATGTATAAATAAAATAGCAGAACATTGAATCCTGAGAAACAATGACACTTAAGGGATCAAGAAAGAAAACAAAAGATTCTGGAAAAAAAAACTTAGAAAAAGTGGACAAAATAGCTAGAGAGTTATTTTGAAGAAGAGAATATGTAGTAGAAGCCAAAATATGGGAGACTTTAAGAAGGAAGTAATCAGTAATACCTGATGCTAATGAGACTAAAGACTTAAACCTTTTTTCAGTTTGACAATAGTCTAATCAAGATAAGATGGGCATAGGATAAAATAGCAATTGGAAATAGTAAAGATCATACAGAAATTAATAAATTGGAATAATGAAGCTAATCAATCTGGAAAGTATTTACATATAATTGCCAAAACTATTCAGGTAAAAGAATGAAAATGTGAAGTAAGAAGTAGACAGTTTATAGAGAGATGATGGGAATTCATTTGAATTACAGAGTAATTCATGTAAACAAAAATCTTACTGGAAGGGCTAAGGATGTGGCTTAGTGGTAGAGCACTTGCCTAGCATGCACAAGGCCCTAGGTTGTATCCCCAGCATTGCAAAATAAAATAAAAAGGATTCTATAAAAATCTTATCTTTAAATTTGTTTTTTATCAAATTTAATTACAGCATGAATAATACACATCTCAAAATTGACTCAAAATAAAACGTCAAAATAGTTAAGTAACCAGAAACAAAAGTACAGAAAGAATTAGCTCTCCAGAAAATTTCAATAACAGGTGATTTTTACAAAAGTTCATTGTTTTCAATTATTGAAGGTCAGATGATTTCATGACATGTAAATTGTTAAAAAGCACAAAGAGACCTAATTCATTCTTAAAGGCTAGTGTTTACCACAACAAAAACATCACAAAAGAAAGTCAAACCAATCACACTTACAACCATGGATGTAGATGATATTTCTTAGAATGTATAAATTAAATAGGAGAAGATTGAATACTAAGCAACAATGATATTTAAGGGATCAGAAAAGGAAAAAAGAAGATTCTCTTTATGTTTTATATTCTTACAAATATAAATGTACAGGTGAACTTAAATATTTGCCACTGAAATTTAATTAGCAAATATTTTCTTGAGTGTCTCTGTGGCTGGTACTATAATTAATGTTGGTAGTAAGTACTATTATAATACAGCTCTTGCCTTTTTGATTGAAAAGACAGGCATGAAAACAATTTCTTCTATCATAACATTTTTGAAATGTAAATAAGCTGTGTATTCTTATATTACCCTAAGATAAGCATAGGAGTCTTTCTGAAAGATGCAGTAACTGAATTAAGCTAGGACTTCACCAGTGGATACACAGAAATTTACATGTGTGCCCTAACTAAAGGCCCAGAAACCAAAGTACACAGCTTGTTAACAAATTACAAGAGTGTTAAGTGTGATAAAAGAAAAGCCTGGGGAAACAATAATCTAATTATTATTAACTTGTTCTTACTTACTGGTAGGATTTTTATTCTTTAGGCAATGGGGGCCATTGAAGATTTTTAAGTAAGAGTACTAATCACCTATGCATTTGGCATTTTGAAAAAATAGATGAGGTGCATGAGCCAGAAACATAGACTTAGGAGACTAAACTATATCCTGTGCAATAAATGGTAAGGACCCATACCAAGGTTACTACAGTGAGGATGGAGAAAAGAAATTGGAAGGCGGAGACAACAGAATTCAGTACTGAAGTGAACAGTTGGATGTGAAGGCTAGAAAAGTGAAATAAAGAATGTCTAGGTACATTGTATCTGGCAAATGGGCATGTGATGTTGTTCTTTACCTTGATATTTAATGAGAGAGAGGTACAGAACAGAGTTGCAGTCTGGGATATGCTGAGTTTCAGGTCTCTGGGACATCAAAGTATAAAATCAGTATGTGTATATATGTATATTTTAACAGGCAGGTTGTTAAAAGTCAAAAGATCTCCCAGATGTGATGTGAGAGAGCACTCTCCCAAGTGAGCAAGTGAGACTACAGCCAGGATCAGAATCCTGGAAGAATATCTATATCCAAATTATGAATAGAAAAAGAAACGTAAAGGAATGTAAAGAGGGACCTTCCAAGACAGAGATGAAATCAGGAGATTCCATGGTCTTAGAAACCAAGGAAGGGCTTTTTAAAAAGAAACTATTAGTAACCACAATTAGTACTAAAATGACAAGTAGAATTAAATATCTGAAAGGTATCCATTGGCTTTAGAATTTAAGATGTTACTGAAGAGCCAGGGGTGTGCTTAGTGATAGAGGACATGCTTAGCATTCCAGGACCTGGGTTTGATCCCCAACCAACCCACCAGCCTGGATTGAAGGGGTTGAGGGGAGGAAAGAAGTTACTAGTGACATTTGCAGAAATGGCTTCATGCAGCCAACAAGCCAAAAACCATATTACTGTGAGTTGAGGTGTGCATAGTAGAAAAGGAGATATAGTATTATGAATAGATTTGCCTTTGTGGATTACTCTACATTACAATACTACCAATATTTGAATCTGAACAAAGGATTTGGAACAGTAGTAAGAAAAGAGATATGTAGAAAAGGTTTTTGGTTTTTGTGGTTTTTGTTTGGTTTTGCCAGATAAGGGAATGGTTTGGTTTTAATGATGTGAGAGGGAGTTGAAGGGAATGAGGATAAAGTTTAAATATTAGGAATAAAAGAATGCACATTTAAAGTATTCAAAGAAAGAAAGAAAAGCTGGGTGTAACAGTGTACACCTGTTATCTCAATGACTTGGCAGGCTGAAGCAGGAAGATTGTAAGTTTGAGGCCAGCCTCAGCAATTTAGGAAGGCCCTAAGCAATTTAGCAAAACTCAGTCTTGGGCTGGGGATGTGGCTCAAGCGGTAGCGCGCTCGCCTGGCATGCGTGCGGCCCGGGTTCAATCCTCAGCACCACATACCAACAAAGATGTTGTGTCCGCCGAGAACTAAAAAATAAATATTAAAAAAAAAAATTCTCTCTCTCTCTCTCTCCCCTCTCTCACTCTTTCTTTAAAAAAAAAAAAAAAAAAACTCAGTCTCAAAATAAAACATAAAATGGTCTGTGGATGTAGCTCAGTGGTAAAGCACTCCTAGGTTCAATCACCAGTACCAAAATATTAAAAAAAAAATGTAAAAGAAGGAAAACTCTCACACAATTATGTTGATTAGAGGCAGGAAGTAATGGAATTCCACATTGGTGGTTTCTGTTAGTGATTAAAAAGAGAAGCTCATCTAATTGAAGTGATTATGGTATCTTGGATTATCAACAACTTGAGCTCTTTATTAAATGAATGAGGAAAATACTAAAAAAGTATGCCAAATATTTTTTTCTTTAATTTTTTCTCTTTTTGCCTCAATGAATATATTTATTTTTATAATCAGGGGGAAAATGCTTAATTGACATATCTTTGGTATAGTTGATATGGAAAGTAGAAACTGGTAAACATGGTTTTGACCAGCCATGAGATGTCCTTTCATCTTATTGCAGGTAAATTTAACGAAACCACTTATTAACTTGTTAGTCCCTTCAAAAATAACGTGTACATTTAGAAGACATCTTTTGAGTTTGAATGTCTGGTTTTGATTTCTGACCCTATGCTAACTGTGTGAACCCAAGCAAAAAGCATTCTTTCCAATCCACTCCTCTCATATGTAAAATAAAAACATTCTGTAGATGGGATTGTCTTTAATAAGTATAATTATTTCATTACCTTATCTTTTGCCAAATAAACTAAGCTTTTCCAAAAAACATATTTTTTTAAATTTCATTCTTGTATGTGTAATCATCTCAAAAAAAAAAAAAAAAACCTGTCAGCTCTTTATACATTTTTCTTTTTTCTGTTTCCTGTGGGAAATATTTTCTTGATCTACCTGAAGAAAACTTTTAATCACAGCCATCAACTGGTATCAGCAGTTATCAACAGGAAATGAACTTTAGACACAGTTCTTCAGTTTGGGTTTCCACTTATTTCCAAGGTCAAGCTTCAAAAAGATTAAATATGATTACCTTATTACTCTTTCAAAAGAATGTATAACTATAACCAAGTAGCAAGTATTATGCAATAAAATTAATATTAAAAAATTCTCTTTTAACATCTCAGAAAGTGAACATACAAATGGGAAGCTACATATATATAAAGTATATAAAATATAAAGTATATAAAATATAAAAAATCTAGACAGCAAAAATAATTTATACTTATGAATATGTTGGTATAACCATATTAATAATACGTAATAATGTGATGTGTATAATATTTATATAATATATGTGAGTATTTATAAAGCACTCCCACAGCTACCAATAGAAATACATATTAGTACTTTGGGTTTTTGTTTTTGTTTTTATTTGGTTTTGGTTTGGTTTTTTTGGTTGTTTTTATGTTTTGCTTTTTGTTTTTGTGTTTTGTTTTGTTTGAGTTGCTAGGTATCAAACCCAGGGCCTCATACGTGCTAGGTAAGCACTCTACTACTGAGCTACATTACCAGCCCTAGTAATCTTATTTTAAAGTTTCTTTGGAATCAGTTCCTCTTTGGAGAATAATAAAGTGTTTGGACAAACAATAGATTGGAGGTCAAAAAGACTAGAAGAAATAACATTGGTATAGTTAGTTGATTGAGAATATAAAAGTTAGCCAGGCGAAGTGGCTCATGCTTGTAATATCAGCTCCTCAGGAGCCTGAGGTAGGAAGATCACAAGTTCAAGGCCAGCCTAGGCAACTTGTCTCAAAAAATGAAAAAGGGCAGTGGGTGTTGCTCAGTAGTAGAATTCTTGCCTGTAGGGCCCTGGATTCAATCCCCAGTATTGCCTAAACAAATGATAACAGAAAGAGAATATAAAATTATATGATCTGTTAAGTTTCTTTGATGTATAGTTATGATTCTCAACCAAAGTTTTATTCCCCAAGTTGAATACAATGATAACAGAAAGCAAGAGAAGTGTGAGAACTCTGAAAGAGGAAGTTCAAAAGCTGGATGATCTTTACCAACAAAAAGTTAAGGTAAGAACTTGGCCGATTTGTTCAAGTTAGCCAAAAATGTGTCATGATTGACTTACCATATAGTCTAACATTAAAACTGAAATCTTTATGTTTGATTGTCTTCTTAAAATTTGTTGTAAATCATTTATTCTGTCCTTTAAAGGACTTTTTTCTGGATTCAGGTTATTTCAGCATAGAACATATCTGGTATTTTATACTTGCGTATGTGATTCAGTATTCTAGAAGGCAGATAAAATATTAAGATTGATTCTTAATTACTTTATATGTCACCCCCTGACCAGCATTTTACTTAGAGAAGTATTCAAATGACTCTGTTCATTACCACTTAGACAATTTACGTGAAATTTTGAGCTACACCATTACTAATGCTAGCAAAGTATCAGGAATTGAAAACTTTTTTCTTATTCTGTATATTTGGAACCCATGCGTTTTTTTGTTTTTTGTTTTTTATTGTTGTTGTTTTGGGGTTTTTTTTAAGTAGTATCAAATTTTTAGAAAATTTACCACAAAATATGATCTATATGTGAAATATTTAATAATAATTTTTGTTTTATCATGTATTCTCCATGACAGTGCTTAAGTTTATTCTCTGAAGCACTTAAATGAAAGACTTTAGGATACATACTTTATCTTCAAAAACCTAGAAATTGTATTTGGGCTTCTTTGTGCATAGTTAATGCCATTGTGAAATAATGACCTAAAAAATTCAGGTTTGTAGAAAAAAAGTGTCAAAATAGACTTGAAAATTCCGAATTAAAGCTATACAGACCTCTTGAAAAAGTCACATCTGTGTTATATTTATAATACAGAATTCCCAATGGGAATGAAAGTGGTAAGCATCCTGAGAATATAAATGATGCAATCTGGATTGTTTTAAAATGCTTTGCATACTTTTTTAAATCTACCTTGAATATATGGAATATGAATATCAAAAACATGTAACCATGACTTTATCCTAATAGGAAGCTGAGGAAGAGGATGAAAAATTGGCCAATGAGCTTGAGTCCTTGGAGAAACACAAGCACCAGCTGGAAAGTGCTGTTAATGAGGGCCTCAGTGAAGCTATGAATGAGTTAGATGCTGTTCAGCGGGAGTAAGTTCATCTTGCCAAGATTTATTTGTTTATTAGTTGCTTATAATTTCTATAAATCTATATCTAATTTTTTCCTTTAATTCCTATTATAAAGTTATTTGTGGTGGAGAGAATGGTGAATAGAACTTTAGCAGAACAACTTAAAACGTTAGATACATTCTTCCACTGTTATAGTTATTGCCCGCAAGAAATGATTCATTTTAAATTTAATTGATTAGTGAATTTTAATCCCTGAAAACAAAATAACATTTTTTTTAAATATTTATTTTTTTTAGTTGTAGTTGGACACAATACTTTTATTGCATTCATTTATTTTTATGTGGTGCTGAGGATCGAACCTAGGTCCCCCGCACATGCTAGGCAAGTGCTCTACCACTGAGCCACAATCCCAGCTCCACAAAATAACATTTTAAATCAATTCAAATAAATTTGACTACTTGATAGTGAATTTTAATAAGCCCCACTAAACTTCTTTTTTTAAATTTCCTAGAAATTATGTGTATTATATAGTAAAATGTGATTATATTATAAATTACAGAGTCATTGTGCTGTAATACAACTTATACTTTGCTAATAATTGCCATGCTGTGCAAAATAATGCAGTAAAAATTATAGGACCTTTAGGAAAATTGGTATTAGGCACAACACTCAAAAACTACATCAGATGAGCAAATAATGATGACCTAATAAAAACTTTTAGCATAACTGTACACGTGTTAAATACTTAATAAATATGCAAATGCACAATAAACATGGGATCTTTCACCTTAAAAGGACATGCAATTTGCTTTGAGAAATAACACTGGTTGTGGATGCATGTCATGATCACATTTGAACTGAGAGAGTACACATCTGAGGTATGAGCTTGTGTATATTTTGTCTGTACCTTCATGTCTGGATACAGCTGGGTGCAGTTTTCTACATTCATCAAATATTTCTCAAGGAGAAAATTGGCATAAGCCAGCACAAATTTGCATTATTCTCATATCACTACCAGATTTTTGAAATTAATTGAAAGTTACATAGGAAGAATTTTAGCCAAACTATGTATTAACTATAAAAATGTTGCATTCTTTTTTTGAAGAATATTCTGCTTTTTTGTGATTATATTGTGCAACCTATATAAAAATCAACATACTAAATAATTAATCCATAATATTCTGTGTACATTGGTATGAATATATACATTTTTCAAGTCTTATATGGCCCTCAAATAACTAAAAGACATCTCACTGAGGTTGCAAGGACAATACTGGAGAAAGTGACACATCTTCATTTCTTTATTTGTAGTCTAGGGATAAAATACACAGCAGAGGTTTATTTGATCTCTATTTTGTTTTGAATTTGAATTCCTAAAGGTAAGATTTCTACTCCCCTCTTTGCAATTTTCTGTCTTAAAAGCATTCTGTTATAATCCCTTTGGAGACTTAGGTAAGCTCATTTAGGGCTGGGGATGAAGCTCAGTGGTAGAGCACTTGCCTAACATGCACAATTCCCTGCATTCCATCCCCAAAGCCACAAGATAATAATAATAACCTCTTACTCCACAGCTTTCTTTGATAAAGCATGCAGTTTTGGTGCTTTTTGGTTTTGTTGGCTTACAAAGCATCTTTGAAAAATATTACTTCTGTTTTAATGATTCATAGCTAGAACTAAATGAATTACATGTATAGTAAGCATTACAGACTAATCACAACTTGGTTTTCTTGATTATGAAAATAGGAGGTGAGCCAACTAGACCTGATATATTAGTTTATTTTCTATACAACTTTAAAAAATGTTTTTATTCTTCAGGTACCAACTAGTTGTGCAGACTACAACTGAAGAAAGACGAAAAGTCAGAAATAACTTGCAGCGTCTTTTAGAAATGATTGCTACACATGTAGGGTCTATTGAGGTAAGTGTGAAATTCTTTAAAACTTTAATATATTTCTGCTCTGTCTTTATAGGAATTAATATAGTTAATTTCATTTATGTGGAAAATATCTTAGTAAAAATTTGTCAGAAAAAATCTGTCTAGTATGTGACCAGGGGATATAAGAGAATGTTTGTGCACTTTATAAAGTAATCTGTTTTGTTCACTTAAATGACATACAATAATATTTTTATATCAACAATCTATAATGGTATTGCACCGGGCCATGTTCAACTTAACAAAAACATATTAGAACATTTGGGATTTAATTAAGATTGAGAAGAAAGAGCATATCTTTATAATAAGTGTTTTGCCTTATCCCTCGCTTTCCAATAGCTTAATAGTAAACCAATAAAACTATTCATCCAGTGCTGAGGCTGTAGCTCAGTGGTAAAGTTCTTGCTTCGCATGTGTGAGGCACTGGGTTCAATCCTCAGCACCACATAAAAATAAATATAAGATACTGTGTGTTCATTCACAACTAAATTAAAAAATATATATATATTCACCAAACTTATAATGCCAAGCCCTAAAAGCTAAGATAAATTCCTGAACCAAAGAATTCCTGGGTACTTTTTTTTGGATGATAATGTATTTCCAGTTGAAAATGGCTTAAAAAAATACTCATCACATCACCTTAATAGGCTTTCATTTGTTCAAAATATGAGCATATGCTGCCCTACTTCCCATCATCTCTCCTGAAAGACCTTGAAACTGCTCTTTTAAAAACACAACTGATAAAGAATTAATATCCAGAAATATGATGGCCTTTAAAAATAAATAAAAATAGTGAAAGACCCAAATGAAAATTTCAGAAAAGCACAAATGGAGCAATAAACATATGAAAATATATACCATATTTCACATTCAAGAAGTTGGCCAAAGCCTGGAGTGGTGGCACACACCTATAATCCCAGCAGTTTGGGAGGCTAAGGCAGGAGGATCATTCAAAGCCAGTCTCAGCAAAAAGCAAGGCACTAAGCAACTCAGCAAGACTCTGTCTCTAAATAAAACACAAAATAAGACCAGGCATGTAGCTCAGTGGTCAAGTGCACCTGAGATTAGTCCCCAGTACCCAAAAAAAAAGAAAAGAAAAGTTGGCCAAAGATTAATGTTTAATAATTCCCAATGTAGAGAGAAGTTCTTATTTACTGCAGTGATTGTACAAATTGATATAATAGTTTTAGAAAACAACATGGCAATCCTTAATATAACTATGCGCCCTGTTTTTTGTTTTTTTTTTTTTTTTTTTAATAACTTTATTTTATTTATTTATTTTTGTACGTGTGCTGATGGTCGAACCCAGTGCCTCCTATGTGATAGGTGAGCACTCTACCTCTAGGGCACTGTTTTGAGTTGAATAGTGCCACCCAGAATTCTTGTCTTACCAGGATTTCAGAATATAACATTATTAGGAAGTAGGGTCTTTGCACAGGTAATTGGTTGAAATCATATTGGATTAGCACAGGCCCTAAATCCACTATCTGATATCCTTATATGAAATCCATGTGAAACAGAGGTAGAGATTAGAGTGAGTGATGCAGCTGTAAGCTAAAGAGCACCAAGAATTTCCTGGAACTGCCAGAAACAGAAGAAGCAACAAAGGATTCTCCCCTGTATCCTTCAGAGAGCACCATCCTGCTTACATCTTTTTTTTTTTTTTTAATTGTTGGTTGTTCAAAACATTACATAGTTCTTGACATATCATATTTCACATTTTGATTCAAGTGGGTTATGAACTCCCATTTTTACCCCGTATACAGATTGCAGAATCACATCAGTTACACTTCCATTGATTTACATATTGCCATACTAGTGTCTGTTGTATTCTGCTGCCTTTCCTATCCTCTACTATCCCCCCTCCCCTCCCCTCTTCTCTCTCTACCCCCTCTACTGTAATTCATTTCTCCCCCTTGTATTATTTTTCCCTTTCCCCTCACTTCCTCTTGTATGTAATTTTGTATAACCATGAGGGTCTCCTTCCATTTCCATGCAATTTCCCTTCCCTCTCGCTTTCCCTCCCACCTCTCATCCCTGTTTAATGTTAATCTTCTTCTCATGCCCTACTCTGTTCTTAGTTACTCTCCTTATATCAAAGAAGACATTTGGCATTTGTTTTTTAGGGATTGGCTGGCTTCACTTAGCATAATCTGTTCTAATGCCATCCATTTCCCTCCAAATTCTATGATTTTATCATTTTTTAATGCAGAGTAATACTCCATTGTGTATAGATGCCGCATTTTTTTATCCATTCGTCTATTGAAGGGCATCTAGGTTGGTTCCACAGTCTTGCTATTGTGAATTGTGCTGCTATGAACATCGATGTAGCAGTGTCCCTGTAGCATGCTCTTTTTAGGTCTTTAGGGAATAGACCGAGAAGGGGAATAGCTGGGTCAAATGGTGGTTCCATTCCCAGCTTTCCAAGAAATCTCCATACTGCTTTCCAAATTGGCTGCACCAATTTGCAGTCCCACCAACAATGAGCAAGTGTACCCTTTTCCCCACATCCTCGCCAGCACTTGTTGTTGTTTGACTTCCTAATGGCTGCCAATCTTATTGGAGTGAGATGGTATCTTAGGGTGGTTTTGATTTGCATTTCTCTGACTGCTACCTGCTTACATCTTGATCTCAGACTTATGAGAGAATAAATGTCTGTTATTTTAAGCCACCTAGTTTGTGGTGATTTTTTTTATGGTATCATTCATAATAGCAAAAAAAAAAAAAATAACATGGTATGCTACTCTCTTATGTTTGTTGTAACTAATTATCACCAACTTAATTAATAGCTTAAAATAACACATGTTCATTACCTTACAGTTAGGGAGGTTAGAAGTCTAATGTGGGTTCACAGGGCTGCAGCCCTTCAAGGGCTTTAGGGTAGAATCCATTTCTTTCCCTTTTCCAGCTTCTAGAGTCCCCTACAGTCCTTGGCTTGTAGTTCCTTCTTCTATCTTCAAAGCCAGCAGCGGGGTAGATTTCTCCTCTCTGCCCTCTTCTGTTTTCTTCTCTCTCTGACTCTGATACAACTAATTCCCTCTTATAAAGACCTTGTGGTTACATTGGGCCTACCCAAATAATGCAGAATAATCACCTTTTCTTGAGATTCTTAGCTTTAAAAAAGAAAATTTAAAAAATTTTAATCACATCTGTAAAGTTTCTTTATCATACACAATAGCATAGCCACAGGTTCCTGGAATTAAGGCATGATCAGCTCTGGGGAGATCATTGTTTTCAGCCTGCTGTATCTGGAAATGAACAAAAATTCACTAATAGAAAGATAAGAAAATATTGATACAGTCATATTTAAATGCTATGCAGCACTATATGAATAATCTATAGCTAGTACATCTGTGCACTAACATAAGTGATCTTAAAATACTGAGTGAAAAACATGTCATAGAATATTATTATATTTAATACTTTTCAATAAGCACAAAGGTTGAAACCAGCACCCACTAAACCAAGATAGTCATGCATTGTATAATGACAGAAACACATTCATAGAAATGTTTTTAGGCAATTTTGTTCTTTTCTACACATCATATAAATCCCTACACAAACTAAGATGTAATTAGGTAATTTATAATCTTATGGAACCACCATTATGTGTACACTACATCATTGTCCAAAACATCATTATGTGGTACATAACAACCTATTAGAGATACATATATATCTCTCTGTGTGGTAAAAGTATAAAGAAAATCAAAACATTCAGGCAAGTAGTATCTCTGGGGAAGAAAAGAGGGGATCTCATTAAGAAAGAACACAGGGCCAACATGGTAGATACAAGAATATTCCTTTTATTTCTATTGTTAACAAATATTTCACTCTTGTTTGTAAATTTCACACTTTGAACAAATTAATGTTTCTACATTAACAATTTCTAATTGTTTCTACTAGAAACATCTTGAGGAGCAGATTACTAAAGTCGATAGAGAATATGAAGAATGCATGTCTGAAGATCTCTTGAAAAATATTAGAGAGATTACAGAAAAATATAAGAAGAATGCTGCTCTACTTAAGGCTTCTGGTGAATGAAGATCAAGTGCTGATTATCTTTTATAAAAATAGTTTGTTAACTGAAAATATGTAAAACCTGAAATTATGATAATTTGTTGATCATTTTTAGATGAAATAGCTGAGTTTTATATGTACCTATAGTTAATAAAACTACATTTGTACAGTGTTTTTTATCACATTTCTTTGCCTAACTTCAATTGGTGAGAAGATAGGTAGTGTGGTCTAAATCAGAAATTAGCCAAGTACCGTCTGAACCAAATCAGACACAGCCATTCATTTACATGTTGTCTGACTGTTTTCCCACTATAATGGCAGAGTTGAGTATATACAACAGAGACCTTGTGACCTCCAAAGCCAGAAATGTTGACTCTAAAGTCCCTTATAGGAAAAGATTACTGACCACTTGTATAAAGTATACATGGTTAGTATTGCCTAATTTTGAAACTTGGTCTTTTTCTTTTGTTTTGTTTTGTTTTGTACTGGGGATTGAACCCAGGGACACTTTACCACTGAGCCACGTCCCCGGCCCTTTTTATTTATTTATTTATTTATTTAAATTCTGAGATAGGATCTCACTATGTTGCTGAAGCCAGCCTCAAATTTGTGAGCTGCCCTAGTTTCTGGGAATACTGGCATGCACCACCATACCCAACTGAAACTTCTTCATGATGCTGGACACACAATAGTCCACTCCTGGTTTATAGCTGTATGGCTTTCCAAGAAACTAAAGTTCATCTTTACTGTGAAGCAGAAGAATATGCAATGTTAGATAAAGGAAATAACAAAATAATGTAGCTCAAAACCCTCATTTTAGAGATGAGATTTCATTTTTAGAGAGGCTCTGATTCATCTCAGGTCACACCTGGTAGTAGTGGTAGACACAACATTGGAACTTGGGGCTGGTGCACAATCTGAAATTTTAGCTACAAGAGCCATGAAAAGTGAATATTCCCAATGCTAAGGAAGTTGTGTTAGGATGGGAAGTTTTTTAAACAGGTCTCAGTTGTTAGGAAACTCCTTAAATTGAACTGGCATCTACCTCTACTGTAAACTTTATTCTTTCAGTACTATTTAAAATCTAATGTAAGTCAGAACAAAAAACATGATAAAAAGAAAGGCATGAAAACTTGGAATGGAATTACAATAAAGGCTTATAAAGGAAGGCATTCAGCCTAAGAGCGCAATGAACAAAGAAAGATCATAGTTGGAAGATAACTAGTAGATATGACAAGATTAATGGTTACTAGGTATTCTAGAATCTTAACTTACAGGATCCAGTAGAACTTTCTTCAAAAGAAATGGTTTGTGCGTTATGCAATATGGTACCAGCTCCCATAGTTATTGTTCACTTAGATGGCATCTGTGGCAAAAGAGACAAGAGCCTTGCCACTCAAACTGAGTGGTGGGGTGCAGCAGCATCACCATCACCTGTGGTCTTGTTAGAAGTACAAATGTTTGACCCCACTCAAAAACAACTAAATCAGAATCTGCATTTTTATAGAGTATTAAAAATAAATAACGAAAACATGTAAAGTTTTCATGAATTATGACATATACCTGTAAAATCTTCATTACAATCAAGCTGATGAGCATCTATTACCACCAGAGTTTTCTTAATGGCTTTTCAGAATTTTTCCTCTTACCTCTGTAACTTCCCACCCCACCCAATCCTCAGGCAAGTACTGATCTTTCTATTACTAGGGATAAAACTCAAACTATAGATAGATAAACTATAGTGTTTCTTGGAATTTTACACAAATAGCTATTGAAAAATGTACTTTTTAAATTTTTTTAATTATTTTGTTTTAATTATATATGACAGTAGAATGCATTTTTACACTTTGATATATCATACATAAAATAATTTCTCATTTTTCTGACTGTACATGTTGCAGACTCATATTGGTCATGTAGTCACATATATACAACAAGTAATAATGTCTGTTTCATTCTATCTTTCCTATCCCCACATCCCCTCCCCTTCTTTCCCATTACTTCCCTCTACCTAGTCTAAGGTAACATATTCTCTAGTGCCCCCCCCCACCTTATTGTGAATTAGCATCTGCATATTAGAGAAAACATTCTGCCTTTGGTTTTGTGGGATTCGCTTATTTCACTTAGCATGATATTCTCCAACTCCAACCATTTACTAGCAAATGCCATAATTTTACTCTTCTTTAGAGCTGATTAATATTCCATTGGGTATATATATATATACCACATTTTTTTTATCCAAATTCATCTATCTAGGTTGGTTCCATAGTCTAGCTATTGTGAATTGAGCTGCTAAAAACATTGATGTGGCTGTGTCACTATAGTATGCTGATTTTAAGTCCTTTGGGTATAAACCAAGGAGAGGGATAGCTGGGTCAAATGGTGGCTCCATTCCCAATTTTCTGAGGAATCTCCATAGTGCTTTCCATAAAGGACACCTCACTATGTTGGCCAGGCTGATCTCAAATTCCTGGACTCAAGTGATCATCCTTCCTCAGTCTCCTGAGTAGCTGTGACTACATGCATGTGTCACTATGCCCGGTCCATACACTCTTTTGCATGGCTTCTTTCACTCCAGATATTTTGAGATTTATGCATGTTCTGTGTAACAGTTGTTCATTCCTTTTCATTCCATTGAATTAATACACTCAGGTATCATACCTATTGAAGGTCACTGGGTTATGTTATGGTTAGGATATAGTTTGTCTCCCAAGGCTTCCTGTGGTGAAATTTAATCCCCATCAGGAGAAATTAAGAGAATGGAAACTTAGTCCAACTGTGCTGCTTAGAGGCAGGACCTTTGGGAAGTAATTAGATTTAGATTAATTAATTAAAATCGTTAGGGTAGAGCCCCTATAATTGAATCCTTGTGGTTTTATAAGAAGACAGACCAGAGGATATACATTTACATGTTCCCTGTCATGTAATACTATGAGCTGCCTTTGGACTCTTCAGAGGGGTGGAGGGGCTGTCATCCAATAAGGCTCCTAGACCTGTGCCTCTAGAACCATGTGCCATAATAAACCTGCCTCAGGGACTGGGGATATATCTCAGTTGGTAGAATGCTTGCCTTGCATGTATAAGTCCCTGAGTTCAACCCCCAGCACCACTAAAATAAATAAATAAATGAAAATAAGCCTGCCTTGGGTATGGCATTATAGTGATAAAAAGCAGACTAAAACAAATTATTTAAAATTTCTGGCTATTACAAATAAAGCCATTATGAACATTCACATACAAATATTCTTATGGATATATGCTTTCATTTCTCGTGGGTAAAAGATACACTAGAGAGCTCCAGTAACAAATATTTGGGGCTCTAGGATAAACTCTTGCTATCTGTGCAGAAGTGCACACCAGTTAAGAAACAGCTGTTGGCATATTACAGAGGTCTGGTAAAAACAACACATGAGCATGGGACAGTAAGTGCCTATGTATACTTCCCATTGTGACCCTTGTCATAAAGTCAGACCCAACAACAGCCCATCACAAGATAGAAATGGTACCTCCAGGATCAGTCTGAACAAGACCAGAGGGCACAAATAAGCTGCCCAAGGAAGTTGAGGCCTTCTTTCCCCTGCAACAGTTGCACCAAAGCTATCCCCCTAATTTTAACCTATGGACATCACAGAGTCCTATGCCACTAGCTGAAAAAGTAGGAAAAAGGTCCCAAGCTTGGCTTACAGATGAATCAGCCAGTTCTATGTGGATTCCAAGGAGAAAACTCTCAACAGGTACTTTGCAGTCACATTAAGAGGTGACCCTGGAAGCCTTCCAGGAAAGATTTTCTTAATGGGTTTTCTTCTTGTAGAAGTGGCCTGAGATGAGAAGACATGCAGATTCTCAAATAGTGGCCAATGGCTTGGCCATGGCCCCAGGGCCTAGAAGGCATAGAGCTGATGAAAAAACAGGAGTCAGTTATATGTGGTAGAGCCAAATGTACAAACCGAGTGGGCACAAAGTGAAGACTGCTGTGTCACATGTCAATACCCACCAGAAAACAGCTACAATAGAAGATATACTGACAAAATCACTCAGTCAGTTGAAGTTAAGCAAAACTGATGTAATTGGGCACCTGCATAGCCATGCTTCAGAAATGGAAGTCATATGTATGCCCAATAGCAAGGATTGGTATGTACAAGATTGATCTAGTGACCTACTTCTGAATGCTCATCTTGTCTGCAACAGAGAATGATACTGCGCCTCTGATAAGTATTATTCCTTAAATAGACCAAATGACCATTTGATGACAAGTTGACTCCATGAGTCCTTCCATCCTAGTAAGACTAGCATTTTATCCTCACAAGGATAGATCACTACTATGGGAGATGAAAACACAATATATTAAAACATGGAATACTACTAAAGTAAAACCCTGAGGAAAATTCATAGTTTTAAATACATTTTTAAGAAATAATTAAGGCTGGAGTTTTGGCTCAGTGGTAGAGTTCTCACCTAGCACATATGAGGCACTGGGTTCCATCCTCAGCACCACATAAAAATAAATAAATAAAGTAAAGTTATTGTGTTGATCTACAACTAAAAAAATTTAAATAAATAATTAAGAATCTAACTCAAACTTTAGGGAAAAAATGAAACTAATTGAAGCAAAGCAGAAGATAATTATTGAATAACAAGCAAAAACTAGTCAGTATGAAAACAGACATTAAGTTTAAAAAAAATTAATAAAGATGTCCTTTTCTCCCCATGGAATCTTAATTCCTACCATTATCTGGGGTTTAAGGAATGCCTGATCTGGAAGCAATGAATTCCACATATATAACATTGGTCAGTGAAAGAAATGTAGGAGTGAATCCATGACAATTAGATTATTGACTATCATATACCGACCTAGAATGGCTGGAACAGACTTCTAGTGATATGCATGTTTGGAGAACTAACTGAAGGCATCCCGCAATATACAACCCAGGGCCGCCGTTGTGGCTCAGTGGAAGAGTACTTGCCGAAGCACTGGGTTGAATCATGGTACCACATAAAAAATAAATAAATAAACAAGATAAAGATATTGTATACATCTACGACTAAATATATATAAATATATATGTATATATATATATATATATTTTTTTTTAATACAATCCAGTTTGGGGGCTGGGGCTGTAGCTCAGTGGTGGAGCACTTGCCACACACATGAGCCACTGGGTTCAAACCTCAGCACCACATAAAAAGAAAGAAAGATAGATATTGTATACGTCTACAACTAAAAAAATATATATTAAAAAAATACAACCCAGTTTTAAAATCGCAGACCTCTATATGGGCTTTGTTCCCAGTAAGAAAAATACATGGGGGTTGAATCAAGTAGTGGAACCAAGATTTGCTCCATATAACATCAGTCTCGGTGATCCAATGGCGATTTTGTGATTCCCAAACTCTGCAGGATTAAAGGTCCTATTCCCAAAGTAGACATATTCTTGCCCAAGGTACCATGAATCTGCCTATTACAGTTACCATTTACAGCTGCCACCACCATACTTTGGACTTCATGTGCTTGGAGAGCAGCAGAAAAGTAAAGGAGCCACCATCATGTCAGAGACAAATTACCCTAATCACCAAGGAACTAGACCAGCTTTTGGACAATGGGTGCAGAACCAGGTGATCCAATGAGCACTTCTAGTATGCTCTGTGTTTGTGGTTTGTATATATTAAAGTTACTGATTTCTACATATTTATCTAATTTGTCACAAACTTACAAATCTTATTATTCAATAGTTACATTGTGGTTGAATCTTTTGGTTTTCCTAATTATAATTCCTGCAAATAGTAACAGGTTTACTTACATCTTTTACTTATATTTCCAATTTCCTTTTGTCTAATTTTCTTGGCCAGTTGATCAAATATAAGAATGTTAAATACATAAGAGAGGCTATTCTTGATTTTTTCCTAATTTTAGTGATGATATTTTGAGTGTTGTCCCATTAATCACAATCACAACTTTTGTGCTAAATGATAGATATATTGATAAGGAAGCACCCATTTTTTTCCTCATTTTATTATGGTTGTTGAATTTTATCAAATGACTTTTAAGCATCAATGACATTGCTATATAAGTTTTCTCTCTGAAGAGTTTGTATGATTATATTCCTAACACATTAACTATTCTTGCATCACTAGAATAAATCCTGAGATAATGGTGTTGCTTTCCCTTTTTAAACCAAACGGTCTCACTGTCTTGCCCAGGCTAGAGTATACTGGTTATCTACAGGTGCTGTCCCTCTACTGATACTTAGTGTGGACAACTGATCAGCCCACTACAAACTTGAACTTCTGGGCCTGAGTGATCCTGCGCCTCAGCCTCCTAAGTAGATGTGCCATTGTGCCTGGCTGTATTTATTTCTTTTAATATGCTCCTGGACTCTCTTAATATCTTATTTGAACTTTATTTTTTGCATTGATAGTCATAAGTAAGTGTGGTGGTATGGTAGTTTTTAACTTGTGTCAGGTTTTAGTACCAATATTATATTCACATCAAAGAAAAAGACATTTTTCTTTTTACAAATAACATAAAATATTCTGGAATAACATAAAAATATTAAAATAATGTGATTTATTTTGGTGCTGGGGATCGAACCCAGGGCGTTGTGCATGCAAGGTAAGCACTCTACCAACTGAGCTATATGCCTAGCCCTAAAATAATATGATTTTTAAATTTGGAATAATTTCAGGGCTGGGGATGTGGCTCAAGCGGTAGCGCGCTCACCTGGCATGCGTGCGGCCTGGGTTCGATCCTCAGCACCACATACCAACAGGGATGTTGTGTCCGCCGAGAACTAAAAAATAAATATTAAAAAAAAAAAAAAAAAAAAAAATTTGGAATAATTTCATATCTGAGTGGACTGCTTTTTATGTATGTAGTTCTTTGACAATTTTACTTAGGTTTTGCTTTGTTTTGTTTTGTTTCTGGTACTGGGGATTGAACCCAGGAGTGCTCTGCCACTGAGCTACATTCCCCAGCCCTTTTTATTTTTCTATTTTGAGACAGGGTCTTGCTAAATTGCTGAGGCAGACCTCAAACTTGTCACCCTCCTGCCTCAGGCTTCCAAGTTGCTGGGATAACAGGCATGCACCATTATACCCAGCTTTACCTTGTTCTTCTAGAACTCAGTTAAAGATTTTGTTTTAAATATCTTCTGTAAATTTGTAGATAACTATGTTATCTTATACATTCTTTATTTAATCCAGTTTCTGAAACTGATTTGCACAGAACTCAACAAAGTAATTTATTGTGATTTTTTTCCACATGGTTCTAGGAAACAATAAAACAAATATATTAATTATTAATTTTATGCAAATTATTAAAATTTAAAATTAGATTTTTTGCTTATTTGAACTCTCTTTTTTTTTTCCTAGAATCAAATAGCTAATGATTTCTCTATTAGTGTTTTTAACTTAATACTAGTTTTTTTTTAATTATAGATGGACACAATACCTTTATTTATTTATTTTTTTATCTAGTGCTGAACCCAGGACCTCACACATTAGAGGCAAGTGCTCTACCATTGATCCACAACCCCAGCCCCTTGTTTCTGTTTTTTAACTGGATAAATTTTTTCTCTACTAATTGACTTCTGCTTTGCTTCAATTTATTGGGTTGGTCTTTCCTTTCTAATTTTTGAGTTAGATTCTTAATTTTATTTTTTTCTTTTTCTTTTTTTTTTTTTTTTAATGGTTTTAGGGCTTAGACTCAGGGCCTTACACATGCCAAGCATGCTGCCCTCTACCACTGGCTATATATAGTATAGTCTCACCTCCTTTTTTTTTTTTTTTTTTTTTTTTTTTTTTAGGATTTTCTCTGTGGGATGTCACTTGGGATGACTTGCTTACCCACTTAATAGACAAAAGAGATCTCCCAAGGGAACAAGTTGAAATCAATAAAAATGACTGTGTACAACTTAGCAAGGCATCCAGGAAGTCAGGCAGCCCTCCAAGGAATGTGCAAAACGATAACATGGCCAAGCAGGTGGCACACATCTGTAATCCCAGCGGCTCAGGAAACTGAGGAAGGAGGATCGCAGGTTCAAAGCCAGCCTCAGCAATGGCGATACACTAAGCAACTCCGTGAGACGTGTCTCTAAATAAAATATTAAATAGAGCTAGGGATGTGGCTCAGTGGTCGAGTGCCATTGAGTTCAATCCTCAGTACCAAAAAAGAAAAAAAAAAAAAAAGTAACATGACTAGAGCGAAAGGATCTTTCAACTATAGTCCTGTCAACTACTTGGGATTCGGTCAATGAAATTGCCATGCAAGCGGAATGTGGTTAAATTTGGGATGGTAAAATGGCTCTTGCCGCTTGGTGGTGCAACCTGTCATCCCAGTAGTTTGGGAGGCTGAGACAGGAGGATCACTTCAAAGCCAGTCTCAGCAAAAAGCGAGGTGCTGAGCAACTCAGTGAGACCCTATCTCTAAATAAAATACAAAATAGGGATGGGGGTGTGGCTCAGTGGTCAAGTACCCCTGAGTTCAATCTCAGTAGCCCCCCCCACCCACAAAAAAAAGGCTCTTATCAAACAACTGAGTTTGCAGAGGACGAGTGGCACCACTGTTCTGTGAGAGGGGTATGATAGTGGAGTTGTTTATTCTTTACAAACCTAACAACCTCTGACTAGAGAGAAAGATATCAGCTCTAAAGCAGGAGACTCCACCCACCAGATTTGGGCAGGATTAAGGGACAAATGGGGAAGGCCCCTTACTGGAGTGCCTCTGAGGGGGAGGTGACAGCTCCTTGTTGGTAGAGGGTGAGATAATAAGTAGCTCTCCACTGACAGCTCTTCCAACTCCTGAGAAAGGAGGGAGATGTCCATGCTAAGCCAGTCTGTTCACTAGTAGAAACTTTTGGGGTACTCTGTCTAAAAGAGGATACAAACCAGAGCAGTGTCCTAGCAGAAGGGTGTCACTGTAGGAAAAACCACTCCTTCCTTATCTTTCAGCTTCAAACATAGAATGAGTAACTGTCTCTATGCATTAAAGAATAAGTGATTTGTTTGGACACTTGAGAGAAGCTTCGTTTTGCTCACACACACACAAAAAAAAAGAAAGAAAAAGAAAAAGAAAGAAAGAAAGAAAAAAGAATCCACTGAATTGGAAGATAAATAAACTAACTGTAAATTGGAATCCCTAGGTATCAGTCAACTTCAATAGGGAAAATGAGAGAAAGTCTTTTTTGAGTTGGTTTTTCCAGGCAAGGTCCAAGTCATATAAATCCTGGAAAAGGAATTCTAATTTCCACACCTACAATCTTAATGCCTCCACTTCTGAAAGTGGGGTATGAAGAAGTGGAATAGGGGCTGGGGATGTGGCTCAAGTGGTAGCGCGCTCACCTGACATGCGTGAGGCACTGGGTTCGATCCTCAGCACCATATAAGAATAAAGTAAAGATATTGTGTCCACCTTAAAAAAAAAAAGAAGTGAAATAGCTATTTACTTGAAATAGTCCATTTTTAGGAGAAGAAGAAAAGTTGTGGAATGAAATCATGCTGGAAATGGAATTGGCTGTGGAGAAGGGGAAAGGCTGGTTGGTTGTCTCTGACATTTCAGCATGGAGCCCCCAGATGGAAGGTAGTGAGCAAGGGGTGGATCTTGAGAGCAACAAATCCAAATATTTTCCATCTGTGGATAAAGAGATGGTGAGCAATTGAGCAAAGAAAGGGAACTTGGGGAGTTCCTCAAGCACATGGGAAAATGTGGCTTTGAAGAGGAGAGGTTGGAGACTCTAATTCTATGGGCCAGACACTCTGAGAATTAGAGAAGCCAGCCAGAGCTAACAAAAGCCAGTTAAAGCCCAGTAGCTATCGTACTCACAGAGACTAGTTGTTTATTGAACTTACTGTTGCAACAAGAAACTGGTCATGGGATATCTCAGTCAGATAGAGTGGGGAGGAGCTTGTTATAGTGTTGGAGTTTGTGTGGGTTGCTTGTAAGAGGAGACTTCGAGTTTTTGCAAGTGAGTATACCCTTTATTAAATTTGTTTAGAAACATTGTTCTGTTAGCCTTCTCCCTGTCCTATTGAAAACATCATTTATTAGTCTGACTCTTAGCAGAGTCTGGCAAGCTCTACTTAGAGTTAAGAGTGCTGGTTGGAGAAAATAATTTGACTGAATAGAAAGCCATGGGAAAAAAATCTCTGTAGGGGGCTGGGGTTGTGGCTCAGTGGTAGAGCGCTCAACTAGCACATGTGAGGCACTGGGTTCGATCCTCAGCACCATATAAAAATAAATGAATAAGGGCTGGGGTTGGGGCTCAGCGGTAGAGCACACATCTCACATGTGTGAGGCCCTGGGTTTGATCCTCAGCACCACATAAATAAAATAAAGGTATCGTGTTCACCTACAACTAAAACATTTGTTTTAAATAAATGAATAAAATAAAGGTATTGTGTCCACCTGCAACTAAAAAATAAAAATTTGGACGCTGAGATTGTGGCTCAGTGGTAGAATACCTGCCTGGCATGTATGAGGCACTGGGTTCAATTCTCAGCACCACATATGAATAAATAAAATACACGTCCATTGACAACTAAAAAATATTTTTAAAAAATTTTTTTAAATCTCTGTAGGGTTGTAATTCTACAAGAGTAATCCATGAACAATTCTATATAGGCAGAAGATAATGAGAACTATGACTTGTGTGCAAATAGATGGCCACTGAACAACATAAAAATACCTAAGGTGAACTTTCCTTCAGATACTCATTAGCTCTTTCCTGCACTCTCATGGAAGTGCTCTCCTGTGAGAAGATTTAGAGACAAGGAAGAAGACTAGGAACATGGGGACAGAGTGCCACGATTACACTCTGTGTTAGAAATTGCATGCTTCCCCTTTCTGTTGTGGTTGGCTTTGAGCTAGAACACCTTGAGGAATTTGGCTTTGAGTTGCAAGCAATTTTTCTCTCCGGTTTGCAAAGTTGGAAGCAATATACTACTTAGTATTGACTTCCCTTTGTTCCGTAAAAGCAGCAAGGTTGAACAAATTTAGTATTACAAAAGCATTCTTTAAACTGGAAAGGGTTCAGATTTTATGGATTTAAGAAACTAAAATGTTCAGGGTGACCCTGTAAACTGTGTGTGTGTGTGTGTGTGTGTGTGTGTGTGTGGTGTGAACTTGTGATCACTTTAACTTCTTTATTCTTTTTTTGACCAGCCTTTTTTTAGGTTTAGATCACAGGAACAGGAGGAGGGACACACCCAACAGCTGTAGAAGCAAGAAACATCTACTATAAAACTGAAGCACAAAAACATGAAAACTGAGAGTATTTGTGTATTTTTTGTTCCAACTTGCTTGAAAAAGTCTACATTTCATATACTTCTAATTAAGAACAGGGAAGCTTCGTTCTCTTGGAGAAGAGTATCCAACATGATGTAGGCAGTATTTTCTCGGCAAACCTATCGTTTCCTTTGGAGATGTACTTCTCTTCTAGATCACCTTTTAGAAGTATTGAGCTGTCTCATGAGACAGCAGAGGGGCAATTATAGGAGTCATAGTTGCTCGAAGCTGATAGAGAACTGGGTAGAAAAACAGGCCTGGGCTTGGCAAAGTCCATCTTGCGTTAACTATTGATGGAGGCCTTTGGAACTATAAAGTGCAGACTTTGAGGAATGGGAAAAATAAACACTGTCCTTGTTTTTTATAATGTATGTGGTTATGTATAACTAAATGAGCTACATGCTGTATTGTCTGTGCATCTCTCCTGGGGATGCTACACTCTAACTTTGCCTTATAAGAAGAAGATGAATAAGAGTATCCAGTTTTCCAGGAAGAGATCAGCTCTCTTATAGGAAAGTGAAACCTAAATGAGAAATAGAAACTCAGTCCATAGGAGGAACATCTATTTCCTCCTGGACTTCATCTTGGGACTATATTTGAAATAATGTAGACATGCTTAAGGATACTACTGATTATTGAGGGAAGATGCTCTCTGTCCCTTTGATGGTAAGGGCTATAAACTGAAAATAAGTCAGATGTATTTTGTAAATCAGACTATCCATCTATTCTTCTTTAAAAAAAAAAAAAGACTTTGTTTTTAAGCTGGGCACACCTGTAATCCCAACTACAACTACTTGGGAGGCTGAAGTCAGAGGATCACAAATTCAAGGCCAGACTCAGTAATTTAGCGACACCCTGTCTCAAAATGAAAAAAAGGGAGAAGGGGATTTTACTACTGAGCTGGTGATATAGTTCAGTGGTAAATTCCCAGTTACCTCCCATCAAAAAAAAAAAAAAGACTTGTTTTTGAAGATCAGTTTTTAGTTCACAGTAAAATTGAAAGGAAGGACTGGGTGTGGTGGCACACACCTATAATCCCAGCAACTGGGGAGGCTGAGACAGGGAGGATAGAAAATTTGAGGCTAACCTCAGCAACTTAGCAACACCCTGTTTCAAAACAAAAAATAAAAAGGGCTGGGGATATCATTCTGTATTAAAGTGCCCCTGGGTTCAATCCCTAGTACCCCCGCAAAAAAAAAAGTTGAGAGAAAGTTACATATTTCTAATATTTATCCTGTCCACACCCATACACAGCCTCCTGCATTGTCACCATCCCCCACCAGATGGTACATTTGTTATAAGTAAGGAACCTTTCTTTCCTGGTCCATAATAATCACCCCAAATCCATAGTTTACACTGGGATTCATCCTGGGTGTTGTACATTCTGTGGGTTTGAGTAAATATATAATGGCATGTACCCACTGCTCTAGACCCTACAGAGTATTTCATGTCCTAAAAGCCCTCTGTGTTTTGCCTATTCATCTTTATCTTTACCCTCTGAAACCAATGATATTTTCCTGACCCCCCAGTTTTGCCTTTTACCAAATGACACATAATTAGAATCATACAGAATGTTGCTTTTTCAGTTAGCTTCTTAATATTCTTTTTACTTTGCAGTACCAGGAATTGAGCCAAGGGGTTCTCTACCACTGAGCTATATCCCCGTTCTTTTTTTTTTTTTTTTTTTTTTTTTTGATACCAGGGATTGAACTCAGGGGCACTCAACCACTGAGCCACAGACCCAGCCCTATTTTATATTTTATTTAGAGACAGAGTCTCACTGAGTTCCCTAGTCCTTTAATGTCTTATTTTTCAGACAGGGTCTTGGGCTGGGGTTATGGCTCAGTGGTAGAGTGCTCACCCAGCACGTGCGTGAGATGCTAGTTAGATCCTCAGCACCACATAAAAATAAATAAATAAAATAAAGGTATTGTGTCCAACTACAATTAAAATTAAAAAAAAAAAAAAAAAAGACAGGGTCTTGCTAAACTGCCCAGTCTGGCCTCAAATTTGTAGTTCTCCCACCTCAGCCTCCTGAGTCACTAGGATTACAGGCATTTGCTACCACGCCTTGTTCTTTATTTTCTTTTCTGTAGTCATCATCCTGATTGTCTCCCTTGGTCCAGGTTTTGCAAAACATGGTGTTCTGACTATCACATAAAAGTTGTTAAAAATATTAATTCCCTTTCCCATACCTAGCTGACTCAAAATATATAGGCATGAAACCTAGAATACATAAACATGAATTATACGTTGTTCTTATTCCTTCTACAGTCTGAATATCCCAGTAAGATCTCAATTGTGCTGCCAGAAATTAAGAAGATCTGTGTTCATAAAAGGGGAGAAAAATTTTAAAAAATATCTGATGGTGACAGCAACAAAAAAAGATCCCAGAAAAACTGGGTTTTCAAAGTCTAACTGTTCTTCAGAGCCGATGCCTAAATTCTCTTTCTGTTGCTGTTGTGGAAACTTTAATTTACAAGTATTGTTAGAGCTAGTGATTTCCTACAGACTGACTCTTTCTGGAGAAGCCTGGAAATACCTTACCTATTATTTGCCATGGGATAAAGCTTGAGGTTTCCAAGTTGTTTTGCTGTGAAATCTTTAGGAAGGTGATCTTCAAGCTACACAATACCTTTCTGTAACCATTTCAGTAGGACCCACCTCCTTTTTGTTTTCAGTTCTACCTTTTCTAAGTGCAGATGATCCCCAATTTAACATAATTCCACTTTTAATTGTTTTCTCTTGGTTCTTTTTAATGTATTCAATGAAATTTAATTTAAACAAATCTCCTATATATCCATGACTTTAATTTGTAATAAAAATTAGTTTTGAGACTACTGTACATATTTTTTTCAAGAATAATTTAAAGACAATCAAAGACCCTATTAATGCTTATCTTTGTGCACATATATTAGGATAAAATCTGTTCATATATGCTATAAATGGTAAATTGGCTACCCAAACTATATTACCTCATGTCAGCTTTGTTCAAAAGAGGCTGATTCCATGCCTGATAAAACAGATATGTGAGATAAGTAGAAAAATCTCTAATATAAAACTCTTACAGACTGAGATAGAGAAGAGGTAGTCAAGAACAATAAGAAAACGATGCTTCTAAATTTGACTTATAACTTTTCAGCTTTACAACGATGTGAAAGAAACTTGCATCTAGTAGAAAGTGTACTTCAAAAATGATTTTTTTTTTAAATTTAGGGTCTCACTATATTATCAAGACTGGCCTTGAGTTCACAATCCTCCTGTCTCAGGCTCCCAAAGTAGTTGGGACTACCGGTATGCACCACTGCACTAGATCATTCTTCAGATTTTGAGTGTGGATCTTTCCTAGGGCTAGAGAGATATACCAACTGGTCCTCTCAAGGCTGGGCAGTGAATCACAGCAGCTAGTCAGCCTAGCAATCATGAGAAGCAACAGAGACTACAGAGTACTGCCTTGCAAGCTATGATGTTCAGTAGGTTTGGTGTATTAAATGCACTGTCTACTTATAATTATTTTCATTTTATGATAAATTTATTGGAACATAACCCCATTGTAAGTCAGAGTGTACTACAAGGATTCTTCACCAACATTTCATTTGGAGTTTGAATCAAAGATTGGAAATGACTGACCAGACTGCTATGTGGCTTCCAGAGTCTGTGATACACCCGAGTGTGACACTGTCAGCACTAATAACAGTTGAGACTTGCTGCTTGCCTTACATATTTGCCACATGCACCCAACTCTATGCCTCCACATCCTCTGCCCCATCCTTCCCTCCCCCTTCACGTGCTTTTTTCATTACTAATCTCCTGTAAAAGCAAAACCAACACTTTGTTCTGCTTCCACTATGATTAAGCACATCACATTCCGTAGCAAGCGACTAAATAAAACTACTTTGCACTCTTAGGAAAATCTGAAAATAAAAGGGTCATTCTGCTTGGTTCCCCTCTCCAATATAAGAAACCCTAGAAAAGTTCAAGTGTATGTGGGCTCTCTAGAGTGATATCCCTGACTTTTGAAAACATGCTAATATCTGATTATTTGAATGATCTTTGTAAATATGATATCTGTGTGGGAAAGTTGCTTTTCCGTCTCGCCATCAACAAACTGATGTATACTTGCCAATATTGATGATTTTGCCTTCCTTTCCCTCTAAATACTTGCATTTTGAATGTGTTGGGCTTCTGGCTTCTTTAGAAAGAAGTCTGACCCATTGTTCTGATGGCAGATATAATTTCTCCTTTTTTTCTTTCTTTTTTTTTCATTTTGAGAGTGGCATTAGTCCCATTTTATTTATTTGTGTTTAAATTGATAAAAGTGTGTATGTTTCAAAATATGTATATGCTCTGGAGTGGCAAAATTGAGCTAGTTAACATATACTTACCATTTTATGCTAACACTTAAAATCTACACTCTTAGCATTTTTCAAGACTGTCATAGATTGCTAATTAGAGTCACCATGTTTTGTCCACTAGATCTCTTGAGCTTATTCCTCCTGTCTAAAATGTTGTATCCTTTGAACAACATCTCTCAAATCCTTCCCCCAACCACCCTAGGCCCTGGTAACCACCACTGTATTCTCTCTGAATTTAACTTTTTTAGATATTACATATGAGATTCTGTAGCATTTTTTTATTCCATTTTGTTTACATATCACTTTTTCTTTACCCATTCATCCATGGACACTTTGGCTGACTTCATTTTGTGGATTTTGTGAAGGGCACTGCAATGAGTCTGAGTGTACAGGTGTTTCTTTGACGTACTATTTCATTTCTTTTGGGTGCATACCCAGCAATATGATTTTGCTAGATTATTTTTTAAAATATACTTTAGGGGGCTGGGGATGTGGCTCAAGTGGTAGCATGCTTGCTTAGCATGTGTGAGGCACTGGGTTTGATTCTCAGCACCACATAAAAATAAAATAAAGATATTGTGTCCACCTAAAACTAAAAACTAAATATTATATATATTTAAATATATATATATATATATATATATATATATATATATATATATTAGTTGTAGATGAACACAATATCTTTATTATTCATTTTTTGACAATCATTTATTTATTGGACAGGGGAAGGTCATTTAAAGAGAGAAAACATATTCCAAATGTGTTTAGCTTGGTGTTACAGGCATCGATGCTCACAACAAACAACACTACTCAATACATCATGGAAAGAAGCCACATACAACCAGGAAGATGCTGTCATGCCACTCAAAAATAAGCCACAATGCTTGGGAACAATTATTAGGGAGTTACAGAGCATAATAGTCTCTAATTCACCAATCTCCATTTCCGCCATTGGGCCATTAGCCCATAGTATTGGCTGATTCCCTGGTTATTGAGTCTTCCTGTATTCTAGAGAACTTTGGTGCGCACTTCTCACATTTCTGAATTGTCATTGAAATCATAGTCAACTGAAGGACTAATTAAGTCTCATCACTGTAGTTTTGAACTACTTTAGGCAATAATTAACTATCTCATAGTAATGTAAATAAAATTCCATTTAATACATTTAGCACTGTTATAATGCACTCAAATCACATTTAGTCCTATGGTACATACTTTTTAAAAGACAGCAGAAATTCACTGGAATAAATTTTAAAAGAGATTTGGGGCGCTCACCTGGCCCGAGGTATATGAGGTGCTGACAAAGACAGTCACCTGAAAAGTGCTGTGTCAATTATTTGCCAAATTATTTGGCATCATTTTTAGCAGGACTTTTCTGACTGGGCCAGCAAAGATAGATTTCAATGTCCATTCTACAAACTAGCCAAAATATTATAAGCAATAGTATACAATGAATGATTGGCTATTCAGCATAAGATTAAACTGAGCATAAGATTAACTGAGAAACCTGTGAGGTATCTAGCCCTCCCTCCTTAAATTCATTGATTTACCAGTCACTTTCTTTTTCTACAATAAGAGTTTTCAAGATGAGAACAACTTTTTCATGCCAGAGAAAACCATTTTGGGGAAGCCAATCACAAAAGACTAGATATTGTATGAATTCATTTCTATTAAATGATTAAAATAGGTATATAGAAAGTGGACTGGTGGCTGCCCAGGGCTGGGGAGCACTGGGAAAAAATAGGAGATGACTGCCAAAGGGTACAGGGTGACTTTTAGTGTGATTAAATGCCCTAAATTTGTCTGATCATGGGCGCACAACTTTGTGAATATAAAAATCATGAAGTTACACCCTTTAAATGGGTGAATTACAAAGTATGTGAATCAAATGCCAACTACATTGTTACAAAAATTTTAAGAAAAGAAGACAGTCCCCAAAGAGAAGAAAACAAGAGGCTCTCCCAAAGCAGGCCATACCTGAGGAAATGGTAGACAAGCATGGTATAAAGAGTTGTTTCCCACGTGCTATTTTGACTTCATCACTTTAATCCCTTACTTCATATTTTTAACACATTTCTAAATTATTTGAGGTTATCAGCAGATTTCTAACTTTGTCTCATTAGAGACCAAAGTCAGGGTTCCACTGACTGAGCTGGTAAAACAAAATAAAATGACAATAAAAATCCCATGACAAAATAATCTCATCCTTTGGGGCTGTGCACAACCTGGCAGAATGTAAGAGCTGAGGTTTATTTCCAATGGAAAAAATGCCATCAGGTATAAGGGCATCTTATGACTCTTGCCTAAAGCATATTTCCTTTTATTTTTTTAAAGAGAGAGGGGAGAGAGAGAGAGAGAGAGAGAGAGAGAGAGAGAGAGAGAGAGAGAATTTTCAATATTTATTTTCTAGTTCTCGGCAGACACAACATCCTTGTTGGTATGTGGTGCTGAGGATCGAACCCGGGCCGCACGCATGCCAGGCGAGCGCGCTACCGCTTGAGCCACTTCCCCAGCCCCAGCATATTTCCTTTTAGAACCTGCATACATTTATTCCCTTTACACCTATACAATTCAACAAAAAGTAATGTTTTTATAACTGTACAATTCAACAAAAGCAATGCTCTCTACCAAAAAATGCTGAGCTTCCTGCTCAAAGATCTAGCCAAATTTCCCTAAGGGTAAAATTACTATTTCTGAAAAAATCCAACTCTTTATCCATCTTCACCTTCAGCACTATACAGTGAAGACTGAAAACTAAACTGACTATAATTTCTTAAATGACTTTAATTTTCTAAAATATTTAATATATTAGTTCTAAATATTTAGAATATATTTGGCCCAATTTTTTTGAGTCTGCCTTTAGATTAATGAGAAGCTTCTTTTATTTTCACTTATTTAGTAAGAAATAACACAGACTTTGAATAAGTTAAACTGGCTAATGACAGGTAATCAGTTTTCCTCAATGATTATGATTGTTCCATAGAGGGATGATAATGAAATCACAAATGGCCTTTTTGGTCTATCTTCAACTAATACTACAAAGTTAGGAAACATTTTTACAGCTAAATGAGGAACACAAGCAGCATTACAGCAAGTTAAACTTGTTAAGTGCATTTGTTATGACAGAATTTCTGACGCAAAAAATTGCATCACTGTGTGATGACAACAAGATCAGTTGTCTTGTTTCATCACCTCAGAGAAGTGATGAAACAAGACAACTGATGTTAGAAGGTATATAGGCATGGGGTGAGAGGAGAATCAAGGATAAATTAATATCAGGCAAGTATCTTGGGGAAGAAAGAGCCACTTTTGAGGACACATAAGAAAAACTGAAAAGTCACTATTTTGGTCTCAATAGGGAAGTCCATTTGATAAGAACTGAAGACCTTTTTACTGTAATTCATGCTGCAAAATGCAGTAGTCACGCAGTATTTCCAAAAGGATTCCTAAAAACGAGTGCAAAAGAAATCTAAGAAAATAAATAAGCATAAAAACCAACCTTTTTCAAGGAAATGTGTTCAAAACAGTAACTTTTACAAAAGATGCAAATTTGTTTTAAATGAAAATATAAGTGAAAGGTTAAAGACTCATTTTGCAGATAACTTACACTCCATCTACGATTTTTTAACAGTGTACAAACAAGAGGTATAGATTTGTTTAATTATGTCTGAAAGATCAATATAAATACTGATTAGGGGGGAGTGTTTTATACCCCAAACTCCAAGATTCAGCTCTGTGTCCTGTCCTGCTATTATAATTTGTAAAAACCTTAGCGGAGCAGTGATTCGAGTTTTCGTAACTTCAATGATGTGTTAGAGGACAATGCCTCCTGGTTTGAGGAATTTGTTGTATCTGAAGGCCGGAACAGTACTCGACCACGATGATTAAATATATAAAATGATGGGTGATTCCTTAAGGTATCAAATGTCTTATTTTTTAGTTCTGAAGTGGCATCTATGTCTTTAAACTCTCCTGCAATATGAACTATACCATAACAGGTAACTGCAAAGTTATTATTCATTTTTATGTGGTGCTGAGGATCAATCCCAAGGCCTCACACCTGTTGAGGCAAGCACTCTGCCACTGAGCTACAGCCCCAGCCTTTCTAGATCAATTTTTTTTTTTGGTGCAGGAGTTTTTATTTTTTAATCTGTTGCTTTTTGTTATGTTGTGTTGTGTTTCAAGATGGGGTTTTGCTAACTTGCCCAGGCTGGCCTCAAATTCAAGATCCTCCTTCCTCATCCTCCCAAGTATCTCTGACTTCAGATGCATACCACCACACCTGACTATCTCTCGCTTTAAAAATATTTTTTACTATATTACTCAGCATTAAAAGAGAATAAATTATGGCATTTGCAGGTAAATGGATGGAGTTGAAGAATATATCATGCTAAGCGAAGTAAGCCTATCCCGAAAAACCAAAGGCCAAATGTTCTCTCTGATAAGTGGATAGTGATCCATAAGGGAGGCAGTGGGAAGAATGGAGGAACTTTTATTGGGCAAAGGGAAGGGAGGGAAGAGGGGCCTGAGGGCAGGAAAGATAGTGGAATGAGATGGACATCATTACCCTAAGTACATGTATGATTGCACATACGGTGTGACTCTACATTGTGTACAACCAGAGAAAGGAAAAGTTGTGCTGCATTTGTGTACAATGAATCAAAATGCATTCTGCTGTCATATTTACCTAATTAGAATAAATCAATGGATTTTAAAAATATTTTTTATTAAGATATAATTCATATACCATAAATCTTACCCATTTATCCTTGTGTGGTGGCCCATGCCTATAATACTAGCTACTCTTAAGGCTGAGGCAGGAAGATCACAAATTGGAGGCCAGCCTGGGCAGCTTAGTGAGAACCTATCTTAAAATTTAAAATTTAGAAAAAAAAAGTGGGGGCATCTGGGGATGTAGCTCAGTGGTAGAGCACTTCCCTGGTGTGCGTAAAGCCCTAGGTTCAAACTCCAGTACAAAAACTAACAAAACGCTTACACATTTACTGTAAACAATTGAATAGATTTTGGTATATTCACAGAATTCTACAACCAGCACCACAATCTAATTTTAGAAATTTTTATCACCCCTTCCTAAAGTCCATATTCTTCATAGGTCAACCAGAGTCTTTTGCCTGTGTTTCCATAACAGCCCCCAATAGGTCATTAGCTGATCTAAAAATACCTATCGTAGGTCAAACATCTTTAATAGCATTTTATTCCACTGTTGTCCTGGTTAAGTACAAAATCTTTAAGGTGACTCCAGTGCCTTTTGGAATCTGACCCCTTTTAAAATTCAAGGATAGACAGTATTTTAGAATCAGGACCCCCCCTTTTTTTTGCTGGGGAGGGGGCAGGTATCAGGGATTGAACTCAGGAGCACTTGACCATTGAACAACATCCCGAGCCCCATTTTGTATTTTATTTAGAGACTGGGTCTCACTGAGTTGTTTATAGCACCTCGCTTATCGCTGAGACTGACTTTGAACCAGCCATCCTCCACAGGCATGCGCCACCGTGTCTGACTAGAATCAGGACTCTTGATCTGGGAACAAAGATGGACTTTAGGAAATCAATAAACGCCATGAAAGTGCATGCAAAAGTTGATATGTGCATAGACTTGCCCCCTGGAAATTAGATCATCTAAGGTTCAGAACAAATTAAGTTTATATCGTTTTCCTTATTATTATACATTTTTGCATTGTTTAAATTTTTACTATATGCATAGAATAGAAAACACAATAATACTTTGGAGGTGTGAGGTTTCTGAAGGTCATTCTGCCCCAGGGATGGAGTGGAGATCCGGTGGGGAGAGGAAGCACAGGTCAAGAAATTCTTATTTGCAAGAAAAAAGTCTACATTGATCCCAGTTAGTTAAACTAAGGATGTGTTGAGGTGGTAATAGATGAGAAAAGAACTAGGAAGAGCCAAGGAAAGGGGAGAGAGAAGCCTGTGAAGGGAGGTTCAGAATGTCAATCTTGTCAATTCCATAGTGAGATTAGAAATGAGAAGGGGGGTGTCTCTGGTCCTTTTTCCCTGGGCCACTTGCTGGAGATAGAGAGGCACTTTTTCTTGTTTATATTTGAAGCCTCAGTACTTGGTCCATAACTGGGAACAAGAACTAAATTAATTAGGGAATAAAGAATAAATATTTCTAGCTGTTTGCGGCGGCTGCACGAGGGCAGAGTCAGAGCTGCGAGCTGCAGCGGCGCAAGTCATGGCTGGACAAGCATTTAGAAAGTTTCTTCCACTTTTTGACCGAGTTTGGTCGAAAGGAGTGCAGGGGAACCTGTAACCAAAGGAGGCATTATGCTTCCAGAAAAAAATTCAAGGAAAAGTATTGCAAGGTACAGTAGTAGCTGCAGGATCCGGCTCTAAAGGAAAGGGTGGAGAGATTCAGCCAGTCAGTGTGAAAGTTGGAGGCATCAAAGTAGTTCTAGATGACAAGGATTATTTCTTATTCAGAGATAGTGACATTCTTGGAAAGTATGTATACTGAAACAAATCACTGTTGAAATGGCATCCTATGAAGCTGCCCAGTCCACTGAAGATCTGAAATCTTTCATCATGTAAATAATTTCCATGTGTCTTTTATAATAAACTGATGATAATCTAATAACATCCACTGTCTCAAAAATTTAGTTTCTCTGTACTGTGTAAATATTTCCAAATAAAATTTGTAATGAATGGTTAAAAAATCAATAAACCCCATGAAAGTGCATGAAAAAAGTGCATCTAATATGGTCTCACAGCTTTTTTTTTTTTTTTTTTTTTTTTTGTTTCTGGGCCTGTTTTATTCATTTCTCTTACATCTTGTGCTCAGCATTTGTTGAATTCTCCTTAGTTGCATAGCTAAACAGAGGTTAGGGTTAGCACTTGAAAACACAAGTCCTTACTCCTAATTCAGTTTTCTTGTCCCTAACACCACATTGCTTCTTTTCATTTTATTTTTATTTTTAGTTGTAGATGAATACACTACCTTTATTTTATTTATTCATTTTTATGTGGTTCTGAGGATTGAACCCAGTGCCTCATATGTGCAAGGCAAGTGCTCTACCACTGAGCTACAGCCTCAGCCCCACCACATTGCCTCTTTAATGTTATGCAAACAAAAATCTTATAACATGCCCCTCCTTTGCATGCTTCATCTCTGGACTCACAAACTACATTTCTTTTATAATATTTGGTTCCATTTCTTTTTAGCCACACTTCTTATGGGCAAGTTCCATATTATTGTCCAGTGATGAGTTTCAAATATTCAAGCCCATCATCCTTGTATTTGAGCTGACTATAGCTCTTTTATTTAAAATAGCACAAAGAATGTTTATGTTCCAATCCACCACAGTACTTAATCTGTTAATAGATGCTGTCTGAAGAAGAAGTCGTTGTATTTACTAATATATTACTTTGCCTTTAACTTCTAATTAAAAAAACAAGGTTTATTAAAACTGAAATTCTCAGAGAAAATAGTTAATTAATTTTGTCCAAATTTCAAACAATACTAACACTTACTAAAATTTATTTTGAATTTGATTTATGGCTCTTGCCAGACTGATAATTTTTCAAAACAGTGACACATCTTAATGTTTTGTCACTAAGTCTTATAATTTTAAAGGATTTCAAGGGAAGTTGAGCATTTGTTACTATTGTACATAGAAGTCACAATATACATAGAAGTTACAGAAAACTGAATGGGAAAATGGCTCAGTTTGAAATAAGTGCCTCACTCGATGATTATTACAGCATTCACAGTAGGAATATTAGTTATTAGTGGATAATTAGAGTTTTCAGATGCAAGGAAAATACCACCACCTCCAGCTTTCTTGTTTCTTTCCTTCCTTCTTGCTTTCTTTCTTTCTTCACTTTCCTTTCTTTCTTTTGCAGTACTGGGGATTGAACTCAGAGGCACTTTACAACTAAGATAAACCTCCAGCACCACCTTTAAAAATTTTTTTATTTGAGAAAAGTTCATGCTGTGTTTCCCAGTCTGACCTTGAACTTACAATCCTCCTGCTTCAGCCTCCAGAGTAGCTGGGACTCTAGGCATGTACTGACAGAACTCTGACTCTTTCAAAAGCAGAAACATTGTTTTTGGATAGCAAACTGTGAGCTTGTGGATTTATTGGGAGTTTGGTCAATCTGAATTGAAAGCCCCATCGCCATTAGAATTATCTATCATCATGAACTTGTTCTATGAGGACACCACTACCATCTCCCCCTTGCACAGCTGTCCCCTTCACCCTGGGGTAAGGGTGTCTCTGTTGTTTTATAAATAGGAGACTCCCTCCATTGCCCCATGAGTCTTTGATTGAGCTGTGGCCACATGCATGCATCTCAGATGCAAAACCCACTGGAAAAAGAAGAGTCTCATTTTCAACCACACTTTCAGAGGGAGCTAAGTTCTGTTTGCCACTTAGAGTTATGTGATGGAGGATCCCCCAAATGTAGGAAGGGATGGAGATGTTCAGTATAAAAATATGCAAGTATGCACAATACTTCCTCAAGAGCCACAAGTTTGGGAGGTTGGCATAAACGCTTTCTTTTCACATACACCCACAGTCTGTCCATTAATACATCTGTCAGTTTCACCTTAAAAAATATATCCAGCTCCACCACTACCACCCTAGATCAAGTACTCCTATCTCTTGACTGGTTATTGAATCAGCTTCCTAAGCAGTCAGCTACCTTCTGCATTTGGCCCCTTAGAGTCTGGGCCCCTTATTATCTGCTTTCAACACACAAAAAAAGGAGGAGTTCTTCTCCACCCCATCCCTATGGTATGGGGGATTGAACTCAGGGGTGCTCTACCACTAAGCTATATCCCAAGTACTTTTTATTTTTTATTTTGAGACAGGGTCTCATGAAGTTGCCCAGGCTGGTCTTGAACTTTTGATCCTCCTGCTTCAGTATCCCAAGTAGCCAGGATTACAGAAGTCCATCACGGCACCTGACTCAGAGGAGTTCTTTTTGAAAATACTTCTGACATATCACACATCTGCTCTAAGTCCTCCAATCCTTCCCATTTAATTCAGGGTCATCACCATGATCTTCCTTTTCCATTATTCCTCCTCTCCTCAATTGATCTCCATCTGATCTCGACCAATACTACTATTATTTTCATGACACCAAACATGCTCAGAACTCAGGATCTTTGTAGTTTTCACCTCTGCTGGGAGAACAAGTCTCCTAGATCATTACACAACTTGTTCCTTCACAGGCAGACATGGTGGTGCACACCTGCAATCAATCCTGGTGATATGGGAGGCTGAAGCAGGAGAATTGCAAGCTCAAGGCCAGCCTCAGCAACTTAACGAGGCCCTAATCAACTTGGTGAGACTCTGCCTCAAAATAAAAAATAAAAAGAGCTGGGGATGTGGCTCAGTGGTAAAGCATGCCTGGATTCATAAACAAAACAAAAATCTTGTTCCTTCACTTCCTTCAGCTCGCTGCTGAAATTCACCTTATTAGAGAGAACTTCTCTTGACTCAATATCTGTTTATTTATTTATTTATTAGTACTGGGAACTGAACCCTGAGTTACAACCCCAGCCATTTTTAGGTTTTTATTTTGAGACAAGGTCTCACTCAATTGTTTAGGCTGGCTTTGAACTCTGATCCTCCTGTCTCAGTTTCCCAAGTTGCTGGGATTACAGTTATGAGCCACTGTGTCCAGCATCTGACCCTATATAAAACTGTGACCCTCCAGAACTTAGCACTCTCCACCTTTTATTTTTCTCCATAATATATTGATCACTATTTGACATTCTGTGTATTTAACTGTTAAATTGTTTGTCTTACCCTATAGAATGTGAGCACCATGAAGACAGGGATTTGATTTGTATCTTCAATTTCTTCTTAGGTGTTTGCTGAATGAATAGATGGTGACAGGCTTTTTATAACTGTCCCTTTACCATTTAAATAAAGTATAAAGTGTGTATAACACAGTGTCCCTCCTTTACACCAGTGCTAGAGTTTTACTTTTAGAACAGATGTTGTTAGGCTACTCATCATACAATTTTCTTATTGTTTCTGGCTGCCAATAGCCATGTTTCTCAATTTGGGGCATGAGCAGGTAAGTAAGTCACAGGATAGAACATTTCAGAGAGTTCTAGTCCAGAGGGCCAATTTTACTTTTAGGATTTGTGGTGAAGGGAGAAGTTTCCCATTTTGTTATTTCTCTTCAAAAGTTTCACCACATGTATATGTGCATGCAAACAAGATCAGCAGAATCATGCTTTACCATTGAGTTCAGATGGGTGAAAACCCAGGGAAGGTTATGAGACTGGTCTAATAGTGCTATAACTGAAACAGAATTCACAGGCTAATTATGAACACTATGAAAATATCAAGGAGTATGGGATCTGATAATGAGCTTGATGTGGAAGCAAACAGCAGCTTTCCAACCACAGCTAAGTGTTTGCAATGCCAGTAGTAAGTGACACCAGTCAATTTAAAAACCTTATGATGTACTCAATCCTTTATTAAACCATAGGTTTTACTACTGTGGAAATGCAATTGATCACAGTTCCAGGTGTCTCATATTTGAGAACACTGTTAAGCAAAAAGAGAAGGAAATTATCAGTTGTGTTAGTTTTCTGTTGTTTGTGACAAAATGGCCAAGGAACCCAATTTAAAGGAGAAAAAATTTATTTTGGCTCATGTTTTAGAAGTTTCAGCCTATGGTCTCTTGACCTTATTACTTTTGGACCTGTGGTGATGCAGTGAACATGTGTGGTGGAGGAAAACTGCTCACCTCATGGCAGCCAGGAAGCAAAGAGAAAGAGTGTGAGGAAAGGGCTGGGGTCCAAGGATCTACTTTAAGGACTTACCCCCAATAACCTAACTTTCTTCCTCTAGTCACCACCTCCTACAGGTTCCAACACCTTCTAACAGTTGATCAACTGTGAACCAAACATTTAACATATGAGCCTTTGAGGGACATGTAAGATATAAAACATCCAGGCCAGATGGCACACAATTTTAATCCTAGCAACTCAAGAAGCTGAGGCAGGAGGATGCAAAGTTCAAGGCCAGCCTCAGCAACTTAGCAAGGACCTAAGTAACTTAGCAAGATGCTGTCTCAAAATAAAAAATAAAAAGGGCTGGGGGTGTGGCTCAGTGGTAGGACATCTCTGGGTTCAATCCCATTGTGAAAACAAACAAAAAGATCTAACGAAAAGATACAAATCATAACATTATTCAAGAAGCACATAAAAACCAACTACATAACACTTCTAAAGAAGAATAAGTTGAGGTAGTTTGTTTCTTTGCATGTTAAAGCATAATAGAGTTAGACTAGGTAATGTGGTATAAATTTATCAGGAAGGGAAAAATAAAAACAAAACCAAAAACCAGTGGAACAACTAGAAAACCCAGGAACAGAGAAATATGCACTTATGGTAACTTAGTATGTGATGCAATTTACATTAGGATATAGCAGGGAGAAGATGGACTGACTATTCAATAATCATACTAGACATTTAATTATTCATTTAAAAATAAAGTTGGATTCATTCTTAGTATCATACATAAAAATCAACTTCACACAAATTAAGAATTTTAAAATTTTAAAATTGAAAAAATGTTTAATGTAGTCCTGGGGATTGAACCCAGGGTCTCATATATGTTAATTATGTACTCTGCTACTGAGATATATCCCTAGCTTTCAAAATGGAAAAGAATTTGCTGGACACAGAGGATGCACACTTGTAATGCCAGCTACCCAGGAGGCTGAGGCAGGAATATCATAAGTTCAAGGCCAGCCTCAGCAATTTAATGAGACCCTGTCTCAAAATGAAAAATAGAAAGTGCTGGGGATGTAGTTCAGTGGTAGAGCACCCATGGGTTCAATCCCTTGTACCAGAAAAGAAAGAAGGAAAGAAAAGGAGAGAGACAACCAAGGGGCGGGTTAAGAATATTTCAGAATACTTTGCTAGTACGGAAATTCTTTAAAAGGGAACAAAAAGCACAAATCATAATGGAAACAATTTGATAAATTTGACCATATTAATATCAAGAACTACTATGTATTAAAAGTTCTCATAAAGGGAAACTACAAATCACAAACTAATAAAAATGTTATAAAGATGCATAATCAACAAAATATTAGTATCCACAATATAGAAAGAGAACTCATAAAAATCAGTAAGAAAAGTCAAATGATTCCATTGAAAAATAGACACAGGCCATGCACAGGCATTTCATAGAAGAGGAAACACAAGAAGAAAATAAGCATATGAAAAGATGCTCAATCTCATTTGTGATGAGGGACATGCAAATTACAATCATGCTGAAACACTATTCATATCTACTAGACTGACAAAAATATTACAAAGTAAAACACTCAAGCATTGACAAGGAAATGGAAAAGTAACTCTTCCTTAGTGCTAGAAAAATAATTTGTTATTATGTAGTAAATTTATAAATAGGCATCCTCCATAACACTTGATATATAGCTTACATAATACACCCATTGCAAAAGACCATTGGGATACAACACACAAATATTCAATGAAGTCTTATTTTTAAAAAAGCAAAAATAGGTTGGGAGTGTAGCTCAGTAGTAAATCACTTGCCTAATGTGTGTGTGGCCATGGGTTCAAGTCCCATTGCTGAAACAAAACAAAACAAACCAGAAACAAAACAGCAAAGACCTGAAAATAATTAAAATGTTCATTAATGGGAGAATGAGAAAATTGTGATATACTCCTATCAAGAAGCATTGTATTGCAGTAAAAAAATTATTAAAAAGAATGAACTAGGGATGGGGTTGTGGCTCAGTGGAAGAATGCTTGCCTCACACATGTGAGGCATTGCATTCGATCCTCAGCACCACATAAAAATAAATAAACAAAATAAAGATATTGCATCCATCTATAACTAAAAAATATTTTTAAAAAATGAACTATAGCTACATGCATCAATGTGATTGAATCTCACAAATATGTTGAGCAAACATAGCAGGTGCAGAAGAATGTATGCATGTATATAAAGTTCAAAAACTTTCAAAAACTATATAATCTATTATAAAAGAAGGAAAACTGAAAACAAATACCTGCAAATTTCAGAATAGAGATGACCTTGGTAGTGGTTAGATGTCATTTTAGGAGGGGCATTGCTGTATTTCTTGAGTGGTGGCTACACATCTTTGTATTTTAATGGATAATTAGACTATGTATACTCTTGTATGAATTAAATATTTCATTAAATAAATATAAAAATGTAAAAATAGACTAAACAAGACAATGTAGTTTTGGTAGAGGTCTGGCAATTGAAGAATTCAATAAGTTCTAGTATCATCTTTTTAAACATTTATTTTTTAGTTATAGGTGGACACAATATCTTTATTTTATTTTTATATAGTGCTGAGGATCAAACCCAGTGCCTCATGCATGCTAGGTGAGTGCTCTACCTTTGAGCCACAACCCCAGTCCTCTAGTATCACTTTTCATATATGAAAAAAAAAAAATCAGGATGGGGATGTAGCTCAGTGGGAGAGAATGTACTTAGTGTGTCTGAGGCTCACCAACTCTCCATCTCAATTCAAGAAAATAGTATACCCTATGCTTTCTTGTCCCGGACTTTGTCATACTATTACTTTGGTGTTCCCAAATAATCATGCCCTTTGTGTTCCTGTCTTTGAGTAGTTCCTAATGCTTTACTCTGAGATGGCCCCATGGCCTGCCATATATATATTTTTAATACTTAGTTTTTAGTTGTAGTTGGACACAATACTTTATTTTTTAATTTATTTTCATGTGGTGCTGAGGATCAAACCCAAGCCCTCGCATGTGCTAGGGAAGCGCTCTACTGCTGAGCCACAACCCCAGTGACCCCATGACCTGCTTTTAACAGTAGAAATGTGAAAGTCATTAGGTGTTTTGTTTTAGGCTACTAGGTTTAGAGATAGTTTGTTATACAGCAATTCAAAACTGAAAGAAGGCTGCCAGTAGAAAAGATGCATTCTGCTGGGAACATTTTTTTTTTTTTTCTCCAAAAGCCTAAGCCTCCAGGCAATTGCAGAGGGCTTGGGAGAGAAAATGAAAAAGAGAAAAGGTTTATAGATATTTATAGGGTGCCTAAAAGAAAGAGGAAAGGAGGGACTGGGACATAACTCAGTGGTAGAGCACATGCTTAGTTTATGTGAAAACCTGGGTTCCAGTCCCAGAATCAGGGGGGGCAGGGAAGGAAAGGAGAAAGATTTTATCTAGATTAAAAAAAAATAGAGAGAGAGAGATTCCCTATAGATAGGAAGGAAGAGATGGTCCTTCCCCCTCAAAGAGTTCTATAGTACATCTTGGCAGATGAGATTTAAAAAAAATCTTGCAGCACAGTGGTGCATGCCTTTAATCCCAGCGGTTATAGAGGCTGAGACAGGAGAATCTCAGTTCAAAGCCAGCCTCAGCGATGTCAAGGTGCTAAGCAACTCGGTGAGACCCTGCCTCTAAATAAAATACAAAATAGGGCTGGGGGGCTGGGGATGTGTCTCAAGCGGTAGCGCCCTCGCCTGGCATGCGTGAGGCCTGGGTTCGATCCTCAGAACCACATACAAAGATGTTGTGTCCGCCAAAAAAACCCAAAAACACTAAAAATTAAAAAAAAAAAAAATAGGGCTGGGGATGTGGCTCAGTGGTGGAGTGCCCCAGAGTTTAATCCCGGGTACCGAAAAAGGAAAAAACAAAACAACAACAACAAAAAACTTGCAAGTGATTTTTGTGTCCCAAATAACAAAATAAATAGGAAGCCTCCAGATCTCAAGAGGACAAGTAGATATGAATGAACCTATCCCATAGCCCCCACCCAGAGCATGAGACTTGTTAAAACTGTAACAGAAGAAATTCCAAAATGTTTTTTACCAGATCAGAAGATTAGAGTCACAGATTATATCACAGAAAGTATTTTAGTTGGAAGTGACTGCAGTCATGTGCCACTAGGATTGTTCTTACCTTTCCAGAAAGAATTCGAAAAAATAAAATAGAATAAAAAAAGATATTTTTAAAATCAATTTTCTTTTTCTTTTTTGAAATGAGGTCTGGCTATGTTGACTTTGCACTTCTGAGCTCAAAGGATCCTCCTCAGCCTCAGAACAGCATTCATTTCTAGGTATTTTTATTTGAGGGGATGCTGTGATTTGAACGTTTGAATATTCATCCCTTCTGATGCTGGAATTTAACCCCTATTGTGAGGCATTAAAAAGGACAGGGTAAAGGGGGAAGACTCATTCGACTCTTTCCACTACAGCCTGAACAAGAGACAACAATTCTTTGTCTAGGATCAACATCTCTGGCAAAGCATCTCGGTTTCTCAGCAGCATCTCTTTGATTTGCTGTCATCAGATCCATTGTCAGATAAAGATTTTCTTTTTGTACCATCTTTTTAGGATTAAGAAATGTTTCAGGGGCTGGGTTTGTGGCTCAGAGGCAGAGCGGCTTGCCTAGCATTTGAGAGGCCCTGGGTTCAAGACAAGCTTCAGTGGAGGAGGAGGGGGCTTTAATTAACTCTGAACAATCTAAAATTTTCTTCAGGTTTTTAATTATCGCCAGCATTTCTAAATTTCCTCATTCTACCTTCCCATTTACCCCACCTTGGTCCAGTAGTTTGTCTATTACAAAATCTACAGGCTATTCTTTTATTAATTAGTTTGTAGTTGTAGATGGACAGAATGCCTTTATTTTATGTATTTTTATGTGGTGCTAGGGATGAACCCAGTGTCTCACATATGTAGGCAAGCGCTCGGCCACTGAGCTACAGCCCCAGCCTAGGCTATTCCAATTGCATATTCTACTCGTAATATCTTATTAAGTCTAATCAATTATATTTTCCCACCTTGGAACATCTTCATATCAACAACCCAACATGTTTATAACATGTACTGACTTCATCAGTAGGTCTCTAAGATAATTAAACATGGTCTTGGCAATCCTAATAAAACTGAACTATTATCCAAAGTTTTGGAAATCTGTACAAGCCCCAATCTGCTACTTTGGGCTTCATGAATCTTACCCGTCACTCTCCAAGTCCAAAATATACAATAAATATGCTTAAGTATTGGGGAATAAATCCAGTCCTCCAAGGACTTTTTTTTTTAATTGAGTTAGGGCACTACATAATCGCTATCAGTATAGTTAATAAAATACGCTCCCCAAAGACGTTAAGGGCTTTTACTGAAGTGTGCTGTACAGTAAGCATTTTATGAACACCTAATTGAATTCCAGGAACTCAGGCGTGGGTTCCACCTATAGTGGAGGCAACATGGCGGCGGTGGGCAGGTGCGTGTAGTGGGAAGGTTCGGACGCTGGGGACACTCGGCCAGGAACGCTGGCCGCGGCCCCGGACACCAGGAGGGCGCCGCGACGGGTCACGTGACGTCACAGAACCTCGATTCTTTCTCCTAAGGCCCGCTTTGTCTCAAGAGTCCCTCAGCAGAGTCCACTAGAACTATATGGGAATGAGGCGAGAAAAGCGGCGCCAGGTCTCCTGGCGGTAGTTTTCTTCGCGTGGGGGCCTGTTCCACCCCGCGAAGCCAGCGGGCTTGAGGCTTCCCGCCGCCGCATCCACGCGCCCCAGCCGCAGAGTGCGGTCGCAGCTCCGGGAGCGCCGGCGCGGTTCAGCTGCAGCCCGAGGCCTAATGACGAGGCGGGAAGGCACCAGGCCCCTTCGGTCCTGGAAAATACAGGTTCTCGGGAGACAGTCCCGGGGCCAGATCTCCCGCCTCAGTTTTTGAGAAGACCCCCCACAAGGCTCAGGAGCCCGCCAACTCGGTGCTCCGCTGCAACTTAGCCCGGGCGAAAGGGGCGGGCCCCTGGCGAGAGCGCCGAAGCCCCGCCCCGCGCGGCCTGCTGGATTCGCCCCGCCTCCTTCCCGCCGCTCCTCTTCTTCCTCCGCCACAGTCCCGGCGGTGGCCCTGCTGGCTGGTCGCGCTGCGAGGCTCGCGTGGGCTGCGGCGGGCGCGGGGCGCGGGCCCTTGGAGGAGCGCGCGGGGGCCCCCCCCTTGTCCGTAGGAGCGTCGGGTCGCGGAAGTGACGTGTGCACAGGCAGGAGCGCGTTTGAATCGGTTCCCGGGTGATCCTCGCGCCCGCGGCTGTTTGGCTTCGTCGCGTCGCCGCCGCCGCTGCTGCCGCTGAGGAGCTGCAGCGCGCAGGGCTGAGGCTCGAGCCGCTCCGGGGACTGGAGCTTAAGGCGCCGCGCGGAGTCCACATCTCGGCCCTGAGCGCCGCGGCGCCAATCACCGGCGCCGCTGGCTTTTCTCCTTTCCCTCAACATGGCAGCGGCGGGCGCCAGCGGGCCCTCTGTGGGGACTGAGGAGGACGGCGGAGGCGGTGGCCCCAGGATGGTGTACTTGTTTGACCGGCGCGAGAAGGAGTCCGAACTCGGGGAGCGGGCGCTGCAGGTGGCGGAGCACACGGACTACGCGGCGTTCCGCGCCTCCGTGTGTCAGGTACCGGCGGGGGCGATGGAGGGATGCGCGGGGTGGAATTGGCGTGGGAGGGGGACCAGAAGCCTTGGTCGCTCACCTAGGCAATAAACCTGTCACCCGGCCCTGGCCCCGCTGCCTGGGCTGCTCCCGCCTGAGTGTCCGCCATGCTCGCGGCCGAGGGCCGGCCTACCTCCGGCGTGGAGCTGCAGAGCCGGCCCCTCTGCGGGCCTCCTTTTGCCTCGGGCGGTCTCTGCCCCAGAATTCGACCTCACTGGGTTTGTTGGCTCCTGCGGGCTAAACCGGGTCGCCGCCTACCAGTTAAATCCCTCTGCAGCGGGGAGCATTGGTGTCTGTCTTGAAGTCCTTAACTTATCAAAAGAAAAAACTAGGTACGAAGTTGTATCCGCTAGCCGTGTTGTGCGCGTTGCGATGGTTAAAAGTTGTGAAATTCCTGAAGTAGGCTTACCGCAAGTTAATAAACTGATGTGCAGGCATTTCTCGGGACGTCCTGTCAAGGTTTGGGAGGCCAACCCTGGAGGGGTCTTCTCCGCCACAGAAACACTTGGCCAAGTTTTGCAGGTGGAGCTGCCCTTCTGGTGTTCTAACCCCCTGGAGTTTCCGAACCAAATCCCTGAGTGTCAACAAAGAACATGGTATACCCATTGTATTACTTTGCTTTAAACTAATTAATGACTAGCTGGGCGTGGTGGCGCACGCCTGTGACCTCAAGCTACTCTGGAGGCTGAGGCAGGAGGAACAGCAGGTTCAAGGCCAGCCTTGGCAATTAAGCAAGACCGTGTCTAAAATTTTTTTAAAAGGCTGGTGAATAGCTTAGTGGGAGAACACTTGCCTAGCAAGGGCCAGGCCTTTGGTTCAACTCCAATACCTCCTGAAAGAAGAAGGAAAAAGTTTACGGAGGAAAATCTGCTTTAATCTGTGAAGTACCTTATAGATAGGAGGTGGTATTGTTGCCTGAGCTTTTTAAAGAGGAATGTGGTCATGCTCTGAATTAACCACATGAGGTACTTTTTAAGCTATTAAAAAACACGTAGCTTCCAAGGAAAAAGAACTTTCAAAGCAGTGTTTTGTCTTGAGTAGGCTGATAGGTTTAGAAACGTCTTGGAGACGTAACCTCTATACAGTTGCTGAAATAATAGATACTAAGATCCACAGAATAAAAACGAATCGGGAGTAAGGATCCTGTTTCATTAACATTTGTATTCCCAGTGTCTAGAATTGTGCTTTTATGCATTGTAAATGCCCAGGTTAGAACTGATAAATGAATGAAGACAACCTGTAAACTTTGAATTTCATTCTGTGCCTAGGATATATGGTAGTAGATTCTATTTGCATTTTTCTTCATATATTGTGTTTTTCCCACATTTTTAAATTGGTGCATTATATTTGTACATTCCAGTTGCATTTTGAAAAGTAAATGAATAAATATGTATCTTTTATTGAATGTTTTATATTCAGAACGATGCTTCAGAAGGGAAACTCTTGAGTTTGTCATTTTTATTGTAAAAATATCAGTACATTAAAGAAAATACAGAACCAAAGTGAGAAAATTAAACCTTTAACTCACTGAAATTTATTACAGCAATGGTTGGTACTTGAGGTTATGTCTTTGTAGGTTTTTTGTTGTTGTTGTTTTGGTAACAGGAATTGAACCCAAAGGTGCTTAACCACTGAGCTACATCCCCAGACCTATTTCATTTTATTTTATTTTGAGCTGCATTCCCACATCTTCTGTTTTTATTTTGAGATAGGGCTGGCCTCAAATTTGCCCTCTCCTGCCTCAACCTCCTTAGTAACTGGAATTACAGGCTGGGATTTTAGGCATGTGTGCCTCCTCACCTAGCTAAGAAGTGTCTAATTATTAATGTGTTTTCATACTCAAAATTGGAAGTGATTGATTTAGTGCCACTGTTTACATAGCGGTTGATTTACTTTATTTTCAATACTGCAGTTTTAAATAATGCTGTGATGAACATTTTTTAAAAACTTTAGTTGTAGATAGACACAATACCTTTATTTATTTATTTATTTTTATGTGGTGGTGGGGATGGAGCTAGGCAAGCACTCTACCTCTGAGCCATAACCCAACCCTGTGATAAACATTTTTGAGTTAATAGCCTGTTGTGTTCATTGTTTCTTTAGTTAGGAATCCTAGAAATAAAATTACTGGATCAAAGGTCAGAAACATTTTTAAAGCTCCTGATACATATTTTTATACTTGTTTTTAGCCAGAAAGCTGAGAAGTAATTGATGAAACACACACACACACACACACACATATTTTTTTTAGAGAGAGAGAATTTTAATATTTATTTTTTTTAGTTTTCGGCGGACACAACATCTTTTTTTGTATGTGGTGTTGAGGATAGAACTCAGGCCGCATGCATGCCTGTCGAGCGCGCTACCGCTTGAGCCACATCCCCAGCCCAATGAAACATATTTTTAAATTGCTTTTCAAAAAAGTTGTGCTAGTTAATCCATCTTCTAGAAATAGATTATTTACTTTTTCCTTTTCTCCTATGAGATGTCTAACTCTCTTGGATAGGGGAAGTATTATTAGCCTTTTATTGCAGAAGTGGAATTTACTCTTAGAGATGGTGACACACCTAAGTGAGATAGTAAAAGTCAAATTAGTATTCAAACCCAGAACTCATGTTCTTTCTGATATATTCACTATGCCTCAAATAAAGTCCTTTGCTATAGAGAACAGATAGATCTATTATTATTCTTTCAGTGTTTCAGCTTAAAACCAAAGAATATATTTCCTTTGGCTAATTTTTTTTCTTTCTTCCTCTCACTTTTCCCTGTTAGAATAGATGAAGGTTAAATTTGATTAGAAGTGAGGGGGGAGAACTGTTAAGAAAAAGGAAGACTAAGTAGACTAACTTGAACTAGTAAGAAAAAAGAAGACTAAGTAGACTTTTTTTTTTTTAAGCCTCATTTAATTATGCCACAGATCTCATAACAGTGTTTCCATTACATACATGAAGAACTGAATTAAAGTCCTGTATTAAGTCCAAGATTATACCGTTAACAAGCAGTGAAACTACTCGTTCACTTGGGATTGGAATCTAGATGAATTTGATTTATAAAGCTTGTATTTTTTAGAAAAACCTTCCCCATACTGTGTACTAGAGTATTAATTTTTCTCTTTGGAGAGGCTGCGCATTCTTAAACTACATTAAAGTTTGTGTTTTTTTTTGTTTTGTTAAAATGTAAATTAAACCAATAGTTTTTGTAGTGTAAGAGAGTGTTAGGGATTCTGAACTGTTGAGGAAAGCTCACCTTGTGGAAAAGGGGAGCTATTTCAAGAAGGAAGGGGAGGAAAGGGTATATCTGGAATAAACTCTTAGACATCTACCTTTTGACTCACCTGAGCACATGTGACCTTGCATAATAAAAGATTAAAAATGACTTTAATCATTTAGTTTTTAAATATATTAAGTCCCTGTGTCCACGCTGTAGTTTTGAGAAATCATCTCCTTTTTCTTTTGTGTGGCTACACTGTACCTTCTTGTTCTGTCATGGTATTTATGCCATCATTTCCCCCTTGCCCCACCACTTGGGTTTATTGTAGAAATAGGTGAGCAGGTTTTAGAAAATTATATTAAAATGCATAAGATCTAGAATAGTCATATAGTAAAGAGTTAAAAAAATGAAAAAAGAACAGAGAACTAAAACTACCTGATTTCAAGATTTTTTACAAAACTATAGTAATCAAGACAGTACAGTATTGATGTAAATATATAGGTAAATACAGCAGAGATGGACCTGGATACATATGGCCAATTGACTTTTATTTAAAAGCCAGGTGCTGTGATGGTGCATATCTGTAATGCCAGCTACTCAGAAGGCTGAGGAAGGAGGATGGAAAGTTGGAGGCCAGCCTAGGTAATTTAGTGAGACCTTGTCTCAGAAAATATATATATATATTTTTTTTAGTATTTGGCGGACATAACATCTCGGTTTGTATGTGGTGCTGAGGATCGAACCCGGGGCGCACACATGCCAGGCGAGCGCGCTACCGCTTGAGCCACATCTCCAGCCCCTTGTCTCAGAAAATAAAAAGGGCTAGGGATGTAGCACTGGAATGTTTGCCTAGCATGTATGAGGTCAGGGTCAATAAAAAATAATAAGTCAAAACAGTTATTGTTTAGTTTCTGTGGTGCTGGGGATTGACCCAAGGTTTTACATATGCTAAGCAGGTACTCTACCACTGAGGGACATCCAGCCTTTTATTTACTTCAGTTGACAAAAATTGTGTGTATATATGGTATACCACCATGATTTGATATACATATCATTGTAGAATGACTTTAAGAATTTAACATATATACATCATATGTTATTCTTTGTGATAAGAACATTTAAAATTTACTTTTAACAGATTCCATATATGCAATATATTGTTATTAACTATAGTTATGATGTACAGTAGATCTTTACAATTTATTTCTTTTGTCTAACTGACCATATCTAAGCAACATCTTCCCAAGTCTTACATGCACCCTATTCATTTCTGGTAACTCCCTTTTACTCTCTACATGGCAGATTGTGTGGTGTTTGTCTTTCTGTGCCTGGTTTATTTCACAGCATAATATCCTTTAAGTTCATCCATGTCTCAAATGATAGGATTTCCTTTTTTTGAGACTGAATGGTATTCCATATATATATATATATATATATATATATCACATTTTCTTTATCCATTAATGGACACACAGGTTGATTCCATATCTTGGGTATTATGAATAGCCCAGCAATGAATGTGACAGTGCAGTTCTTTTCAACATACTAACTTTATTTCCTTTGGATATATACTCTGTAGTGAGTTTGTTAGATTATATGGTAGTTCTGTTTTTTATTTGAGAGACCTCCTTACTATTTTCCACAAGAGTTGTAGTAGCTTACACTCCCACTAACAGTGTACTAGGGTTCCTTTTTCTCCATTATCTTACCAGTACTGGTTTTCCTTTGCTAGCATCCCTCCTCCCTTTTCTTTTGTGGAGTAGGGATTGAATCAAGGTATGCTCTGCCACTGACTATTTCCCTAGCACTGCCTATTTGTTTATTTATTTATTTTAGTTTTCAGTGGACTTGTATTCATTTATATGTGGTACGAAGAATCAAATCCAGTGCCTCACACATGCTAGGCAAGTGCTTTACCACTGAGCCACAACCCCATCCCAGTGCTTATTTATTTTGAGACAGGATCTCACTAAATTGCTGAGACTGGGTTCAAACTTGCCAGCCTTCTACCATATCCTTCCCAGTAGCTTTGATTATAGGCATGTAGCTATCTTTTGTCTTTTTTTTTTTTTTTGTAATAGCCATTCTAACAAATTGTGAGGTAACATTTTGTTTTAATATGCATTTTCCTGATAATGATGATGATGATTTGTGGTACTGGGGATAGAACTCTGGGCCTTGTACATGATAGGTAAGTGTACTAGTGCTGAGCGATGTCCCTAGCCTCTTATTTTATTTATATATTTATTCATTTTTATTCAGGTTATTTATTTAGTTAGTTATGGGGTGGACACAATATCTTTGTTTTATTTATTTATTTTTGTATGTGCTGCTGAGGGTCGAACCCAATGCCTTACACATGTGAGGCGAGCACTCAACCATTGAGCTACAACCCTTATTTTTTTTCTTTTGTAGGTGAATTTTTTTAAGTATTTATTTTTTAGTTGTAGTTGGAACACAATACCCTTATTTATTTTTATGCAGTGCTGAGGATCGAACCCAGGGTGTGTACATGCTAGGCGAGTGCTCTACCCTGAGACACAACCCCGGCCCCCTTATTTTATTTTTCAAGACACTGTCTTGCTAAATTGCCCAGGGTGGACTTGAATTGTGATCCTCTTGCCTCAGCCTCCTGAGTAAGTAATTACAGGCCTGTGCCACCACACAAGCAGTTTTTCATGTGCAAATTGAGTATTCCAAATAAAAATCTGAAATGTTCCAAAATCTGAAGCTTTCTGAGAGCAAATGTAGAAAAATCTACACCATGAAACAAATTTTGAATACAAAATTATTAAAAATACTGTATAAAATTACCTTTGGACTATGAATATAAGCTATTATAAAACATAGCCAGGTGTGGTGGTACACACCTGTAATCCCAGTGACTCAGGAGACTGAGGCAGGAGGATCACAATTTTTAGCAGCTTTTGTAATTTAGCAAGACACCTTGTCTCAAAAAAATAAAACGGGCTAGGAATGTAGCTTAATGGTAGAGCATGTCTGGGTTTAATCTCCAGTAAACCCCCCTCTTCCACACAAAGATATTATGAAGCATAAGTGAATTTCATGTTTAGACTTCCCAACCACCCCCCAAATATCTCATTTATGTGTATGCAGATATTATAAAATCTGAAGGGAAAAAATTCAAAATTCAAAACACTTGTAGTTCTAAACATCTCAGATAAGGAATAACCAACCTGTACCTGTTGTTGGCCATTTGTATGTATTTTGAGAAATATTCATTCAGATCTTTTCCCCATTTTTTTTTTTACATCTTGAATTTTTTTCTAGTTATAGGTGGACACAATATATTTTTATGTGGTGCCGAGGATTAAACCCAGTGTCTCACGCATGCTAGGCAAGCATGCTTGTTGAGCATTCTACCTCTGAGCCACACAACCCCAGTCCCTCTTTTCCCCATTTTTAAATTGTTTTTTTTTTTTTATCTGATATATTATTTGTATGCTCTTTGAGGACAGGAGTTTAAACTAGTAGCTGATTTATGATTGTTATTTATATGGATCAATCTCTTGCTTTCCTCAAAAAAGAATTTGTGAAATCTTATAACTGTATATTGTGTTAAAAATAACAAACGCTAAAGAGGAAAAAAGTAAAGGCAAATAGATGTAGAATAATAAAATATCTGAGAAAAGTTAATAAATGTAAATTTATTTGATAATACATTATATTAATGCTAAGTCTTGAGATTCCTGGTGTTCAAAACAAAGAAGAAAACAGAATTAATTAATTCACAGTCTGTTCAAAATAAAAGCATTGCAACTTCTAAGAAAGCAAAGGAATTATTTGAAAAATTTTTCCCTAGATTCCTCACAAATCCTGAGTGATAAAATGTATAACAGATGAGAACCGCTGCTTCTTATCCTAACCTTTAATACAGGATAGAGGGTGTATGTTATTTAGGGTAAAAAAGTCTGTTTTAATTATTAATCATTTAAATTTTTGTAGAAATTTCTTTCAGTTCAGCATAGGTTTTCCTGATCTGTAGGACAGACATCAAATAGTGCTAAAGCACTAATCATTAAAGGCTAGTTTGCAGAATTTCAGAGCAATACATTAAGCTGTGTAGTTTCTGACTGACTTAAATCCATGAATTTTGTTTGTGTTTTGGTGCTGGGAATTAAACCCAGGGCTTCTTGCATGCTAAGCATGTTCTTTCCAACTAAGCTATACTCTTAAGCGATGTATGAAATTTAGCTTATTTAGATGTTGTAGTCTGCAGGTTAGCCCTTCAGAAGTAATATTTTTTCTCCAGTACTAGAAATTGAACCCAGGGGGTGCTGTGCCACTGAACTACATCCCCAACCCTTTTATTGATTGATTTACTTTTGAGATAGGGTCTCCCTTAGTTGCCCAGACTAGCCTAAAACTTCAGATTCTCCTGCCTCAGCCTTCCAGATCACTGGGATTACAGACATGCACCACCATACCCAGCTATAAACATCTCTTAAAATTGACTTTTGAAGAGAAGTTATCCAGCAGATAGTTTGAAGCTGTCCTAAGGATATGGAGGGCAAGTGCTTTGTATTCCCCATTAAAGACAAATTCATATGTTTTTAAAATTAACTCAGAAAAAGTTCTTACAAAAGAAAAAAAGTCCAGTCAAGACTCTTGCCTGAATAGAATGACCCTCTGACTTTTCACATACAGAAAAGCAGAAGAGTATATCTGTATTCAATGTCAGGTTAGTACAGATACATGAAAAATCTCATTTTGCATCTAAGAATAGATTTTTATCTTTATTTATTTGTTTTAAAAAAAGTTTATTAGTTTTTGATGGACCTTTATTTCATTATTTGTTTATATGTGGTGCTGAGAATCGAACTCAGTGCCTCACACGTGCTAGGCAAAGCGTGCTACCACTGAGCCCCAACCCCAGCCCTAAGATAGATATTTAGATCAGAAAATCTGGGGAGAAGACAGGCATGGTGGGGCACACTTATAATCCCAGCTTTTCAGGAGACTGATGCAGGAGGATTGAAAGTTCTAGACCAGCCTGAATAACTTAGCGAGACCTTGTCTCAAAAAATAAGATTTAAAAAGGACTGATTTGTAGCTCAGTAGTAGGGTGCCTGCCTAGCAAGTACAGGGCGCTGGGTTCAATCCCCAGTGTCACAAAACAAAAAACAAACAAATGAAAAAACCAACATGGAGAGAGAAGGGTATGATGTTTTGAATAAAAGTACAATGAGTAGTAATGTATAAAGTATGAGAACTATAAAGTACTTAGAAAAATTATGAATTTATGAATTTTACATGAAATGATAGATGAAACAAGGAAAACAAGATAATTTGCATGTCTGAATTAAATTGTAATTGATTTATTGATTAAAATCTATGATTTTTTAAATATAGGTTAAAAATTGTAAGACAGCTATCTGCTTCAGTGCAGGAAAATGCAGTCAGTCCCTGATTGAATTTGTTTTGACTTAGATTTTTTCAACTTTACAGTGGTTCAAAAGCAATATGCATTCTGCAGAAATCATACATTGATTTTGAATTTTGATCTTATCCCAGGCTAGCAGTATGCTATAGGATACCTTCTGTTTTTTTTTTTACTTTCAGTATGGTATCACCTTATTCAACATCTTATTTTAAAATGGGCATTAGTGGTTATATTATTTTGCTCAACTGTAGGCTAATATAAATCTTTTTAAGACATTTAAGGAAGACTAACATAAGCTATGATGTTTGGTAGCTTAGGTCTATGGAATGCATTTTGACTTAACATTAAGTTACAGTCTTTTGGAATGTAATCACATGGTAAATAGAGGAACAATTGTACAATCTTTTTTTTTTTTTTTTAAGAAAGAGAGAGAGAATTTTTTAATATTTATTTTTTAGTTTTTGGCGGACACAACATCTTTGTATGTGGTGCTGAGGATCAAACCCATGAAAGCCAGGCGAGTGCGCTACCACTTGAGCCACATCCCCAGCCCAACAATTGTACAATCTTTGATGGATGAAATTCCTTCATTATGGTAATGCAGTTGCATATGTTGGAAGAGGGAATAAGGTTGATAGCTTTCTTACCCATAGATAAAGATTCATTGAGAAAGGATGGAGTACTGAGGAAGCCCGGTGCCAGCCCAGCCCAGCCTAGCCCAGACCGGAGGAGGAAGCCCGGTGCCAAGCCAGACCGGAGGAGGAAGCCCGGCGCCACGCCAGACCGGAGGAGGAAGCCCGGCGCCACGCCAGACCGGAGGAGGAAGCCCGGCGCCACGCCAGACCCGAGCAGGAAGCCCGGCGCCAAGCCAGACCGAGCAGGAAGCCCGGCGCCAAGTCAGACCCGAGCAGGAAGCCCGGGGCCAAGCCAGACCCGAGCAGGAAGCCCGGGGCCAAGCCAGACCCGAGCAGGAAGCCCGGCCCCGCCCCACATGCTAGTCCAGAGGAAGCCCATCAACCTTTAAAACCAATCAAAGAGGGCGTGGCTACCAGCTCGGTTCTGCGGCTGATCCAGGTACCCGGTTTCCAACTCCCCCACCCTTAGCTGCGATAACTCAAAATATTTCCCACAAGCTTTTGGGGGTTGTAGCTATCAACGCAAAACAACAACTCTACAGGCACCTGGTTTCCACCTCAGAGACTAGAGTAGTGAAGATACAGGTGAAAGCTCATGTCGTTTCACATTGGCTATATCCACCACCCGGAACACAAGAGGCTCAAGCTAGGAATAGACAACGCCACCTACTGGAAGCAAGGAAAACAGTGTTCTGAGAGACTTTTTTTTTCTCTTTCTCTCCTCTCTCTTTCACAACCTGAACATATGTGAAACCAAGAACTGTGCATGAACAACCGAATCACCAAAATAATATAATATAGAGGAATTGCATATACCCCATCTTCCCCCCATTTTTTCTTTATTTCTATCTTACTTTCTTTTTCCTTCTCTCTTATTTTTCTTTTCTTCCTTGTTATTTTTTTTTCTTTTCTTCATTTGTATTCCCTCTATCCCACTTTCAACCTCCTAACTTTTGCTATCTGTACATAGGGTAACTATCTAAATACAGATAGGAGGTTGAGTCTATACATTCTTCCATAAATTACCAGTCTATTGGTTAGAGTTCTCCAAAGTTGCTAAGTTAGTTTAACCTCATACCCTCACTCCTTTCCCTCTAAGTATAACATTCTTCGTCTGAAATTAAGTTTTCTATATGCCACCAGATATGGTATGCCTTTTATGAAACTAATGACTATATTCTTAAATAATAATTAAAACCAATATCTGTAGACTTAGAATCTAACTATAAGTGTATTGATAATGAAAACTTGTGCTTAGATGATGTACTGTTGATATTGGGAACTGTTAACATTGTCTTTCTCCACAAAAGAGGGATTTTGGAGTTATACAAGAACAATACAAATATATAAGGGGAAAACCATTAACACAACAGTTTCACGAAGCTAGAAAGAAACATGAGTAGTATGAAAAGACAAGAAAAGAAAGGACCACAAACAAACAGGTCAATTCAACATTAGGTGTGGTAATATCTGCAGCTGATGGAATGTCAGATAAAGACTTCAGGATATACACGCTTCAGATGATCTGGAGTCTCAAAGAAGACATAATACAGCAAATTCAGACAATGAAAGATCACTTTGACAATGAATTACATAAACAAATCCAAGAAGCAAAAGATCACCTCTATAGGGAGATAGAGGATATTAAAAAAAAAAAAAGAATCTGGAAATGCAGGAAACAATAAACCAAATTAAAAACTCAAATGAGAGTATTACCGGCAGAGTAGAACACTTAGAAGATAGAACTTCAGACAACGAAGACAAAGTTTTTCAACTTAAAAAGAATATAGACAGCTCAGCGAGAATGTCAAGAAACCATGAGCAGAACATCCAAGAATTATGGGATAACATAAAGAAACCAAACTTAAGAGTTATTGGGATACAAGAGGGTATAGAGGTCCAAACCAAAGGAATGAGCAATCTATTCAATGAAATAATACTAGAAAACTTCCCAGACTTACACAGACTTAAAGAATGTAAAAGAAATCCAAATACTAGAAGCCTACAGGACACCAAATGTGCAAAATCATAAGAGATCCACACCAAGACTCATAATAGTGAAGATGCCCAACATACAGAATAAAGAGAGAATCTTAAAAGCCATAAGAGAGGAAGCAGATTATATTTAGGGGTAATCCAATCAGGATAACAGCTGATCTTTCAACACAGACTCTGAAAGCTAGAAAATCCTAGAACAACATATTTCAAACGCTGAAAGAAAATGGGTTCCAACCAAGAATTATGTATCCAGCGAAATTAAGCTTCAGGATTGAAGATGAAATAAAAAATCTTCCATGATAAACAAAAATTAAAAGAATTTGCAGCTAGAAAACCAGCTCTTCAAAACATCCTTGGCAAAACATTACAGGAAGAGGAAATGAAAAATAACAATGAAAACCACCAGCACTAGGTAGTACAGTAAAGGAAAAAATAATCAAAGAGGAAAAACAAATCATGTTAAGTAACATACATAAACAAATATGGCTGGAAGTACAAACCATATCTCAATAGTAACCCTAAATGTTAATGGCTTAAATTCACCAATCAAGAGACACAGGCTAGTAGAATGGATTAAAAAAAAGATCCAACAATATGCTGCCTACAGGAGACTCATCTGATTGGAAAAGACTTACACAGACTGAAGGTAAAAGGTTGGGAAAAATCATACCACTCATATGGACCCCGGAAGCAAGCAGGGGTGTCCATACTTGTATCAAATAAAATAGACATCAAGCCAAAGTTAATCAAAAGGGATAAACAAGCACACTACATACTCAAGGGATCCATACACCAACAAGACTTAACGATCATTAATATATGTGCCCCAAACAATGGTGCAGCTATGTTCATCAAACAAACTCTTCTCAAGATCAAGAGTCAAATAGACCACAACACAATAATCATGGGAAATTTTAACACCTCTCTCACCATTGGACAGATCTTCCAAACAAAAGTTGAGTAAAGAAACCATAGAGCCCAATAATATAATTAATAACTTAGACTTAATTGATATATACAGAATATACTACCCAACATCAAGCGGATACACTTTCTTCTCAGCAGCACATGGATCCTTTTCAAAAATAGACAATATATTATGTCACAGGGCAAATCTTAGCAATTACAAAGGAGTAGAGATACTACCATGCATTTTATCTGATCATAATGGAATGAAATTGGAAATCAATAATAAAATAAGAAAAAAATCCTACATCACATGGAGAATAAACAATATGCTACTGAATGAACAAAGGGTTACAGAAGACATCAAAGAGGAAATTTAAAAAATTCTTAGAGGTAAGTGAAAATTCGGACACAACATATCAAAATCTCTGGGACACTATGAAAGCAGTACTAAGAGGAAAATTCATTTCATGGAGTTCATTCCTTAAAAGAAGGAAAAGCCAACAAATAAATGACCTCACACTACACCTCCAAGCCTTAGAAAAAGAACAAATCAGCAGCAAATACAGTAGAAGGCAAGAAATAATTAAAATCAGAGCTGAAATCAATGAAATCGAAACAAAAGAAACAATCGAAGAAATTGACAAAACTAAAAGTTGGTTCTTTGAAAAAATAAATAAGATTGATAGACCACTAGCCACGCTAACAAAGAGAAGAGAGAACCCAAATTACTAGCTTATGGGATGAAAAAGGCAACATCACAACAGACAATTCAGAAATACAGAAGATAATTAGAAATTATTTTGAAACTCTGTACTCTAATAAAATAGAGGATAGTGAAGGCATCAATGAATTCCTTAAGGCATATGACCTACCCAGATTGAGTCAGGATGTTATAAAAAACCTAAACAGACCAATATCACGTGAGGAAATAGAAGAAGCTACCAAAAGACTACCAACCAAGAAAAGCCCAGGACCGGACGGATATACAACAGAGTTTTATAAGAACTTTAAAGAAGAACTAATACCAATACTCTACAATCTATTTCAGGAGATAGAAAAAGAAGGGAGTACTTCCAAATTCATTCTATGAGGCCAATATCACCCTGATTCCCAAACCAGATAAAGACACCTCAAAGAAAGAAAACTACAGACCAATATCCCTAATGAATTTAGATGCAAAAATCCTCAATAAAATTCTGGCAAATCGGATACAAAAACATATCAAAAAGATCATGCACCATGACCAAGTGGGATTCATCACTGGGATGCAAGGCTGGTTGAATATATGGAAATCAATAAATGTGATTCACCACATCAACAGACTTAAAGATAAGAACCATATGATCATCTCGATAGAGGCTGAAAAAGCATTCGACAAAATACAGCATCCCTTTATGTTCAAAACTCTAGAAAAATTAGGGATAACAAGAAATTACCTCAAAATGGTAAAAGCTATATATGCTAAGCCTCAGGCAGCATCATTCTAAATGGGGAAAAATTGAGGGCATTCCCTTTAAAATCTGGAACAAGACAGGGATGCCCTCTCTCACCACTTCTATTCAACATAGTTCTTGAAACACTATCCAGAGCAATTAGACGAAAGAAATTAAAGGCATAACTATAGGAAAAGAAGAACTTAAATTATCACTATTTGCGGATGACATGATCCTATACCTAGCAGACCCAAAAAATTCAACCAAGAAACTTCTAGAACTAGTAAATGAATTCAGCAAAGTGGCAGGATATAAAATCAATACCAATAAATCAAAGGCATTCCTGTATATCAGTGACAAATTCTCTGAAATGGAAATGAGGACAACTACTCCATTCACAACATCCTCAAAAAAAAAAAAAATACCTGGGAATCAACAAAAGAGGTGGAAGAGCTGTACAGTGAAAACTACAGAACCCTGAAGACAGAAATAGAAGAAGACCTTAGAAGATGGAAGGATTTACCTTGCTCATGGATTGGTAGAATTAATATTATTAAGATGGCCATACTACCAAAAGCACTTTACAGATTCAATGCAATTCCCATCAAAATCCCAATGACATTCCTTGCAGAAATAGAAAAAGCAATCATGAAATTATCTGGAAAAACAAGAGACCCAGAATAGCTAACGTAATTCTAAGCAGGAAGAGTGAAATTGGTGGTATCGCGATTCCAGATTTTAAACTATATTATAGAGCAATAGTAACAAAAAGAGCATGGTACTGGCACCAAAACAGGCTGGTAGACCAATGGTACAAAATAGAGGACACAGAGACAAATCCACAAAATTACAACTACCTTGTATTAGACAAAGGTGCTAAAACCATGCAATGGAGAAAGGATAGCATCTTCAACAAATGGTGCTGGGAAAACTGGAAATCCATATGCAAGAAAATGAAATTGAATCCCTTTCTCTCACCATGCACAAAGTCAACTCAAAATGGATCAAGGAGCTAGGAATCAGACCAGAGACTCTGTGTCTAATAGAAGATAAAGTTGGTCCTAATCTTCATCACATGGGGGCAGGCCCCAAATTTTTTAATAAGACACCTATAGCACAAGTGTTTAAACCAAGAATCAACAAATGGGACGAATTCAAACTAAAAAGTTTTTTCTCAGCAAGAGAAATAATATTCGAGGTGAATAGGGAGCCTACATCCTGGGAACAAATTTTTACCCCTCAAAATCAGATAGAGCTCTAATCTCTAGAGCATACAAAGAACTCAAAAAGTTAAGCAACAAAAAGCAAATAACCCAATGAACAAATGGGCCAAGGACTTGAACAGACACTTCTCAGAGGAGGACATACAATCAATCAACAAATACACGAAAAAATGCTCACCATCTCTAGCAATCAGAGAAATGCAAATTAAAACTACTCTAAGATACCATCTCACTCCAATAAGAATGGCAGCCATTATGAAGTCAAACAACAACAAGTGCTGGTGAGGATGTGGGGGAAAAAGGTACATTCATACATTGCTGGTGAGACTGCAAATTGGTGCAGCCAATTTGGAAAGCAGTATGGAGATTCCTTAGAAAACTGGGAATGGAACCACCATTTGACCCAGCTATTCCCCTTCTCAGACTATACCCAAAAGACCTAAGAAGAGCATACTACAGGGAAACAGCCACATCAATGTTTATAGCAGCACAATTAACAATAGCTAGAATGTGGAACCAATCTAGATGCCCTTCAATAAATGAATGGATTAAAAAATGTGGCATTTATATACAATGGAATATTACTCAGTCAATCCCTAGGGAAAAAAAAAAAACAATTGCCAAATGTCTTCTCTGATATAAGGAGGGTGACTCAAAATGGGATAGGAGGAAGAGCATGAGAAGAAGACTATCACTAAATAGGGAAGAGAGGTGGGAGGGAAAAAGAGGGAGAAGGGGAGTTGCACAGAAGATGGAAGGAGAACCTCATTGTTATACAGAATACATATATGATGTTGTAATGAGAAAAAGAAAAAAAAGAAGTGTGTCACATTAGATTAGATAGAGAAAGGATGGGAGAGGAGGGGAGGAGTAGGGAGGATAGGAAGGGCAGCAGAATAGAATAGACAATATGATTGATGTATGTAAATTCCATGTATGTATTATATATCAAAATGCATTCTACTGTCATGCATGACAAAAAAATAAAAATTAAAAAAAAAGATACATTGAAAGATGAGGGGCAGAAGGTTTCTATATAACTAGTGGCTTGCTAGATGAAGTATTCTATGCAGTTATCCTAGAAAGCTCTTCAAGAAAATTTAAAAATAATTGATTTACGGAGAGAATGTATGAAATAATTAGATATAAATACCTTTCAGTTGTACATTGATCTGCAATCATTTGCATTTTTTTCAGTAATTGTAAAAGTATATTTTGTTACAGAGTATGTATTAGTGCATGATCTGACAGTTGGAACATTGTAGAAATAAAGCAGTAATGAACGATAAATGCCTGTCACAATTATATAGAAACCTAAAATAAATCTCATAAATAAATAGAATCTCATTTACTTTATGTCTAGGGCCTTATTTCTCTAGGGTGGAAGTACTTAGTATAAAAGTGTCTTTAAGCTTCCTAAAGTAAGCCAAATTGCTTTCCAATATGGTTGTACAAATTTTTGAGTCTTGTTATTGTGTAAGATGCTATTTCCTTATGTGGAAACTTATACTTGATAGAACTGAAAATGTTTTACCTACCTGATGGATATGACACCAAGTTATTTTAATTTCTTTGATAACTAGTTGAGAATCTTGTCCACCTTCCCTGCCCTGTACTGGGGATTGAATCCAGGGACGCTCTACCTCTGAGCTACATACCAAGTTCTTTTTTTATTTTCTAAGTTACTGAGGCTATTCTGGATCTTATAGTACTTCTGCCTCAGAGTCCCAAGTAGCTGGGATTACAAGCATGTGTCACTGCACCTATCTGGGTTGAATATCTTTTTATGTTTTCTAGTCTTTTTCCTTTATGGTTTGCATGATTTGTATCTTTTCAGAAATCCTTTCTACTCTTTTAAAATTAAGCTTCTGTGTTTTCTTCAAATTTGAATTAATATGCAGCCTCTTTGGGGTTATATCATTCAGTGGAAGACGGAGCACTTTCATAGTTAATATAAGACCCTGGGTTGGATTGACAGCACCACCAAAAAGAAAATAATGTTGCTATGTGGTATAATGTCACCTCTCCTACCTATATCTACCAAGCTACCCATGCATATGTGTGTGGGACTGTTTGAGAATCCTTTATCTTCTTTTGTTGGTCTGTTATAGGATATTTTAAAATAGAGTTTTTTTTTTAAATGTAAAGCTTCAAATGTTTACAAAGAGAGAATTATGTAAGGAACTCTCCATACTCATCACCCATATTTAGCAGTTACCAAGAATTGGCCAAGCTAGCCTAATTTTGTCTTTAATGTGTTTTAAAGCTTATTGTAGATCTTAGATGAAGAATATAAAGGTAAAATAAACTATTATACCATCAGAATTAAGCATCTTATATAGTATTTCAGTCCGTATTCAGTTTTCTCTGTTTTATTAAAAATGTCTATAGTTTGTTTAAATCACAATTCAACAAGGTCCTCAGATTTAACTATTTTCCTCCCCGATCTTTCTGGGGATCTAACCCATGTCTTTACTGCATGTTAGGCAAACGTTCTACCGTTAAGCCTATATCCCTGTCCCCAATCTTCCTCCCACCATCCTGTTTCCTAATTCTTTTAAATCCTTGAGCAACCCCATTCTGTCTTTAATCTTCTTGCTGTTGACCTGTTGAAGGAATCAACGAGGTAATTCATTAATATTTCCACACTCTGCATTATTCAGTGTTGTCGTTTAACTTTTATTTCTGTATTCTGTAAACTAAAAGTTAGCTTTAAAGATTTTTTTAGAGCTGGGAGTGGTGGCACACCTGTAATCCTGGAGGCTCTGGAGACAGGCAGGAGGATTTCGAGTTCAAAGCCAGCCTCAGCAAAAGTGAGGTGCTAAGCAACTCAGTGAGACCCTGTCTCTAAATAACATACAAAATAGGGATACGGATGTGGCTCAGTGATCGAGTGCCCTTGAGTTCAGTCCCCAGTACCAAACCAAACCAAACCAAAAAAAACCTTTATTAAATTTCTTTGGGGTAGAGAAACAAAGGAGTACTTTGTAGGTGGTGTGATACTTCATATCACGTCACATCAGGAGTCACATAATGTGTGAATGTTTTACCTATTCCTAGCAGTGTTAACTTTGAATTTGTGGAATTCAGGTGGTTTCATCTTAATCCCTTCATAATAAGATGTTGATCAAGTGGTTCATTAAATGATGATATTCGGATTGTTGTTCCTCCTATATTTATTAGCTAGAATTCTTTAAAACAATTTTGTCTCATCAACTCGAGTTATTTGGTTATCATGAAATACAAGAAAGTAATATCGTGAAATACAAGGAAGACAGGATAAATGATTGATTTGTCCCCTTTCATTTGTCTGTTCTGAGTAAGGAGTCAGTGCCCTACTTAGTTCCAGTAATGACCAAAAAGGATTGTTTTATATCACTATTGTAATTTGAGTATCATGAATGTAGATTATTTTTAGGTGACTTCAATTGGGAAGTCTAGATTAACTATTTTATCGCTGAAGCAGAAGCCTTTTGTTCTAACTATACATCATCATTGTATTAATTTTATTTTAGAAAAAACATGTCTTTTAGTTTAAATGAGAATGTAAACATAAATTTCTAATTTTTATTTGTTAGTGATGATATTTCACAGTTCATGTTTTCATTGGTCATGCATATTTCTTTTTGGTACCAGGGATTTAACTGAGCAATGCTTAACCACTGAACCACATCCCCAGCCCATTTTTAAATTTTTAATTTTGAGACACGGTCTAAGTTGTTTAGGACTTTATTAAGTTTCTGAGGCTGGCTTTGAACTTGCAATCCTTCTGCCTCAGCCTCTCAAGCCCTTGGAATTACAGGTACACCATGCCTGGCTATATTTTTCTTTTTGATTAGTCATGTCTTGATGTACTACTCTTTTTCATTCTTGAATTTTTACCTTTTTGATTTATTAAGGCTTTTTATTTCTTATTGCAATTTCCCACTCTAATTTATAATTTTTTAAAAAAATTTATTTTTTATTTGTAGTTGGACACAATACCTGCTAGGAGCCACAAGCAAATAATATGATGCATGGCACCTAGCCATTGAGATGATATGATTATGTTAAGATTTACATTCATATGGAAATTGGACTCCTGCTGTTCACCTTGGCCTGCTATGGGACTCATGTTACGGGACTCCTGGAGAGTTCCCATTGGTTGGGGAAGGATAGTAGGAGGGAATTCCGGGGGAGGTGGGGGGGGCGGTTCTGGTAGACGGGCGCGGGGTGGACCGGTTTTGGCTTGCCGGCGTATTGGCAGCTTTTTCAAAAATAAAGTTTTGTTCCTGCTTGAGTGGCTCGTGATTCTGTGCCCAGCCAGACTGAGGCAAATACCTTTATTTTACTTATTTTTATGTGGTGCTGAGGATCGAACCCAGGGCTTTGCAAATGCTAGGCGAGTGCTCTACCACTGATCCTCAACCCCAGCCCCTCTAATTTATAATTTGCTTTAAGGTTTTAAGATTTTTTTTTTTTTTTGAACGGGGATAGAATAGAATAGATGTAAAGTTTCACGAATCTTGCTTAGTGCCACTGTTCTTTTTTTTTTTTTTTTTTTTTTTAAAGAGAGTGAGAGAGAGGGGTACAGAGAGAGGGGGGGGGACAGAGAGAGAGAGAGAGGGGGGGGACAGAGAGAGAGAGAGAGAGAGAGAGAATTTTAATATTTATTTATTTTTTCTTAGTTCTCAGCGGGCACAACATCTTTGTTTGTATGTGGTGCTGAGAATCGAACCCGGGCCACATGCATGCCAGGCGAGCGCACTACTGCTTGAGCCACATCCCCAGCCCCAGTGCCACTATTCTTACCTTAGTGTTCTGTCATATTCTCTTCTATTTTCTTTCTGTTTTGTTTTTATATACTTAAATATTTTTACGAAATAAGTGTTATGTTAATGCTTTGCTTTAAATAAAATGATTACTTTTATAAAGTAATAAATAAATAACATGTTTTTGTCAGGGTGGGCCATACTAATGTTGTGTTCCTTTCAAAACATTCCACCTAATCACTAGTGTTACTAGGTGGCATATAGTTGAAGAAAAAGAACCTTGTTTAAAACAAAGAAGTAATTTATAATTTACATGGGTTTATGTTATATTAATTTTACAAAGGAAAATATCAAAATACTGAGTCATTTTCTAGTAATTGTTGCAGGATTATAATATACTATCAGTATCCACATTCTTGCAAATTTGAATAATGCATTAATTTCTTTTCTGAAATAATTCATTTTATTTCTCTTATTTTAACTAGACACTTGGCATTTCACCTGAAGAAAAATTTGTTATTACAACAACAAGTAGGAAAGAAATTACCTGTGATAATTTTGGTGAGTAATGATGTTTTAAATTAAGCACTTGCTTTTAAATTTAATGTGTAATGATAGGGCAATAACTATTACACAAATATGTATTCAAAACTATTGATAGTTTGATTATTTTTATGTGATGGAAGAGAAAAAAATGGCTATTTGTGCATAGTTTACTCAGAAGTCATTTTTCAAGCCTGATTATAGAATAGTAGTTGCTATCAGGGCTACAGAAGATAAGACCTTTCTCAACCCTTAGCACAGTTTGGACCTCAAGCTGACTTTTAGCTTCAACTTGAACTTATTTTGAATTCTTCCATTTTCTGTTTTTACCCATTCCATTTTCTGTTTTTAGGACCTGCTAGTTTTTCATGCCTGATTCCTTTTAAATATAACTATTCTTCCCCATTCATGTTAATAGCACTCTAATGCAGAGCCTCATTTTGATTTTCTGTGATAGTTTAACTTATTATGAATTGAGTTTTCAGATGAGTTGAAATATTTTTACCTGTTCAATTGGTGTATCCTTAACAAAATAGCTGAATTTTTAGATCGGTTCATTATTTGAGGGTTTTCCTGTACCATTGTTAATATATTACATAGATAAAATCAACATACTCAAAATTGTAAGTTCATTGAATTTTACGATGCTAACCTAGCACTTAAGATTTTAACTCTTGGTTACAGATGAAACTGTTAAAGATGGAGTCACTCTGTACCTGTTACAGTCAGTCAATCAGTTACTACTAACAGCTACAAAAGAACGAATTGACTTCCTACCTCATTATGACACACTGGTTAAAAGTGGCATGTATGAATATTATGCAAGTGAAGGACAAAATCCTTTGCGTAAGTATCTCATTCATGGTAATTTTGATAAACTGTTACTCTCCTTTATTCCATGGTCCCATTTCTTCAAGTTTTATAAATCCTCTCATTTTAGAAGAGTCTAACCACTCATTTTGAGCTTGCTGTCTCAACTCCTTTTCTTCATAGCATACTTTTTTTTTTTAACCTAAGTCATCTTCAAAGTAAAAATAATCACCTTTAAAGCTACTCTACTAGTGGAACTCATATTCCCTTTCAATACATGAGGAATCTTATTCCTTGTATCTTTTCATCTACTGTATGTTTTTCTCTCCTGATTTATTCTTCCTGGCCTCCTACAAACCTCTTGCAATTATGAAATCTCCTTGAATGAGTTGACTGTTTTCACTATCAACAGCACTTTTCTTCTCTTCTTTCCTTCTTATTCTGGCTAGGTGTCTGTCCCTGCCTAATTTTAGGGTTAAATTTGGTCATTTTTAGTTAAATTTTGAAAATCTAGCATCAATTTTCAGTTATTTGTCGTAGTTAAATCACTTTGTCAACCTTGATACACTTTCTTCACTTGGCTTTCAAGAGACCACACTGTATTACTTGGTGTTGGGATTGAACCCAGTCTCACATGCTAAGTATGTCCTCTACCCTAAGACCTTAGACCATGTTCTCTTAGTTATTTCTTACTCTGCCTGTCCTTTATTTTCTCTCCCCACATTCTTTTTTTGTTGTTGATGTTCTTTTTAGATATACATGACAGGAGAATGCGTTTTTATGTATCATACATACATGGAATATGACTTATTCTAATTAGGATTCCATTCTTATGGTTGAACATGATGTGGAGTTATGCTGGTCTTATTCATATATTCATTCACTGTATTTAGTATTCTATTCCCCCTCCCTTCCCTTCATTCCCCTTTGTCTTATTCAGTGACACCCCCCACCCCTATTGTATGTTAACATCCACATATTAGAACTTTTGGCCTTATGGCTGAGTAATATTCCATTGTGTATATATACCACATTGTTTTTTTTTAAAAAATATTTATTTTTTTGTAGTTGTACACAATAACTTTTATTTATTTGTTTTTGTGTGGTGCTGAGGATCAAATCCAGGACCTTGCATGTGCGAGGCGAGCGCTCTACTGCTGAGCCATAACCCCAGCCCTACCACATTGTCTTTATCCATTCATCTGTTGGGCATCTAGGTTGGTTCTTTCCCCACATTTTTTTGTTTTTTGTTTTTTTTTCCCAGTTGTAGATCTACACAATGACTTTATTTATTTCTCTTTATATGGTGCTGAGGTTCAAACCCAGGGCCTCACACATGCTAGGTGAACACTGTACCCCTGAGCTACAACCCCAACCCTTTCTCCACATTCTTAAGGTTGAATTGTCTCAGGGTTTGGTACTTGGCCTTTTATCTTCTTTCTTCTTTATTTGGTAATTCAATTCCATACCTTTAAATACCATCTTATAGAAGTGACTTTCAAATTGAGGTGGGAAGAAATGGCCATTTTTAGTTAAATATTGAAAATAGTATTAGAGTTCTTTCCTGAATTCTATTTTGATCCATATAGCTGCCTGCTTGGCACCACCACTAAGATGTCTGAAGTGTGATCCCTGAATCCTGTTTGACAAATAATCAGTCATCGCTCATTCTTTCCAGTTGCTCAGACCAAAAATCATTTTTCACCACTTCTATTAATGCTACCTGGTCTGAGGTACCATCAAATCACCCTACTTGCACAGTGATCTCTTAGTTGGTCACTTTCTCTTTTATCCCTGTCCATGGAAGATTTGAGAAGTCAGGTTGTGTCATTCTGCTGAAAACAACTCATGATTCCTCATTTCGCTAAGAGTAAAAGCCAGAGTCTTTATAAACTACTAGGGTTTAGTAGCTTTGCTTTCTACTACTTTTCCCCCTTGTTTATTCATTCCACTCCAGTGTCATCCATCTTTTCAAATGGTGCCCTCTGTCTGGAATGCTCTTGTCCTAGATAAACCTAGGATTTGTTACTTCACCTCATTCAAGTATTGTTTATCTGTTACCTTTTCAGAACTTATTTGATCACTATATTATTTAGTCCCTTCACTCTACTATGGGTCTTTTAACCATAGCACATACCACCTTCTACCAAGCTATAGAATTTACTTTATTGTGATTACATTTTACTTTCTGTCTTTCTCCAGTAGAGTGTTGAGCTCTTAAGAACAAGAATTGGTTTTGTATAGTTCTTAGAATAATGTGTGGCACATGGTATGTGTTTATTTGAATATTAAGTCAATCTTTAGTTATTTCCCTGAGGATAAAATTCTGAATAAGACTTTTGATTTTTTTTTTCCTACCATCATTATGTGAATAAGTAGTGTTTAAACTCTTTCTTTGATTTCTGTGACTTTATAATATTTCCCTGGATTGTTTCCTCCCTGTTTTCTTGCTTCTGGTTCTTCTTGACTGTGTAGTAGTTGATTTTCAAGTCATACTGATATTTTCTCAGAAAAGTGATCCAATGTTTAGCTATTATATCTATGCCAATGAAGCAAAAATCTTTTCCTCTCAGTTAACCCCAGTATCTGCTCCCTATTTAATACCACTATTCATTAAACTTTATGTAGTTGCATAGCATTATATCTAAAATTGATTTTTTTCTTTCCTCCTCTTTAAATATTCCTTTATGGGAAATATGACCTTTCCTTTCTGTTCTTTTTTTGGGGGGAGGGGGGGCAGAAATTCAAAGTTGTCTTAGATTTATTTCCCTATCTCTCTCTCTCTTTTCTTTTTTTGGGAAGGGATATTGGGGATTTAACCTAAGGGTGCTTTACCACTGAGCTACCATCCCCAGTGCTTTGTATATTATTATTATTATTATTATTATTTATTTATTTTTGTGGTGTTAGAGATTGAACCTAAAGGGCCTCAGGCCTGCCAGGGAAGCATTCTACCACTGAGCCACATCTCCAACCCTTATTTTGAGACAAGGTCTTGCTAAGTTGCTGAAGCTGGCCTCAAATTTATAATCCTCCTGACTCAGCCTCCTGGGTTGCTAGGATTATAAGCATGCACCACTGAGCTTGGCATCATCTCCTTTTTTAATCACATACTAAGTTCTATGAATTTCTCCTCTTTCTCTTCTACCCACCTTCCCAAGGACACTCTGCCTCTGAGATATGTCCCCAACCCTTTTTTAAGAGTCTTTCTAAATTGCTGAAGCTGGCTTTGAATTTACAGTCCTCTTTCATTGGGCTGGGATTATAGGTATGCACCACCATGCCTAGCTGAATTTCTTTTTATTCTTTTTTCCCATTTACTATAATGTTCTATCTTCATTTTCTAGAGTTATTACCCTTAGCTAGATTCTTATATATATTATCTGAATCATGGTAACTTTTTGTAGTTTATGAACATTGGTGTCTTCTAAGTGTTTAGAGTGAGTGGAAGTGCTTGCTGCAGTGTGACTGTATTGGTTGATTACAGTTCTGTTTGGGTTACACTTCTGTGGAATTAAGACATAAATTTGGTATGTTCCTTTTCTTTCTAATTAAAAGAATAAAGTAGGAAATAATTTGAGTAGTGGCCCTGAAAAAATATAAAAAAAATTAATGCTGAGCCAATGATAAACTCAATGTCAAGTTAGTGTTGTTATAGAGAATCAATAGTAGTGTTCTGTCAGTTTTGAAGATGTGTTCTGCCATTTGACAAGTTCTGATAGTCTTTAGAATTCTATATCCAAAATAGTTCTTAAGAGATACTTGTATACAATTGCTTTATATTTGCTTCTATATCTCTGTTCCTACTTTTGACTTGCGCATGATATAATGACGTACACCAGATTTCTATTTGCTTTTATGGTATGGTCTTCTGTTTGTCTCTTAAGTCTATATGTCTGTCTTTTTATTATAAACTCCTTGAACCAGGAGTTGTGGCTGGCTGACTTGTGCTGTATAGTGCCATACAAGTACTGGTTGATGACTGCTTTTTTATGCTGGTAGTGATTGGCGATGATGCCTTTTATTATGTATTTTATCATTAGGATCAGGAAAATACTTTAATTCTAGCTCTTTGGAAAATAAGTGATGATTTTAAGGTACTTCAGAGTTTCTTCTGCTTTAAACTTTTATGCAAAGAATTTTAGGGAAAAATTAAGCAATAGTTTTTTCTTTTTTCAGCATTTGCTCTTGCGGAATTAATCGACAATTCATTGTCTGCTACTTCTCGTAATGTTGGTATTAGAAGAATACAGATCAAATTGGTAAGAAAATAATACTTAAAGAAATTTAGTATTTCTTTTGATAAAAGTGTAGTGTAAGTTGATTGGAGAAAATTAGAAAACAGAAATTAAACTATAGTAGAAGTAATTATCTGATGTCTCTTTATCCACTTAAAATTTCTTCTTGGATCGTTTATTCTGTGTTTACGTGTGTACTTGCATGCAACATTTTGTTTTTGTAATCTTCTACTCTCCCTTAAAAGTACATTGTATATATGAGTATTGTGATATATAATATTCCATTACTCCAGAATGATTTATTGACTGTAATGAAAATAGCATAATAAGGCTTCTATTGCTTAATAGATTTTTTCCTATATTTTTGCTGTTAGAAGTAATGCCGAAATGATGCACATTCTTATACATCTTTCTACATGTCTCTGATTATTTTCTGAAGTTAAAATCTGAGAAATACTGTTTCTTCGTTAAAAGTCATGAAGAATTCTAAGGATTTTAATAGATATAGCCAAAGTGCCTTTCAGAAAATTATATTACTTTACACTTTGAGCAATGTATGAGTGAACATGTTGAATGAATCACCTTTGATGTTTTAAATATTGATTTGATTTTTCCTGTCTTCTTGAACTTATTTTGTTTCATAGCTTTTTGATGAGACACAAGGAAAACCTGCTGTTGCAGTAATAGATAATGGAAGAGGAATGACTTCTAAACAGCTTAACAACTGGGCTGTGTATAGGTTGTCAAAATTTACACGGCAAGGTGACTTTGAAAGGTTAGAAAATCTTACTTTTTTTTTTTTTTTTACAGGTAGTTATATGTTTTAATAGTAAGAACTCATATGCTTTTGTATACACATGATGAAAAGGTTTTGATGTTATCAATATATTTACTTTTTTTAAATAGAATTTTTGTGATCAATAATCAGAAATAGAACAATATTAACATTTTACCTTTTCATTTAACAGTTCCTTTTGTGTTTCTTGTGGTATGTAGGAGTTCTGTTGCATACTTTAAAGCTTTACACCTTTCATTACTAACTTAAATGTGATAAAAGCCTTCAGAGGAGTAGAAAGGTTTCAAAATAGGCTTTAGGAATTACTTTATATCACTTGTAAAATTCCTAAAATTGCATGTGGTTCTGTGGAACTCATTATTGCTCTAATTTAAGGTTTGTGTTTTTAAAAAGTATTCACAGAACTGGGTGTGGTAGTGTATACACTCTGCCAATTTTACTTAGTGAATTTGTACTAGTACATTTAATGGGATTATTGATCTAGAACTTAGGTTTATTATGTTATAACACCTTTGTTCTTTTTTTTTTAAGAAAAAAATTTTTTAGCTGTAAATGGACACAATACCTGTATTTTTTCATTTTTATTTTTATTTTTATTTATTTTTTTATTGGTTGTTCAAAACATTACAAGCTCATGACATATCATCTTTCATACACTTGATTCAAGTGAGTTATGAACTCCCATTTTTACCCCAAATACAAATTGCAGAATCACATCAGTTACACATTCACATTTTTACATAATGCCATATTAGTGACTTTTGTATTCTGCTGCCTTTCCTATCTCCTACTATCCCCCCTCCCCTCCCCTCCCATCTTCCCTCTCTACCTAATCTGTTGTTGTTCAGTTCTCTCCCTTGTTTTTTTCCCCCCCTTTCCCCTCACAACCTCTTATATGTGATTTCATATAACGTTGAGGGTTTCCTTCTGTTTCCATGTAATTTCCCTTCTCTCTCCCTTTCCCTCCCACTAGTCGCCTCTGTTTTATGTTAATCTTTTCCTCATGGTCTTCCTCCATGCTCAGTTCTTAGTTGCGCTCCTTAAATCAAAGAAGACATTTGGCATTTATTTTTTTTTTTAAGGATTGGCTAGCTTCACTTAGCATAATCTGCTCTAATGTCATCCATTTCCCTGCAAATTCCATGATTTTGTCATTTTTTAGTGCTGCGTAATACTCCATTGTGTATAAATGCCACATTTTTTTTTATCCATTCATCTATTGAAGGGCATCTAGGTTGGTTCCACAGTCTAGCTATTGTGAATTGTGCCGCTATGATCATTGATGTGGCAGTATCCCTATAGAGTTTGTTTTATGAACGTTGCAACTCCATTGTTTGGTGCATACAAATTGATAATTGTTATGTCTTGTTGGTGGATGGTTCCTTTTAACAGTATATAGTGTCCTTCTTCATCCCTTTTGATTAACTTAGGTTTGAAGTTGATTTTATTTGATATGAGTATGACCACCCCTGCTTGCTTCTGAGGGCCATGTGATATGATTTTTCCCAACCTTTTACCTTTTACCTTCAGCCTGTGTGTGTCTTTTCCTATCATATGAGTCTCCTGAAGGCAGCATATTATTGGATTTGTTTTTTTTGATCCAGGTTACTAGCCTATGTCTCTTGATTGGTGAGTTTAGGCCATTAACATTTAAGGTTACAATTGAAATATGATTTGTACTTCCAGTCATGTTTATTTATTTATTTATTTATTTTAGTTTGGCTAGTTTTTACTTTTTGGTTATTTTCCTCCCCCTTTACTGAGATACCTCCTGCTGTTAGTTTTGGGCACTATTTTTCAATTCCTCTTCTTGTAGTATTTTGCTCAAAATGCTTTGCAGTGCTGGTTTTCTGGCTGCGAATTCTTTTAGCTTTTGTTTATCGTGAAAGATTTTAATTTCATTGTCAAATCTGAAGCTTAATTTTGCTGGATACAGTATTCTTGTTTGGAAACCATTATTTTTCAGCGTTTGAAATACATTGTTCCAGGATCTTCTCGCTTTCAAAGTCTGTGATGAAAAATCAGTTGTTAACCTAATTGGTTTACCCCTGAATGTAATCTGCCTCCTTTCTCTCGTAGCTTTTAATATTCTCTCCTTGTTCTGTATGTTGGCTATCTTCATAATTATATGTCTTGGAGTTGGTCTATTACGGGTTTTGAATGTTTGGGGTCCTGTAGGCTTTTAGGATTTGGCAATCCATTCCATCGTTCATCTCTGGGAAGTTTTCTAGAATTATTTCATTTAATAGGTTGTCCATTCCTTTGGTTTGATTCTCTATGCCTTCTTCTATCCCGATGACTCTCAAATTTGGTTTTTTTATGACATCCCATATTTCTTGAATAGATTGCTCGTGGGATTTAAGCATCTTTTCTGTGTTGACTATATTCTTTTCAAGTTGATAAACTTTGTCTTCATTATCTGATGTTCTGACTTCTACTTGATCTAGTCTATTTGTAATATTCTCGTTAGAGTTTTCAATCTGGTTTATGGTTTCCTGCATTTCTAGGATTACTGTTTGTTTTTTTTTAAAAAATCTCTATCTCCTGGTAAAGCTCGTTCTTTGCAGTTTGAATTTGTTTAATTCATTTTCAAAATATACTTTCATTGCTTGGATTTGCTATCTCATGTCTTCTCTAATATTCCGTTCCATCTGAGTTAGGTATGACTTGATTTCTTTCCCCGTCCATGTTTCTGATGCTTCTAGGTCCTCCTGTAGATTTAAGTTGTCCTGCATTGTTTGTAATCCTTTTTCCTTGTTTTTTCATGTTGTTCACGTTACTTTCCAGCTCTGTTTGACTGCTGTGTAACTGCTTTCTCCTATACATTTGTTTTGGCTTTGTATATGTCTGTGGTCTGTCCTTTGTGGTGAGAGACTATGCCTAGAAATGTTGGGCTTTATTGTACTTTAAAGCTGATACATTCAATTCATAAAAGGCTTCCGCGTTCTGTATGCATATAGTGATTTGTTGTTTGTTCTTAGGACTTTATGTTTAGGTTAGGTGCTATGATGGTATGAGGGTTAGTATGTCTTGGCTACTTTAGAAGATTGCTCTACTGAGGGGGGATATAGCAGGCGATTGGATCAGGGTGTTGGTAGTAGCTAGGTATTTAGGAGCCCTATAGACAGCCTTGAGACATTCACCTATTTGCATTTAGACAGTTACATGTAATGGAAGACGTAGTGCTTGGGATGATAGTTGGGGGGTAGGGGAATGAAGGTGCTCTTAGAAAGAAGGAGAGATAGATTAGAGGAGAATGAAAAGAACAATAAGACTTGAAACGGGAAAGAAAGAAGGAAGCAAAAGGGGAGAGAGGAACAGAGAGAGAAGCAGAAAAAAAAATTGAAGTCTTAGAGATCCATTTTCTTCTCTTCCAGTAGTCGGAGCTTCTGCCCTCTACCTGCCCATAGCAATCCCTGTAAGGCGTCTCCTGGTAGTCTCTCAGACTTGTCAGTCCAGAGCCATTTCACTTCTCTGGCCCTTACCCCCCTTCCTCTTGTCAGCCAGCCAGCCAGGTCCTGTTCACTGGAAGCGGTTCCCCAGAGATCTAGTTACCCTTGCAGCCCCACCGCGTGTCCCATTTAAGCCCCAGTGCTGTGGTAAACTGGTGGCTAAGACCTTGGGAGTCACCGCTGGTAATATGGGGGGTTGGGGGTCGGGGATCCCCTCTGCTTCCCTACAGACACAGATCCCTGAAGTTTCCTGGCTGCTTGTATCTGGATGGGGCAGGAGTCACACACCTGCTAAAGTGGATTCTGCTGGGAAGGAATTCCGTGGGCTGAACTCTGATGTCGTCACCTCTCTCCTATGGCAGGCCCCAGGCTCCTTGCCGGAGTGTCCCAAGGGAGGGGTGGTACTGGTCCTTCCCTGGTTGGCCTCAGCTCCCGGCTGGCTATTTCATGAAGGCTTGGCTAAAGACCTCTTCCTGCCAAGCTGCATCTCGGAGGCTAGCGGGACCCAGTCACGTTGGCTTCAGGCGTGCATGTGTGTCACGTCTGTATTTTATTTATTTATTTTTATGTGGTGCTGAGAATCGAACCAGTGCCTCACACATGCAAGCAAGAGTCTACCACTGAGCTACAACTCCCGCCCCATTTCTTTTGTTTCTTATTTCTCTTTTCTGAATTTTGTGGATCACTTAAACATCTTTTAGTGTTCTTTTTTCTTTTTAGAGTTTATCTTGTTTTTTGGGTTGTTCTAGGGATTACTGTATGCTATATAACTATGACTGTCTACTAGTATGGACATTTTATTTTAAAGTGAATTGTAGGGATCTACCATAACTTATTTAGGTCCCTTAACTCACTTGATTTCAGCCATCTAACATAATTTTAAAAACTCAAGAAGAGGGGCTAGGGTTGTGGCTCAGCGGTAGAGCACTTGCCTAGCACATTAAAATGAATAAAATAAAGGTATTGTGTGCAACTACAAACTAAAAAAACCCCCTTCATTTACTGGTGATATTTTTCTATTTACTTTGATGTTAATATATTGACTTCAGCTTTCTTTTCAGTAGTGTTAAAATGGAAAATCTTTTTCCAGTCTCTTAACCTGTTTTCTTTATATTTAAAGAGGGTTTCATTTCATCAAAAGATCATTGTATCTTAATATTTGACAATTTCTGCTTTTTAATTGAGATGTTTAGGCCACGTGCATTTAATGTTTTTATTGGTATATTTGAACTTAATCGTAACATCTTTATTGTTTTTTTACATTCTTGTCTGCTTTATGTTGCTGTTTTTGACCCCTCTACTCCCAGACTCATTTCAAATAGTACCTTGCATGGGTATGATTCTACTTTCTCTTTCTTTGGCCTATTAGCCACAACTACATTTTGAAAAGTTTTTTCACTGGCAACTTTAGGATTATTCATAATATGTCTCTTCAGTTTAACAATCTATATCGAGAAGTATTATTATGCAACTTAACATATAAGTACATCATAGGAGTAGAGTATACTTCCCATTTATATTATCTTGACCTTTGTGCTTTTGTTTTCATAGATCTTACTTTTGAAATTTACTATAAAAACCAAAGTATATTGGGATTTTGCTTTGAATACCCAGTTATCTTTTCCTTTAACATAATGCTGTTTTTCAACGTTCTGACTTTTCTGGCTAGGGATAGACACATCTGTTTATGCTCGGACAACACACTGTCCCTTTTTTAAAAGTCTTCTAGTTGTTGTTATTGTTAATTTTGGTAAAATAAATATAGAATAAAGTTTGTCCTAATAACTTTTTTCTTTTTCTGGTACTGGGGATTAATCCCAGGGATGCTTTACCACTGAGTAACATCTCCACTCCTTTTTAAAAAAATTTTGAGGCAGGATCTGATTAAGTTGCTGTGGGTCTCACTAAGTTGCTGAGACTGGCCTTGAACTTTAATCATCTGTTTCAGCCTCCCATATCACTGGGATTATAGGTGTGTCCCACTGAGCCTGGCCATTATAACCCCTTTTTTTTGGGGGGGAGGGGGTACTAACAAATATTTGAGTGGCTTCTTAAAATCATAATGTATCTAATCAGAATCTAAAATCAAAACTCTAAAAACTAAGTCAACCCAGTGACACTTAAGAAATGTGCTTTCTTACAGTTAAATCCAAACACAGTGACCCTAAAACTATAATGGGGAAGTAAAGCTGTGATACATTCATGTAGTACTTGTAGGTTCAGTGTCAAAATAGGTATGTGAATTAAAGGTGTTTAATAAATAATAAATGTTAGTTTAGATAGTATTACCTACAAAGCATTTATAAACTTTCCCGTTGCTTAACTGCCAAATTCAACGCAAACTTATTTTAAAGAAGTACAGAATTATTTTGGCAAAATGAAGCCACAATTTTAGAAAAGGATGGTAGAACTTTAATATAAATCAAGTTTTGTTTGTGAAATTTTAATTATGTAACATAGATCCTATCTCTATGGTAGCTCCAAAGATTGATTGAGATGAAATATACTCTTTGGCTGTAAGAGAGAGAACATTCATTTGAGATTTAGGGTTAATGTCAGAACTTTATAGTTCATTTGTCTTGAGATAAATATATGAATTGTAAAGTTCTGCATATTTCTGGATATAGCCAAACTATAACACTTGGGTCCATTTCTGTTAAAACCGAAAAACATCATCTCTCAAAACTATATGTGTAGTCTGTTTTGCTTTTTGTTAAGTTTATTCAACTTTTATTGGTACTTTTTTTTTTTTTTTTTTCAATGTTGGAGATTAGACTCAGGGTGTCATATGTACTAGGCAAGCACTCTAACCATTGAGTTATGTCCCCAGCCTGGGAATATAAATTGAGAAAAATCTATATTTTCTGATCATTAAATTTATATGTGTCTCATAATAGTAAAAAATTGGTACACATATTGAAAAAACTGAACTTTCGTGAGTTTAATTTTTTATGTTTCACCTTCATGCTTGAAAATTCTAAATCATAGACTCCAAGATCATTTTTAAGGCCTCCCTCCTTTTAAAAAATTAATGGCATCATTTGAATTATAATAAGGACTAAGTATCACTGTTAACAAGAATCCTCGTATATGCATGTTTACCCAGAACATATGTAGCTAAAACAGCACATTTGTTAATTTTGGCAATCTGTCTTTGTGAAAGATTTCTAAAGCTAAATAGAAATTGGAGTACTTATACAAGGCCAATAACATTTTAACTGAGTGCCTCTTATCAAGGCACATCTAGGCTGAAGTGATGCACAACTACTTAACTCATGTAAAGACTTTTCTACACCAGTTTTATTTAACACACAAATATTTTTCATTCTGTTATGGCAAATAGTTCAAATAATACTGAACTGAATCATTGCCTAATACAAGGACTTCAAATAAGAAAATTATTTTTTAAAAAGGCAAAAGAATAAATGTTATATATGCTAAAGGGACCTGGAATCTGTAAGCTGATTCCAGAAATGAATTGAGTTTATAAAATCTGGTGAAACCTGAACATTACATTCTTGCTTTGAAGAAGGACTATCCAGTCAGCCGAAGGGGATTAATAGAGATGAGGGTCTATACATAAATTTCAAGTTGTTTATGCTTGTGCAGAATTATCCAGATCTTCCCAAGACCGAATGGGCAGTTCCTGTGACTTTCTTCCTTTTTTGTATTCTCAAATAGGGTTATATGAAGTTCAGTTCTTGATGAACTGCTTGTAACAGTTGTTCTTATGAGCCAACCTGATGGGTGGTTCAGATTTCCCTCTGAGAAACAAAACTGCTGACCACCTACAGTAGGATATTATAAGGAGAAGTCCTTTTCTCATCCTTCAGATTATGTATAATGTCTCCTTTCAAGACTCTTATCATTCTTGTTTCTTCAAAAGGCTTAACTTTGAGGTGAAATAAGGGAGACTGACAACAAGAAATGAAAATTTAATTCAAATATGAAGAAAATTAGATTGTATACCATACACCCCCAGAGCATCTCTATATTACTGCTGCAGTACAATTTATAGCACTGCTACAGTTAGTAGAAAAATATTGGCAGCTTGAGTGAGTTCATCTCTCCCCCCTCTCAAAGGGTACCAAATAAATACTGGGTAAGAGTAGCTTCCTAGGAGAGTTGAAATAACAAGTTAACTAATTTTGTCTCTGTGATAATCCAGTGCCAGCAGGAGGCAAGTACTGAAGAAGAGAAGGGACAGCTTTTATACTAAAAAAGAATTCCTCTGATCATGTTACCATCTCTTATAAAGAATTCAGGGAATTCAACAAGTAGAAAATTACATTATAGCCATTTTAAAGTAAATAATTTAGTGGTATTAATGACATTTGTAGTGCTTTGGAACCATTGCTATTATACATTCTTAGAAGTTTTTCATACTCCACCCCCAAATTTAAAAAACAATGTTCTGGGGATGAGCCCCCAGGCAGGATCTCAAACATGCTAGGCAAGTACTCTTCCATTGACCTATATCCCCATCTTTTTTATTTTATTTTGAGACAGGGTCTTTCTAAGGTTGCTCAGGCTGGCTTTAAAAGTGTGTGTGTGTGTGTGTGTGTGTGTGTGTGTGTGTGTGTGTGTGTGTGGTATGTTTTTAGCAGGGATTGAACCCAGAAGCACTTACCCACATCCCCAGCCCGTTTTTTCATTTTTATTTTGATACGGGGTTTTGCTGAGTTGTACAAGCTGGCTTTGGACTTGAGATCCACCTGCCTCAGACTCCTGAGCTGCTGGGATTGTAGCAATGCACCAGCCATCATGACCAATTTGAAAATATCATACTCACTAACTCTCCATTCTCTATATTCTCAGCCCCAGGTGGCTACTATTCTATTCTCTGTCTAAATGAATTTCCCTGTTCTAGGTACCTCATTTATGTGGAATCATACAGTATCTTTTTGTGTGACTTATTTCACTTAGCATAATAATTTTTTCAAGGTTCATCTGTGTTGTAGCATGAATCAGAATTCTATTCCTGTTTATGGCTGAATAATTCCATTCTGTAGCCATACTGCATATTTTTATCCATTCATTAGTTAATGGACACAGGGTTATTTCTAGCTTTTTGTCTAACACTTCTAAGAACATTTGTATACAAGTGTCTATTTCAGTCCCAGGTAAGTTTATATGAACACCAGATGCTCATGGTGTATTTCTTCCTGTAAGTCTATCCATTATTGTTTTCCTCCCAGAAGATATTTTTTATAACTTGGATCTGCTCTTGATTTTTTTCTATGTATGATAAAGGGTGAGGATTCCCTTCCCACTCGCACGTAAAATAAATAAAATAGTTACTAAAGGGTATTTTTGCTGAGAATGGCATTTTAGGTTGACTCCTCTTCCACATTAGGTACCTGGGATTGTAACACAGGGGCACTTAACTCTACTGAGTCATATCCCCAGCCCTTTTTTATATTTCATGTAGAGACAGGGTCTCACTAATTTGCTTAGGGCCTTGCTAAATTTCTGAGGCTGGCTTTGACCTTGAGATCCTCCTGCCTCAGCCCCCAGGCCTCTGGGATTACAGGCATGTGCTATCATGCCCAACCTGTGGGTTGACTTCTTAAGAAATTTTTGGTACATTAAATATTAGTTTTTCTACTGATTTCCATGGTTTATGATGAGAAATCTGTTGTTATTCCTACCTTTGTATCTTAATATATATTGTCTCTGACTCAAAAAAAGTTTTCTTTTTATCATTGGTAAGTATGTGTGATGTATAGGGTCAGGGAGTGCATTTCTTTGAGAAGAGATGGTGTGAACATGCTTGTGGAGAGGCGTGTTGCGCAGGAATGGTATGTGTGTGTTGTGTGTGAGCAGAGTTGTGTCTCTTAGATAGGGATAGGGATAGGTTTGTGTGTAGGTGTGTTGTGCAGTTTTATATTTATGTATATGAAGTATTAATATATCTTACCTAGTCATTATTGGCTTTGTTTATTTAGAATATTAACATATGGAGTTGGGACATTTTATGCCAGTTAAAACATTTTTATTCCTATTTTCTGTTTTCGTTTTTGTCTTCTGTTTTCTATTTTTGTTTATGTACCATTGAGCTACATCCCTAACCCTTTTTTAAACAGATTTAATCTAATTAGTTAATATTTTTTTGAGTTGTTGATGGACCTTTATTTTTTATTTATTTGTATGTGGCACTGAGGATCAAACCCAGTACCTTATGCATGCTAGGCAAGCTCTCAGCCCATGAGCTACACCTAGCCCCTAATTTATTTTTTGAGATAGGATTTTGTTAAGTTCCTGAGGCTGGCCTAAAACTTTGGATCCTCTTGCTTCAGCTTCCCAAGTAACTGGAATTCCAGGCATATACTGCCATACCTGGCTTCTTTTTAAAATTTAAAATTTATCTTTTTTTTCTTGTTACTCCTTTTTAAAACATTTTATAATTTATGAATTTCTGATTGTCTTTGAAATTTTATAATGCATAATTTTAGATATTCTCTCCAAATTAAGGACTTTAGGAACCTTTACCTCTGATACTTCCCTTCCCCCAAATCATACTTTGATTATTGAAAATATTCCAGTTTGACTTTAGAAGTCCCACAATTTATATTCCATTTTTTCCTAACCACACTATTTTAAATATATCACACATATTACTTTCAAAAAATTAACTTTGTATTTACCATATTATATTAATCTTTTGCATGTCAGATTGTACTTGGAGGTTCATTCCTTTAGAGCAAATTTCTTGGTGGTATTATCTCCAGTTTACAATTCTAGCTTGACAAATCTTTTTCTTTGGACCCTGTGTGGATTGTATTTCACTATCTTTGACTATTGCTGTCAAAGCCTAATAAGTGGTATTATCTTAACTGCTTGAACTCAGTCTATTTTCTGGTTGTTCCTTTTGGTGTTAACAATGAGGTAGATTCCTTCCTTCCTTCCTTCCTTCCTTCCTTTCTTTTTTTGTAGTTATAAAGCATGTCTTTATTTTATTTATTTTTTAAACTTGATGCCTCACATGTGCTAGGCAATAGCTTTGCCACTGAGCTACAGCCCCAGTCCCTAGATTTCTTTTTACTCATCCTTTTTGGGGGCTCTATTGTTTTTCACAGATCTGTGGAGCCAGGGCTTTGAGAATATTTGCTCTATCCCTCATAATTGATTTGAGAGTATTTGTAGGTATTATCCATTCTCTGTCTTGTCTTTTTCTAAGAATACATTTAAACTTGGTTGATTTTCTTTGATTATATCTTCCTCTTCTTTGATTTTTCTCCAGCTATGTCATATGTGGTTTTTAATCTTTTTATTTTTTTTGGTGGTGGTGGGGGAACCAGAGATTGAACTCTTGACCACTGAGCCACATCTCCAGCCCAATTTTGTATTTTATTTAGGGGCAGGGGTCTAACTGAGTTGCTTAGTGCCTTGTTGTTGCCTGAGGCTGGCTTTGAACTTGAGATTCTCCTGCCTCAGCCTCCAGAGCCACTGGGATTACAGGCATGCGCCACCATGCCCTGTAATTTTTAACATTTTTCATTGAGTGTAACAGTGGTTCCATCCTCACCCCTAACTGTTTATTTCTGATATTGGGAAGTGTTATCCCTGGTGATCTTCCCTATATTTGAAAGACCAGTGATGGCCCCTCTCCAGGGTGCCGTTATTCTACATTGGGAGTTTTCCTTAGCTCATCACTTGCCATGCTACATGTAAATGGAAGTATATTAACAAGTTTTGAAGTGGCAAACACCATTTTGAAGTGAAGGTCCTAGAGGCATAAAAATATGTAAGGAATTATTTAGTTCTGTTTGCTGAGAGATTTGGAGGCCAAAATTGCTATATAATTTCTTTAGGCACTTAAGTAGATTGTTTAAAATCACTGCATTGACGGACTGTTTTATTTTAGTGATCATTCAGGGTATGTTCGTCCAGTACCTGTGCCACGGAGTTTAAATAGTGATATTTCCTATTTTGGTGTCGGGGGCAAGCAGGCTGTTTTCTTTGTTGGACAATCAGCCAGAGTAAGTAGAAAGATATCTTTTTACTTAAATTATTTTGAAGTTGACCTGTGCAATTATTAGCAATTTTTAAAGTCCTCTTTTAATATTTGACAGATGATAAGTAAACCTGCAGAGTCCCAAGATGTTCATGAGCTTGTACTTTCTAAAGAAGATTTTGAGAAGAAGGAAAAAAATAAGGAGGCAATATATAGTGGATATATTAGAAACAGAAAGGTACAATACACTTAATTCATAACTGTAAATGTATTCCTTTGGACAGACGATAAGACTGAACTTTTTTCTAATTTATTGCTAAGTTGCCAACGTCGTTTTAAAAATTTGAAGATAACGATAATTTTCAAATGAGTTACATAGTTTTTCATTTTTTCTTTAATCATGTTAGTGGCAAAAATAATTGTTTTTGTGCTTCCTTATAGTAAAACTCTTCCTGTAATAAATTATATTATAAAGCCTATAAGCTTTCTGTAAATTTCTCATAAGAAATGTAAACTTTTTTACTTGGTGTGAATTTGGGTTTTAAAGTCATTGTTAAAAACTGATCATGGAAATGATGTAAAGAAACTGTGATATGTTAGTTGACTTTCAGAAAATCAGAGCTCCAGAGAAACAAATGAGATTCTGTTGCAAGTTTATATTTAAATTGTCTTTTTAATATGACAAATATTTAACAAATTTGGATCTTGGAGGTGAGTACATAGAATTTATTGTGTATTCAACTTTTCTTTTTGAAACATTTTATAATTTCTCATCTTAAAATCTTTATTTTAAAGTAATTTTGAGCATTTTAAAACTTGTTTTCTGGGCTGGAGGTGTGGCTTGGTGATAGAGTACTTGCCTACCATATATGAAGTCCTGGATTCAATCCTCAGTACCTAAAAGAAAAAAAAAATTATTCCAAAATAAATCAGAAAATGTAACAGGAAGGAAAATGAGAATATTGCCAAATGTCATATAATATTTTGGTGACCCCCTTCCCGGTGTCTTTTTTTTTTGGGGGGTGATACTAGAGATTGAACGTAGGGCCTAGCACAGGCTAGGTAAGCACTGTACCACTGAGCTTCATTCCTAGCCCTTTATTTTATTTTGAAATAGGGTCTCACTGGATTGCCCAGATTGGCCTCAAACTTGCAATTCTCCTGCCTCAGTCTCTGGAGTAGATGGCATTATAAGCATACACCACTAGGCTTGGCCCAATCCTGTTTTTAAAAATATATAACTTATAGCTTTGATTCTACATTTCCTTTTTTTTTAAGATGTTGATGAACCTTTATTTTATTCATTTATTTATATGTAATGCTGAGAATTGAACTCAGTCACTCACATATGCTAGGCAAGTGCTTTACAGCTGAGCCACAACCCCAGCCCTGATTTAGATTTCTTATATTAATATTTAGAGTATTACCCTATTTTATAAAATGTGCAATATATTTTTAATTGCGCCACAATATTTCTTATTTGTAGGATTGTACTATAATTAGAAAGATACTGCCATGAAATCTTAATCTTTTGTTAGAATTTTAATAGTTGACAATAAATTTGAACTTTTAAAATGTCCTTGGTATGTGTTCAAGATTAAACTCAAAAGTCACTTCAGCTTCAAGCAGTTGTGTATGAAGGACCTATCTGCTCAGTTCCTTATTTTTAGGAAAAAAGGAGAAAAGGCAATAAAATGTTGACAATTTGATAGGTATAAATATTGCCTTTTCTTTTATTACTGCTAGGTTGAATTTATTTTTATGTTTTTTAGCTACTTTTACTTTTTCTATAATTTAACATTGCTCTGCTCAGGAAATTACTTTCATATATTCCACTTTATAAAAAATTTGTATGTATTTAACAAATTACATATTTTGTAATATATTTGCCTAACAGACTTCTGTGTCTTCTATCTTACCATCAAAAAGCCTTATTATATTGGTGGAAATATTAATTGCCATATTAAAACTAGTTAAAAGGCTCAGTGGTAGCCTAGCATGTGTGAGGCCCTGGGTTCGATTTTCAGCACCACTTATAAATAAAATAAAAGTCCATTGACAACTAAAAAAAAAATGTTAAAACAAAAAAGCTTAGGCATTAAAAAAAAAAAACTAGTTAAAAAACAAATGGAGAATGTAGGTGTATATTATGAAGCTTGAATAAGGCTGGGTCTCATGGATCATCTTTTCTTTGCCAGCTAAGTGCATCCCAACAGGCATTTAACAGGTAGCAATTGGTACTTGTTCTTTTCTTTTACTGAGAAGTTTTTTTCTAGACTAATGTTTTTGAACTTTTATCTCTGACCGTATAGCCATTTCCAGAATGTGGGTGAAGTTGGTGGTACTCTTTTCTTTCCTTTTTCTTTTTCCTTTCCTTTCTTTTTTGGGTACTGGGGATTGAAACCAGGGATACTTTACCAGTGAGTTACATCCCCAGTCCTTTTTGAAATTGTTTCATTTTGGGACAGGGTCTCATTAAGTTGCTAATCCTGGCCTCAAACTTGTGATTCTTCTCCCTCAGCCTCCTAACTATCGAGGATTGTGGGCAGCTACCATCATGCCCAATGAGCTGGTCGATCTTCCATCTGTAATTAGCAGTCTTGGCATATACAAATGTATGTGCCACTTAGATACCAACAATTCTCCAATCTGTTTTTTTTGTCAAGACTTTTCTGTTAGGATTATGATATTGAATCAGGTGGAGTTCAAACCATCTGATACTTCAAACAGTAAAGAATTTAATTATTTAGATACTTACATGAGTATCAGAAAGGCCAAAGGAATAATCAATCAGCTGAACCTCCTAGAGTGATGCCAGGACATTCTTAACTGGCCTTGGAGGGATGCTGTATCTTCTGTAATTTTGAAGTAGGAAGACCTCTGCTGGGTACCAAAGAGTTGGAAAGATCTCATTTCCACAGTTGCTCCAACGGAAATACAAAATTTCTGGTTATAACCAGTGTTTTAGTGGCCTGTGGATACTTTGAAGTTGAAATCTGGTTACTGGTCCTTCAGGGTATGATAATAGAAAACCTTTAAGATATTTCTAGAAATGGCTTCAGTCTTAATTTTGCTAATACATCTAATTGTTGAAAACACATTTGCATGCTCAACCCAAATAGCTGGGGAATAATACTTTTTTGGTTTTCCAAACTTTGTAACCCCAAAAAGGCACAATAAAAGATGGTAGGAATGAATATAGCTGATTACATCCAGTACATCCATTTCCAGTTTCATGTAGATGTCCTTCCCAGGTGTTCCACAAGTAACTCACTTTTGGTATGGTGGCATATACTGGTAATCCCAGGAACTAAGGTATCTGTCGTGGGAGGATTATAAATTCCAGGCCAGCTTCAGCAATTTAGCATGACCCTAAATGTCTTAAAATAAAAACTTAACAAAAACAAAAGGGTGGAGTGGGGATTGACACTGGGTTCATTCCCCAGTAATGCAAAAAAAATTACACACACACACACACACACACACACATACACACGGTCTTTAAACCTTTCTTTCTACCTGCTTCTTCCCAACTACCCTTTTTAATTATTGACTTCACAGTTAGAACTGACAATCTATGTTGCTAGGCATTCACCACATTTAATTCTGTTTTTAAGAATTGTTCCTTTTATCTGCCCTCTTTTTTTCCTTCACCCATTTCCAACTGCTCTAATTCAGTCTTTCTACTTTCATCATTTATTTACCTTGTACTCTAAATTACTTTGATTTCCTTAAACTCTCAAATGTCTGAAATATTCCTATTCTGTCAACTTCTAAATGAATGTTGTCTTCTTTTTTTCTGTATGGTCCTTGATTTATATCTTTAGTGGTGTGTTATTTTGTTTATTTTTCCCCCATTTCTTACCAAGTGGAATTTTATGAAGAGCAAGGACTCTAGTATTTTTCTTGAATATCTTATCTTTCTTCGGCCCAATTTGAAGCATAGGATTTGACATTGTGGATAGCTTTTTCCTCCCCATTGCTAGGGATTAAACCCAGGACATCACACATGCTGGGCAAGCACTCTACCCATGAGCTGTGTCCTCAGCCCTTGATAAATATTTGGATATAAACTTGCATCATTAGTAAAATCAAATCTGCTGTTAGTATGTATAATTTATAATATTAGTAATTTAATGTATTTATACTTAAGAATGGTTTTTGAAGTACCTTTTTTTTTAAAGTAATACATGATTGATTTCCTGGTGGTTTAGTGTTTATCTTTGCAGTTTTTCTATACATGGCAATATACACAGTATATTTAAGCATATTTATACACAAATATTCATGTAATTTTTCACACATAGACTGTTGTGTTAGAAGTTTATAATTCTTGTCCTTAAATCTCTCCCACCTCCCATCTGTAAGCTCTTGACATTTCTCTAAAAGTGGACTGGTGCCCAGGATAATTTTACTCCCTTTTAAACACAGTGTGTTTGGGTTAAATCAACTGAGTCCAGACTGTATCCTAGTTACATTAGACGTGGAAGGCCAGGCATTGGTCCTAAGTAGTAGGTATCCGATTAAGGACTTATTCCATCGTATAGTAAGTGTCTTCCATTTTAAAAAATATTTGTCTTCACCTTTTCCTTTAGGATCCTAAAATTAGTTTAGCTTTATGAGATAGAGCATTCTTTATGTATGCTAATTTAATTGTCTGTGTGAAAATTCTCCTGTCTTTACAGTGTTGTCACACATTCACCTTGTTTGTTGTATTGGGCCAATTTTCTCCAAAAGTTTTCCTGAAGATTGTTTAGGAAACCTATCCAAGTGGGTCACATTAAAATTTGATGGTGTAGTTTTATGTATAATTATAATTAAGATGCTTTAATCTGTTGTATTTGTATTCACTCTTACAGCCATCTGATTCAGTTCACATTACAAATGATGATGAAAGATTTCTACATAATCTTATCATAGAGGAGAAAGAAAAAGATAGCTTTACTGCTGTGGTTATCACAGGGGTACAACCTGAACACATACAGTACTTGAAAAATTATTTCCATCTTTGGACACGACAGTTAGCGTAAGTAATTATATTTGGATCAAAAAATGTTGCTACTTATCTTTTTTAAGATAGAAAATATTACAGATACCTTAAAATCTATTTGATATTCCTTTTGTACAATTTCCTTCCCTTTAGAATAGTGTCAGTATCCTAACATTGCTGTTAAAATGGTTTGCCATTCATTCTGTAAATTTTATTTATAGATCACCTGAAGTTTACTGAGTATTAATTGAGGCACAGGATTTTTGGAACCTATTATAAAATTTAAAATGAACTTCTCTCCACATGTCCCCCTTTTGTGCTTCTTTTTCAAAGTAACTACATATTTTTCCATGTCTCATATTTTATTTATTTTTTGTCTGATTTCCCCATTGAAATATCTTTCAGTACTGTATTCTCACTGCCTGGAAGTACAGCAGCTACATAATAAAAGCTCAGTAAATGTTTAACAAATGAATGTATCAATAAAAAAAATTCTGTATCCCTATATAACATATTAGTAGTTCTGAAAATAAGTCATTATGTGTTTAACCCAGTAAAACTTCTGGGTTTAACAAATACATATCCCATTAGACCAAATGCAAGGAACATTTATTTAATAGCTATAAGCTTTCTTTTTATAATATATGGTATATACTATTTAGTGGATTGTTTTCATAATTCACATTAGGTTGAATTGTTTAGTCTTGTTAAAATGGCTGCATCTGCACAAAATTTATATTTAAAAAAAGAAAAAATAACTTCCCAGGTCAGATGCAGTGGCACATGCTTGTAATCCTGGCTATTCCGGAAGCTGAGGTAGGAAGATTGCAAGTTTAAGGCCAGCTGTGGCAATTTAGCAAGACCCTTCTCAAAACATAAATTTAAAAAGACCTAGGGATATAGCTCAGTAGTAGATTAGCCCGTATTTTCAATTCTCAGTACAAACAAAAACTTCTCACATTTACCCCAAATGCTGTTATACTTGAGAGTTTCTCTATTAAGTGTATATTAACAGACTTTAACAGTTTTTGTCTTTTATGGGAAAATAAATTTAGCTTTTAGGAATACCTTTTTTCTTGAGTATTATTGTTTATTGCCTGAGATTTTATGTAAGAACTTTGGATTTTTCTTCTCTATAGATTATATTAGCTATTTTTAAAACTATTTATTTTTTAGTTGTAGTTGGACACAATACATTTATTTATTTATTTGTTTATTTTTATGTGGTGCTGAGGATCGAACCCAGGGCCCTGCACGTGCTGCGTGAGCACTCTATGGCTGAGCCACAACCCCAGCCCTATGTTGGCTGTTTTATAATTAGAGTTTCTACAGAAGGAACTTGGTGTGCATAACATATAAGTAAAATATATTCTTTTTAAAAAATTTTTATTTCAATTTTTTAGTTGTTGATAGAACTTTATTTTTAAAATTTTTATGTGGTGCTAAGAATTGAACCCAATGCCTCATACATGTTAGGCAAGTGTGCTACTGCTCAGCCCCAGCCCCAGCCCCAAAATATATTCTTATTCTAACAACAATAACGACAACAACAAAATATAATTTTAGCCATTCCAAAATAAATAATTGTTAAAGTATGGTGATAAGTATGGTGATTCCTTTTGTTTGATTTCCTTCTCTTCAGAATAGTGTCAGTATTGACACTTATTATTGACAACAACTTATTGTTGATAAGTTAACTTATTTAATGTTATTTCACGTATTTATTACTGTTAACTTATGCATTAACACTTAGAGATGTCTGAAGAAAAATAGAAGATTTCTTTTGTGTATATGATACTGGGGTATCGAATCTAAGGTTTTCTTTTTGAGAGAGTCTCGCTAAATTGGTTATAACCTCACTAAGTTACTAAGGCTGGCTTTGAACTTGAGATCCTTCTGTCTCAGCCTCCTAACTAGTTGCTGGGATTACAAATAAGCAGCACTGCACCTGGTTATCCCCATCCTTTTTTATTTTCAGACTGAGTTTTGCTAAATTGCCCATATTGGCCTCAAACTTAGGACCCTTATTCCTCAGCCTCCTGAGTAGCTGGGATTAATAGATATGTGCCCACCAGACCTGGCATTTAGTGATTTTGTTTACTTCGGTGATATTTTGAAGAGTAACTAGGATAAAATTTTAATTAAAATTTGTATGAAGGAGTTTTGCAGGTTTCTGTTTTAGGAATAGACACATGATGTTTTATAGTTTCGAACAATTCACTGAAATATAATAACTTTGCTTAAAAATAAGGTAGAAGGCTAGGGATGTAGTTCAGTGGTAGAGTGCTTGGGCAGCTTGCATAAAGCCCTGGATTTGGATACCCAGTACCAAAAAAAAAAAAAAAAAAAAAGTAGCAAAGATTTTTGCAGTGGTGGTGGCTTTCAGTGGGATGATGTTGAATTTTTAGTTTTGTTTTTACAATGTTGAGGTAGGATTATCTCAGTGCCATAAAATACTTCTAGATTGATATTCTCTTTCTTAGATTGTTATTTAATGATAAAACAATTCATGGTACTCCCTGATATTTGAGTACATTATAGAACATCCCTAACAAGTAGAATGATAGACCCTTGCCTTTTGATAAAACTACTTCTGGGAAGTACAATGTATGAGGATTTTGAAGTTTGTAAAGGCTTGAATTAAAACCCACCTCTCCCTAATTCTAGTCCTTAGATAAGTTATATTTATGGTTTGCTTCCCAGGTTTTGTATCTGTAAAATGAGATGTAATAATAACTGCATTTCAGAATTGTTTTTACCATTGGGAAACTGTGTTAAAAAATGCTAGAGGTTGGCTTAGCTAGGGATATGGCTCAATGGTAGAGCCCTTATCATATGTGAAGCCCGGAGTTTGATCCCCAGTACCAGAAAGAGGGGGGAAAAAGTTTAATATAGTGATTGACACCTACTAGTTAGTAGCTATCAAATTTTTTGGTAGACGATTAAGGACTACAATTTTATGAGAATTAAACTTATTCTTTTTGTTTCAGGCATATTTATCATTACTATATTCATGGCCCAAAAGGTAATGAAATACGTACATCAAAAGAAGTTGGACCTTTCAACAATATTGACATTGAAGTAAGATAAAAATCATCATATTACTGTCATTAAAATATTGCTATTATTATTATGTACCTGTTCCAGTCCCAAATGACTATGGATAACAAAAATTAGTAATTAGACAACTTCTTTTACGAAAGTAATTTGATTATTTGATGTTCAAATAAAGAGATATTCCTAGATTTGTTTTCATTAAGCCTCTCTTTGTTGTAGTATCTGGTTTCTCTTTTTCCTCTCTTCTATAGACACCCAAATTATTGTTATTTGTCATGCTTTTTTTTAAATTTTGTCTTTTGGGCTTTGGGGATTGAACTCAGAGGCAATTGACCACTGAGCCACATTCCTAGCCCTATTTTGTATTTTATTTAGAGACAGGGTCTCACTGAGTTGCGTAGCACCTCGCTTATGCTGAGGCTGGCTTTGAACTTTCGATCCTCCTGCCTCAGCCTCCTGAGCTGCTGGTGTTACAGGCGAGCACCACCACGCCTGGCTGTTCATCATATTTTGAAGCAGGGAGAAAAGGGGGTATATATAACATGATTGGCTTTTTGTTCCGTTAAGTCTTGTGACAAGATTTAGAAGAATCTTGAGTGTTGGGTTGTCAATATATTTGCCAGACAGTAGAAAGAGTTTGCAGTATAAATTTATCCTATTTTCTACCTTTAGCAAGAAATCTTGAATTAAATGTATTCATGGCCTATCTTTCCTTTGACTATGATTTGCTGTTTTTTGGCTTACTTTCTAATTTTTTTAGTAGTATATTCCTTATTGAGATGCTACTTAAAGCCATTTGACATACATACTTACATACATATATATTTTTTCATTAAACTGGTTGATCACTTGTACAAATAAAAGATTTTCCTATTCTGTTATTGGATCATGGCTGAGGGGAAAAAAAGTCACCATAAAATTTAATTATTTTTGTTTTTATTTTAGATTTCTATGTTTGAAAAAGGGAAGGCTCCTAAGATTGTCAACCTAAGAGAAATACAAGATGACATGCAGACGTTGTATATAAACACAGCATCTGATAGTTTTGAGTTCAAGGCTCATGTTGAAGGAGACGGTGTAGTGGAAGGGATAATCCGATTTCATCCTTTCTTGTATGATAGAGAGACTTACCCTGATGATCCATGCTTTCCATCAAGTATGTTAATCTGTTTTCTTAGGTAACAAATGTGATGTTGTAATTTATAATAGCTTTAAAAACAATGATTACTATCTGGACTATTAAGATTAGATAAATAAAAAAATATTTTTTTCTTGGGCAAGTCTTAAGTTGTTAGATATTTATAATTTTTATAACCTTTTTTATGTATTCAGTTCCAAATTTTAAAAAAGCACTGATTGGTAAGAAACTGTTCTTTCTTAGATCTTTTATTGAACTAAAATTTTAGATATGTATGCATGTTGATCCTTTATATATTCCCTAAATTATTGGTATTTACGAGGAACTTTTTACACTCAATGTAGTCATAGCTGTCCAGTTTTTTCATCATAGTTTGATTTTGTTTTACTATAGAAAGGTTTTTTGTACCTTAAGAGTTTTAAAAGATTCTGTAGCTTTTTGTCTTCTAAAAATTTTTGCCTAAACTTTTATGTTCTTATGTGTAATGCATCTCTTTCATTTTTTATGTATAGAGTGATGTAGGAATTTAACTTAATATTTTCTTTGTGGTGTTCATTCACTTTTAAAAAGCCCTAATGAGTTTATTGAGATTACATTGAATTATGTAATATTACTTAGGAATTAACAATATTAAACTTTCTCAGAATCCTTTTACTTTTCTGGGTTCTGCAATCAGATTTCCTGATTTAAATCCCATCTTTGCTGTTTTCTTTTGTGTCTAGTCTCTACCTTAAGTTCCTTTTCCATGAAATGGGGGTAGTGGTTCATACCTCATAGAGGTATTGTGAAGATTAAATAAAAAATTGAGGCAAAGTTCTTAGAATAACGCTCACAAATAAGTCCTTAATACATATTGTTACTCAGTGTCTCTACCTTCTGTAATACACCTGATCTCTGTTTAATGTGCTATTTCTGATTTTTATATTCTTTTTTTTCTAAAAAAAACATCAGTTATTGTTGGATTTTTCTTCATTTATTTGTTTATATGTGGTGTTGAGAATCGAACCCAGTGTCTTACACATGCTAGGCAAGCACTTTACCACTGAGCCACAACCCCAGCCCTGATTTTTATATTCTTGTAGACAGATATAGTTACTCAAAGTTGTATTAAAAATAGACAAACTCTAGATAGGGCAGAGGGGGTTGGAGGGAAAGGAAGGGGGCATGGGGTTAGAAATGATGGTGGAATGTGATGGACATTATTATCCGAAGTACATGTGAAGACACGAATTGGTGTGAGTATACTTTGTATACAACCAGAGATAAGAAAAGTCATGCTCCACTATATGTGTAATAAGAATTGTAATGCATTCACCTGTCATATATAAATTTTAAAAGATTAATTTAAAAAAAAATGAGAACCTCTAGCCAGGCACAGTGGTGCATGCCTGTAATCCCACAGGCTCAGAATGCTGAGGCAGGAGGATTGTGAATTCAAAGCTAGCCTCAGCAATTCAGTGAGCCCCCAAGTAATTCACCAAAACCCTGTATCTAAATAAAATATTTTAGAAAGGGTTGGGGATGTGGCTCATTGGCTAAGCATCCCTGGGTTTAATCCCTGGTTAAAAAAAAAAAAAAAAAAGAGCCACTAAGTTGAGTGATGACCTCCAGGATTCTATAAGAGCAAAGTGATTTGGATTAAAAAAAACAAACAAACCCAAAACAACTTTTACATAGGGGCTTCTTTTTTTTAGAGGAAAAGGCTTTATTTTTAGTTAGATGACTTACTGACAGGATAGCCAAGGCATTAATATATTAGGATCATAATGTCTGATCTTAATTTATCTGGGCATATGAGAATGTATTGCTAAGAAACAGTTTATGGATAATTGGGCTAATCATGCTTTGGTACATGTTAACATACCTTGTAATTCTATTTGTGTGCACATTGCCTGCCTACTTAAATCTGATCGTTGAAAAGGTGGTGATTTATATCAAATTTAGTTCAGAATTATTGACTGATTTGTCCAAACCAGGCAAACTTGCTCCTCCTAGACACTTTATTTTTCTCAGGGGATTTTCATGTGAACATACTTGTTCTTTCTTAATTGTGCAACTGTGTTTTAGATGTAGAATTTAGACACTTAAATTTGTAGAGGAGAGGGATTTTGTTGTAGGACATGATCTTTTTGGATATATGACTGTTTTAATTCTGTAAATAGCTTTGAAGCTGCAAGCTAATCGATTAGCATGTTATTCTTAGTACAAATTGGTAGGTTTATAATAATCACTTTAAATGACAAATGCTGTTAGTAATATGGAACCACTTTGAAGTCTCCCTTTTTGAAGGCAAACCAAGTAAAACTTATAGGATTTATAGGGCACAATTTGAAGGATCACATGGGTTTTTGTTATCATTTCTCTGATGTAAAATTAATATGTGTTTTAGTCATAGAAATTGGCTTAGGTAGGGGCTGGGGTTGTGGCTCAGCGGTAGAGCACGTGCCTCACACATGTGAGGCACTGGGTTCCATCCTCAGCACCAAATAAAAATAAATAAATAAGCAAAATAAAGGTATTGTGTCGACCTACAACTAAGAAAAAAATTTTTTTTTAAAAAGAAATTGGCTTAGTAATAAAAATTGATCTGACTTTATAGAAATAAAAACATTCCACTTACACTTTCTATCTAGAATTAAAAGATGAAGAGGATGATGATGATTGTTTCATGCTTGAGAAAGCAGCAAGAGGGAAAAGACCTATTTTTGAATGTTTTTGGAATGGACGATTAATACCATACACATCAGTTGAAGAGTAAGTTTTGGTTTTTGCTGAATTTACATCATTTTATAACCTAATCTTTTTACTAACTGATGTTTTGTTCTGTTCAAGTTTTGACTGGTGTACTCCTCCTAAGAAGAGAGGGCTTGCACCAATTGAATGCTACAACAGAATATCTGGTGCATTATTCACTAATGACAAATTTCAGGTCAGCACAAATAAACTGACATTCATGGATCTTGAGTTGAAATTGAAAGATAAGAACACCCTTTTTACAAGGATTTTAAATGGACAGGTATGACTTTAAGTATTAAGTTTTGAGTGTTTGCAAAATTCTATTAAGTAAAACCAAAGACACTAGTAATATAGATTTTTTGGAGTTATTTTGCATACTTTGGATTTAGTCAATCAAAAGATTATGGTGCTTAAATATTTTTATATACTTTCAAATGTTTATAACTCATTTCAAATTAATTAGACAATATTTAGATAAATTTTATTTTTTAGATTTTACTATTAAGGCAGACAGTGAATAGAAGACGACGACTTAAAGCAGCTTTATTTAATGGGAGCATGTATGAACATCTGTGTGTATCATGGGCTCTGCACATTAATAACTTGACTATATGATTTTAATCTAGTCTGGATAAAAAAAAGGAAAAGAACTATAAAATACTTTCGGCTAAAAGATGATTTCAAGTTAGTCAATGTTATTAATATTAATTAATATGGAAGATTTCAATTTGAAGAAACATTAAGAAATTGAATGGGGGGGCTGGGGTTGTGGCTCAGTGATGGAGTGCTTGCCTAGCACGTGCGAGGCCCTGGGTTTGATCCTCAGCACCACATAAAAATAAATAAAACAAAGGTATTGTGTCCAACTACAACTAAAAAAATAAATGTTGAATGGAACTAGTGTACATTTTCTATCCACACAGCTCAAATTTTTACTTGATACTACTCTTTCAATAGTTTAATGCTGTATTGCCAAGAGATTTTTATTATCAGCTTAAAATTGCTAAGCAATAAATACAGCATAGCACGTGGTGTTTATAGCCAGTCATTCCTATAAGATGTTGAAATTAGTTTTGCTATTGTAAAGATTCAGAATCATAGAAGATTGATAAACTTTTTAAGAATTATTCACTGAAGGGCTGAGGATATAGCTAATAAATAGTAGCTCAGACCTAGAAGCCAGCTTGTTCTTTTTCTGGCCAGCCAGTATTTTTTATTTTGGTAGTTAGTGTAGGATTTAAAGCAAGAAATGAAAGTTTTGTTGTTGGGTATTCACCACTGAGACCTTGGTTTCAAGGATGATATTCAAAGATTTCTTAAGTAATACTTTTGTTTGAAATTAAATTTTTACAGAAGGATCCCCAGCAAGGGGGTTGGGAAAAGGACAAAACCAGAAAGATCCAGCAAAATATTTTCATTTTTTTACTAGTTTTTCTGAAGTCTGGTATATGAAAGAAAAAAATGAAATGAGTGACATATTTTTATGGCTATATTTGTTTAATAGTAACTATATTCATATGACATTTTAAAATTTACAGGAGCAGCGAATGAAAATTGACCGAGAATTTGCTTTATGGCTGAAGGACTGTCATGAAAAGTATGACAAACAGATAAAATTTACACTTTTTAAAGGAATAATTACCCGTCCTGATCTTCCCTCTAAAAAGCAAGGCCCCTGGGCAACATACTCAGCAATAGAATGGGATGGAAAAATATACAAAGCAGGACAGCTGGTAGGTTTAACTTACATTTAGACTTAGTTTTTAGTAGAATTTGAAACTAAAGTAGTTTTATGTATTAAAATTTAACTAAAATAATGCATTTGTTAGCTCTAAGGAATTAGTATAGAATGAAAAGGATAAACTGATTTTAATTACATAATTTACTATGACATTTTGAAAAGGAAAGCTTGTTTATTGCCAGAGGCTGATTTAGCAAGTTTTTTTTTTATTGTTTCTTATTCTAATTTTTATTTACATGGAGATCAAAGTTGTTTTAATGTGTTGTGAAATATTTTTTTTAGTCTTTTTTTTTTTTTTTTTTTTTTTGAGGGTAGGGGCACCTGCTTACTCACTGTACCTTTTGACTGCATTGAGGAGAATGCAGAGATGGAGGAAATGTGCTTTGTTTCTAGTGTTATTATAACCTAAGAGTAGAGACAACATAAACATACATAAAAATAGCTAATAGGGGCATAAGTGTACTGAAGAGAGAAGGATAGTTTGGAAGGATAGGAGGCAATTTTCTGAATTTGGAAGAAGACAACAAATCATGAAATGAAGTTCTTGGGTGAAGAAGCAGCATTTTTGTGAACTTTAAAAGAGGTAGAGGCTTGAATCTACACAGATAATTAACAAAAGTAGAAAGACATCTATTCTTACCATTCATTAATGTGAGGGTCACCATCATATATTTAAAGCCATGGAAGTGGATGAGATCATTCCTTGAAGTAGTGAATATAGCCGAAGAGGCCAAGTCTGAGCTTAAAGCATTAACACCACCAACATTTAAGGGTTAACATTAACACTTAGGGTTTGGCATTAACATATAAGGTTTAGAATATAAAGAAAGAGTTGGCAAAGGAATACTGAAAGGATAAGCTTGTGAGATCCAAGGAAACTAGAATATAGTATCCCTTAAGCCAAGTGAAGAATTATAAGGAGGAAGTAATCACATTTGTCAAATACTTTGTGGCAGTGGGGCAAATATTTTCTAGAAGATCCTGTAGCAAGCAATAAATGTTGGGTTGTCCTGCAGCCTACCTTGTATGGAAAAAAAGTAGTAGAAATGAGGCTAAAAAGGGTAGATTGGTTATAAAGTCTTAAAAGTACTTCTTGGGAATTTCTGAATTGAAATAATGGAAATATTAAAAATATTACTTTTCATAAAGTGAACTTTATAAAAATAATTTTATTAAAATATTAAAATGCTTTTGTTTTTCTGATGATGGTTATCAAGGTGTTTTGTATTGTATAAAGGAATTTTGTAAAGTTGTTATTATTAAACCTGTTTGTTAGTAATATTAATACTTTAGCCTTTTTTTTTTTAAACTAATTTATTAGGTCAAGACAATCAAGACACTCCCCCTCTTTTATGGAAGCATAGTAAGATTTTTTCTTTATGGTGATCATGATGGAGAAGTATATGCTACAGGAGGAGAAGTTCAAATTGCAATGGTAAGACAGTAAGTAATAAAAATATGTACTGAGAGACTATTGGTACCACTTTTGTGTAATCATTGAAATAAAGACACAGTATTTTATATTTTGCTTGCACTTGGTCTTTCCATTGGATAAAGCAGTTGTAGTTAGCTTGAATTTTTGCTTCATATTTAATGTTTTTAATAATTTTTAGAACTTAACATCTACGTGCCCAATGTTTTACAAATACACACACACACACACACACACACACACACACACACACATATAGTTATAGTTATTATGGGGATTTTGTAAAGCGTACATTTCCTCCAGGGCCTATAAGCTAGTAAACATTGGAGCAAGAATTATCTCTTAAGAATGAGTAACTGCAAGAATAGAATGAGTTTTTTCCCTACATATCTTGTTATTTGAGTGGTTTATCATTTGGACAATGGAGATTACATAAAAAGTGAAAATAGATACTCTGGTATAATGAAGAATAACTATTCTCATTTAAGTAAGGGAAAATGGGGCTGGGATTGTAGCTCAGTAGTAGAGTGCTTGCCTAGCATGAATGAGGCACTAGGTTCAATCCTCAGCACCACATAAAAATAAATAAGTAAATAAAATAAAGGTATCTATCTTTAACAAAAAAAAAAAAAAAAGTTTAAAAAACACTTTAAAAAAGGTAAATTAGATCACTTTGACAGAAACAAGTGGTGTTTGCAGTTAAATTTAAATGGTTTTCTTTGGAATGTTGGTATAAATTAATTTTATTAATTCAGGAACCTCAGGCACTATATGATGAAGTGAAAACTGTCCCAATTGCAAAGCTGGATAGGACAGTCGCTGAGAAAACTGTGAGAAAATATGTAGAAGATGAAATGGCAAGGTAAGTCATTTCTAGAAATATGGCAAAAATAAAAAATTCAAGAGGCATTGTAATGCTTTTAAGTATCCTTGAGTGTGTCATTTACCCTTCTGATAGTGCTTTGTAGTTTTAAGATAATGTATAGATAGGTGTCGGTGGTATGGCACAGATGTAGAGCATGTGACTACCATGCATGAAGCCCTGGGTTCAATCTCCAGCACTGAAGAAAAAAAAAAAAGTTCTACATATTGAGGTGAACTTCTTGACATTAAATATTAAATGTCTGTTTATCAAAAAAAGAACCCTACATTTGTAGGAGAAAAGGATATCTTATGTATCTGAAGTATTATATTTTTAGGTACCATGATTATAATAGGCATTTATTAAAAAGCAACCTGTTTTGTCTGATAACTATATGAAAATTATAATGCCTTTGTGTTAGTCTGCTTTTTGCCCTATGACCAAAACTACCTTATAAGAGCAGCTTAGAGGAGGAAAAGTTTATTTTGGCTTATGTATTCAGAGGTCTCAGTCCATAGTCTGCTTAGTCCATCACTCTGGGCCTGAGGCATAGCTCCATGGCAGAAGAAGATGGAAGAGGAAAGCTGCTCACCTTATGGAAACCAGGAAGCAAAGGGGAAGGAGGCTAAGAGAAAAAAATAAAATCCTAAGTGGCACACCCCCGGAGACCTACATCTTCCACCCACACTCCACTTTCCTATAGTTACTTACCCACATAGTTCATTCAAATTAATGTACCAAATGGATTAATAATTTGGAAAGAGTTGCTTATCTTCTAGTTCTCTAACTTTAACCAACTATTGTGAACTTAATCCATCAAATCGTTTAATCCACTGATTTGGTTAGAGTTCCCATAATCTGATTATTTTACCTCCTGCATCAGCACAGGAGCTTTTTAGACTATGTCTTATATCCAAACTTTAACAACCTTCTAAAAAGCAAAAATTCTTATTTCTACATCTTTTGCTTATGTAGTTGATGATGCAATCATTTTGGTTTTTACTGAATTTTTCTCAGAGTTCATCCTCTCTCAAGATATTTTGACTTGCTTTTTTTGGAAGCTACAGCAAAATTAAAGAAAAGAAAAACATTTTAGTTGATTAGTCATATAAATTTCCAGATTTAACCTTTCAGATATGTATATATCAACAATAAGTCTTTTTTTTAAATTTTATTGTTTAGTTTTAGGTGGACACAATATTTTTGTTTTATTTTTGTGTGGTGCTGAGAATCGAACCCAGTGCCTCCTGCATGCTAGGCGAGCATGCTACCACTTTGAGCCATATCCCCAGCCCCTCAACAATAACTCTTTAAAGGAAGTCTAGTAGAGCAGGGGGAGGATGCGAGGAAAAAAGAGGGGGGATCATGAAGTGAAATGGATTTCCATGTATGTATGAGTTTGTCATGATGAACCCACTACTATGTATAACTATGAAACTCTTAAAAGAAGAAAAAAAACTAAGATTCTAGTAACTTATATACTTTTTCTGGGGGGGGGTAGGTGGTATTGTATATTGAACACAGGGTCTCACACATGCCAGGTAGTTAAGTTTTATATTTCTAATTAAGACTATAATTAACCAAATTCATGAAACATTAATAGGTTAATTTCATTATAGGCTCCCTGATAGATTGTCAATAACTTGGCCTGAAGGAGATGAATTGTTGCCTAATGAGATTAGGCCTGCTGGAACCCCTATTGGTATGTAATCATTGAAATAAAAACACAGTATTTTATATTTTGCTTGCACTTGATCTTTCCATTGGATAAAGCAGTTGTAGTTAGTTTGAAATTTTGCTTCATATTTAATATTTTTAATAATCTTTAGAACTTAACATTTTATGTCTTTGTCTAGTTTGTTGTTTTACTAATACCAAAAAAATGCTTTTATTTTGTCTTATATTTCTAATAAGTAAAGAACCATGAAAAATTAAAATGTGATAGGAAAACCTAGCAGATTAAGCAGAGTTTTGGGGTGTAATTAAGATATGCTTTATTTTAACTTTTAACTCATAGGTGCATTAAGAATTGAAATACTGAATAAAAAGGGAGAGGCAATGCAAAAGCTTCCAGGAACAAGTCATGGAGGTTCAAAGAAACTCCTAGTTGAGCTTAAAGTTATATTGCACTGTAAGTATACAGACTAATTCAGACCTTTAATGTTATTCTTAAAGATGTGCTACAGATTTGAGTATCTTCTTGTACTTATTGATGATAGTAATCTGATGATAGTGAATTTGATTAAAGTTAAAAATTTTATGTGTGATATAAATAGTTCACTTTTTATTACTAAGTTTTATGTTTTTCAAAACTATCCTGAATGTTCCCATAAATGTAATTATGAGATAAAGAACAGGTATGATACATATGTGTAGAACTACTAATTTAGATAATCATTAAGGTCTCTTCCAAATGAAAACTACTGTGGCTCTAAACCTGTGAACCAGAAGTACTTAACCCCAGATACTAGGCCTGGTCCTTTTTTGTGGTCAGGGGGAAAGAGCTGACCTTCTTGGTGGCACATGCCTATAATCGCACCTACTTAGGAGATTGAAGGCAGATTCAGGGCCATCCTAGGCAACTTAGCAAGACCCTGTCTCAAAATTTAGAATGGTGGGTCATGCATTTCAATGGTAGAGTGCTTGCCTAGCATGAAGAAGCATCTGGGTTTAATCTATGTACCACAAAATATAAATAAAATAAATAATTCATGAGGTGGGAAGAGCTGAATATTACTGCTTATCTTCTAGTTTCTTAACTCTAACACACCTGTTAATAACATTCTTATTCATTGTTTTGTCTCAACTGCCTAAAATATTTTCTTTTATATTTGAATAATCTATTTTGTCACTGTATACTTGTTTGTCTACGCCACAGATAATTCAAGATTTGGTATTCTTAGTTTAACTGTTTGTTTGTTTGCTTATTTGTTTGTTTGTTTTGTACCAGGGATTGAAGCCAAGGGTGCTTAACCATGAAGGCAAATCCCCAGCCCTTTTTATTTTTTTATTTTGAGACAATGTCTTGCTGAGTAGGGCCTCCCTGAGTTGCTCAGGCTGACCTCAAATTTGAGATCCTCCTGCCTCAGTCTCTCAAATTGCTTGGATTACAAGTGTTCACCACCATGCGTGGCTTTGAACTTTTTTTTTTTTTAAGTAGTTTTTACTCTAATTTTTATTTTAATCCATTAACTTATTTTTATGTGCTTCTAGTGTATGCAGGTATCTAGATTGCCTTGCAACATTTGTAAAAAGACTATCCTTTCCCTATTGAATGATCATGGCACCCTTGTTAAATCAACTTACCAGATATGTGAAGGCTTACGGGGTGGGTTTTTTTGTTTTGGTTTTGGTGTTTTTGTTTTAGGGTTTTCTGCCTATAAATAAGATCATGTTATCTATGAACAGAAATACTTTTTTTTCCCCTCCCAAATTCATGCTTTCTATTTATGTTTTTTTTTCATGTTTAATTGCTTTGGGTAGAACTTAAAATAATATGTTGAGTAGATGTGATGAAAGCAGGTTTGCCTGTTTTATTCTGAATCTTGGAGGAAAAGTATTTAGTCCTTTGATTTCATCAAATGTTTTTTCTGCTTCAGTCCAGACGTTGTTTTGTTGAATTATCATTGTTTTCCAGCAATAAATCCCACTTGTATATCATGTAGTCCTTTTAAAATACTTCTGCAAAAAAAAGAAAACCATGCTGAACTTGATTTGCTAGTATTTTGTTGAACTTTTGCATCAGTATGCATTAGGGTTATGGATCTGTAGTTTTCTTTTGATGTCTTTGTCTAGCTTCGATATCAAGTAATGCTCATTTTATTAAACAAATTAGGAGGTGTTTCTTTCCCCTTTAATCTTTTGGAGGAGTTTGAGAAGGACTAGTGTTTCCATTCATTTTTTAATCCCCTGTAACCAATCTACCACCAAACTGATATTAAAATATATGTTTGTCCAAATCATCATGATGGTTTATCCTAACCATTTAGTACCTGCTTCACTGAAGACCCCGCTACACTCTTGATCCAACTTATTTACCTCTTTGTACCCTAAAATGGTCTTTTAAAATTTTACATCTGCTTATGTCACTCTCGTTTTGTATTACTTCACTTTTAGTGGCTGAGGATAATACCAGTCCTAACACTACAAGACCCCACATGTGATCTGACTCTTTCCTCCCTCCTTCTCAACTTTCATTTCATTCTCATTCACCATACTACTAAATACAATTGCTTTCTTTTGGTTCCTGTAGAAGCCAAGTTTTCCCACCTCTGGACCAAATTTAGTTATTTCTTAAATATGTCTGCCCCCTAGTACAGGGTAGTCAACTATTTTTAAAGGATCAGGCAGTAATTTTTAAAAGGCTTTGAGGGGCATAAAGTCTTTGTCATAATTATTTAAATTATCAATGTAAATTGAAAGCAGCCATGCACAATATAGTAGTTTGCTGACCCCCTTGCCTTAAAAGATAAAAATGTGGGAACCGGGAATCTCCGCCTTCATAACTTGTGTGGTCTGGCTGCTTCAACATTCCACTACCAAAATCAGCTGTGGCAGACAGTCCAAAAGGAGACCTGGCCCTGGTGACCATCCCTCAAGATGGGTTGATCTCACATCTGCTGCCTGGTCCATGCCTTCTCAGATCTTGGGTCTTGCTAAGTTGCTGAGGCTGGCATCGAACTTGTGATCCTGCCAGAACCTTCTGAGTCACTGGAGTTATAGTTGCAGAAGACTTAAGAACTGGACTCACTGGTGGCCTGAAGTCAGTGAGATAGAGACACCAGAGCTTCCCTAGTGTGAAGTGGAAGGGGAGGCCAGAGGCTTAGAAGGACAGGCTTGCTAGACTGGATTCGTCCTGTGAATTGTCTGGTGCTCCAGTCATTATCTGAATACAAACATCTGTGCTGCAATCCCCAGACCTGTGACTATGTTATTTTACATGTCAAAATTAATTTGGAGATGGGTTTAAGGTTGCTAATCAGCTGTCCTTAAAACGGGGGTTGTATCCTGGATTATTCCTGTGGACCCTGGAAAGCAAAAAGAGGAGAAGACTTGGTGGTATGCCCCTCTAGAGCCAGCTGCTCAAAGATGTAGGCAACAGGATGGCTTAGCCCAGGAGTTCATACCTGGGCAACACTGTGAGACACCATCTCGAAAAAAGAACACAAGTGAAAAAGTGAGAGAGAGAGACAATAATTAAAGAAAAAAACCAAAAAACTAAGGAACAATTGAAAGCATGAGCAGAAACCGACTGGCCATTACTGATTCAGGACGGAGGAAGGGGACCACAAGCCAGGGAATGCAGAGGCCTGTGGAAGGGGAGAATGGGATACACCATGGGTGCCATGACTGACAGCAAAGGTATATGGAATCATCTCCTGTGTGATGCAGATAGTGCCCGAGATGACTTTAGAATTAGTCTGCAAGCAAAAGTTTCATTAACTTTACAATTCTAGACCCCAAGAAGGAGGACACAGCTAGAACTAACCATCTCAATGTGGATTTCCAATGGGTAGAACCCTGCAGGTATATGACACGAATCTCAGAGAAATGGAAAATTAGGAAAAAAATTTTACAGAGAAACAGAAGGCAGCATTGCTGGAGCACATGAAAAAATGCTGAGCAGAAAAAGCAGATTCTTCAAGCCAAACAAATACAAAAAAATTGCCCAGAGCATGATGCTTTGGCAAAAATGATCCAGCATCATCCAGACAGGCACAAGACACTAAAGGAACCAGAGGCTCTGAGGAAAGAATTAGAGCACACCTTTCACAGACTAAAGAAAGCACTGAAGATAAGCTGGAATTGAGACAGAAACAGCCTCACATTCTTCTCATACCATCTACACCATTCAGCAAACATTGGAAAATGACAAAAAGCTCTAAGACAGAAGCTCAAGAAACAAACATGGATAGGCTGATCACCATTCCCAAGGGTACTGACAGAGCTTGGTGATCTTAAGTGTGTCTAGAATATCCTAAGATATCTGAAGTTTGGTGGTGACATACTTTGCTCTTAAATATTAATGTACAGCTCATCATTCATATAAAGGAAGACCGCTTCAGTGTATATTTGTTTTATTGAAATGCATTTTTCATTTTTAAAAGATAGGCAGCAACACCCACAATTATTTAATAAAGTGTCTTCAAACTAAAAAAAAGATAAAAATGCAAAACCAGGTCCAGTGGTACATGTAATCCCCGTCACTCAAGATGCTGAGGCAGGAGGAGCACTTGAGTGTAGAGGTTCAAGACCAAGCTAGGTAATGCTTGAGTTTAGAGGTTTGAGTCCAGCTTAGGCAACGGGGTGAGACCCAATCTCAAAAAGAAAAAAGATTTAAAACTCCACAAAAGTAAGCATGTTGTTTTCTTCATGTTTTTCTAGTGCCTAGTATATAGGAGATAACTAATGCATATTTATTGAATAAATACATTGAAAATCAGAAAGTTGCTGAATCCTTTTATAGATCTTTTTATATTGATTTACTAATTTCTATGACCAATTTATAATTTATTTAAAATTAAAAATTTTTTGCACCATTTTTAAAAATTTTTATTATTCATGAAGCACATGTAGGATTATATAACGAGCCCTTATACACTGGTTAACCTAGTTCAACAAAATTATCAAATATTTGGCTTCATTTGCTTCATCCATTGTTTTTTGATGGTTGTTGAATCACAAGTACGTTTCTCTTATGGACTCTTTCTTTTGTAATTATAGTTCAGTTATTACCATATGATACCCAGTCCAGCTCAATATTCCCCAATTTGCTAAACTGATAACATTTTATGGTTGTTTTGGGGATATCAGGCACATATATGTATTATGTTTAGTTATGTATTAAGTCTCTTTCCCACAGGAGAGCCCCCTCCTTTTTACCTTGCCAATGATTTTATAACAGAACTTATGTAGTTTGTTTTGTATAGTGTTTTATTTATTTCTCATTATTTAATTGGAATGTTTTAAGAGGAAAATAAGCTTTTCTTCTACTCAGATAGAAAACTTATGACATCAACATGTCATGTATTTTTTTCACACCAGCCAGTTTTTCATTTCTTAGCAGACACTGTTGGGGTGTCCTGAAGTTTAATGTAATTCTAGCACTATCTGCCCAGAGTTAGCACAGACCTCAACTGTGCCACCCAGTTAAGAAGTCTGTTCCAAATCCATACTTTCCCAAGACCTCCTCTCTAGATTTGATAATTTCCTAGCATAGTTCACACAATTCAGAGAAACAAATACTTATGCTTACTATGCTTACTAGTCTATTATAAAGGATACAACTCGGGAAGAGCCAAATTGATGCATAGGACAAGGTGTGGAGGAGGTACTTGTAGCTTTTAGGGGACCCTTCTAACACGTTGATAAGTTCACAACCCAGAAGCCCTCCAAACTTCTTCCTTATGGAGTTTCTTATGGGGATGTCATTATAGTAGATAGTGATAGATTAATTTATTGACATTCGGTGATTTAATTCAATATCCAGCTCTTCTCTCCCCTGAGGTTGGGGTTGTATATGGAAGTTCAGTCTTCTATCACATGGTACATTCCTCTGGCAACCTGCCCTTCATCCTTGGGTGGTTTCCAAAAGTTACTTCATCAACGAACTCAAATGTGGTTGAAAAGGGACTTTGTAATAAATAACAAGAAATGCTTCTCTCACAGTATTCAAAATTCCAAGTAAAACCAAATATACCCAGCTTTTCAAATTCCTCCATATCCACGTGTTCCACATCTGCTAGTTCTACCAAGTAAAGATTGAAAATACTTGGTAAAAAAATTGCTTCTGTACTGAATATGTACAGACTTTTTTTCTTGTCATTCTCTGAACAATGTAGTATAACAGTATTTACATTGTATTAGATGTCAAAGGTAATCTAGAGATGCTTTAAAATATATGTGCGTTTATGCATAAGTTATATGCAAATATTACATCATTTTTTAGAGACTTGCACATCTGCAAATTTTGGTATCTGCAGGGTGCAGAAGGTATGTAGAGGGTGTCCTAGGATTACTATATATATTTCTGTATGAGATTATTACAGGTATCATTTAACTTGGTCCAATATTCTATTTCCTGCAAACTGGAAGTTAGCCCTAACAACTTGATTAGATTTAAGTTCACTTTTTTTTTTTTACCCCTAAAGCAAGAAATCAGTACTTCATAAGTAATCTGTTTATTATAGTATTACATCAAAAGGTACATAATATCTAAGTTGTCAATATTTTATCCATATTTTTTTGCTTTTATTTTATTGATTATGTGGAATGATAATTTTGGTATTCCGATTCTTCCTAATTTATTTTCTAGAGTTTGTATGTGAAGAAGTTTCCTTTATCAGTGAGGTTAATTTGGTTATTCTGAAAAATAGCATTTTCAGGAAAAGGGAGTATAAAGCCTTAGTTTATTTTTGGAGAGGATACCTCCAGTGTTGGGGATGGAACCCAGGGGTGTTCACTAAATTATATCCTCCCACCACCCTTCCTTTTTTTTAAGTTTGAGACAGGGTATTATTATTACTATTACTATTACTATTACTATTATTATTATTATTATTATTCATACATATACTTTGGATAATAATGATAATCACATTCCACCATCATTTATAACCCCATAACTCCTCATATCCCTCTCCCATATCTAGAGTTCATCTATTCCTCCCATGTTCCCTCTCCCTAACCCACTCTGGATCAGCCTCCTAATATCAAAGAAAACATTTGGCATTTGTTTTTTTGGGATTAGCTAACTTCACTTAGCGTTATCTTCTCTAACTCCATCCATTTACCTGCAAATGCCATGATTTTATTCTCTTTTTATTGCTGAGTAATATTCCATTGTGTATATATGCCACATTTTTTTATCCATTCATCTATTGAAGGCATCTAGATTGGTTCCACAGTTTAGCTATTGTGAATTGTGCTATTGTAAATATTGATGTGGCTGTGTCCTTGTAGTATGCTGTTTTTTAGGTCCTTTGGGTATAGACCGAGGAGAGGGATAGCTGAGTCAAATGGTGGTTCCATTCCTAATTTTCCAAGAAATCTCCATACTGCTTTCCATATTGGTTGCACCAATTTGCAGTCTCACCAGCAGTGTATGAGTGTACTTTTTTCTCCACATCCTCGCCAACACTTACTATTGTTTGTCTTCATAATAGCTGCCATTCTGACTGGAGTGAGATAAAATCTTAGATTAGTTTTGATTTGCATTTCTCTAATTGCTAGTGATGATGAACATTTTTTCATATATTTGTTGATTGATTGTATATCCTCTTCTGAGAAGTGTGTGTTCAGGTCCTTGGCCCATTTATTGATTGGGTTATTTGGGTTTTTTTGGTGCTTAGCTTTTTGAGTTCTTTATATACCCTAGAGGTTAGTGCTCTATCTGATGTGTGAGGGGTAAAAATTTGCTCCCAAAGATGTAGGCTTTCTATTCATCTCACAGATCGTTTCTTTTGCTAAGAAGAAACTTTTTAGTTTGAGTCCATCCCATTTATTGATTCTTGATTTTAATTCTTGGGCCACAGGAGTCTTATTAAGGAAGTTGGGGCCTAATCCCACATGATGGAGATTAGGGCCTACTTTTTCTTCTGTTAGATGCAGTGTCTCTGGTTTTATTCCTAAGTCCTTGATCCATTTTGAGTGGTTTATATAGGGGTTTATAGGGGTTTACTTTCATTTGTTGCTTATGGATTTCCAGTTTTTCCAGCACCATTTGTTGAAGAGGCTATCTTTTCTCCAATGCATGTTTTTAGCATCTTTGTCTAATATAGATAATTGATCTATATAATGAAAATCACAGAACCCTAAAGAAAAAAGTCAAAGAAGACCTTAGATGATGATAAGATCTACCTTGCTCTTAGATAGGCAGAATATTATCAAAATGACCATACTTCCAAAAGCAGTATACAGATTTAATGCAATTTCTATCAAAATCCCAATGACATTCCTTATAGAAATAGAAAAGGCAGTTATGAAATTCATCTGGAAAAATAAGAGATCCAGAATTGCTAAAGCAATCCTTAGCAGGAAGAGTGAAGCAGGTGGCATCACTATACCAGACCTTAAACTATACTACTGAGCAATAGTAACAAAAACATCATGAAATTGGCACCAAAATAGACTAGTGGACCAATGGTTCAGAATAGAGGACACAGAGACTAACCCACAAAATTACAATTATTATATTTTATTTATTATTTATTTTTTAGTTGTAGTTGGATATAATACCTTTAATTAATTAATTTATTTTTATGTGGTGCTGAGGATTGAACCCAGGACCTTGCCTGTGATAGGCGATTGCTCTACCACTGAGCCACAACTCCAGCCCCACGACAGGGTATTATTAATGTTGCCCAGGCAGGCCTACAATTTACCAGGTATTTGGGATTGGGAAAACAGGTATATGCCACCATGTCTGGTTCTTGTTTTGTTTTATTCCAGATTTTTAGAGTACAGTTAGTGCTCTACAGTAATGCCCTTTGAGAATTTATTTTAGGTATTCTTGTATACTTAGAGTTTTTATATATTTAATGTGATTCATTTGGGGGTATTATACTGCCATGGCCAGCTGCCCTGCCATGACTGTTAATTCAGAAATCAGTGAGAGGTTATGGGGGCTTGAGAAAGACAAACACATGTAGAGAGAAAGCTGGAGGGACACTATCCTTTGATGGAGGAACAGTGACCCAGACCTAGCTTATTAGCACATTTTAATAGCTTTAATCATCAAAAGGTTCTTTGTGGGAAAGTTTCTGCAAAGGAGGCAGAGCAAAGGATGCAGCACTGGAGAGACATTAGGGTTATCTTATTATGCTCAGAATTCTCTATCCCTGGGAGCTGGTGTCTGAACTCAAGGTCCAGCGTGATATAACTCTGTGACCTTACTGAGTGTCACCATAGCAACTGGGAAATCTTGATCTGCACATTTGCACAGGAAGTTCCCAGTACAAATGCAGCTATGAGGCAGTCAGAGATCATGATTCAAGTCACTGCTCTCCACATTATACCTTCATGTTGACTTGTGGGCACTCAGTATGATCCTTTGAGTCTTTGATATAAGTTTTCATGTTTCCTGGCTTAAAATATCCTAGAGTAATCTTATATATGTGCTTGACCCTCGCTCCAGTTTAGCCTCTACTCATAGTTCCTTTCAATTGGGAATGGTGGTATGAAATGGCTTCTTGCTTTTTCAATTGATAGCTCGAAATGACTGTTTCTAAAAAAAGAAAAGAAAAACTAAATACATACTGATATTTTAGGTTTTTACTTAACTACTTTTCTTTTATACTTGTATTTCCCTTCTTTTAGGTTGAAAATCTTTTGAGTTTTTTTTTTCTTTTCCCCCAGTATTAGGGAGTAAACCTAGGCCTTGGCATTGTGAGGCCTATATATTGCTTTGAATTATAAAAGAAAAACAGAAAAGCTAATCCAAAAACTAATAAATGACTAACTAAGGAGGGAGGAAGAAAACAGAATAGAGGGTTGGTATGACTTCTCTAAAATAATCCTTGTTATTTATTGTTCATTTTGGAATTTATGTAAAGTTTTTAATATTGAATATTCCAAAGCAGAATTAGACCAGGCATAGCGGCTCAAGCCTATAATCCCATCTACTGCAGAGGCTGAATCAAGAGAAATATGTCTCAATATTAAAAAATAATAAGGGCTGGGAGCTACCGCTGAGCTCTACCCTGGAGCTTATATTCATGGCTCCAACATCTTGATTCTTTTTTTGTTTGGTTGGTTTTAAATATTTTTTTAATTGTTGTTGGACACAATACCTTTATTTTATTTATTTTTATGTGGTGCTGAGGATTGAACCCAGTGTCTTGCATGTGCTAGCCAAGCAGTCTCCTGCTGAGCCACAACCCCAGTCCCTTAAAGACTATTGAATTAAATTTGACTTCTTTTTCCTTAAAATATTTTTCTTTGTAAATAGTAAAAAAAAAAAAAAAAAAATAGGCATTCTGAATTCATGTAGTCATGTCATCTACTTCATACACAGTTTGATTTTGTTTATAAACTGCCTTATTTTAATTTTTCCCCTCAGTACTGGGAATAGAGTCCAGGGTATCTCTACTTTGGAACTACATTCCCAATCCTTTTTATCTAATTCCAAAATGGACAAGAAGTAACAAGGACTATTTCAGAGAATCATGTCACCACTCTATTCTGTTTTCCTCTTTTCTCTTCATGTAAGCCATTTTATTTGTTTTTGACCTAGCTTTTCTGCTTTTCTTTTATAATTCTTAGCAATACATGTTCCTTGCTTTTTTCTCTGAATAATAGATCTTAGAGATAAGTTTTATCAATAAACTATGCCATTTTAATTTTGGAGAAAATTTTTTAAGGAAAGTTGTTTTCTTTGTACCAGTCAATTTTATTTACAAATGAAATAAAATATTATACAAAATAAATTAAAGATTTGAAGTAAAGATATTAATGAGCTAAATGAATGTTCCCTTGCATTGTGTGAGGTCTTTTGAAGCTCCAAAATCATTTTTAAAATCTACTTTAAGGCATTCTACTGTCATATATAACAAATTGGAATAAAAAATAAATAAATAAAGTAGAGATAACTGCATTTGATGCTTTTGTGATATCTCATATTCTCAATTTCTCAAGACAATATTTTTTTTCTTTTATTAAGCTTCAAGTGGAAATAAAGAAATCATTTCTCATATTAGTCAACATGGAGGAAAATGGCCTTACTGGTTTAAAAAAATGGGTGAGTTCTTATTCCGAATGTTAAAAATATGTATCAGGCACTAAGAATGTAGCTCAGTGTTTTGTCTAGCATGTGTAAGGCCCTGAGTTTAATCTCTCGTGCCACTGAGGGTGGAAGGGGAGGATGCTAGCCATGATGGCACACACTTGTGGTGACAGCTATTCAGGAAGATTGAGGTGGGAGGATCACTTTAGTTTGAGACTAGCCCAGGCAACATGGTGAAAGTCTTGTCTTAAAAGGAAAAATATGTGTGTGGGGGGGGTGGATATAGTTACAGTTATGTATTATGTTGACTAGGTTTTTAATTTCTTCTTATTCAGAAAATATTCAAAAGTTGGGAAATTACACATTGAAATTGCAAGTTGTACTTAATGAAAGTAATGCAGATACCTATGCAGGAAGACCACTACCATCTAAAGCAATTAAATTCTCTGTTAAAGGTAAGGAAAACACTAATATGTAATTTTTAAATCAAAGGAAGATAAGATAATCAAATAAAAGATGTTGGACAGTTGAGTAGCCATCTTGATTTTTAAATGGTTTTATACTTCTACTTGATCATATTTTTAATTTTAAAAATGTCATTTGTTTTTTACTTTGAATTGTTACTGATAAAATGTAAAGCTGTTTTGACTTGTGACCTTTTGCATGACCTTAGGTATTTGAGGAATAAATGTATGACTTGATATGAATTTGTTTTCATCCACTTGCTATATTCCTCGTATCCCTTTTAGTCATGAAACTCCTGTTTTATTTTCTAGGGATTTTTCTTAAATTATTTGATTTCCTACTCTCCTTTCTTTCTATAATATCTAATATTGCGCACACTTGTAATCCCTGTGGCTCAGGAGGCTGAGACAGAAGGATCTCAGGTTCAATGGCAGCCTCAGCAACAGCAAGGCACTAAGCAACTCAGTGAGACCCTAACTCTAAACAAAATACAGATTAGGGCTGGGGATGTGGCTCAGTGGCTGAGTGCCCCTGAGCTTAATCCCCAGTACCTACCCCCACCAAAAAAATCTAATATTAAGATGGTGAATCGCCTGGCACATATACTAATTTTCTTTTTTTTATTTTTCATCTCTTGGTTTTATTTTTCTACTTTATTTGAGATTGCCTTGATATTTTACACTTTTTTAAAAATTGTTGATGGACCTTTATTTTATTTATTTGTATGTGGTGCTGAGAATCAAACCCAGTGCCCCACACATGCCAGGCAAGCACTCTACCACTAAGCCACAACCCCACCCCTGATACTCTACACTTTTAATTGAGTTTTTTCTTTGCTGTTATTTTTTAGTTTCTAACTTTCCTTATTATCTGGTTATCTCTTTTTCCAAGCATTCTCTTCCTATTTGATGAATTCACTACTTTTATTACTTCTCTGAAGCTATCAATAACATTAGGAACTTTTCTTTAATCTTATTTATTTATTTATTTTTAATTCTTTAGTTGTTGATGGACCTTTATTTTATTCATTTATTTATATGCCGTGCTGAGAATTGAACCCAGTGCCTCACATGTGAGGCAAGTGCTCTACACTGAGCCACCATCCCAGCCCCAATCTTTTTTATTTTTATTCTTTTTAGTTATTCATAATAGTAGAATGTATTTTGGCAAATTATACATACACAGAGTATAACTTATCTTTCATACTTGTTTTCTCCATGTTGCTTTTTGCCTGTTTGCTCTGTTATATGAAATGCTCTTTTATATAATTAGTCATTTGCTCACATTTAAGAATGTGGTATTTAGGAAACATGTATTTTGTTGGGGGAAATTATAAGGATTTTTAGGTCTTCTCTCTGGTCAGTTTCCTCAAAGTGGAACCTTCCAGCTTCCTCCTGAGAAAGTATCAATCTGGTTGCTAGCATTTTGGGAGCCAAGCTGCGGAAGACTGTTGGCAGGGGTATCTCAAATTTAATAAATAATCTTTTTTTTTTTATTGGTTGTTCAAAACATTACATAGTTCTTGATATATCATATTTCACACTTTGATTCAAGTGGGTTATGAACTCCCATTTTTACCACGTATACAGATTGCAGAGTCACATCAGTTACACTTCCACTGATTTACATATTGACATACTCATGTCTATTGTATTCTGCTGCCTTTCCTATCCTCTACTATCCCCCCTCCCCTCCCCTCCCCTCCCCTCCCCTCTTCTCTCTCTACCCCCTCTACTGTAATTCATTTCTCCCCCTTGTATTATTTTTCCCTTTCCCCTCACTTCCTCTTGTATGTAATTTTGTATAACCCTAAGGGTCTCCTTCCATTTCCAAGCAATTTCCCTTCTCTCTCCCTGTCCCTCCCACCTCTCATCCCTGTTTAATGTTAGTCATCTTCTCATGCTCTTCTTCCCTACTCTGTTCTTAGTTATTCTCCTTATATCAAAGAAGACATTTGGCATTTGTTTTTTAGGGATTGGCTAGCTTCACTTAGCATAATCTGCTCTAATGCCATCCATTTCCCTCCAAATTCTATAATTTTGTCATTTTTTAATGCAGAGTAATACTCCATTGTGTATAAATGCCACATTTTTTTTATCCATTCGTCTATTGAAGGGCATCTGGGTTGCTTCCACAGTCTTGCTATTGTGAATTGTACTGCTATGAACATCGACGTAGCAGTGTACCTGTAGCATGCTGTTTTTAGGTCTTTAGGGAATAGACCCAGAAGGGGAATAGCTGGATCAAATGGTGGTTCCATTCCCAGCTTTCCAAGAAATCTCCATACTGCTTTCCAAATTGGTTGCACCAATTTGCAGTCCCACCAACAATGTACAAGTGTACCCTTTTCCCCACATCCTCGCCAGCACTTGTTGTTGTTTGACTTCCTAATGGCTGCCAATCTTACTGGAGTGAGATGATATCTTAGGGTGGTTTTGATTTGCATTTCTCTGACTGCTAGCGATGGTGAGCATTTTTTCATGTACTTGTTGATTGATTGTATGTCCTCCTCTGAGAAGTGTCTGTTCAGGTCCTTGGCCCATTTGTTGATTGGGTTATTTGTTTGGGAGTCTCTCAATCCTGTTGGCCCAGAGCCGTTTCACTTCTACGGCCCCTCCTCCCCTTCCTCCTGCCAGCCAGCCAGGTCCTGCTCACCGGAGGCAGTTCACCAAGGATTTGGTTACACTTTCAGCCCCACCGAGTGCTCTATTTCCCTAACTACTGAGCACTCTCGCTGTCATTCATCTAAGCCCCAGTGCTGTGGAGCTGTGGTGTGGGAGTCAATTGTTTAATTTTTCCGGACCCCTTTAGTGGGCACACCTTCGGAATCTGGCAGCTAAGACCATTGGTGTCGCTGCTGGTGGTAATAGGAGTTGTTGGCCTAGGATCCCCTCTACTTCCCTCAGCCCCTACAGTCACAACCACACTGCTGGCGGTAGGAGGAGTTGGGGGTCTGGAGTGTCCTCTGTTTCCCTCCGCCCCTACCGTCACACCCTCTCAGTTCGCGGTTGGGGGATTTGGGGGTGGGGAGTCTTCTCTGCTTCCCTCTGCCCCTACAGTCACGCCCTCGTCACTGGCAGTAGGGGGAGTTGGGGGTCGAGAGTCCTTTGGCCCTTACGGTCACACCCACGGAGAAATTTTGAAGTTTTCCCGGTTGTTTGTATCTGGTGTGGGTGGGAGTCACACACCTGCTAAAGTAGATTCCGCTGGGAAGGAATCTCTTTGGCCGAACTTTGGTGACTTCCCCTCTCTGCTATGGCGGGCCCCTGGCTCCTTGCTGGAGTGTCCGAAGGGAGGGGTGAAACTGGCTTGTCTCTGGTCTGACACAATCTCTGGTTTTAGTTCCCAGATCGCTATTTCGTAAAGGGTTGGTTAGATTCCCTTCACGCTGTCTGGGGGGGAGCCGTTCGCCGGGTGGGCGGGGCTGTTAGTAGAGCCGGGAGGGCATGGGCTGTCTGCTGGGCCAGGCGGGGACACTTCTCGCTGGGCCGGGCCGCCGGGGGCTACCTGTAGAGCCGGGCAGCTGCGGCCGCGTGGCTAAGATCCAGGCGGGCGGGGTGGCCGTTCGCTGAGGGAGAGCGGGGCCTCCTGGGACGGCTGGATGGCGGGTGCCGTCTGCGGGTTCGGGCGGGCAGCGCCGCTCGGGGCCGCCGGCCGCTTTCTGAAGCGGCTGGTGGCCGCGGGATTGTACCTCTGCACCCGCCGGGGGGCCGCCTGTAGAGCCGGGCAGCTGCCGCTGCGTGGCTACGAGCCTGGCAGGCGTGGTGGCCGTTCGCAGAGCGAGAGCAGGGCCTCCCCGGGACGGCGGGATGGCGGGTGCTGTCTGCGGTCGGGCGGGCCGCGCCGCTCTGGGCCGCCGGCCGCTTGCAGAAGCGGCTGGTGGCTGCGGGACTGGACCTCCGCGCCCGCGTGGCCAAGATCTAGTTGTCTTGGACAAACTGACACTTCTAATAAACCTACCAATTCCCGGCAGGTCCCCTCTTAACGGAATTTTGCTAGAAGTTCCTCAGTAGGTAGACTGCTGCTGTTCCAATGGTCTTTCTGATCCCGTTAATGTGGAGACATTGGAATCGCTGCTTCCTCGCCGGCGGCCATGTTGGATCCCCCCTAATAAATAATCTTTCAGTTGATTTTTCTATTAACTATAACACTTTTATTAGCGCTTTGTCCCTCATTCCTTAGACTTGCCCTTTTCCTTCTTCAGAGAATAAATCATCTTTTGCCAGGAATGAGGAAAATATTTGGCCCTCACTTTTAGAGATGGGGCATTTGAGATACTGTGTCTTCAGCAGACTTCAAAAAATCTTCCAAATTTATTCCAATTTCACAACAGATTTATACAACCATTTCTAAGACTTTTGGGTGTCCTGGAGTGTGACTTCAATTGAGTCTCAACTTTATTGTCATCTGAGAAATTTATTTTCTTAGATTTTTCTGGTGAGACAGTTACATTTGCCCATATGTTCTTCAGCTTTCAAATTTCGTTACTGTTGTCTTTTTTTTAAAAATTGTTTTTTAGTTATACATGGACACAATATCTTTATTTTGTTTATTTTATTTTTATGTGGTGCTGAGGATGGAACCCAGTGCCTCACATGTGTGAGGCTAATGCTCTGCTACTGAGCCGCAATCCCAACCCCAACCCACTATTATCTTTTTTCTTATGTGATGTTTTTGTAAATTTAGTTCCCTTAAAAACAAAAAAGTCTAAGCCGTGTGCAGTGGCATATGTTTATAATCCCAATGATTTGCAAGCCTCAGACAGGAAGATCATGAGTTCAAGCCCAGCCTCAGCAACTTAGTGAGACCCTGACTCAAGAAAATAAAAAACGCCTGGGGATTTAGCTCTGTGGTGAAGTACCCAGGGTTTGATCCCTAGTGCCCCTCTACACAAAACAAACAAGTCCAAAGTGTCATTATGGGGTTTTGGAAAGGACTGATTTAAGAGCCTGTGATCATCTTGTTTTCTTTGATTAGAAGGATCACTAGCAGAATTTTCTTTTTTTTTAAAGATCATTTATTTTTTGTACATAATAATATACCATGTTCTTTTAATACAGTGAAACATATTTTAAAGTATAGATTTCCTGTAGTTTTAGCAGTTTCCTATTGATGATCCATTTAGGTTGTTTCCAGTTTTTTGGCTATAAAAGTTATTCTGTTTTATGTACATATGCTAGAATTTCTTAGGTACAACAAATTCTCAAAAGGCTATGTAGATCGTAGCCTAATCTACAGATGATAAGAATTCTTTTCCTGGGCTGGGGATATGGCTCAAGTGGTAGCGCGCTTGCCTGGCATGCGTATGGCCCGGGTTCGATCCTTAGCACCACATACAAACAAAGATGTTGTGTCTGCCGAGAACTAAAAAATAATTCTCTCTCTCTCTCTCTCTCTCTCTCTCCCCCTCCCTCCCTCCCTCCCTCCTCCCCCCCCACTCTCTCTTTAAAAAAAAAAAAAATTATTTTCCCACCTACTTATTTGTCAAACCCCTGTGTATTTATTTAGACAAGTTGGGGGTCAGGTGACTTCTCTATTTTTTTTTTTCTTTTTGTAGTTGTAGATGGACAAAATGCCTTTATTTTTTTTACTTTTATGTGGTGCTAAGGATCGAACCTAGCACCTCACACATGCTACTTGTCAAAACGCTTTGCCACTGAACTACAACCCAGCCCTGATTTCTCTAATTTTGAGTTTGTGTACCTCTTCTAGCCTTTATTGGACATTGTATATCACCTGAAAGCTTATTTATTTGCATTGCCCATTTTAATAATTTAGACCTGTGATTCTCACATATGAGTTTGTATCTGAACCACTTAGAGTGCTTATTAAAACAGTATGCTGCGCCCTCACCCCCAGTTTTTGCTTCTGCATGTTTGGGGGTAGGCTGTAGCATTTGCATTTCTAATGTATCCTAGGGATGGTGAAAACTGCTAGAGACCAGGGTTTTAGAATAGCTGTGTTAAGGTATCAGTGGTAGAACACAAGTTTACCATGAGGCCCTAGGTTAGGTCCCCAACACAAGGAAAAAAGAGGGGGGGGGGAGGGAGAGAGAAAATAGCTGATATAGGAGATTTTAAATGTATTCTGAATTTTAATTCTTCATTGCATGCATTACAAGCAATTTCTCATAATCAGCTTCTCTGTTAAACTCATCAAATCCTTTTATAGCTTTTCAGTATATTGTGTTTTTTGCCTTGGAAATTTTTTCTTGTGATTAAACTTAAAAACATTCTTCATCATATTCTAGTTTCTGAGATAAACACCTATTTCTACCTGTACTTTTACTTTTATATAGTTGTGTGACAAAGTTCTAATTTTACTTTCCCATATGGATTGTTAATAGTTAAAATTCATACAGATTTAAAATGCCATCTTTATCATAGTCTAACTCCCCATATATGAATGTCTGTTTCTTACCTCCAGTGAATTTTCTGACCTATGAATTTACCTTCTTTCTTTCTTTCTTTCTTTCTTTTTTAATCTTTATTTTTGTTAAAGAGGGCAAGCCAGAGAAATTTTCTTTTGGTCTTCTGGATCCTCCTTTTCGTGTTGGAGTTCCATTCAACATCCCTTTGGAATTTCAGGATGAATTTGGTCATACCAGCCAACTAATAACTGATATTCAGCCAGTTCTTGAAGCAAGGTAATTTGAAATATTGATTTATTCATCTTTTTATATTTGCGAACCATTCATTCTTCTTTTTCTAAGCTTAAATTATTTCTGTGAGGTTAAATTCAATGTTGTCATTTAAAATGTTTGGTGAATTTTCTGACGTTTGGTGATTTATTTGGCCCAAACTCTCTTCTGAGACTGCAATGTCATATATAAATTTAGGTCTTAATCCATTTGCTTTTGCAAGTATGATATGATGTCTTCCTGGCAATTTTTTTTAGTTCTTGTTTATTTAGAAGTTATGCCGTTCAAACTTGATGGGATTGTAATTTATTTTGGTGTTTTAAGCAGTGAAATTGATATTTCCTGTCCTTCCTTGAAATTTGCCTGTACTTAATAGCCCTTTTGAATGATATAATTGCCCTATATCAAAAAATAGCTCTTAATAGTATGTCACTTGATGTCATTGAATATGTTCATTATTTCCTATTACCTTTTTTGAGATGCTTAGTAAGAAATTCCTGAAAAAAGAGTCTTAGGAGGATAACTTGTGATTCTAAGCAGTTGTTTATTTATAAAACATAATAATAATAATAATATCAATTATTTCTTTTTGCATTAGCTGCCAAAATTCTCTTTGTTTTATTTTTATGATGCTAGGGCTCAAACCTAAATAAAGCCTTATGCATGCTAGGCAAGTACTCTACCTCTAAGCTTACATCCCCAGGCCTGTGCCATCTTTTCATGTATACTTCCTTTTATTGTCTCTATGTATTTTTCCCCTTGTGGTGGAACTTTTCACTTTTAGTTATTTGAACATGTATTATATTCTAGGTACCTGGTAGCTAAAACAATAGAAATGAATAAAAAGGACATTTGCCTTCCAGAAGCTCATAGACTAGTGAAATAGAGCTATATCTAGAATATGCCTTGGTGAAATTCTTGAAAAGCAATATCTACTTATAAAAAGAAAATCAGAATGAATTTTTTGTTGTTTTATGTTCCTTTAAGTTGCAAAAGGTCATTTTTTTGTCTTTTTGACATATTATATTCATTTGAATATTAAATAGCACTGGAAGATTTCAATAAACATGTATTTTTAAATAATAAAACAGTAAAGGTATCTAATTACAAATGAATAATATTTAAAACATCTTTAAAAGATTTTTTTTTTAGTTGTAGATGGACACAATATTTTATTTATTTATTTTTATGTTGTGCTAAGGATCGAACCCAGTGCCTCACACATGCTAGGCAAGCACTGTACCACCAAGCCACAACCACAGCCCACAAATGATAATATTAATGCATTCATCTATACCTTTTATCTTTTATAACTTCTACTTTATCTATGGTAGGATACTCTTATTTATGAAGTCTTCTTCATATATACACACATAGTGATAGTTAAGATTTTGGACATTTAAAAATGTCTTGGTGACATGATAATGTGAATTTATCTTCAAGAGAGGATGACTATTAAATGGGAAGGTTCCTTGTTTTCAGAGTTATTTAATTTTTTAAATAAATTATTCATGTATATGCCTTAAAGAATCAAGTTAAGTGAATAAGTCAATGGGCATGGTGGCACATGTCTACAATCCTAAGGATTCAAAAGGCTGAGGCAGGCGAATCACAAGTTCAAGGCCAGCCTGCGCAATTTAGCAAGACCTTGTATCAAAATTAAAATTAAAAACCCAGTCAGTATTTTCCCAGTATTGAGGGGAAAAAAACCCCAAAGGGCTCCCATCCCTTTCTACTTTAACCATGATTTACTTCTCAGGGAACCTCTTTCAGCTTTCTTGCTTGATTCTTCTGATTATTACCATATATCTAAGTAAATTTTATATTGGTCCTTGATTCTTCAGTTTTAGGTGTTATCTCTACTTAATGGCTATGGAAGATTAGGACACACTGTCTTATTGTCACCTCCTTTAAAATAAGTATCTCTCTTGTTTCCTCTTTCTTTAGTGAAGTTATATTCTGGTTTGATCAATATTTAGTATTTACTATATAATAGTAATATAAATTCTAGTCAGTGTTACTACTGTGTTGTTACTGTACTTTTTTGTTGTTGTTTCCTAAGCTTATTACAGATTAAACCATAAACTCTGAAATTGTCTTTTACAATTGTCTAGTTTCTATTCAAGATATTTAGATGTAGCCAGGCTTGGGACACACACCTGTAGTCTCAGCAACCCAGGAGACTTGAGGGAGGAGGATTGCAAGTTCAAGGACAACCTCAGTAACTTAGCGAGATTCTGTCAATAATAATAATAATAATAATAATAATAATAAAAGAAGTACCTCTGGATTCAATCCCTAGAACTGGGAGGGGAGAGAGAAATACATTTTAGGTACAGAGATAGTCCATTGGCTTCATATCCTTGGAGACGGTTCCCTTTGAGCATGTGATAAGGACTAGTCTGGAGTAAATGTTTCTATGCTTTGACAGTTTTCTTTCTGTAATCTTCCATTTTCATCCAGGGGACTTCCTTTGTCTGTCTTCTGTGTTTGGGAAATAATTAAACCAAAAAAACCTTTTCCTAACCTAGAAAACTTCTTAACAAAGGTAGAAGAGAAAGAAAAAAGTTATATACATAACATTAAACCAGCATGTGATCAAAGCAGCCAAGCTAAAGAGATTTGTAGCCCAGTTTGGTGGCACATTGATATAATCCCATCAGCTAGGGGGATGAAGGGGAGTGGCTGAGACAGAAGGATTGCAGGTTCAAAGCCAGTCAGCAACTTAGTAAGACTGTAAGCAACCTAGTGAGACATTTGTCTCAATTAAATTATAGTTGCTGGGGATGCGGCCTGAGGTTAAGCACCTCTAATTCAATCTCTGGTACCAAAAACAACAACCACCACCACCCCCCCCAAAAAAAAAAAACAGATTTGTGAGTACAAAGAAATCTTACCCACCCCACCTGCCCTTTGTTGGTGGTACCTAGGGATTCACCATGTGAGTAAAGGTCTTTTGAGACAGGATCTGACTGAGCTGCACAGGCTGGCTTTGAACTACTGATCTTCCTGCCTTAGCCTCTCATGTAGCTGGGATTAGATGTATGCACTACCATGCCCAGGTAGGAATTTTACTCTTAAGAGGAATACAACCCATTACATTCATGCTTTCAAGAGAAAATTATTAAAATTTGTGGCATCTTTATGACAGCAGGTAGGATTTGCAATTTGGAGTCACAAAACAGTTGAAATTCATCCCATATTCTCCCAGACTAATGGAAAGTAGGACATTATCTTCCTTCATTACATTTCAAGGAGATGGTTCTTGGTGCTTAAAGAAATACTCCAGAGTTGTGAAACTATATTAGTTTTATTTTATTTAGCATTTAGATCCTTTCATGGATCTCCAATATTAAAAAAAAAAAATCTCATGCCCCTTTGTATTTGCTGAAGCACATCCTTCCTTGGTTTCCTGAGGAAAGGGTTCATGTGAAGTAAAAATTCTTCTGTGAAATGTTTTTCTTTTATCCTGATATGATAGATTAAATTACAAGTCAGAAACTTTTTCCATCAGAATTATAAAAGCATTATACTTGATTCATTTTTACTTGTTAGCATCCCTGATAAATTTAAACGTATTTTTGTTCCTTTTACGTGTTTCCTGTTCTTTCTCTCTCAAAGCTTATAAAATCTACTTTTCATTCTGTTTCATTCACTGTGAAATTTTACAGTGATTTGTCTTTTTATACGTCTCTTACTTTTTTTTAAGTACTTTATTCTGATCATCTGTCATCCTGTTTTCTCTTTGTAGGATCCTCATTTATTGAATATTGGACCTTCTGGGAGGACTCTCTGATTTTCTTAATTTTCTCAATCATTTTATATTTGTATTTTCTGACGGATTTTCTCAACTTATCTGTATACCCTTTCCTTTGAGAATTTTTCTTTCTGCGATCACATGTTTTGATTTCCAAGAATTTGTCCTGGTTTTCTGAATGTTATTTTAAAGAGCCTATTCTTGTTTTATGAATATAATGTTTTTTACCTCATAAGTAAATGGTAGATCTTTTATCTATACAGATACTGTTTTCCCCAAGTTAGTTGCTTTTTTTTTCCTACTCCCTTTTCTTCAGATATATGGTAGTCATTGACCATCTGCTTATAAATAAGTAATTCTTTTTTATTTGTTTTTTGCTACACTGAGGATTGAACACAATGCCTCATATATGTCAGGCAAGCGATCTACCATTGAACCACATCCCCAGCCTAATAAATAAGTAGAGAACTGAAATGTGGATGATGGATGAATCTGGAAGTAGAAGTTATTGAACTGGTAGCTCCACTATGGGATTATCTGTCAGGGGAACTTTGTTGGGAGTAAGGAAGAACCTGGTTGTGAGTCTTTAGGTCTTTTTTCACCCCTTGGGCTGGGTAGTTTCCTTAAAGAAAAATCTTTGATCTCTGTAATTCCAAGCCAGTCAAAGAACAGAGCTAGAGTGGGAATTGGATAAATGGGGGGTTTTCAGAATCTACATGCATTCATTTAGAATTATCCTTTCCATTCCTTTTTCTCTCCTTCAGTTAATCTGCTGCTCCTAGTTTATCAATCTTTGATTTTAACCTTTTCAAAGAGCAGTCTTCCAGTCATCTGCCAGAGGTGGAGAGGGGAAATTTAGGATCTAAACTTTCATCACTTTCTTTTCTTTTCTTTTTTTAAGTTGTGGATGAACTTTTTTTTTTTTGTATTTATTTATATTTATGTGGTGCTGATAGTAGAACCCAGTGCCTCACACATGCTAGGCAAGCACTCTACCACTTAGCTATACCCCCAGCCTTCAGTCTTTAATGTTATCCTTTACTCCTGCTTCTAAAGACTCCTAGTACTACCCGTTCCTGAGTGGTACCTGGAAATTAATTCCCCTTGTCTATCCTATGTTTTAGCAAATAAGATTTGCTGTCCTTAGCCGTGCATGTTGGCACAAGACCGTAATCCCAGTGGCTTGGGGGACTGAGGCAGTAGGATTGTGAGTTCAAAGCCAAGTCCATAACTTAGTGAGATCTGATCTCAAAATAAAAAGGTCTAGAATGTGGCTCAGTGTTAAGCACCCCTGGGTTCATTCCTTGGTACTCAAAAAAGAAGAAGAAGAAGATTTGGTGTCCTTGTTTATTTTTCTACCTTTTCCTTATGTTTGCTTTTTTTTTTTTTAAACATTTATTTATTTAGTTATCGGCAGACACACAACATCTTTGTTGGTATGTGGTGCTGAGGATCGAACCCCGGGCCGCACACACGCCAGGCAAGCGCGCTACCGCTTGAGCCACATCCCCAGCCCCTTATGTTTGCTTTTAATAATAAATAAAAGAAATCCTTTGCTTTCAGTATTAGTGAGATTTTAAGAGACAATGAAAATAGATGTGTTTAACATGCTACCTTTCCTAGAGAGTTATTATCTTGTATGGCACTTTTACTTTTTTTTTTTCCATCAAACAAGGCTTATTGTTAAATAAAAATCATGGGAATCAGAGTTTTGGACTAGGGTTCTGCTGTAGGCCCCAACAAACCAAGCTAAAAATCAAAATGGAGTTATTCATCTTAAAGTCCCAGTAAACAAGTGATCTAAATTTCTGAGAAACTAGGATTAGAGAGAATACCATCCACATTTCCCATGCAAGCCTGTTTAAATTGGCATGATAATAAAGTTCCTTTGATCATAATCCTCACATAAAAAAAGTAACAGGAAATAATCTGATGTTAACTAGTTATTTCCCTATCATTCTGTCTTATCCTTTTCCTACAGGAAAAGTAACTTGCCTTTTATTTTTGTTTCTGCTTGCTTTATTCCTTGTTTACAAAATCAGCCTCCTCTGCGTGCTTATTGGAACACTTATTTTGTTGGAATGAAACAAATAGAATGAAGGTGTTGCCTGCCTACAATCAAATATAAAGTCAATTAAGATCCTTAAATTGGGGCTGGAATTGTGGCTCAGTGGTAGAGCGCTCACTTAGCACTGGCAGGACCCGGGTTCGATCCTCAGCACCACATAAAAATAAAGGCATTGTGTTGTGTCCCTCTCCACCTAAAAATTAAATATTTTAGAAGAAAAGATCCTTAAATTGTTGTCATTTTTAAATCTTCCAGTCTATTCAAAAGTACTTATATTATATTAAATACTTATATTAAAAATGCTTCAGAAAATTAGGCCTTTTCCTCCATCATGGTATAATTTTTATTTTTTCCCCCTTTTTTTTTACCTGAGAGTGAAATGTTAGTCAATAGGTCTACATATGGTTGGTTGAAGCTGATTTAGGAATCAAGTTGCTCATAACAGTAGATTAGGGGACCTCTCCATATATTTTAACCAGCTTACATCATGACAAGACTCTGGTTATTTAGACTTTTTCTAAAATTGCCAATAATTTTAATAGGTTCCAAAAATTCTCCAAAATTCAACTGGATGAAAGATTTCAAAGAATTCATAACAAATGCTCAAGATATCCTTAACCTGAGTTTAAATTTTTTACTGTGTTTATCTATGCTTATAAATGCTTGCTGGATCAGTTTTCTGTGAGAGCCAGGTGTAGTATTACGTACCTATAATCCCAGCTACTCAGGAGGCTGAGGACTGTAAGATCAAGACTAGCCAGGGCAACTTAGTGAGACACCCCGTTTGAAAATAAAAAATAAAAGACTTTGGGTTGTAGCTTAGTGTTAGCGCACCCTTAGTTCAATCCCTAGTACCATCAAATAAATTGGTTAATTAAATAAAAATTGAAAAGTGGGATTTAAGGATCTTAATTGACTTTATATTTCATTGTAGGTAGGCAACACTTCATTCTATTTGTTTCATTCCAACAAAATAAGTGTTCTGTTTATTACCTCTTATTTTAATATTATTTTGTTATTTCAGCACAGTGGTGAATGCCTGTAATCCTAGCCATCCTGGAGACTAAGCCAGTAGGATCGAAAGTTCGAAGCCAGCCTCAGCAAAAACAAGGCATTATAAGCAACTCAGGGAGACCCTGTCTCTAAATAAATACAAAATAGGGCTGGGCATGTGGCTTAGTGGTTCAGTGCCCCTGAGTTCAATCCCCAGTACCTAAAAATAAAAATAAATAAAAGATCTAAGGATGTGACTCAGTGGTTAAGCACTCCTAATACCAAGAAAAAAAATATTTATTACTAAAATGAATTAAACATGCCAATGTCATATTTGCACCTTATTCATAGGTAATAGAGGAGAACTTTTAAAAATACTTATTTTTTTCCAGTGGTTTATCTTTACATTTTGAAGAAATAACCAAAGGACCAAATTGTATAATTCGTGGTGTTACAGTTAAGGGTCCTGTAAATTCTTGTCAAGGCAAGGTAAGCATTATACATAAATGTTATAATACTTGTCATTTGTTTCTTCTATAGTAAAAATGAAATTGGAAATTTAATATCAAATGAGCTGTTTTTGTAAACAACACTAGACAGTGTTATTAAGTTGTTAGGAATTAATTAGCATCATGTCACTTTACTTACTAGTTTTATTTTTAAGAAAAATTGGCACCATCATTACTGTAGTTTTTTAAAATTTGTGAATTAGATGTTTTTCTACTGTCTTTATCTTCATTTTTTTCAACAGTTATCCAGTGGAACGTTTGTTTTTTCTCTTTTTCTGTTCATTTTATAGTATTTTTTCTTACAACAAAAATGATAGAAGTTTGAGAAACTTAAGCTTATGCCTTTAAATATAATTGGTTTGGTATTCAGGTGAAGGTATTTGGTTAGGGATATGGTTAAGAAAGGAAAATACATAAACTACATAAGGTACCTTTTCAAATAGGTCTATACAGTAGCTATTAGAGACTATTGTAGCTAATATCTTAAATAATTTATTACTTTTTTAAATACTATATCATTTACCTTTAGTATGTACTTAAAATTATTCCTATTAAATGGGGCTATCCCTACCAGACTGGGCACAGTGGGGCAGGAGGATTGTGAGTTCAAAGCCAGCCTTTAGCCCCTAAGCAATTGAGTGAGACCCTCTCTCTAAATAAAACATAAAAAATGGGGTAGGGATGTGGCTGAGTGGTTAAGTGCTTCTGGGTTAAATCCTGGGTACTGCTCCTCTTCCCCAGTATGATTTTCAAAAGAGCATGTTGGGATTGGGGGTATATATAGCTCAGTGGTAGAGTAGCATGTATAAAGCCTGGGTTCAATTCCCAACCATGAAAAAATAAAATAAGTTTTAAATAGAGCATGTGAATTTCTTCATGTATTGCAGACAGTACATCCCCAGTCAGAAATGTTCCAATATCTGAAGCTTTTTGAAGCATATATGATGCCACAATGTAGAAAATTCCACACCTGACCTCAATTGATAGATTATAGTGAAAACATGAGCACATGAAAAACATTGTATAAAATTATCTTCAGACTATGTATATAAGGGTATATGAAACGTAAATGAATTTTGTGTTCAGACTTGGATCTCATCCCTCTTTATGTATATGCAAATATTTCAAAACACTAAACACTTTGGTCCCAAGCATTTGGATAAGGGATTCAACTTAGTATATACTATTTTGTAGCTAAGCTGCCTGGTCTAGCCTCATCTTACAAGTAACTGGGAGCATAGGCATGTGCTGCACATCTTCCGAATTAAAGTTTTCCAGAAATAGAAACTCATGACACATTTAAACTTTAGTAATATAAACTTGCTAAAAAGATTACTATATTTAAAAAACTTTTATTTTTAAATAACTTTAGATTTTCAGAGGAGTTTAAATATAGTAGTTATATAGAAAGTTACTCTATAAACATCTTTAAAAACCTCATATTTATCAATGACAGAAAGTTAACACTGATATAATTAAGAGAACTACAGTCTTTATTCAAATATATCAAGTAATTAGTAATTTTTGTTCAGAATCTAATCTAAAATACTACACTACATTTAGGAATTTCTAGATTTTTTTTTCTACTTATTAAATTTCTCATTTTTGTAATATTCATCTTTGATTGAAATAATTATTCACAGTTAACTTTTTGAGTTTAAAGACACTTGTCTACAAGAAAGCCAGATAAATCAAATTTTTCCTTTTGAGTCTCTTGCATATATATGATAACATTAGCAAATAGATTTCTATAATGATAAGGAAATAAAAGTAAAAAACAAATCAGAATTGAGACAATGAACCAAGTATGTATTTGAATTTGGTTTAATTTTTTTCTGGTACTTTCAGTTTCTTTTTTATATGTTATATTTTAATGATACAGAATTCAATTAGTGTCACTGTGGCATATTTGTACATGTAAATAAAGGACTTTGATTCATATTGAGTTTAATTTTTTTCATTTTTTTTTTTCCCCAACAGAATTTTAACCTGAAGGTTATTCTGCCAGGTTTAAAAGAAGACTCACAGATTTTGAAAATTAGATTACTACCTGGTAATATTTTAAGAAATAAATCTAATAACTTATTTTAAATGATATTCTTAAAACTTGTGATGATACTAGAAAGTTGGAGTTTGGGGCAGGTTGGTAATGATATAAATCTTGAAAATACATTTGGATTGTCAAATAGCACTGATAGAAATGACCAGTAAAAAGAAAAACATGTACGAATATGTTAGTGAAGTTCTAAAAATAGTCTTAGGAGAAAAATTTGAATATTGACAGTGTTTTAGGTAATTTTTCCTAGGTGTATATAGTTATTAGCTTTATGTTAAAAACTGTGCTGTTCTTTATTTTTTCATGATACAACTCTTTCATATCTTAAGAAGAGAAGTTTCTGATTTTATTTATTTAATTTGATATTGACAATGCAAAAAACTAAAATTGCATAAAAATTACATAAGATAGAAAATGCTGACTAATTTGAGCGGCAATCTGCTGTGGAGATTTAAAGAGTTTATTCTAGAAGCAGCCGTTTTGAATTTGTATTTAGGTTACACTTGATCCTGTGCCTCAGTTTCTTTACACATAAAATGAAACATATGCTCTCAAAGGGCTGTTGTGAGAATTCAAAAGTTAGTAAAGGTAATTCTCCCTTGCTGGTCTTTTGTAACTGATTAGAAGACACAGTGCATGAGTTTTCATTATCAGTACTGTGCAATGAGAGAACTGCCTATACTTGTGAAACACTTAGAATAGTACTTCACTTGAAAGTTTTAGCTCTGATATTAACAAACCTTAACCATATCTTCTTTTGTTACCTTTTGTACTATTTTTAAGCAAAAGGGAATAAATTTTCTTATTGGCTTTCACAAATCCAAATTATATGAATTTTCCTCCAAGCATTCATTGAAAAAGAAGTGAAAATTGGCACACTGGTAGAAGTATAAGAAAAAAATTGTGTTAATTAAGTACTTGTTATGCTTTATTATAGAGGTTAGCTAAACAGTATAGATTTGGGCACTAAAATTCTTAGTAATTAGATGTTTCTGCATTGTTTTTGGAATTTGAGAGCAAAAATGGTAAAAAGGAAATAGATAGATGGTATGGTAAAAAAAGTGTCAAGGGGTTTAAAATTACAAACTACAATTTAAATCTGAGTCTGCTACTCATGTCCTTGACAAAATATTTAATCTCTCTGGATTAAGTATTTTCCTTATTTAATCCTTAGGTTAATTATATGTAGTTGTTTTCTCATCTATAAAATGGATCTGATAATAGTACCTTCTTCATTTAGATTTTTGTGAGATTTACAGTTAGAATAGTGCTTAATTAAAACTTAACACAGTGTCTGGCACATGTAGTAAATAAAATATTAACATTATTACAAAGTAAAATAAGTGTTTCTAATAACTGTCTTTATATGCATGGATTTACCAGTATTTAACACAGATTGAATTTTAAAATATTAGTGATTATGGAGTAAAATCAGTATACTGCAGAGGTATAAACCCTTTTTTATTAATCTTCCAGGAAACTTGTGGTATAACTTGCTTATGGACATTGGAAGTAGTGAGCAATCTAATAAGTAAATCACTTGGTTATATCAATACAAGAACTCATCTTTTGAATGCCTGAAAAGAGCCTATCATTATTTGTGCTTGAGAAGTCAGATATTGTGTAAAGTTAAAGATCACAAATAAAAAGTAGTTTGATAAAATTTAATTTTTCTTCTTGAATACTTTTTGTACCTCAATCCTTTTAAGATTTTACCTACTCAGATGATTTCTAGCATGAGTTATCATTGTCATAGTTTCTAGCATAAAACTAAGCCTAGACATCAGACATTTTTATTATATAGTTGAGACAGCTTTCATCACATGTAGAATCTATGCGTTTTGGAGACAGAAATTATTAAGCTTGGACATTGCTTAGCTTTTGCTTGATTGTATTATTTATAAAATATCAAATCATTGTTTCTTTTGATGTTTCAGCACTTGAGTTTTTAAAACCTGTGTATTTTATTGTATGATTTTTCTGTTAGGTCCCCCTCGTCATTTGAAAGTGAAACCTGATTCTGAAATTTTAGTTATAGAAAATGGAACAGCTTTCCCATTTCAGGTGGAAGTTCTAGATGAATCAGACAACATAACAGCACAACCAAAACTGATTGTCCATTGTAAGGTAAACTTGTTGTGAGACAAGAATACTTATAGGCTGTATTTTAAATCCCATAGTAGTAGTAAATGGCAATAACTACATTTTTAAACTACTTTATAGTAAGTCTTAACATGATTGTTGGAGAAATTTGTGGGAGCTCTTATTGCTAATACTTTCTCAGTAATCCTAAACCAATGAAAGACACCAGCTTTGCCCAGTTTCAGAACGAGATTTGTGGTTGAAAGTTTCCTCCTCTCCCTTTCTTTCATCCCCATTTAAGGTGAAGTATTTTATTTGTACAGGCCGAATACAAATGTCTGTCAGGATTAGCAGTGGATGGATAAATGAAGGTGGGTAAAAAGACCACAGAAAAGGAAAGGAAACCCAACAAAGTGTAGTAAAAAAGAAAAGACTAGTGATTGAGAATGTTGGTTTTCCTTCTGAAAGAAATAGCTTTTACTTAGCATTGTAGAAAATTATTCTTTATGTACAGAAGTTCTCTAGATTGTTTATTTATTTATTTATTCATTTATTTGTTTAGTTTGGGACCTGGGATTAAACCCAGGGTACTGTACCGCTGAGCTACATTGCCAGTTCCTCTTTATTTTTTATTTTGAGACAGTGTCTCACTAAGTTGCTGAGGCTGTCCTTGAACTTGAGATTCTCCCGTGTCATTCTCATTATAGGTCTGCATCACCATGCCTGGCTAATTCTGTAGAATTTTGAATTTAGAATTTTCCAGTTCATACCCATAAATAGTAACTATAGTGAATCATTGGAAATTTTGATTAATTATTAAATACTCAGTTACATTTGTTAGGGTTTTGAATTATTTTTCATCCTCCTCATAGTTTTCAGGTGCTCCAAACCTTCCAGTCTACACAGTGGATTGCAGTAGTTCTGGAACCAGTATTTTAACAGGATCTGCAATTCATGTTCAGAATATTAAAAAAGACCAGACACTTAAAGCAAGAATTGAAATACCTGTAAGTTGTCATTATTTATTAATATTATTGATTGTTAAAACAATTAGTCTTTAACAGATTTATACCATTTTTAATAAATATATAGTTTTTTATTAGTATTTCCACATTAAAGGATTTTGTTATAACCTATATAACCTACTAATAGAATAGTTCTTATTGCAACTGCATCATGGCTGATGGTGAAGACATAATGGAGGAGGGCACTATAAACAGGCAGTATTGCTGAATGGGATAACAAATAAATAAAATATGTAAATGTGATCCCCCCCCCGTGTGTGTGTGTGTGTGTGTGTGTGTGTGTGTGTGTGTGTGTACACGTTCCACGAATTGAACCGAGGGGCATTTAACCACTGAGCCACATTTCTAGCCCTTTTTATTTTTCATTTTGAGAGAGGGCATCACTAAGTTGCTTAGGACCTCCCTAAATTGCTGAGGCTGGCCTTGAATTTACAATCCTGCCACAGCCTCCCAATCTGCTGTGATTACATGCATACACCACTATGCCTAACTTAAATGTGATTTCTTAATAATGGATATGGTTGGCAGATAATCTAATCAACTTATTAACTCATACTTGTCTGCCGATTATACAACAATTATTAGTAATCTTTAACCTCAAGGAGTAAAAGATAGGACTTGCATTTTTTTAATCAGAAGAAGATTACTCAGTTTTATTCTTGTTTTCAAGCTGATTATATTTGATAAATCTTATTCATTTCTTTTATGCATTCGTATAGACAACATATTTTTGAGCAAACTATCTTCTAGAATGTCAGGAAGTATAGGACTTAGAGAAGAATCTGAACTTGGAGGCAAGAGTAATAAGTAGGAGTTATGTGAATACTAAAAAACAGCAGTAGGTAGAAGACCAAGAGTCCAAATCACTTAAAACAAATACCAAGGTATATTTTATAATGGGCAATTACAAAATCTTATCCAAAGGCAATTCCTCAGAGTTTAAGGAGTCAAGCAAGTAAGATAAATTTCTAATAGATTGCCTGATAGTCAATGAAGTACAAATTTTAAATATATTATCAGTCACTTGAGTGGATTTCCATAGGAATGGCTGCAACTAGATGAAGAAGGAGATGAATTAAACAAGGTAAAGGTAAAAAGTATTTTAGAGTTAAGCTTATTTTAAACTTAGTGTATGCTGTGGAATGTATTGAGATTATGAAATAATGATGTCATACTTTTGTGTACTTAAAATCAATTTATATAGCATAAACCAGTTCTTCACTGATCTGTGGAACCACTGGCATGCTAATAATAATTGATATTTTTCCAATATATTGATCAGTTCAGCCTTCAGTTCATCTAGGTTTCTTTGGCTTTATGCATCCAGGTTTCTATGTTCATTTACCCAGTGTGTTATCAACTAGTAAAATATAGAAAGCTTCAATGTAACCCATTATAATTAAATAATAAATTGTTTAGTAACTTTCAAGTGATGGTCACTGAATCTGTGACATAGTAAAAATTTTATAAGTTTACAGTACTTTTAAAACAAATTCAGAAATGAGGGGGAAGAAATACATTTAGTACAAATATACTTATTATTGGTTTTAAGAATGTAACCAAGGCTGTTTATAACTTGATGGTGTAAAACATGGAATTATTAATAATATAATGAACTTAATGACAAACCCTGTAAGTGTAACAGTATTTATGATGATCATCCATAATTTTGAAACTAAATTCTTCAGCAGTGTAATGGATTTCACTACTAAATTTTTTAAGTTTTTAGTAGAGATGTCACTAAGTACATGATTGTATTTTTCTCTCTTCCTAGAGCTGTAAAGATGTGTCACCTGTGGAGAAGACGATCAAGTTGCTTCCTAGTAGCCATGTTGCACGACTTCAGATATTTAGTGTAGAGGGACAAAAGGCAATCCAGATCAAGCATCAGGATGAGGTTAATTGGATAGCAGGGGATGTTATGCGTAATCTTATTTTTCAAATGTATGATGAAGGAGAAAGAGAAATCAACATAACATCAGCTTTAGCAGAAAAAATTAAAGTAAGTATCTCAAATTGGTTATTTGCAAGAAGTTTTTTTATTTTGGTTTGATTTTGGAGGGGTGGGGTATGGAGATGGAACCCAGGAGTGCTTAACCACTGAGCCACATTCTGCAAACCTTTTTATTTTTTGTTTTGTGACAGGGTCTCACTAAGTTGCTGAGGCTGTCTTGGAACTTGTGATCTCCCTGCCCTCAGCCTCCCAAGTCACTAGAATTCCAGTTGTGCACCACCATGCAAGCAGGTGGAGCATAAGCAAGAAGTTTTATGGGTAGTCTCTAAGAAGCAACTTAGAGAAAATGACTATTATTTAAAATTCTGGGCTGAGAAAGTTTTTTCAAGGACTATAATGAAATGCAGGTGATTCACATGTGAGAAACTTGTACTTAGAAAAATTATTTTGACCCTTAATCAAAATTTCTAGGTTTTGGCATTTTATTTAGTTATATACTTTTTCATCAAATGTAAATCTGCAGTCATAATTTCTGCCTTTTCCCATGCAATGTATTTATAGATATTCTGAAGGTATTAAACAAATGGAAGTGTTGAAAAGCCATCAGTGAAATAATATTGTTAACTACAGAGCCTTTATTGGCCATTTGAGATTGATATAGCTATCATATAAATCTAACTTTAAACTTAGATTGGATTGAATGTGCATGGTGAAACAACATATCAATGAACACGGAACAAAATCTATTAATATTTTGTCTACTTTCAGCCTTCTGTAGTTGTGATTTTTAAATCATCAATATCATAATATTGTCTTATAGTATATGCTACTATATGGAGCATATTATTATTTTTTACCACATACATTTTTTTAAAATATTCATTCCTCAGGTGTAGATGGACACAACACAATGCCTTTTATTTTTATGTGGTGCTGAGGATCGAACCCAGCTCCAGCCCATGCTAGGCAAACACTCTACCACTGAGCAACAATCCCAGCCCCCACATAAATTTTTTACCATATAAATTAGACAGCTCTGTGGCATTCTCCTTTTGGTTGACTGAAATTATATTGGGCAATTTATGCTTGCTTCTTTCAAAGTCCAGTGAGTTCTGCCATAATGAGACACGGGCATTCCTCAAATGCACTGTGCCGTCCAGAACTATGCAGTAAAAATCACAAGGCTTATGGGGAAAATGGAATTAGAGGCACAACACTCAAACTTCATTAGTAACCCATTTAAAAAGAAAGGAGCCTAAAACAAGTGGCAAAATATAAACAGTAATGCATATGTGAAGAAATACATAAATACTTTAAAAATACAGCAGTTTTCTTTGCTTGCCAGAGTTACTGGAAAGATAGTGAATACTACTGTTTTCTTAAGTTAAATGTATAATTTTTACAGAGGTTTTGTAGTCTTTAGAGAATTAAGCCAAGATTGAGGGAAATCAGTTTGAATTGAGAGGGCAGCACAGCTGGGATAAGAGGAGAAAGGCTTTGTCCTTTCTATATAATTCCTGCTTGCCTCCATATAGTAGCATATACTATAAAATAATATTAGGATATTGATGATTTAAAAATCACAACTACTTTGGGGCTAGGGACGTGGCTCAAGCTTTAGTGCGCTCGCCTGGCATGCGTGGGCCCAGGTTCGATCCTCAGCACCACATACAAACAAAGATGTTGTGTCTGCCGAAAAATAAAAAATAAATATTAAAAAAATTCTCTCTCCTCCCTCCCTCCCTCTCTCTCTCTCTCTCTCTCTCTTAAAAATAAAATAAAATAAATAAAAATCATAACTACAGAAGGCTGAAAATAGAATGTTAAGCTAAAAATTCTTAAAAGGATTCAATTTAAAAGTACGACAGAGTAGCATAATCAATTTGAAGAAGTATGAATTAAGTAATAAATTAAGTAATTCAAAGAATATAAAATTTAGAGCTTAAAACATCCAAGAAGAGATTAAGACCAAAAGATGACCAGAAAGGAAATTACATTAATGGATATGACTTTCTTTTTCTCATCTTGCTATATAAAGGTCCACCCAGGTCTCATTCAAAGCCTTTATCCATACTTCTTTGAATTGACCACATTATCTGAGCTATAGGGTTTTTTCCCTCTTTTTCTTGTGGTTTTAAATAATAATGACAGTGGTGATAATTTTGTGGCAGAGTTCTAAAGTAAAAACTTAATTTTTTTATTACACTGAAAGTTATGGCACAATAACAGCAAAGACAATACTTTTTTTCCCCCCCTGTCATCCTAATAAATAACCAGAATCATTTTTGACATAAAAGGACTCTGTCTCTCCTTGGGGTTAGAAGTTTAAACAAATTAGACTCTATATTCTTAAATAATGCTATTATTTTCTAGGTTAATTGGACTCCTGAGATTAACAAAGAACACTTGCTACAGGGTCTGCTTCCTGATGTACAAGTACCAACATCTGTAAAAGATATGCGCTATTGCCAAGTTTCATTTCAAGATGATCATGTGTCTTTGGAAAGTGCATTTACAGTAAGGTTTGTGGACTTAGTATATTTTGAGATACTTTAAAATTTGGCATATGTCATAAACATTTCTCTTCAATGCAAACGTGAAAGTTGTTTATGAGATAAAAATATTGCAGTTTCAATTAAATATGGGTAGGTTGTCTTTGGAATAAAACTTCACTGTAAATGGTGATTAATTCTTATCATGATTATAACCCTGCATTCATTGAATTTGCCCTCTAATAACTGAAAGAACAAAAACTTTCATTAAAGGAAAGTCTTCCATTTTGGAAACAACAGTGAAAACATCTCCAAAATGACAATGGCATGAAAAAAGATGCAGAGTGATCAGTGTGATGTTTAAAAGGAAAAATTCCTTTATTGGTTATTGATGACTTTAGGCTGATTCCAATCATAGTTATTATGAAGAACTCAGAAAATGGAAAGGCTTATGTAAATATGTAAAAACCTATCATCTTCCTGGCCTATCAATTCCTTGGCCACCTCTTTTCTAGTGATCTCTTGCATTGTAATTCCTCTACCTGTTTCCATAATATTTCCAGCACTTAGATCAGCTCTGAATTTGAAATAAAATCTTTGGATTTATCACTTTTCTGACCATAACCAATTCTCTTGATGAGTTGTTCTTACCCATTTATTTTCTCACTGCACTGTTGTTTTAATTTCCTTTTAATTTAACTATGACATAAAATGGTTTTTAAAAATATATTTTTTTTTTCATTGTATGAATTGAAGAGAGGTCCCAATCTGATTTTTCAGTGCACTTTTGTCATAATTTTTTTTTTATCCCTGTATCAGTACAATATGACTTTAAGTATTTTTAGAGTTAATAGCTATACTTTATGAGTTGAAGAGGTATTTGGAAGGATATCATAATTTTAAGTTTTATAAGGTTATATATATATTGCTCTTTGGAATATTGGAACTACTTTAAATTTTTTTTTCTACAGTTAATGGTGTAACTAAAGCCTTTTAAACAATTTCAGACCACTTCCTGATGAAGCCAAACATTTAAAATGTGAATTAAAGGGGGGAAAAACAGTACAAATGGGCCAAGAGCTTCAAGGAGAAGTAGGTTAGTATGGCCTTCTTTCTTTCTTCTGTGGTGGTTTTTTTACATTAGTATTTTTTTTTTTAATTTTTAGCTATACATGGACACAATATCTTTATTTTGTTTATTTATTTTTATGTGGTGCTGAGGATTGAACCCAGTGCCCCACATATGCAAGGCAAGCGCTCTGCCACTGAGCCACAATCCCAGCCCTTACATTAGTATTTTAATAGGCATAATCTGAAAGGCAAGTTTTTTTAAAAAATATTTTTATTTATTCATTTTTATGTGGTACCGAGGATTGAACCCAGGGCCTCATGCATATGAGGCAAGCGCTCTACCACTGAGCCACGATTCCAGCCCCTGAAAGGCAAGCTTTGACATCTATTCAAAATCAGTTTAGCAGCTAGACACGGTGGCACATACTTGTAATACCAGGTACTTGGGAGGCTGACGCAGGAGATTCAAAAATTTGAGGGCAGCCTAGGCAACTTAGCAAAACCCTGTGAAAAATTTAAATAAGGAATCTTAAAAAAGGTAAGGGATATAGCTTAGTGGTACAGCAAATTTTGCTTAAATTGTGCCCCACTGCCACCAAAAAATAAAAATTAATTTGACCTTTTGTCAGAAGAAATAAAATTAAGTATAGAGTAAATGTACTCCTATGCAGCCTGTTCATTCATTATATTTAAAAAATTACATAATATTAAATATTTTCTTTAAATTTTCATGGTAAAAAACCTGATTAAGGGATGGGTTTGAGCTGTGACTCAGTGATAGAGTGCTTGCCTAGCATGCACGAGAACCCTGGGTTTGATCCCCAATACCACCGAAAAAGTAGAAAGAAAGAAAGCTAGCATTAACATCATGTTAAATATATAGTTTAAATGTTCTTATGTAGATTTTGATGTGTTAATTTTTAATGATTATAAAAGAAATGAGCGTACTCATTTAATGCCCACAATTACTTATGTAAGAGAACAAAGTTAAAATTTCTAAGTATGTTTTAAGTATGTCATATATATTTATATCTTTTATTAAAGAGATAACACAAAGATAAAACTTTTTTTCTTTTTAAGTCCTAATAGTTACAGATCAGTATGGAAATCAGATTCCAGCATTTTCTCCAGATTATTTATCTGCTTTGTCAATTGCTGGGGTTGGACTTGATAACTCAAATTTGAAAACAACTTTGCAGGTAAGGCTACTTTCTGTAACAGTTTTTTCAGACCTTTTTTTTTTTCTTAAATGTATAAAAAGCATTGGGGGAGAAAGGAGAATATCTAAGAGGTTTGACTTGATTTTTCAAACTTCAAAGTCATAAAAGCAAAACTTATATAATGAAAATTTGCAGTTATGCAAAAGTGGAATAACAAAAGTTATTCTTGTGTTCCCCTCACTCAACTTTAGTGATCATCACGTCTTTCTATATCATATCATCTTGTAGCAAATTATAGATATTATATCATTTCTCCATAAATATTTTGCATATGTATATATATTTGTATTATGTGTAGTGACTTTTCAAATAGCTTATTAAACTTCTTACTCACAGCCTGCATTAAACAGGATACCAAGGAGAAAACTTATTGTTAAAATTGGCCACAGTTAATTCAGCCTGAAAAATAAAAGCCCTGATTGGGGGGCTGGGATTGTGGCTCAGTGGTAGAGTGCTTGCCTAGCATGTTTGAGGCACTGGGTTCAATCCTCAGCACCACATAAAAAAATAAATAAACAGGGCTGGGGATGTGGCTCAAGCGGTAGTGCGCTTGCCTGGCATGCTTGGGGCGCTGGGTTCGATCCTCAGCATCACATAAAAGTAAAACAAAGATGTTGTGTCCACTGAAAACTAAAAAATAAATATTAAAAAATATTCATTCTCTCTCTCTCTCTCTCTCTCTCTCTCTCTCTCTCTCAAAATAAATAAATAAATAAGCAGAATAAAGGTATTTGTCCATCTACAGGTAAAAAAAGAAACTTAATAAAAAATTTAAAAATATAAACCCTGATGACATTCTTTCTTTCTTTTTTTTTTTTTTTAAAGAGAGAGGGAGAGAGAATTTTTAATATTTATTTCTTAGTTCTCGGCGGAGACAACATCTTTGTTGGTATGTGGTGCTGAGGATCGAACCCGGGCCGCACGCATGCCAGGCGAGCGTGCTACCACCTGAGCCACATCCCCAGCCCTGACAGTCTTATAATTTAAAACAAACAAGCATGATTGGAGAAGTCAAAGGTTTCTTTAGGGAAGAGGACATTCTGGAGTTGTGTCTTCAAGGAACCTGCCAGGCCAGCATGAGTGAGAGTGTTCTCTCAGGCCTAAGTGAAGTTGAATTTATGTATAACATTGACCTTCTGAAGACTTTTCCTCCACTTTGAGCTTTCATGACACTTTTCATTTGACAGATTAATCACAAGAGCCTCGTTGTTGCCCTTCCCAAATAGAGTTTTTATAATTCTGCTAATCTGTTATAGCTATTATATTCTGATTTTCAGAATGGAACTATGACTATATTGGAGCCCTGCTGAACAACTTTTAATGATATTTTTTGTACAGTGATAAAGTCTGTTCTTTAACTTTGAGGTTCTTTCCTTACCTAGCTTTAATCCCATGTGCAAATGAAATGAGAAGTAAATGTGCTCCTATTGTTATTCATACATAATCCCTGCTTCCTAACTCTGTGCACAGGTTCTATCCTCTCTCACCTAATTGCTATTAAATTGTAACCTGTCTTTCAACATCTTCAGTTTCCCTCTGTATTTTGGATTGAACTCAAAGACACTTTACCACTGAGCTACATCCCCAGACATTTTTTTTTATTTTGAGATAGTCTCTAAGTTACTAGGATGTAGCCAAGTTACTGAGGTTGGCCTCAAACTTGAGATCCTACAGTACTGTATTTAAAGTCTATTGCTTTAGTTAGTCTGCAATACCTTATAATATTCCACTTAGTATACTCACAACTTTCTCCCTTCCCCCTTACCCTCCATAGCTTTTTATTCTACAACCAAGTGAACCTCTTTCAGCTTTCTATTATTTTACAACCAATACATACTCTCCTGGCTCATGTTCAGAAATTTATATTTAATTCTGTTTGTACTGACCCATAATTGTAAACGCGATTTTGTTTTCAAGATTTGAAATAAAATCAGAACAACTTCCAACATGACTTTAAAAAGGAATCACCTCTTATTTATGATGTTAAATGTACAATCCTATGATAGGCTTCATATATTTTGAATTTTGAATTTTGAATATGTTTTACTGATGAATATCTATTTGATTTGTTTTCTTCATATTGAAAATTTTGCTAAACCATGGGGTTTAAGGGAGATTAGTTTGGATTATTGCAATGTTTACTTTACCTAAAATGCTGTATAAACATTTGTTCTAGAATATAAAACTTGAAATTTTATCTCTGATTTTTAAATTTTGATGAAGTGTATTTCTACTTAGAGGAAATGTAAAATGATTACATCATAAAGGTCAACTATTAAAATATGAATACTACAGTATCATATAGAGTCAAAGCCCCTACCCTTGGAGATCACCTTGTCATGGGTATGGCTTGTAATAGATAAGAAGAAAGTGATAAGAAAAATTAAAAAAGGTGATAGTGTGCCATTATGTAGAGTGGTTAGGGAAGACCCCTTTAATTAAGGTATCATATATGCAAATAATTAAAGAAAAGCCATATAGATATCTGATACATACTGTTGCAAACTGAGGAAAAGATCACAAGTATAAAGGCTGTTATCTGGCAGCAGGCACTTGCTTGGCTATTTGGGTAACAGAAAAGAAGCAGTACAGATTATTGCTAATCCAAAATCTGAAAAACTCTGAAATCTGAAACTTTTTGAGTACTGAAGATGACATGCAAAAAGTTTCACACTTTGAGGTATTTTCACATTGGAACAATTCAACCAGTCAAGTTTATACAAATATTTCATAATTGAAAAACTAAAATCTGAAGCACTTTAGATAAGCATTTCTTTCTGTATAAGGAACAGGAAAATTAGGAAATGATAAAGAAATATGTAGTCAAAACCTTTCAGATTTGCTAGGTACAGTGACACCTAATCCTAGGGTTCAGGAGGCTAAAGAAGATAACAAGATCAAGGCCAGCCTGTCTCATAATAAAACGTGAAAAAGAGGGGCTGGGGATGTGGCTCAAGCGGTAGCGCGCTCACCTGGCATGCGTGCGGCCCGGATTCGGTCCTCAGCACCACATACCAACAAAGATGTTGTGTCCTCCGAGAACTAAAAAATAAATATTAAAAATTCTCTCTCTCTCATTCTCTCTTTAAAAAAAAAAAGTGAAAAAGAATGGGTTCAATCTCTCGTAAAAAAGAAACAAACAATACTTTAGATTCTACCCTACCAAAAGAAAGAAGGAAATTCAGTTTCTCCTTGTTTTAAAGTAAAATTTATGGTATGCCGCTGTTGGCATGGGTACAGTCTGTTTATCATTATATACTCAGAAACATCTATGTGGCCATGGACTAATGACAAAACATTTAACTTAAATATAATTTTTTTTTTTTTAACTAAGCAATATCACCCTGTCTTTTTTCAATGTACTTTCCTCACTAGGAAAACACACAAAGTATAAGTGTAAGAGGGATCAAATTTATTCCAGGTCCTCCTGGAAATAAGGATCTTTGTTTTACTTGGCGTGAGTTTTCTGACTTTATTCGAGTTCAGCTAATTTCTGGACCTCCAGCTAAACTTCTCCTTATAGATTGGCCAGAACTAAAAGAGGTAAGCAACTTCATATATTGGAAAAAGTTTAATATTACATAGCTTGTTAATTTCAGATTGTCAGGGGTTAGTGGATCAGAATAGATATATCTTGTTGTTAAATAACAACTAATGTGAAAGTAACAATAACAAAAGAGCAAGGTAATGCAAGGCTTAATGTTTCCTTATTTAATTGATCACCATGTCTTAATTTGCTAATATAACAAATACAATAGTTCAGGTCTTAAAAACTGCATTACAGGAATTTGCAAACATGCAGAAAAATTTAAAATACCATAATGAACCTCAATATTCAGTTAACCCAGTTTTATTGGTTACTGATTTTTGCCAATTACTAATTTAAAAAATTTGAGTGGAGTTTTTAAAAAGCATATCCTAGACATAAGGTCATTATACCCTTATATATTTTAGTATGCCAACCTATGAAAGTACTTAAATCTTAGAACAGTAATTTTACAAATATCTGCCCAATTTTACCTTTAAAGTTTTTTTATTGAATTTTAGAATTCTAATTTTATTTTTTAACATTTTTATTTTTTAATTGAGAATTGCCAATTATATACGTTTATTATGTATAATATGGCTTTTGAAATATGTATTACATTGTTTGTTGGCTAAATTTAGCTAATTATGTATATGATCTCACATCTTGTGAGAACATTTAAAAATCTACTCTTTGCAATTTTCAAAAATACATTATTAACTAGTCACCATATTGTCCAATAAATCTCTTGAATTTAGACATCCTATCTGAAATTTTTGTGACCTTTAATAGAATAATTTTAAAATGTTCGAATTCTAGCACTCAGTTATGGTATAGCAGGCTTTAATTATTGATGTGAGTTACACTTTTTTTAAAAGAAAGTGAGCTCACTTACCCATAGTAGTAGGTAAAATTATTTTAGTAAAGAAGCAAGTTGTAGGAGCTGGGGATGTGGCTCAGGTGGTAGCGCGCTCGCCTGGCATGGGTGCGGCCCGGGTTCGATCCTCAGCACCACATACCAACAAAGATGTTGTGTCCGCTGAGAACTAAAAAATAAATAATAAAAAATTCTCTCTCTCACTCTCTCTAAAAAAAAAAAAAAAAAAAGAAGCAAGTTGTATAAGAAAATTTACATGCCTGTGCCCCACTGTGATGTTTCCCTTTTTGATTTGTGAATTTAAAAAACAGGAAAAAAGTGGTTATGCTAGTGTACTTTAAAAAAAATTTTTTTTAATAGTGTGTTGAGCAAGGTCAAGGTATTTCACTGAAAAGCCAATGGGAGTGTATTTACTGTGTAAATTAAAGCATTTTTGTGGCTATTGTTACCAATCAGGAACTTGTTAATATAGTTGACTATGTTATAGTGCTTTTCAGGTGGGAAAAATCTTACTAACATGTATATCTTTTTGTATGATTTTGAGGGGGAGACTGTAAAAATAATGACAGCTTGTTAATTTGTTACAAGATTTATTTGTAGATAGCATAATAATTCAGGAACTTTAAAATAAAACATAAAACGAATTTATTCATCTGTTAGTCATGTGTTTTGTATATCCATAAGACTGGAAAAATTATCACTTTGTATCTCATTTTCCTAATTTAATTCTTGACTCACCCTCTTCCCATAGAAAGTAAGTACAAAATGGAACTGACGTAATAACCTAGTAAAATAATTTTAAAAATAAATATATAAGTATCTACATAAATTATTAGAAAACTCAAATTCTGAAATGTTAAATAACATGCCAGTTTGACAGAAGGCCTGGAGATGCAGCTCCTTTTTTTCACAAACATTTAATTTTGGAAACTGACTTTTTCTACTATTTCCCAGAAAATTTCATTTCTGCTGGCTTGGGCTATAGTTGTTTACTGTGCTAGGTGTGGCACATATCTGTACTCAAGGAGGCTGAGTTAAGCGGACCAAAACTTTGGGGCCAGCCTGAGCAAGTCAGCAAGACACCGTCTCTGAATAACAAACTTTTTATTTATTTTTTTTTTAATATTTTATTTTTAAGTTTTAGGTGGACACAATATATTTTATTTTTATGTGGCGCTGAGAATCGAACCCAGTGCCTCACGAATGCTAGCGCGCTACCACTTGAGCCACATCCCCAGCCCCCGAATAAAACTTTTCAAAGGACTGGGGTTCAGTGTAAGAGCATTTGTCTAAGATTTATGAGGCCTTGGGTCTGATTCTTGGTACTGCAAAAAAAAAAAAAAAATGTCATTTACTGAAAGATATCCTTTAAAAGTAGTTAGGAATGCTTTTAAAAGTTAGGGTATCTTTTAAAAGAAGTTAAGGTGGATAATTATTTGTGATAAGATTAAAGTACTTAAAAATTTTTAGCACTTTCTAAAATTCAAGTTTTTTATATTTTTGGCAAATGAAATATACACTCAACTATAGTCTTGTAAACTTCATGGGAGATAAGCAATATACCTAAATTAGTCTCAAGGTTCTTGTTTGTTGTTTACACAGCATTAATTTTTCTCCCATTTCTAATAAACTTCTCACAGAGTGAGAAATGGAGAAAGCAGACGAAACATAGATAGGAGAGAGATGATAAATTTCCTTTTTCACTCTTTCATTCTCTCCCATCTTCTTTTTTGTAACTTTTAACTCTGATACAAAGCCAGTCTCAATGGTACATGCTTATAATTCCCACAGTTCAAGAAGCTGAGGCAAAAAGAGCATAAGTTCTAGGTACCCTCAGCAACTTAAGGAGACTCAAAAAGAACACGTGATATAGCTCAGTGGTGGAGTACCCCTGGGCACAATTCCCAGTAATACCAAAAAAGAATTAAAAAAATAAAATAAAATCTGACACAGAATTGTACTCTTAGCAGTTACCTTGCTTAACAATATGTCCTTTGATATATCTAGTATTAATAGATCAGCAGACAGAGTCCTAGAATTAAACAAGCCTTACATATTTTCTAGGGAGAAAACGAAAAGCATTTAAAACCAGCAAGACTGGGTAGATCATTTGTCCTCTTTAACCAAGGGTTAGAAAGCTATCCCACATAATACATAATGGCAGAGAGCTAAATATTTCCATAGGAGCTAAACTACAGATTGCCAATGCTAAATCTGAGAATCAAAGATAAACTTGTTTCCACTGAATTCATTCTAGTATGTAACTTATAGCAAAGTACCTTAAAAGCCACTGATGTCAAATGCTGTTTTTCCTTTTATCAAATTATCAATCATTACTATAAGAGTGACATTTATGGTAATTTAGTTGGCTTTCAGGGCTTTACTTTCATTGATGAAAGAAGTGACTTGTGAATAAAACAGGGATAAATAAAGTAAGTTGTTTTATAAGTATACAAGTAAGTACATTGGTTGGCATGTGTGTTTTAATGCTTCTAAATATTTATATTCATTTCAGCCCATTCCAGTGATTAATGGAAGAGAATTACAAAATCCTCTCACTGTTCAACTTTGTGATCAGTGGGATAATCCAGCACCAGTACCACACGTTAAAATAAATCTCATAAAAGCTAATAATTTAAAGGTAAGTTCTTCCCTAATTATTTTTCACTTAAACCTCTGTACTTCAGGGCTAGGGATGTAGCTCTCTCGTAGAGTGTTTGCCTAGCATGAGCAGCACCCTGGGTTTGATCCCCAGTGCCACACACACAAAAAGAAATTGTACCTAAAGATTTAGTGTTACATTCTTTCTCTTTCTAAAATATAGTCTTAGGTGGGTGTGGTGGTATAGAACTGTAATCCTAGCTACTCGGGAGACAAGACAGAAGGATAACAAGTTAAAGGCCAACCTGGGCAACTAATGAGACCATGTCTCAGAATAAAATTCAAAAATGAGGTATGTGGCTTAGTGGTAGAGCACTTTTCTGACATATGTAAGACCTTGGGTTCAGTGTGTGTGTGTGTGTGTGTGTGTGTGTGTGTGTGTGTGGTCTTTATTACTACTCAGTATAAATCAACTTGAAGAATGTTTATATTTATTTTGAGCAAGTAAAATTTACATATACAACTGGTGTAATGGGGCCAGTGTTGTATGGGCAGTTTGAGTGTTCATATAGTACTAATAATGTTTGCACTTCAGATTAAGATAGATAATTTTAACAAAGTGAATGAAGACATACCATGAAGATCTACAGTGTGGGTTAAGGAGTAGGTATTATTGGGAAAACATGCTGAGTCTGAACAAAAGAGGCATGCAGATACCTGTCCTCTAATCCTGTGGAGAACTACCAGAGCCAGGGCAGAGCTGCTAGACCTTATACTACATTGTTTTCTAGGGTGAAACACCTCTCCTCTATTATTCTTTTTATGTGGCAAGTGTGAATGTGGCCTACTAAGGTCTAGGGAGAAACACAGTGCTTGGGTACCAAAGAGTTCAGTGTTAAGTATCAGCTGCTTCCATAATGTTGGGACAGGCTGTTGCTCATCATCTAATGGAAACTAGGTACCTGATGCAATGTTGGAGGCCCTCTTACTATGAAAAGGAAGAAAAACTACTGCTCCTTGCAAGATTTTATTTTTACACAGTACCTTTTTTTGATTGAAGGAAATTTGTTGGCCAAGTTGTTGCTAGGCAACCCACAGAAAGTTCCTGGGATTATATTCAGACAGTCTGGAATATCCCTCCACAAATATTTCTTTCTTTTTTTAGGGTGGGTGGGTGGGTACTAGGGATTGACTCAAGGGCATTTGACCACTAAGCCACGTCCCAACCTTTTTGTATTTTATTTAGGGACAGGGTCTCACTAGTTCAGCACCTTGCTTTTGCTGATGCTAGCTTTGAACTCAGGATTCTCTTGCCCCAACCTCCTGAGCTGCTGGGATTACAGGCGTGCACCACTGGGTTAGGCCACAAATATTTCATTAATGGAAGAAACATTGCCTCAAGGTGGCAGTGTTCTTGAAATCAGCTGGTTCAATTAGATTCCCAACAGAGATTTTCTAGGACTTCAGATTTGATCTTAAAAGTCAGTGGAGGAGATTAAAGTACCAAAAATGGCTTATGATACTTGGACCTATTTTTCTACTAAAATAAAGAGAGTCAGGGTTCTTAAAACTGTCCAACAAACCTATGGGATTGCTATGTAACATGATATTTAAGATTTCTCTGACTCTGGACTGGGATTGTGGCTCAGTGGTAGAGTGCTCGCCTAGCCTGTGAGGCACTAGGTTCGATCCTCAGCACCACATATAAATAAATAAAGGTATTGTTTTGACCTACAACTACAAAAATAATTTTTTAAAAATATTATCAAAAGAAAAGAAAAAAAGATTCCTTTGACTTTGCAACAGGGATTTGGGATCCAGATGGGGAGAGGAAGAACTTTAAGATGTGTCAGAAGACAATTGATTGAAGGGTAAATGGGATGAGTGTTAATATAAGACTTTAATCCTGTCTTTGATTCCATTTTTTAGTGAAATGTCAGTTTCTCCTTTTTTTCCCTCTCTATCCATTGCTTTTTGTGTCAGCATGTAACAGTATTCCATACTCTGTTCTCTTAAGCAGAAATGAGGTTTAGAGTTTTAAGAGACACTTGATTTTCCACTTCTACAGTCTACAAATCATTTTGTTCTGAACGTTTGCTTCCAAGAAGGTGAAATAGTGGTTATTTTCAACCTAAGAATAAGGGTATGATTCTAGTTTCTGGAATAGCATCCATAAAGGTTGAGACTCTTCAAACCTATTATTAGGAAATGTCGCCTCCAATTTTTAGTCACTTGAAAATGAAAGCTTTTTTTATCAGTATAAAGGGTAATATTGCAGTAAAATTTAAGACACACACCTGAGTAAAATTGAACAGAAAGTTTGGTTTTATGATGACTAGAATTGAATGTATGGGTATATTTATATCTCTATAGCTGTCCCCCACACCAGCCCAGTTTGAAATGCACCTTAAGTGTTTTAGTAACCATATATATGATTTACACCAATATTTAGTGAACCTAGAATCCTGCAACTTTTAACATGAAATTCTAGTTTAATTGACCAAAATGGATGACTCTTCTCTATTGGATTACATGATTGCATAAGACATTATTTCAACTGGTGTCAGATGATAAATTTGTAGAAGTGTGTGTAAATATAACTTTTAAAATAGGAATAGATGAAAACCACATTGTAATAGAGGAATGCACCTTGATTGATATCTAGAATTTTTTATAATTAACTATTTTATTTTGTTTTGATTTTAGCTCATGCCTTCAAACCAGCAGCATAAAACAGATGAAAAGGGCAGGGCTAATTTGGGAGTGTTCATTGTTGTTGCCCCTAGGTAAGAACTCAAAGTTTGTTAGATATTGGTGTTATAGAGATTGATTTTTTTAAAAAAATATATAATTATTAATGCTTATTAATTGTATAGGTTAAAAGGTTTTGCTGTGATATATTAATACATGTATATATTAAGGTTTGATCCTGTCTGTCTTCCCTTCTGTTACCCTCTTCTCTTTCCCCATGCTCTCACCTTGTCCCCTTCCCCTCCTATAAGAGTCTCTTTTCTACTTCTAGCTCATGTTTTTTTTTTTTTTTTTTTCCCCTCTTTTCCAGATCTGAAAAAAAACATATCTTTCCTTGTCTGGCTTATTTCACTTAACATGGTGTTCTCTAATTCTGTCCATTTTCCTGCAGATGACATGACACTTAGTAGATGTCTGATAAGTCCATTTGATCTATAATTTAATTTTACTCTGATGTTTCAGTTGATGATTTTTGTCTTATCTGCTGGTGACAGTAGGGTGGATGTTGAAGTCACCTACTATTATTGCATGAGGTCTTTATGTGCAGTATCATTCATTTTATCAAATTGAGTATGCCAGCATTTGGAAATATATATTTATATTATTATATCTTATTGATAAGATATATCATTATTATCAATATGTAGTGACCACCTTAGTCTCCTGGCCAATTTTTGACTGAAGTTTGTTTTATTAGATAAGAGTATAGCTACTCCTACTTACCCAGATTCTATTATTCTATCATTCTATTCTATTATTCAATATTATTTTCCGTCCTTTGTGCACTTTTAGTCTGTGCCCATCTTTGCTGTTGAACAAATTGTTGAATCCTGTTTTTTTTTTTACTTCTTTGATTAATTTTTTTTATTAGTTGCTCAAAACATTACAATGATCTTGACATATCATACATTTGATTCAAATGGGGTACATAATCTTAATCTTATTTTTCCACATGTACAGATTGCAGGATCACATTGATTATACGGCCACCTTTATACATAGCACCATACTAGTGTCTGTTGTATTGTGCTGCCCTTTCTATCCCCCCTTCCCCTCCTCTCTTTCTACCCAATCTACTGTGACACGTTTTTCCCCTCTCTCTTTTTTCTTCCCCCTCACACCATCTTATATGTAATTTTGCATAACAATGAGGGTCTCCTACCATCTTCTGTGCAATTCCCCTTCTCTCTCCCATTCCCACACCTCCCTATTTGATGGTAATCTTCTTCTCATGCTCTTCCTCCCTGCTCTGTTTTGAGTCACCTCCCTTATATCAAAGAAGACATTCTGCATTTATTTTGTAGGGATTGGCTAGCTTCACTTAGCATAATCTGCTCTAATACCATCCATTTCCCTGCAAATGCCATGATTTTGTTGTTGTTTAGTGCTGAGTAATATTCCATTATGTATAAATGCCACATTTTTTTATCCATTCATCTATTGAAGGGCATCTGGGTTGGTTCCACAGTCTAGCTATTGTGAATTGTGCTGCTATGAACATTGATGTAGCTGTGTCCCTGTTGTATACTCTTTTTAGGTCTTTTGGGTATAGTCCGAGAAGGGGAATAGGTCAAATGGTGGTTCCATTCCCAGCTTTCCAAGGAATCTCCATACTGCTTTCCAAATTGGCTGAACCAATTTGCAGTCCCACCAGCAATGTACAAGTGTACCCTTTTCCCCACATCCTTGCCAGCACTTGTTATTGTTTGACTTCATAATGGCTGCCATTCTTACTGGAATGAGATGGTATCTTAGAGTGGTTTTAATTTGCATTTCTCTGACTGCTAGAGATGGTGAGCATTTTTTCATGTATTTGTTGATTAATTGTATGTCCTCCTCTGAGAAGTGTCTGTTCAGATCCTTGGCCTGTTTGTTGATTGGGTTATTTGTTTTCTTGTTGTTTAATTTTGAGTTCTTTGTATACTCTGGAGATTAGAGCTCTCTCTGAAGTGTGAGGGGTAAATATTTGATCCCATGATGTAGGCTCCCTATTTACCTCTCTTATTGTTTCTCTTGCTGAGAAAAAACTTTTTAGTTTGAGTATGTCCCATTTGTTGATTCTTGATTTTTAACTCTTGTGCTATAGGTGTCCTATTAAGGATTTTGGAGCCCGAACCCACTAGATGGAGATTAGGGCCAACGTTTTCTTCTATTAGATGCAAAGTTTCTGGTTTCATTCCTAGCTCCTTGATCCATTTTGAGTTAACTTTTGTGCAAGGTGAGAGAAAGGGATTCAGTTTCATTTTGTTGCATATGGATTTCCAGTTCTCCCAGCACCATTTGTTGAAGATGCTATCCTTTCTCCGTTGCATGTTTTTGGCACTTTTGTCTAATATAACGTAGTTGTAATTTTGTGGATTGTTCTCTTTGTCCTCTATTCTGTACCATTGGTCTACCTACCTGTTTTGGTACCAGTACCATGCAGTTTTTGTTACTATTGCTCTGTAGTATAGTTTTTAAAATCTGGTATCGCTATACCACCAGTTTCACTCTTCCTGTTTAGAATTGCTTTTGCTATTCTGGGTCTTTTATTTTTCCAGATGAATTTCATGATTGCTTTTTCTATTTCTGCGAGGAATGCCGTTGGGATTTTGATTGGCATTGCATTAAACCTATAGAGTACTTTTGGTAATATGGCCATTTTAATGATATTAGTTCTGCCAATCCATGAACAAGGTATATCTTTCCACCTTCTAAGGTTTTTGTCTATTTCTCTCTTTAGTGTTCTGTAGTTTCATTGTATAGTTCTTTCACCTCTTTTGTTAGGTTGATTCCCAAATATTTTATTTTTTTTCATTTCAGAGGATTTGTCACTGATATACAGGAATGCCTTTGGTTTATACGTGTTGATTTTATATCCTGCCACTTTTGCTGAATTCATTTACTAGCTCTAGAAGTTTCTTGGGTCTGCTTTTTTGGGTCTGCTAGGTATAGGATCATGTCATCCGCAAATAGTGATAATTTAAGTTCTTCTTTTCCTATCTTTATGCCTTTAATTTTTTTTGTCTGTCTAATTGCTTTGGCCAGTGTTTCGAGAACTATGTTGAACAGAAGTGGTGAGAGAGGGCATCCCTGTCTTGTTCCAGATTTTAGAGGAAATGCCTTCAATTTTTCTCCATTCAGAATGATGCTACCCTGAGGCTTAGCATAGATAGCTTTTACAATATTGAGGTATGTTCCTGTTATCCCTAGTTTTTCTAGTGTTTTGAACATAAAAGGATGCTGTACTTTGTCGAATGCTTTTTGTGCATCTATCGAGATGATCATATGGTTCTTATCTTTAAGTCTATTGATGTGGTGAATAACATTTATTGATTTCCATATATCAAACTACCTTGCATCCCAGGGATGAATCGTACTTGATCATGATGTGTTTCTGTATCTGATTTGCCAGAATTTTATTGAGGATTTTTGCATCTGTGTTCATTAGAGATATTGGTCTGTAGTTTTCTTTCTTTGAAGTGTCTTTTTCTGGTTTAGGAATCAGGGTGATGTTGGCCTCGTAGAATGAATTTGAAAGTTCTCCCTCTTTTTCTATTTCCTGAAATAGCTTGAAAAGTATTGGTATTAGTTCCTCTTTAAAGGTTTTGTAAAGCTCTGCTGTATACCCATCCAGTCCTGGGCTTTTCTTAGTTGGTAGTCTTTTGATGCCTTCTTCTATTTCCTCAATTGATCTTGGTCTATTTAGATTGTGTATATCCTCCTGATTCAATCTGGGCAGATCATATGACTTAAGAAATTTATCGATGCCTTCACTATCTTCTATTTTATTGGAGTATAAGGATTCAAAATAATTTCTAATTATCTTCTGTATTTCTGTAGTGTCTGTTGTGATATTGCCTTTTTCATCCCATATGCTAGTAATTTGGGTTCTCTCTCTTCTTCTTCTCTTCGTTAGCATGGCTAAGGGTCTGTCGATCATTTATTTGTTGTTTTTTTTCTTTTTTTAAGGAATGAACTCCAAGCAATGAATTTTCCTCTTAGAACTGCTTTCCTTGTGTCCCACAGATTCTGATATGTTGTGTCTGTGTTTTCATTTATCTCTAAGAATTTTTGAATTTCCTCCTTGATGTCTTCTATAACCCATTGATCATTCAGTAACATATTGTTTATTCTCCAAGTAATATAGGATTTTTCCTTCCTTTTTTTATCGTTGATTTCCAGTTTCATTCCATTATGATCAGATAGGAGGCATGGTATCTCTACTCTTTTATAATTTCTAGGAGTTGCCCTGTGACATAATATATGGTCTATTTTTGAGAAGGATCCATGTGCTGCTGAGAAAAAAGTGTAACCGCTTGATGTTGCGTGGTATATTCTATATATGTCAATTAAGTCTAGGTTATTAATTGTATTATTGAGTTCTATAGTTTCTTTATTCAACTTTTGTTTGGAAGATCTGTCTAGTGGTGAGAGAGGTGTGTTGAAGTCTCCCATAATTATTGTATTGTGGTCTATTTGACTCTTGAACTTGAGAAGAGTTTGTTTGATGAACATAACTGCACCATTGTTTGGGGCATATATATTTATGATTGTTATGTCTTGTTGGTGTATGGTTCCTTTGAGCAGTATTTAGTGTCCTTCTTTATCCCTTTTGATTAACTTTGGTTTGAAGTCTATTTTATTTGATATGAGTATGGACACTCTTGCTTGCTTCCGAGGTTCATATGAGTGATATGATTTTTCCCAACCTTTCACCATCAGTCTGTGTATGTCTTTTCCTATCAAATGTGTCTCCTATAGGCAGCATATTGTTGGATCTTTTTTTTTGATCCATTCTACTAGCCTTGTGTCTCTTGATTGGTGAATTTAAGCCTTTAACATTCAAGGTTACTATTGAGATATGGTTTGTACTTCCAGCCATATTTGTTTATTTATGTTACTTAATATGATTTGTTTTTCCTCTTTGATTATTTTTTCCTTTACTACCTCCCGCTGTTGGTTTTCATTGTTATTTTTCATTTCCTCTTCCTGTAATGTTTTGCCAAGGATATTTTGAAGCTGCAAATTCTTTTAACTTTTGTTTATCGTGGAAGGTTTTAATTTCATCTTCCATCCTGACGCTTAATTTCGCTGGATACACGATTCTTGGTTGGAACCCATTTTCTTTCAGCATTTGAAATATGTTGTTCCAGGATCTAGCTTTCAGAGTCTGTGTTTAAAGATCAGCTATTATCCTGATTGGTTTACCCCTAAATGTAATCTGCTTCCTTTCTCTTGTAGCTTTTAAAATTCTCTCCTTATTCTGTATGTTGGGCATCTTCATTATAATGTGTCTTGGTGTGGATCTCTCATGATTTTGCACATTCGGCGTCCTGTAGGCTTCTAGGATTTGGAATTCTGTTTCATTCTTCAAGTTTGGGAAGTTTTCTCGTATTATTTCATTGAACAGATTGCTCATTCCTTTGGTTTGGACCTCTAACCTTCGTGTATCCCAATAACTCTTTTAAGTTTGGTCTCTTTATGTTATCCCATATTTCTTGGATGTTCTGCTCATGGTTTCTTAACATTCTCGCTAAGCTGTCTATGTTCTTTTCAAGTTGAAATACTTTGTCCTCATTGTCTGATGTTCTATCTTCTCAGTATTCTACTCTGCTGGTAATAGTCTCATTTGAGTTTTTAATTTGGTTTATTGCTTCCTGCATTTCCAGGATTTCTGTTTGGTTTTTTTTTGTTTTGTTTTGTTTTGTTTTGTTTTGTTTTTAATAACTTCTATCTCCCTGTATCATTGATCTTTTGCTTCTTGGATTTGTTTATGTAATTCATTGTCAAAGTGATCTTTCATTGTCTGATTTTGCTGTCTAATGTCTTCCTTGAGACTCCAGATCATCTGAAGCATGTATATCCTGAACTCTTTATCTGACATTCCATCTGCTGCAGATATTACCTCTTCTAAAGTTGAGTTGACCTGCATTGCTTGTGGTCCTTTCTTTCCTTGTCTTTTCATACTGCTCACGTTTCTTTCTGCTTTGTGAAATTGTTGTGTTATTGATTTTCCCCCTATATATTTATATTGCTCCTGTATAGTTCAAAAGTCTCCCTTTTGTGGAGAAAGACAATGTTAACATTTCCCAATATCAATAGTACATCATCTAAGCACATGTTTTCCTTATTACTACATTTATAGCTAGACTCTATGTCTACAAATGTTGGTTTCAATTATCATTTACAAATATAGTGATTAATTTAATGAAAGGCATACCGTTTCTGGTAGCATGAAGAAAACTGAATTTTAGGTGTAGGATGTTATGTTTAGGGGGAAAGGAGTGAGGGTATGGGGTTAATCTAACTTAGTAACTTTGGAGAGCTCTAACAAATAGATGGGTAATTTATGGAAGAATGTATAGATTCAAACTCCTATCTGTATTTATAAGATTACCCTACTTATAAATAGTAAAATTTAGGGGGTTGCAAGTGGGATAGAGAGAGTAAGAAGGAGAAAAACAAATAACAAGGAAAGGAAGAGAAAAAAGAGAGTGGGAAAAAGAAAATAAGAGAAAAAAGAAAAGAAATAAAAGCGGGGAGGGAGGTGGGGCATATGCAATTCCTCTATATTATATTATTCTTTTGATTCAGTAGTTAAAGACCTTTTCCATGCACAATTCTTGGTTTCACATCTGTTGAGGTTGTGAGGACCAGAGGGAGAAGGGTAGAGGAGACTGGATGAATGGATGAAAAGAGAGAAGAGAAAGAAAAAAAAAATGTCTCTCAGAACTCTGTTTTCTTTTCTTCCAGTAGGTGGTGTTGTCTATTCCTAGCTTGAGTCTCTGCGATCAGGGTGGTGGTGGTAGTCAGTGTGAGATGACTTGAGCTTCCACCTGTGGCCTCTCTCCTCTTATTCTCTGAGATGTAAACCAGGTGCCTGATCCGCTGCAGAACCGAGCTGGTAGCCCTGCCCACCGGTTGATGGGTTTTAAGGGTTGGTGGGATTTTTCAAGATGAGTTCCATCAGTTTTTCTCATAAGGTGTTTGATGAGGTGGGGGTTGTTGGGGAGACCTTATGTTTGTCTAGAGCTCGGTCCAGTGACCGCATGGTCGGGCGGCTGGGCCCCTACTATAGTTGGGGTGGTCTGCCTACCGTGCAGGGGGAGGCTGCGCCTCCTCCTGTTTTTTAATGTAATCAGTCAGGCTGCATATTTTAGTTGGAAAAGTATGACCGTTTGTGTTCAGGGTTATTATTGAAAGGTATATACTAGTTCCTGTGATTTTGTTATTTTTCTTCTGGTTGTTTTGAATATTCTGTGTTCATTTTTTCCTTTCAAGAGGTTTGATGGTTTACTAAACCATCTGAGTCTTTTTTAATTGCTTAATTTCTGTCTATTCTTCTAATGAGGTTTATTCATTCTTATGCTCTTGTGATTGTATTAAACTTGCTTCCTTTTCTGAGCATAAATATGTATTTTTTATTTGTTGTTTTCAGATATACATGACAGTAGGGCATATTTTGATACATTGTACTTATATGGAGTGCAAACCATTACAATTTTGATCCCATTCTTGTGGTTGATGTGGAGTTTCATATATGAGCATAGGAAATTATGAGGTGGGGGCTGTTGGGGAGACCTTATGTTTGTCCAGAGCTGTCTTTCCTGTTCCTATCCTTCCTCCTTTCCTTTCATTCCCCTTTGTCTAATCCATTGACTTCCCCTCTACCCTCCTTTGTTACAGGTTTCATCCACATATCAGAGAGAACATTTGACCTTTGGTTTGGGAGAACTGGCTTATTTCACTTAGCATTATCCCTCTACAGTTCCATTCATTTACTGTCAAATGCCATAATTTCATTCTTCTTCATAGCTGAGTAATATTCCATTGTATATATAAGGGCATCTAGGTTGGTTTCATAGCTCGACTATGGTGAATTGAGCTGCTATAAACATCATGTGGCTATGTCACTATAGTATGCTGATTTTAGATTCTTTGGGAATTAGCTGAGGAATGGGATGACTGGGTCAAATGGTGGTTCCATTCCAAGTTTTCTGAGGAATCTTCATAATGTTTTTCAGAGTGGTTGCACCAGATATGAAATGTATTCTATATATGTTGGTTTTTAGTAATCATAAATTCATTTAATTTATGCTTATCTTGAAAGGTCTTCATTTTCCTTTGATTTTTAAAGGATAGCTTTGCTGGGTATATAGTAAGCTGTGTTAGAACTTATTTTCTTTCAGGTTTTGAAATACATAATTTCGTGTCTTTCTGCCCTTTAGAGTTTCTTTTAAAAATGCTGTTATTCTCATGGGTTTGCCTTTATATGTGTCTTAATGCTTCTCTCTTGAAGTTTTTAATATTCTTTCTTTTTTCTGTATTTTGGTGGTTTAACTATAATTTGTCCTGGAAAGTTCCTTTGTTAGTCATGTTTGTTTGGAGTTCTAAATGCCTCCTTTACCTGAATATCCATATCTTTCCAAATATTTGAGAAATTTTCTGCTACTATTTCACTGAATAGGTTTTCTTTGCCTTTTCAACTCAATTCCTTGTTTATTCCAATTATACATATATATATATATATATATATATATATGATCTTGTAGTGGTGTGTCCCATAGACATGTATGTTCTGTTCTTTCTTATTTTTTCTTTATTACTGTCTGAATAATAATAATTTTAATCTGTGATATTCTTTTTTAATTAGCTTTTTATTTCCAAGTTTCTGTTCGTTTTCAAAAAAAAATTCTCTTCATTGAATTGCTCTTTCATATCCTGAATAGTCTTTCTTAATTCATTTAACAGTATGTTTGTATTCTCTTTAATTTCATTGATCATTTTTAAATCATGCTTTTGAATTTTTTCTCCAGCACTTTATTCACTCAGTATCTTTAGTCAGTTGCCAGAAAATTAGGAATTTGAGGGGCACATCATATTTTTATGCTTTCTTAATGGCCAGCCTAATCTTGATGATGTACTTCTGGGATATCTGTTTGTTGTGTAGTGTTGAGTTTAATTCCAATTGACCTTCATAGAACTGTTTTCCTGTGACTTCTTTAGCTATGATTTGTGGATTTTGGCACTGTAAGAGCCTGAGGCCATGCTTTCCTTATAGGTCTTGCAAGAATGGCATCTTCTGATAAGCAGGAGTGATATGGATTGCTGAATATATGCAATGCAACCTCTGTGGTTATTCCTTTGGTCTTGTTGGCAGCATATGGTCTGATAGGTTATATAAGCAATCTATGCCAAGGTCCCTCATAGGTGCCATGTCCACAACCTTTTTTTATTCCATTTTTTTTAATGAAATGTCTAGAATAGGCAAATCTACAGAGACAAAAGGTGGTTGCCTATGGCCAGGGAGAGGAGGCTTTGGTGGGGAAACTGGGAGTGACTACAACTGCACAGAAGATTTAGAGGTAGTGACCAAAGTGTTCTCAAGTGGTATATGTACACCTTTGTGTTATTTCTCTCTGCTTTTCCTAAGAGGGTGACTATATAGAAACAGGACTTCAGGTCCCCACTTTGCTTTGCCTCCTTTATGCTCGGTCATCAGGTGGAGATTTTTACCTCCCCTATTCTTTAAGTTGAAGTACCTGCCACAGGACTGGGTCATGTGTGGAGTAAAGTGCTACATCTCTCACTCAGGCTAGGAAGGTAGCTCAGTGGCAGAGCATCCACCCAACGTACTTGAAGTATGAGGCTTTATCCCCAACATGACATAGAAAAAAGAAGGCAAACTACAATAACATCAGCTAAATAAAAGCAAACTAGATAAAGAAATAAAGTTTAAAAACTCAGTAACCACAACCACAGCACCAACAACAGAAAAGAAAGTAGAAAAGATAAGATAGAATAAACAACAGTTAAAATAATAATGAAGATAAAATTAGGCCTGGGGGTGTAGCTCAGTGGTAGAGCACTTGCCTAGTATGTGTGAGGCACTGGGTTTGATTCTCCGCACTGCATAAAAATTACTAAAGGTATTGTGTCTATATACAGCTTAAAAATTAAAAAAAATAGATAAAATTAATTTTAAGAAGTGGAAAAGGAAAGAAGAATTATTAATTTTTTTTGTAGTAGTGTATGGACAGAATGCCTTTATTTTATTTATTCTTACTCGGTGCTAAGAATTGAACCCAGTGCCTCACATATGCTAGGCAAGTGCTTTACCACTGAGCCACAGCCACAGCCTTGAAAGAAGAATTTAAAAGGACAAAAAATTGAAGTATTTGTAAATTAAAAATGATTTTTTAAATGAGAAAAATGAAAGGAAAAAATATTAAAATGAGAAGAGAGAATACACATACACGCAATGCAGTGATAACCAAAAAAGTCTTAAAAATTTTTTTCTCTTTGCTAAAGTGATCAATTGTGCATGCAAGAGTAGATAATCACAATCTTTGCTGATTTTCAGAGCTTCTTTCCTTGTCGTCTTAGGCTATGAGCCCTTTGGAGAAAGCAAAGCCTGAAAGGGTCTTATCCCCTTCTTTTGGTTGTGTTGCTTTCTAGGTGACCAGCTGGACTGGTTTGTGGCTGGAGCTAGTTGAAATACACCTCAGCTTCCCTTCACATCTGTACAAACTTGGGAGAACTGCAGAACTCCTCCAACAATGATATGCTCCATAACTATTCGCTCTGTGCACTTCAAGGACAGGCCTGATTTAAATACTGCAGCATGTCAGGATCCCTGGCACTTTTTTCAGCCCACTTGGAGGGCAGAGAGACGCTGTGGTCCTATAATAGTCCAGGTTGGGGCAGGGGGGCAATGATGGGCCCCACACAATCCACTACCCATGACTCTTGGGTTCTGAGACAACTCCCATGCACAATCACACTACACTGTTTGTTTTTTTTTTTTTTTTTTTTTTTTTTGGCATTCCAAGCTGCTAGTCTTAAATGGGAAATTATCTTGGTTTCCTTAAACTTCCCTTTAGCATCACAGATCTGTTTCTCACCACTGTAGAGTTCTCAGGTGTTATTTTAGTGGCTTTGCTCTGAGTCTAAACTGAATTTCAAAGCAGATACCCACTGAGTCAGTGAGGTAATGTTGCTCTTCAGTAATGTTGCTGTGGGCTCCAAGGAGGCAGTAAAATATAGAGGCCTTACACTTGCAGAGAGGCAGACTCAGACAAGACCTACTCAAGATGGCTCCCTGTTATAACGCTGTATCTGCTACAAAGTGCAGGGAACTTTTCCAGAGCCAGATTGCTATGACAATTCTGGGTTTTGTTTTTGTTCAAAATGGAGTTGTCTGCACAGTGCCAAATTCTGTACTAGTGCTGCTCACTTGAACTCTACCTCATTACTTCTACCCCACTTGCTGCCAAGGAGCATGCTCTAGGGTATTCTATCTTACCTCTGTTCAACTATCCAAAGTCTTTGGGTTTCTCCACATTTCTTGACTACTATCCACAGTCACTTACCTCAATAAACAGATGCTTTTGATTTATTGAGGTAGGTGACTCCATGAGACAGAATCAAAATCAGTGGTTTTGATTCTGTCTCATGGAGAAGCGGGTAAATAAAGGGTAACTCTAATCTGCCATCTTTGATCTTGATTTTTCTTATTACTTGCTGAGGTTAAGAATAATAACCATCCTTTTTTTAGTGTTAAGACAGGAGGTGGAACTGAGTAGAAACAGATTCCCTAAAAGAGTTAAAACTTTGCATAAATTGTCTTCAGATTTTTAGGTCATAACTAATGTAATTTGAATTTTTACCCTTCCCTGCCCCCTTAATTTTTTTTTTTTGTTTTTTGTTTTTGTTTTTAGGGGAGAACATATTATGCAGGTTAAAGCTGTCTATAACAAGAGTACTATAGAAGGACCTATAATTAAGTTAATGATTCTTCCAGACCCTGAGAAACCCATTCGTCTCAATGTTAAATATGACAAAGATGCTTGCTTTTTAGCAGGGGGTGTTTTCACTGGTGAGTATTTGACAGTATTTAAATAAAACTGTAACTATAATTTGCCTTGTAATAACATCAGTGGGATAAATTATTTGTTTAGTCCTCAGCATGATTAAAAATAATGCATGTCACTGCCTTTTAAATGGCAAAATACTTACCACTTTTGCTGTGCCTACTCTTATCTCTTTGTCCCGTGTCCTTTAATAGTGAGCTGAAGGTTCATATATAAACTGATAACCAGAGACAAGCAATTCAGTTGATGTTTGTACACTGAGTTATGAAATTCTATTAAAAAAATAAGAAGTAAATGGTGAGAACTATGGAGCTCTGTTTCACTAAATATGTTGTGGTGTTATACCCATCAGAACCAGAACCAGCCACTTAATTTAATTTGGGTGGAAATCGCATCACATCAAGATTTAAGATATTTTAGAACAACAAATGTTTACTATGTTGGGCTCCTAGTTACAGTCATTAATATTAAAGTATTCAATGAATACAGTGGGTAAGCAGAAATTTTCAACATGGTGTAGCTCTTGCTAAGTCCAAAGGAAATTAGTAATTGCTTTATACAGGTAATTTTCTGGAAAACTCCTCTTATTGAAGGGATAAATGCCTGAACATAGTTATAAGCACTAAAAGAGAAGCATACCAAAAAGTTTAGATTTTAAATGTTTTAACAATAATTTTAATGAATTGCATATGCTATATATACATTGCCTTTTATAACAGCTTTATAGATTGTGTTAAATCTCTTTGGGGGAAATAAAGCTGGTTTCTTATAATTAAAAACTCTAATAGGTGCCAAATAAATTACAAATGGTAAATATAATGAGACTATTATATATAATAAAACTTCAGCTATTACACACCACTAAAAGTCATATAAAGTAAACATTCTGTTCTTGGAATACATAAAGCATATGTTTTGACCAACTGACCTAATTCTTTTTTGGGGGGGTGAGTATGGGGGTTGAACTCAGGGGTACTCAAACCACTGAGCCACATCTCCAGCCCAATTTTGTACTGATGTAGAGACAAGGTCTCACTGAGTTGCTTAGTGTACCTCGCTTTTTTGAGGAAGCTGGCTTTGGACTTGCCACCCTCCTGTCTCAGCCTCTGGGATTATAGGTGTGTGCCAACACACCTGGCCAACTGACCTAGTTCTAAATTGCTGAGTATACATAATCTGGCCATTTTGGTGTTGCATGCTAGAATTTATAGCATGGTGGACTAAAAATAAGTGAAGGGCTTATTAGGAGCAAAGATATTTCTTAGATTTCTAAAGGAGAACTTGATGTTCAGTTTTAGCACTATAGTTTTTTTCTGTTGCAGTTAGTTAGTAAAATATATGTTTATGTTTATCATGGCAGATTTTATGGTTAGTGTTATTTCTGAAGATGACAGTATCATTAAAAATATCAACCCAGCACGTATTTCCATGAAAATGTGGAAGCTGGTAAGCAGTATGAACCGACCACCGGCAAATGTGAGTAATGGGAACCATTTTTAAAAGTTAAAAATAGCCCTTACATTTAAGTTATAATTAATTCTAGTGTAAAATGCAACATGTTTATATTTGAGAATTGAAAATTAATATACTCTATTACTTGGGATTAAAAAAATATGCATCAGTATATGTTTCAAAGTTAAGTGTTGAAGATATTGGGGGTTTTTTTGTTTGTTTTAATGGGCTCTCACTATGTTGTCAGGGCTGATCTTTCTTAAACATCCAGTCCTGCCTCAGCCTTCCAGGTAGCTGGAATTATAGGTGCACACCATTGCACGTAGCTTGTTGATGCTATTGAAATACAGTAGCTTACATTGTGATTTTTCTTATCATGTCAAGGTATTTTATACTATTTTGTAAAATAGAAAAAGCCATTAAATATCACCAAGGGTTAACATAGAAAATGAGAGAGCAAAGAGATTGATAAACTATAAGGCAGATAAACATAGGGAGAAGAGCTTGAGGGTGTAGAACATTGCTGTTCAGTATAAATATCGTAGGTGGCATTTAAATTTTCTAGTAACTACATTAAAAAGGTAAGTAAAATTAAATTGTTTTTACTCATAAAATATCAAAAGTATGAAAAATTACCATTTAAGCATGCATTCAGTATTTTTAAATTTATTAATGAGATTTTACATTCTTTTTCCATTTCTTTGCAATTTGTCTTATATCTTAAACCTTATCAATTCAGACCAGCTATATATTGAATGCTTAATAATTAAGCTCCATACAGCTATTGGCTTCCATAGTGGATAGTAAAAATTTGAGATAAATATCAAATTGGAAACTAAATTTTAAAATTTGTCAGAATGTCCCATTTTCATAATCCACTTCAGCATTTACGGTTTATCACATTATCTTTTTTAGAAACTAGCTTGTTTGATAGTCCCAAAAGTTTCCATGGTTTCAGCAACCATGATCTTCACTCATTCAATTTACACCAGTAAGACAGTGAAACTGCTAGTACTTTAAAATATTGTCATCAGTATAGAGATCTATTATATACCTTTTTAAAAAAAATATTATTAGTTGTAGGTAGACACAATATATTTATTTGATTTTTATGTGGTTCTAAGGATTGAACTCAGTGCCTCACACATGCTAGGTGAGTGCTCTACCACTGAACCACAACCCCAGCCCCTGCTATATACATTTTAATGGATGTTTCTTTGTGACTTTTTTCATTGTCTTGCATATTTTATAAAGATACGTGTGTGTGAGTTTTTGTTCTGAATTGACTTTGTGTTTTCCCCTTTTCTCCTACTCTCCTTTCTAGGCAGAAACATTTAGTTGTAATAAAATAAAAGATAATGACAAGGAAGATGGTTGCTTCTATTTCAGGTATTTTTAAAGTCATTTTCATGCCTGACTTATTACAAAAGTAATTCTCCCTTAGATACATTTGCCTGCTTATCTAAGGAAAGTAATTTATGATTTTGTTATTGGGTAGGTTTTTTGGGGGGCGGCAGGGGAAGATGTGTTTTGTTTTGTTTTTAATAGACTTTTGTAATATGGTTTGGGGAAAGATTTTTGTGATGGTCCAATAGAAACTTTGAAAGTCATAAGACTTCCTTTATATTATCAAGGTATGTTTTTTTTATTATATACGAAATTTTTATTCTAAGATTTTATGAAGTAAGATTGGACTGGCTTCTACTGTTTATGTGACTTTGATCTGTTGCTCCTTCATTCTGGACCACCATTCTAAAATTTGAAAAATGTTTTGAAAGGATTATGTCTAAGATTTCTTTTTTCTTTCCCCTCCCTCACAAGGTTTCTTTGTAAGTTCTTTACATTAATGTCAGTGGAGGAAAAAATGATTAATAGTTTGTTCAGTGCCTTTTCATACTGATAAAGGACCAGGTTTAGATTTCTAAAAATTCTCAATCAGTGATAGATTGATGTTTTTTGTTTAAAATAAAAAATGTCCACTGAATGTATACTTGTCAAGGCAATGTCAATGTGGCTATCAATGATTGTGAACACTCGAGTTATATAATTTTCTATGACAGACCAACAGCAGAATGTTCAGACTAGCCTCTGTCCTTAGACCAACATTGCCTTCAGTCTTTTAAATATACCCAAATTATTACAGAAGCTGATTTAGACATTCTAAAAGGGGCATACTGCTATCTTTTCAATCTGTTAAATTGTTATATGAAGTCTATTAACATGCAAGAATTGGGCTATTTTATGGTATTCCAAAATATGTAGTTTTTTTCAGTTAGGTCTTATTTTAGCAACCCAAAGCATCAGTTTGAAGAAACCTTTTAATCTTTTTATTTTTTTGTTTTTTAGAGAGGAAAATTTTATTTTGAGACTCTGTTTCAGAAGTCCACTTTATTTATTTATTTTTTTTCAATTTTTTTAAATTATTGATGGACCTGTATTATATTCATTTATTTATATACAGTACTGAGAATTGATCCCAGTGCCTCACACATGTGAGGCAAACACTCTTATAACTGACCTACAACCCCAGCCCTCCATCCATTTTAATAAATCTTAAAAATAATCATGTTTTGGGACTAAGTAGAGGTGGTTAGTTACATAACAGTGTGCATGTACTATCAATGAATGATATGTCTTAAAATTGTTAATATTATGTTCTATGAATTTTACCTCATTAAAAAATTATCACATTCTATCATTGTTTAATATATACTTACATATATTAATTGTGTTTGAGTAAATGAAAATAATATTTGGGTTCCTAATGCGTCTGTGTTCCTAACCCAAACTGTGTTTGGGGTTGTACATATAATCTTGTTTTTTAATCTTTTTGAAAGTGAGATACAGTACCCAAGAAATACAAAAAGCAGGATATGCAGCATTGTGATTTTGCCCAAAGTGAATGTGCACCCTCTACTAAAGTCAAGAAGTAATCCATTGTCATGGAAGCCCCACCTCCTTCTTCTTCCACTTATTACCTCCTTTCTTTCTGCTTTGTGTGTTGTACACACACATAAAAATCTCTCCTGACTTGATTTTCTTTGGAGTTCTTTTGAGCATGTATCCTAGTCTCTCGGATTTGGTTGTGTTGTCTTTAGTTTTGAACAATTGCCAATCACTATCTCATCAGGTATTTCTTGTGTAAGTTTGTTAGCCTTTTTCACAGTGTGCTCTGTTACTGTCTTTTCTCTATTTTCCATTCTTTTCTGTCTTCTCATACTATTGACTTTGAACTATCTTCAGGTAACTAATTCCATATGCAGTAGGATTTCATTTGCTGTTAATTCCATCTTTTGAGTTACATAATCTTTCAATTATTTGACATTTTTTGTTCTCATACTTACGTTTAAGGGGTTTTGTTTGTTTGTTTGTTTGTTTGTTTTTGAGACAAGGTCTTGCTCTGTTACCCAGGCTGGTCTCAAACTCATGTGCTCAAGCAGTCGTCTCACCTCAGCCTCCTGAATGTCTGGGACTACAAGGCGCTTAAAACTATTCTTGGCTTACATTTAACATTGTTTTTAAAGGTCCAGTTGTCAGCATTTTAGTCTTGTCTTTTATCAACCTGAGTAGTAATAGTCATTGCACAGTTCCTATAGGTCATTTTTTATTTTCTCTTGTTCTATTGATATTTTAGTCTATTTATTGCCTCTTTATTATTTTGCTATTGTATCAGACATTTTTATTTATTAATATGTATGGAAATAATATATGCCTGGGATAATAATCTTTCCCCAGAGAAGATTTACATTTGTCTCTGTCAATTTGCATTTCCCTTGAAAGTCTGTCTAGTTTAGGTCTACCTATGTTCCTAGAATTCTCTCCCAGGAATAAAGCAGCTTTATATGTGAAATTTATCTACCAGGGTTTTTATCCTATCTTATTATATGATACTGAGTCCTCTTTATGCTTTGTTAACTCTGGAGCATCTTCCAACAAACATTTTTTTACATGGCTGTTTTCATCATGACAGACCATTTGGAAGCAGGTCTTGTTTAATTTTTACTGTAACATCATTCATTCATTCATTTATTCATTCATATTTTCATTGGGTTAAAGTATAACTATGTTTGTGTTCCTAGTAGGAACATTAGTTAAGAAATCAAATTACAGTAAATAACTTGGATATATTGTCAGATATTTAGACAACTGTTTGAATAGAAAATAAAGCAACATAGAAGATCAGCAAGATGACTCATAATTTTGAAATATAAAACCATTCATTGGAAATTTATAATGTAGAAGTGAAACAAAATTCACTTGACCTATATACTTTATCATATTTTGTGTGCTTGCTACTGTATTCCTATTTCCATTCTTATTATATCCAGAGCCTTTGTTTTGTGAAAAAATGTACAAGTAAAGGGGACTTGGGATTTAACTTAATATACGATATTTGTTGAACAAATAAAGACAAATATAATATTAGTAATTATCTTATTACTATTAATTAACTTTTTGTGAAAGGAAATGTTGATGCTTTGAATTTCTTTCCCCTTTATTTAAATTGTCAAAAACCTTACCACTTCCTTTTCAATCTAGGGACAAAGTAATTCCTAACAAAGTGGGGACATACTGTATCCAGTTTGGTTTTATGATGGATAAAACAAATGTTCTCAGCAGCGAACAGGTTTGCTTACTTTCTTTATATATTTTGATTAGCTTTACATTTTTCTCTTAGTTTATGAATAAAGTATTTAGTTGAAAAGTGAATTAATTATTGGATGCAAGGTATAAATCCAGTATTCCCCCCCTTATTTATTGAAGACACATACCAAGATCCCCAGTGGGTACCTGAAACCATGCGTAGTACCAACTACTATATATACTGTTTTTTTCTTGTATATACATTCCTAAAATGAAGTTTAGTTTATAAACTAGATACAACAGGAGATTCACATGAGCAATTTTAGCAGTATTCTATTTAAAAAAAAAAAAAAGTTGATTCATGTGTAGGTTGGTTTTTGTTGTTTTTGTAATAGAGTCTTGCTGAGTTGCTCATGCTGGCCTTGAATTTGTAATTTTTCTATCTTTACCTCCCAAGTAATTGGGATCATAGGCATGTGGCACCATGTCCAGCTAAAAATTATTTAAAATTTAGGAATTGTTAATTTCTGAAATTTTCCATTTAATACTTTTGGACCACAGTTGACCTCAGGCAACTGAAACTACTGAGAACAAATCTATGGATAAGGGAGAGGTGTATATCATGGTAAAGTTGCTCATGTTAATCATACATGAGAAATTTTTAGTTTATGACATTTCAGTTATTAGTATACTAGGTAGTGAAGTTCAAGTTAATTCCAACGTATGTCATTTCTATTTAATTTTTTCAATGTACTGAATTTTTTAAAAATACTTAAACTCTTTAAGTGCTTCTCAGTTTGTTTTTAGATGCTTATTTTATTAAAAAGTTAATATGGCATACCTTTTATTCTGAACTTTTTAAGTAAATTACTTTTTTTTAACTGTCCAATTCAATTGGATAGACATTCCTGAAACTTAAAAAAAAATGTAAAAATTAAGAGCAGATTTGATATTGAAATTTAGGGCAAGGAGCAGGAGGTTGTAATTGTAAAAGGGTAGCATGGGTGACAGGATAGTTCTGTGTTTTAATTGGGTTGGCAGTTACACAGTCATGCATGTGATAAAATGAGTTGCCCCCCACACACATCTAAATATATTCTGTGTTGACATGTAGATTTTAATGTTGTGTTATAGTTATGCAGGATACCACTGTAGATGAGTAACTAAAGAGTGCAAGCCTTTTTCCTGTGCATTTGTTGGCAAATTATTATGAATATTTAGTTATTTCAGAATTTAAAGTTTTAAGAAAAGAAACTTGCCCAGAAGTGACCCGCACCATTCCCTCAAACTTTGTTGACAGTGACTACTTGCATGACCACACATAGCTGCAAGAACTCTGGGAAAATTGGAAGGAGAAAAATATTTTGACAGTATATTATTTTTTTTTTCTATTGCTGTAACAAAAACCCAAGGTGTGGTATTTTATAAAGAAGAGTTTTATTTAGCTCACAGTTTTGGAGGCTGGAAGTTGAGGATCGGGCCACACCATCTATTTGGCACGGGTGAGGGCTCCTTTGGCTGCAGCACAACATGGTAGAGAGGCAGGAAGGGAAATGGCCTCATGCAGAACAGGGCAAGCTTGTGTGGGGTGGCTTCACTTTGTTGTTTGTTTATTTTAATTCTTTTTAGTTATATAAGACAGTAGGATCTATTTTGACATATATATGGGGTATAACTTCCCATTTTTGTGGTTGTACATGATGTGGAGTTATACTGGTTGTGTATTCATATAGGAACATAAGAAAGTTATATCCAATTCATTTTACTGTCATTCCCATCCTTCCTCCCTTCCCTCTCCCCAACTCCGCCCTGTGCAATCTGGAGAATCTCTCCCCTACCCACTACCCCCTCCCTAATGTGAGTCATCATCTACATATCAGAGGGAACATTCAGCCTTTGGTTTGGGGGGATTGGCTTATTTCACTTAGCACGATCGTCTCTAGTTCCATCTATTTAGCAGCAAATGCCATAATTTCATTCTTTTTTATGGTTGAGTAATATTCTATTGTGTATCTGTACCACTAAAGTAAATTACTTCTAAGAGATTAATGAAAATGAATTTTAGATGGTAATATTTAATTTAGTATATGCCATCATTTTTTATTGTCTTTCTGTCAAATGGTAAAGCATTAATATGTTATTGTTCAGTATGATTCTTTTGTTTTATAAGGTTATGATTGATGTTCTACCTAATCAGCCTGTGAAGTTGGTTCCTGAAATTCAGCCAGCTACTCCAGCTGTTTCTAATGTTCGCTCAGTTGCCAGTAGGACCTTGGTCAAAGATTTACACCTCAGCATCACGGTAATATTATCTTCTTTCAAAACTACAAAGGGATAACAAGAAAAAATTGTCTTTGATGTTTGGGTGCAAAAGTTGTTATAGAGTCACATTATTGAGTTTAAGCTTAAAGGGAAAACTTGTGCAGATGAATTAAGTATTTTTAAGCATCTTTGTGTTTGGATATGACTAGAGAATGTATAACATTGTAAATAAAATAAATTCAGATATACTAATAACTGACTCAAAATGCAGAAATCTGCCTTCTTTAATTTTTTTTAGATATACATAACAGTATATTCTGACATTATATACATGGAGTATAAGTTAGCATAATTAGGATTCCATTCTTGCAGTTTAACATGATGTGAAGTTTTACTGGCCATGTATGCATATATGGACATAGGAAAGTTATATCTGATTCATTCTCCTGTCACTTCCTTCCTCTGTCTAATCTAATGAACTTCTATTCTTCCCTCCCTCCCCTTACTATGTGTCAGCATCCACACATCAGAGAGAACACTCAGCCTTTGGCTTTTTTGAGTTTGGCTTATTTCACTTAGCATGATAGTCTCTAGTTCCCTCCATTTACTGGCAAGTGCCATAATTATTATTTATGGCTGAGTAATACTCCATTGTGTATATATACCACATTTTCTTAATCCGTTCATCTGAACTCAATTGGTTCCCCGGCTTAGCAATTGTGAATTGAGCTGGTATAAACATTGATGTGACTGCATCACTGTAATATGTTGATTTTAAGTCCTTTGGGCATGTACTGAGAAGTGGGATAACTGGGTCAAATGGTGGTTTAATTCCAAGTTTCCTAAGGAATCCCCTTACAGCTTTCCATAGTAGTTGCACCAATTTTCATCCCTATGACAATGTATTGAGCAAACCTTTTTACCCACATCCTCACCGACATTTATTGTTACTTGTATTCTTGATAATTGCCATTCTGACTAGAGTGAGATAGAATCTCAGTGTAGTTTTAATTTGCATTTCTCTAATTTCTGCCTTAACCTTTCCTATTTCATGTATGTGTTGTGAAGGTTTGTGAACCATATTGATTTCTCAATGCCTGGTTCACAGAAGAGATAGACAAAGATAGTTACATTTTTTTTTAAGAGATCTCTGATGACTGATCGTTATTAATCCATTAAGTTCCAAATTTTCGGTTCTTTGAATATTTAAATGAAATTGACACAGGTACATTAAAAGGTTGGAAATGATATTAGTTAATATATTCAATACATTACAATATTATATACTATGTTTTAAGTTTTTTAAAGTGTTACACATCTAGGATGACGGGACAAAATGCCTTAAGGAAGAAAATCAGAGCTTCTCAAGGCTGCTGATGACCTGTTCAGTAAGCAGCAACGAAACTGCTAAAAATATTAACAAAAATATAAAAAGCGGAATTGAGGGCCTGGGTATGTAGCCAGCATTTGCCTAGCATATGCAAAAGCCCTGAGTTTGATCCTCAGCACCATAGAAAAAACACAGTAGTGAGACTATATCTTAATGGAAAATATGGCTGGTTCAATACTTAACTCCTTTTATAAAAGTTTATGTTCCCATTTTTTAGACAAGTGAGTGGTTCTAACTTCTCTTCCCAAACATCTTGTCAGGGTAAATGGTGACATGTAAGTACTTCAAGTGTCTGCAATCATAAGCACACCAAAAATTGCCTGAAAAGAGTATAATTTTCACAGGTCTGATGCTGTTGAAGTTACTAAAAAACAATTTAAAAGTGCTATAAATTCATAATACCTTTTTGTTAGTGATGACTTTTTCACAGCAATAGATGCTAAGATACATAATATGAAATTTTAAATGAGAGTTCTTACAATTGAGAAAGTTAGGAACCATTGAATTAGAAACTGTTGTCTCTGGTTAAATGGTTTCTGGAACTATTTCCTGTATGTGGACCACAAACTTAGGACTGAATTCCATGTTTGAATTTAAAAGGATGAGGATAATTTCTTGCTGGGGCTCTATAAATATGTGTCTTATTTCTGATTCCTACATGTCCTTCCCTGGGTTTAGTCTTCTAACCAGTAACTAATAGTTATTTTCTATTTCTTTTAAGGATGAATATGGCAATCATACTGGAATAAATTTGGTTGGCACTATAGTAGCTACCATTAAAGGTTTTCATGAGGAAGACACTGATACTCCACTCTTTATCGGGAAAATTAGAACACTTGAATTTCCCTTTGTGAATGGTTCAGCTGAAATCACGGTAAATGTTTATATCTTTTGGTAGATAAGATTTCTGCACTTAACATTTTCTTCTTTTTCTTTTTCTTTTTCTTTTTCTTTTTTCTTTTTTCTTTTTTTTTTTTTTTTTTTTTTTTGTTCTACTTAGTTGTACATGATAGCAGAATACATTTCAATTCATCATACACAAATGGAGCACAACATTTCAATTCTCTGGTTGTATACAAGTAGAGATTCACCATTCTGCACTTAACAATTTAAACCAACATATTAAGCTACCTTTTCTTTCGTATGTATAGCTATGAAGATGTTCTAAATAATGCACCAAATTAGAAAGTCAGCTGAAATATTTTGCAGTTTTGTTCTGAGATTGTGCATTGAATCCAAAGACATTGTTACAAATATTAAGACCTCCTTTTTCCCTGCCATGAAACAAATAGCTTTCTCTGATTCTAGTGATTTTTAATTTTAATGTCAGTATACTGTTTATGTTTCGTTGTAATGCTGCCTGCATGTGGTTAGAAATAAAATTGAATAGTCCAGGTAAAATTTAATAAATAACAGCCTATCTTTTTTCTTTTTTAAAATGAACATTTTTTTTATTTTTATGAAAAAAAAAACACAGTGTAAAAAACCTCCATAATCATGGTACCCCCTTTAGAAGAAACACTGATTAGCAATTTATTCTACAACCTTCCAGTGTTTCTCTCTACACACAACAGTATGCACACACCCCTATGAATAATACACATGTTGAGGGAGGGGTATATACAATTACATTAAGCTTCATTAATATGACTATGCTTTTATAAAAAGCTTTTTTTCTTATGATAAGCTGGTATCATTAATACAGTGACCACAATTTATTTTCATCAATCCTTGGCAAAAGTTTAGTTCTTTCTGAAGTTTGATTTTACTAACAGTATTTTCAACCAGCTTTCTTTTAATTATATATATTTACATATATGCTTTCCTTGAGAAATTGCTAGAAACAAAAATGGTTAGATACAGGATATGCACATTTTAAAAATCTTTTGATAGTTATTGCCAGTTGCTTTTTTATTTATTCACCCACCAGAAATTTGTCCATCTTTCTCTTGTTTGCAGTACTACATATGAACATTTTAAAATTCTAACCAAGTTCCCTATTTAAAAAAAAAAACTTTTCTTTGTTACTGATAAGGTTGAACAATTTTTAGTTTTGATTTGTATGATTGTTCATTGACTCTTTTCCTTTTGAAATGTTAACTGTTTTCATCTTATGTATTAAAGGTATTAATACTCTTATACGTAAGTACTTTTTTCTGAATTTGTTTTTTTAGATTTTTACCTTTGTTTATGTTAAAGGGAAGGCAGATAATATTCACAATGCTATCTCTAGTTTTTATGCCTTTAATCTTCTATTTGTCTGGATTTTATTTTACCCTTTTTCATATTAACTAATTTGCTCAATGTCTTTATTGAATAGTTCTTCCTATTCTGATAACTTTGAAATGTTACCTTTTCTTTCTTGTTCATCTTTATATCTAATCCATTGTTAGCATCACATTGTTTTAATAACCTTAGGCTTATAAACCTGGGAATCTGGTAGCTGCATGGTTCCTGAGGCATGTCAGTTGGTTTGACAATGACTGACCAGTACAGCATTTTCTCTTATGTGTGGCCTGAACAGTGGCTGTTCCTTACCTCTTGATATTGAAGACAAATGTTAGTTTCCACTTTTTAATTTAGAGAAGAGTAAAATGAAATTTTTTGTACCCTAATAAAAATTAGATAATGAAAGCCATATGTGGAAAAACATGTTTAACATGCCCAGTGGGTTTGTGTTAGAAGAATATATCTAACCCACTTTACCTATTTCTTATTTACCTATGCCTATTTTCTTGAGTCTCCCTTGCTCTCCCCAGTGCTCATATACATTTGAAATTGCTATTCCTGCTGTATATACTCCTGAGGTAAAGATAGTGGCTTAAGCTGTTTCCCAGCAGCTGACACATAAAATCTAAACTTCCCTCATGAGAATTTCTTCTCACCACTAGAGGTCCCTACGATCTCAATGAATAAACAAAAGTTAAGTTTTCTTAATTTGTCTTGTCATGGCTCCCACATACTGGTGTGTTTTGTGGATTGTGTGAATTGTTTTTTGTTTGTTTTTAGGGGTTTTGTTTTCATTTTGGGTGAGTCATTTTTTTTTTTAAATTTGTCTGGAGCAGAGCTCTGAAATCTGATTAAAAAAAAAAAAAATACAAGGGCTTTCCCAGGGGCTCTTTATCACTGAGCTGCATCTTCAGTCCGTTTTAGTTTTTATGCTGAGAACAGGTTCTTGCTAAGTTGCTCAGGCTGGTCTCAAATTTGTGATTCTCCTGCCTCAGCCTACCAACTCGCTGGAATTACAGGCATTCCTAGCTGAAATCTGATTTTTTTTTTAACAAGATCGTGAGTCTTTAAAAAAAATTAATTTGTTTTAATTAGTTATACATGACAATAGAATGCATTTATGCACTTTGATATATCTGACATAGACAGGATATACTTTCCGTTTTGTTTTTTCACTTGTTTGTTTTCTGTTTTTGTTTTGTGCTGGGGTTTGAGCCTGAGGCGGCCTCCACTGAGCCCTCTAGCCCAGCAGGTGCTTTTTGCGGTGAGGGGGCGGGGTAGGAAACACTTTCCCAGAATACAGCTAAAATTAGTAAATGTTCCATATTTGCTTGAAAAGAATATATATTGCTTTGTTTCAAATTATAATCTAAATTATAAATTTATAAATTGTTCAAGTTTGTTAATTCTTGTCTTCAAATTTGCTATTGTTTGCCTACTTGACCTGGAAATTTCTGAAAAATAACTCAGTTTTATTCTGATATTCATTTTTCCATTTTATTTCTGCCTAATCCTTATTTATACTTAAATCCTTGCTTTTGTTTGTTTCTGTTATTCTGTGTATCTTTTTTTATTTAATCATTGATTATAAAATATAGGAAGTCCTTTCTATCTCAGGCTTTTACAGTAAAACAAACAAGATATGAAGGAAAAGATTATGTTTAATTACATTAAAAGTTAAATTTTAATGTAGCATAAGCGTATCTTAAACAATTAAAAGAAGTGCCAGTGTGTTAATAATTTCAACAATCTATGATGGTTAGTACTTAGAGATTCATTAACCTAATTCTATAACAGAAGGAGGAAAAATTTTAAGGGTAATAAATTGTGGAGAAATTATTTTTGTGAGAGTACCAGGAATTGAACTCAAGGGTACTTGACCCCTGAGCCATATCCCCAGCCCTATTTTGTATTTTATTTAGAGACAGGGTCTCATTGAGTTGCTTAGTGCCTCACTTTTTGCTAAGGCTGTCTTTGAACTCATAATCCTCCTGTCTCAGCCTCCTGAGCCCCTGGGATTATAAGCTTGTGCCACCGTGCCCAGCTGAGAAATAGTATTCTATATATGTATATATATAATAGAAGATTAATATATTGAACACAATTTAATACCTCTTTACAAACTTCTTGCAAATCAGTAAGAAAAAAAGACAAGTAAATGGGCACAGAATTTGAGCAGGCAGTTTAATGGAAGAGTGAATATATATGAGCAGTAAACATAAGAAGCATGACCTCAGTGTACCACTCAGGGAAAGGTGATTTAAAACAATAATGATTGGTTGGTTTTTAAATTCCTCCTTTTTAGAAAAAAAAAAAAACACGGTTGATGTAAATGTTGGCCAGCATCAGGGGAATTAGGTACTCTCATATACTGTTTGTGAAAGGATAAATTGATACACACTTTTATTTTGAAGAGAAATTTGATATTTACCTACAAAAATAAATGCTTTTAAGTAGTTATTATATTTCTCATTATCATGTGTTTTCATTCATATATAATACACTGGAAACAGCTTTCAGAAACAAAGGCATTGGTAATTGGTTTAATGGTGGGTTTATGTTCTCTATAATTTGGAAAAATAATTCATCTACAGTGTTCAGGTTTTTTAAAAAAAATTACTTTGTGTAAATTTTATCATAAAAAGCAACTAATAGATTATTTTCTGTGGAAATGTGAAAAATCATTTAGGAAAAAAATATTTAAGTTGCATCATTTACTAGTTATATGATGTGGTCTTAGCTAAAGTATATTAAAGGTGTTTTGTGGATTAGTGAAAAAATAAAATTTTAAAGAACAAATCCTGAGAGCTTTTCAGTACCTCTTGAAATGTCACCTGGGACTGGTGGGTCTACTTCCACGGTAACAGCTGTAACTTAATCTCAGCATTGGGGTTTGGATATTTCTTTCTGTTGTTTTTATAATGTTCACCTCATAAGCTGTTTCACATTGCTTCACCTTAAAGGTGAGAATGAAGATTTTGCAAATCAACATATAAGTGGCCATATGTATCTGGTGTAAAGGGAATGCTACTATTTTTTTCTATTTTCTATTATACATAATTTTTCCATAAGCTGTATTGATAAGATCATTTGACTTTTAAACCAATACCTAAAGGTAAAATGTTTTATTTTGTGTCTTGAGTGGTGGTGATAGTTTAATAAACCTTAATTTACCACTTATTTGAAAACAGTATGATCAGATATGTAACACTGAAATTTTTCTTTTCAAATCTTTATTTTCCTTAATGCTTCTTTATTTATACAGAGTCTAGTACTGGCAGAAAATAGTCCTGGAAGGGATAGTACTGAATATTTTATTGTTTTTGAGCCTCGGCTACCATCTTTATCAAGAACATTAGAACCATATATCCTACCATTTATGTTTTACAATGGTAAGTTTCTAGGAAAATAGATAATGAAACCCTATTATTTAGAGGTAATTGATTAATCTTGCTTTGCTGTGTATTAACATAATGTTGTGATGTATTTTTTAAAAGTTGTGATTTTTAAGTTTTTAAGTTAAATCTGAATTTTTTTTTCTTAGATGTTAAGAAGCAGCAACAAATGGCAGCACTTACAAAAGAAAAGGACCAGTTATCTAAGTCTATTGTTATGTATAGAAGTTTATTTGATGCCAGCAAACAGCTTCTTGATGAAATCAAATGTAAGTCATCTTATAGTCAGAGGAAATAAAAAATTAGGCTTTGGGGAATGATGAGGCAGATGGTGGAGACCATGAAACACAAATGTGTCTGTTTTCCTGGACTACAAGTGAAATGCAGAACTCTGTAGAAAGGTAGTGATAATAATTTGTTATTCATCATTGGCAAGTTTTAAAAAGAAATAGTCCTCATTTTAAATGAATTTATATATTTACAAATTATAAAAATTTGGACTTTTCTGTTAGAAATCTGATCTGTGGAAAATGTATGGTTTTCCATACAGTGTTAATGTTAATATCTACCTCTAGGTACTGGCAAAAGATTTTGGATGACATTATTATTAAGAGAGTAATAAGTAGTTTACTTTTTAGTTTGGGTTATGCACCTATATATATTTTATACACCATGGTGTTATGATACTACACACACTAATACTGAAATACATAACTTATTTTTAAATGAGTCCATTCTCAGAATATTTGCTGCAATTTTTAATAATTTTTGTATACAATTAAAATAAGGCATTTGCTGAGTTGACTATATTATGTATTATTCCCTTTTGTCAGATGTTTTTGCTAGGTTTTTTTACTTTGCATTTGTTATATAAGTTAAAATTTTAATCAGTGTACCAATAAATATATACTGCCCGCCTCAAGCTATACTTTTTGTATATCTGTACAAGATCCTAGAGCATATTTTATCTCCCTTAGCTGCAGTGTCTCTCCTTTTTATATATTAGAGTTCAACTTTGAGATTCATAGTTTAATTTTGAATTTCTAGAATAATCATCTGTCAATTTTCATTTTAACATTATACATTAAGAGGAAAGAAAAGAAATTGAACTTTGTTTTGGGGACTATCAGAAATTGATAGAATTTTTTTGTTATATATAATTTTAGGCCAAGTTGAGGAGGCAAAATTAAAAGAGGCCCAGTTGCGAAATGAACTGAAAGCACATAATATTGACATTCCTGTAACACAACAGGTATAGTTTCTAACTGTGCGTGAAATATTTTTAAATTAAATTCAACTACTTATGTTTTATTGGGAATGCTATGGGCACTATTATTTTAGGGTACAAAGACTGGAGTACATTATACTCCAGTTACTATACATTAAAAGGTACAAACAAAATGATGGAATGCTCTTTTCCAAGAAATTGCAGTTTGTTTCATGAGGCTGACATGAAGAACACAAGTTCAAGGCCAGCCTCAGCAATTTAGTGAGACTGTCTCAAAATAAAAAAAACTGGGGATATAGCCCAGTGGTAAAGCACTCCTAGGTTAAATCTTCAGTGCCAAAGGGGGGAAAAATTGTATTTTCAGTGTAATTATACCAATAAAAACACCAGCTGAAGAGCTGCATTAAGGGGCTGCACAAGTAATAACATACATGATGGTAAAGAAAATAAAGTAACAAAAAGAAGTTTAGAGTTTTTAAAAATTTATATGTGCAATTCAACTTCAAAGAAAAATAGTATGTATAGAAATTTCTTAACAAAGAAAAAACATAGGAGTAGGCTCAGTAGTAACATGTGTGGTTAGAATGTTCCAGACCCCAGGCTCACTCCCCCAACACTGCCAAACAAACAAAAAAGTATTCTGTCTTTGAGAGGGAGTGTAGTTATGTGATAGAGAGCTTGTCTAGCATACACAAAAACCTGGATTTATTCCTTAGCACTACACATGCACACATATAAAAGATTCAGTGATCTGGGTATGGTGACACATGCCTATAATCCCAGTGGCTCTGGAGGCTGAAACAGGGGGATTGAAGTTCAAAGCCAGCCTCAGCTATTTAGTAATGTCCTAAGCAACTTATTGAAATGCTGTCTAAAATAAAAAGGGCTGGGGATGTGTTAAAGCACCCCTGAGCTCAATTCCCAGTACTTAGGGGTGGTGGGGTTGCATGAAGATGAGAATTCTTTCTATATTACTGTTAACCATAGTTGTGTTTTGTCATTGTTTTAAGTAATGTCCACTGATTAACTTAGTGTTCTCAAATTTTCCACATTGTTCACTTTTCTTTGCTGTATTTATTGGCTGCCTGGTACGAGAGTAATTGACTTTGTAGATAATTTTCCTTTTTAAATTATAGATACCACACATTGAAGCACTTTTGAAAAGAAAGATGTCAGAACAAGAAGAACTAAAGAAAAAACCCAGAAGATCATGTACTCTACCAAACTATACAAAAGGCAGTGGAGATGTTTTGGGGAAGGTATGTATTGAAGCCCTTTAAGAAGCAGTACACTCTATTATCTTGTTTTTATTTATTGAAAATATGTTGTCTAAAAGTGACATTTTAATGTCAAATTTCTTTGTATTTGTTAATTTGTTCTAGTTAATTGCCTACTCTTGAGTACCCTAATAGGGATTTGGCAGAGCTTAAAACTGAATTAATAATTAGTACTGTCATTGAGAGCTATGGCAGAAATTGTTCACATATCCTGAATCAGGGCTTATTTAAATATGCTTTTATGTTGTAGGTCTTTAAGGAGAGCTAAGATTTTTTTATAGTTTATTATCAGAAGAATTCTGAGTTCCAAGTCTAATGTTGTAGCAAATTCCTTATATATTTGCTGCCAATGGCAAGAGTACCATTCTACCATTCTTCCTTTTTCTGTTTTCCTTTCCCTCTTTGGTTACTTTTGTCAAATAAGTTATATTTGTTTTGATCCTACTATTTAATCATGAACATTCTGTATTATATTTTTCTCAGTTAGAATATCTATTTGCTACTATTAGTAAGTTATTTCAGTAAGTGTTGCTTCTTATATTTTTAATAGATTTTTTCCTGACACACTTGGGCATATACGTATGTTTTACTTGTTAGACTTTTCTATATAATATGTCTCATTGCCTTTATTGCCATTTTAAAATTAAACTAAAACTGAAGGTATAGAGAGACTAAAAAAACTTGCTCACAATTGGACTGCTCGCAACAGGCTCAAATAGGCAGTTTGAATCCAAAGTCTGTACTTGTTTATGTACGTTATTCTAATTCAATAACCACTGTGTAAACAGTTTATTGTATTTCTGACTTATATATGAGGACCTTGAAGTTCAAGGAACTTAAATATTAGTTGTTAAGATATATTTAATGGCAGAGCTTAGATGTGAACCCAGGTGTGTCTGACTTCAGAATCCATTAAAGTTTCTTTATACATTGTCATCTACTCTGGAATTGAACTACACACTGAAAATAAAGGGTCATATGTAGCAGTGTTTATAGATCAAACCATGTTACATTATTGTTCAAATTCAAATCTGCAAATTGAAAAATTAAGAATGTGTATTCATAAATTGGAAAAGAAGATGCTAAGACATTGTTGTAAAATGGTGTTCTCTACAACCAGTTTTATTATAACTCCTGGAGGAAATACTTGAAATTTCATTTTATATAATTTCTCCTTTGCCCCTCAGAAGTACAAACACTACTATTACAGAAAACTTTCTAACTCCTCCAAATCGTCCCTAAATTTTCTTCCTTGATTCCTTTTAAAAAATTCTGGAATTTGCCATAAAACTAATAAAGCAGGTAATAATGGAAATATAGTGAGGAGCAATAGAAGATTTCCTCCAAAATATTCTCGTGTATTTAGTTTTAACATGTGACTACCTCACTTAACTTGGACATTTTATTTTTTTATTTTTATTTTTTTTTTTTTAAGATAGAGTGAGAGAGGAGAAAGAGAGAGAATTTTTTTTTTAATATTTATTTTTTAGTTCTCGGCGGACACAACATCTTTGTTGGTATGTGGTGCTGAGGATCGAACCCGGGCCGCACGCATGCCAGGCGAGCGCGCTACCGCTTGAGCCACATCCCCAGCCCCAACTTGGACATTTTAGTCTTTTCCTCCTCAACTTAAAATATCTTGAAATCTCATCCCTAAAGAAGGAAGAATTCGTAGCATTTTTAAGATTTTTTTGATTCAATTAAATATAGGTGTGTTTATAGTTGATATACCATCATAATAGATTTTACTCCATTGTTTTATAGTATTTCTTTAGAAAATAAATCTAATTGTAACAAACAAGGGTTGTTTATTCTGCTTTTATTTGCCTCTATTAATCTTCCCTACATTGACTAGAAATTTTTTTTCTTCATTTATATTTACTAGTGTTTTTTGTTTTTTTATTTTTTGACATGTCCCACCTACTTCTATTGAATTGGAAAACAAGGGCAGGCACTATGATGGTTCTAACATAGATACAAAATATTTTTGTTGTTAGGCAAGTTTTGTTACCACATTGGGCAAAAAATAAAGGGTAGACATGACCATACCAATACGATGAATGTTTGATATTAGCCACAATAGCCCAACCTTGGTGGACCTTGAGCAGGAATTCTTGTTACAGCAAGTATTTGTAAATAGAAAAATGATCATTTTTCCTGAACTTGAAAGAAGTATTCTTATCGGCAGATGATGAAATAAAACCTTATTGTTTGTGATGTTTAGATTTGTTTTATGAAAGAAATATTATAATACTTAAGTAAAACTTTTGCTTAAGGTCTGGGGAATATAGCTCAATTGGTAGAGTGCTTGCCTCGCATGCATGCATAAGACCCTGGGTTTAATCCCCAACACCACAAAAAGAAAAAAAATTGTTTTTGCTTAAGAGATTATATTAATTATAACTATATTTATGTTTAATAAATCTAAAAATGGCATTAGTTATTTAGTACATTTTTACTAGTAGTAGAACATAGAACATCTTTATTTGGAATAGTACCAAATTTTTATGTTTATTTTTCAAATTTCCACTTGGCTTTTTTAAATGGGTTATAGATAGCACATCTAGCACAAATTGAAGATGATAGAGCTGCAATGGTTATTTCTTGGCATCTGGCAAGTGACATGGATTGTGTGGTCACCCTAACCACTGATGCTGCTCGTCGTATCTATGATGAAACCCAAGGTCGTCAACAGGTGTTACCCCTGGATTCTATTTATAAGAAGACTCTTCCAGATTGGAAAAGGTTAGTAAAAAAATATTATAAGTGGTTTGTTTTGTTTTTGTTTTAAGATTTCCAGGACTGGGGGTCTAACTCAGTGGTAGAGCATTTGCCTTAATGTGTGTAAGTTACTAGGTTCAATTCCCAGCACCACAAATAAATAAAAATAATTTCTCTAAAAGATAACCAAAACAGAAAAAAGACTCAAATTATCTGCATTATTCTTGACTTCATCACAGATGAACATATTTCATTAATATCTATATTGTAGTGTATTTCATTATATATGCTATTTTATTGCTGGTTAAATGTGTTGTTTGTTTTGTTTTGGGGATTGAACCCAGGGGTGCATTGCCACCAATCTACATCCCTAGCCCTTTTTTAAGACAGAGTCTCACTAGATTTCCCAGGCTGGCCTCAAACTTTGAATCCTCCTGCCTCAGCCTCCTGCATAGCTGGGATTATAGGTGGGCAGTACCACCTGGCCTAAATGTTCTGTTATATATGTGATATACATGCACACAAAAGCATATGCACACAAAAATTCAGAACAAGTCTTTTTACCTTTGCAACAGGAAAGTTGGAAAAATATTATTATCGTTAGCAGAATGCAAAATATCTTTGGAATAGGCTGTGTGTGTGTGTGTAATGAAATATATAGAGATTTGTGTGTGTGTGTGTGTGTGTATACACACACACACATTTTTTTTGTCCTATTTTATGTCCTATGAAAAATATGCCACCATTTAGGTAAAGAGGGTTTGTTGGCACAGTCATTCATAAATATTACAACTGTAAAAGAGCATCTAGTTGACTATCACATTCTTATTTTAATATGAGAATAGTATTAATCTAGTTTCTTCAAGTGAATTTTTATTTCATCTGCTTTTCAAATATGTTTTAGGGAAAATTGTGGAAAATACTTAGACTTTTCTTTCTTTTCTTTTTTCTTTTTTTTTATTTTATTTTATTTATTTGTTTGTTTTCCTTGCCTTTTTTTGAAAAGAGTCTCACTAAGTTACCTGGGCTGGCCTTCTATTGCAGTCCTTCTACCATAGCCTCCCAAAGAGCTGGGATTATAGATATGCACCACTGTATGCTGCTTAGCCACGTTTTTATTTTTTAAATGAAGAATGCATAGACATTCTTTTTATTATTATTATTATTATTATTATTATTATTATTATTTAGTTGTAGTTGGACACAATACCTTTGTTTTATTTATTTATTTTTTTATGTGGTGCTAGGGATCGAACCCAGGGCCTCACACATGCTAGGCAAGCGCTCTACCGCTAAGCCACAACCCCGGCCCGGCATTCTTATTTTTTTAATATTGTATAAGTATTCTGACTATGTCTCTCTTTTTAAATTCACCTCAAAATACTAGAAGGAAATGCTAACAAAACAAAAAAATTAAAATGTTTAACAGTATTGGCCAATTTTATCTTTTTCAGACTCAAGTAGATGTTTGGTTTTAAGGCCTATATAAATGGGAATAAGTGAGGATGTAAAAGAGACTAGGAACTCAAATACACATATCCTATGTCAATAAACTTACATGTTATTTTGTAATTTAAAATAAGATTGACAAAATAACTGGGATTTGAACTCAGATCTATCGATTCTGCTCAAATCTCCCACTCTGCTGCTAATTATTATCCATTTTAGATAGCATAGAAGATTCCAATAGTGTTGAGCCATGCATAAGGGTATAAGCCTATAATCTCAGAGACTCAGGAGGTTATGGCCAGCCTGGGCAATTTATGGAGACCCTGTCTCAAAATAAAAAGTTTGGGCATGTTTTTTAAAAAAGTAATATTTTTTGTGAGACAAATTAAAAAGAAGACATTTATTTATTTATTTATTTATTTATTTTTACTGCATTGATAAGAGTAATACTTTTTGTGAGGAGAATTTTCCCTCCAGGAAGCCTCTTTTTATCTCTGTAATCCCTAAAGACCAAGTTAAGAAGGGTTAATTTAAGGAAAGTATGAATTTAGTATTTAGGAGCAAAGTTTGCTCTAGAAACTGGTTATGCTCCCTGTTCCTGTTCCTGTTCCCAGTATTCCTCTTCCCTTTATTATTTTTCCTAAAGGTAGAGGTTATTCTGTGTCCTGCTAAAGTTAGCTATTTGCATAAGCTCTCAGCATCTCTTCATTCTCCTTATATATAAAGAAAGTCCCCCTGGGCGCCATGGTACATGCCTGTAATCCCAGTAGTTTGGGAGACTAAGGCAGGAGTTTTTAAGAGTTAGTTCAAAGCCAGCCTCAGTAACTAAGTGAGGCCCTAAGCAACTTAGCAAGACCTTGTCTCTAAATAAAATATTATAAAGGACTGGGGATGTCGCTCAATGGTTAAGTACACCTGGGTTCAATCCTGGGTACCAAAAAGTAGTCCCTGTCCCTAATCAGCTACCATCTCTGAAATCCCATTGTTATTCAAGGTTTCGGTTATTCTTTATTTGGGAGGGACAGGGATTCAGTTTACTCAAGACTTGCCTCCTTTATCAGTGTTTCTGTCTTGCCCATCTCCACATGAGGCAGTTGTATCTCGCATCCTCATCTGGGTCAACTTAAGAGAATGCCTTTCTCTTTTCCTTGCAAACCAAATAACAAGTAGCTTATATTGGTAATAAAAACTACCTGAAGGTAGTAGTACAGATAAAACCAGAAAATTTTTATATGGTAAGTGTTGTTTTAGTTTCTAAGGGCATATAACTAATCACTCAGGAATATCACTTGTGAATTGGAGTTGATTATATGATTAAAATGACATTCAGTATATTAATGTTTTCCAATTTTTTTACATTACAAAATTATAGGAGGTGCCTGGGGATGTGGCAGTGGCAGAGCATTTGCCTTGCACATGTGATACACTGGGTTTGATCCTCAGCACCACATAAAAATAAATAATTTTTTTTAAAAAGCCATATGTACTTATTTAATATATTTTAAAAGTTTTGGATTTTTTGTTTTTATAGTGTTTTTTTTTTTCTTCTTTAGACCTCTACCTCATTTTCGAAATGGAAAATTATATTTTAAACCCATTGGAGACCCAGTTTTTGCCCGAGATTTGTTAACATTTCCAGATAATATAGAACACTGTGAAACAGGTAAAGGATATTATGGTGGCTTTCTTTTATACAGATGTTACGTTTATGATAAAGATCTATAAAATGCTGATTATGAAAAATATCTTCTTAGGTTATAAGTGATAGTTTTATTAATAATTTATCCTTTTTTATTTTAACTTTTTCAGTATTTGGTATGCTGTTAGGAGACACCATTATTTTGGATAATCTAGATGCAGCCAATCATTATAGAAAAGAGGTATATGTTTTATTTCTTTTTAAAAAATCTGTAGCTCCAATTCTAACATGTTTTTAAATTTTATTATATTAGAACTATGTACAAAAATCATTCCAGTTAAGCATGGTGGAACACTCCTGTAATTCTAGCTATTCAGGGGGCTAAGGGGAAAGGATCACAAGGGGTAGGGCCAGCCTTACAACTTAAACCCTGTCTCAAAATAAAAAGGACTGGGGATGATATATAGCTCGGTGGAAGGGCATCCCTGAGTTAAATCCCCAGTACTGCAAAAACAACAATAATTTCATTTGCCAATACATATACAAATGTCTAAATACCTTGTCAAAACCAATTTAAATTCTGCACATTGATCAACATAAAATTGATTAAAATATATGAATTAACAGGCCAAATACAAATTAAAATGAGATAGGTTTTTCAACTATAAAATTGAAACTCAGGACAGCATTATCAGTGACAATATTAGAAAAGAGATACTCTTAGATAATCTCAGATAATTTTGGTAGAACTGTAATGTTTTTGGCTTTTATCAATTCATTATAGTTAAACATAATAGTTGTTCCTTTTGACATAATCATACATGCATGAAATTTAATTTACTCCATTTCAGTCCCCAGTGCCCCCACTTTCCTTCTTCCTCCCTCTCCCTACTCCCTTTCCTCTGCTCTGCCTGTCCTTCGTCCACTCATGTCTTTTTCTTTTTTGCCAGGGGGGAGGGGGTACCAGGGATGGAACTCAGGGCGCTCGGCCACTGAACTACACTCCCAGCCCTATTTTGTATTTTATTTAGAGACAAGGTCTCACTGAGTTCTTAGCACCTCACCATTGCTGAGACTGGATTTGAACTCATGATCCTCCTGCCTTGGCCTCCCAAGCCACTGGGATTACAGGCGTGCACCACTGCATCCGGCTCACACATTTATTTTTGATTGGTGCTTTATAGATACACGTAAAAGTAGAATTTACTATGGTATATTTATACATGCAAGTAGCATAATTTGATCAAATTCATTCCACATTTTTTCCCCTTCTCTATTTCTCCTCCAGTCTCCTTCTATTCCCTTGATCTTCCCTCTATCTTTATGGTATATGACCTTCCTGCTTCCCACTTTTTCCCCTTACTTTGTTCTAGCTTCTACATTTGAGAGAGAACATTCAACCCTTTATTTTTCTGAGTCTGATTATTTCACTTATCTGTTAGAGTAAGTTACCCACTATTTCCACTTACTTACAATAGGTTGTTAAAATTACACACTGTCCCACATTGCTGACCAGAGATGGAGATCGAATTCGAAGTAATGGAAAGTTTGGGGGCCTTCAGAATAAAGCTCCTCCAATGGATAAACTTCGAGGAATGGTATTTGGAGCTCCAGTCCCAAGACAGTGTCTGATCTTAGGGGAACAAATAGGTAGGTTGAAATAAATAACAGTTTCTGATTTGATTTTAACCTTTTATTTAAGGGTTAATGTAGTGAGAATCTAACATGAAGAATTAACTGGTAACATATAAATAATCCAAAGTGTATTTGTCATATACTTTTAGCTTTCTAGGTTAGGTGTAATGGTACACGCCTCTAATCCCCGCAACCCAGGAAACTGAAGCAGAAGGATCCCAAGTTTAAGGCCAGCCTCAGCGTCTTAGCGAGACCCTAAGCAATTTTGGGAGATCCTATCTCAAAATTTAAAAATAAGGGGTTAAACTCAGAGGCACTCAATCACCGAGCCATATCCCCAGCCCTATTTTTTGTATTTTATTTAAAAACAGGGTCTCACTAAGTTGCTGAGGCTGACTTTGCCACATCCCCAGCCCTATTTTTTTGTATTCTGTTTAAAAACAGGGTCTCTGGGCTGGGGATGTGGCTCAAGCGGTAGCGCACTCGCCTGGCATGCGTGCGGCCCGGGTTCAATCCTCAGCACCACATACAAACAAAGATGTTGTGTCTGCCGAAAACTAAAAAATAAATATTAAAAATTCTCTCTCTCTCTCTCTCTCTCTCTCTCTCTCTCTCTAAAAAAAAAAAAAAAAAAAAAACAGGGTCTCACTAAGTTGTTTAGGCTGACTTTGAACTCACAATTCTCCTGCTTCAGCCTCCTTGAGCTGCTAGGATTACAGGCGTGCACTACTACACCTGGCCAGTTTTGCTGATTTTTGTACTCTATATAAATGGAATCATGCAATGCATATGTTTTTGTCTTTGTTCATTCTTGGTATGTAGTTGCAGTTCATTTTCATTGCAGAATGGTATTTTATAGTATAAATATATCACGATTTATTTCCTTATTCTACTGTTGAGGAATTTGTATAGTTTCCAGTTTGGGGTTATTATTTTAGCCTTTTTAAAGTGGTAGTTGTAAAGATGGTAACACAGAGTATAGGATTGGTTGGGTCCTTCATCTTGTGATTTCGAAGAATTGAATCTACAAATAGAAAGGGTGAGAGCAAAGTAACAGGAATTATTAAAGTAAAAGAAAGGAAGCAGAGCTCCCAAAGGAGAGGGATCCCAAGAGAGGGTTGCCAATGAGTGGCTGTTGTCTAGGGGTTTATATGAATCTATAGGGTAAGGAAGTTAGCTCCCAACCCAATCTTGGGTAAGGCATTCATTGTCCATATGAGCTCTTTACATGCCCTTTGGTCCAATCAGGTTACTGTGCCTTTTTGAAGGGGGTCTGGGCACTAGGCAATAGGTGTCTCACTGTTAGTTTTTCTCCTTAAACAGAAATTGGCCTGACCATCATGGGGCCTAGCTTGCATCTGTGGTCTCTGAGCCCTTTTAGACAGAAACCTAACTTTGAAGGGGCCCAAGTTTTCTGTCTGCCTATTCCTGTTCTTTCTCCTGCCTCATTGTTAGCTGTCTCCTAACAGCTCTTAGCTAACACTGCTAATTCTGAGCAGCTCTCAATAGTTCACTGACTTCTAGCCATTCTTAGAGATAATGTTATGAGCTGTTAGAGCCACCAGTTCGGCCTGCTCAATTTGAGCTATAAATCATGAATATGAAATAAAACCATCTAAAAGAACTTTATTATGGTTTATACTTCAGCATAATGGAGAGCAGTATATGGGACAGAGGTTTCTGGACTGGACCCTAGAGGACTTATAGACAGAGGCAGGGCCCACATACGCAGTCTTCTGTCTGCTGACTACAGACTTTTTGCAGTTTAAAGCCACTCTGCACAAGAATGCTGAACCCACATTACCTTTGGCTATCATGGGTGGTGATATACAGAGTGGCTTCAAGGTTGATGGAGCCATCCATAGCAGCTGGGGGGGTGGGGAGGGCAGTCATCTGGAGTAGCTATAGCCAAAGCAAAGTCTTCTAGAGTAGCCACTGGGTGTCTAATGCAGCCATGGCTGAAGTGGAAGTCTTTGCGGCAATCAGGACAGTGGCAGCTGCAAAAGGGATGGTGGCTTGATTGGGGCCTCTGGAGCAGCTACCACTGTCATGATGACAGCCGGACCCAGTACCAAGGCAGTGGCAGCCACAGGGGAGATACCAATGGCTTCTGCTGATATTGGCATCACAGGTAGTATAGCCCCCAACTCCAATCTCAGCCATGCCTCCACCACATCCTGCAGGCCCCTCACTGCCTGACTGAATCCCAGAGCAACACAACTGCAGTTGAGAGGGAAGCTGTGGGATAGAGGGTCTCTAGTGGTGTTAGCCCGCAGCCAAGTGTGCTAATGCTAACTTCCACCAGCAACAGGAGGCTTCTTCTCCAAAACCAAAAAGAAAGCAGTGTAACTTTAATAAAAAACATATTTAGGGCTGGGGTTGTAGCTCAGTGGCAGAGCGCTTGCCTTGCATGTGTGAGGCATTGGGTTTGATCCTCAGAACCACAAAAAAATAAATAAAATATTGTGTCCATCTACAACTAAAATATATTTTTAAAAATACATATTTATTTTGCCACATTTATAGAAGTTGCAAGAGTTAACCTATGCATCTCAATGTCAGTATATAACAGGCAATATCTGTATGTCTTTGAGGAAAAAAACTATTCTAATTATTAAAGATTTCTGTGCCTTTCTGACTTTCCATATATGTAAAATTAATAACACAAGGATTTCAAGTTTTTAACATTTATTCTTCTTGATATATCTTAAAAGATACATTTTCAGACTGATGATTAAACAACAAAAATTCAAATCAGATGAGACAGTTTACAGAGATACTTTTGTGTATAAAGTTCTTTTGGTTGTAAGCAAGAGCAGCTATCCCTGACTACTTTAAGCTAAATAAGAATGTATTAGAAGGAGACTGGAATAAATCACAGATACAGGAAATTGGAAACAGCCAAGACAAAACCAAAAATGACTTTAAGAGAGTTAGCAGCCTAGAGTTCCCTCACCTTCATCTTGGAGTGCCATTTTTTTAACAGCTCAGGTTCCACCACTCCAAGGACAAAAATTCCCTCCTGAGTCAACTAGCCTTAGTAAAGATCAAAGTGAACAAACAGCTTTGGGAACCTCCCAAATCTTATAACTAAACAGTATTTTGATAACCTGAATCTCTGTGTATTGCCTTTTCTATAAGGGCAGTATTGCTGATATCCTTGTTTGAACATAATTTTGCAATTCACTCACATGCAAAATATTATTGTATATGCTTAGAAAACAGTACTTTTAAACTAGGCACATACCTATAATCTAGGTGACTTAGGAGGTTGAGGCAGGATAGCAAGTTCAAATCTAGCCTCAGCAATTTAGTAAGACCCTATTTCAAAATTAAATAATAAAAAGGAGTAGAGATGTGACTCAGTGGTTAAGTGCCCCTGGGTTCAATCCCTGGTACCAGAAAGAAAAGAAGGGAGGTAAAGAAGGTCCTTTTTGGGGGGGTAGGGGGGAGCAATCCTGAGGATTGAAACCAGGGCCTCACATATGCTAAGCAAGCACTCTACCTCATCTATATCCCCAACCCAGAAAATATTAATGTGAAATTAGAAGTGCCATCAGAGCAGAAAACCAGGCTTTTTTCTAGACTTTCTTCCTAGGTTTCCAGTTTAGTTACAGAGAATAAAGAACGAAAGGACTTTGTTGTCATTCAGTTCCACATACAGAATTTTAATGTACAGCTTGAGTATCTGTAGTCCACGGATCTTCAGATTAGGGGTGACCAACCTATGAAGTCTAAGCAAGTATTCCCAAATCTGAAAAACTCTAAAATCTGAAATGTTTATGGTTCTATGCATCTCTGATAAAGGGACACAAGCACACAGATACATATGCAAGTGTATTTGTTCACTCATTCTAAGTGTAGATTCCCAGCATGTTGGATACTTGCTTAAACCATTCTTGACACTTTAAGTGTACTACATCTTTTTGTACTTGATATACTCTGTTCTTGTAATAATTATCTTGGACAGTTTTGTATGTAAACTACTATATATATTTGTGAAATATTTAGGTGTTTCTTCATTCCCACAAATATTGATTGTTTTTTGTGACATTTAGAGTTTAAAAGGGCCAGATAGTAAATATTTTAGGCTTTGTGAGTCACAGTATTAAGAACATTGTGAATGTATTTCTATTTTGGCCTGTGGAGAATAGTTTACTTACAAAATAGTTTACTAACAAACTAGTCACTGTATTTAATGTCTATTGTCTAGTAAATCGTGTTAACAGACTATACTATGAAATCAAATGTAATGCATTTTTAGACAAATTAAGGAAAGTTAAGTTTTATTAAAATTAAATATTTACCCTACTATTTTTTTAAAGAATCACTGTTTTTGATTCTTTCCTTTTTCCCTCCCTCCCTTCCAGTGTACAATGTTTCATAAGTTGCAGCACTGCCATATTCACTCCATGACTTGTCATAGCATTCTCAGTGTCATGCTTATAATTACAAATGTTTTTATTAAAAACTTTCTAGTCAGTTTTCATTTAAGAAGCAGTGGTTTTCTAACAGTACAATGTTTAGTTCCTTTTATAGTGTCTCCCTTTCACCCACTCCCTTCATCTCTGTGGAATTGAATCAGAGAGGACGTAAGCCTTGAGAGAGTCATCCAGTTAACCAAGCACTTCTGTATGGAGAACTTTTCCTGACACAGACTAAGTCAAGCAATCAGAGAATATTCAAATTTAGTGGTCGTTTGTTGTGGTCTTAACTATGCTTGCTTATTTCATTGCTTTACATCGAATGTGTTATGACTTTAAAAGTAGTTCCCATGTCTTACTATAACATAATGCCTAATGTTGCTAATTTTTTCCCTAAAATGTGGATTTGGTGTGATATTAGTAATTTAACCAAAAGTCTGGTTGGTTTCTTTGCAGATCTTCTTCAACAGTATCGTTCTGCTGTGTGCAAGCTAGGCAGTGTGAATGAGGACCTTAATGGTCAGTTAGAATACCTTCATACTCCTGATATGAAGAAGAAAAAGCAAGAACTAGATGAACAAGAAAAGAGTCTGAAACTAATAGAGCAGAAACTTGGTATATATTTATTTACTGTTAACTTCTACTTTTTCTGTGTAGAGATAAGTATTTATGTTGATAGAGAGTCCAGCTATAAAAAGAAAGAATGCAAATGATCCAGAATTTAAATTGACAGGAAACTCTTAATCTCCAAGACATCTCAGAATGGTTTAAACTGTTCTCTTAGCAGGACTAGTAAGAGACATTCTCAGTGTTTTATCTTATTATCTTTCTTATAAGTTAAGATATGTTTATATTTTTTTCTTTCATATAATATTTCAGTTTGTTCTGCATTTTGTATCTTTATAGGTATGACTCCCACACGGAAGTGTAATGATTCATTGCGTCATTCAACAAAAGTTGAGATGACAGATTGTCCAATTCCTCCTAAAAGAATGAGAAGAGAAACTACAAGACAAAATAGGTGAGCACGTTATAACCTGAAAATTATCATTGGTTAGTTTATCAAAGCTCCTGGATCATGATAACACTATAAGTTTATTTCTTATTTATTCCTTGAGCTACAATTAGAATTAAAAAAAAAAAAAACCTCTAAGCAATGATAATGAAGATAAGAAAATTATTTTGTTTTCCTAGGATATTCAGTTTTCTTAATGATTTTTACTATTTGGAAATGTTAGTTGTTTATGTTTTACTAAAATTCATTAAGAGTGAAATTGCTTTTTTTGTTGTTTGGGTTAAGTTTCAAATGCCCTGCATTCTGCTTCATAGGATCTTCATACCTAAATATAGGACATGCAAAATTATTTATTTTCCCCCCACATTTCATATAGGCTTCTGTTCTGTTTTTTAAATTTGTACATTATTTAAAAATTGCTGGGGCTGGGGATGTGGCTCAAGCGGTAGCGCGCTTGCCTGGCATGCGTGCGGCCCGGGTTCGATCCTCAGCACCACATACCAACAAAGATGTTGTGTCCGCCGAGAACTAAAAAATAAATATTAAAAATTCTCTCTCTCTCTCTCTCTCTCTCTCTCTCTCTCTCTCTCTCTCTCCCTCCCTCCCTCTCTCTCCTCTCTCACTCTCTCTTAGAAAAAAAAAATTGCTTATAATGTTCAATTTGAAGAATCAGGTACTATTTAGATGGCTACCAAAAAAACTAACAAGCTTTTGCAGCCTAACCCTTTCCTTTTTAGATTTAGATATCAGTAAGGGCAACCCACAGAAGGGCATCATGGTATATAGGGGATTTTTCAAAGGTATAAGTATAGACTGTATTTGAGTAACTTTCTCATAACCATAAAGGTGTTCCCTTGATATTGGCATCTTTATAATTGGTATTCCATGTCCTCTTCACCTGCATATTCAGTAAATATTTGAATGCTAACTTTGTGTTGTATATTCCTGGATGAATAAAAGTCACATGGTTCTTGCTTCTTCATCATGTTCTCTAATTCTGTGTAGAAGAGGAAATAATAATATGACACAAAGTAGTGGGAAAACAGTATCAGTTGTCAGGAAAAAATTATTGAAGCAGAGAACTGAAGAAGGATGGGAGGGAGGCAGCCATATAGAAATTGCTGTAAGTTGGAGAAAAAGTAGGCTTGGAAGATGTGAGCCAGTAGATAGCAAGCATGGTAGGTGAGAGGGAGAGATAGGGACAAATGAGGTTGAGCAGAGGCCAGATTATGAAACACACTTCCCCATCATGCTGCAAAAAATTATGGTGTTTAAAAAGGTAAAGTCATTGATCATCATAGGCATCGCTTGGATACCAACTCTTTACTACAAAAATTGATGTATTCATAAAGAAAAGATATGTGTTCTTTCTTATATGAACTTTTAGGTTAACAAAAAGCTGGTGAACATTCTTTTTAAAAGTTCTTTATAGAAAAAGTTCTTATGTAAGAACAAAGTATAGGAAGTATGGTAAAATGAAAACATCCAAACAAAGATGTTGTGTCCACCAAATACTAAAAAATAAATATTAAAAAAATTCTCCCTTTCTCTAAAAAAGAAAACATCATGACTTTGCTGCTGCTAATAAAGAATCTAGGCAATGATAATCAGCAGAGTACTCAACAATTAAGTAAAAATTTGATAGGAAACTGAATATGGAAAGATCAAATTGGCACACCTGATCTCAATTATCAATCTTAGTAACTCTAAAAGTCATAGGACATTTGCTATTGTATGTGCCTCAGAGGAAGTAACCTGAATCTAATGACACTTCTTAGACTTTCTCAACTGGAGTTCCATGGAAGAATTTAACACAGCAGAAAATTATTTGAGTGATTCTTCTCAGTGTTCTGCTACCATTCTGGGTACATAAGAAGAAGATTACTTTATTATATACAATAAATGACTTAAGGCATTCGACCCTGATTCACATATTTGAGAAGGGCTCACCATTTACTATTAACTACCATTCTACCAGAAAATATGTAGAATTTTGGAGCCAAATTAAAAGATATCACAAGGAAGCAGTCAGCCAAATGCAGAACATTATAGAACAAATGTCTGCTTTTGTTTTGCTAATAAATGATACAGAGAAGGAAAGAACAAGAATCAATAAAAATGATTTAAAAGACTTAACAATTGCATGCAATGTACAGACCTTGGTTTGTATTTGGATTTGAATAAACCAGCTTTAAAATAACAGGGTTGAACCAGACAGCAGCTACTCAGGAGGTTGAGACAGAAGGATCTCAATTTTGAGGCCAGGCTCCACAATTTAGTGAGACTCTGTCTCAAAAGAAAAAGAACTGGGGATGTAGTTCAGTGGTAGAGCATTTGCCTAGCATGACTGTAGGTCCTGAGTTCAGTCCCCAGAATCACAAAATTATATAAATAAAACAACAATGTTAAAATAATTGGAGAAACTTGAATATTACCTAGCTATTAGATATATTCATGTTACATTTTAATATAAGTATTTAATATACTTTAATATGTTAAATTGTACATTTTATGGATAATAGTATAATATTTACATTAAAATAAATGTATAGTTAGAAATGCATACTAAGGTATTTGTGTTGTCTGGGTATATTTTTAAATATATATTTTAGAAAACAGGCAAAGGATATTTAAAATTTTGGCAAAATATTATAATTACTAAAGCTCAAAAACAGGATATTATATTATTATATCACTATATTATTTCCTCTGCCTTTATGTAGATTTCTCTGTTTGTGTATATACATCTTTGCTGGTGATCAGATCCATAGCTTCATACAATGCTAGGCAAGCACTCTGCAACTGAACTACATCCCCAGCCCAAAGATGTTACCCAGGTGTTTTTGTTCGTTTGTTTTGTTTGGGTTTTGTTTTGTTTTGTTGTTTTTTGGCACTTCTATGAAGTGGACCCAGGATCTAGCATGGTAAGCACTCTACCATTGATCTACACCCCCCATTGACATAATTTTTTAAGGAGTTTCTCCCACCCCCACCCCCCAGGTAGTGGGGAACATTTTTCCAGGTTTTTAAGAGAACAGAACCTTCTTTCCAGTGAAGAAATTCCATAGGACCATTTCTAGACTAAGGATATAGAGTAAATAGATATTTCTGAATATGTGCCAATCTCAGTACTGAGTTTGCCTAGACCTCTCAGTTACTACAGATATTGATTTGAAACTTGTTAAGATTCTATAGCAATTTGGAGGTTGACTGGGTTAAAGTTTATTTTTTTAATTTATCATCGTTAATAGTTGTATCATTTTCATTAAAGTCATACATGTATAGAAGCTGAATAGGGGTATAGATTTATAGTATTATATAATGTGAGTACGTAGTGTTGGGAATTTAGTTCAGTGGCAGAGTACTTGCCTAGCACATGAAACATCCTAGGTTTAGTCCTCAGCCCTGGGTGGGGGGAGTAGGGAGGAGACGCCAAAGTAAGGTGAGCCACACAGGGTAATCTAAAATTCTCTAGGAGTCATATTGAAAAGTAAAAAAGAAACAGTGAGATTAACTTTAATAATAGCTTTTGTTGAATCCAGTATCCAAAATATTATTTCAACATATAAACAATATAAGAAATGATTAAAGAGCTATTTTACCTGTTTGTTTTTCATACAAAGTCTTCAAAATTCAGAAGATAGCAAATCTCAATTAGGAATAACTATATTGCAGGTGCTCTGGAACCACACATGGCTAGTGGCTCCTGTTTTGTACAAAAGGTATAGACAGAGCTTATGATAATAAAATAACTCGTCCTATGTATCTTCGCACCTATTCCATTTCCCAGAGGCAACCTTTGTTTTAACTATTAATTTTTAGTCATTCTCTTTTTAATTAGTTTTAATTAGTTATATATGCAGGTAGATACATTCTGATACAACATATATAAATGGAGTATAACTTCTCCTACTTCTTTATTAAATTTTAGAGGGTATAGCTCACCTGTCCCTTTGGGGGTGGAGGTCTGTCTTGCCTTGCTCACCTATTGACTTTTGAACTGAGTTCTAAATTATTTGAGCATTTAATGTTATCATGATTATTATATTTTATCTTGCAGCCACACCCAAGTCCTCCATGTTTTTTTTTCAAGAGTAGAAACCTTCAAATAACTTATTACATTATGATATCTATGTAAATATTTTGTAGTACTAGGCAAAGTTGTGTATGAGTATTACATTCTGTATATTTTTGTTTTGTTTTTTCTGGTACCAGGGATTAAACAAGGGCACCTTATTTCTGGCTACCTCACAAAGTTCTATATTTGGTTCTAATGTTATAACTCTTACTTAGACCACTATTCAGTGTTACAAACATCAGGCTCACATAAAACGTCTGTACTCCTATCATTCTTAAAATCATATTAAATTGTATTCCTGTTATTGGACTATTTCTTGTATGTTAATTTTTCTGAAGTTTCTAATTGCCCCCCATCCCACTTTTTTTTTTTTTTTTTTTACTTGCCATGTATCTTGATCAGATCCTCTTCCTCCTGCATTAGTGATAGTTGCTGTATAAACTTCCTGCAGCTCTGCTTTCCTCAGGCTTCCTTGGCTGCTCTCTTAAGTTGAATCACTGTTTCTTGGATACCATATTTTTCTCTCTCGTAACTTTTGTAGAAAATGTGTACCAAAAGAAAGTGGGCTGGAATAAAAGAATAAAATCATGGCATTTGCAGGTAAATGAATGACACTGGAGGAAGATAATGCTAAGTGAAGTTAGCCAACCCAAAAAACCAAATGCTGAATGTTTTCTCTGATATAAGGAGGCTGACTCATAGTGGAGCAGGGACAGGGAGCATGTGAGGAGTAGATGAAATCTAGATAGGGGCAGAGGGGTGGGAAGGGAAGGGAGGGGGCAGAGGGTTAGAAATGGTAGTGGAATGTGATGAACATTATTATCCAAAGTACATGTATGAAGACACAAATTGGTATGAATATACTTTATGTACAACCAGAGATATATAAAAAAAATGTGCTCTATGTGTGTAATAAGAATTGTAATATATTTCATTGTCAAATATTAAAAACATCAATTAAAAAAAAACAAATTGGGCTGGGGTTGTGGCTCAGTGGTAGAATGCTTGCCTCCCATTTGTGAGGCACTGGGTTCAATCCCTCTGCACCACATAAAAATAAATATTGTGTCCATCTACAACTAAGAAAATATTTTTTTTAAATAAGAAAGAAATTGGAGCCATATTTTGTCTGAAAATGTCATTTTGCTGATATTCAGTTAAAGGTTTCTGGAATAAGAGAACAGAAATAAGGGGTAGACTATACTAGACACAGAAGGATTGGGAAGTAGACTAGAAATAATGAGAGACAGTCTGCATGATGGAGACTTTGGACTCCCAAGTCAGGAAGTATAACAAAGAGTGAAAAGACCAGCCCTAAAAAGGAGCAATGTGAGATAAAAGGATGGGAGCAGAATGGGAAAAGGAAAGGAAACCACAGCTAAAATATGCCATATTTTCAGCCCAAACTTAATGTTATCTTGTCTCCAGATAAAAAGCTGATACCACATATTTAGATAACAGTGGTAATTGGTCAATTAAATGTTGGTATATTGGCTTCTGGTACAGTTGCTGGCACCCTACAGCCCTGTCTGATGTCAGCCTCTAGGAGCCAGTGACCTGTACTTGGCTTTCCACCCACAATGAAAGCAAAACCTTTGACTTCAGTGACCCTGTTCTATTCTGTCTCAGTTATAATTCTCACTCACTTGATGGGAAAATAGTTCTGTTTCTCTAACAGCAGAAGAAATCTAAGTCAACAGTATAATCCTCTTTCTTAAATGTAATTGTACAACCAAAAATCATACATATGAGGGGAGTCAGCAACATGAGAGAGAAAATAAGTAGCAAAACAAACCCTGAAATATAATTCAGTAGAGAGACTAGTCTTCTAAAAAATTACAGTTACCAAGATCAGTCCCTGTATTACTTCCATTTATGCTGCAGCATAAATTCTAATAAAGGCTCTTGTAGAGGTAATTTTCTCATTCCCAGTCTCTATTTCTGTAAGTTTTGAACTGACAATTCTTACACTTTCTAAGTGTCAGAGTGTCTAAAATTAAACTGTCTTTTAACGGTATTGAAATACCAAAATCAGGAACAAATTTTAATAGTAGAAACAGAAAAAAGTATTTGTTTCTGTATATATTTACATTATGTATGTGTATATATTATCTCTTAATAGAGGAAATATACCATGTTTTATCAACTATAAGATATCATTAATTATAAGAAATACCATCATTTCATGAACTATTAAGAAAAACTTCAAATTAACTCCTAAATTGCATCTGGATTTCAGGAATATTCAATTTTTTAAAAAAGCAAGTATTAACCATGTTTAGCACATGATATTCAGTAGACCATCTTGTTTTCTTAAATAGACACAGTTTTATAATGCATTTTCTACTGAAAAGATTTTAAGTTAGCACTATCAAAAATGTTTTATAATCTCAGCTACTTAGTATGAACTTTAGTAACTTAGCAAGACTGTGTCTCAAAAAATAAAAAATGCTGGAGATATAGTTCAGTGGTGGGGTACCCCCCTAGGTTTTAATCCCCAATATTTAAAAAAAAAAAGTGTCAGGGTTGGGGTTGTGGCTCAGCGGTAGAGCGCTTGCCCTGGGTTCGATCCTCAGCACCACATAAAAATAAATAAATAAAGATATTGTGTCCAACTGAAAAATGCATATTTTTTTTTTTTAAAAAAGTGTATCTTCCGTTCGTGGGTAGCATTTTCAGGGGATATCATTAGAAAAGAAAACATTTAGATGTATATGAATAAAAATACATCAGTATTGATGTTTACCAAGGTATTGGTGTGTTCATCTCTACGTTAATGAGATTATAGGTATTTTAAAATGTTTTTTCTTTTTTCTTTTAGAATTCCTGTTAATTCTTAAAATCATAATTTTGTTTAGGGAAAGCACAAGAGGTTAATTTCTGCAGAATTTGGATCCAAGATGCTACCATTTCAAAGAACTGTTTCAAATTACTTACATGCATTATAGACATACATGTATTTGTGTCCATCTACAGTAACTACTTAGCCTTTCAGACTCTTTTTTGGAGGGGGCATACATGTGAAGTAAACAATTATTGATGAGTGAGTTTAGGAAAGAAAATTTTTGGTACATAAAACTTACTATGTTTTTTCTTTTCCTACTTCCACCAGGATTCCAACTAAATCAGATGTATAAAAGGTGATAGAGAAGGGGCCACTGGTCTTACTAAGAATACTCTGCCTCTGCATCTCTCTCAGAAGAACAAAAGGTGACTTAACAAACTGAATATTTCTGGGGACAGTACAAGTATCTAGGCATGAATTTTCATGTGTATCCAGATGACTAAAAGCAACCATTCAATTTTATGAATCTCAGTGGACAGTATGGATTTACTGGAATTATTCCAGTCACCATGCCCTTTGGTTGTCATTATCTTGCAAATGTGTCAGAAGAACGTATGCTCATATGTCAATGACTGGAAAACTGGCACATAGCATCTGTTAATCCTGAAGAAAAGTATATGTACTATTTTTCAGTATAATTATCATGAATATGTTAGAACTATTTCTTGAAAACAGCCTTTTTATTACTTTTGTGTGAATTTATTTAACAGAAGTGTTTTGGCCTTTATGTAAGGAAGGTTCTGGAGACTAGATATTTAATTGTAAATATGTGAGGAAACTTGATGAAGAATTCAGGATTAAAAAAAAAAAAGCACAGGTATCTTGGAATTCAAATGTTAAGATACACAGAATAACATTAAATTGATGAGTGAATATGTGACAGGTTGCTTTTCAGATTTCAAAGGCTTATTCTGTATATAAATAAAATGTGCAGCAGCATCTTTTTTTATAAGTATTGTTTGGCTTTATTAATACTAGATTATATAGTCTCAGCCTTAATTCACACTTACATTATTTTGTAACTTTTTATTACTATTTTTAAGATGTTAAAGAAAACATACTCTCTGACATTAATGCAATAAGATTTTGGTAGAAGGTTATTGCAAAAACATTTAAATTGTGTATTAGTTCAGGTTAATGTGTATCAGTATATATGTCTTTGTGTAAATCCAAACGATTGGTCTGAGAGGTTATTTTGTAAGGAAAACTTTTGGTACAGTTTTTGTCCAGGAAATATGTGTGTTTTTTAATCCTTTCTGAATATGCAATGAGATTAATAAACAGAATTGTTTCTTCCCTACTGAACAGATAAGTGTTTTTATTTTTTATTTTTTTAATTTAAAGCTCTAAAAAAGTTATCTTAGACCTGACACTGTGGCGCATGCCTGTAATCCCAGTGACTCAGGAGGATCCCAAGTTCAAGGCCAGCCTCAGCAACCTATCAAGGCCCTAAGCAACTTAGCAAGACCTTGTCTTAAAATTTTAAAGGAGCGGAGCTGGGAATGTGGCTTAGTGGTTAAGCACCCCAGGGTTCAATCCCTGGCACAAAAATAATTAATTATAGAGACTAATATTTGTTGCATTATAGCATTAAAAATTGTTTTAAGTGAAATTGGTTCTTTTTTTTTTTTAGAGAGAGAGAGAGAGAGAATTTTTAATATTTATTTTTTAGTTCTCGGCGGACACAACATCTTTGTTGGTATGTGGTGTTGAGGATCGAACCCGGGCCGCACGCATGCCAGGCGAGAGTGCTACCGCTTGAGCCACATCCCCAGCCCGTGAAATTGGTTCTTATTAATTGTAGAATATTACTGTCAAAAAGATAAAATTCTGTCTTCTAAATTTTTTATACTTTTGACTATATTGCCTGGTTACTTACACTCATAAAATTATTGCATTATATTAGTATAGAATTGTCAAATAATCCTATTTAATTTAAAAGTAAATGTTTTGGGGCTGGGGCTCAGTAGCAGAATGCCTGCCTAACATGTGTGAGACACTGGGTTCAATCCTTAGCACCACATAAAAATAAATAAAATAAAAGCATGGTATCCATCTACAACTACAAAAAAATTAAAAATTTGTTAAAAAAGAAAATGTCTCTCTGGGCATGATGGCACATGCCTGTAATCCCAGTGGCTCAGAAAGCTGAGACAGGAGGATTTCTAGTTCAAAGCAAGCCTCAGCAACTTAGCAAGGCCTTAAGAAACTCATTGAGACCCTGTCTGTAAATAAAATATTTTAAAAGGGCTGGGGATGTGTCTCAGTGGTTAAGTGCACCTGGGTTCAATCCCCAGTACTGCCACCTCCCCACTCCGCAACCCCCGATATTGAAACCTTTGGTATTCCTAAGAGCAAATGGCAATGAAGAAACATCTAATTGGGCACAGTGGTACACACCTGTAATTCCAGTAGTTCAGGAAGTTGAGGCAGGAAGATCATGAATTTAAAGCCAGCTTCAACAAATGTGAGGCACTAAGTAACTCGATGAGACCCTGTCTCTGAATAAAATACAAAAAATAGGGCTGGGGATGTGGAGATGTGGCTCAGAATTCAATCCCTGGTACCAAAAATAAAAGAAAGAAACATCTAGTCAAGAAAATTTTTTTAAAATTCTGTAAAAATGAAAAATGGTAAATGTGTATGCAAAAATCTTTAGTAAAATACTGGCAAAACAAATATTGAACATATAAAGAAAACTATGTACCCTATCCAGGTGGAATTTATCCCAAAAGTGTAAGGCTGGGTTAATATCTAAAAATCAATATGCCATATCAATGAATTAAAAATCTGTATCTCCATAGATACAGAAAAAGCGTTTAACAGAATCCAAATGCTTTTCATTATAATACTAATAATAAAATGGCACTTTCTCATCCACAGATAGTATCAAACTTATTGTTGAAACACTGGATGTCTTTCCCATAAGGTCAGGAATGAGACAATATGTCCACTGTTGTCACTTCTATTCAACATTGTAGTACAGATTCTAGCCAGGGCAATTAGGCAAATTGAAAAGATATCCAGCTTAGAGAGTGAAACCATCTCTGCTTTCATATGACATGATCTTATATATAGAAAACCCTAAAGAATCCACTAAAACTTAGAATTAACAAATGGGTTCAGCAAGATTGAAGGGTACAAGATAAGTATACAAAAATCAATTATATTTCTGTAGTGAAAAATCCAAAATGGAATTAAAATAATCCCACTCATAATAGCATCAAAAGGAATAAAACACTTAGCAGTAAATTTAACAAAAGACATGCAAAACTTTTACTTTAAAAACTATGTAAGGGGCTGGGGTTGTGGCTCAGTGGTAGAGCGCTCACCTAGCATGAGCAAGGCCCTGGGTTCGAACCTCGACACCACATAAAAATAAATAAACAAAATAAATGTATTGTGTACAACTAAAATAAAAATATTTTTTAAAAAATAAAAACTATGTAACATTTTTCACAAAAATCAATTTTAATTTGGTATATATGACAACAGAATGCATTATAATTCATATTACACATATAGAGCACAATTTTTCATATCTCTGGTTGTACACAAAGAGACATCCTTCGTGTCTTAGGATAATGATGTACTTAGGATAATGATGACCATGGCATTCCACCGTCTTTCCTACCCCTATACCTCTTCCCGTCCTCTTCCTCCCCTTTTCCCCTTTGCCCTACCTAGAGTTCACTTAATGTCCCTCCCTCCTTTCCCCACCCTCCCCCACCACCACCACCACCACCCCCACCACACAGCATATTAAAGCAGCATCCTTAAATCAGAGAAATTTGGCATTTGGCTTTTGGGGATTGGCTAATTTCACTTAGCATTATATTCTCCAGCTCCATCCGTTTACCTGTAAATGCCATGATCTTATTCTCTTTTAATGCTGAATAATATTCCATTGGTTAAATATGCCACATTTTCTTTATCCATTCATCTACTGAAGGGCATCTATGTTGGTTCCACAGTTTAGCTATTGTGATTTGTGCCGCTATAAACATTGATTGGCTATGTCCCTGTAGTATGCTGTTTTTTAGTCCTTTGGGGATAGACTGAGGAGTGGGACAGCTGGGTTAAATGGTGTTTCCAGTCCCAGTTTTCCAATGATTCTCCATACTGCTTTCTAATTTTTTTTTTAAACTGCACAATCATGAGTTGGAAGACAATATTGTTAAGATGGCAGTATTCCCCAGACTTATGTACAGACTACAGACTCTGTCAGACTCCACCTGAATTCTTTGTACAAATTAACAAACTGATTTTACATTTTGTATGAAATTACAGGAGACCTCGAGAGAATAACCAAAACAATTCTGAGGTACAAAGTAAGAAGACTCACATCCCTCAGTTTCAAAACTTAGCAGAAAACAACATTAAAATAAAGATTGTAAAACTGGGACAAAAAGTAGGCATTAAATAAATGGAAAAGAATTGAAAGTTGAAATATGAACATGCATTTATCGATGGATTACTTTATAACAAGCGTGCTGAGACTAATGGGAAAAGAACAGTCTTTTAACAAATGATACAGACTTATGTTTGATCCTCATATCACACCCTTTACAAAAGTTAATAGAAAATAGATCAAAGAGATGAAAAGAATAAAACCCATAAACTCTTAAAGGAAAATATAGGAGTTAATCTTCATGGCCTTGGTTTTGACAAAGGACTTCTAGATGTGACTCTAAAAGCATGAGCCACAAAAGGGAAAGTAGTCAAACTGGACTTTAGTTTGCCTCAAAAAACACTATCAAAAAGGTAAAAAGATGACTGGACTTATATCTATTCTATACAATAGAATAATATTATTTGGCCTTAAAAAGGAATGAAATGTTGATACATACTATAAGCATTGATGAAATTGAATTAAGTATGTAAGAGAAGTCTGCAGCAAAAGATCACTGTAGTGCACCCATGAAAATTTAGAATAGAGCAATCTATCAGGAAAGTATGTAAATTAGTTTTTGCTTAGACCAAGAGAGGACAAGAGGATTCAGAGTGTGATAGCTAAAGAAGAAATTTATCGTGGGGCTGGGGTTGTGGCTTGGTGGCATAGCGCTTGCCTAGCATGTGTGGAGGCACTAGGTTCGATCGATTCTCAGCACCACATATAAATAAATAAAATAAAGGTTCATTGACAACTTTAAAAATACATAAATAAATAAAAAGAAATTTATCCTTATGGGTTGAATTCTGTCCTCCCAAAAGATGTTATGGTGAAATTCTAACCTCCATTACCTCAAAATGTGACCTTGTTTAGAAATAGGGTCTTTACAGAGGTGATTTAGGTAGAATGATATCTTCACATGGGCTTTTAACTCAGTCTGATTGTTCTAATAAAAAGAGAAGTTTTGGAAACAAAGAAGGTGATATGATGGCACATAGGGCCATGTGTCTACATTAACACATCTGTCAACTGAGGAATAAGAAGCTACAAGAGGCACAAAAGGATTCTCAAAGCATGACACTGCCAGCACCTTTAGATTTGTAAACTCCAAACTCTGAGGCAGTTTGTTATTTTAAATCTCACAGCTTTTGACAAGTTATTATGACAACACTCAGGAAACTAATGCAGATAGAAATAAAGTTTCTTCCTGAGGTATTGAATAGAAATAACTAGATGGTTGTGCATACAGAAAGTCCCCGGTTTCTGATGGCTCAGCTTCCAATGTTTGGACTTTACCGTGGTGTGAAATCAGTATGCATTCTGTAGAAAGTACTTTGAATTTTTAATTTGAATGTTTTCTCTGGCTAGGAACATGTGGTACAATAGTCTCATGATGCTGGGCAGCAGCAGCAGCAGCAAGCCTCAGCTACCAGTCAACCATACAATCATGATAGCATGGAAATGATCAATATTCTACAGTGTACTATGTTGCTAAACTATGATGTGTTGACCTAGAGTAAAGTCAGTGTAGTCAAGAACAAAGAAAATTACAAGTGTGGTTTGGTGGCTCCTGACTTTAGTAATCCCAGCTACTCCAGAGGTTTAGGTGGGAGGATTGAGAGTTCAGAACCAAACTGGGCAATTCATCGAGGCCCAATCCAAAAAGAAAAGGCTGGAAAAATGTAGATTTTAACATGTCCTCTGAGGTTTTAGAGTGAAATCTGTAATTAAGCTACAAGGGAGATGGTAATTACATCACTTGGTAATCAGGACCTATGGTTGGTGCTGTCAAAGTTGTTTTATAAGAAAGAGATTAGATCTAGTTTCAGTCTCTGGGTACTATTGGAGGAAAGGGTCCATTGTACACGAGGTAAGCAGGTCTTAGCAGTGCTTCAAAGGTTAGCTCATGTGTTGGGGACATCCATAGCCCAGTTCAAAGGTTTTGCTGTGGATGCCTCAGATTTGATGAATAATGGCCAATGGCCCTCCAGTTCCATCGTAAGTACCCTAAACCAATGCTACTCCACTTTTATTATATATATATATATTTTAGAGGGGGTAGGTTAGCATGTTAGATATATTAAATGCATTTTTTTGGTGTTATGGTTTAAATCTAAATGTCCCCCAAAAGCTCCCCAATACAGCAGTGTTCAGAGGTGGGGCCTTAGGGAGGTGATTTGATTATGAGGGCTCTGACATCATGAACAGATAAATCCATTGATGGATTCAAAACTTAAATGGGGGCCAAAATTGTGGCTCAGTGGTAGAGCGCTTGCCTAGCATGTGCAAGGCACTGGGTTCGATCCTCAGCACCACATAAAAATAAATAAATTAAATGAAGGTATTGTGTCCAACTACACCTAAAAAAAAAAAAAAAAATTAATGGGCTGTTGAGAGAAGGTAAAAATTTTAGGAATTGTGGTCTACTTAGAAGTAGGTCACTGGGGACATGCCCTTGGAGGGTATATTTTGAACTCCACTGCTCCCTCTCTCTTTTGCTTTTGACTCTGCAGTAAGGTGAGCAGCTTTCCTCTGCTATGCCTTCCACCATAATGTACTTGCCTCGCCATAGACCTAAAAGCAACTGGGACAAGCAACTATGAACTGAAAACCTCTGAAACTATAAAACAAAAAAAACCTAAGGAGGAACTTTAAGTTGATTTCTCTCAGGTTTTTTGTCACAGTAATGGAAAGCTAACACACTTAAGATATTTTCAATTTACAGTAGATTTATCAGGATGTAATTCCATAATTCAAATAGCATCTTTTTAAATACACTAAAACCATTGAATTGTACACTTTACATGGGTCAATTTTATGGTATACAAAGACTACTTTTAAATTAATAAATATGGAAACTTTAGTAATAGTATAGGGAAGTAATACCAGCATGTGTAATACAGATTAAAAAAAAAAAAATAGCCAGGCATGGTGGAGCACGCCAGTAATCCTAGAGACTTGGGAGGCTGAGACAGGAGGATGGCGAGTTCAATGCCAGCCTCAACAATTTAGCAAGGCCCTAAGCAACTTAGTGAGACCCTGTCTCCAAATAAAAATATAAAAAAGGGGGTTAAGGATGTGCCTTAGGGTTAAGCTTCCCTTTGTTAATCCCCAGAACTCCCCCCACAAAATTAATAGGGTTTAGTATAGGAAATTTGGTATATTTAAAACAATCACAAGTAAGAAATCTATAAAATGGGGAAAAAAAGCATTCCTCAAATTAAGAAGTGTCTCAATAAATAGAAAATAAAAGTAAACCCATCCTGACAATAATGAACTTCATACAGTGTACCAACAAACTACAGTACAACAAAAGCTACCAGGAGCCAAAGAACATTAAAAAGAAAAAAAAAAAAAAAGATCAAACTTTTGAGGGGCTGGGGATGTGGCTCAAGCAGTAGCACACTCCCCAGGCATGCGTGCAGCCTAGGTTCGATCCTCAGCACCACATTACAAATAAAGATGTTGTGTCCACCGAAAAATAAAAAATAAATATTAATATTCTCCCAAAAAAAAGAAAAAAAAAACTTTTGAAAGCTTATAGATAGTAAATACCACCTTTAGCTTATATATGAATGTTATATCTAAATATAGATTATAACATATTTACAGTATAGTTTCATTGGTATATAATTTAATATACATATTGTCATTTAAGAGTGAAGGGGCCAGAAAAAGACACTTCAAATAAAAGGAGAGTATTATATGTGGTAGGTTGATGATAAAAAGATCCTCAGTTTTCTATGCCATTTTAACTGCAGTAGGCCCCCCTTCATTCACAGTTTGGCTTTCCTTGATTTCACACATGGGATGGCTAGGATTTAAAAAAATAATAAGTATTGACAAGGGTGTGGGGAAATTGGGACTCTTGTACATTGCCAATGGCCATGCAAAATAATGCAGTTGCTGGGGAAAATGATTTGGTTGTTCTGAAAAAAGGGAAGCATAGAATTACCCTTAAACCTAGCACTTACAGCCCGCTGCAGTGGCACATGCCTGTAATACCAGCAGCTCAGGAGGCTGAGGCAGGAAGATCTTGAGTTCAAAGACAGCCTCAGCAAAAGTGAGGCACTAAACAGTTCAATGAGACCCTGTCTCTAAATAAAATACAAAATAAGGCTAAGGATGTAGCTCAGTGGCCAAGTGCCCCTGAGTTCAATCCCTAGTGCAAAAAAAAAAAAAAAACTAGCATTTATATCTCAGCTGTATGCCCTCCAATGATGAAAATGGATGCAAAGCCAGGCATGGTAGGTAGCACACAACGGTAGTCCTAGCTATTCAGGTGGCTGAGGCAGGAGTATCACTTGAACTGGGGAGTTCAAGACCAACTGGGGCAACATGGTGTGAGGCATCCTCCTCCCCCACAAAAAAAGGGGAAAAAAACAGACTCACATACTGTATGCCAACCACAGTAGGATCTCCAAAGAAGCAAAAACAATATATGGATGAATATTTATTACACTCACACAATTATGGAGGCTAAGAAGTCCCATGATGTGCTGTCTGGAGATTTCAGGAAAACCAGTGGTGTAATTCAGCCTGAGTCTGAACACCCAAGAACCAGGAGCTACAAGATCCAAGGGTAGGAGAAGATGTGTGTCCCAGGTAAAGACGGGAGGGAAAAAAATTTATACTTTCTCTTTTTTGTTCTATTCAGGTTTTGATGGAATAATGATGCCTATGATATTGGTGAGGGCGGATCTTCTTAAGTAATAATCTCTGGAAATTCCTCATAGACACACTCAAAAATAATGGTTTTATGAGCTACCTAAGCATCCCCTAACCCACTTAGGTTAGTACCTAAAATTAACCATCACAGCAATGTTCTTTTTTTTTTTTTTAAGAGAGAGTGGGGGGGGGAGAGAGAGAGAGAATTTTTAATATTTATTTTTTAGTTATCGGCGGACACAACATCTTTGTTTGTATGTGGTGCTGAGGATCGAACCCGGGCCGCACGCATGCCAGGCGAGCGCGCTACCGCTTGAGCCACATCCTCAGCCCACAGCAATGTTCTTAATAGTAGTATTTCTAATTATCCAAAAGTTGGGGGAAAACCCATGTATCCATCCACAAGATGGATGGAAAAACAAATGTAGTCTATACATTCAAAGACGTATCATTCAGCCACAAAAAGGAATGAAGTCCTGATAACAAGGAGAAACTTTTGAGCATGTGCCAAGTCAAATCAGTCAGACATGAAAGGAAGAACCTTATATGATTCCACTCATATGAAATACCTAGGCAAATCCATAGGGATAGAAAAGAGGTTAGAGGTCATCAGAGGATGAAGTGGACAAGAAATGATGAGTTACTGCTTAATGGTTACAGAGTTTCCATTTGGGTTAAGGAAAAAAAGTCTTGAAATTCTAGATAGTGATAATGATTGCATGACATTTTGAATGTAAATCATGCCACTGAACTGTACATGTAAAATAATGATTAAAATGGAAATTTTTAGGTTACATAAATGTTACCACAATGTTTAAAATCTTATTTACAGAGAATTGCAAAGTGAGTCTCACCTGCCTGTATCATATTTATTAAAGCTGTTATTTGGTGCTTACCATTCCATAGGTGTTATTGTATAATATTAACTCAGGTCAAGAGACATTGACATTAATCTAAATGTCAGTAACCACATGTGGCTAGCTAGTAGGTTCTCCATTGAACAGTGAGGATTTTAATAAAGATACTATGTTGTATCACTTTGGGAAATATTTGTTATTATCTAGTAGAGTTTCAAGATTCCCTGCCCTAGCTTTTGACCCAGTGACTCTTCCCCTGGCCCTGTTCTGGAGAAGCACAGGCATGCTGTATCAGCTTAAATGTACAAGAATGTTTCTGGCAGAATCAAGCTAAATTGAAATAACCTAAATTTTCAATTACATCTGTGGTCTCTCTGTAAACAATGCAATTATGCTCAGATATAAAAACAAATGAATATAACTATATTCAACATAGATCAAATCTTTAAGTAAAAACAAAAGAAACATGAGTCTATTTATAAAAATTTTAAAGCAAAAAAACTCCTCTAATAAATGGATATTATTACATAAGTAATAAACCCATAATAACAAACAAGGATATGGATTAGCATGAAAGTGAGGTAGTGGTTCTCTCTCACGGAGACAAAGTAATTAGAAAGTAATTATTTGCCTTACAAATATTCATGGTATCCAGTATTCACACTTCATGCACTTTTCCTGACTGTATTCTGTTTCACAAGAAGGTTAAATAAATATTTTAAATGTAGAACTTATGACTGGTGGAATGAGATAGAGTCAGACAGGAAGGCTGAGAACACCAAGATGTTAGGTAACGAGAGTCAAGCACTATGCTAAGATTTGAATGTGTTCCCCAAAGTTCATGTGTCAGAAACTTAATCCCCAGCCAACAATGTTGGGAGGTGCAGCCTAATGGTCTTTAGGTAGCTTGGTCTTGAAGGTTCTGCCCTCATGAATGTATTACGGTCATATCTTGGGAATTGGATCAGTCATCTCAAATGTGGATTTGCTAAAAAGAGATTTGGGCTCTGCTTCCTCTATTGCTCTTGCCCTTTCTTGTTCTTCCACTTTCTGCCATAGGATGAAGTGGCAGGAAAGCCCTCTCTGGAAGCCAGAGCCATGGTCTTAGACTTGCCAGCCTGTAGAAATTTCTTGATAAATTATCCAGTCTGTAGTATTCTATTAACACAAAATAAACCTAAGACTCATGGTTATTTCTTGGTGATTGGGCAATGAATTAATTTATTTTTTAATGTGCATTTCCTTTTTTTTATACAATAGTTTATATTGCTTTAAAAAGAAAATAATGTAAGAGCTGAGGTTGTAGCTCAGTGGTAGAGCACTTGCCTAGCATGTGTGAAGCTCTGGGTTTGATTTTTAGCACCATATAAAAATAAATAAATACAGGTAATATGTCCATCTACAACCACAAAATATTTTTTAAATAATGTAATATCTGACAAATTATGAAAGAAAAGTCATAGGATCACCTCAACACATGCACAAAAGCATTAAATAAAATGAAATGTTTTCTTCAAGAAAAAAACTCTGAGCAATCTACAAACTCAAGGAAACATCCTCAATGAAAACTAGGTACAGGGGCTGGGATTATGGCTCAGCGGTAGAGTGCTCACCTAGCACATGTGAGTCCCAGGTTCGATCCTCAGCACCACATAAAAAAATAAAGATATTGTGTCCAACTACAACTGAAAAATAAATTTAAAAAAAAAAATAAAAATCTAGGTGCAGAAAATTTAGAGCATCCTAGTAACAGGAGACAGAGTTAGGAGGATCAAAAGTTTGAGGCTAGCCTGCAATATCGTAAAAACCCTGTCTCAAAAAAAAAAAAGGAATAGGGGTGTAGCTCAGCTGTAAAGCACCCCTGAGTTTAATCCCCAGTACAAAAAAAAAAAAGGAGGGGAGAGAAATTTTGGAGTAAGATTTTTACTGATTAAACATTAAAATCTTTCTCTTTAGGACTGGGGACAGATAAAAAGCCTCACGTTCACAGATGGATTCTATTCAACATTATACTGGAGACTTTAACTAGAACAGCAGAGCTAGAAAAAAAAATTGAAAATTATAAAAATTAGGAATAAAGAAAACTAGGCATTTTTTCAGAATACAAAATAAATATGTAAAATATCAATTGTATTTCTATATATCTGCAATAGTTAGAAAATTTTAAAATGCTAAAGATGTAATTTATCAAGCAGGGCAGAGGTGCACACCTGAACCCCAGCTGCCGAGAAGGTTGAGGCAAGAGGATCACAAACTTGAGGCCAACCTGAGCAATTTAGTAAGAACATGTCTCAAGATAAAATTTTTTTGAAAAGGGCTGAGGATGTAATTGTAGAATACTTGCCTAGGATGGATATACAAGGCTCTGGGTTCAATCCCCAGTACTGGGAAAGAAGAAAATAAAAGGTGAAATTAAGGGATAATATTCCAGAAATACGATTAAAAAAATCATAATCCCAACAGTTTTGTTTTGTTGGGGGTGGAGGTGTATGAGAAAAAGAATCTTTTTACAAACTGAATGTAAAATGTTTTTGGATACGTCAACAAACTAGAAAATCCAGATGAAATCAACAAATTTCTAGAAATACACAGACTAAATCATGAAGAAATAGCAAATCAGAATACACCTTGTCCTAGCTCAGCAGTTCTAACAATGCCAGGCACAGTTCAGCAGACAGCTGACTTCCCCTCATAGCCTCACTCACATGACAGGAAGAGAGAGCGCTAGCTCTCTTCTTCTAAGGACTCTGCTCTCCTCATGACCAATTACCTCCCAAATCCCCCTAGTTTAGTTTTATTTGGGCGTGTTTGAATTTTCTAGACATAAAAAAACGTACTGTAGCTGGGTGCAGTGGCACACACCTGTAATCCCAGACACTATGGAGGTTGAGGTAGGAGTTCAAGGCCAGCCTGCACAACTGAGGAAAACCCTGTCTCAAAAAAAGAAAATTGCTGGGAATGTAACTCAGTGGTAGCTCTGTTCAATCCCCCCCCCCCTCTAATGGAATAGCCTCTCACTTGCTTCTTTAATGTTTCTGAGATTCATCTTGATGTGCACAACAGTAGCTCATCATATTCCTCCTGTATAGTTTTCTTTTTTTAATATTTATTTTTAGTTGTAGTTGGACACAATACCTTTCTTTTTATGTATTTTTATGTGGTGCTGAGGATCAAACCCAGAGCCTCACACGCACGTGCTAGATGAGCGCTCTACCGCTGAGCCACAACTCCAGCCCATCCTCCTGTATAGTTTTCTGTTGTGAAAATTCACCACAATGTGTCTATTTTTCCATTTTTACTTTTTAAAAAATTTTTTTTAGTTATACATGGACACAATATCTTTGTTTATTTTTATGTGGTGCTGAGGATCGAACCCAGTGCCTCACGTGTGAAAGGCAAGCGCTCTGCCACTGAGCCACAGCCCCAGCCCCTCCATTTTTACTTTTAATGAACATATGAATTTCCCATTTTGGTTGCTATAAATAATGTTGCTGGAACTTTTTCATGCAAATCTCCTAATGCACACATGCAAGATTCTTCTAGGTTAGCTATTTATTTGTGCAGTTGCTGGGTGTTAGGGTATGTCCCTGTGTCAGCCTTTCATCTCTGTGACCAAAATCCCTGACAGGAACAACTAGAAGGAGAGAAAGTTTATTTTGGCTCATGGTTTCAAAGGTTTCGAAGGTGTCAGTCAATGGTCAAGCTGATCCCATTGCTCTGGGCCTGAGATAAAGCAGAATTTCATGGCAGAAGGGCATGGCAGGAGAAAGCTGCTCGCTCAGCCCATAACCAAGAAGCAGAGAGAGACAGGAAGGGGTTGGGGATAGTTATAGTCCCCAGGACCACACTCCCAGTGACCTACTTCCTCCAGCTAAGTCCCACATGTGTGAACACTGTTGAGCAATCAGTAGATTAATCCATTAATAAGGTCAGGATCCTCATAAATCCAATCATGGCCTATAGGCCTCACCTCTGAATCTTGTTGCACTGGGGGCCATGATTCCAATGAACAAGCTCTGGGGGACACTCCAAACCATAACAGTGCCTGTTCAAATGCTAAAAGTAATTCAGAACTATTTTTCAAAGCTGCTGTATCAGCTTACACTCCCACCAGTATATGAGTTTCTTCCATGTTCTTGCTAACACTTGGTGTTAGCAGACTTTCTAATTTTTCAATCTGGCATGTCGTAGAATCTAATTTTATGAAATACTACTTAATTGTTAACCTGCCCTGTGGCGATTATCCATGAGGTTGAGAATATATTTATTGACCCTTTGAGTTCCTTCTTTTTTGAAGTGCAGATTCTAATCTTTGGTCCATTTTTCTACTGAATTTTTATCTTTTTTTGTTGATTACTTATTGCTACTGGTTTGTTAAATTCTGCTTCAAATTCTTTATCAGTTATATGCTACAACATCTGAGAGGGCCTGGAAGCACCAGGGATGCTTCAGAGCATGGTTGAGGATATCTAGGGTCCTACAGGTGGAGTCAAGGCATCTGGGCAGGGAGGCCACCATGCCTGGTGGAAACAACTTGTACACAGATGACATTTGCTTAAGGCCCTCTAATTGGACATATCTAAGAAAAAGGTAAGAAGGAAAGAGAACTACTTTCTCTGCTCATCTCTCTTTGGAAAGATTAAATATGTTAGATTTGTTTCTGAATATTATCTGCCTTTTAAAAAAAATTTTGTTGTTGTTTTGTTTGTTTATAGTACTGGAGATTGAATCCAGGGCACTCTCCCACTGAGCTACATCTCCAGCCCATCTGTTTGTTTGTTTGTTTAATTATTTATTTGTTTGTTTAATTATTTATTTATTTTTGAGACCATTGTTGAGTCTGTAATCCCCCTACTTCGTCTTCCCAAGTAGCTGGGATTACATTGCCACCATTCCTATTTCTTTTAAACACTTTTTAAATTTTTCAGTTGTAGACAGACACAGAACCTTCATTTTATTTATTTATGCAGTGCTGAAGATCGAACCCAGTGCCCCATGTATGTGAGACAAGCGCTCTACCACTGAGCCACAACCCCAGCCCAACACCACATTCCTATTTCTGAAGACTACCTTCCATATGATTGAAATGAATTTTTGTATTTCTCCAGTTTGACCAATAACTCTGCATTGAGTCTTTTTTTTTTAATTGCTGGAGATTAAACAAACACTACCATTAAGCCACATCCTCAACCCAGCCCTGAGTCTTCGAAGGCCCACTTCTGATAAAACATAAATCTGATAAAGTACAGAGTCTTTGACGTCTCATCTCTGATATCTCTGAGGAAGGAGTGGGAGGCTTTTGGTGGATGCATGTCTGAAGAATTTAGAAACCTCATCTAATGAGAATATTCATAATGAGTCTGTCCTTCAAGAGATAAAGTTGATCTGTACTTCTCTGGGAATCATTCAAGAACAGCAGTTCAAAGCTTAAAATGGGTTTTCCTTTTATTATCTCCAACAGTTGATAGATCTGTCTTGCAGACCAGCGATTTGGCAATGCTTGGTTCTTAATTTCAGCTATATGAAAATACAGTTCAGGAAAATGAATTCTGAGGCTGTAGACATTTGAAACCTTATTTGGCTCCTCATTACCTCATTCATTAGGGCGGGAAGCACTCTGGCTGGGGATCACATGTTTTGGCCTAGGGAGGGGGTGACTGACTATTTTGTTCTCTGACTGATCAGGCCTTGGAGCCGTTGGAGAAGCCCTGAAAACAGTCATTTCTTGGCTGTATTGGGCAGGTGGGCGGGTCCTTTTCTGTAGCCTGGGTCTGCTTTATAATTGAGAAAAAGAAACCAGGTCCCTGCAGATTGGCCTCACCAGTTATAGTGGCTGTGTTGTGAGGAGAGTTGATAAAGGCCCAAGGAAAACTTCCAGGAGGTTGGAATTTATTCCACTTGTTTACATTTGCTAAAAGACAGAATTGGTGTCTGGGAGTGTGGCTCAGTGGTAGAGACTTGCCTAGATGCATGAAGCCCTGGGTTCCCTCCCCAGCACTGGGAGGGGGAAGATACCATGATACTGAAGTGTGCTCTTCTATATAAAGTTTGTCAACTTGTCTCCAACTTAGCATCCCCAGGTCCCAGTTCTCACCCAGATTTGAGTGTCACTTACCCCCTATAGTCTGTGTAAGTTAATTTGGTCGATGATTGAGAAAAAGTCAGGTATCTGTCCTCTTTCTTTCCCTCTTTCAACCAATGTTCTTAAAGTGTTATTTGCCAGGAAATGTGCCAAGGTAAGGGATAAAATATAAAATGAATAATAAATAATTTTCCCTTCAACAAACCTTTATTCGGAAGTAATTGGTGGTGTTAGAAATCAGAATAGATGTGACTTTTGAGTATTGCTGATCATTAGAGAGGCATGCTGGTTACATGATTGTCCACCTTTTGTGGGGATTCATTCAGATGATCACTTACAATTTTTTTTCCCTGTACTGGGGATTGAACCCAGTGCTAGGCAAGTGCTCTATCACTGAGCCACACCCCCAGCTGGATTTATGCACTTTTTATAAGAATATTATAATTTGATAAAAATTTACATTCGAAAACCACAATCTAGGGCTGGGATTGTGGCTCAGTGGCAGAGTGCTTGCCTTGTACATATGAGGCCCTGGGTTCGATCCTCAGAATCACAGAAAAATAAATAAAATAAAGGTATTGTGTCCATCTACAACAACAACAACAACAAATATATATATATATATGTATGTATATATATGAAAGAAAGAAATATACGTGAAAGAAATATATTATGAAAGAAAGAAAACTACAGTCTACAAATATTTTTAAAAGCCTTTATTAAATTGGAAACCTCAGTAGGAGAAAGAAAGTTTCTTTTAGGGTTAAGGCACATTGTAACTAGGTTCTGATACCTTTTTTTCTAGTGTTTTTCCTGTTTCTTCCAGAAATCCTGGCACCACTTTGCCCCCAAACAGCCCTGTAGAGAGCATAACCTCAAAATATTCAAGAAATAAAATACTTTGTTTTTATGTATTCTGAAGTTAGGAGAAAACATGTAATAGAAAACTAGAGCTCTTCCTCCACAAAACTTCCTGAATATGAAACTAATGTCTCACCTTGTATTTTCCATGAGTTAAAAGATCTTGGAGCTGGGTGCAGTGGCACATGCCTGTAATCCCAGCAGCTCAGGAGGCTGAGGCAGGAGGATTATGAGTTCAAAGCCAGCCTCAGCAAAAGCCTAAGCAACTCAGTGAAACCCTGTCTCTAAAGGAAAAAAAAATACAAAATAGGACTAGGGATGTGGCTCAGTGGCTGATTTCAATCCCCGGTACCACCCCCCCCAAAAAAAAAAAAAAGATCTTGGAGAATTTCATCTACCCAAAAAACATTTTTTGGGATTGTTTAAGATAATTTTAAAAATTGTTCTAAGATGTCAACGGGCTCTGCACTATTTAAATGTGCTATGACTAGCTCAAAGCATCAAGGGAGAATATTTTACTTTATCATTCTTCCTTGTAGTACGGCACAGCTGGGCATGGTGGCACAATCCTGCAATCCCAGCTACTCCAGAGGCTGAGGCAGAAGGAGAGGCCAAGGCCAGCCTGGGCAACCAAGCAAGACCCTGTCTTGGGAAAAAAGAGGGGGTGGTAGTAGGGGAGCTGGAGATGTAGCTCAGTGGTAGAGGGTCCCTGGATTCAATTCCCAGTACTGCAGGAAAATGAAAGCAAAAAGGACCAAAAGGTCACCAAAATGCACAAGGCCATAGTAAACTAGAACTTGCCCTGAGAACAATTAGGACTTACTGTAATTTAGCTCTTTCCCGTTTTCTGATCTTCTTATTCACATTGATGTGTACTGATGTTTTAGCCTTCAAAAGGCTGTGGTAAACAAACCTAGTGAGCTTGCAGTTCATTTTAGGTCTCTCAGAATGATCATATAATTTATTATCCAAACCAGGCACTTTTGAAGATGAAAGGAGACGCTAAAAATAATGAACCGTGGTAACTGATCTACACCAGGAATAACCAGGGGCTGGCCCAGGCAAATCAGGACATCTGGCCACTCTGTCTATCTATAGATAAGGGAGGCAGAAAAATGGAGAGATCAGTCGTCCACTTGCCTGTTTTCAATTTGTATGTATTTGTTTCTCTTTTCTTCCAGTGCTTGGGATTGAACTCAGGGCCTCTGCACCCTTAGCAGCATTACAGTGACGTTTAATAATGACGAGTCCCGTGTGCTTTCCTCACATCCATTTTTGCTCAATCCTACCTTGACTTCCCCGCCTCACCCCTCCTCCTGGCTACCTCAATCTAGCCAATCCACCAGCTGGCCCCTGCCTTCCTTTATCTATGAAAACATACCACGTTCGGGCTCAGCAGTAGAGTGCCGACCCAGCACAAGCCAGGCCCTGGGTTTCATCCCAACACACCCCCCTCCAAAGTTTTTTTTAATTAATTAATTAAACCTACCAGGTCACATTAATTGCTCCCTCTTCTCATGCAAATCACATTCATTTTTTAATATCATGGCTGATTTAAAACAAAACCAAATTAAATGAAAAAAGAGGACACTGAGGTCCACCCCACCCCACTTCACAATCTTCTCAATGTCTCAAGCTCTTTTTCTTTACTGTCTCCCAGGTGTACTGTTTGTGTGTATGTGTGTGTGTGTGTGTGTGTGTGTGTGTGTGTGTGTTTCCTATGATATCTTCTATTTACTGAGTGTCACTTTATCAGGGGTGTGTCTTGCTTAAGATGATAAAGAATTAGATATGCTTTTCTCTGGCTCCATACTGCCTTGTTCAGCGTGCAGTGTGCATTCAATGCAGCATTCTAACTGACTAAACACATCCTTTTCCTGGGACGTGGGAGGCAGTGCTGGGGAATCGAACCTAGGGCCTCATGCAAGCATGCACATGCTCTACCGCTGAGTTAAACCCATGAGCTCTAAACAAAAATTTTATTTTCCTTGTACTGTGGCTTGAATCCAGGGACATATACCACTGAGCTACATTCCCAGCCCTTTTTAAAATTTTTACTTTGAGTAAGGGTCTTGCTAATTTACCCATACTGGCCTTTGAACTCAAGATCCTCCTATCTTCGCCTCCTTTCCCCACAGTAGCTGAAATTAAAGGTGTGCACTATCACAACCCCACAAAACAAATCTTTTCTCTTTTAGTACCTGGGATTGAATCCAGCCAGAGGCACTTCACCATTAAGCCACATCCCAAGCCCTTTTTATTTTGAAAAAGGGTTTCACTAAGTTGCTTAGGCCCTGGCTAAGTTGCCAAGGCTGGTCTTGAACTCAAGATCCTCCTGCCTTGGCCTCCCAAGCCACTGGGACTATAGTTATGCACCACCATGCTTGGCAATGACAGCCATAAAATTCCAAGAACTTTTCCTCCCCTTCCCCAAAATGTTGCATTTTCTTATTGTTCCCTGATTTTCATTAAAATATAATTAATCTTCATTTTCATTGATTCCCAATTCGTGAATTTGCTTACTTGCTAAAATTTATGCATAGCCTCGATACCCGTACCCATGGCATTTCATGGTCATTTGTGTGACATGGGCAGAGTGGTGAAAAATTTGTCACCAGTGGGTATGTTCCCAGCTGAGGCCCAGCAGGGAAATCCATTGCCTTCTTGTTCCAGTTCATGGTGTAAATAAGTATCTTTTTCATGGTGAATTTGGTGCCACATTTTTTGCATTCTTGTACTTTCTGTTGGTGATTTCGATGTTTAAAATGGTTCCCAGGGGCTGGGGATGTGGCTCAAGCGGTAGCGCGCTCGCCTGGCATGCGTGCGGCCCGGGTTCGATCCTCAGCACCACATACCAACAAAGATGTTGTGTCTGCCGAGAACTAGAAATAAATATTGAAAATTCTCTCTCTCTCTCTCTCTCTCTCTCTCTCTCTCTCTCTCCTCTCTCACTCTCTCTTTAAAAAAATAAATAAATAAAATAAAATGGTTCCCAAACATAGTGCTGAAGTGCTGGCTAATGATATATATATATAAAAAAATAATATGACATACATATATATGACAATTTACATAATTATTATATATATATGATGTTTATATGTAAATATATATATGGTTGTAGATGAACACAATATCTTTATTTATTTTTATGTGGTGCTGAAGATTGAACCCAGTGCCTCACATGTGCTAAGCAAGCACTCTACCACTGAGCCACACCCCCAGCCCAATGGCTAATGGTCTTAAGCACAAGGAGGCTAGTGCATTGTGGAGAAAATGTGTGTCAGATAAACTTCATTCAGGCATAAGGTGTTCTTTACCATGAGTATAGTGTTAGTGAATGAATCAACAATATATATTAAATTAAGTGTCTTCAAACAGAAACATGCAGAAAACAAAATCATGTGTTGACTGATTAACAAAAACATCATGACCAGAGGCTTATAAGAACCTAACCCTAGTGGCATTTGTGCAGTATTTGCAAGTTTGGTGTTCACAGCAATTTTATAGAATGTAAATACTGCAAAAAGTGAGGACTGAACTTAAATAGTTAAAGCAATGTTTAGATTTGCACAATCTGAAATACTAGAGAAAATGTGCTCAAGAATAATCCACACTAGGCTGAGTATGAATCAAGATTGTGCTAACATGTAGTAATTTACTCCCATAATCATCAAACACATTCTGCCCATTGAGAACATTTTGTTTATTCTAGATCAACTCCGTTCTATAAATAAACGATGAACTATTACATAGTTTTGATGTGGCTTATATATGAAGACGTTACTGCCTAAGCTATTGTAATTCTCTTGGAAACAACTCAAAGAGCCTATTTTTGCCAGTTATTTCTTATGACAGAAAAATGTGTCCAAAACCACACTGTAAGAGTGACAGCGATGGATGCTCAAATATGGAATACGGCACACACTGCAGGAGATATTCTTAGGCCTAAGGAACATCTGGAGGGAAAAAAAATCAAGGACTAATTGGAATTAGTAACTAATTTCATCTTTTTTTGAGGAAAAGGATATTTAATATTGAATTGCCTGACGTTCTGAATTAATTTTTGTAGAGTTATTAATCCTTCTGAAGAGCTTGTTAGATTGCTCTAAATTCCTTTGCATGTTGAGTATAAAATCCAAACAATAAGCTGAGCTATGTGGTTTTGGGGGGAGCAGTAGGAAGAGAACTGGGCTAAAAGTCTGGAGCACATTTAGGGTTATTCCAATTGAATCTGCATGTGTGTTCCTTATACTTCTTGTTTGGAAAGAAGAACTATAATAGATGGTCAGCTTCAGTGTTGTTTGGCACACAAAAAAGGGTGATAATCTCCTTAACTTTGCCACAAATGGTGTGTCACAAGAACAATTGCGTATATTCATCCCTCATTTCCTACATGCCCTCTGCCGAGTGTTTGCATGTGGCAACTCAACTAAATTTCCTGCAAGAGCCACAAGAAGCATTCTGAAGCCAGACATGGTGGTGCTCTCCTATAATCCAGTGACTCGGGAGTCTGAGACAGGAAGATTAAAAGTTGGAAGCCAGCCTCAGCAATTTAGCAAGACACTGTCTCAAAAAATGGAAAGGCTCGGATGTTGTTCAGTGGTAAAGTGGGCTAGGTTCCATCCACATTACAAAAAATAAAAATTAAAAAATTAAAAAGGTATTCCAATTTTCAGAGAAGAAAATCGAAGCAAGAGGGGCTTATTGTTTGTCCAAGATCATTTTGGTAAGAGGATGAGAGCACTATAATTAAAAAAAAAAAAATTGTAGTTGTAAATGGACAGAATGCCTTTATTTTACTTGTTTATTTTTATGTGTTGCTGAATATCAAACCCAGTGCTTCACTCATGCTAGGCATGCGCTCTACCACTAAGCTACATTCCCAGGCCGAGAGCACCATAATTTGAACAATACACCAACTCTGTTGCATGAACACTTACACAGTTTTTTTCATGCATGTTTTTATGCATGATTTCAGCTTCTCACAGTTTAAAATTCTCAGGTGACAGTGTACAATGTATTAAGGCATGCTCCCTTAGTCAATGTTTTAAAATTTCTTCTTTGCATCTCTAAAGAATAATCATTAAAATAATGGCCATATGGGCTGTGGATGTAGCTCAGGGGCAGAGAGCTAGCCTAGCAATGCAGAGGTCCAGGGTTCCATCCCAGCACTAACAAACTTCTTCAATGACCACAATCCTTAAGAATGTATTATCTAATCAACCAATTGATAACGATCTGTTTCGGCTTCAGAAGATATCAAGACTTTATGTATGACGAATGTGACATTTGCAGATAAATAAGAAAAATTGAAGAGCAAGTATTTTTTGTTTTGTTTCCACCCAACTGGAAACTAAAGCCATTGACAAGACAGAAAGATAGATGTCACTTATAAAATTTTAAAGTTTGAGACCATAAATTTTTTACCAAGGTGCCTTGTCAAAAGGCAAAGTCTACCTCAGATGGAATTTTCAAAATTGTATCAAGTAATTCCTTGCTTCCAAAATCCAGATCAGGCTAGATGGTGGAGCCAGTTAATAATTCTTTTCTGCCTCTCCCTGATAGGAGTTTGACAAACTGGATTTTTTTTTAAATGAAAGGTGTCATCACTAATTTATGAATTTACATAAAATTTTCTTAGGGTGTTAAGTGTTTCTAACATGTTTTGTGGACTTTACAATAAGAATTTATTCAAGATATCTCGTCTTGATTGGGCATGTAGCTCACTGCCCCCAAAAGAAAAGTGTCCCCAAATGCACACAGCCCGATGAGCCTCTGATATCATGGCTAACAAGCAAATAGACTTTATGAAGTAGTTTCACCTTGGATTTCTGCTTTAGGTAAAATGTTCACACAATGAAACATATAAATTACTATGGGACACTTTTGCTTTAAATTAGAAGAAATTCAGATCGTTATAGGAAACTAACAGTTTTCTAGTGCTCATTTAAGGTATTAAAATATATATATATATATATAACACTTTGTGATAATCCAGTGACTCGGGAGTCTGATATTTAGTGTTGGTTAGGGATGTAGCTCAATGATGGTGAACCTGCTCAGGGCTAGGAACAAAGATGAGGGACCAAGAGCACGGGAAGCCCAGATAAGTCTCATGATTCTCACCCCCGCCCCCACCAGGGGTTGAACCCAGAGGCACTTTACCACTGAGCCACATCCCCAGCCTATTTTATTTTATTTATTTATTTTTTTATTTTGAAACAGAATCTCGCTAAGTTGCATAGGGCATCAACTAAGTGCTGAAGCTGGCTTTGAACTTGCGATCGTCCTGTCTCAGCCTCCCAAACTGCTGGGATTTCAGGCATGCGCCACTGTGCCTAGCTAAGTCTCATGATTCTTGATCACATCCTAGGTGTGAATTGGCTTCTCTTGATCCATTTTCCTGTGCCCAGATGATCAGCAAGTTGGTGGGGGAAGTATCCTGTGCTGCTGCCTCAGGAATGGTCACCACCCTCCTCTCAGACAATCAAGAGCCTGTCTGGGTTTCCTGGAAGCTCAGCAGGTTCACTGCTTCCCAGAGAAGTGTCACTGAGTGCAGAGCCTTATAACAAGTGAATGAGGAGATGGATTTTTGCTTTAGGTAAATTGATCACACATTTAAGGATGTAAGTTACTATGGGACACTTGCTTTCAAACACAGAAGAAATTCAGACCCATGTGGTCCCATCGTCCCAGATGTGGTACACATCTGTAATCCTAGATACTCAGGAGGTTGACACAGGAGGATCTCAAATTTGAGGCCAGGCTTGGCAAGTTAGCAAGCATGACCTTGTCTCAAAAAAATATATAAAAAGGACTGGAGGTGTAGCTCAGTGGTAGATTCCCATTACGGCAACAATACTTACATGTACCAGTATACACATTTATAACAGTAATAATTACATATAATTATATAACAGTAATAACAAAGCTATAACATATTATTAATATTTAATATAATCTATAAATTCTAGATTATGATTTCCAAACTATTTTAATGCACCTGTGTCAATTTTGTTGCAATATTCACAGAAATTGAAAACTTAAAACTTAATGGATTAAAGTAGTTGGCAGTGTATAAAGATTTTACAATCAGTTCGGTATATTGATGAAGGCATTTCCAGCTACTAGACAGGCTGAGGCAGGAGTATCCCTTGAGCCCACAAGCTTGAGACCAGCCTGGGTAACATAATGAGGCCCCATTTCAGAAAACAAAAATGAATTCACACTTGCAGCCTTCTGCCATCCATATCCACATTTTTGCTTATGGCTAGGACCAGACAACTAGCCCATTAGTCTATTTCTTAATGTGCTTAAAAACTCCATACCCAACTGGGTGTGGTGGCATATGCCTATGATCCCAGCAGCTTGGGAGTCTGAGGTAGGAGGATCGTGAGTTCAAAGCCAGCCTCAGCAAAAACAAGGTGCTATAAGGAACTCAGTGAGACCCTGTCTCTAAATAAAACACAAAAAAGGGCTGGGAATGTGGCTCAGTGGTTAAGCGCCCCTGGATATACTCCCCAGTACCAAACCAAACCAAACCAAACAAACAAACAAAAAAAAACCTTCATACCTAGAAAGCACTTCCCTCTACCTGTTATTATTATTTTTTTTTTAATTTTTTTTTTTTTTTTTTTTTTTTTTTTGTGGCTAACTCTCTGGCTCCTGAGTTTGTTATGACCATTCTACTAGAAAGAATAAAAGAAGACTCTCTTGGGATCTTGGCCTAAAGTTTCCTGGGAACGATGCAAGCGTCAAAAGTGTTCTCTCTTCCAAGAGGCGACTCTGCACACCAGGTATACATGGTCCTACATCTAGAGAAACGCTTCTAACAAACGTGGGCTCACTGACTGACCATACCTCAGGAACTATACACCCTTCAGTGTATGGGAATGCCTGGAAGCTCTAAACATGGGGCTTACATCAGTTTTGGCTCACTCATGAATTCTCAGGGTTTTTTGTTTGTTTGTTTGTTTTTTTGTTAGTACTGGTAATTGAACCCAGAGCCTCACACATGCCAGGCAAGCACTCTACCACTAAAGTACATCCCCAGCCCTGATCCTCAGTATTTTTGCACAATGCCTGGCATGTAACAGATGTTCAGAATGAAATTTATTTACTGATGAATTCCATTTATAGTTGATTAAGTACAGTCACCCTTAGGTATCTATGGGGGATTGGTTCCAAGACCAAATCTGTGGATGCTCAAGTTCCTTATATAAAAAGCTGTAGTATTTGTATATAACCTGTGTACATCCTCCCATATACTTTATTATTATTATGTTATTTATTTATTTATTTATTTTTATACTGAGGGTTTAACTCAAGAGTACTTTACCTCTGAGCCACATCCCCAGCTCATTTTATTTTTTATTTTAAGATAGAGTCTTGCTAAGTTGCTTAGGGCCTCGATAAGTTGCTGAGGCTGGCTTTGAACTTGCAATCCTCTTGCCTCAGCTTCCTGAGCAGCTGAGATTATAGGCGTGTGCCACAGTGCCCAGTCTCCCATATACTTAAAATCGTCTCTAGGGGTTACCTGTACTATCTAATACCTAGTAAATGGCATGTAAATACCATGTACAGTAGAGTGTTGCTATTCTATATTGTTTAGGTAATAATGACAAGAAAAATGTTTGTACATGTTTGATACAGACACAATTTTGCTTTTTAATTTTTTTTTTTTTTGTGGTCCTGGGGATTGAACCCAGGGCCTTGTGCATGCAAGGCAAGCACTCTACCAACTAAGCTATATCCCCAGCCCTCAAATATTTTTGATCTATGGTTGATTGAAACTGTAGATGTAGAAACCACAGATACAGAGGCCAACTGTATAATGTTGTAGTCATCTCAATGTGCAGTTGGTCCTCAAATTTTTGGACAGCTGGGCACAGTGTCACACACCTGTAATCTGAGGCACTCTCAAGGCTGAGGCAAGAGGATGGCAAGTTCAAGAGGTCAACCTCAGCAACTTAACAAGACCCTGTCTCAACAGAAAAATTTAAAAGGACTAGGTATGTAGCTCAGTGATAAAGCACTTGTGTAACATATGCAAGACCCTTGATCCAATCCCCAGTACCAAAACAAACCAACCAACCTCTTGGACAACTTCTTAGTAGATTCAGTAGAAAAAAAAGATTTGACTTGAGCAGTTCAACTCACTTTCAAATTTGAGAATTACCCATATGGAAGGGAAATAATTGTTAGCTGCTAGTTGTAGACAGGCATAACTTAAATGTTTCCTCCCATTTTTTCCTTCTTTCACTTGTTTCTTCCCATGATATTTTGTGGACAAAATGTTGTTAGGGAGGATAAGGAAGTCATACAGAAAGATACAGATTGGATTACATGAGACAGCTTTTTTGTCTCCTTCGGTTATTTCCCCCTCAGCATGGGTCTTTTGAAGGCTAGGATGACTTCAGTCCATTATTTGCATGATCTTCCATTTAGAAAGTTCATGGACAGATTATGTCCTTACATGGTATAATTTTCTGCTTGGCTCTTGAAATGTCTCGACTTAGGGGATTTTCTTTCTTCTCTTTGCAAATCAAAAGCTCAACACTGCCATCAAAGCATATGAGAAATAAAATGGACCAATCGCTTCATTTACTAGAGTAAGAACACAGCAGTTTTATCATCCACAAAACAATTCACAGCCAACAGTATCCTATGAACTCACTGGTGTTTCAGTAAATGTATGCAGTCTGCAAATAACTTCATTACAGCGTTCATTAGAGCAGCCGGTCACCAAAAATATATATAGCTCTCTCCAATGTCTCTCTCAGAATACTTTGGAGGTGATTTTACCTTAACATTCTTCTGTGGAGTTATTTCATTCCCAAAAGAAATTGGTTAAGATCGGTGTAACTCAAGAATAGGCAGAAAATTTCCAAGTGGAAGGTCAAATGTCTAAACACGGAGAAGGAAAGGCAAGGGCTGGGGGGTGCGGTGAGTAGCTCTGGTAGAGCGCTTGCCTATCATGTGCAAGCATGTGCAGCATCAGACAGAAGAAGAAGAAGGGGGGGGGGACTCAAGACAATGCCTTTCATATTGATGGAAAAAGAAAGTTCAGACTAGGACATCAGAGGCAGAGGCTGTGAGATCACCTTTCAAACACTGGTGTATCCTGTAACAGAGTTTGATGCTGGGCTTCAGAAGCTGTTGGGAAGCGCGGAGCCTTGGCCTGTCCCGCTGCCGCCTTCGTGTCGACTTGGATGCACAAGGCAGCGCTGGGTAAAGAAAAGGGCCAGAGTTCATTTCCCCCTGAACTCCTCTCCTAAGTCCATAAAGGTTGCGGGGAGGGAATGACCACGTCTTGCAGGGAAGGAAATATGAATTGAACCCCTACTCCCTACCCTCTGGGGACTGATAACGATGTCCCTGGTTCACCCCGGGGAGCGGGCACCCAGGCAAGACGAGAAAACCTCCAGACTCTCCGACTGCTGCCACTTCCCGAGGGGCCGGGGGGCGCGCCTGTTGGAAGGTGGAAGGCGGAGTCGCTCCGCTTCTGGGAAGAGACCAAAGGAATGAGTAATTGGAAATTCTGTAACCTAGACCCTTATCCCAAACCCTTGGCTCTTTCACCCCAGATCCCCTGCCGAGAGGCAAGGGGACTGGAGACAGGAGACGTGGTGAAGGAAGAGTCACGTTTCGGAGAGGGAAGTGAAATAAAGAGGGCGGCACCCGGGGGGACCTGTGCGTCATTGAGGGACCGAGGAGAAGCGCAGGGCGCACAGGGCTGCAAAAGGAGAAGTGGGAGCGAGTAGCCGTAGGGGGCGGCCGCCGAGCGGGTGGGGGCGCGGCGAAGCGCCCGAGCCTCCGGCCTTTTCGGGCGGCTCCCCGGCAGCTGGCAACCTCGTGGCGCTAGTCGGGATCCGCCGCTCTCCGGACCCTGGCAGGCGGGGCGCGCCCGCCGCGCGCAGAATGTGGCAGCCGACCCGGCCCCGGCCCCGGCCCCGGCCCCGGCCCCGCGCGCTCTGGCGTTGGGTGCTGGCGATATTGACCCTTGGAGGCGCGGGACTGTGCCACGCCGGCCCGCAGTCCGGGTACCCCGCGCGGCCCAGCGCCAGGAACAAGTAAGTGCGCGCCCCCTCGCTCGTCCCAAACCCGAGAGCTTGGGGACCCCACCTATCCCTGCCCGGCCCATCGCCGGGTCCTGGAACTGGCTTGCCAAAGGCGACAAGCGACAGCTGGGGATCCCTTATGGACTCCCCCAGGAGACTCATCTCGGTGGCCGTGCGCTCCATCGCGGGAGCCTCAAGCAGTGCTGACTCCAGAGACGCGGGACTCAGGGAGTGTCCTGCGGAGCAGCGTGATTTGGGAAGGACTCCCAGAAATTCCAGGAGCCCCTGGGGGCGTGGGTGCCTTTCTTCCCCCCCCCCCCACGGCCTTTCGTTGGGTAAAGGGGCTGTTCTCCGAAGGCACCCTTGTTACACCCTCTGGTGTCTACTGAGTTAATCTCCCGCCTCCGCAGGGGGTGACCGGTTCCCTGACCCTCGCTCCATCCGCTGCTGTATCAGCTCATTCCCTTTTCCCGGGCCTCATTGTTCTCGGGGTGGACTCTACGTCCTTCTCCCTCTCTCCCCTTCACCCCAGGAACTGGTGCGCTTACATCGTGAACAAGAACGTGAGCTGCTCTGTACTGGAGGGAAGTGAGAGTTTTATCCAAGCTCAGTACAACTGTCCCTGGAGCCAGATGCCCTGTCCATCCGCGCTGGTGTAAGTCCTGGAGCCGAGCAGCGGGCGGGGCTCACCCGGGCTTGGGCCGTGGGGGTGGGGTGGGGTTGGAGCGTCGTGTAAAGTCTCTTACATATCTAGTGAAAACCCAGCCGCTGACAAGTTTGTGCGCTGAGAGGGGGCACCAGCTACTGAGTGAGCATTGAGGATGCGCAGGACTTGGGAGTTTGTGATTCCCCAGGACTTAGGAGAGGATGAACAAAACCCCCACCCCCACTTTCTCTCTCTCTCTCTCTCTCTCTCTCTCTCTCTCTCTCTCTCCCCCTCTCCCTCCCTCCCTCCCTCCCCCCGCCCCCCTCTCTCTCTCTCTCTCAATTTTATTACTAGCGTAAGGCAGCTGAACCTAATTAGATCCATATTGCGTGTTCTGGGGCACACAGAAGATTCTAAAATGTATACTGCTAACAACTTTTAGATGTAGGATTAACTGAGAGGTTTGGCTAGATAGTCTCCTAAAACAAGCACGTTTTGTCGAATAGTCCCCATAAAACGGACTTCTTCAGTATGCTACATCTCTAAATAAAAGCCTTAAGAATAATTTGCTTAAAAGTATGACTTTTCAAATTAGGTTTGAGGATTTGCTAAGCGGTTGTCAGAAGAGAATGATACTTAAAGACCAGGGAAGAATTAATCATCGTTTCTCTTACAAAGATTTCACCATAAATAAAAAATAAAAGAAGAACAGGAAGCCATGCGATAAAGGACAAATTCCGTTAAACCCATCACACTCATTCGATTGTCATCAGGCAAGTCTTTGAGTTTTTGTGTAAGTCAGATATCAGAAGATGGGCCGATGTGAATGAATGGCTGTTGAGGAAACACATGTGATAGCTGAAATTGTTTTCCACTAAGAATACGTTGTTTGTCTTAGAGCACAGTTGTCATCACAGCAAAGAATGGTCAGTAGGCAGATCTGCCTTGCAAATCTAAGGGACAGACTGAATTTGTACTCTAGGAAACCTCCTTCCAAGGGGCAGTAGATAGGATACTAGATAGCAGATATTCAGGGTGGAGCTGTCACTGGATTTCACTTGGGTTACTGGGGGAGCTGCAAAGAGGGATGGGATAGTTCCTGTTGGACAAAACAAACCCCCAAGGTGGTGGCTGTTGGGAAACCTTAGAAGAGGTCTCTGCTTTCTAACTCATAGAGGAAAAGGCTAAAATGAAATTTCTGGCTATCACTTAGAGTAAAAAATGAGCTGTCAGAGAGATAGATACTGTCATCCCATTTTAATCTAACCAGTAAGATTTAAACCTCAAGAGTCCAGGGTCAGCAGTCAGTGACATGAGAACCAAGTAAAATTTTTATGTTGTGGTAGAGAAGTGAACTAGGTCTTCAACACCTTTTGAATGATTTTGTTTGGAATTAGAATTGAATTTTTAGGGAAAAAAAATCTTCATTTCATAGAAGGACTGTATTTTGGAGTTTGTTAATATTTTTTAATACTGTGGCAATGCAGAAGTAAATGAATTTTTCATTTGGGGAATAATTATTTTTGTTTAAAAGATGACTTGTTTTTTCATTTTCTCAAATAATTTTAGCTGGGTGGAAAATCAAATGATTTTATTGTTGTATTTAACCAAAACTCAAAGAAACTTGGTCATCAGTGGGGAAGTGAATTGCCTCCAGATCTACAGGTTAATGAAAGGCAGTATGAGTGTATTTTTGCCATCCAGTGAGAAGGACAACAGAATTGTTATTTTATTTATTTGTTTATTTTTGGTACTAGGGATTGAACCCGGGAAGACTCAACCGCTGAGTCACAGCCCCAGCCCTATTTTGTATTTTATTTAGAGACAGTCTCACTGAGTTGCTTAGCACCTCACTGTTGCTGAGGCTGACTTTGGTCCTGCGACCCTCCTGTCAGCTGCTGGGATTACAGTCGTGTACCACTTTGCATGCTAGAATTGTTATTTTAAAAATGGTAGTTGTTTCTGTTGTTTTGTTAAACCAAACCAAAATAAGTTACCTGGGTATTCTTCTTCAGTAAAAATCAGGTAAACAATTCAAGCATATTTTTACATTTTAAGTATTGCATTATAAATGTGAAAAATTTAAAATGCACAGAATGTTTTCATTGATCAACTTGAAAATCTTTATTTTTTATTATTATTTTTTAAAACATCTATGTTTAGTTGTAGTTAGACATGATACCTTCATTTTATTTTGTGGTGCTGAGGATCAAACCCTATGCCTCACATAGTGATAGGGTTTTTCTCTGAGCCCCAGCCTTCTTTATTTATTTTTATGTGGTGCTGGGATTGAACCCAGTACCTCCTACATGCTAGGCAAGCACTCAACCACTGAGCTACAACTCCAGCCCTTCAACTTGAGAATCTTGAAGAAGTTTTGGCAGTTAATCCAATCTTGACCTTAGGGATAAGAAGGGTATGGTTTACCTTTTCTTTCTTCCTTCCTTCCTTCCTTCCTTCCTTCTTTTCTTTTCTTTTCCCTCCCTCCCTCCCTCCCTCCCTCCCTCCCTCTCTCCCTCTCTCTCTTTCTTTCTTTCTTTCTTTCTTTCTTTCTTTCTTTACTGGAAATTGAAGCAGGGGAGCCTTACAGGGCTACATCTCCAGTCCTTTTTATTCTTTATTTTGACACAGGTCTCACTAAGTTGTCAAGGCTGACCAACAACTTGAGATCCCACCTAAGCCTCCCAAATTGCTGAGATTACAGGTGTGCACCAGTGTGCCTGGCTACCTTATTTTTCAGCAACTAAATGTTTCCTATATTTAGGATTTAGTGGATGAATGAAAACATAAGGAGAAACATTCTTTTTTTTTCAGTTGTAAATGGACAACTGATACCTTTTTAATTTATTTATTTTTATGTGGTGCTGAGGATTGAACCCAGGGCTTCACATATTCAAGGCCAGCACTCTACCACTGAGCCACAACCCCAGCCCAGAGAAACACTCTTTTTATACTTAAAGAGGATGAAGGGTTGTATCTCATGTGATTTCTTTCTTTTTTTTCTTAACGTATATTTTTAGTTGTAGATGGACACAATGCCTTTATTTATTTGTTTTAATGTGGTGCTGAAGAATGAACCCAGTGCCTCGCACGTGCCAGGCAAGCGCCCTGCCACTGAGTCACAACCCCAGCCCCATGATTTCTTCTTCCTTTCTGATCAGTTCCTAAGCCTGCTGGAACTCTTGAGTTCACTGGTATTGTGAACACAGCCTTTGCATGGTTTGTTCCTTAGAACCAGAGACCTGCAGGAGTGAAGGTTCTTTGGAAATGCACTCTAGGGTGACCGAGGGGTAATTCTTGTCACTATTAGAGGTAACAGACTGAATGCTGGCTGAGATGGCTGGAGTGTTTCTGCAGCAGGGATGGTAGGTTTGGCCCATGCAGAGCAGAACTGAGGGCTGGGGTGTAGCCCAGTGGTGGAGTGCTTGCCTAGCATGGGCGAGCCTGGGTTCAGTCCCCACTGCCAAAGGGAGAGAGGGAGAGAGCAGAACTAATTCTTAGGGGCAGTGCAAGGAAGGAAAAGCCCGGGAAGGGGTCAGAGAGCAAAACGAAGACATTGGAAGAGGAAATACTGTTGGAGACCCAGAAGGCTTGGAGGCTGAGACCTTCAGAAAGGCCTGGCAGGGGCAGGGTGGGGGTGGGGGTGCTGGCACTGACAGGAAGTAACTGCTCATGCAGAAAGAGACAGCAAGTCAGTGGGGTACAGACTGTAATCATGTGAGTTAAGGGAGTTAGTTGGAAGGAAATCTATTTACCCAGGAATCTATATAGTACTTCAAAGACTGGTAGAAAAAGCAAGTTATGTGGTAGACAAGCTGGTAAAGAATTAGTTAAAAATTTGTACCCATTTGGGGGTAGAGTGAAGAAGCCAAATGAGAAAGACTGAATGGCCTCTGGGACTGCGGGAATTCCCTGGGGAACAAGGGGCTTGAGGGAGGGACTCAAATCAAAGGAGAACTGCTGCACCCAGCCATAGCATTGGGCGTGAGCAGCCTCCTTGTATGTAGAGACTGAGGGCACATGCATTTTCAGAAGGATTTATTTCTGAATATGAAGATGCTTTTTGTATATATGAAGAACCTTAGATTCCTAAATTGTGAATTTAGATATCATTAAGTGAAACCAGGAGTGGTTTTTTTTTTTTTTTTTTTTTTTTTTTGGTACTGGGGATTGAACCCAGGGGCATTCTACCACTGAGTCAAACCCCCAGCCCTTTTTTATTTTATTTTGAGACAGGGTCTTGCTAAGTTGCCCAGCCTGGCCTCCAACTTGAGGTCCTCCTGCCTTAGCCTCCTGATTTGCTGGGATTACAGGTATAATCTGTGCCTGACTGAAAGCAGGAGGTTTTTATATGATACTTGGGCATACCAAGAGCCTGGCAGGTGGAAAGCTCTGGGTTCAACCCCAGCACCACTGAAAAACAAACAAAAACAATTATACCTGCTTTCATGGAAGGCAATTCCCATATGAGTGTAGAGAACGGTTTGTGTGCACGTGGCATTAACCTCACTCTACTGTGTGGATCTTGAATTATCACTTTGCTATAATTCAAGGGACTTTGTCATGTGTCACATTGTCCACTATGTTATACAATTTGTTTGCTTATTTTAATCACTGACACATCTAATGGTTTAGGCTGCTAGGTCAGTTGTTTAAAGTGTGACATTCATGAGACCAGAGTTGCTGAATGTAACTGTAGGGGCCAGGGGGCCTGACCTCCTCAAGACAGCGCACTTTAACTCCAGAGCTCAGCTGCCACCACAGAATTTGTTACAAGGGGATGGTGTTCAGAGAGTATTTCCAGAAAAACAATTTAAAGCCCATGCCCTAATGAAGTGAGATAGTGCTACTATTCTTGTGTGAAAAAATAGTTCATTTTTCTATGAAGATTTAGCATCACTTAAGAACTTAGAAGTAGGGTGCTCGCGTGCTCTCTCCCCCCCCCCCCACCTTTCTCTTTCTCTCTCTGTCCCTCCTTCCTCCCTCTCATACATAAGCACTAGATGTAAGGAGAGTCCTTTCAACAGAAAATGATTTGTCTCCCCTTAGCTAATTCCTAAAGTGGTCCAGTGGGATGGTAGTTATTTATCATTTAGTCTGAATTCTCAAAGGGGGCCTAAGAAATTTTTTTTTTTTTGCTGAGATAATTATTTTACTTTCTACTTCCATATTAAGAAAGCCAAATGTCACTGAAATTTTCATTGCATTGAGGAATTTTTCTGATTACTCATTAAGCCATTGGCAGTTTGGCCTGTTCTGTAGACTTGTGGCCACCCACGAAGCGCTTGGGAAATAGCCTGTCAATACCGTGGATCCCAACGTCTGAATGTGGAATCTTTGCATGGAAGCATGGGGAGATTCCCTCTTGGCCCTGGGTTGGCTTTGGAGACGGAGTTGGAAGACAGGGGAATCTGAGTGCCTTGGATTTCTTCCTGTGGGGTATGGGGCAGATGGACTTCTTGGAACTGAGGCTGCTTCAGAAGGGACTGTCACTCTAGAGTGTGTTCTTGGGGTGTCATGAACCCTTTGTGTTCCTTATCTTCTGTCTTGGGATCATTAGCCCCCATTTTACAGGAGGGTTAGTGGTTAGGAAGTTGCAGAGCCTGTCTGAGTCCTGGTATGTTGTTTTCAAGCCTTAGGCTCCTCCCATACCACACCCCTGTAGCCCCTGCTGTCTAAACTCTCACCCACCAGGACTCTGGCAGGGGTGTGTATGGGAACAGGCACCTGCTGCCAGTTCTCCATGGGGTGGAAAGGGTCGAGGGAAAGGTGTTCGGTCTCCTGCAGCCCCTCCACCCATTGCTGATGTTTGGGTGGACGGGTGAGAGACTACGGCAGTTCTTCTCTTCACTGGACTAGGCACTACTTTCTTTCATGCATCATTCAGGCATCATGGAAGTAATTCCAGATAGTCACAGAACCTCCTGCCTGGCCGGACAGCTGTTCCTATTTGTGGTATTTGGAGGCTTCCTATCCATGGAGCCTCTGCATTGTTGGCAAGGATGGCCAAGGACCCCAGATGCAGGGCAGGATGGTTATCAGTGTTCTCTTTGCCTCTCAGCTCAGGCCTGGGAATTTTCTACTCTCTGACCCCACGAATGGTCTGGGGCTTATCCGTGTCTACCCTTCCCCATCTCCCAGCTTCCCACCACCTCCTTATGCTTTGTATCTTGGCAGAATTTTTCCCATTCTTAAAACAAACAAACAAACAAACAACAACAAAAAAAAAACCTCATGAGCTGGGGGAGGGATCTGGGTGGGGTCAACACAGAGCCTGTGAGCTGCTGGGGGAATGCAGAGGGAATGTGCAGCAGGTGTTAGTTCTGGGCTGGAGTTCCAGGACACCTGTATCCTCAGATTCCCAGGACAGCAGAGGATGGTGGGTCATTGAGCTGGAAGAAAAGTTGTCTGTTAGGGAGCAGTCTCCTCCCAGAAAAGTCACTTTTTCTTTCTAAAGCACACAACATTTAAGGCTAGGGAAAACAAAATAAAACAAAACCTGTGATGACTGACTTCTACAGCCAACTTTATGTTTACTACATTTCTAAGAACAGAATTGCATCCAATTCAAAAAATGATTTGTTTTGTTTTTTTCCCCTGCAGTACTGGGGATTGAACCCAGAGGTGCTTTGCCACTCAGCCACATCCCCAGCCCATTTTATTTTTTGTTTTGAGATAAGGTCTCACTAAGTTGCCCAGATTGGCCTCGAATTTGGGATCCTCCTGAGTTATGGGGATTAGGATTGTGCACTACCACGCCCAGTCTATGCTCATTATTTTATTGTTGGCACAGACTTGGTCTGGAGATTGGGTAGGACAGAAGCTGGGTTCTTAGAACATAATGCTTAAGGGCTATATTTTCTATCTTTTTTTTCATCTTGGAAAAAAATTATTAGGATTCAAATAGAGGTTATGGCCTTAAGAAAAACAGGTTGCTTCTTGTTAAAATCTGCTTTAGTCCTGTTAATTGGGTAATGGGTCTTCCTCATGATCTGTTCCACCCACATTAGCTTGTGGTACTTGAGTTAAAATTCAGAGGTAGCTAGGAGAGGGCCAGTGGGCGTGGGTGGCCTGCAGGGAACTACTAATCATCAGTAGGGCTGGGGCAGGCTCCCTGTGGTTTCTTCAGCTCCATCAGAGCTGGGTGGGGTAGCACACCACTTGCTCTGGAAGGAGAGATAGGAGACTTGGCATCTGGCCTGTGTGACTTCAGGCAAGTCCCCATGTCTCCATTGCATGGTGGGGGGAGGAGGCTCAAGTGAGAGCCCTGGTAGAGGACTTGTCAAGCCAGCACTATCACTGGACTGTAAGGAGCACCAGGCAGAGGGTCTGGCGAACACAGTTTTCTATTTGGAATGTTGATCTTTGAAGGCTGATCTTTGAAGGCTTTGGATTTGAAGTTCATGCAGATATGTTTGAAGAAGACTGGTGTGTTGAAGAACATAATAACTCAGTGAGCTAAGATAATAATTAAGAGGATGGCATGCTTAACATCAACCTTTAAAAATTAAGTGAAAATCAGAGAAAGCTTTGAAAGTAGAGCCAGCCGTACAGTTTCTTTAGGGAGTGCATGCCAGCGATGATGTCTCTTTCAAGCAAATGTTCCAGTTGCTTGTGGGTGTGTATTGCTGTTTCTGCAGGTATTTGCATGCCTGTGGTAGAGTAATAGAGAAAGGGTGGCTAGGATGTTGGGTATTGTGGTTAACTAGTGCTGATCCCTAGGTAATCCTTCACCTAACCACTAACATATTGCTTGATTTTTTTTTTTTTTTTTTTTGGCCAGGGCCTTGTACATGCTAAAAATATGCTCTCCCACTGGGCTATATTCTCTAGCCTCTAATTCTTTACTATTATGGGGGAAAACTTTTCCTCATGTGGATGATATTAAGATATTACTTGTGTTTGCCGAGTGTGACTGACATGGTAGGAGCTGCATACAACACTTACACAATGCTTTACGTACTGTTTTTTAAAAACCTAAAACTGATAAACTCTGCCAGCATTCGGATTACTTCCAGTCTGTCACACAAATGTTCTAATTTATTGCTTCTCCGAAGTAAAGAAGTCATGGAACCAGCAATAAATGCTTCCTGAACCGAATAGCCAGGATCTTTCCAAACACCCGGGTCAGAATCATTATAGGAAAGCTAAAGATCCCAACTAGTGGGCAGGCCTTCCGTCCTTATGAAGCAGTTTTCTGGGCTTAAAAATAACAGTGAACCATTGGATCAAATGATGTAGCTGAGCGTGACCTATCGTTACAGAGGACAGTTTTTCTGGGAGGATCCAGAGGGGAATGTGGTGCTTTTCAGTGTGACAGCAATGCACATCGAAGGAAAAATAACCATCAAAACTAAAATCGAGGGGAGGGAGGGGAAAGGAGGGGGTAAGGGGGTAGGAATGAAGGTGGAATGAGTTAGACATCATTACCCTAAGTACATGTAGAAGACACGAATGGTGTGGAAATATTTGATGCACAATCAGTGTCTTGATAAATTGTGCTCTATATGTGTAATATGAAAGGAATTGCATTCTGCCATCATCATGTATTACAAATCAGAAATAATTTTTAAAAATTATATTTATATTAAAAAATTAAACTCGCCAATTAGTTTTCTTCTTTCCTTCCTGTTTTAAAGGGGGTGATGGGGTGCTGAAAGAAAGTAGGGAGGATTCAAAGGAACTAAACTCCTGGTTTGAAAATGCTGCAGAAGGCAAACTTGTTGGGGTGTGTCGTTTCCAGGGACCCAGCTGCTCTTAATGTTTTTTCCCCCCACCTAAGAAAATACCAAGGATGAGGGAATACGCCTAAAAATCATGCTTTGCTGTGTCAGCCTTTCAGGACAATGTAATGTATTATGCATTTGGCTAAGAGAGAAACGGAGCAGGCAAAGCCGTCTCAAGCTAGTCATTTGGATGAAAAAAAATTTTTTTGCTGAGATGTCTCAGCATTTGCCCAGCTTTTCCCCATCTCTCTCCACATCTGTGATGCTTGTGAAGGGTTCTGCCTAATGTGTGGGCTTCCTTAGATTATCTTTTAACTGAGATCAGTTCTCAATGCATTATAAAATAAGGTGCTAGGATGGTTCCCCCTGGCTGTAAGATTTTCCCTACGTCTGCCGGACAGGGATATTGTTAGAGGATAATGAGATAAGGCTATAAAAATGCCTTCTAAACCATACTGGGGGAAAATACTGCTTGTTTTTCTGCTAACTGAAGCTTTTCCACATATCTTGAAAAGGGAGGACCAAAGCTGTGGCTGTGATTGCGACAGAGCTCAGGGCGGGGGTGGCTTTTGCAATCCATCCAGCCCTTTAACAGGAGAGCTCATCTCCATTAAGCGTTTCTCTGGCCCTTGTCAGCCCAGAGCTCTCACATGCTGTTCCTTTTCCTCTGCGGCGCTGGGGATGGATCCCAGGCACTCGCATGCTGAGCAGGTGCTCTACCTGTGAGCCGCACCCAGCCCCTCACATGCTGTTTGAATGAGGGGCCTGGGCAGGGAGGCGGCAGCAAACCTTGATATTCTGAACACTCCAGAATCTGGAATCCAGCCTGCCAGGCTGAACAGGGGTCAGGCTGGTTTGTGCATCAGGTGTCTCTTACCTTGGTGGTTCTCCTGGAACTTCCCAGACAAGGATGAAGGCCAGGGCCCTGAGCTGTGCTATGATAGGCCAGGCGCCCCTTTCCCATCACAGCCCATTGCATCATTTTCTGGCCTCTGGCTGGATATTTAGGAGTCATTCTGTTGCATCATTGCAGAAAACAAGTGGTAAGACAAAACCCAGAGCTCCCTCTCACTGCCTGCAGGAGGGAAAGCCAAAATGCTGCGCATAATGCTTCCTGCACCAAATAGCCAGGATCTTTCCAAACATCCGGGTCAGAATCATTATAGGAAAGCTAAAGATCCCAACTAGTGGCCAGTTTTTGCTGTATTTTTTATTATTATTTTTTTAATTTCCATGCTGGGGATTGAACCCAGGACCTTGCACGTTAGGCAAGTGCTCTACCACTGAGCTACATCTCCAGCCCCTGTTCTATTTTTTAAAATGCTAACATCCATTTTTGTGTATTTTACACAAAATGGGTTTGTTTGTTTGTTTGTTTGTTTTGGTACTGGGGGTTAAACCCAGGGCACTTTACCGCTGAGCCACATCCCCAGCCCATTTTATTTATTTATTTTTATTTTTGAGACAGTATCTTGCTGAGTTGCTGAAGCTGGCCTTGAACTTGTGATCCTCCTGTCTTCCGAGTCACTGGGAGCACAGGTGTGTGCCACTGTGCTCAGCTACAAAAACCTGTTAAATCTCAGTTCTCAAAAGGCAAAGCTCACAGGCTGTGTGTCTGAAGAGTAATCCTGTACATTCAAAACAAACAACTCAGTTAAGTCCATTTTAAAACTGTAAAAGACTCAGAGATGCTGACTTTAGTTTCTAATTGAGATTTATTATTGGATTTTCAAGATAAGACTCTAGCACTTTGCTTTCACAGACTTGGAAATTTTATTTTTATTTCTGTGGTTACTTTTTGATGCTGAGGATGGAACCGAGTGCTTCACACATGCTCAGCTTTTGCTCTACCACTGGACTACATGCCCAGCCAGACCTGGAGATTTGAAAGCACCCTAATACACAGTTGTTTAACTTTATGGAGCTGGGCACAGTGGTACACACCTATAATCCCAGCGGCATTAGAGGCTGAGTCAGAAGGATTACAAGTTCAAAGCTAGCCTCAGCAATTTAGCAAGGCCCCAAGCAACTTAGTGAAAAATAAAAAAATAGAATGAGCTAGTTGAGTTGTAGCTGATGGCTTTTGGGGAGATGCAAAGTATGGGCAATTATTTATGTTGATTGTAAGTTTACTTCCCTGATTTTTCTGAACAACAGTTGAGAGGAGAGAATAACTACATAACAGATGTAGACATGAGATAAAACCATAATGGAGCTTTACAAAAAAACACATTTCACATTCCTAGCCCTGGAAAATGTTGGATTAAGGATGCATAATTAGCATAAGCCATTTTGAATTGGCAGAAAGCTCAGTCAGGTTGAGAGAAGACTTGTAATTAGGGGACTGTTGGTTTCTCAGTTTCATTAAACAAATATTTTCGTGCATGGCCTACGTCTGACCCAGAGCTGGGCTCCATGGAGATTCAGTAGGGACCCCTTTCTTGCCCTCTGGAAGTTCAAAAGTGAGACAAGCAGATAAAACGAGACAAATAGAAATAAGTACAAAATGTAGGAATGAGGATTGCAATAAGAGAACCATGAAGTGTTCAAGGTATTCAGAAGTGGGAAAAATTATTTCTAGCCAGGAAGAACCTGAGAACTTGTTTGGAAGTGACGACATTTTGGCAGGGCTTTGAAAGAAGGTTCTAATTGAGTATATGCAGGTGGGAGTGGAGTCAAGGCCAGCATAAGTCATGAAACAACTTGAGCAAGGACCCAGAGGCCGGAAATGAAGGGACATTCACAGGGAATAGCAAACCAAGGTGTTGGTGGAGTTGGTTCCTCCAGGACTGAGAGCTAAGGGTCTGTTCTAGGACTCTCTCCTGAGCTTGTACGAGGCCATCTTCTCCCTGGGTCCCTTCATGTCACCTTCCCTTTATACCTGTGTCCAAATTTCCCCTTTTCTATCCAGCCATCCATTCGCCCATCAGTATTGGGGATCGCTCTACCATGGATTCCATCCCCAGCCCTTTTTCAAACTTTTTAAAATTTGAGGCAGAGCCTTGCTAAGTTGCCCAGGCTGGACTTGAATTTGCAATTCTTCTTACAGCCATAATTTCTTTTTTTTTTTTTTTTGAAAATGTGCTAGTTGTCCATTTGTATGTTTTTTCTGGAGAAATATCTGTTCATGTCCTTGGATGATTCAATTTATTTTTTGGCGGGGAGGATACTAGAATTGGATCCAATGACCTACATCCCCAGTCCTTTTTATTTTTTATTTTTCATTTTGAGACAGGTTTTCACTAGATTTCCCAAGCTAGCCTCAAACTTGTGATCCTCCTATCACTATAGATTTGTTTGTAGTTTCTAGAGTTTATGTAAATGGTGTCATCTCTGTTTTTGGAGGTCTGGCTTCTTTAAGCATAATTAGGAAATTCATCCTTGTTGTACCCTATCAATAGTTGATTACCTTTTATTGTTGAGTACTGTTTGCAAAACACGGCCCTGTCAATACACCTAAGGAAAGGTCAGATGCTGCTCAGTCATGTATCACCCCATGCCCAGTTTGACTTCCCCACACAATTCCTTGGCTCTGATGAGATCCCTGATCAAAACCTTCCCGGACTCCACTTTACCTGAACAATGAAGTCCAAACTCCTAACCATGTCATTACAAATTTTGTCTTCTAATAAAGATTTGCTGGAGTCCTAGCCCCTAATACTTCAGAAGGTGACTTCATTTGGAAAAAGGACCTTTTCAAAGTCAAGGTAATCAAGTTAAATTGGAGTCTTAGGATGAGTCCTAATGTAATATGACTGGTATCCTTAGAAAAAGGGGAGATTTGTCTGGGCCCGGTAGTCAGCCAGATCCCAGGTACTCAGGAGTCTGATGCAGGAGGATCAGGTGAATTAGTTCCCAGACTGTTGACTGGAGGTTATGGAAGGATCACTTTTATCCACGAGATAATCAGGACCTCATTATTCATCACCTCATAGTAGGGAATTAACTATAATCCATCATGGGGGGAAAATGAGTCCATTATTATAGAAGGGGGATCTTCTTGAGGAGAAATTCTTCTATATCACTTCCATTACCCTTCCCATTAACAGCAAATACAGTTTTGTTTTTATTTTTTTGTGTGAGTTTTTCTTTTCTTTTTTTAAATTGATTTTATTTTTTTTAAATACATGACAGCGGAATGCATTACGATTCTTATTACACAATTTACCACAATTTTTCATATCTCTGACTGTACATAAAGTAGGTTGACGCCCAATTCATGTCTTCATATATGCACTTTGGATAATGATGTCCATCACATTCCACCATCCTTGCTAATCCCCTGCCTCCTCCCTTTCCCTCCCAACCCTCTTTCCTATCTAGAATTCATCTATTCCAATTCATCTATTCCTCCCGTTTCCCCTCCCTACCCCACTATGAGTCAGCCTCCTTATATCAGAGAAAACATTCAGCATTTGCTTTTTTGGGATTGGCTAACTTCATTTAGCATTATCTTTTCCAACGCCATCCATTTACCTACAAATGCCGTGATTTTATTCTCCAGTTTTGTTTTTTTAAAATCATTCCAAGCAGCCCTCCCTTCCCTCCCCCTACTTGTCACAACCTCAGGCCTGGGGGTGGGCAGCAGTCTTCCAAAGAAAAATGCTGCCCCTTTAAGCAGAGTACATCTGAGTGACAATGGTTCCACCTCACTGTGTCAAAGGTGACTTCAAAAAACACTTTGCAGTACTGAGTTAGTATGATCTTTGAAAGAAAAGCCTCAGTTATAATATTTTCATCTTTTCCCCAATGTGGTCATAAATTAGAAAAAAAATCAGTATTCCTATGTTTTCAGTTTCCAGATTATTATTATGTTTCTAACTGAGAATGAATTGTCCCAAAGGAAGAGCCACATCCCCTCCCCAGCCCTTTTTATTTTTTCAGACAGGGTCTCACTAAGTTACTTAGGGCCTCGCTAAGTTGCTGAGGCTAGCTTTAACCTCTTGCCTCAGCCTCCGGAGCCGCTGGGATTTCCGGCTTGTGCCACCATGCCCAGTAGAACATATTTTTATATCTGCAAAAAGACTCCCATGTCTGGATATTCTGTTTCCAAGCACAAGAGCTTCTCCATGTCCAGAGTCTTCACCCCAAGGTCTGAAATAGATTACAGGAGGGATGGCTTGGCCAATTCTCTTGTAGCATCTAAAAGCAATTCTGAGAACTTTGGATGAGTAGCAGGTTGAGGAATGGCTGGAAGAGGTGGAGCTGAGAGAGAAGGCACTGAGTAACTGAGACCTTTGAAAAGAGAAGGATTGCTGTTGCAGACTAGAGAGAGGCCAAGCTAAGGAAAAAAGATTTTTAAATTATTGTGACTTTTGTAGAAGTTGGGTAATTAAAAAAGAAAGAGGGTAATTAAAATAGAGTTCTTCGGTGGCTTTGAGTGGAAAGGCCTGGATCACAAAACCAGGGGAAGTGGTGTCTGGGGTGAGCATTATGTTAACGGCCCAGGCCAGCAGATGTTCTCATGCTGCATACTGTGGGAACGCAGAGAATGAGTTCACTGGGGAGTGATCGGAGACAAGTGTTCTGTGATGCTGATTCCAGGAATGAGCACACATGGGGGAAGTTGGGGAAACGGAGTATAGAGTTTATCTGGGAGAAATAGCTCTCTCATAAAGAATTCTTTACAAACATGTGGGCCTCCACAACCTCTTGAATCATTCGGCTGTCACAGTTGGCCAAGGCCTGGTGCTCCCTCCCCCCACCCCACTGTGGGGGTAGTGATTTGGGGATGTGTCTCCCAAGGTGAAGAAGTCAAAACTGAAAGTGTGGATTCATTGGAACCCAGGCATAGGCTATATGTCAAGGGACCAGACGGCAGCCAGCTCTTGGAGATGATGTCATCTTTAGCAATGCAAGTTTGCACGGAGGAAGGTTCTGATCTTTGAGCAAATTTAGGAATAGCAGTTGCACTATCTACAGCAGCAGAGTTTTGGGACTTAGCCTTGCCGCTGAGCTGCTTGTGCTGTGGTTTTCTTTAATCCCCCTTCTTTATGACTGTGGAATTGTGGATTAGGGGGATAAATAGATGGTGGGGAAAAACTTCTCATTACACCATGTCATCAGAGCAAAATGCTGAGAGGTATTTTGGATTTTAGGTTTGGAAACCCAACTTGCCACTCTAAGTGCATAAGGAAATTCATTCAAGAGGGAATGAAAATATAAGCAGCTTACAGTTGTGGTTTCTTCAGTAAATGTATGTTTGTGCTGGGAAACAGGCTCCTATATTTTTATTTCTGAACACATTGTTTTGGTGTAGGATCTGCATTTGAAAACTATATAAAGCTCTATTGTAATCTGATTTTAACCAGGGCATATCAGTTTGGCTTGTAGATTCATTAGATACATTTTGTATTTCAAAAATATATTTGCCCAAGCCAGGCATGTATTGTAATGTATTGTACATGCTTATAATTCCAGCGGCTTGGGAGGTATAGGCAGGAGGATTGAGAGTTCAAAGCCAGGCTCAGCAACTTAGCAAGGCACTTAGCAACTCAGTGAGACCCTTTCTCTAATAAGATATAAAAAAATGTCAGTGGTTAAACACCCCCATATAATTTGCCCAAGCATTCTAGCTTTTAAAATTTGTGAATTTCCTAAATAGCCAAGTAAAATGTTTCACATTTCTTTGCTTCACACTATTAATTTCTCCATGCAGAGATCTAATTAACAATGTATAATGTAACAGAAAAAGATGAGAATTCTGATTTTATGTTTGTTCTTTAAACTGTAGGAAGGTCCATTGGTGTCTTCGTTTTCTCTTGAGTGGGAACACTTTTCCAGACTTGGAATTGCAGAAACTGTCTTTGTAGATGCATATTTTTTTTTTTCAAATGGCCAATTTTTTATTGGCAGTAGGACAAAGTGGATTCAAATGGGAGGTGTGTCATCTGCTGGGACAGAATCACTTTTCACTTTGATATAGTTCTTTTTTTATTTTTAATTTTTTAGTTGTTGATAGTCCTTTATATTTTATTTATTATTTTTAAAATTTTTTGTTTTAAATTTTTTAGTTGTTGATAACCTTTTTTTTTTTTTTTAAATATATGTGGTGCTGAGAATCGATCCCAGTGCCTCACACATGCTAGGCAAGTGCATTACCGCTGAGTCCCAGCCCCAGTTCTCACTTCAATATAGTTCTGAAATCACTTCTTTTTAGGTTATAGATGGACACATACCTTTATTTTATTTATTTTATGTGGTGCTAAGATCCAAATCCAGGGCCTCACACATACTAGGCAAGTGCTACCACTGAGCCACAACCACAACCCTTGAAATCACTTCTGACTTCAGATTTATAGCCTCTACTGCCCGACTGTATTTTTGCTTTTGGCAAAGTGTCAAAAAGATATGAGGGTTGGGGATGTGGCTCAAGGGGTAGCGCGCTCACCTGGCATGCACAGGGCGCTGGGCTCCATCCCCAACACCACATAAAAATAAAAAATAAAAATATTATATCCACCTAAAAACTAAAAAAAAAATTTAAAAAAATATGAAAAGTGTCCATAAATATCAAAAGCTCATTTGTTTATTCACTAACAGAACAAAACCTGAAACCTCCCAACATCTCAAACCAACAGCAACAAAAACATTTGTCACAAGTAGTTTCTAGAAAATAAACCCACTGTCATCCATTTCTACCACTGAGATGGAAATTTTGAAAAGTGAATTATTATGTAAAAAAGGAAGGAAATTCTGACACATGCTGTAAGGGATGAGCCCTGAGAACATTATACTAAGTGAAACAAGCCAGTCACAAAGATAAATGATTCTAGGATTCCTTTTATAGGAGATAGCAAGGGTCATCAAATTCATAGAGAAAGCAGGAGAGCGGTTGCCAAGAACTGGAATAGGGAGGAATGGAGATTTAGTATTTAGTGAATACAGAATTTCAGTTTGGGAAAATTTAAAAAGTTCTGGAAGTGGGTAGTAATGGTTGCAGAGCAGTGTGATGTGCTGAATGTCACGGAACTATATACTTAAAAATGATGAAGTTGGGCTAGGCGTGTAGCTCAGTGGTAGAGCCTTGCCTAGCATGTACAAGGTCCTGTGTTCAATCCCCCAAACCACAAAATAAATAAAAGGTTAAGAAACCAATTTTTTTTTCCCTTGCGGTAAAAGGGATTGAATCCAGGGTTGTGCTTTACCACTGAGTTACATCTCCAGCCCTTTGTATTTTTTAATTTTGAGGTAGGATCTCCCTAGTTGCTGTTGATCTCACTAAATTGCCCAGTCTGGCCTCCGACTTGCAATCCTCCAGCCTCAGTCTCCTGAATGACTGGAATTACTGGCATGTGCCACTGTACCTGGCAAGATGCTAAATTTTATGCCACATGTATCTTACCTCAATTTTTAAAAAATAAATTACTGTGGATGGAATGGATGGTGGATAACCCAGTCTATTCTGGGTGAGCAGTTCTGAATCTTGTTGACTTGTACCCTTTGCATGCTGATTTCCCTCTCTCTAGGTAGCTGATTATTTGCTAGGCCTAGCAGGGATACTTTTCCCAGTCTTGGGGGGAAGTACTTCTTTCTGGCTTCCTTCTGCATCCTCTCAGTTCTGTTCCAGTCAATACTGTGTGGAACCACACGTGCAGAATAAAACCAGCAGAGTTGGCTCCAGGTTGTTTGGGGCTGGCCAGTGATTGGAAAGAGAGGAGTTACTAGAAAGTTTGTTCTTGGAAGAAATCCCAGTCTAGCCTATATCCCCAAAGGGTCACGGGTTGGATAAAGCTTTAGTAAAAGGCTGTGTGAAAATAAAATACAGGTAAATGCCAAATGCAGGGCAAACCCTTTATCTTGTGCAAAGTTGTCTAAATATTGCCTTGCTGGGGATGTGTGGCTATTTTCAGGGAAGCATTCTGCTTCAGGGAAGTAGTTCTGGAATCGATGTTATGCAAATGTTCTAGTGGGAGGAAGAAGAGGATGGGTTGGTGTGGGTTGGTGAATAGATGTGTGCATATGGCTGATTTACACACCATCTCATGAATGTCTAGGTTAGTTCTGACCTGTAGAATTTACTATGATGATGGAAATGTTCATGCTTTGAAGTACTTGAAATATGGCTATTGTGACCAAAGAACTAAATTTTTAATTTTAATTTAATTTTTTTTTTTTTTTTTTTTTTTGTACTGGGGATTGAACTGAGGGGAACTTTTACCACTGAGCTACACCCCTAGCCCTTTTTACTTTTTTGAGACAGGATCTCGCTAAGTTGCTGAGGCTAGCCCTGAACTTGTGGTCATCCTGCCTCGGCCTCCTGAGTTGCTGGGATTACAGGTGTGCACCACCGTGTCTGGCTAATTTTGTTTTTAATTAGTGTACATTTAAATAGCCACATGTGGCTAATGGCCACCTTATTGGACAGCACAGCTCTGAGTTACTTTTTGCTGTGTGATTCCTGTGCAGTTCTTCATGAACCCAGGATTCTGGAGTTTGATTTGGTTCTGGGGAGACTTAAGAATTCATATCTGCTTTGAGTTAGACCAGAGGATAACTAGATTTATTTGTTTGTTTATTTGTAGTACTGGAGATTGAATCCAGGAACTCTTGATCACTGAGCTATGTCCCCAGTCCATTTGATTCATTTATTTTTTCGAGACAAGGTCTCACTAAACTGCTGAGGCTGGCCTTGAACTGGTGATCCTCCTGCTTCAGCCTCCTGAGTTGCTGGGATTACAGGTGTGCACCACCACACCTAGGTCCCTGACAGTTTATAAAAATTTCTAGGGCAGGATGTTTTCCTGTAGTGCCCTGGGTGATGGAAAGGGGGGCCTGGGACTCCTATTCGGTTCTTCCTCACCCTCTGGGGAACCTTCAGACCTGATTTCTTCTGGGAAAATCCCCATGGAGCTGTGAGGCTGGACACCCCTATATTGTGGCCCACTCCTCCCCCCAGGCCTGAAGGCCATGGAGCAGGGCCCAGAGCCACCTCAGGGATCCGTGTCGTCGTTAGGCACCGTGAAATCCCTCGGTGAGCTTTCCCACGGCTGGATGGAGGTGGCCTACTGATCATTTCCAGCTGTCGATCATTTCCCGCCAGGACGGCCTCCTCCCCACACCGGGCTTGAGAAGCTGTCAGGAACGTGCCAGGGGGACCCTGGAAACCGACCGCAGGCTGGGCGTGGCGCCCAGGTGGGCGTGGCGCCCGTGCAGGGTGGGAGGAGGGCGGGGACTCCAGGGAACGTTCCTGAGCCTTGAACCGCTGCAAAATCACTGCCTTTGAAGAAAGTGATGAGGTGGGTTGGGGGAGCAGGGATTTCCTGTCCTGCAGCGCCTGCAGTTAGGGGGCGGGTCCCCAGGGCAGGGTGTGGTGGGGAGGGGGCCCCGCGCCCCTCTTCCATAGTTTCGTTCCCTGCCTGGCTCCACCTTAGCCAAAAAGGTTTCTTATGGACTGTCACCTCCAGATGCACAAGCCCCGCGAGCCAACACGTGTTCACATTCCGTCTTTAATGCTCAGAGGAAAAATGGTTTTCTGAGATTACACATTTTTCCAGCATTATGCTTGGCTTGAGTATGCAAGACTGTGAAATGGAATTGTCTTTTTCTTTTTTAAAATTTTATTTTTTTCAAGAATTCTCTGTATAGGGGCTGGACGTGGTGCCGCTGTTCACCTGTAATCCCAGCGACCTGGGAGGCTGAGGCAGGAGATTTGAAAGTTCAAAGCCAGCCCCAGCAATTTAGCAGACCCTCTCTCAAAATAAACAAATAAATAAGGAAAGAAAGAAAGAAAGAAAGAACAGGCTTGGGATGTGGCTCAGTGTTAGATTCTTCCCTGAGTTCAATTTCCAGTACCAACAACAACAAAAACCTTTGTGTAGGTGGGGTGGGAGGGGAAGAGGGCCAGGGCTGGTGTGTACCTCCACCAGTTAGATGCTCAGGCATGAGTCTGCTGAGTGAGGAGGTTGACTATCTTCTCACCAGGTTTTGGGGGCTTTTGGGAACATCTCCAGATGGGACGGCTGCCACACACTTAAGGCAATTGCCAGAGGGAACAGGTGCTTCTGCCTGTTGAGGGCATGCAGGGTACACAGGGAGGGACAGGGGCTTGAATGCCAGCCCTGCCACTTTCGGAATGAACTCAGACAAGTCATGTAACCCCTGTGAGCCCCTGATTTTTCACCAATGAAAAAGAGACAAATATAAATAATAGAGCCACGATGGGGTGGGGATGGAAGTGAAAGGAGAGAATGAAAAGCCTGAAAGTGGAGGGCCTTTGCCCTCCTTCTAACCTAACCCCACCTCCCATGAGCACCCCTTGCATTTCCCTTTTACTTATTGAGATTCCTTTCCAGTTTTTCTTCCCAAAAGCCTCCCTTGGGAACTTCTCAAAATCCACATGCTGAGGCCCCACCCAGACTCTGTCAGAACCTCCGAGGGGGACAGCCAGGCATGGGTATTTTTTCACTCTTCTTTGGGTGATTTTGATGGCCTTGGTTGAGACCCACAGTCTTAAAAGACCTATGGAAATGGTACAGCAAAAGGTTCAAGGCTTGGCAGGTTCCACCCTGCTGGTGTGCCCTGGGGTTTCTGCAGGGACACCTTGCTGTCCAGTGGAGTAGGTCCTTACACAGAGGGTTTATTGTCATGGTTTTGATGGGGCTTTGCTCAGTGGTAGAGCGCTTGCCTAGCATACTCAAAGCCCTGGGTTCCATCCCCAGCACCACACCCAAAAGAAGGACCTTTAATTGAGTCAGACCCAGTGACATATGCCTATAATCCCAGCTACTGGGAAGACTGAGGCAGGAGGATCACAAGTTTGAGGCCAGCCTGGGCAACAAAGCAAGAGCCTGTCTTAAAATAAAAAATAAAAAGAGCTAGGAATATAGGTCAGTGGTAAAACGTCCCTGGGTTCCATCCCCTGTACCCCAAAAGAAAGGACCTTCAGTTGTCATGGTTACGACCCTCAGGGGAGATGTCAGAGGTCCATTGAATTTACCAATGTGTCGTTTTGTTAAGAACATGATTTTGAAGTCCCCAGCTCCAAGGCTGGTGCTCAAGCTGGACTCGCTTGGCTGGCTGAGCCCTGCAGGTCCCAGCAGCCCCCACAGCTGGTCATCCTAAGGCCCCCACGAGCAGCACACAGCAGCCTGAGGAAGTGACGCAAAACCTGTTTCTTTCTGGGAACTGACCCAAAGACAGGGCCAGCTGCTGGTGAGAAACGCAGAGAAAGTGAAGGTTTTCAAGAGACAATGGTTCCAAGCCAGAAAGTCCAAGTTGGGGCAAATCAAAGGAGGGCCATCCTGTGTGGCCATGGCTTCTGTCTGCTGTGAGCAGAGGCATCTGTGAGCTTCATCCCTAGTGTGCACCATGGGCTGCTGGGCTGTGGCTATCTGTTCTAGGTCCAGGCCCAGCCCTGGGTCTGAAGGACTTGACAACTCACTGGAAACGTCTCTGGGACGTCCCAGGGTGTCAGGAATGTACACTGGACCTGGGGCAAGTTTACTTGCTTTCAGTTCCACCTCCTGATTGCTGCTTTGCCCCAGGGCATCTTGGGAAAACATAAGGAGGCCAGCAGTCTGCTGCTTCCTTGGCCATGATAGAGATAGACGGGACAGAGGGGAAATATGTGGGGTTTATGGGGGACAGGGGTGCCAGGGATTTTTTTAAATTTTTCAATAATTAGTTTATTAAATAATGAAAGCATAGTCATACTGAATTACAAATGAATATGAATATTTAATGTGTGTTCTCCATGTAGGTAGCCTGATACATTTCACACATATTATTCAATTTCCTTGGTACAGTAGTAACCCCATGTGGTAGTGTTTCTCATTTTAAAGAATAGGAAACTAAGGCTTATAGAAGTAGGTAGGCTTCTTAAAGTATTTAATCTAGAAAAAGGCAGACACACACTGTGAATCCAGATCATCCAACTTCAGAGCTGCTGTTTGGAACCATTATGATTATGCACACCTGTTTCCTCTGCCAACAAAGGCCAGTCTCCTTTTCTCCACTTCAAAAGCTCATTCTTTTTTAAAAATTCTAATTTGTCACCACGTATGAGAGCAGAATGCATTACAATTCCTATTACACACATAGAGCACACTTTTTTATATCTCTGGTTGTACACCCAGGGATGTTTTTCTTTCTTTTTTGGGAGGGTGGGGATTGAACTCAGGGGCACTCGATCACTGAGCCACATCCCCAGCCCTATTTTGTATTTTATTTAGAGACAGGGTCTCTAAATAACTTAGACAGGGTCCTAAGTTGCTGAGGCTGGCTTTGAACTTGCAATCCTCCTGCCTCAGCCTCCTAAGCTGCTGGGATTACAGGTGTGCATCACTGCGCCAGGCTTGAGATGTTTTTCTTGAAACACAAAATGGAAAGCAACACTGAGTCTCACCTGAAGAGATCCCCATAAAGCTGTGAATTGTAAACAGAAGTTTTTTGGTGGACAAAAGCTCAGTTTAGGGACCCAAAATTGTCCACATCAAATGGGAACTGCAGGCTGAGTTTTTCTGTTTGCCCTGAATTCAAGAGCTGGAGGGAGGAGGCGAGTACTTAGGGTGGGAAGACCCTGCCTTTCTGACCCCCGGGAGTTAGCTGGACCCTGAATCCTCTTTACTTGGCTTTGTCTCTGGGAGGGCCAGAGGTGCTCTGAACTAAAAGAGAGGTGCTGCCCTTTCTGTCTGCAGGTATCGGGTGAACTTCAGACCCAGGTACGTCATCAGGTACAAGACGGTGACCCAGTTGGAATGGAGATGCTGCCCTGGCTTTAGAGGAGCGAACTGCCAAGAAGGTCCCAAAGACCCTGCGAAGACCCCCCACCCCACGCCTGCTCGGCCTCGAAATAGCATAAAGAAAGCCACAGGTAATGTTTTATTGGTGCCTCACTCTGCGTGGCCACCTTCAACATTTCCAGTACTGCTTCAGAGGGCGAGATTTGTCATCTGCAAGATTTATCATCTATGAGATTGAGCAAATAGATCTATGTGGCAGAAATTTTTTATTTTGGTACTGGGGATGGAACTAGGGGTGCTTAACCACTGAGCCAAGTCCCCAGTCCTTTGAGACAGGGCCTCACTAAATTGCTTAGACCTTGCTAACTTGTTGAGGCTGGCCTCAAATTTGCCATCCTCTTGCCTTAGCCTCCCAAGCTGCTGGGATTACAGGTGGCATGGCAGCAGTTTATTTGCAGGAGCGGAAAGCAATTGGAGGACAAACCCAGTCGTGATTAAATTGCTTTATTAGAGCCAACTCTTGGTGCAAGCCAGTGCCTTAGAAACCCCCGGGGCGGGGGTGGGTGGGGGGTGGGGTTGGGGGCGGGGCGTTAAATGCTGATGGGTTCAGACTGATGTAGCCTGGAGCAGTGATGTGAGGAACATCACACGTAATGATGCTCTGTTTTTACTTTCAGTTCTAAAACCCAGAAGTCTGAGTTTAAAGGAGTTAAAATTGTCTTAAAAAAAAAAAAAGTGAATGGTTCTCCTTGTGTTTGAGATGAGATGTTTGCAAAGCTTAGTCCCAAGTTAGAATTTTCACCCGTAGATCACGTCGGCTTTTGAAGTGTAACATTAAGGGAACAATTCTTACGGGTAAAAATTTTCCCTTGAATTTTGCTCCTACATCAGCTCATCTTTCCTCCTCCAAAGATGAATCACAACAAGCACAGCTTAGCTTTCCTTGGGAAATGAAATGTTTAAGTTATCTTTGATTTTTATCTTCCCATGAGGTCTTTGAAACTGATAGTGCTTCCCAACATTATCCATAAAATAGATTTTAAATAATCTTTTTTTTAAAAGTCATGCATATCAATTAAAGAATGTTTATAGGGCTGGGGATGTGGCTCAAGCGGTAGCGCACTCGCCTGGCATGCGTGCGGCCCGGGTTCGATCCTCAGCACCACATACCAACAAAGATGTTGCGTCTGCCGAGAACTAAAAAATAAATATTAAAAAATTCTCTCTCTCTCTCTCTCTCTCTCTCTCTCTCTCTCTCTCTCTCTTTAAAAAAAAATAAATAAATAAAGTCATGCATATCAATTAAAGAATGTTTATAAATCATAGGAACATTTTTTTTTGTTTAAAATAGTTAACTGTGAAGTTGAATGTACTCAGGCTGTACAAAGTAATGACTTTATGGTATGCATATGATGTATAATGATTAACACAGTCAAATTAATTAACATATCCATCACCACCGAGGGTATATCTAGAATTTGTTCATCTTACAACTGGAAATTTATATCCTTTGACCAACATCTCCCCATTTCCTCCACTCACAAGCTTCTGACAGCCACTGTTCCTTGCTTTTATGAGTTTGATTCTCTTTAGATTCCATGTGTGAGATCATTTGTTATTTGCCTTTCTGTGTCTGGCTTATTTCACTTAACAGAACATCCTCCAGATTCATCCATTGCTGTAAATGACAGGATTTTCCTTTTTAAGACTGAATAGTATCATGCTGTATGTACACACACACACACACACACACACACACACACCCCCTACAATTTCTTTGTCCATTCATTCATTGAGGGACACTGAGGTTATTAATGTACCTTGGCTGTCGTGAATAATATTGCAATGAACATGGAGATACAGATATCTCTTCAAGATATTGATTTCATTTCTTTGGGTATATATCCAGAAGCAGGATTGCTGATTGTGTGATAATTATACTTTAATTTTTTAAGAAATATTCATACTTTTTAAAAAAATGTTTTGTTCGGCTTACACTTTCCACCAAGGTCTGATTAGGTTGCATTTATTTATGTATTTATTTTAGTTGTAGATGGACACAATAATTTTGTTTTATTTATTTTTATGTGGTGCTGAGGATTGAACCTAGTGCCTCACACATGCCAGGCAAGTGCTCCACCACTGAGCCCCAGCCTCAGCCCCACTTTTTATTTATTTTTTTAATACTGAGACTTGAATCCTGGGGTGCTCTACCATTGAGACGCATCCCCAGCCACATTTTTCATTTTTATTTTTTTATTTATTTAAATATTTATTCTTTTGTTTTAGGTGGATACAATATCTTTATTTATCTTTATGTGGTGCTGAGGATCGAACCCAGTGCCTCGCGCATGCCAGGCCAGCGCGCTACCACTTGAGCTACATCCCCAGCCCCCACATTTTTATTTTTTATTTTGTGACAGGTTCTCACTAAGCTGCTTAGGGCCTTGTTAAATTGCTGAGGCTAGCCTCAAACTTGCCATCCTCCTGTGCTACCTCCATACTTTTTTCCATAGTGGCTGTACCAATTTATATTCCCACCACCTTTCTTCATACCCTCACCAGCACTTATCTCTTATCTCTTTGATAGAAGCCACTGTTTTAGTCTGTTTTAGGTCGGTCTAAACAAACATCAGAGATTGGAAAATTTAGAAAGAAGAGAAATTTGTTTCTCATGCTTGTAAAGGCTGGGAAGTCCAAGATCAAGGGCCAGCATCTGTCCATAAAAAAAAAAAAAGCCCTCATCATAATATGGCAGAAGGGCAGGCAAGCATGAGGAAGACAGAAAAATCAGGTTCCGTTCATATTTTTATCAGGAACTCACTCACTCCTGCAGTAACAGCTATTATCCATTCACAAGGGTAGAGTCCTCAAGACCTGATCACCTCTTGTCGGTTAAATTTCAACCTGAGATCAGGGGGCATTCAAACAGGGACAGCCTTCCTAACGTCTAGTCTTCCCTATATCTGCAGACGTCTGACAGGCTCTATCCTAGGCCCCTGGAATAAGTAAAAAACCAGGCAGACAGGGTTCCTGACCCCAGGGAAGATAAACATTAGACTGTGATTACAGTAAATCCTGTCATTTGCACTGGTGGGAAACATGAGGTGGGGGCTGCTGGGTCCTAGTAGTTTATCTTTGTTTTGTTTAGTTTCAGCTTTTATTTTATCAAAGCTTGAATATATGTATAGTTTTACAAGTTGAATAGCTTTACAACACAAATGGGAAGAAGAGGGAACCCCTCTTCTCTCTCACTTCCCCTTCCCAGAGGCTATTACTTTAAACTCCAACCCCCGCCTCCCCTGTGCTGGGAATGGAACCCAGAGCCTCTTGCGTGCTAGGGGAGCACTCTCCCACTGAGCCACACCCCAGCCTGCTCTAAGCTCTTCAGATAAATCTCTTGAAATTTACCTCCGTATCTATTGACTTCTTTTTGTGGAAGTTGAAGATTTAGCAATCTTTCATCTATTCCCCAACCCCCTACTTTCCATACAGGAAAAAATACTGTATTTTTTACTAAAGCCAATATTCAGTGTTTATACTGTATTAATTATATGGCTCATGTTTACAGCTAAGCCCTGTGGTATATTATGAATGGGTCTTTCCTACACAGACTTCTGATCTTCTATAGTTAATAATTGTCTTACGTTTTTCCTTTGCTTGTTTGTATGTGTGTGTGTGTGTGTGTGTTTGTGCATGCTGGTGTGCGTTTCCTATTTCAACCCAAATCCTTGTCTGGTTATTTGAATGTCTCTTCATTATGTTCAGACACAGCAGCTTCATTTTTCTTGAAGAAACGTCTCCAGGAGCCTTCTCCCACCTCCCATCTGGACTGTCATCCTCTTTCCCTGTTACCCTGGGGTCTTAACCTGCCTCTTTTCAATTCTCCATTTTCTTTTGTATCTCCCTGCTCACTCTCTTATTTTACTCCTTTGTTTTACTTAGCACATCCTATAGTAGTTTTTTTTTTCAGTTGTTATGGTTCTAAGGATAGAACATGCTAGGCAAGTGCCCTTCCCCTGAGCTACACCCCCAGCCCACTCTAGTAGTTTCATGAGAAGATTGTGGAGGAGGTAAACTTTTTTGATACTTTATAGTAAAAAAACATTTTTACTCTAGTTTCAGAATTCTGCTTGGAAATATTTTTCCTTTAGAATTTTGAAAACGTTGCTCATTTTCTCTCTACCTCCCAGTACTGCTATTAAAAAGTTCTTAGCCATTCTGATTCCAATTCTTAATATATTAAGTTGGATGGGGTTTTTGGTCCCTTCCCTTTTTCATTGTCATTTTAGTGGGATTTTAGGAGGAAGTAAAAGGAAATGCTTATTTTTGATCCAGCAACTTGTCAATCAATAATAAACTTTCATGCCATTAAATATTTTACAATATCATTTTTAAAATATTTTTATTAGTTGTTGATGGACTTTTATTTTACTTATTAATATGTGGTGTGACATTCAATCCCAATGCCTCACACTTACTAGGCGAGTGCTCTACCACTGAGCCACAACCCCAGTCCTCTACAATATCATTTAATAGCTTCAAAGAATATGATTGTTTGAACATAGTCTCAATACAATATTGAATATTGTATTTGAATAAGTGTCTTTCTCTGTTAAATTTTGTTTTGTCATTGATTATTTTCTGGAATACATTTCTAGAAATGTAATTGCAGGGTCAAAAGGATCTGAGTATTTTAATACATAGTACTGTAATATCCTTTAAAGATATTTATAGCAATTTATACAATCACCAGTGGTAGAGGAGAGAGATATTTCATTATATTCTTCCCATTCCCCCATTTTTCTGCCTTTAAAATTTTTTTTTCCTTTGCCCAGTGTTTTAGTTTTTTTTTTTTTTCTTGTGACTAAAAGACCTGACAAGAACGAATTTAGAAGGGGAAAAGTTTAATTTGGGGCTCAGAGTTTTAGACATCTCAGTCTGTAGACACCAGGCTCCATTCCTTGGGGCTCGAGATGAGGCAGAACATCATGGCAACAGAGGCTGGCAGAGGGAAGCAGCTCACAGGATAGTCAGGAAGCAGAGAGGCCCCACACGCCAGACACAAAATATATACCGCAAAGGCATGTCCCCAGTGCCCTACCTCCTCCAGCCACACCCCACCACCTCCAGTAACCACTCAGTTAATCCCACCGGGGGATTAATTCACTGATTGGGGTACGGCTCTCATAACCCAACCATTTCACCTCTGAATGATCTTGCATCATCTCACATAGATGTGAGCTTTGGGGGGACACTTAAGTTAATATCAACACCATAACACCCAGAATAGCATTTCACTTATTATATATGATTTGGTAACTTATATTTTCCTTCTAGGGTTCCGAGATATAGTGTAAACTTTCAGTATGGCAAATAAGTGTTCTTTATTATTCTGTGCCAGGTACCAGATGTGCTTGGGAGTTGGGGCATCTGAATTGCAGCATTGGTTTACAACTAAGTTATTTGTTAGAATTAATTTTAACAAATAATAGCTGCTGCTCTCATCTCATGTGGAAGCTTAGGGGCGGAAGAAACAAATATCTGCAGCTTTCTCAATTTGCTTTTCTTATTCTCAGTCTAGTGCATTGCTGCGTTCAATTCCCTTGTAACGTGTCTGACCTCTTCTACTTACTTTTCATGGTCTCCTCCCTGTGGGCTCCAGGTGGACAGTGTTGGTCCCCTTCCGGGAGCCCTTTCTAGGGCAAGGCTCCTGTCTTATTCTCTTGCTGCAAGTTTTTTTTTTTTTTAATTTCTGATTTTTTAGTTGCAGATGGACACAATGCCTTTATTTATTCTTATGTGGTGCTGAGGATTGAACCCAGTACCTCTAGGTACTAGGCAAGCACTCTGCCACTGAGCTACAACCCCAGCCCCTTGATAGCCTCTTTTTAATATTAGAATACTTATCTCTGTATGAATTTATTTCCATTTTATGACTCATCACTATCATTATCATTTTTTTTCATTTGGACTGTCTCCTTGGGAAATATTTTATCAAAATAGGACTATCCAAAATTGAATGTCTGTGATCTTTGACCTAAGGTATCTGACTATATATGGCTAGATAGCTTATTGTTAGGAGACACCAGTACAGTAGTTGCTATATCAGTCCTTTGATTTTAGTTTTCTTGACCTCTTCTTAGGACCAAGGGATGTCTATAAGATTCTTAGCATAGGGATGCTAATAAAAGTTAAGGAGTGATTTTGAGGATAGATAACCTCAAATGATCTGATATTATATATTATCATACCTTCCAACTGCTAATGGCTTTACGGTGTGCAGTCAGTGACTGGGTGTGGCCACATTTCACTAATGTGAGAACAGTGTGTTCACATGACAAAGTAGTTATTTCCCTTCAGGGTGAAAGGGACCATGGATGGCCTGTGTATGATATGTACATTTTCTCTTAACAATCCTAGTAGACCCTATCCCTCCTCTTTAGAAATGAAGGGATTATAGTTCAGAGAAGTTAACTCATTTAAGGCCAAACAGTAAACAACAGAGCCAGAGGTACATAGAGGTTTGTTTGACTCCAAAGTCAAACAAAGCCCATCCTCTCTTCCACTCTACCACAATAATTATCTAAGTTAGATAGGGGGCTTGTCAGGGAAGATTTAAGCATGTCCTCTAGGTACCCCCGTTTATTGTCTTTGCAGCAGCTGTCGAAAGGAAGCAGAGGTTAACTGAGGTCCAACCTTTTCTTTATAATAGATCACGAACCAAGCCAAGTCTCAGACCCCAAGGACAGTTCACCACCAACTCCTGCAGGAGAACCGAGTCAGAAGGTGGATCCCAAACAGGGGCCTGAAGAACTTCAGGATAAGAAAATCCAGATGCTTGAGGAGAAGGTTCTCCGACTCACAAGGACAGTTCTCGACCTCCAGTCTTCCATTTCAGACCTGAACGAAAATCTCAAACATGCTACTCAGGATGATGCCAGCAAACCGACCTCATGGCTGGGCGACCCACATCCCCAGCTGGGGCCTGGCAGTGAGACTGCCAGAGACACGGAAAGAGCCCAGCCTCCCGGAGCCCTCAGTAGTAAGGAATCTGGTATGAAGGACCTTAAGTCTGAATTGGCCGAAGTCAAAGATACTCTGAAGACCAAGAGTGACAAGCTGGAGGAGCTGGATGGGAAGGTGAAGGGTTACGAAGGGCAGCTCAAACAGCTGCAGGAGGCTGCCCAGGGCCCCACGGTGACCATGACCACCAGTGAGCTCTACCAAGCCTACGTGGACAGTAAGATCGATGCTCTGAGAGAGGAGCTCATGGAGGGGATGGACAGGAAGCTGGCCGACCTGAAGAACACGTGTGAGTACAAGCTGGTTGGCCTGCAGCAGCAGTGTGACGACTACGGCAGCAGCTACCTGGGGGTGATAGAGCTGATCGGGGAGAAGGAGGCGAGCCTGAAAAAAGACATCAACGACCTTCGAGCCCGGCTGCAGGATCCTCCAGCCCAGCCGAGTTGCTGCAGCGGGGGAAAGGGTGGTGACTTCGGTGAGCAGCTCAAGACGTTAGAGCAGAAAATCGAGAGAGTGGCGGAAGCCACCAGAATGCTGAATGGACGGCTGGACAACGAGTTTGACCGCCTGGTGGTTCCGGAACCAGATGTGGACTTTGATGCCAGATGGAATGAACTAGATGCAAGGATCAACGTGACGGAGAAGAACGCGGAAGAACATTGCTTTTACATTGAGGAAACCCTCCGGGGGACCATCTCTGGGGAGGTCGATGACTTGAGGCAACTTCTGGATCAGAAAATACACTCTCTGGAAGACCGTCTGGGGAGCGTCCTCCTACAAGTGGCCAATGACACTGGTGGTGAATTTGGTCCCCCAGGGGCAGCCCTGCCTGGGCTTTCTGGATCAGGCAATGAACAGGTCATGATAGAATTAAACCGCCTGCAGGACAAAGTTCAAGTGGTTGAGGACATCTGCCTACAGAACTTCCAGGGAGGACATCTTGGGTTGGAAGGTACTGTACCAAACAGAGAGGACCACCTAGCGGGTGATAGCCTGAGCCTTTTGAAATCTCTCAATGATACGATGTATAGGAAGTTTCAAGAAACCGAGCGTAATGTCCAGAAGCTTCGAGAAGATTTTAGCCGTCTTTATTCTCAACTAAACCACACAGGTAATGATGTGACTCATCTTCAGAAGGAAGTGAGCAATTGTAAAGCAGGTAAAAATGCTGCAGCCGGTGGATTTACTAAGGTGGGTGAGCAAGAAAGGATGGGGGACACCCTCCCGTCTCCCCAGGACCCTGTGGCTCAGTGTTGCGGCCAGCTGGAGGAGAGGTGGCAGAGGCTCCAGAGCCAGGTCCTGGACACTTGTAAGGAAAATATTCACGGGGTCCAGAGGGGGGTCTCCGTGGTTGAGGACAGGGTGTCGCATATGGAGAAAACGTGCAGCAAGCTGGACTCCATGTCGGGGAGTCTGCAGAAGATCAAAGAGGGGCTCAACAGGCACGTCAGCAGCCTGTGGAACTGTGTCAGGCAGATGAACGGGACACTCAGGTCGCATTCCAGAGATATTTCCAGCCTCAAGAATTCCGTCCAGCAGTTCTATAGCCATGTTTTCCAGATTTCTACTGACTTGCAAGATCTGATCAAATTCCAGCCATCGGCAAGTAAGTTGAACTTGACCGTCCGTTTCTTGTGTGCCTTTGTGGTGCCTTTTGGAGGGTTTGTGGAGTTAATCCCAAGTGTGGCTCCGGGTTTAGTGCCAGTTCATGAATGGTTTGGTGTTCGGTAGCAATGAGATAAAGGCCAGCATTGAGAGTGTGTATTTAAAGCTTTCAAACTAATTTGATGTCACATTGGCATTCAAACACGAAATCCACATATCTTACAAGAGCACCAAATTGGAAATTAAAGAGGAAAACTGGCCCTTCGCTACAGATAGATGGCCAAGTATCAATGACACTACATGCCGGGGCACTACGATTTGGGGTCAGATTTTTGGCACAACAACTTGGACAGGGGGTATTACTGTTCCCATCTCTACCTGGGGAGTCCCCTAGATGCTGACCTGGTCACCTCTCTCCAAACTTCACCTATTGTTTATGTCATCAAGCTTTATCATCATTGTCTTTGGGTTGTTACTCTCTCCCTAGAATCTAGGGCTTATATCATGGTGGATAGGATACTGTCATATTTATTTCCAAAGACCTGGGCAGGACCCTGGGCAAAAGCAGTTTAGGGGCAGTCACTGTCCAAAGCCCCATGGTGCTGCGATCTGGAAGTGCGTTAGAAGGGCTGAGAGCGCTGCTTGTAGCACCTTAAACTTTCAACACATATTTGTTGAATGAATGAATAGTCTCTTGATAGTTTGAGTAATAATTCCATTGTTTGTTACTCGTGGCTAAACACATAATCCCTGAAGGACAGAGCTTCTCTTATATCTAAATTCTATTTTTTTTCCCACTTTAAAAAATTCTAAATTTATTTTTAACCGATAACATAAAAACTATCCCTATTGGGGCTGGGGTTGTGGCTCAGCAGTAGAGCGCTCACCTAGCACATGCGAGGCCCTGGGTTCGATCCTAAGCACCACATAAAAATAAATAAATAAAGGTATTGTGTCCAACTAAAAAATAAATATTAAAAAAAGCCTATCCCTATTAATAGAATATACCTGAATTCCCCTCCCCCTCCCCCTACTTCTCCTTCTCCTTCTTCCAGGGATTGAACCCAGGGCACTCAACTACTGAGCCACATCCTCAGCCCTTTTTATTTATTTATTTTGAATTTTTTTTTACATTTTATTTTTTAGTTGTAGTTGGACATCTTTATTTTATTTATTTTTATGTGGTGCTGAGAATCAAACCCAGGGCCTTGCACGTGCTGGGTGAGCGCTCTACCCCTGAGCCACAACCCCAGCCACCAGCCCTTTTTTGTATTTTATTTAGAGATAAGGTCTCACTATGCTGCTTAGTATCTTTCTGTTGCTGAGCCTGGCTTTGAACTCATGATTCTCCTGCCTGTTTTCTGAGCCTCTGGGATTACAGGCATGTACCACCGCTCCCGGCTGGATTCTTATTTTTAGATACCCTCAATAATAAGCTAGCCTTTTCTAACTGGATGCAGGAGGTGAAAGGGAGAAAGAAGGGAGTTCAATTTATTTAGCACCTTATTCAATTTATTGAGCACCTTCTGTGTACCAGCGCTGGGCTAGTCCCTTCAGGGCATAGCTGATGAGCCCTGTGACAGCCTCACAGAGAAGGTGCATCCTTTTCTAGAGGGAAATATGTGCAAAGCCACACAGCTGGTGACAGGTAGAGCTTGGGCTATATACAAATCCTGTGTCTCCCAGAGTTGAGTGAAGAGTATTTGGCCCTTGGGACTTGCAGAGGGTCAGCGGTGTGCCCAGATGGAAACTATTTCCTGACATCCCTGTCTTTATTTTCTCCTCCCCACCTCCCGCAGGTCTGTCACCTTTTCCTTCTGTTCTCTGTGGGTGACACAGGCCTATAAATACCGACTGAGATTTCATGGGCTCTGTGAGCCTGTGGAATTTTAAGATGAGGTCCCAGCTAAGACATAAAGCTGGGCCAGGCATGGTGGTACGCACCTGTAATCCCTGTGCTCGGGAGGCTGAGACAGGAGGATCACAAGTTCAAAGCCAGCCTCAACAACTTAGTGAGGCCTTAAGCAAACTTAATGAAACCCTGTCTCACAATGAAATATTAAAAAAATTTCTGGGGGTGTGGCTCAGTGGTTAAACACCCCTGGGTTCAATTCCCGGTACCACCAAAAATAAATAAATAAATAAATAAATAAATAAATAAATAAATAAATAAATTTTAAAAAAAGATGGAAAGCTAGAACATGGGAGGTGGACAAGCCCTTCCCCACCTGGGGAGAGCCTCAGGAGGAGTGGGAAGGGGTCCATGTAGTCAGGAGGGAAAATGCTCTGGACGGTGACCTCAGAGCAGGGTGCTTATTTTGCAGATAAGGAGTTACCCAGTTTGAACAGGACCAGGAATCTGGCCTCCTCCCTGTGCCCGGCCCTCTGCACTGTGTATGACTGGCTCCTTCCTCCCTGGTCCCACTCAGCTCCTATATCTCTGGAATGTTGAGTAGAGGTCACAAGACCTGTGTGTGTTCACAGAGTGATTGTCCTTTGTGGTGACAATGCTGTCTGGACTGTGCTTTATAATAACAGACTGGGCCAGATATTTCCAGTTGGTTTGCAGAGCCCTGGCTGCGTGGGAAGCTGTATTTGCTGTTTGACATTTGTCTGGGCAGTAGGAGCTGCAAGGGGATGCCTTTGGACAGAATGGGGCTTCTCAGACACGGTCTCTGGGGCTGGACCCATTGTGAATGTGGACGGCATGGGCTCTTGAGAATTTCCGTGACTGAAAAGAGCCAGAAATAAACAGAGCCTCATGCAAGCTTGTAGCACACCCAGGCCTAGGAGACCCAGAACCTGGACATTAAGGTCCCAGAGAAAGTCACATGTCTGTCAGTTGAGCACTGACTGTGTGCGAAGCTCTGTGAGGGATATAGAGATGAGCTGGCATGATCCTCACTCAGGGCATGCCTCAGCACAGCGGAAAAGAGACACACAGGTCTGCAGTAAATGAATGAGGTCATTTGTAAAAAGCACAATGACGCCTGTCATCTCAGCAACTTGGGAGGCTTGCAAGTTTGAGGCCAGCCTCAGCAATTTAGTGAGGCCCTCAGCAACTTGGACCCTATCTTAAAAAAGAAAAAAAAAAAAAAGGTGGTGTGTGTGCACAAATAGTGTAAGGCTTTGTTCTTTCAGTACATAACCCCTTATTGAGCCCCTGGGACGTAGGTAATGGTTGTGTGTGGCACATGTGGATAAAAAATGACATTCTGGTAGAGAAGCCAGCAAAGGGGCGGTCATGGGAATGGGGTATGGATGAGCCTCAGGGGGGCAGGTGGAGTGCCCACAGCTGCTGTGGAAGTCTGGGAGGGCATCTCCAAGGAAGGGGCCCCTGAGTGGAGCCTATAAGATTGAGTAGGTATTTCCTCCAAGGGTTGGGATGGAGGAGAGGCAAGGTGACGTGATGTGACTGGATCAGTTATTTATTGCTGTGTGACCTCCTCCCCAAATCTTGGTGGCTTGAAACACGGGGGGGGGGGGGTGTCACTTTCTGTTGTGTACAGGGATGGGTAACTCGGGCAGGGCTGAGCCGGATGGCTCTTCTGCTCTATGGGGCATCAGCTCGAGCCGCCCACTCAGCCTCCCTTGGCTGGCGGTTGGCTGGAAGGTCTAGGCTGACCTGGTGGCCCAGCTAGCACCTCTGGGTTCCTCCACGTCGCCCCTCTCTCCCACATGGCTAGGTTGGGCTTCCTCACGACACAGTTCTTAAGTAGTCAGACCTACTGTGTGGCAGAGGGCTCCTAAAGAGAAAGGGGCAGCTGCTGGCCTCCTACAGTGGGGCCCAAGAGCGATCACAGAATCACTTCTGCCGCATTCATTCTGTTGGTCACAACGAGTCGGCTCTTGAAGGTGACGGGGCTGTCGTGCCAGGTGGCAAGGGTAGTCATGATGGTCATCATGCCTGCCTCAGGGGGGTGCAGGTCCAAATGTGAGATGATGGGCTTAGGTTTGGACCCGTAACCAGATTCTGGGCCACATACACACACTCTGGTGCTCCTGCTCAGTCCATTGGCTCTTCATGGATCCTGTTCTTTGGCAGCATCTCTGATGGGGCTCAGTTACCCAGGGGGCAGCTGATGCTCAAATAGATGCAAGGCTTTTTTTTTTTTTTTTTTTTGGTACCAGGAATGGAACTCATGAACACTCCACCATTGAGCCACATCCCCATCCCTTTTTTGTATTTTATTTAGAGACCGGGTCTCACTGAGTTGCTTAGGGCCTTACTAAATTGCTGAGGCTGGCTTTGAACTCACGATCCTCCTGCCTTAGCCTCCCAAGCTGCTGGTATTATAGATGTGCCTCACCACTCCCGGCTCAAGCCTTCCCCCACCCCCCGAATCAGTTCATGTGTTTCCCCTGGGGTTTAAAAGAATTCTTGACATGTTATGCCGACATTTGGCTATTTTTTTAGCTAGAGGGATATGGCTTTCACCTAGCATTCTGAAGGGCACCTGGCTTAGGAGAGATGAAGAACCACTGTGTCCCGTTGTCACCGTCTCACCCTTAGCTCTCCTCACTCCACACCCCAGACCCTTCATTCACTCACTCATCAGGTTTCTCCTGAGCCATGTCCTGGGGCCCTCATGATCGTGCGCTCTAACAGAAAGACGGCCAGTGAACAGCCGCGTCAATATTGGATTTCGGGTATTGATCAATGCCGTGAGGAATGATGAAACAGATGGGGATGGAGGATGGGGGCAGGAATCTATTTTGGATGAATGGTCAGGGAAGGCTTCTCTGTGGAGATGACCTTTGAGTTGAGACATAAATATAAAGGGGGAACAAACCCTACAGAGATGTCTGTGAGAATATGGTCCAGGCAGAGCTGGACATGGTACACACATCTGTAATCCCAGTGACTCAGGAGGCTGAGGCAGGAGGATCTCAAGTTAGAATCCAGGCTGGGCAACGCAGGGAGGCCCTATCTCAAAACAAGTTGTAAAGGTATGTGTGGGGGTGCTGGGAGGTAGCTTGATAGGGGAGTGCCCTTGGGTTCAATCCCTGGGTACCAAAAACAAACAGTCAAACAAACAAACAAAAACGCTGTAAGGGCCAGGGCTGAGTTTGCCTTTGCCCTAATTGAAGAAGGCCAGGTTGTTCAAGTACACGAGCAAGGGGGAAGGTCATAGGCAATGGATCAAAAAAAAAAAAAAAAAAAGAATGGTCGGAATTGGATCATGCCAGATTTTTATAGGCTATGATAAAGGATTTGGAATTTTTGTGTGTGTGCATACTGGGGAATCAAACCCAGGGTCTTGCAAATGCTGAGCAAGTGCTTTGTCACCAAGCTACATCCCCATCCCAAGGATTTTGACTTCAGTCCCGTAGGAAACCATTGGGAGATTAGAGCCAGGGAGTGGTGGTTATTTCCCAGGTTTGGAATCAGGGCTCCTGCACGCTGGCTCTGTGACTTTGTGTCCCTAGCATCACTTTCTCCATCCATCTGAACCGGAAATGATAGTGATGAACAATCTACCTCAAAAAGGAGGTGTGAGAATCGACACCCCTGTGTCGTGGAGAGTCTCCCGGTTCAGCCCTCTCCCCTCTGATGAGGACAATGATCTTTGTCCCTTTCTCTTCCGAGGCAGCCCCAGGCCTCCAGCCTGGAGCAGAGCGAGGCCTGGGGGTGGGCTGCTCTGGAACAGATCGACAGGGTGGCTTCTCTTTCTCTTCCCTGGACTAAGAGTCAGACTGAAAGCGTAGGCGCCTCCGAATCCCCCCTCCCAGCACCCACAACTTCACGTTCAAACTTGTTGACTGGAAGCTCATGACAAATCGGGTTCTAAATGAAAAGGTTTCTAGATCCTTTTTCTGTGCCTTGTGGCCAGCAGGGTGTGGCCCTGGGCTCCGGATCTGCTGGCTCCTGCTTTCAGGGGTGGGCAGGAGCACCGGTCCTTGGACCATCTCGAGCACCCTCCCTCTTTCCCCAAGCCGCATGGTTCTGCTCCTTCTGGAGCCAGTGGCCTTAGGTGGTCATGCACACATGTCCCTGGGGTGGGCCACATCCTGGGTGCCCTGATGTCTGTCATCCCAGGAAGTGGGTGAAGGGTAGTCTCTCCTGCTGCCTGGCATCCAGATGGCCCTGGCCTGTGACACAGGCTGGGTGCAGCCACCCCAGCGGGTGGATCCTTCTCCTGGCCTGGCATTGAGGTGATGCTGAGCCCCAGATGGAGCCCCAGGTGGCACTGATCCTCTCTGGCTGGGGAGGGAAGGGAGGCTGGTATTGAGGAAGGAAGGTGGGCAGAAGGACCCTGCTGTGAGTCAGGAAAGTTTCTTCCTCTGCGTCACGCACACCGGAAGGGACAGCGCTCCTTACACACACCGCAGCAGTGTTTCGACATCATCCGGGTTGCAGCAGGGCTGCCCTCTTCTTCTTTCCCATCCCTTTCTGTTCACATCTCTGGCTCATTCTTCCTAGTACTTGAAATCTCTTAATCACATCATTTCTGTTTTTGTCAGCATTTTTTTGTGGCTGTCAACAAAAGACCTGACCAGGACCATTAGAGGAGGAAGAGTTTACATGGGGCTCACAGTTTCAGAGGCCCTTAGTCCATACAAGGCCAGCTCCATTGCTCTGGGCTTGAGGTGAGGAAGGACATCATGGTGGAAGGGTGTGGAGGGGGAGAGCAGCTCAGGACATGGCATTTAGGAAGGGGAGAGGGAGAGGGAACCCCAGTGACCTACCTCCTCCAGCCGCACCCTACCCCGCCCCCAGTTAGCACCCAGTTAATACCCACCAGTGGATGAAGGTGTGATAGGGTGGAGGCTCTCAGAACCCACTCGTCTCACCTCTAAACTTTCTTGTATTGTCTCAGATGAGAGCTTTGGGGGAACACCTCATACCTAAAGCACCATGATTTCTTTGGTGTGTTATGGATTTAAGAATCCTATTTTTATCAAGTTGCCCAAGTAAAGCAGTAAGAATGAGAAAGCACAGACTATCAAAATAACTGTTGGGCCGTGAAGTTTGGCCGGGGTGAGTGGCCTGTCGCCAGCGTTATCACAGCTTTGGCCACTGACTTGCCATCAGCCGAGGTTGGGATTGATTTAGGTCCAAGACAGCATGATAAGCTGAGTCACAGGCTTGCGACTTTATATAAAGGCCAAATCAGCTGTGTGTATACATCAGCACCCCCAAAAAAAGACAAGAGAAAAAAGAAAGGCTGAGAGTTCACACCCTTCTGCCCTGTGGGCATCTGGTTTTTGTAATGCTCTTTGGTCGATATAAGTGGCAGCTGCTTGTCTCCATGGTGACCTGGAATCTGTACTGGCCGTGTTCTAGATCCGAGCTAGGCCCATAGCTGCACCCATAGAACCGCAAGGGATCCTTATAGAAAGAGGACTCCTGCTCACTTAGGGGATGCCTCCTCAGGGACAAAGTGAGCCCCAGCAATGTGCAATTAAAACAAACCCTAGCTCTGGTTCTGAAATGGGAAGGGAGGTCACCTTGGAGGTGGCAGGGTAGGATTAACCATTAGGGTATTGGGTGCCAGAAACAAGGGGTGGGGGCGAGGAAGAGAGAAAGAATATAATCCGCCCACATTGGCACAGCAGCACTCATGGAAGGTCGGCTGGGCCTGTGTGAGCCCTGTACGGACTGACTGTTCCAGCTATTTAATTATTCTGATTTCATGAAAGTGCTGGGGATTGGAACCCAGGGCCTGTGCATGCTAGGCAAGTGCTCTACTCCAGCCCCCTGATTCAGTTATTGATATGTCCCTCCCCTATGGCTTATCCATATAAATTTTATAATTGGCTTGTGAATTTTTAACAAAAAAACACGAGTGATGCTGATGCTCAGGTAGGTAAGCCCCACTCTCTGTGGAAAGTGATAGCAATGCCATTTCTAGTTCCAACGTCTTGGTGGAGATTTTGACCAAGGCTGTCTTGCTATTTCAACATTCTCTAGTTCCTACTTTGCACAAACTGAGATCTGCATTCCCTAGCTAGCCTATTCCGTTCCACAGGGTTTCAAGGTTGGCACGTCTGGACTGGTGTTTTACAGCATGGCCTGTGCAGTCTCTACTCTTGAGGAAGAGCAGTCCCTTTTGTGATGCAGCCAGAGAGAGTTTCTATTTTTTCCTCTTCGTTCCAATCACAGCCAAAAGCCTTGAGTTGGCCACTTGCTCCTGGTGGATTATTCCAGTGCATCTAAGTTTCCCTTCCTGTGTTGTCAAGAGAACAATCCAGGTTTTCTGAAGAGCTGCTTCTCAGCCCTGAGGGGCCTTTTGCATGCCCACCTGTCAGGTTGACTTATCGCCCACTTCCTGGCCAGTCTTCCTCACCCGGGGTCCCTTCAGCCCCCGTTTCTCTGATTTCTTGATGAGGCAGGTGCTTCTCATGCCCAGGGCATGATGGCTGGGGTTTCCTCCCAGGAACTGGGGCTCTGCCACTGGTGTGGCTGACTTCCCTGAAAGCATCCCATGGCCCCCACTTGGTGTTCTGTTGCTCAGCATTCTGGTGGATTTTTGTTTTCAAGTCTGGATCAGCGTTTTTAAAATACTCCAGTTGCAGCATTTGCTTGGCAGAGACACCCTTTAAATGCTAGGGAGATGGTTTGACCTCCACTGGACCTCGGATGGATTGCACTCGACACCTGAACAGTGCTTTACAGTCAGCGAGATGCCCCACATCCCTCACTTTGTCTGATGGGTGTTGAATTCCGCCTGGTGACAGGAGGACACAGCAGGGTGAGCCCATTGCATGGATAAGTTTGATAACTTGAGAGATTTCAGCCTCAAACATAGACCCTAACAGTGTAGGCTGGCCCTTGTCCCCAGCTCCTTGTTTATCAACTAGACACCACCCAGTTGCCAGGCGCAGGGCTAACCCCATATCCCCAGGTCCCCCCACAGCCCGGCTCCTCAGGGCACTTGTTGGGAACAGGTTCCTTTGAGATTGGCTTTTAATAGGAGTTTCAGAGAAGAGGGGTTGGAGTCAGTGCTGGGGGTCAGGTCCCTCCTGCCTGCTCGTGGTGGCGTGAGCCCACCTCTTGGCAGCCAGGCCAGGTACCTCGGGCCGATCTGCCCCTGACTCTTCATTCCTCAGGCATTATGTCCCGCAGGGAGTCACACTTGGCTCCTGCGAAGAGTTGGATTCAAATGGTCGCTCCATCAATTGGAACCATGTGTTCCGTGAAGCAGTCAGCCACGGAGAGGGATCCTTCCAGAATCGCTGTCCAGTCTTTGTTGTGACTTGGTAATGACTGTAGGTGCTGGAGCGCCACGTAACGCTGTGGGTGGGGCCTGAGCTGGGAGAGGCTGGGGCTGGGGGCAACTGGACAGTATCTTGGTTCATTCTTTTTTTTTTTTTTCTATGCCTTCCACTGGGTGTGATAAGCCTTGGTGTTGAGAGAGTGATGAATATTAAAAAAAAATTGTCCCATGTGTGCTGCCCCCAATGGGACCCCAGAATGGCAATGATTTTGGGCAAGATTCAAGTGCCCAATTTAATGGCTGAGAGCAATTAGGCCATGACCCATAGTACCTGTCATATTTTCAGCCTCCTTTTATTTACCAAACCCTTCAATTGTTCAATGTCATGTACTAGGCTCTGTGCCAAGCCCTGGGGATGAAAGATAATTAAGATGTGTAATCACCAGACAGCCGGAGAAGAAAAATACACAAAATCAACAGTCTCTGGAGGCCCCAATTTTTGCTGGTTCAGAGAGAAGCTTGCTCAGGGCTTGCTGGGCAGATCCAAGAGGGCTTCATGGAGGAAGTGGTATTTGAACTAGGATTTCAGGCATGGGGGCTGGAAGAGGCTGTTTTAGGGGGTGTGCACAGCGGAAGGAAAGGCATAAAGCCAGGAAAAGGCAGACGAGAGCGGGGCACCAGCGAGGTAGCTATTGCCAAAGGAGGTGAGGGACTCAGTGTCAGGAGATGGAGGACTAGAAGGGGAGAAGGGGAGAGCCATGGTGGATTTCTGACAGAGTACTGATTAGGAGGTTTGGTGAATGAGGACCCATCTGAGAGGCCTGTACTTTGCCATTATTTATTTATTTATTTGTTTATTTATTTATTGGTGTTGGGGATTGAACCCAGAGGGGCTTAACCCCTGAGCTACATCCCCATCCCATTTTATTTTTTAGTTTGAGACAGGATCTACTAAGTTGCTGAGGCTGGCCTTGAATTTGCAATCCCCTGAGCTGCAGAGGTTACAGGCATGTACCACCATACTTGGCCGTGCTTAGCTATTTTAAGATATTTTGCTGATTGCAATTCATTCAGGGTTGTAGGACTGAGGAAAAAGTATTTTAAAATTTTGGATGGAGGTACATAAACTTGGGCTAAAGAGCCAGGAAGGAACCAGAATGGAGGAAGGAAAAAATGATTGAAAAGAGAGGAGCAATGTTGGTTGGAGCAAATCCAAGAAGAGAAGGGAGGTGTTGGGGCTTGGGGCTGGGGTAGAAGTGTGTGTGCTGGGGAGGAAGGCAGCTGCTGAGCTGGGGGCAGGCGGTGGCAAATGAGGGGGAAGAAAGAAGACAGACAAGGAACACACTCAAGCATGCTTGAGTTGGAGGCAAAAGACCCCTTATGAGTGTCTCCTACAATTAAATTTTATAGGAAGAGGTAAAATAGCACTGAGAAGCTGATACTAAAACCCAGCCCCCTGCCCCCCCAATTTCCGTTCTTCGACTTTTTCCAGGTGTTCCTCCCTGCCCCCCCTTGATATTTACCTCTTTACTTCTAAATTGACTTATCAGCTTTAGACATTTTATATTGGCTTCCCCTCCTCCCAACTCCAAAGTGGTTATATTACCATAAATCAATTTTCAATATTTATGCTATGAGGAGTACCATAGCTCTCCACGGTCACATTGCATTCTTTAGCTGCTTTTCTGAGTTAGCAGTCAGTACTTGCTTAGACTTTATGTATCTATTTTGGATTCTTCCCATTCTCCCAACAGCCTCTCAGTATAATTTTATCTGCCATGAAACCTATCAGGCCATTTGGCCAGTTCTGTTTTTTTTTTTTTTTTTTTTAAATTGGAAACCTCATTTCTGGAATTCTTTCTGATCCAATCTGGGTCCGTCATTTTTCTAGATGGACTCTAAGGCTTTCAACCTGAGACTGCTTTCACTAGCTGTTCTTCAAGAAACAGCTTGCACCTTTTTTTTGTGTGTGTGTGTGTGAGACCCTCTTCCTGACTCTTTTTCATGGCTGACTCCTTTATTTCAGTGGAAAATAGTTTCAATTGTTTTTTTTTTCTTTTTTAGTATTTTTTACTTGGTTCTTTTTAGTTATATATGACAATAGAATTTATTTTGATATATTTATACAAGCATGGAATATATCTTATTCTACTTAGGATTCCAGTCTTGTGGGTGTGCACGATGGTGAGATTCACTCTGGTCTATGCATATATGTACATGTCAGATTCATTATGTCAGATTCATTCCACTGCCTTTCCTATTCCTATCCCTCCTCCCTTCCCTTCATTCCCCTTTTGTCTACTACTTTGAACTTGGAATAGCTTTTAAAGAAAAGGTCACTTTTGAGGAGTTTTGTTCTGTTTTCTTTTAAACTATTGCGTTTCTGAAAATGTCTTCATTTATTTACTTATTTTAGTCGTAGATGGACACAATACCTTTATTTATTTTTTTTAATGTGGTGCTGAGAATCAAACTCAGTGCCTCACACATGCTAGGCTCTACCATTGAGCCACAACCTCAACCCAAAATGTCTTTATTTTGCTCTCATGATTGATGGATATTTTGGCTAGGTATAGAATTAACTATAGAATAGTTAATAATTATGTTCCTTCAATGTTTGAAGGCATCGTCCTTTTGACTTCTAGTTTCCCATAGTATTGTTGAGGAGCTTGATGATGCCCTTGTGGTTTGTACTTTTTATGTGTTTTCTTTTGAAAGTTTGTGGTATCTTTTCTTTTTAAAATATTTTTTTTTAATTGTAGGTGGACACAATGTCTTTATTTTTATGTGGTTCTGAGGCTCAAACCCTGTGCCTCACATGTGCAAGGAGGGCGCTCTACTACTTAGCTACAGCCCAGCCCGCGGTATCTTTTCTTTATCTTTAATGTTCTGAATATGCTTTGGTGTTTTAGTCTTCTTGTGTTGCCATAACAGAATACCAGAGACTGGGTAATGTATAAAGAAGAGATTTAGGGCTGGGGATGTGGCTCAAGTGGTAGCATGCTCGCCTGGCATGCATGTGGCCCGGGTTCGATCCTCAGCACCACGTACAAAGATGTTGTGTCTGCCGAAAACTAAAAAATAAATATTAAAAAAAAGAAGATATTTATTTCTCACAAATCTGGAGGTGGGATGTCCTAGGACATGGTACTGGGCATCCGGCGAGGGCCTCTTGGTTATGTTATTCAATGGTCAAAGGGCAAAGAGGCAAGCAAACTTATGGGAATGAGAGAATCACAAAGGGGATAAGCTCACTTTATAACAACCTGCTCTGGAGATAACTCACTCCCATCACATTCATCAGCTGTAAGGGTAGAGAACCCGATGACCTGAACACCTGGCGATGTGCCCCGCCTCCACCCCTGTTGCATTGGGGATTAAGTTCAACCTGAGTTTTGTATAGGACATTCAAACCATAGATTTTTTTATTCAACAGTGATGCTAGGATCTTTAATTTTCTTCAGTTCTGGGAAATTCATTCTCTCCTTACCACCCCCCCACCCCTATTCTACAGTTTTTCTGATCTTTTTCTAGAAAGACTAAGTTGACCTGATAATTTTCTTTTTTAAAAAAATATTTATTCTTAAGTTTTAGGTGGACACAATATCTTTATTTTACATTTATGTGGTGCTGAGGATTGAACCCAGTGCCTCGTGCATGCTAGACAAGCGCTCTACCACTGAGCCACAACCCCAGCACGCCCTCACACCAATAATTTTCTTATGGTTTCCTCCTCCTGTCCATCATTTTGTCCTACCTTCTGAAAGATTTCCTTGATTTTGTCTATCAACCCTTTTATCAGACTTTCTTATTTTGGCAAACATACTTTTAATCTGCAAGGGCTCATCATATTCTTATTTCATTCATATATATATATATATATATATATATATATATATATATATGTTGTGGATGGACATAATACCTTTGTTTATTTATTTATTTTTATGTGACGCTGAGGATTGAACCCAGTGCCTCACACGTGGTAGGTGAGTGCTTACTGCTGAGCCACAACCCCAGCCCCCCTTATTTCTTTTTAATATCAACCGATTCCTACATCTTGGCTGCAGTGTCTTCTGAGGGTGTTACACATTTGTTTTCTTTGCAGTGTCTCTTAAGAGTTCCTTTTCACTAGTTGTTTAGATAGCTTGTTTTGTTCTGTTTCATACTGGTGGCTTTCCTTACATGCCAGGTGATCCTTACTTGGTTCATCTTTAATAGTGAACTCTAAATAGGGTTTCAAGACTAGATTCCATTACAGGGGCAATTCTGAAGAATCCTATCACTGATCAGAGGTATGAGCAAGTGTCTTCAGGGCTGAGCAGGAGAAGGGGTCTATTCAGTGTATATACTTTGACTTAGTGTTTTTATACCAGTGTCCCCATGTCTATACTCCTTCTGCCTCAGTTTTTTTTTTTTTTGAATTTTTTTAGTTGGAGTTGGACACAATATCTTTATGTGGTGCTGAGGATTGAACCCAGTGCCTCACATGTGCAAGGAGGGCACTCTACCACTGAGCTACAGCCCCAGCCCGCGGCTTGGTTTTTCTATCACACCCAGACCTTCTCAGAGACAGAAGCCATTCTGTTGTATGTAATGAGTGAACTTTTTGGTACATAGAATGGAATTAGCTCAGTACCATCCTTGGGAGAAGGAGACAATGATCAAATCGTTTTCTGTAGGGCTTAATTTTCTCATGAAACGTGGGTTAGGAAAGGCCGTTTGAGAAATAACCTCTCTAGGGGTGGTCTGGGAACTTGGCTCTGGGAGGAGGGGAGCATGCATTTGATCTGCCATATTTACCTTAGAGAATGCTCACTCTAGACGTGGGCCACGACACAATCACTGTTGCCCAGCCTGTGATTATGCAGCTTTGGAACCTGGGGCATCGCAGGACCAAACAGAGGAGGTGGGTGTTTGTTTTCCCTTTGCAAATGGAATCTCAGTCAAACTGGTTATTTTTAGAGGAGTGCTCAGGAATGGGTTCCTGGAAGGTTGGTTCTGAGAATGTATTTGGAGAAGAAATGGGTGGCAGCTTCTGGATGAGTCACAGTGACCATCTCAAAAAGAGAATGTGAATCAGGAGGTTCCTCTGTTGGAAATTCCTTCCACTGGTAATCCACAGGGTGTGGTGAGACAAGTGGGCATCCCTGCTCCTTTGGGTCTATGTCAACTGCAGAGAAGGGTTCCCTGAAATATGCATAGATCACTGGCTGGGGATAGATGTGGGGTCTCCACAGCAGAGTTCCTCAACAATCAGCTGACCCTGAGACTAGCTTGTGTTGGAGACTAAGGTGGCCAGTGGCTTCAGGTTCCTTTAGTTATTAACCTGTGATACCTCTATGGCACAAGCATGGAGTGAAATCTGTTTGTTTAGGTGCTGGAGCCAAGCAGGATGCCATTTTGGAGAGTGCCTCTGTCTTCGCAGGAGAGGTGGAAATCCGTTTGTGTTGGGCAGAGGGTCCAGCTGGCTTCTTAGGGTGCCTTCTAGAAGGCAGCTTAACCGTAGCTTCTTCAGATGTGATGCGGACTGCCCCAAGCTGTGGTGCTGTTCGTGGATGTCCTGGTGGGGACAATGCTCTAGCCACGTGGCTGATGCTCCTGAGACTAGCTTGTGTTGGAGACTAAGCAAAGTCCCTCACAGACCTGAGACCAGCAATGACTTGGAGATTTTTTGACCCTGTGTTTCTTTCTCCTAATGCTCAGCGGAGGAGCCCTCAGAAACGCCCCAGCCCCTGGCCCCAAAGGCCCCACAGGTGCCTGCAAGGCCCTTGCCGTCGGAAGCCCCCACCGAGCTGCCACAGCCCAAGCCAACACGGCCATCACCGGAGGACCCCGCAAGACGACTGCACACAGGCCAACGGCCAGTGCTGCCCAAGAGACCCCCGCAGCTATGGCCCCCAGAAGAGCCACTGCCCCCACCAGCTCGACCTGGCTGGACGGGGCTGCCTTTCTTGCCTGGCTCCACCGGGGTCCTAATGGAGACTGGAGAGGCTGGGCCTCCTGGGAGGATGGGCGTGTCAGGAAGGGGCCTGCCCCAGGGTGTGGATGGCCAGACGGGACAGGAGGCCATCCCCAGCGCAGAAGGCTATGCAGGAGCACCAGGTGAGCCTATCACAGAGAAGGCACAGGGGACGGCTGCAGATCACCTGAGCCTTGGGGGACAGGGGTGGGTGTGCTGCCTGGCCCCAAGTGGGTTTAGGGTCCCAGATTTAGGGGGACAAGTTCAGAAAGAAGCTTGCAAATATGCCAAGGACCAGAGGGGGGTGATTTATGCTAATCTAATAAATGTTGGCTGGGACACTCCAGGGACAGCAAAGAAAATTATACTTAGAAATGTCATCATCTCAGGGATTGGACTGTCTGTTCCACGGGGGCAGCTCACTGGCCTTCCTAGTAGGAGAGGTCTCCAGAAACCAAGTTTAGTGAGCCTGCTCAGGGCAAAGACCGTTAGGGGCACAGCAGAGTGGGAGGCAGCCTCGCCACAGCCCTGGGACCTGGCATTCAGTGTCCCTAAAATTTAGTTCCTTCAATGCCAAGGGAGGATGGCAACAGAACCTCAGGGGATTATGGTGAGGATGAAAGAGCCAAGGACTTGGCTGCGGAGCGTGCCACGCGTGTCGTGTCACTGCTGTTACTGTCCTGGTGATGGTGTAGTCAGAGTTAAGGCACGAAGAAAAAAGGAGTGAGCCTTCTGGGATCCTTCCATTCTGTTCTCCAGCCCCCAGCCCGCCTGGGGGCTGTTACAGGTGAGGAAACAGCCTTAGGGTTGTGGAAACAGAGGGGGCAGATGATGTCGGCTTCCATAAACATTCCTGGTCCCCTCTGGGACCAGGCTGACCTTCAGGGGCACCTGACCATGGTCAGGGTTGGCGTTGGTTCCTGATGGTGACGGCCTAGTGCACACATGACCAGCGAAACATGGTGGCTGCCTGGGTCACTGCTGAATCTCTCCCTAGCTCTCCTTTTCCCTGTTCCTTCTCAGCCTCCTGAGCTACAGTGATCACAGTTGCCTTTTCTAAGATGTTGGTCTTCCATTAGTTCCGTGTGTCATGGGTGACTATATTCTGCTGGGCTGTTTTTTAATCCATCCATGTCTGCAGGCCCCTGCCCAACCATCCACGCAGTCAGTCCAGTTGAAGGCCTCCCGGGCCTGGCCCCAAGGCCCCAGCGCCCCACCTTTCTCTTTGGATTCCTGCAGCTGGCTTGCTGTCAGGGCCCTCTGGCTGTCTAGGGCTAGGCAGGCTGGTGAGGAAGCAGGAACAGGAGTGTGCAAATGTGCTTCCAGATCTGAGAGGGCAGCTCTCAGGATGGATTTCCTTGCTGTGTCTGTTTCATTAGTAATAGAGAATCAAGTAGAACATGCTGGCAGGGAGGGAAAAGGGACTCAGCAAAATGAGTTACTGTTTCAGGTCTTGACATTCCTTTCTCTTGTGTTTCAGGATACCCCAAGTCACCTCCTGTAGCCTCCCCAGGTACGTCTGCTCAGAGACAGGGCAGAAAAAAGGATGGTCCTCTGTAGCCTCTACGCTGCTCTGTACTCCTGCTTCCTCCCTGGGCTGTTAGCATGAGCGGAGCTTAGGGCCCCGCCCTTGCACACCCACAGCAGCAGGGCAGGCTGCTGCTGACTGCAGTGGACCCAACCCTTCAGAGAGGCTTGAAGGCAGGTCCAACACAAGGAATTTTCCACCCTACCTCATCCCAGCTCAGTTTCCCAAGGGGATCACTGGGTGGGCTCGTGCCCTGGGTGGTCCTGATGAGCTTCCTGGGGACCCAGGTTTTATGGGCTCATTAATAAGTAACCAGCTCCCTAAATGATTCTTCTTATGCACCCAGAACCTGCCCCTCGCTTGTAAGCAGTTTTACACATGCATATACCTGTCTTCCTCACACATGCAGTTAGTCACTCTCATGGTCATAGTCTACCTGTCTTGCACACATGTGCGCCGTGTACACACACACACACACACACACACACACACACAGTCTCTCTCTCATCTTTCTAACCAGAGCCAGTCCAATCCCAGGCTTCCTTAGCTGACTGCTGATGACAGATGAGGGGGACCTTCTGGCACTTGGGTACTTTGCCACTTTCAGGTGAATAAAATGGGTCTGGGACGCAGGCCTGATTTCCTGGCCCCGTCACCTGTCCCTGCTCCAGATAGACCCCCCCCCCCCGGAAATTGCCATTGTGTTGACATCCCCTCTCCCCCAGCAGGGGTTCCAGGGCCTGCTCTGGTGTCTTTTTCTGCTGGGCTTACCCAGAAGCCTTTCCCCAGCGACCGTGGTGTTGTCCTCTTCAACAAGGTGCTGGTAAACGACGGGGATGTTTATAACCCCCAGACTGGTGAGTACTTGCAGCGAATGTGGTGCTGCCTCCTCTTACCCCAGTGCAGGTGGGGCGCTCCCACTCCCCAGGGGTCAGGGAGTTCACCCTGGGCATGTGCGGCTCTGCCCAGGACTGTGGAGGCGAGTGAGCAGCCACGTTCTCTAGTCATGAGGTCAGCGTGCTGGTCCCTCATCACTGAAGGGTCATTCATTTTTGTATGGTACTTAAGAACGTTCTGACAGCCCTGGACTATTGCACTGTGACCAGTTCCCTCCCAGCTGTCCTCTAGTGGCCACGGAGCACCACTCTTTCTCCACATCCGACAGTCACTCTAACCCCCTGGAACTTGGCAAGCAATAGGCTTCCTCCAGAATCTTGTTTATGATGAACAGAGCTAAGAATGGGGCTGTGTTCTTTCCAGAAGGGGAGGATTCTGGCATTTGGGTCTCATACTGTAAACAGAATTACTTAAAAATGTATACTTTGGAGTCTGTCTGCAGTGCCTGCATTGTCCCCATGCCCTTTGCCCTGGGTTTTGGGAACCCTGTGAGGATAGTGGGGATGGAGCTTACCTCAGGCTTCCTGACAGTGCCGTCCGTCTTCCTTTCCCATCAGCCCACCACTGTCCACCCAGGTTTGCTTGCCTGTCTGGACCACTGGGCAATCCCAAGAGAAGCATGGTTTCCTGGCATGCCTGAGCCAACCAGGCCAGGGAAGAGCCCACAGGACAGGTGGCGTAAGGTTGTGGTCCTTTTCCAATCAGCCTTGGTGCCACTGGCAGTTGTTATTTGATGTGGATGTGGTGCTCCTGAAGCGTGCTGCTTGTAAGCTATTGGAGGGACTTGATTGCCTTTTGGTAATTTTTAGCCACTATCCTCACACTGGCCCACCTGGTCAGCATCCATTCTAATCCCCTGTTGTGAGGGCATAGAAGCCCCCTGCAGAACTCAACAGAACTCCGGGTACCCCAGGCTTTTTAAAGTTTCTGATCAGTTCATGGGAGACTGTGCAGCAGCATCACATGCCTTGAAGGAGACACAGGAGCTCACCTGTCTGCCTTCCTCCCCTAGGGATCTTCACAGCTCCTTACGATGGGCGCTACCTGATCACAGCCACTCTCACCCCTGAGCGGGATGCCTACGTGGAAGCCGTCCTCTCAGTCTCCAATGCCAGTGTGGCCCAGCTGCACACAGCCGGGTACAAGAGAGAATTCCTGGAGTACCACCGACCCCCAGGGGCTGTGCACACTTGCGGCGGCCCAGGGGCCTTCCACCTTGTTGTGCACTTGAAGGCCGGAGACGGTGTCAATGTGGTGGTAACTGGGGGCAGGTTGGCCCATACAGACTTTGATGAAATGTACTCCACCTTTAGTGGGGTTTTCTTATATCCTTTCCTTTCCCACCTCTAGGGTGGCCAGGGAGAGGGGAGAGATAGTTGTAAAAACTCTGAAGCTTTAATATATTCAGTTTATGTATGTAACTGGAGCACTGATCTAGAGTTTTCTGCATACATCCTTCCACCTGCCCCTAAGATAAAGGCCTTACCTCGCTGTTGGGCCACCACACCTTAGAGTTTGCAGACAGGTAGTGAGGAGTTCACCTATTTTTCTGTCACTCTAACTGGACAACTGGAAGACTTGGAAAGCCCCCTTGCCTGCAATCCGGCTCCCCTCTTGCATCTTCCCAGCCTCCAGCTCCGCGTCGAGGTTCCTGGGGAACACACCTGGTGCTACCTGTGGAGGTTTACACTGCTTCCCAGAGGGCAGGGCTGCAGGATGGTGCCTTGCTGCTGGAGAGGAACTGCAGCTGGCTGAAGGTGGGGGGGCACGTTGGTGGTGGTGGGTAGCCAGCAGTCTCCTCCTCCATAAACTACACGTGGGAGAAAAGTTTAAACACTGAAGTGCTAACGTGGCCCATGCCACCCCGTACAGGGACCCAGAGTTCAGTTTGGGTTGTTCCCTACCTGGCTAACTGCCATGGCCTGGGACTCATCCCTGCTTACTGGGCCCTGGCCCCACTGCAAAAGGGGATGTGCCACACACTATTTATGAAACTTGTTGGGCTCCTTAGATGACATGTACAACTGAAGTGCAAAGACAGGGAGTGTCAATAAATATGTAAAACCACTTTGAGTTACTTCTCTAAGTCTGGTGCCTTACGGATTGGGAGTTACTGCTAAAAAGCAAACTGCAGAAAGGCAATTGACTTTTTTTTTTTTAAATGGCTGTAGAAAGATCTTGCATAAATTAGTCTCTACTATAAAACTTATCTATGAGCAACCAGGCTGTATGCCTGGGTTTTGTCTTTGGCTTGTAAAGGCAGACTAGCTGTGCTTGGAGGTCTGGGTTCGCCATGATCCCACAGCTAAAGAAGGGCTCTTCCACGGAAGACTGGAAACTCACATATAATCAGCAGATTTGGTCCCAGGCTGAGACCAAATCCTCACTGCTTCATTGCACAGATCACTGACAAGACATAGCTTATGAACTCTTTAAGGTTCCTAAGCAACAAGAGGCTCAACACAAAACTGATCACTTCTGAAAGCTGAGATCATCTGAGAAGGTGGGCATCTTCCCAAAGTAAGCACACACTGTTCTAGGCCCAGGCACAGTAATACTTCATTAGCAGCCCCAGAAACCTGTAGGCACACCAGACCCTTTAGCACAATGTGGACTCCGCTAACCAGGTTGGGAAGATGTGTTCATCAGTCAAGTAAGCCAGGGGAAGGTGCACACGAGAGAAACAAGAGCTTTAGTGTCCTTGGCCTGCACTGAGCTGGCAGAAGAGGCTCTTGAGCTATAAAAATGCCTTGTGTTTCAAGGTCTGTTTGCAAAGAAAATTACAGGGTGGCCACTGCACTCATCCCTTACTGCAGCTGGGGAGAAGTGAACAAGCACTCAAGGTTTGCTGCTGACTATTTTATAATTCAGACCTCTGTCCAGGAAAGGGAGGAAGAATGGCCGTTCTCTCCCCTTGTTTCTGCAGCTGGTGAATTGGCTAAAAGCAGCTGTCAGTGTATCCTTGGCTATCCTAGAAATGTCTCATGGAAAAAAACCCCCAAAGCAGTGGAGTGTTTTCAGGAAAACCCAGTTGGCACACATGCTTACACCCTCTTTCCTCACACTCCCCTTCTAAAGACTTCAGTGCCAAAGGAGGCAAACACTCAATGGAAAAGCAGTAACCAGAGAGAAGGTAGGTAACAACTGCATTGTCTACTCTTCCACAGGCTGCTTCTAGTGCATCACACACAACTTAGTCATCCTCAGTGCAACTTGACTCATTTACCAAAATACATGCATTTCAGCTCTGTGCATCCAAGACAGGCAAAGCAGCATAATTATAGCAGGAGCCTGCATTTATTTCAAGATAAAATGAGATGAAAGCTAGACCCTACCACATGTAACAGCAAGATTATAAGGGAAGAGCCTGTCTTTTCATACAGATGGAAAACAACAGGGTCAAGAGAGCTCAAAGGCTGTGGTGGGGGGTAGGGCAGAGTTTCAGAGCATGGCCCTTCAAGAAGTCAATACCCTTGAAGCTGTGCATGAGAGGTACAAACCAAATCCTAGGGCTTCATCAAACCTAAGGTGGTTATGACTTTAAAAAAATTTTAAGGGGTTTTTGCTATGTCGTCCAAGTTGGCTCTGAATTCCTGGGCACAAGCCACTCTCCCAATCAGCCTCCTGATTGGCTGGGACTACGAATGTGTGCCATGACACCCCCAGCTGAGGTTATAACTTCTGAAATCAGAGTTGTTGCAGAGAAAAAGGTCCAGGTACTCAAGTCTTAACTGAAACACTTTCCCCCCACATGGAACACTACCAAATGGCCTCATTAAAGAATGCAAATCAATGGACTTTGTATTTGAAATTATTTCTAGATTAGCAACATTACTTAGCTTTCCCAATGACTACCATATTTTAAATAGTTTCCCACAAATTATTTGCAGTTTGAAAGGGGTATCTTGTGGTCAGAGACATGACTAAGTCCATACCTGTAGATCTGAAAATGGCTTTGCCCATATCCATTTTCTAAACATTCATGTTTTTCTTATGCCTTCCTAAGATGGGAAGAAAAAAAAGGACACATGCAAACTCCACTGGGTGTAGGATGTGACAGAACCGCAATTGAGATGGGCCTCTAAGCTTAGGGAAGGATGTCCGCTGACCCCTTACTTAAGGGACCTGGAGCTGTTCTGGGCAAACCATTTCCTTTATAATCAAATTCCCTGAGAGTGTGTGAATGTATGTATGTCTTTTTTTTTTTTTTTTTTCTGGGGAAAGAACAGAACCCAGTACCTTATACATGCCAGGCAAGTGCTCTATCCTCTAACTCCCTGGCGTCTAGTAATTTTTTTTTTTTAACCTAAGTTTTTGCCACCTGGAAATCAGTAACTACAAAACATGCCAATATACCAGTTCTTTGGTTCCTGTCCTGAGTTCTGTCACTGACAGGAAGAGATGACAGGGATGCTTTCTCCAATCTCACCCTCAAAGGTTAGGAAGTAACCCCCCATGCATCATTTTTCATGAAGGATGACTAATTACTTGTCTCCTTCAAGTAGGGTGACAGTGCTGTTCAGAATCTGTACCAGCTCAGAAATAATCACTTCCCCGAGTTTTTTAGCTTTGTGTGAAATAAGATTTCCTGTACCAAAAAAATGCTCCCTCTCCTGATATTAGGGAACATATTTAACAGATTACTAATCCCCTCTACCTTTGTAATTCAGAATAGTTAGCTACCTTGCTCAATGCTCTAGCATTTGACCCAAAACAGTCTGCGCACATATGGTGCACAGGGTCATGCATTCAAGTGGTCTAATTATTGCCCAAGAAGTCCTGTGGAATTCCAAGAATAATTCAAGAGGTTTGGGAAAATGCAATAACGACAAGAAATTAACTGGTGTAACAGTCACACTGTGCAGCTCTTCAGATCATTCTCACGGTGCCAAGAAGAAATCAGTACTGCGGCTCTGCTACTGGACTGCCCACATTTTCAGCTTCAGGTAGATGCAGCCTGCAGCTGACATCCAACTGCTAACAGGCTCTTACAAAGCAACAGTAGCACAAAATGATATAATGAATGCCTACAAAGGAGTAACTATTAGTTTCTGTGGGCCTCAGCTTCTTTATCTGTAAAATCTAAGGCTGATTTAACCCTTGCTGAGTAAAATGAGATCTCCAGTCCAGCAATAAAGCTCGACTTGTTAGCTTGGGAGCTAACCAGAAATGCAGACTCTTGGGTACCCTCAAACCTGTTGCACTTTAACAAGCTCTTAGGAGATTTCTGTACTCATTATAATTTGAGATGCTGCAGTCTCTGAGTTCTTCATTTTCAGTCCCAAAGTATACCCTAAAGACTCATAGTTCCTGTCACCCTGCCCTCTTATCATAGTAAAGAGGAATTAAATACCAAGTTTTTTGATACTTGAAAGCTCACTGATGGAGGGACCCGTGATCCAACATGTGCTGCCCTGCAGCAATCTGAGAGGATGAAAAGGATTTAATCTGTGGGATGTGGGCTTTTGGTCAAAGATCACTTTGACTCCCACTGATCTAATGAAAACATCAGGACTGCTAAGTGGCAAATCCTGAGGAAGGGTTTAATGAAAGGTGGGGTGTTCAGGACTCTGAGTAGAACTCCTAGGGGACTTTAAAGGGCTGATATGTCCACCAGCCAGATTACAAGAGAAATTACATATGTATGAATGAATCACTTGCTGGCAGAACCTACAAAGCAAGAGAGGTTAGTTCCTATGAGTGTAGCTTCACTTATGGAATCAGTTTTTAAAAATAAGCACATAGACACATCGTGTAAGTGTCAGAAAAGATCAAAATGCTAATTTATGGAAATTATCAATTTCTGGCAAAAGTATAGAGAATATGATTTAACTGTCCCTTGAAAGAAAGAGTCAAATGCACTCAGAGTTTACGTTTGTTTATTGTTGTAACATTTTGTTTTGAACATCAAACACTGCACCAAAATATGAGCCATTCATCTTAAGACGTCTTTACCATAACTAAAGAGTACTGTATTGATGTTTACAATTAATTTCAGACAACTGAAAACTTATTAGTGATATTTCTGTCTAATAATCAAATACTTCATCATTGGCTGAACGTAATTATTAAATTAAAGAGCAGTTTCCCTTCCCTTTCTTACCCTCAAACCAAACCAAAAATCATTTTCCACCTGGAAATAACATTTATTTTAACCAGTTTTAAATAAAACCCAGCATGCTCTAAAACATGGGAAAACAAGGTTTCCCAGAGTGAATATGATACTTGAAAAGATAAAGCTCCCTGGATGAATCCGTTTTCACCAACTTGCAAAAAGAGAAAGTGCTTAATGTTTTTTCTAACCATTTCTTCTCTCAAAGGCCTTGCTTCACCTTCAAAGCAACTAGAGAAGGGCTGTGTGCAGGCCCACAGTCAAGTGGGCTGTTCAGGGCAGAAGCATGTTTCAGTCACTTAGTCACCTTTCCTCCTCAGTTGGTTTTCCCTATGATTTTTAGCAGCTTTTGTTTTAGGACATAAAACTAGTAGGTTTCTTTTTCCAAATGAAAACTCTATGTAGATGTGTTTGAACACAGTGAAACATTACTGATTATGGCGCTAAGTGTGCATGCTCCAAGTCCACACATGTACCTTGCAGAGCCTGACGGAGAGCAGACATTAACTTCCACAGCAGTACAAGCTTTAACACATGATATCAGAGCAAACACTAAAGTTAGACTGAGGTGGGAAGAGGGAAAGGGGTCATGTCACCAATGGAGCAACTGACAAGAATGACTCAGAAGAGCCCAATCTCCCTACAGCTGTCCTTGTGACGTTGCTTGTCACTGAGCCAGCGTGAGGTTGATGCTTCAACTCGCCATCCTAAGAGATTGTGTGCAAACACACTCAAGGGCATCTCTCTTTCACAGAAAGAACAAATGTCATTTGTACCAAATGGCAATGGATGTTCAGCACAAACTTAATATTTTCTTAACATTACAGCAATAGTAATCATCTACTTTCAGCAAAAGGGACTCCTTTAAACAAGGAAAAAGACTCACGGTCATTAGCCTACGTACCCACTGGATCAATCTGCAGCAACAAAGTCTAGGGCTAGTGGACATTGAGACAGAAGAACCAGCTACCCTCAACACAGGCTGGGAGATCCAGATACTAGGCTGGATCCTCTCAGAAGGCCTGTATATCCAAGGAGAAGAGCTTGTCAAGAAAAACAAACTAGTCAAAAATTGTGAAGGACAACCTAAAAAGAGGATGGATATTAAGATTTTCTGTACCACACATATGCAAAGAAGTCCTACTAAGCACAGATTAAGCACATAAAGCTCTCATTCTTCCTCTAAATCAAAGGCAGTTGAAAGGACACACTGGTGGCATCTATGGAAATAAGAAAACTGCATGGATATTTTACTAAAATCTTAATTCACTAACTGGGTAGAACTTCATATAAACATAACCTAGTTCTCCTATTTACTATATATAAATAAACTCATTAAACAATTAGTCCTTAGCACTATTTAAAGGGGAGGTTTTGCACTGGAGAAAGCCTGTGTCATCTCTTCTCTAGGAATATGTGCCTCCAGAGTTTGCCACTGAGAACTGTGTTCAAGGGGTTTCAACAGTGCCTCCATACCCAACAGCACTAGGGAAAAAAGGCTGCAATCAGTCAGGGCCTTTCAACTCTCCAATCTGGAAAAATAATCACCCGTTTCTCCAACTCTAGATCAGTATTATTTTGGGTAAAGCAAACTAAAACAAGAGAAGTTCCCCGAGAAGATGACAGGGACACACAGGAGTTGGAAATGAAACTACCTAAAAGCATCTGCAGCTCCCCCTCAGCTCAGGAAAACACTGCTTCCTGCATCTTCCTCAACGGAGGGCTCTGACCTGGGGCCATTTCAAGTCCCCTGAAAGCCCTGAACAGTTCTCTCGATGTTAAAACCACAGTGACTGTCAACACCCAGCTGATCACCAACACCAGAGGGGCTTCTGGCACACAATCCTTCCCTGATGCTCTCTATTCCTACATTTGATACGAACTCATTACAACCAGGCCAGTCCATGCAGCTGCCATGTATATTTTAGTGCAAATGCATGAGTATCTCTCTGTCCCCATGGGGTCTCAAAGGGTAGTCTCTGCACTTGCCAACCACATAAGTGCCCCAGCTGCCAGAGGAGTTAGAAAGCTGGTCTGGGGTCACTGCTGAAGGGCTGATTGCTCAACAGGAGCTCCAAGACCCCTTTCTCACATGGTTTCTATAGAATTTAACATAGGGTTGTGATGACAAAGCCAAAACTACCGGCTAGTGGCCTTTACACAAGCTTCATTGTGCTTCCCTGACTAATTTGAAGCATGGAATTTTAGAAAACCTGTCCCAAAGCAACATACCTAAAGCCCCATCTAAGCCAGGCAACAGGCACAAGGACAGAGAAAAGGGCTATCCCCAGGACCCACTGCAACTGTGTACTTGCATTTCTGTGTTGGTGTTCTTTGTTTTGAAACTCAAAATCCCACATAATTCCAGACATCAAATATAAATCTATTCTTCAGCTATGTCTAAGAAATAACTTAAAGGCCTCTCACCATAGAGTAGTCACAGATAAGAAACCGATTATCCAAGGGGATTTTCTCCCCAGAAGTTCATGTTGGTGGGTCTGGGTTCAGTGGCTCTGGTGCATAAGCCCTGGGGGCCCACCCAACTTGGCACAGCGAGCAGCTATTCTGTTTCAGTGTGCAGAAATGGAGGAACCCAGAGGAAAGATGTGCACAGATAGTTTTAGCCAGCATCACAACTGGATCTGTGGCAGTTCAGTGGACCGGACCCTCTGAAGAAAGCCCTGGTTATAGAGAGACAATCTCAACTGCTCAGTAGACATTGTTAACACTTTACTTTGTGTAACGTTTTGGTCCGTTCTTTAACTTCTGTTTTCTTCCTTTTAAGTTACGAAAATTGAAGGAGTGCCCAGTACACAACTCCGCAGGAAGCACGTGTGAAGGCCCATGTGTGACAGAGCACAAGGGCTTTAACTCAGGCTGAGCCCCTCTCTCCTCCTTCCGAGGGCTGAGCAATAGCCTAGGAAGGTGAAGGAGGGTGGCTGTGCCAGCTCCAGGGGCCCTGTCCCTGCTCTAGAAAGCAGGTGCCCCACTGTCAGCCCTGGATCCTTGTCCACAGGATAGGTCACCTTCCCTGCTGTGAGGAGAGTGACTACACTTCCCCATTACCCCTGCCACAGGTGCCACTTCAGGCCAGGTCATCCAGGTCCACATGAGGGATTGGGTCTCGCCAGTAGCAGAAAGAGCTGAACTCTGGGCACAAAAAGGCAGAATTCTGTTCTTTATCGAGAAGTGGGAACACGTGCTCCACAAGCTCACTCAGCCTATGATACCTAGGAGAAGGGATTGGGGAAGAGATGCAGATTGTTACTTCAAAATCAAGATAAGGCACAGTGCATGGGCTGTAAAGCTGCTTATTCAGATTCTTCACATAGGCAGGTTCAGAGACAGGTCTCAGTCCCATCCCAGGGCACAGACTTCCTCGTACATATCTGAGTAGTCAGGAATCACTTAAACAGCTATTCTAGAGGAGAAAACACCCAGAGGAGGAACAGCTCTCTGATCCTCCAAGATAGGTCTAATTTCAGTTATTATCTAATCCCAGCTGCAACTGTTGCTGTATGGTGCTGGCTGAGGAATAGGAATGCACTTACGATGATTTGTTTCCTTTGGTCCTTTCTTGGATTAATTCACCCTTAGGATTCACGGTGAATATTCTACAGTCTGGAACTCCAACTTGTGTGTAAGCATAAACATCCTGCAGAAGAAAACATGAAGAAGATGTTAGGAAAAGCTTCACTGGTTACTGTGAGTCAGAAACACTGCATGAAGAGAAGACTCTACAGAAACATGTGGTGCGGGGCAGTATAATTTTGCCTCTGAATTGAGCTTTAGACAAACCGAAGCTAGTGTGTGGTGCCACCTGAGGGTGTAGAGGGAATCAAGCAAACTTGGGCAGCCAAGGAGAAGCAAGGCCTTTGAGTGTAAGATACATTCAGAAGTAACACCTTCGGTACATCTGAGATGTGGTGGCCCTAAAGGATAGGAGGCAGGTCAGGGAAGTATTAATAAAGGGTGGAGGGTTTACACTGTGGTTCTGGGGTAGATACAAGGACATGGCTTAAAACCATGAAGGACAAGAGGCAGAGCTGCCTGGGGAAATGGAATTGAAGTTACAGAAACAAAGAGTATCCTGTATACAATTCTAGGACAGATCTATAAGTCCCTATAGGACCTCTTCAGTTGCCATGGAAAGGTGGAATAGATCCAGTGAAAATACTGAAGAGAACAAACATTTCATTCTGCTTACAAAAATGGGTTGATAATTATGACAGCGTAAATGATCTGAATTTAGCCTATGTCAGAATCTGGGTCCAGAGACACTTACGTTTGGACGGTTTCCAAAGGCAGCATAGAAGGGCTGCTTGGATGGGGCAAACAGGTTCTTAATATCATTGAGACATTCAATCTTGAACTTCTCTGGTTTCTTTTCTATTACTTCCCTAAGAACAAAAAATACAATCACCAAACTGAAAATGGCAGTTTTCCCTAACGTGTGTTCCTGAAAAGATTTTAATGCTCACAAATCCTCACTTTTTCTTTTTTAAAATATATTTTTAGTTGTCAATGGACCTTTATTTTATTTATTTATATGTGGTACTGAGAATTGAACCCAGTAAGAGCTCTTCCACTGAGCTACGACACCACCCCCAAGACCCCCACTTGTTTAACCCTATGTAACTGGTACACTTCTTTTTCCTCTTTTGCCAGTCAAATCTTACTATTAAAAAAAAATTTGATGGGGTTTAGGGTTGGAGAAAACTTTTCATTACAATATTTGACAGAGATTATGAGTCACAATACTTTGAGGCAGCCAAAGAACAGAAATACAGAAGCTCTGAAACAGACCGACAACCTCTAAGAGCCCAATATCTGTTCTTAACACATACTCTTCTGAGTCCCTGCCTACATGCACACAGGGAAACCCAGAATTCTTGTTGGAGAGGTACCTGTGGAAAGCGGAGAACAAGCTGCTGGGGGACAACATCAGAGGACCCCGGGGCAAGATTGTGCCCTTGTCATTGACCCAGTGCAAGTAGCCACGGGTCATGTCAGCCATGCCAATGGCACGAGCGGAACAGTACAGAAACTTGTAGCCATTCCTGAAAATAAAAACAAAAACACATCCTTTGTAGTCCAGGTATTTTGGCAAAAGGAAAAAAAAAACTATTATTTTAATAGATTCAAATAAAGTTCTTAAATACTATGAAAATCAGATTTTTGAATTTAGCAAGAAACTAGTTAGAACTGTAATGATTTCACCTTTCCATGGAAAACACCAAGGGAATAATGGAGATACATGTGAATACAGATTATGCTAATATGTGACCACAGATTATGCTGAATTTAAAAGTACTGATGTAATACACAGAGCATCTAGTCCACGAGAGCCAAACACAGAATGGACAAAAATCTTCAACTATCTTTAAAGTATCTGCTGTAAAGGAAAGACACAATCTTGTTTATAAGGACAACCTGTAGGATGCAAATCATTCTGTAAGAAGCAAAGTTACACATGGTAACTGACATTCATAATTTCATATTCTAGGTAAAAAATAATTATAGTTATGATGATATATATAGGTGGTCCCCAAAACGCACAGCATTGTGAGAATTAGCTGAGATAATACCTGTAAGTTGGTGCCAGGCACACACAGCTCAAGCGCCATGAATGGTGGCAGAGCAGAAATGCCTGGACCATAACATGATTTATTGTGGACTGATGATTTATGCTATTTTTATATAGTTCTTGAGCAAAGCAAACTTCTATCTCATTGGACTAGGATGACACATGGGAAGAGAAACTTACTCATTAATGGAATGATAGAGCTTTGCGATACCCTGATGAGTCCAGTCTTTACCTAGTTGTGGGAGAATCTGCCCCAAAGCATCAGACCTGAAAATAGTATTAACAGAAAAAGGTATCAGGAATGCAACATATGAAAGCCAAGAATTTTCCATCTCATTTTCTCTTTGATCAGCAGCTAATAAACCCTGGCTAGTGGAGCAGGGAGGATGATACTCTATAAAGCTGATTCACTATATTTGCTAGGCAGACCTTCTAAAATCATGAGGTGCTTCTAAAAGTGGGGTCACACGAGAGCCAGATGTTCATTTTCAGAGATAATTTACAAGCACAAATCCTCTTTTTCTCCTCCTTAATCTACAGTTTTAGTTAATTATTGGTACCAGGGGTTGAATCCAGAGGTGTGTTTAACGATTGAGCCACATCCCCAACCCTTTTTATTTTTAAGACAGGGTTTCTCTAAGTTGCTTAGGGCTTTGCTAAGTTGCTATGGCTGGCTCTGAACTTGTAATCCTCCTGCCTCAGCCTTCTAAGCTGCTGGGACTATGGGGTTGCACCACCACACCTGGCTATTTTCTTTTTTCTTGCGGGGGTGGGTACCAGGAATTGAACTCAGGGGCACTCGGCCACTGAGCCACATCCCCAGCCCTATTTTGTATTTTATTTAGAGAGAGGGTCTCACTGAGCTGCTAAGCACCTTGCTGTTGCTGAGCTGGCTTTGAACTTGTGATTCTCGTCTCAGCCTCCTGAGCTGCTGGAATTACAGGTGTGTGACACAGCACGTGGCCCAGCTCTTTTAATGTATGAGTTTGAAGGCCAAATAACTACATCTTTCTAAAGTTATATTTGACATTCCATTTGTGTGGCTCCACCCATATTCTCCCTCCATAAAATGATTATGTGTGGATTACATTCAGGATCTCTTAGGAAATATGGCTTAAAAAAACTCTCCACTAGAGCTGAGGGCTGAGAGCCCCAGGTGAAGGACCCCCCTCCCCCATGCACATTAACTGTTCCTCCGTGGGCACAGGGTTGCTCTCTGCTACCTACAATGAGCTTCATCTTACTTGGTTATTGTTCCATCGATATCAGAAATGATGATCTTGTCATTCCAGTTCCACAGGTAAATGGTACCTGCACAACGGCAGGTACCTTGATACTGGGTTGTAATACTAAACACAATATCATTGGGGCCATCATGGAGCTTCAATTTTGCCTTTTATAAAAAATAAAAAGCACAAGAATAAAAATCAGTAGAAAACTCAGTTTGGAACAGTTTAAAAATCTATAAAGCAGTAACTGGCATTTCAGGATCCTAACAAACTCAAAGCAGGATGTCTGGTGTAGCACATAGCCCAGCCCAGAGCTTAGCATGCTCACAAGATGGACCAAGAAAGCCACTGCTTCTGGGTTTCCAAGGACTTCTCGAATACCCCATTAAAATCAGGTAAACAGAAGTGAAGCACATCAAATTAAACAGTTACTAAGATAAGTCCTATTGGATTTGCACAGATCACAAGAGACTCACTATCTGGTCTGAGGAGAGTCGGAGAGACTTCTTATATGAAGTTGTGCTGCTGTGGCTCATGGTCTCTGTGGGGATGGGGTCCACTTTGATGGATTCTTCAAGCTCTTGTGACCCCTCATCACTGGATGTGTCATCCTCAGCTGGCCTATTTAACATCAAACTAGTTATGGAAGAGGCAGCAGGGGGAGTTTTATTGATAAGAGCTTTTCAGTAGGACCAAGAAAATACAAATATCCTTAATCCTTTCTAGAGTTAGCAAGAGTTGTTTCTTCTTCCATCTTCCCAGTTTCTCTGAAATATGTACATCACTAATTGATAATGATAAGGCCACGTTTCTCTTCCTTCTAATAACTGGCATGTAGTTACATTCTGGCTTTCACGTGTTACTTTCTGCTATATCCAGTAAAAGCTATCAGGTCTACCTACTCCTGTTGTAAAAGATGTGTATGTTTCAAAAGGAACAAATAAAAGATTAGTCCTGGGTTATAACATTTTGGACACTGCTTAACCTGGGTTAAAAAAATAGTAGTAAGAAATTTTATACACTCATTCAAAGAAGAGGGTAAAGAGTAAAATAAAACTCCTAGACTTAGACTGCTGGGTTAGAGAAGGGATTGAGGAGAGAACCTGGACCAAGGAAAGTAAAGAGATGGAAAATATCAGAATAGGATACAGTGTGAGCAACTCTTCTCAGAGTCAGCTAACTCAAATGTCCAAAAGAAATGATAACACATTCAAATCAACCCTTCAGATACTTTTTTATATCTCCCTTTGGTGCCTACAGGAAGCAGGGAAAACAAGGTCACCAAGGGTAACACCTCTTAAAATGCTTAGAATTCCTTCCAAAGTCCCATATTTCTCAGCACATAATATTATGGCTCTGTGACAGAGGAAAGGTGTTTATGAAGTAGTAATGAATATATTTATTCCTCTGATAACATTTTTCAGAAAAGCAGTTGTCATCTGCTGAGTGATGTTAATGACCTACTTGATGTCATGTTCATCTACGAGAGAAAGATGTTTCTGACTAAAAATTAAACAAAATTGCCACAATCAATTCCTAGATAATAGTCAAATGAGCAGCCCAAGTGCTGTGAGAGAGAGGAAGAAGAGGGCACCCCACCTGGCACTGGCTGGCTCTTCAGTACTTGATGGTAGGTCACTGGTTGGCGGCACCTCGGACTTTCCCTCCTTAGCCTCTGGCAGCTAAAACAGAAAGATAATAATGGCAATGTGAAATATTTTCCCTATGAACAAGCCAAAATTAATCAGCAGCCCTCTCTAGGAAAAAATAAACCTTCTGAATCTGCGACCCCACTACAGAGAAACAGACTTTCTCTACTTTGAGCTGAAGGACAAAAACCTGAGACAGAAGTCATGCACTGCCATGTAAAAGGCTGTTTCTAGAGAGTCAGAAGTAAAACCAAAAGCATTTTAAAAGGTGCCAAGTAACAAAATATAATGGTCCAAACTAGCTGTTAGGTCACTGGCAGACACACGGGGACTGCAGAACAGAAGTGACTGAAGCTGGCTATTAGAAATAGCTCAGCACCTACATGAGGAAGAGGTGGTTGGTGTGGACGTGAACTAGATTCAGGCAGAACTATCCTTGTGATATCTAAAGAATAACAGTTGAAAATTCCAGAACCCTGTTTATCAGATTTGGGGTAATAAAGACTTGATCTACTGCTTGTTTAGTGTGGTTCTCTGGACAAACTTACTCTTCTGATGCTTTTGTTAAAAGAACAGATTCTGGTTATTTGCATGTGGAGTTGTGCAGAATAACCTTTTGCTTGTAACATGTGAAAACGAATGCAGGAAGTGGACCTTGGCTCTGGAGCCATACAAGGTCAGTCCAGGCTCCATCCTTTACCAGTGCCTTGACCTTATTTAACAATAGCACCTCTTTATGCCCAAGCTTCCTTAAAGTAAAGTGGCAATGCAAACATCTCTGGTGCTGAGCTGCAGCAAAGGCTGTAGGTAACATAGGCAAAGCACCTCACAGCACATTCATGCATTAACTGCTCAAAAATGGCAAAAGAACCTATGTAAGAGTACTTTCTTGTATGTGGTAAAGGTTTTTTGAACACATGATCCACTTTTTCTCAGCCCATGGAAATGATTACCGCTAGGTCTATTACCTGCTTAGTCATGCTTTCTCTCTTCCGCCAAAACCACCAGCGGCCAGATTTCTTTGGCATCTTGTCTTTAACCCAGGACTCAACAGTGGCCTGGAAATAATCAATTTAGGTCAGCCTGGTCTATCTGTTGCTTATAAAGCACCCGACTTATAAAATTGGCCTGCAAGACAGTGCCTTTTTCTGGAAGTAAGTGATGTTCTCCATACCTCCCAAACTCCTCTAGTATTTTTTATTTATTTACTTTTTAAGTTGAGGATGGACACAATACCTTTATTTATTTTTATGCAGTGCTGAGGATCGAACCCAGTGCCTCACACGTGTGAGGCAAGCATACTACCACTGGGCTACAATACCAGCCCTCCTCTAGTGTGTGGTGTTTTTTTTTTTTTTTTTTTTTTTAACATTTATTTTTTAGTTGTAGTTGAACATAATACATTTATTTTATTTACTTACTTTTACGTGGTACTGAGGATTGAACCCAGGGCCTTGTGCGTGCTAGGCGAGCGCTCTACCGCTGACCCACAACCCCAGCCCTCTAGTGTTTTTAATACCCTTTAAAGATGAAAAAGGTCCAACTTTGGTGGCAGCAGGCTTTGTGGTGGGAGGCCTGGTGGTCTAGCTATGTAAGACTTTAGGCCAGCAGTTCTTTTTCATCAACTTTGGAACATATGAGGAGATGAGGACTGACTAGGCTAATGATATCTTCATGGAGAACAGATTAAAAACAAATTTTGAGGTTCTAAATTAACAGGTGTACCAGCCATAAGCTGACCCAACTACACACCAAACTGATGTCATGCTTTTGCTGGTCACCTCCCCTTCTTTTGAAAGCTGTTTCTTCCTGTATTAATGAGGGGAAGATTTTTCCCCCTCCTATTCATTTCATATTTAATTTACAATTAATAAAGTCTCTAAACTTTTATTTCCCCCCCTGTGATGGGATCAAACCCAGGGCTTCCCACAGACTAGATAAGCATTCTACCTCTAAGCTACATTGCCAACTCAAATCTCTGAACTTGAAATATATAATCAGAAACTGGCATAAATATCTAATTACGATGACAAAAAAGTGCAGCCCAGGTAATTTCCCAGATTTGGGGCAAAAGGTAATTTTGGTAGGCACATATAGCAATGTGGATCTTTTATGTTAGATTAATAAAACTTTGAACTGTATCTGTTCAGAAATATAAGTGTTAGAATTTGGATCTTTAATGCTGCCCTAGCTCATGTATTAGGCAAAACAGGAATTTTTAGAGTGAAATGATCAGATTATGAGAGCTATAGGCTCATTAATAAATTAATCCATATGATGAATTAATAATTTAAATGGAGTACTTGTGGTAACTGTAGGTACACAGGGCATGGTTGAAGGAAATAGGTTACTGAGTACCTGCCTTTGGACTTTGATCTGTCCCTGGCCCTTTCCTGTATCTCTGCTTCCTGGCTCCAATGAACAGAGCAGCACTCCTCCACCACACCATTACACCATGATGTTCAGCCTCACCACAGACCCAAAGCAATGGAGTTGGCTGAACATGATTTGAACCTCTGAAACTGAGCCCCAAATAAACTTTTCCTCCTCAAAGTTGTTCTCATTAGATTTTTGGTAATCGATGTTGGAGAAGTTCTCAAATGTAGATCACTCACCTTAGGCAAACTCTTCTGAAATACTTGCAGGCTAAGGATCATAGGAGCAGCCAAAGCCCAGTTATAGTAACTGTCAGAAACAAAAATTGTGCAAAACCATTACACAGAGTAAGAGAGAGGAGCAAAGGAGGCTGGGAAGGGAGTAAGGGAGAGAGGAGTACAGAGAAGTAGAAATAACATATCAAACTGCTTATTCTTTTTAGTAAAGATTATCAACTAAATTTTTCTCACATAAAAAATATTTGCTTTAAGCCAAACTTCTATGAGCAGAGAAGCAGTAAAATCTATGAAACAGAACAACAGTATTTCAATGTCTCATTTATAAGTAAATTTGAGGCTTTTCACTTCAAAGTCATTGCCTATTGATTTGTTATATATATAAGATGACAACCTTTATATCAAGAAAAATGGTGTCAGTTAAAAACAGTACTTATTTAAAAAAAAAAAAAAACCTCATATGATGATGTTCAATACAAGAAAGCAAGAGTACTTACCGGTTATATATACGAATTACAAGATTAGGATTGTCTATAAGTCCAGGGTTTTCTGCAAATTCGTGATAAGTAATGATATGCTCCATGAATTTTTCTGCAATATAAAATAATAACTATCAATTTGGTTAAAGTATATAAATCCATTAAGAAATTACACAATCCTCTTTGCACTGTAAGAATTGTAGGCTAAAATAAATAAGTCCTTAAAAGAAAAAAACTAATTTTTTTTATTTCAAAGGCAAAATGTCACTTTTTTTTCCCCTAAGAAGAAAAGATAGTTTCTTTCTTATCCTCTCCCTCTTACCCCAGTTAAAAAAAAAAAAAAGAAAAAGAAAAAGAAAATCCAGGAGAAAGACTTTTAGGAAAATAGATTACAGATGTGGATAGAGAGAGAAGGAAAGAAACACAAGTATAAGCAAATAAACTATTAAAAAACTAAGTTTCATTCTCATCAGAGGGAAAACTTTACAGACAGGGAATTGCACAATTGGGGAATATTTTTATAGTTCTAAGTACATGCTATACTAGAAAATCAAAACATCTTTATAAATGCTTGAGAAAAGAAAAAAAATCACATATTCAGAATTTGGCTCAGAATCTGTCAATAAATAAATCCCAAATTCTTACAGAATGGATGAAGATTTTTTCTTGAATTTCTGTACCCTGTTCCTAAATCTGCACTTCAGTAGAGCCAGACTGACAGAAATTTCTTGTGTGGGTTATTCCTCCAGGTAATATATGTATTATTTATTTTTACTTGCCATTTCTGCCTCCTCCAATAACAAACTCTACCAAACTAGCAGTATTTAAAACAAAAAATTATATTTTATATAAATTTTATATTTTCCATCCCCTCTCACATAATTTAACTGAGGGTTTAAAAGAAATGGAGAAGAGACATAATTAGCATTTGGTGACTCTAAAAAGGAGAAACTTGAGGAAAACTTGATTCTAGGGCACTGGACACCCATTCTGACACATCACACCTTCAGTTCCTCTGAAGGGGAGAGAAAACAAAGACTAATGCTAAAATGATGATGCTAATTCATGGGAAGAAAATATTTCCTTGGAGGAAAATCAATTATGAGCCTTTGGCCAAACTGAGAAAACATTAAGACCGTTTGGTTTAAAAATGAAGGTAAAACCAAAAAGGCTAAAGAAAGTAGGACAAACCCATGCAAGTTTTCCACCATACCTAGAGGCATCCGTTCTGCTAAGATCTTTCCCTACTCTGAAGCAGGCTTTACCTCACTGGCCATCTCTCAAGCCTGAGACAGAAAGTAAACCTTCTACTTTTTGCCATAAAGATTATTTACTCAGTGGATCACCAATTTTCTACAACTTCAGAGCCCTCATGTCTAAATCCCATTGCTTTCTAGGAGGGATTCTGGGTCTCAGTCCCACAAACATTTGAATGATTTTACCGATGAGAAATATCAATGCAATGTGATCTGACCCAGGTCATTAGCAAACAGGGCACCCTGTGAACTTTCAACTACTTATTTAGAGCCTTCAAGGTACACGCCCTTACCAAAGCCACCCCACAAGAGGTACCTTAAATGAGAGTCTAAGGACCTGACATTATAGGAAGACACTTAAGACTCACACAAGTTCACTGAAGAACTAAAAACACCCTGAAATGGCTAAAGGCAGATTTTAAATCAAGTGATGATCAGGCTGTTCTCTGAGGTGAAGATAGGGCATAACTGCCCAGTATACCTTTAGAAATTTCTCCATTTTCACTGAGGCCCCCACATAGCGAAAGGGTGACATCGGGCAAGTCCATGGCAGAATCTGAGAGGCACTCAGTGCCACTATCTGCAGCCGCACTTCCCACAGACTGTGGGGACTGGGAGCCAGAGAGAGTGTCAGACTCAGGCCACTGCCTGGAGCCAGGGTCCGTTTCACTGTGGCAGGTGAAAGAAAAGGTAAAATATTTGACTTATTACAATTTATGGTATTCTTAGCTTACTACATGATTGTCAGGCTCAGATCAAACAACGTATTCCCTAAAAAGGAACAGATGAACAATTAGACATAGTTTTTCTTAGGCAATGTTTAGAATAATATCATAAATGATATTAAAGAGATTCTAAATAGTGCTTCTGAGGAATTAAGTTCACAGTTGTGAATATAATATATCAATATATCAGTAAATCACTAGTCATTCACAATAATGCAAAATTTCAACTATAGCTTTTCTGATAATTAAAGGAATAAAAGAGTTATGAACATTTGTTAACATTTCCATGTTGAAAATGACAGGGTAGTTTAGAAAACTCTCATATTTGAAGCCTTTTGATCTTAACTTCCTAGAAAAAGCTATGGTACATACTGTATATACATCCTGTAGAAAATTACTGTAGTCCAAACTATACTCTCTTTAAAAAACAAGGCTTTTGGGGTAGGTTGTGGCTCAGTGGCAGAGTGTTTGCCTTGCACATGTGAGGCATTGAATTCGATCCTCAGCACCATATAAAAATGAACAAACAAAATAAAGACATTGTGTCCATGTATAACAAAAAAATATTTAAAAAACAAGGCTTTTAAAAATTCATCTATTACCTCAAAAAAAAAAAAAGAAAAAAAAAGAAAAAAAAAGAAAGGAAAGAAAAGAATAAAGGAAGCAAGAAAAAGGAAAAAGTCCTCAGGAGGCTAGACCCATCTTGAAAAAGAAATATATTAAGAAATAAACTAAATTGTCCTTACAGTGGTGAGGGCCAAAGCTAAAGATGAGTTTATTCAATATTTTTATTTTTCTTGATGATAAGGCACAGAAGCCAGGTCCCAGAAGGTGACCATAATGGAAACCTTATATAATGGAGCATACATTTGAGAGAAAAGAACAAGGAAATGGTGTCTTACTTTTGTTAGTCATGAATGCTTACGATTCTATATCTTTGAATAGGTATTTAATGTCACATTTGAGATATTATTCTAGAGTTTTCAAATTCATTTATTTTATTAAAAAAACACTATTTTTAATGTGATATCTGATGAAGTTATGTGATCTTTTAAGAAAACTTGAAGATGAACAGTAAATGGCAGCAGAGTGCAGATATGTTACAGATTGGTTGCAGTTTCAAAACTATTATTTTTTGCTTTTGCACTAATGAAAGACTCAGGGTTTGGAGAACTTCCCATTAATAGCAATATATATACTCACATCCCCCAAATTCAAATTAAATAGAGTGATAGAATGTTATTAGAAATGATAAAAAGTCAAGCCTGCTGGCAAATAGTAATGCAGCAAAACCTGTGAATATGCTGGGGTGGAGTAACAAGGACAACGTTCAGATGAAGAAAACAGACAGAAGATGGCTACATGTTCACCAATGGCTGTGCTGTCTTTTACTGCGCACATGTGGAGACTCCAGAAGCAGTCAGGTGTGGCTACATGGCTATATGACCAAGCTCTTGTTAGGTCCTCTCTCCATTCCCTGTCTGCTATCTATAAATATTGAACTCTGAGGCCCTGAGGGGATGACAGAAGAAGCCTGTGCTTCTAAATGCCTATGTGTAGGCCTCCCACCAAACACCAGCATTGGAATGTTATTACAAGAGGAAGAAATAAAATTCTACTGTGGCAAGTCTCTGAGATCTTGCACTTTATCAGTTACAGCAGATGGTGTCACCCAAACAGAAATGTTGATTCTCAACATCTAAAGACAGGAGGAATGTCATCTCACTCAGCATGCTGCCAAATCCACAGGATTACTATGGATTAAAGTTTAGCTATAACTATAAATACTGGTTATTAAATAGTAAAGATAATTATAAAAAAATAACATATTAAAGGCTAAGTATTTATGACATGTTTCAAGAAATAATTAGTGCATAAACTAAGAACTTTTACATAGTGAATGGACAGTGGCCCTAACAGTTAAGTTATAATAGTGTGGTACTAAGGTCTTATCATATTAGTTACTCTCCCTACTTTTTACAAGGAAAACTAAAAAATCTACTAAAGGAATACTAATATAACTAAATAACAAAGGATTGGGAAACAAAATGTTAATTCTAAGATAGCTTACATTTTAATTTTCCCACTATAAAAAAGAGAGCAGTTTCAGTTTTCTGACCTTAAAAAACCCATACTTCAAGTGAAGTAGGTAGATATTTTGAGACAAGTTTAGGGTACAGAGTTAGGAAGAAATTTTTAGAGCCTCCCACAAATATCTGTAAAAAATTTATATGATAATCCCATCTTTCTATTCCAAGTGAAAAAAAATATGTTTTTTTCAATAATTAAAAGTGTTTAATTATGTATATATATGACAATAGATTCAAGGCATACTCTCTGTGGGAAAAAAGTTGAGTTTTCTAACCACAGAGTAACATAATGAAATTCCTTTATGGATGAAATGAACTTGAGAAGACAATCCACATGTATCATATATAAAATTCATGTTTGGGTTATTCTAAGGAGAAAATCATGAGGCTCTGAGAGGGCAGCTGTGTGACAAATGGTGGGAGCTATAGGAATGTGGAGAACCTGCAATAGGGTCTCACCATATTAGGTCTCACCAAAGAAACGGCTTGGGAACTCAGACTCTCCAAAGGAGTGAAGGCATTCTTTGTAAAATGTTTTCAGATAAAGAAGTATTATTAAAACAAACGATAAAGAACTTTTCCAAAGTATGCTGAATTTGCAAATTTACACTTGTGACTATAAAGAGAAATAATCTGAAGCCTTATACTCGTATGTAGGTTTGACTAGTATCTCTCTCTTATTGCATTAAACATGTTTTCTTTTTTTAAAAATATTTATATTTTAGCTGTAGTTGGACACAATACCTTTATTTTACTTATTTAAGTGTGGTGCTGAGGATCGAATCCAGGGAATCACATATGCTAGGAGAGCACTCTACTGCTGAGCCACAACCCCAGCCCTTAAACATGTTCATAAACAGCTATTTATTAATTTCAAGTCGCTACAGTCAAAACAACATATTCACAATTTATGAATTTTCTAATTCACGAAACACTCCTACATGCTTGAATTTTTTTTTTTTTTTTTTTTGGATGTGGTGCTGGGGTGTGAACTTGGAGCCTCATGCATGCTAGGCAAGTACTCCGCCACTGAACTACAATCCCAGTCCCTGAAATAATCAGATTTAGCTAACACATAAGCATATTGCTCTTTTTGCTTAGATGAAATGATTACAATAATTTCAGAGTTGTTTACCCCTAAGTACACATACTAAGCACACACTACCTTTTAGGGAAATAGAGAGCTGCAACTTCAGGTTCTAGAGCCTTTAAGTCATCGAGGTAAATATCATCAGGTCCCTGGTGCTGACTTCTCTTGTGGACACCTGTTTAAGAAAAATGTATCAGAGGTACAAATTTAGTTATTCTTAATTTACTATTCTGTAAGAAAGTAAAAGGTCTGTAAACAAACTGACCATAATTAGAATAGGGTTTTATTTTTAAGTGTCAACTGGTTAGTTCCACTTATGTTGATTCCCAACCATCCAAGTCAATGGAAGAGAAAGTTTGGGCTCTAAAATAAACATACAACATTTATTCATTCTTTCATTTGTTGTTATAGGAACAATCCTAGGCCCTAATAATTCACATTTAATGGGGAAGTTTTCAAACACATTCAGATAAGAACAAATGTGTCCAAACTTGAGGGAAATTACCTGCATGAGAACAAGGCCATTACTCTAAAATCATGAAGGGAAGTTTGCTGGGGATGGTATATTTACACAGTGCCCAAGTATCAACTCACATATTACCTTCTAACTGCTAAAGGACAAAAATCCTTTATGATTGATAGATATGGCAGATGATATGTTAAACAATGATTGCATTTAGCATCACATATAGTGGATCATCATGAGATATTGTATGAGGTTCCCAATATATCTCATAAAGTAATCATTAATTTAAAACATACAAAAGAGGGCTGGGATGCAGGTCAGTAGGAAAACAAATAACCCTAATATAATTAAGCCTCAAGATTTATACTGCTCATAATAGTGGCCACCAGCCACATGTGAGCACTTAAACTGTCACTAGTCTTGAGTCATGTAAAACATGTTTTAAGAAAGTATTATCTCAACTTCTAAAAATAATCTAAATTAATTTTATAAGTATAAAAATGCAAAATATTTTTATATTGATTACCTATTAAAATTTATAATATTTTATATTTATTGCCTTAGGATGTACTGCTAAACAATTTCACTTGTTCATTAAAGTGGCCCTTGGGCTGGGGTTGTGGCTCAGAAGTAAAGCACTTGTAATGGTGCTGTTCTAAAATAAAAAAGATTAATGACATAAAAATCAAATGCAGTGAGTGAACCTTGATGTTTTGAAAAACATTCCACAGGCTAGATGTGGTGAGACATGCCTGTTATCCAAGCTACTTGTGAGGCTAAGGAAAGAAGATCACAAATTTGAGACCAGCTTGGGCAATTTACTGAGACCCTGTCTTAAAAAAAAAAAAAAAAAAGTTACTGTGTACTTACATAAACTAAGCTGGTTATGAAACCACTAGGTGACATAACCTTAGTGTACCACTATGTGGGCTTTCACTGACTGAAATGTCTTTATGTAGTATATGACTATATTCTTGGTAAATTTAAGGAAATATAAATATGGAATATTCAAGATGATAGTAGTATTATTCTTAGAAGGTGTGTCCTGCAGGATTTAAGGGTGAAATGTCATAATGTCTGTAACTTATTATCAAATTGTTTAAAGTAACAGAAAACTTCTGTGAGTAGAGAAATGGAGAGTAAGAGAACACTTGGATTGTAATGGAGATGAAAAAATCCTATCATATACTGATGATGTAGTCAATGTAACATTTTAAGGCAATACATTCCTCATGTGTTTGTGGTGATGCTGGAGTAAACAAATCTGTACTACCAGGCCTACAGAAGTACAGCATATACAATGTACACTACATGATACCTGATAACAATAAAAATGATTGCTGTTTTATGTATTTACTATACTATTTATCATTACTTTAGGGTATACTCCCTCTACTCAAGTAGAAGAAACTTTACTGTAAAACTGTGCCATGTTATGCTGACAACAGCCTCATACTCTCATGTTTACCGCATTTAATTTTATCAAAAGGCCATGTCCACTGATTGACCTATAATACTACCTAAGTTTGTGTGAAAATATAATGTTCACACAAAAATAAAACTGCCTAATGACACAGTTTTTAGACCACATGCATCATTAAGTGATGTGTAAACTATATAATGCTTTTCATAACAAAAAGCTGGGGGGGGGGGGAAATGAGGCCAAAGAATTGTGGGAACCATTCAGTGTTCCTATCTCTGTCAGCTCCTATACTCTGTGCTGGGACTAGGGGGTCATTATTTCCTAGATTAGAACAAAGCATTCACCCTGGAAGAAATGGATCTCTCTCCTTCACAGTTTTTAGAATAAAACAGTTATGGGCTTTTGGTGAAAGATAGGTACCAAGATAAGCCATCATCAGTTGGATGGACAGATATGGCCAAAAATAACCTTGACAGTCACATTCTTTCATTTTAGGTAACTTACTTCTGAAAGGCCTTGCATATCCATACCTGTTGTGGATATTTATTAAGTCAATCTGTGATGAGCTAACCTTTGGTGCTAATCCTTATTTTTTTAAAGCTACAATAGTAGGTATTGGATTATATATGACAATGTGTAATTTTAGGTAAAGTTTACTGCCCTAAAAATAGGACTTAATGGGGCTGGGATTGTGCTCAGCACAGAGAGCTCGCCTAGCATGGGCGGGGCGCTGGGTTCAATCCTCAGCACCACATAAAACTAAAATAAAGGTTTTGTGTCTAACCACAAGTAAAAAAAGAAAATATATATATATATATATATATATATATATATATATATATATATATATATATTTAATAATAGGATTTAAGGCCAGTGTTCAGAGAATATGTATGTTCTGATCTGTACAAAGTATCAATGGATAACTATACTTTTAAATAGTAAGGATGTTCTGATTTATTGAACTTAATAGTCCAAAAGTGAGAGCTTCTGAGTCAAGAGTTTGACTCCATCCTTCTCTCTACCTGTTTTAGAGGAAAGAAAAGCACTAATAATTAGCATATATATTTTTTTTTTACTTTATATCATTGCAAAAAAGTACTTAATTCAGCCTTAATGAAGATATTTCAGATGAAATTCATTTTTCTGTTTTCCTTCTGTTTAAACATGTAATTGTTTAAGACTTCACTTTACTGGCAAACCTACCCAATAATTAAATGCAACATGTGAGAGCCCTAACAGACTCTTGGTCAGGGGGGAAAAAATCAGCTAAGAAATATTATTAAATTTGGGGAAATATAGACTCTTCGAAATGACAATGATACTATGATTGTATACATTAACTGATTTGAACTCATTATTTTCTCAAAGGCCAACTGAGTCAAGACAGGAGATCTAGTAAGGAAGTTAAGAACCCTGCTACAATGGAATTTATAGAGTAAAAGAGAAGCCACAGTAAATAATCAGGACAAAGCACATAACAGGCTCTGCCTGGGGGCTGCAAATATAAGATTGCCATTACATATTATGTGAAACACTGAAATAATTATCCATCTAAACTCAAGTACCCAATACCAAATTAAACAAACGATTACCTCTCTTCTTTGATGGTGAGTCTACTTTAGCCACTGGTTTGGGTTCTGAGGCAGTTTCCACTAAAGATGGGCTATGAAGGTGGTCTGCATCTAACATAGATGAAATCTGAGGAGTTGCAAGAGGAGGTTCAAGAAGTTCTGCAGCAGACGTCGCATCACTCATCTGCTTACACAAGGCTCTGGGTTTGGGTTTCACTATGGTACAGACAGTATCTTCAATGGAAGCATCTTTCTCTACTTCTCTTATGAGGCTATCCTCACTTGGAATTACCCGAAAATGGGTATTTTCTGATGGTGTAATTGTAGCTGTCCTAGGATGGTAGTCAGATCTTTCTCTTTTGCTGACCTAGAAAAGGTGAATTGTTTAAATATTAAATTAATTTCAAAGGTATCTGTTAAATCTAATTCTTATGCTAATCAAAATGTGTTCACTTTATAGCATGTTCATTAAATATATTATTTTGTGTGAAATAGTTCATAATTAAAAAGTGGTAAAAACAAATAATCGCAGTTTGTTCAATATCATGATGTTAGTAAACAAGCTGTATTATAATCATTCTTTTATAAAGAATTAAACACTGGAGAATATTGTGATAAAATAGAGGCAGAGAATATTTATCTTGAGGGAGACAACTTACAACACCAAATAAGTTAACTCTGCTTGGACTATTTCAAGATTCTGTTAAAACAATGTAAAGTGGGAAGTCAAGTCCAAACTCAGTCACAAATATAAGCAAAATCTGTCTCTCTGAAAAACCTAAATTCAAAAGGAGGATCTAAACATTTTCCTCCCTCAAGAAATGTATCTTGGGTTGTAGCTCAGTGGTAGAGTGCTTGCCTAGCAAGTGTGAGGCGCTGGGTTCGATTCTCAGCACCACATACAAATAAATAAAATAAAGGTCCATCAGCAAGTTAAAAAAAAAGAAATGTATCTTTCCATTTTTTCTTCTTTCATAATGTGTTGTCAAAAAAACTTTAGTAACCAATATATGATAATTTTTCAGAGTGAAAATTTTAATTTCCTTTAGGTGCCTTTAAAACATCTTTAATTAACAATCAACATTATTGTCCACTAAATACAAACACAAAATACTGTTGGATTCCTTCTACTGCAATACAAATGTTACGAAAAATGTTAACTTTGAATTTATTTTTATGACCACATGAGGGCACTACTGTCATTACATTCAGTGAGCTCAGTCAGAAATTGCTTCTTAGAGATGGAGGGACTAGTCTTTATCAGATATATCCCACAGGCAAGTTAAACACCAATACCTTAGTGGACTCTGGGAACCCGCCCCATGTCCATTCCATGTGAGATTCAGATCTGAGCAGGCTCTCGGCAGGTTTCACCTCCAGCTCTGAATCACTCTTAGGACATACTGCCTGGACATAGGTGCTACAAACACAAGAACAAAGAAAAGTGAAGCCTTCCATCTTGCTGAGCCTTACAGAGTAAAGGAAATATAAGTCTTAATATATAATAACTTTGTATCCCACAGATATAAATATTCTTGAAGGAAGAATCAATTACTTATTCCCTTTGTGTTCTTTAATAATAAAAATGGGGCTGAGTCATAGCTCAGTGGTAGAGTGCTTGCCTAATATGTGAGGCACTGGGTTCTATTCTCAGTACCACATACAAATAAATAAAAAATAAAGGCCCACTGACAATTAAGAAAATATAAAAAAATATAAAAATGGCAACTAGTGTTTACTGAGAAGTTACTGGGTCCTCTCTAAGCACTTTATATGCTTTATCTCATTTGCTTCTCACAGGAAATAAATGATACAAGTAATTTTACAGAACAGGAAATGCACAGAGAGTTATATTAACAGCGAATAGGTGAACATTTGATTGCAGAATAAACAGTAGGACTACATGTGCTTTTTCATTATGTTATCCATAGTTACACATAATAGTTGACATGAAACAGAACTGAAGAATTGGCAAATTCTATGCCAACTATACAGATCTACAACTGGCCAACAAGGTTAGGGTAGGCAGATTAAGTTTAGGAACAAAATAATTACAGAAATAGTTCTTATTCATAAGAAAAGAAAATAGTTCATTTTAGTGTATGAGAGAAATGGGGAAAAATTATTGCTGTCAAATAACAGAAAAAGTTACTTAACATGTCCTTTCTCTTTCCTTTAAGTAAACAAGAAATTTCAAAGATACTCACTTCTCTAATGGGGACCAATCTCCATCAGATAAGGGGTAGTGATCTCCAGAATGGAAGAGCAAAGGCTCCTTAAATTCTTCTTCCTTTAAGGAAGCATTTGAAGATCCTCTGTGAAAGGGAAAATAATGACGACATTTATTAGCTTTAAAATACTACTCAAATCTACTGGCCAACTTCCTAAATGACAAAAACAAAGGAGGCTTTTCTCCCCTTTTCAAAAGGAAATATGAAAGGGAGATTTACCAATGCCATATGCTACTGTAATCACTAACTATGGACCAGAAGGAGGACAGAAGAAGGAAGAAGGACAGAAAGGAAATCTAATTAAAAATTCCTTTTTAATCCTTTGGAATAATAAGGCTTTATATGTATTTCATTCAGTTTTTACAAATCTGAGGTAGTAACATTCCTTTCTGGGGGGAGAGGGGTACTGGGGATTGAATCCAGGGGTACTTTACACTGAGCTATATTCCCACTCCTTTTTATTTCAAGACAAGGTCTTGCTAAGTTGCAGAGGCTAGCCTTGAACATGCAATCCTCAAGTCTCAGCCTCTCAAGTCACTGGGATTATTACAGGTGTGCTCTATCATGTCCAGTGTACTACTACACTTTAGATATCAGGTAATCAAGAATCCAGAAGTTTAGTAATGACCCAAATCTAAACACTAATGCCCTGTGTGCCTGTTTTCATCTTTATTTTTTTATTTTTAATTTTTTTAATATTTATTTTTTAGGTATAGATGGACACAACACAATGCCTTTATTTTTATATGGTGCTTAGGATTGAACCCGGGTCCTGCCCATGCTAGGCGAGTGCTCTACCGCTGAGCCACAATCCCAGCCCCTGTTTTCATCTTTAATTGGAAATTTATTACTTGTCCTGTCTACTTCAAAGAATTGATGTGAAATTTATGTGGTGTAACATGTTAAATTCTCAAAGTAGTATAAAGAAAAAACTCCGAAAGATGTAAAGCACCATATTATACAAGTCTAAAGTTCTTTTTTTTTTTTAAGAGAGAGAGAGAGAGAGAGAGAGAGAGAGAGAGAGAGAGAGAGAGGGGGAGGGAGGGAGAGAGAGGGAGGGAGGGAGGGAGGGAGGGAGGGAGGGAGGGAATGAATTTTAATATTTATTTTTTAGTTTTCGGTGGACACAACATCTTTGTTTGTATGTGGTGCTGAGGATCGAACCCGGGCCGCACGCATGCCAGGCAAGCGTGCTACCGCTTGAGCCACATCCCCAGCCCCTAAAGTTCTTAAAGTATATTCAATGTTCTATTATGTTAAGTGAAATAACATGAACTCAAAAGGTCAAGGGTTGTATGTATTCTCTCCTATGTGGAAGCTAGAGGAAAAAGAAAGAAAAAGGTGGGCGAGATCTCATGAAAGTCAAGGGGAGATGAGAAGAAAAGAAAAAAGGAATCAAGGGGAGGGAGGATGGAGGAAAAGGGGAAATACTGGAAAATAATACTTGCCAAATTTTATTGTTATATTGTATGCATGTATGAATATCTAACAATAAATCCCACCATCTATAGTGCACCCATAAAAAATGTGGGGGGAAAACCATTCAATGTTCTAATAGGATAGATATTAAATGTAAAATGAGAATATTCATATCAATTTGCTGGACTAACATTAGGGAGAAAAACCAGTTAAATTATTTTTTAGTATTATTCTTCTTCCTTTATATCTTAAAAACTATTTATCATTAACTCTGACATGTAATAGGTTTTCCACATCTCTGCATCTATTATTTCCTAAGTTTTCCTAATGCTAATTTTCCTTCTTCCAAAAGATTTCCCCAACACAATCTCATTCAAGGGAAGAGAAACACAAAACTAAGGAAAGCAGACATTCATGTCACCTTAAACACACTCACCATAGAAAAACCTGTGGGGTTCCCTAGAAGCCAGTTATTGTTCAGGAGATGAAGAATGTAAACTATTTGATCCAGAGACTACTTACTGTTCTATAACCAGAACTCTTAATAGGCCCATGCTTCTTATTTTAGAATACAACCTGCATTCTGATGACTGTTTACATTTTGCTATCTTTATAAAAAAAAAAAAAAAGTCTTGGCTACATAATTTAGCAGATCTTGTTTTAAGAAAATTTCAGGAAAACGTTTCTTCAAGTGACAACATCTATAATTCACTAGTGACCCAAAGAAAAAACAAACCACCAAGCTTCTGAGAAACATCACAAGGTACTAGTTTACATGTGTTGTGACTTGCCTGCTTACCAAACAAGGTGCTAGCTTAGATAAGCTGGCAACCATTTTAACTGTCAATCAAATTGGTACACCAACAGATTTAGCTGACGCAGCCTTTTGTACAATTTGGCTCATATTTCTGCAATGCATTAACATTTATAAATTTAGTGACTTATCCATTTATAAATAAATAATGACTCTTGTCCTTTAAAATTTTTTACATAGATTTTTAAGTTGATGGACCTTGATTTTATTCATTTATTTATATGTGGTGCTAAGAATCAAACCCAGTGCCTCACACATGCTAGGCAAGCACTCTACCACTGAGCCACAACCCCAGCCCTGACTCTTATACATTTAGTAAGGAACTTCATGTATGTCTTAGACACATTTTAGCTTCCCAAGTTAAAGCTGCAGATAGTTTAGGAGTTTTAAGCTTTGCTCTATTATTTTAACAAAGGAAACATGTCAATAAAACAAAAGTATTACTTTAAGGCTCAGGAGTTACAGCTCAGTGGTAGAGTGCTTGGCTATCATGCGTGAGGCCCTGGGTTCGATCCTCAGCACCACGTTAAAAAAAAATAATAATAATAAAATGTTTCCATCTACAACTAAAAAATATATTTAAAAAACAAACTTCAGTTGGAAAAAATATTCTTAGGAATAAAGCACTTAAGGAACACTACAATGTGAATCCAAATAAAATTTAGATATATAAGTAATTGGAGTTTTTCTGAAAAATACAACTTTCTTGTCCACCTATATGTAAGAAAATTTTTAAAGATTTTTTTTTGTGTGTGTGTGTGTGTGTGTTCTTAATGATCCTAAAATCAAGCAGTGGAACAGGTGAAATATTCTCAAAGTTTATTCTCCTAGGTGAGGAAAGGATAAATAACCTCTAAGAGACTGAAAGCAGTGTGTGTGTGGGGGTAGGACAAGAAGAATATTTAAGAAATTATGGCACTTTAAAAAAACATTTATTTTTTACTTATAGGTAGACACAATATCTTTATTTTTGTTTTCATGTGGTGCTGAGGATCAGACCCAGTGTCTCACGCATGGTAGGCGAGTGCTCTACCTCTGAGCCATAACCCAAGCTCCATGATGGCACTTATCAGTAGCTTAAAATTCTTTGAGAAATCAATGATATGTAAAAGAAGATTTGTAAAAGAGGAACATAATTAAAGTCTTCCCATTTTTTAAAAAAATAACAAAAGAAAGACACTGTTGATTTATTCAGGATTTTAAATTTTTATAAGAATAGTTTATGCTGGTCTGTAGAGTATAAAGTGCTTTTTCACCATTTCTTTGGATCTTTAATTGGTTAGTTGTATAGTAATTCTGCATTCTATCAGAAATGAAATAAAAATCTAATGGCAAGAGAAAGAATATCACACATGTGTGCTGGTAAGTAATATAAGATGGGCAGAAAATTTTTCATGTTAAAAAGTACTATCAAATGTAGGACTTTATGTCAGGATTTACCATCCAGATTCCAAAATTTTAGAAAATGAGTAAACAGCTGGGTGTGGTGGCACACACCTATAATTCCAGCTATTCAGGAGGCCAAGGCAGGAGAATTATAAATAAATTCAAGGATAGCCTTGGAAAATTAGTGACACCCTGTCTCAAATAAAAAAGGGCTCAGGATTATAGCTTAGTAAATAAATACCCCAGTATTTAAAAAATTAAAAAAAAAAGAATAAATAGTTTTGCCAAAAGGGAATCATTATACCATGATATTCATTAATGTAAAACAATTAAAATATACCAGTCACACATTAGTACCATTTTTTTCCTGGCTTGACCATGAAAACAAAGTGTGGCAAATAAAATATGTACAAGATCCAAGGAAGTTACTGTTTGGTTTCGAAAACTAGAAAAAGAAATTATTTCCCCTTCTTTTCTCTAATAAAAAACACTTTAACATAACTACTTTTCCAAAGGACATAAATTTTCCTTTCAACAGCTTATCTGAAAACACACAAGTAGACCAGAACCTTCCTCCTAATCCCTGTCCCTGCCCCCAATTACATAAAGGTTTTGGAAACACAGGGCCACTTATGGGCAGCAGTTTCTTGTCCAACAGTTGGGTAAAGAGAACCACCCACTAAAGCATGGATGGTCCTTCTGGTGCCGGGGTAACCACTGAGTGGAACAGGTACCAAAAAAAAAGAAAAAAAGTTGAATGAGAAAATAGACTCTCTGCCCCCAATTATTATCTTTAAATTCCAGGTAGTGCTGACTTGAAAGGAGGCATATGTTTTGAGCTATTCTACTAAGCTGATAAATAAGTGATAAATAAGAGCTCTCACTTAAAAAAAAAAATGAAAACTCTGTTGTCTTTAATTTACAAGACATTTTTTAAAAAACATATATATTTTTTTTAGGTGTAGATGGACACAATACAATGCCTTTATTTTTATGTGGTGCTTAGGATTCAACCCGGGTCCCGCCTGCGCTAGGCGAGCACTCTACCGCTGAGTCACAATCCCAGCGCCCTTACAGGACATTTTGATGGTGAATTTGAATAAAATAAAACTGTGAACTGCTCAGGTACAGGTGAGATACTGAACATAAGACCCTTGGTAGCAAAATTCCACAAGTGGAATGATGGTGTCCCTACCTGTATCTGCTCATGCAGGACAAGTCACTAATTCAGATCTTCTTTTGACTTATGATTTAATGGCTTTTGGTAACTTACTGGATGAAGAGAGATACACTACTAGTCTGCCACAAATGAAATTTTAGTATCACAGCAGGATGTCTTATGGCAAATTCTGCACAGTATCAAAAAAAAAAAAAAAAAGTCTCTTCCATTTGATTCCACAATAAACCACTGTGGAAAAACAGTCTAAACTCACACTGCACATCCATAAAAGCAGTAGCAGCTTCTGGCTTTCCTTGAGCCCATTCTATGGCAGAAGGGGCTAGTCAAACACCTGCACAAGCCCCTGTCCAAGTTGAAAGCCTACCTCACTGCCTGGGCTCCCTTCTCATCATCAGAGCTCACACCCACTTCACAAGTGTCTTCTGCAGCAGGAGAAGCAGGCTGCTCTTCCTTTTTATTGTCCTGTTTGCATTTCTTTCTCCTTCGTTTTTTCTTTTTCACAGAAGTTGGAGTGAAAACGGTCTCTGTTTCTAAGATGTGTGAGATATCTGAATTCTGGGATAGTCTTTCTTCTCCACTTGATTTCACCAAAGGGGTGTCAATATCTTTAAAGAACTGATCTTCAGTGGGAATTGGTGAGGTGGCAAGGTAAGCTGGAAGCTTTTCCTTAAAGAACATGGAGAAAGAGATTATTCATGACAACACTGGATCAAAGCAATTGTTACTTCTTTGAGTACATACAGTTTCACAATGGTGAAAAGAGTATGTAATCCCTAAAGGTCAGAAAGTCATACTGAACTGAGACTCTGTCTGCTCTGAGCAGGTCTTGTCTTTCTAGACACAGTTGAGGGTTAGCTCATTTTGGTCCATGTAGCTCAGTACATTTGGAGGAACTGAAATGTCAGGTCAGCACAAAACACACATAAGCTGTAATTAAAGCAGAACTAATTAAATTCTCTGCAAAGAGAAGTTCAAAACAGCAGCAGTATTCTTAGGAAGCATTAAAAAGATTATTGAGAATTTATAAAGAACATTAAGAACATGATACAGCAGAAGCCACATCAAACAAAGAACAGCAGAACGGGTAAGTGATGAACTAGGTAAATTTATAGTGGTTAATACCAAATTAACTAACTATCCGAGGGTGGAGGAAAGTGATAATACAGATGATACATAATACCCTGTAACAAGTGAAATTAGTGAATTTTAAACCATAAGTAAATATATTTTAAGAATTCAAAAGAAGAGGCAGCTCAATATTAATAATTAAATTTCTAATTTAATACTGAATAAAATGATCAGTCTGGTGCCCAGTAAATTAACTTCTCATTCATTTGCTTCATTCCTTTTTATCATCAGTAAAAACAAAAGATAAGTAAAAGGCATAAACTGACCTCAGATAATTTAGAATACTCAAGGTTTTTACAAGTAGTCCTGAAAATGTATGCATTTCTAAAACTGTTTTCTATTAACTTTTGAACTTGGTTTAGGTAAACATTTCACCCTAAAGTCAAGAGTTCTATTTACCTAGGCAAAATCTGTGTTCATCATCAATACACAGAGAGAAACACTGCTGAGATATATTCTGCTGAATGTCCTTAAGGCAGCCAGATGAGAAGCTCTGGTTTCTGATTTCTAAGAACTTAACCTGAATGCCTATCAATAAGAGAATTGTCAATAATTTGTGGTATATCTATATCATGGAGTTTTTTTGTGCAGCTATTAAAAGAATAGTTAGATCTACAACTCCTGACTTAAAGAGATGATTATGACATACAGTTAAATGGGAAAAGTTTGAAACCAAAACTAAATAAACTGCAGTCAGATTTATTCCCCTCTAAATAATGAACTCTTGGAGATCAGGAGCTGTTTTATTCATAGTATATGGCATATAGTAGTTATACCAATGGTTTTTTGGGTTCATTAAATTTTCTATTTAGGGAAACATGCTACACTATAGAAAACTGTCAATTTGATCATACATGAAATAGGAACACGGCTAGAAGGTTGATGTTCTCCAAAAGTTGACCTCACTAAGCATAGCTATTAATGGAATTATAAGAATAGCACATAAGACTAGGTAATAGACTATCCACAACCCAGTCTTCTCACTTACTGTATCTATGCAACAATAATCAGTGATATGGGTTATACATTATTTTAATAAAGACATCAAGAATGTTTTAATCTTGTGACAACTGTCATTTATTATGCTTCATTCTGCTCTTTTTCTCTGCTGAAGGAAGGAAAATTTTGCTTAGATTAAGTAAATGCAAACAAAGTAACATAAAAACAAGTAAGAAAGATACTAGGAAAACCAATGATCTGATAAAGTTCTTCTTCATAAGTCATACTGTTTCAATGCTGCTTTACATACTGGTACCTATGTTAATGGCCTTTCTATAAAACTAAAAATAAAAACAATCTTATTTTGCTATTGTTTTTTTTTTTGGTGATATTTTTATTTGTGATTTTATAACCCAAATTAGTAGTTCACCTTTGAAACAAACAAACAAACAAACAAAAAAACAGTTCTTAATAACTTGAAGCTTATCATTTTTGCTATTTGAGATTTTATTATTTATGGAAAAAGATAAAATAATGCCTTCCACAGGTTTTTCAAAAAGATCCACACTAAATAGCTTATCTCTGTCTAAACTAGTTTATACACTTCTAGGGGGAGGAATAGGATGGGGCTGGATAAATTATGTTCTCTTGCTGAAGGAAGCCAAACATGTAATCATTTATAAAGGGACACACACCAAATAATTAAAATCTCTTAATATCATACAATTAATTCACAGGACTACTCAGGGTTAGAGATATAGTGTTCCTAACCAACAATGGTAATTATATTTTCCAAGTTTAAAGGTCATGTATATACAAACACACACAGCCTGAAGAGAGATGCCTGATTACTTGGGTAGAACTAAATGAATTCAGGTCAAGATATGAACTAGAATAGACATTAAGAAAGTTCATTAAAGTCAGAAAAAGACACGCTACTTATTACACAAGAACCAAATACAAAGACTTTTTGCATGTTTTCTGTACCCTTAAAGCTGGTATGAGGGGCTGGAGATGTGGCTCAAGTGGTAGCGTGCTCGCCTAGCATGTGTGAGGCACTGGGTTCGATTCTCAGCACCACATAAAAATAAAATAAAGATACTGTGTCCACCTAAAACTAAAAAATAAATATTTCTTTTAAAAAAAGCTGGTGTGGAGTAAATTTTCTCATCCCTCCAGCTCCTTTTTGACAGCTTAGTTCAACATAAAACTAAAGCTTCACTAACTAGCAGCAATCATTTATACAACCAACCAGGAAAACTGACTATCTTTGAGACTGAACACAATGTGTAAAGTGGATATGACTGTGGAGAACTTACATATTCTTCTTCAGTCTCCTCCACAAAGAAAGCTTCTCCATTGTCACCCAATTTCATGTGAAGATCCACTGCATTGCCATTAATTTCTATATCGATCTAAGGAGAGAAATGTGATTTAGCATTCAAAAAGTCTCTCATTCAAGCTCAACCAAGTCTAAATTCTGGGTTCTCAAGCCAGATTTCATATTGAGTTTCTGAAACTGTAGCCCTAGAGAAAATACTGTCACCTGCCTCACAACCTACCCTTAAAAAACAAACAGATCTGGGTTGGGGGAAGAGATGGATAACCAGGCATTGAAAGAAGCACTTCACCACCTATTTTTACAACATATAAAATCTGTTTAATTTCTAAAATGTTGTAAAATGGGGAAAATACTGTCAACAAATATTTGTGTACTTTCCAAGTTATGGCATAGGTTAGCATCACCTCACCAAGAGTTCAGACATACCCAAGATTCAGTAACCCCTGTGTATGTGAGCTGTGCACAACTTCTCTGCCTGCTTTTTTGTCCACAGATAACTATGTTAATAGTAGATACCATCCGGATCAGTGAACAATCACCACTCTTCTTCAAAATCTGTCAGTTACCGGTCACTGGGCATCTATTATTCAGTTCAGGCAAAGAGTAAAGCCTGATAATTATATGGCCTCCTCATCCCCCAGTGATAGACCCATACAACATTCTATAAAAATACATAACTAAAAGAGGAAATTGGTGATGAAAGTGCAGCAAAAAGCATCCAAACTGATAATCCTAGAATCAAAATTCAAATTAAACTTAAGAAGAGTTAAAGAAGAAACAGGTGGCTGTGGAAATCATGATTCTGGTGGTCACTAGAGAGATCTAGATGAGCAACCGTGTTTTTATTTTATTTCTGCCAATGGGATTGAACCCAGGGGTGCTTTACCATTGAGCTATATCCCCAGGCTTGGTTTTTTTTTCTTTCTTTCTTCCTATCTATCTATCTATCTATCTATCTATTTATTTATTTTGGAGATGGTGGGTCTCACCAAGTTGCTCAGGTCCTTGCTAAGCTGCTGAGGCTGGTCTTGAACTTGCAATCCTCCTGCCTCAGCATCTTGAGTGGCTGGAATTACAGATATGTACCACCATATATGGCTAGAATAGCTATGTCTTCAGATGTATTAAAATGTCTAAAGACAAATTATATATGTATTTGTATATACACACACATTCACACTCACAATAGACACATATACACACAATATACACACAACCATAAACAAATATTTTACAGTAGTAAATTTTTCTTATTGTAGATGTAGATTAGCAATTTTAAAACTATTTTATACGTCTGAACAAATAACTAGATAAACCTGTGGATAATCAGAATCATGAGAAAAAAGTCACAAATACGGAGGGGCTAAGAAGCCTGTGATGATGTACTGGAATCAGGGGAATCCAAGCAAATTCCTGAGTTTTTACAAATAGATGTAGATGGGTATACGTATGTATGTGTATATACGTACATATATTTTCTGGTTCTGCCAGGTGAAACAACCTAGAAATAATGATACCTCAATAGTAATGAACACATCTAGTGATCAGATCTTTGTTTTCAATACTATTTTCCAAGTAAAAATAGCCAGAATTCTTTTGGAGGTATAAAATAATTAACTTCAGAACTGAGAAAAGGAAAACAGATTTTCCTATAATATGTTATAGTGCCAGAAAAGAAGGGCTCAAAAAAATGACAGAAGCAGCTCAGAAAGAACTCAACTTGAAGGAGCTATACTAAGAGGTGAAATGGGACAATTTGAGCAACCAAATAAATAATTATAATAATGGGTAACAGAAAATCCCATATTGTAAAATTAATATCTATGCATTCATACTGATAGAAATAATTGAATAAGTAAATAGAAGAACAGGGACAGCTCTGAAATACAGATTTTCAATTAGTGACTAAATAGTAATGTATTGAGTTATTATTAAATAGTTTATTAATTTATTATTAAGCTTTCTCCCCCAAGTAAATTTACAGTACAGAAACCCAGCAGACACCATTAGCCAAGGGACAAAAGTTATTATCACCACTGAGTGAGACACTGCAACATGACGGAACTCCTCATGTGATTCACTGAGAAGGATACAGCATATTCTTGTGTTGCTCTTGCCCAAGAGAAAAAGATCAACATATTCAAACTTAGGGTCAGTCTATATAATAACTGTTTTTTTTTTAACTTTTTAATATTTATTTTTTAGTTTTCAGACACAACATCTTTGTTTGTATGTGGTGCTGAGGATCGAACCCGGGCCACACGCATGCCAGGCGAGCGCGCTACCACTTGAGCCACATCCCCAGCCCCATATAATAACTGTTTTTATCTTTTTTTTTTTTTTTTTTAATACTGGTGATTGAACTCAAAGGTATTCTACCACTGAACTACATCCCTAGCCCTTTTTATTTTTAATTGAGGCAGAGTCTCACTATGTTGCTAAGACTGACCTCAAACTTGCTATCCTTCTGCCTGAGCTTTAGAGTCACTGGGATTACAGGCATGTGTCATCAGGCCTAGTTGTTCTACATTAATAGTCAAGGTGGGGGGGGAAAGTCTAAGGAACTGTAAGAGCATGCAGATTAAAGCAATTTGGGAATATGATCCTGCAACAGAAAGCTGACAACTGTGGAAAAATTTGTGAAACTTAGATAAGGTCTTTAGTTAACAGTATTATTAGAATGTTAATTTCCAGTTTTGATAACAATATTTGACGACCAAATAAAATGTTAACATCTGGGGAAGAAGCTGAATGAAAGAAATTTTAAAAACTACACCTGCAACTTATCTCAGTCTAAAATTAATTAAAAAATAAACAGTTAAAATAAATTGATGTCATAAAAAATAAGGGCTGAGGAACTGTCAGATTGGAGGAGACTGGAGGATAGAAAACAAAACATTCCTTATTTCAACTGTGGTGATGGCTTCCTGCATGCAATATGTATTAAAACTTATAAAATTGTATTCTCTAAATGCATGCAGTTTATTTTATGTTGAATATCAAACCATTAAGCTGAAAAAAGGATAAATAGTATAAAAAAAGATGGGCAGAATGAGTAACAAAATCCTGTGTATTTAAAGAAATGTTAATAATTATTTTACATGAAAACATTTTCCTTTTACTTTTTCTTAAAAAAATGGCCAGATCACACAAACCCTGCCATTCTGAAATGTGATTCTCCACTGAGATAGCACAAAGTTGAAAATAAATTTTCAAATTATTCAAGTTGGTCCTCTAACATATATATATATATATATATTTTTTTTTTAGACCCGTGCCAGAAAATGGTCAGGGTATCCTATGGGGCTTTAAAATATGGATAGAGCCTTCAGTAGGTAGAGGGACAAGAGTAGAAAGGAATCATGCACCTGCAAAGTAATACTAACTCAAAATTTTAAACTTGATTATTAGAGTAGCAAACCTTCCTAATGCTCCATAACTTGAGGAAAGAGGATATAAAAACAAGAAAAGCCAACACAAATATCTTCTTTCTGAAGAACTTTTTTCTAAAACAAATAAAAGTCAACCAGTCTATGGTCTGTGGCTTACCATTTAGTCAATTTTGGGGACAAGTCCTGGTACATCAGTAAGCAAATTTAGATTACAAATAAGATTTTTACAGGTTTGTCAAAACAAACTAAAATGTGATATTAATTTCCTTTAAACAAATATAACCTATTCTTGATTACATAAGCTTTTTATTCATAATTAATATGAAGGTTATTATCCTAAATATTTTAAAGTGAAGAAAAAATTCATGATAGTTTTGCCACTGATATCAAACTACAAAAGTTAAACCTGTAGTGTGATAAGATGGAAAAGATATTACATTTGTAAATGTGTGTACAGGAAAGTTTGGTACTATCCATGGTTTCCAGCATCACTGGGAGTCTTGTAACATCATCCATAGTTAAGGGGGGACTCTGTACAGAGGTTCCTTGACTAATGATAGGGTTACATCCTGCTAAACTCATCATAAGTTGGAAATGCTATTCAGTTGAAACCTACGGAATGTCATAGCTTAGTCTAGTCTATCTTAAATATGTTCAGAACACTTATGTTAGCTTACAGTTAGGCAAAATCATCTAACATGCTGGGAATGGTGGTGTACACCTGTAATTCCAGTGACCTAAGAGACTGAGGCAGAAGAATCCAAGTTCGTGCCCAGCCTGAGCAAATTCAAGGCCAGTCTTGGTAACTTAGCAAGACCTGTCTCAAAATAAAAAATAAAACGGGCTAGGGGGATGTAGTTTAGTGTAGAGCACCCCTGGGTTGTGGTAAGGCACCCCAAGTTTAATCCCTAGTACTGTCAAAAAAAAAAAAAAATCATCTAACACATAGTCTTTGTAAAGGTTGTGTAGTTTATTGAATATTGTTCTGAGAGTGAAAACCAGAATGGTTATATGGGTACACTTTCATACCAATATATTATATTTCAATAAAAACTGATTTACAGCTGAAAAACAAAGTGAAGAAAATATATTTTTTTTTCTAAATAGACACCTAATTCCCTCATTTATGACTATTTTCTGTTTTTTGCTCTTTTGAGTTTCAACATGTAGGATTACCATTATAATTTTCAGCTTCTTTTTCCCTTGGGAAGACTTCCTGTAATAGGGCTTTATGAATTCAGAAACAATTTCAAAAGCAATACCTATACAGATTGACTTCTCATATGAGTGTCTTTAACAACATGCAAGTTCAAAAGAAAGAAGCAGGGAGCAGAAAGTTCACAACAACAATTTACTCACTGACGCTCTCTTTTCCCTCCTAGAAGACAGGCTTGTGCACTGCACTCACCACTTTCTCTTTGGATCTCAGGACTCCCAGCTTCCCAAACCGCACGTGAAAAGGTGAACACTGATAGGTGCCATCCTGCTGCTGCACCACGACAACATCGATGCACCCTGACAGTGTGGCTTGGTTAATGCCCTTGTAGAGCTCCTTCACGGTGACAAGCACCTGCCCAGCCAGCTGGCCCACATAATTCATGGTTTGTGACTGTAAGAAAAAGAAAAATTAGATGAGATGTTAACAATGAATCTCTGCATCTAATCACAAAGACAAAAAATAATAGCAATGACCAAAACTCTACTGCTCATTGGTACGCCAGATTTTACATCATTAACCATGCTAACTTAGAACCCATCAGTTTCTGGCTACCATTGTTTTCACACATTTCCATGCATGGACAATTCCCAAACAGTCCTTTCTCTTTGACTGAAGGCCATCCCAGCCAGGACCTGAGGCTTCACAAGTTTTCTTTCCTTTCCTACCACCAAAAGTGGTGCCGACTGCCATTACAATTTCTTCCGGAAGCTCAGGACCTGCATAGACTCAGAATACTGACCACCACCACTGCCCTCCTGACAAGACAGTCTGGAACCAGGGGCTACTGATTCATCTTCCAACAGAAACAAAGTTGTGAGAGCTGGCTTCTGTACAGAACTATTAACAGAATATTATAGTTCAGATACATAAACAAACCTTGGTGAGCTAGCCTAGGTCTAAGCTGTTTATAACATTACCTCTAGGGAAAATCCCTGCAATGCCTCAACAACTCACTGGAACATGTATTTGTGTTTAGCAAAGTTCAAAGCAAAGAGTTTTAATTTGGTTCCTTAACCTCAATTCTCTACCCAAATCAGATCAGAAGAGGTATTCAGAGTCCTCCAAAAAGTGACAAAAGAGGGAAAATATAAGCTAAAGCTGACTTTACTTCCTCTCCCCCCGTCTTCATTCTTGTGCGTGTGTGCACGCACTCACACACAAAAATTCCAAAACAAAAACAAACAAAAACCCCTTTGGTTCTAAGGCTGTAAGATTTCATTTCCAGCTGCTGTGCATACCCTCACATTTTATTCACCATCACCTCTGACATTATGTCAAAACATGATCTAGGGAAATTCACTCTGGGCAGCAATATGATGCAGACCAAGACGGGAGACCTTCTACTGCTCTGGCTAATCCAGAAGCCAATTTTTACTGAACCACAGGACTGATAAACTGGTCTCCAAATTACTCACCATAAGCACAGTTGTCTTTCTAAACCCAGCTTTGCAGCTGCCCTGAGCTCAAAGTTCTATGTTCTGCAAAGTTCCAGAGGGCACATTCTGTGTTGCCAGGTTAAGTCCAAAGTGGAACTGGGAGAAAGAATGCCTTTCCCTTAGGAAAATGCAAGGGCCTGCCAGTTTATCTGCCTGCACAGAAACTCACCCCATTCTTTACAGATGAACCAGAGCCCATAGCAGTGTCCTAATTCCAATAAACAGGGTTTCCCCCCCACTTTTACACACAGCTGAAAGTGTACTCAAGGTCCACAAAGCCTAGCCACCATAATTTTACCCTAGAAAAATTTATGCTACCAAGGCTCCCTCTAATGCACCTATTTAAGAAGTAACTTTGAACAATGTGGCAAAATGTACTACTATTTATAAAATAAGATGGTGATGACTTTGATTTTAGAACAATTGATTTGTCCTTGATGTCAAGACTAGATTAGGCACACATTAAATAATAATTATTTCTTGACCAAATAAAGGAAAAATCAAATGATCCACCAACAAATGAGACTTAAAAAATAAGAAAACACACGTGGGGAGGAAGTAGTGTTTCATGAGAATATTCTTATAACATCTCAACTGGAATTAAAAAAAATTTTTTAAGTGGTACCAAGTGTCCTTTTATAGCCACAACTACTTCCCTCTTACTCTTTTTCTCCTTCTTTAGGCTCTGGTAACCACTAATCTGTTCTTCATTTTTGAAATCTTTGTTATTTAAAGAGTTAAATAAATGGAATCATAGGGTAGTCTTTTGGGATAGCCCTTCCCTGCTGGCATATTTCTCTGGAGATCCACCCAAGTGGCTATGTATAAGCAATTCATTTTTTTATTTTTTGCGCAGTATTCCATGGTACACATATAACATAGTATATTAATCATTCATCTGTTGAGGTGACAGCTGGCTGAGCTGTTTCCAGTTTGGGGCTATTACAAATAGCAGGATTATAAGCACTTATGAACAGGTTTTGGTGTGAAAATAAGTTTTATTTCAATAGAACACATGTCTAGGAGTACAACTGCTGGGTTGTATGGAAGCTGCATACTTAGTTTTGTAGGACACTGCCAAATTGTTTTCTGGAGTTGCTACACCATTTTACATTCCACCAGCAATGTATGAGAGTGATTCAGTTATTTGCCATCCTCACCACAGTGTGGCATTGTAATTATTTTTTATTTTAGCCATTATGACAGGTATGTAGTGATAATGGTTTTAATCTGCATTTCTCTAATAGAATGTTAATGACATTGAACATCTTTTCATATGCTGGTGTACCATGTGACTATCTTGTTGAATATTGTTTCATAAGAGAACACTGCAACTAACATATAGGTAAAGGGAATACACATTTTTATATATTTGTTTCTACTTCTGTAGTCACAGTGTGCAATTTGGGCTAACAATGTCTCTAGAAACAAGTGAAATAAAATTCAGTCTAAGATAATCCATCTTTTCATCTTCTTTTACCAGTAGTATTTCTCAGCAACCTGGATCTGTCAGAATTTTCATATTATAATATGTTTTTTGTCTATCACAACACATTAATTAAACAGTATCCAATAAATCAATTTTTATATTACCACTTGACTGGTGGCAATATTAAAATGATTTTTGTTACAAAATGTTTAAAAACCCATAATATAGGTCTTAAAAGAAACTGAAAAACAATAATCTTTAAGTATCTACATTCAGCATAAAGTCTTATAAACATGAATGTATAATAAGCTTACATCAATCAGAGCATAAAATCCATAATTAAGTGGAAGTACATCTATTCAAGATGATTTTAAACCATGGTTACGGGATGTGCTGTTATACATGAAAATCTATTGTGTAAATGCTAGTTGCTAAATGTAGAAAAAAACAGAGGCTTGTCAAATAACTGGTTTTCTCTTGGCAGACATAAAACAAATGCTTTTATATTATGAAGGCCAGGAAAACAAAAGAAAAGGGAGTTCAAAAGAAAAGAGAGTACCTTAACATGTACTATATCCAGGGAATGATGAGCAGCAACCTGACAGAAGGGTTACCCTAAAGGAGCTAAAGGAAGAGGATTCCTCATGGTTATTGTCTGGGGGGAAAGCAGTTGATGGTCATATACATGAGGGGATCTGTGAAACAGTTTCCTCTTTAAGCAGAATATAGTACCAGAAAACTTTAGTTCCACATACCAACCCAGTACCAGCCACAACAAGGCCAAGAAGAACAAAGTCAGGTCTAACACTGTCTGTCCTGGTCAATGTCTGGGAAAGCCAAACTCTAAAACAGGAACATAACATACACAATGTACCCCCATTCATATACGGGGAAATGCCCTACCTCAAACACTAGTTTTTTAAATAAAGAGTTTAAAATACAGCAAAATAACATACATTATAAGCTATTTTACAATAAATGATGAAGAAAAAAAGTGGAAGGATATATATGGCATCAAAGACTAAGGAAAAGGCAGGCAGGAAAATTAAAAAAAAAAAGTCACCAAGAAAATGAGAGAAAAAGCAAAGGCAGAATATATAATCAGAAAGACAGGCTGACATGAGATGGTAGTATAGTGAAACATGGAAATAAAGGAGGTTTACGGAGCAGCATCTCAGTCTTGAGGCTCATAAGCATAAATGCAAATATAAAAATGCATTTATCGATTCTTGAAACTGGAAGAGTTCATTCAGTCCTCTCTTTTATCAAATATCAAAAATGCCTGAAAGCACATCTCTGGAATATGGTGATATTAACAACAATTAAAGTAGCAACAACTTTCTTTTTGAGAGCTTACTATGTCCCAACTTCTTAGGTTTATACTTGTATTACCATCTCCGAGCTAGCTTAGATAATTAAACTGAGGCTTAGAAAGGTTAAGTATTGTTACGGATTGGATGTTTGTTGTCCCTGCACCCCGCAACCTAAATTCAAGGTAATGGTATTTGCAGGTGAGGCTTTTGGGAGGTAATTAGGTTTAGATGAGGTCATGAGGGGAGACACCCGTCCCTCCATGGATTAGTGTCCTTATTAGGAGAGAAAAAGACCAGAGGATGTTTTTTCCTAGCCAGATAAGGATACAGCAAGAAGTCTGCAAGCCAGGAAGAAGAATTTCAACGCCCTAGTATCTTGGTTTTAAGACCTCTGAGACTCCAAAACTTTTTGAAATAAATGTTTGTTGTTTAATAAACATTTGCTTAAGTCACACACCATCTGTTATTTTGTTCTAGTAGCTCTAGTTGACCAAGACAAATATCTCAAATATCTTCTTAACCTATTGTATGTTATAGTGCTTTTTAATTTTGGGATACTACCAATTAACAGACTATTTCACCAAGTGCCACTATTGCCACTATTAAGTGGCAAATTCAATTTTCAAATTTAGGTCTGAGTCTAGGACCTATAACCTTAAGTGCATCTCTAAGTGACAGAAAAACTCAAAACTATAAAAACTTTGTCAGAATCCCCAGATTTCTTACAACACATGGGCTACTTTCAGCAATATGAATATATGACTTAATGTTACTTGGCCATACAAATAAGAAATTATTACAAGAAATCCAAAGATGTCATACCTACCCACTAGTCTCCTCATACCACTAAAGAGGTAGCATCTACTACAACAACTCTCCTGCTGGACCACAATTCAATCTATGAAGCTGACTTCCTGGGAGCATCGTTTATGGTCAGTCTTGTAGACAGAGATTAAAACAACTTTTCTTTTTTAAGTTGTAGATAAACACAATACCTTTATTTTATTTTTATGTGGTGCTGAGGATTGAACCCAGTGCCTCACACATGCTAGGCAAGCATTTTACCACTGAGCTACAATCCCAGTCCCAAATTAAAACAACTCTAATCAAAGAACCTGCCATTCCATCTTAACTTTCTGCTGACAAATGTGAGAAAGAAAAGGTGCTAAGAGGGAACAGAGACTCCTAGATGCTTCAGGAAATAGATACCAGGACACTGTTACTTAGTTAAACATTCTAGCCTGAGCCAAATACTCATGAACCTAACCCCAAACTGTCAAAGATTACATTCTGCATTTAATGAGCACTTAGTATTTTTCAAGAACTTTCTCAAATTTATCTCATTTGATTTTCAAAGAGAATGCGGGTCACACAAGGTCAGAGTTACTCATTTTATATTTGAGACTGAGACAAGATGTATTTACTTTTTGTTACTGTTCACTAAGATCCAGTTCCACTGCAATTAGGGCCTCAAATTTCTCCACTAACCAACCCGCCCCCAATTCCAAGGCTTAAATCATTGGACTTTGAAGGTAATGTGATATTCCTAAGAGCAATAGGTTGGCAGGCTGGATTCAACTTTTACTAAATTCCTATGGTTTTCTCTATGAAAACAGTCCATTAAAGTCCTGAAAGCTAAGATAGTACTAAAGATGCTAATGGCTGCACATCTAAACTTCACTGCTTCTGGATCCTTAGCAGAGCAAGACCCCCAAAAGACTCCTCCAGAACATCAGGTCTCCTCCTGCCCAGGCAGCATGAGGTAACATAGAGGTGGCTAAGACTTTACTACCTTGAAAGTGGGTATCAGTATCTGCTGCAAGTTTCTCCCTAGCCATGAAGGGCAAGGGGCAAAAGTGCCTCAGTGTCTTGCCCACATCATCCTAAGTCAAGATGTTTTATAATAGGTTTACAGTGTGCCCAGATGTGACAGCAATCACAAAGAAGGAAAGGAGGTTACAATGCAGATGGATATAAGGAATAAAAAAATATTTAAGAGTATTGTTATGAGAAGTAGCCAGTAGTACCACAGAAAACAGATGCTAAGCCTTGACAAAGAAATGACTTTCCAGGGAGAAGCTGCTCTCAGCCATTACATGCAAATAAAATTGTTACTTTTTATCATTCCCCAAACCCCCATCATAGAATGCCTATTTGTTTAACTTATTATTTTATTAGCTATCTTTTAAGTCTCATTTTATAATGTAAGAAACAGGAAAGAGGAGAACACATGGAACAACCAAGCCCACCTCCCAGGAACACAACAAAACAGATGGTCCATTAAAGCTATGGGATCTCCTGGAAGCTAAGACTCTAAGAAAAGCTGACAGCAACACATCTAAACTTCACTGCCTCCATACCCTCAGCAGAGCAAGAGCCCCAGATGATTCCTCCAGTATATAGCAGGCCTTCTGCCAGGCAGAACGAGGTGGCTAGTTGAACAGGGCCTACCTTCACTTCTACAATATGTGAGGTCCTGGGTTCAATTTCCAGTAGGAATGGGAGGGCGGATCACCTTGGCAAAATGAGCAAGAAAATACCCCAGATGTAACTCATTGGAACTGGAAATGCCTTCTACTTAAAAAAAAAAAAAAAAAAAAAGTAAGCAGATTAAGTTAACTTTTTTCCCCACTTAATGAGAAGACATGAAGCTGACCTTAAACTTAGTTTTCAAGACTGACAAGTTGATAAATTCAGATTTTGGATCTGTTACAACATATTTTTTATGGCAGTAGGGAAGCAAAGATTACTGCTCAGAGTCACATCTCTATGATGATTTCACCATATTCACTAATTATGTTGGGCTGAGTAACATTCAAGTAAGGCAAGCTACTTTTGCCACTACAGCAATGTATGTTCTTTACAGGTTGGGGTCCCCAAGCTTTACTCAACTATTTGCTTCAGCTTTTTGGCAGGTGAAGAAAGAACTATGGCATCAACTAAAGAAGAACTATGGCATCACCGATTTCACTTTAAAAACCATCAACTCCCCTTTCTCCACCCCCCTGTCAAGTGACAATAATTTTCAAGACAATCCTTCAAAATCCAACATCAATTTTCTTCTCATTCTAATATTTTACAAAAAAAGAGCAAATCTTTCAGATTTCCTGGATAAAGAAGAAATGGATCAAATGGAAAAATCCACAACAAACTATGCATTCTAAGAGAACAATGGAAAATAAAATCAGGAAAACAGTTGGGATTAGGATGCATGGATTCAACATCTGACAAGAAAAAAGGTGACAAAAAGAGGCCTGTCACTGTGGCATCCACAGCAACCTGTTCTCTCCTCACCACACTGCACTAATTTGTTTAGCCTATATCTAAACTCTTCTAACAAAGAAGGGGGAAGCGCTGCATGCTTCACTATCTCCCCTAAACCTGGCATAGTGGCTACCCATTGCACAGTTGTTTTTGTTTTTTCACCATGCTGGGGTTCAAACCCAGGACCTTGCACATGCTAGGCAAGCACTCTACCACTGAGCCTGAATACCTCCAGCTCTGAATATTTTTGGATCTATGAATGAATGAATGAATGAATGTTAGATCTAGTGAAGAGAATCAGCAGAGGTAGGATTATACAGAGTGCTTTGTTTTGTATTACTGAATTAAACAGTGAAATTCAAGAGGTAAATGAAGACAGACAGACACACACACACAAATGTAACACCACACATTAAAAAAAAAAAAAAATCAATGGTAGAGGTCAACCCTAAGTCTCATAAATACCGATCATTCAAAAACCAATGCTTCTCTCTAAATGCCAGTAAAGACCTTACTAAGAAAAGCTTACATAAAACTAGTTTATATGGGTGATAAGACACCTACCTACTTCAGGATGGGTAAGTCTAAAAATATCCCTGTGAGAACAAAAAGACATGCATGCATGCAGATCATTCTGAAGAACCTGAGCAGCCCAGCTGTGGCTAGGGGCGGAAGAGAGAGTGCTGGTCTATCAAAGGAAGTAAATGCGGGGGGAGATGGCTAAGGCAGAGACAAGGTGACAGTAGATCAAAGATGATTGCAGAGTGAAAGAGAACAAGCCAGGTTATCAATTTTCTAATAGTCACTTACATGAAAACATCCAACATTATAATTCTACACAGCACAGCCTTCAAGGAAAACAGCTAGTCACAACAGTTTAATTTTCCTAACACTCAGCAATGTGCCAGAACATTATTCATTTTCTTCAGTAACAGAATTTGGTACAGAGCAAGAAAATCTATGTATATACATATTTTAGCTTCCAAAATAATGACAAAAGTAATGTTGTCTGAGTATATCCTAATGTAGCAAGAAGCATGATAGGAGACAGGTGGGCCTCAACTTCTTTCCCCAACTTCACTTGACTGTTATGATGAAACTTGTTTCCAACTATCATAGCTCTATAAACTAAAGGGTTTCCCTTCCCACATTTCTTTTCATTGCTTCTCCCCTCATTTTCTTAACTGCAGGATATACTAAAGCTTTCTGATAGTTTAGTTCTCATCTCTTCCGTCCCAGCAAAAATATGCCCAGTTTTGGCCTCTGGTATATGAAGTGACAAATATGTTATAAGGATCATTTAACCTGGCTGATGACTATGGAGAAATTTAAGAAGTAAAAATCATTAGGAAACATAATGAGTTTATAATTAATCATGGAAGACATTAAACTATTACTTAAGTTGACCTATGGAATGGTTATACCTATCAGCATATAAAACTTGTAGCAAAATGTTTATGTTGACTCTATGAAATGCAATTTGAAGATTTGAAATAGCTGTACCTTTAACTATTCAAAATAGATTTGAAAATATACCTTATAACCCTTTTGTATAGTTCTGTGAGCTTTAGCCATTGCCATAAGTGAGATCCCCTCAAGTCACCAAAGCCCCTCTTTAGTTTATCCTGTCCCTAGTTTTGCCTTCTCCAGAATGATACAAATGGAACCATACAGTATGTACCTTTCAAATTCGGCTTCTTTTATTTAACACAACACATTTGAGATTAGCTAATATTGTTATATATATCAGTAGTTCCTTGTTTTTAAGTAGTACCCCATCAGATGGACTTACAAAGTTTATTCACCAGTTGGAAGACATGGATTGTTCCCAGTTCTTGGCAATCACAAATAAAGGTATAGCAAAACACCTACAGAGACAAATGTGTGAACAATTTTATTTGGGTATACACTTAGGAGTAATTCTGTTAATCAAGTAAAACTTGATTTTCTAGCTGTGTGTGTAAGTGTGTGTTTTAATGGGAATGGAACTCAGGGGTGCTCTACCACCGAGCTACATCCTCAGTCCTTTTAATTTTTTTTTTTTAAATCTGAGACAGTCTTGCCAAATTACTCAAGCTAGCCTCAAACCTGTGATCCTTCTGCCTCAGCCTCCTGAGTAGCTGGGATTACAGGTATGTGCCAAGTCTAGCTATTGTTTTTAAGATATCTCCAGTGCACTCATAAGAGTTTGCTATTCAAAGAAAATCCACCTTAAATTATTTTCAAAGTGATAAGTTAATTATTTTATAAGTTTGCATTTTCATATGTAAGATTTTCTTAAAATGTAGATTCACCTATACTGGTGAATATTCAAACATCTTTTACTCACAGTCATATTTTTAAAAACACTTCATATCCTTGACAGATCACATATGAACTGAGCTACAATTCATGTGTCTTCCTCGTATTAGCCATGGCAATTAGGTAAAAAGTGAAGGCACTAATATTTACCCTTTCCATATGTCATTATAATATGGCTCTTCTCACCCTTAGGTAAAGTAAATGTTATTTATATATGTTGTACTCGTAAAAACAAAAACAACAAACAAAAACCAGGGACCAGGGAAGATAAGCAACTTATAAGGAATCAAACAACTACACAAAGGTCCAAACAAATGCCCAGGGAAACCCATCTCAAAACACCCATCGCTCTTTTTACTGTATCTAGGGACATTAATACTATGTTTAAGGACTTTCAGGGCTTTTTGTAGGTAGGAATTTCACAAAGTCTTTTAGAAGGTGATGATAGATTTCCCCGTAGGCTATCATACGCGATAATGTGAAGCTTTCTGAGCAGACTTAAAGATGCAATGTTATAATCATAAATATGTCTTAAATGACAGGTTCTCATCTTAAACCTGCTAAGATAATTATGTAACTAACCTGTTTTGGTGGGGTAATCATTGATATCCATAGTATTTTTAAAAGATAAACCCAAAAATCTTGAAAGGCATATAATTTTAGCGGGTTGCTTTGGAAATCCTACTTTCTAGAAGAAGGCAGATGCCGGTAGACCATTTCCTTTGCAATATTCCATCTCTTTTGAAAGTTCTTTCTATTTACACATTGACCTAAAAATCAAGAATTGGCAACATGACTTTGGCAGTCAAAATTATAACCCTGTGAGCAAAGTAGGTAGGTTGTAGGTCTAGGGAAAGATATGCTAAATGTCACTCATCTTTCTTCCATCCTCACAGCCTCTTACTTCTCCCCAAAAGAATTTTAGATACTATCACAAGTAAGTTATTTGACATTATAAGTTTGTCCTACTTGTGTTAATTTCCTGGGTTGAAGGCCCCTCACTGCATCATATGGCTTCCTGGTTAATTTCAAATAGGAACAAGTGAGATGGACTACCATTAGGGTTGAAAGGGAACCATATTTACTTCAACTAACCCATAGGCTTCAAGTTCACAATCTAGCACTTCTCAGTAACCCAAAGCTGAAGAGTTCACTATCAAGAAGTCTGACAGGAAAATTACTGCTTTAGAAAGAAGCTACACTTAGAAAAAAGAATATAGAATACTTTATTAAAAAAAAAAAAGAAGATGACGACGACAATTCAAGGATTAAAATAAATCAGGTTTTAGAAAAATCCCAAGACTGCTGGTCATGTGTGTAGGTGTGCTGTTTGTATGTTAAGAAAATGTTCAGCAGCTTCCCTGGGTACTCATACTTAGTCCACTTGATGTTTCCTCAAGTGTGCTCAATTTTTTTCACAAGTTTTTACAAAAATACTGGCCATGAAAGTAAACCACTTTCCACTCCACTACAAAAATGGATATTTCTAGGAGGCTGTGAGTTCCCTTATTTATAAGGGCTAAAAGTGATGTAAAACTTCCTTTTAGTATATGAAGAAATGACAACTAACTCAATTATGAAAAACGATGATTTACAAAGGAAGAGGCTGTTCATTAGTGAAGAGTACTTACCTAAGCCACAAAAGCCTTTGGATCTGTACTGTACACAGCAAATATATATCCAGAAGCCACTGTTCCCCAAGTCTGATTAGTCATAAATTCCCAGAAAGCTTCTAAAAATAAAATTTTCTAGAGGGGAAGGCTAAAACGGACCCTGTGGTGTTGACTAGAATTGGAGGTCCCAGTACAAACTCATAGTTTGAATATAAACTGATGGACAGATGAATAAATATTGGTGGGCTTATGCCTGGGGCTGAATATATACTTAGATATTCTAGCTTGCTGTGAGAAGAGGATCTAGAATAAATAATACTCCCAGATCTTGGTTTCTAAGTAAAATTTATTCAATAGAAGGAACCAAGGCTCCTTGGAAAAGTAGTTGATTTCAGGACAGGGTACAGAAAATCATAAGATGATGCTGAAGTATCTTATAGTGCCAGGAAGCAAGCAAACACTCAAAATTAAAATGGGGGCATATTAATGGAACGTAGAAATCAATCCGAAAGAACCTCCAAAAAGCTAGAACAATCTGAGCCACAAAATAAAATTATAACCTAGGGAATATAATAAATATTTATAAGCCCACATTGTTATAAGTGAAAATTAATAAAGGATGATAAGGGACAGTTTTTCTCTAGAAGCTGAATTCCAATTAATAAATGAAGAAAGAAGGGCTGGAATTGTAGCTCAGGGTAGAGTGCTTGCCTAGCACAATGTGAGGCACTGGGTTTGATCCTAGCACCACATAAAAATAAGTAAATAAAGGTATTGTGTTGGTATTGTGTCCATCTACAACAACAAAAAAATTAAATAAGTAAATAAATAAATAAATGAAGAATGAATGAGGGTATCAGAAAACCACCATCAGAATACTACAGTAATAACTGTGACAAACAAGATCCATTCATGGGTATTAAAAATAGAAGGCAAAAATTTAAGGGAAAAAAAGATGTCTAAACATTCTCAAACTATTTTCCCCAAGACACACATTCATTACAAAAGAAAAAATAGTAACTTTACAGTGAAGAAACCTGGAAGATATCACCATGATAAAATGATCAAGAGAAACTTCACCAGTGGAAAACATTTTTAAAAAATATATTTTTTAAGTTTTGTAGATGGATACAATACCTTTATTTATTTATTCATTTTTTAAAAAACCTTTTTGTAGTTGTAGATGGACAGAATGTCTTTATTTTATTTGTTTATATCTGGTGCTGAGGATCGAACTCAGGGCCTCACATGCGCCAGGCAAGTGTTCTACCACTGAGTTACAACCCCAGCCCCACCAGTGGAAAATATTTTGACATCAGGGCCCCCTTGGGATGACTCACTGAAAAGGACATATCACTTCCGTGGCATTTTGCCAAAAACATAACCTCTATTTAATTAGGAGACAACAGCAGAAAAACCCTAAATTAAGGATAATTCCACAAAATACCTGACCAACCTCACTTAGATGTCAAAGTCAAGAAAGACAGGGAAAAGCTAAGAAGCTATTAGACTCTTAAGAGATTGAGGACACATGACAAATAAAGACATGGTATTCTGGACTGGGTTCTGCAACAAAAAAAGGGACTTTGATGGGAAAAACCTGAATAAAGTCTGTAGTTTAATTCTAAAAACAAACAGAACCAAATAGTTCTTGGGCTTCACTACTCCTCTGATACTGCTTCAGTCTGTCTGAGAAATCTGTATATTCTAGTGAAAGCTCAGTAGTGAATCCAGTGACCAGACTCAGAAGTCAGTGTCCTTGAGAATCACCTCTCATCCCAGGCTACACATAAGATACATCATGTACTTGAGTAACCCTAACAACCAGGCCCTGCCCTATCCCTCAAGCATAGACTTATAGGTACAGGCACTTTTGTAAGCCCCCACGTGACACAAAAATATCAACGTATTTCAAGATGTCAGAAGAATAGTAGTCAGATGGATTGATTCCTAGACTCCTCTTGTTTTCACTGAAGGCACCTTTCCTGCCTCACTGTCCCTGAAGGAATTACTTTTTCCAACATGATTTCAATTTCATGACTGAATATCAGTCTATAATGGCTATAGTTTCATGCTTTATTAGAATATAAGAGAAATAAATGTGAGAAATGACTGCTATAATTTCAGCTATGCCCCTTGACCTAGCTAGAGATAGCCTCTTTTATTTACAGTTCAAGTACAGGTCAGGTAAATCTGTACATGCGATAACATTCTAGGGATGTTACACAACTCTCTATATTTTCCCGGGTCTCACTTTAAGGAGGTTTCTAATGAAGGTCCTTCCCACAGAGACAGGAAGTAATATTAAGATAATATACCAAAGGTACACACAGTGTTCTACACATGATTAGAGTTAAAAAGATTCCCCTGATAACTATTTTACTTTCAATGAGATTTTTTTTTAAATGGAAACACGCAAAACTATTTACTCATGAATGTATGTCTATAATTTTTCTCCAGAACTGGCTTGGTTTTGAATATTTAATATCTAAGATATGAATGTTACTCAAATGATCTAAAAAATCAGTGTTTTCTTAGAGAAGTGAGATTTTTATTTAGACCCTTCAGAGTCATGTTCAACTCCTCTAGACCAGGCCAGTAGCCTGACTTCTTGTGACATAACAAAGCACATTGATGGGGTCATGGGACACAAAGCTGACTAACCCACACTTGGATCACATCACAACACTGGGCTCACGCTGGCACTCTTAACCACCTCAGTGAAAGAGCTCAGCAAACTGCAAGTATGCAGTAAGGACCAAATAACTACGGCAAACAAAAAGCAGTAGTAATTATATGGCCATTTGCTGGAAATCTCTCCAGCTGTGTTATTTACAAACCCAGAGCAGCAAATAGTTCAGACACATTAGTAAATACAAATAAAAAAATTAGGGGCTAGGTAGATATCGTTCACTGGTAGAGTGCTTACCTAGCATGTATGAGATGTGTGAGACCTTGGGTTCAATCACCCCCCCCCAAAAAAAAAAAAAAAAAAAGAAAAGAAAGCATCTACTGCACTCAATTGCAACAAAATAAATATTTGTTGAATGAAGAGAATTTTGCTTTTCAAATTAATAGGTGTAGCCAGGTGCAGGGGTACACACCTAATTTAATCCCAGCTACTCAGGAGGTTGAGACAGGAAGATTCAAAGTTTGAGGCCAGTCCTAGCAATTTAGGGAAACCCTGTCTCAAAACAATAAAAAGGAATGGAACTGTTGCTTGGTGGTAGAGCACCCCTGGGGTCAATCTCCAGTATATTCATACCTCTCTCTCCAAGGATTTAGCCATACACTATATGGTCCTCTGGAGGCAACTGTATGCATGCATTAATTGTAAGCTATCTCTAATTTTTTCCTTAATAAAAATTGATGAGAGCACACATTTAAAAATGAATAATAATTTTCAAACAGCGTAAATGTATTCAGGGCCACACTTCCAAAACTACTCTTCTTCAAATTCCTGAGTTCCTTTGTGGATCAGTTTTAAAAGAACTTAACTCCTCAAAACTGCCTAATTAGTGATATCCCAATCTTGTGCTACTCCAGTCTCAATATGTTCTCTTAGCTAGAGATACTACCAAAGCACACTTGTGTGTTTTGTAATCCTTTCTCAAATACAGGAACCTCTGCAGGGATTAGGGAGTCAGCACCCACCCACAGCTTGGTGACCAAAGGATAAACACCTAGCATTCCTCTTAAGTGTAAGGGAGCTGGGGAAGGAAGAGGAAAGGCATAATTCAAAGCTCATCATGGATGTTAGCTGGGAAGAATAGAAGCTAAAAGATACTTTTGCAAATAGAAACCTGAAAATGTTTATCTCAAAAACTTTTGTGAAACTTTCTCTTATCCAGGAAAGGAGGAAGAAATTCTTACCTTAGTCCCTTGCTTCCTCCTTGTTCCAGGACTTAGAACTCTGGTTAGTAGAGTTCTTTGGTTAATTACGAGACTGTTAAGTTTAACAGTATTACTTGTGAAGAAATGAAAAGCTCAATTAAGTGTTTAATTATTTTTGTGGACATTGCCATGCTAGCCTCGAGAAACATGATTTGTTTTGTCTGTTCACCTAATGCTGTGTCATAATTTCTGGCAGCAACAAGCAATGACAATGCGCTAAGGCTGAGGCTTACTCACCCTACCAAAGCCCAGGTGGACTCACAGTTTCCTAACTTGTTATAAAGCACTCAGCCTTATATCATAAGCCCTGACTGCAGGGTGACTTGCTACTGTCTACCACTGTTTATGTTATGAAATCTTCTTGAGTTTTTTTTTTTTTTTTTTTTTTTTTTGGAGCCAACCAGAGATGTCCAGTTCCTAAGACAAAGAGCTGAGAGAAAGGAGGAATATTGTCCTTGGGCTTCCTGGAGTCCCCAGCAGCTGAAAATCCAAGAGGATATGAAGACCAGAGGCCAAGTCTCATTTTCCCACCTGGGCAACTTTTGTCTGTCCAGGGTTATCTCTAATAAGAACAGCTAGATGGCCTCTAGAATTATCTTCTGGCTCTAAACTGGAGAAATACTTTGATTTTCTAAGATTTCTTAGGATAAAAACTCCTATTATACATTTTTGCCTAGTCTCTTGACCCCGACCCCACCCCATCAAGGGAAAATAACCACAATACATTATTTTGAAACTTTGGAGTATTTTAACATAGCCTTTTACCTCACCAAATAAAGGAATTACCTTCACTTTTTAAAAAAATAAAGGAAGAGGATTTTTTTAAAAATTCCCAACTTTTTACAAGGTACAGAAATCTTCTCATGGTTTTTAAAAATCATGATGTACATATACTCAAAACACCTAAAGCCATGCAGAAACAGTCCTTCAAAAATGTAACCGTTTCCTTCTAACAAGAGGTATGCACAGGAGAAAAAACAAAACCCAAGAAACCCAACAACAACAAGTGACTTCCAAGAGTCACCTAGGTCACAAAAGCTTGGAAACCAGGATTCTCCCTTTCCACACATACCCATTCACCATACACACCCAGGTTGTAAAGTTAAACTCCTCCGTAATCATTATAGTTTATTAAGCAGTAATCAAATCCAGTACCCCAAACACTAGCCATTCAGAAAACTCATGTATTTCTCTTGGGTGGGAAGATGACTCATAGGATGTTAATGTTCTAGTGACATAAAGGGAATTGTTAATAAAATGCAGCCTAAGAAAACACCCTTGACCTTTCTCTGGAAAACACCCATAGCAAGAAGTCTAAGAACTTCTTCTTTGATGGACTGTTTGTGTGTGTTGGTGCTACTTAGGAACTTAAGAACCAGGTGTGTTCACTTTCCTCCCTCTGACCTTTACAACAAATGTGCCTGAATCTATTCACATACATAAATTCTATATTAAAATAAAGGTTTCAAAAGCAAATTGCTTCCCTCAGTAGTACCTGACTTCCATTCATATTCAATTTATTTCTATTAGTATTCGAGAGGTCTGAACAAATACACCTATACCTATAGACCCAAAAGTAAAAAACAGAAGAGTGTGATGATTTCCCCCCCCCCCCCATACTGGGGACTGAACTCAGGGGACTCACTTGATCACTAGCCACATCCCCAGCACAATTTTATGTTTTATTAAGAGATGGGGTCTGAGTTGCTTAGCACCTCGCTTTTGCTGAGGCTGGCTTTGAACTCCTGATCCTCCTGCCTCAGCCTCCAGGCATGCGCCATAGCACCCAGCATGTGATAACATTTTTAAAGGTGCCAACAAAAAATTTTAGACCTTTAAAACTTAAAACCAAGCAGATTATGAACCAGATTTTAGAAATTATCAATTTTTTTGTTTTGCTGATTTTATGTTTGCTTTCATATTCATCTTTCATTAAAAAATATAAGCATTTGCTTCCTATCATTTTTAAAAGAAAAGGCTCCACAGGTAGAGTATATTAAATTATATTGTCCTATAGTCACCAGATTTTGTTTCCTTAATGAAGACTGGATTTCACATTAAGCTTATATAACATGCTACATTTTACTTGTTGTAACCAAAGAGAACATTCTAGATTTAAAATATTGTATTTTTCCCATATATTTCAAGTTTACAAAATTTTCTTACTTATAATCAAGAAGAAAAAAGGCTATATTCCCTCTTCTTTACCATATATTCAAATGAAAAACCAATTTCCAAATATTAAGTCTACCTTTTAAAAAGACTTTGACTAGGACAATAAAAACCACAAAAATTTTAAATGATCTTTATACCTCAATTACTACATTAAGAAGCAAAGAGAATGTGAAACCAAATATACTGTTTTGAAACCATAGTTTTAAAAAAAGTTCTGTTTAAAGTAACTTCATTTGTTTTCTAGGCAGAAAATTACTATTTGTTAAAATAACAAAAAACAGAAAAAGGTAGAAAGATAGCAGAGAGCAAGTGGGGGAAGGCATGTAGACAAAGATTCTTGCTCAACATAACATTTAAAAGTTAGTAAAACTCACTACAATATTACTGTTTCCAAAGAAGGGGCATTAGTCACCTTCACTTGGTGGGTGCACACTCTCTTCTCAGTTCTACCCAGATTGAGCACCCAAGAAAGCACCCAAGAAAGGGAGCAGGGTGAGGGTGGATGAAACTCACCAGGATACCAGGAGGGGCCTTGCCAGGGTAAACAGCTTGAGTTTTACTTAGTAAGCCTTTGTGAACCTTCTCCTCATCTTCACTATCATCTTCTAAGTAAAACATCTTAAAATTGAAGAAGTTTATCAAGCATGTCTTTTTACAAAAATGAAGGTATCATCAAAATAGAAAGCTGCTCTGCTGCTGACAGACTGAACGTTAACTGCTTGCAGACACAGGTATATATGGTTAAAACTGAAAGGAAATGGCTCTTAAAAAAAAAAAAAAGCAATGCATACACAACTTTACCAATGAGATTTGCTCAAAACACCTCAACCCCTTCTCTCCAAAGGAGATAAGCAAGGACATGGGACAGGCTGTGCCATGTGTTTACACTGATAGGTACCAAGTCCTGCCCAATCACATGATGGTCACTGCAGCTCCCATCACACAGAACAGGGATTGAGTTAATGATTCCTTAAATCAATCACATCCTCATTTTTAGAAATAAAAACATCTGTACACATGGAGAAGTAATCTTACATAAATTAATCATGTAAGGGGAATCACTTACATATACTTTTTTGAACATTAGTCAAAGTCAGCCAGATGTATACATGCTTTGTAGAGTCCAACTACTAATTATTTTTATGTCACACTGGCATATGACCCATATTTTTCACAATTCTGGGAAATATCCTGCTCAGTACTGTAAATAACATAATTTATTAGACTTCAAGAGTAAGACAATGCAACATTTAATGAACATTCCCATTATGTCCTTGACAGCTCTCAGAAAGTAACTTCAATTGAATTTTTCTAAATCTAAGACACCTAACACACAAAATGCATTGGATTTTTAAATTAAAATATATTTTATTCAAGCCGTTTTCTAGATTGTACTGCTCATTACAAAGAGCCATTAGCCACATGGCTACTGAGCATCTGCAAGCTGGTTAGTATCAACTGTAATGCACTCTAATAAGAAATGCTTCCTGGATTTTGAAGACATAGTATGATAAAAAGAATGTAAAATAAGTCTCATAATTTTCATACATATTAAGTGTTGAAATGAGGGTATTCTGGATATACTGAATTAAATAAAACTGTTAGTTAATTTTTATCTTTTTTCCTACTTTTAAAATGTGACTAATAGAAAATTTAAATTATATATGTAGCTCATTAAATTTCTACTAGGCAATTTTGCTGTAGGGTCCTGAGACTATCTTGAGGGCAAAGGGAAAAGGAAAGACATTCAGGCAAAATTTTACATAACAAAGAATAGAAGACAAAGGATTTTTCATTATTCTATAAAAATAATTAGCTCATCAACAATATACTAGCTGATATGCACATGTTATATGAGCTTCACATTAAGCCTCTTTTTCTACCTTTAAACTTCACAAAAAGACAAAATTTCCAAGTGTTTGACCAAGGGGAGAGCTTAATTTAAATGGTGATATTTAATTTAAATAGTGATATTTAATATAGCAATACACCGCCAGTTAGTAAAATAAAAAAATTAAGTGGCAGAATTAAAAACCAATTTCACCAAAATTAGAACTAGAAAAACTTGTCTTGTGTTCACCTATTTCCCTTCTTGCTATCTAGTCTACCAGATACTAAGGTGAGTCTGGAGTATACTGAGGTATCCACATTCATCTGTGCTCTAATTCAGTACACATCACATACAAAAATCTCTCTTAGGGGTTTTATGGTTTAAATATAATGCCATTTACAGAAATTTAAATATTTCCTCCATGACCTGCTACAGTTCCTGATCCCCAATGGCAGAGGGCAGTCATAAAAACCTCATGTAGGGGCTAGATTGTAGCTCAGTGGTAGAGCACTTGCCTGGCACATGTGAGGCACTGGGTTCAATCCTCAGAACCACATAAAAATACAATAAATAAAAATAAAGGTATTGTGTCCATCTACAACTAAAAATTTAAAAAAAGAAAAAGAAAACCCATTTGGGGTGCTGCCAGTAGGGGAAAAGTGAAAGGAGAAATGAGAGGACAGGAAGGAGAAATAGGAGAAAACAAAAAAGGCAGATTAAGGAGAAATGACCTAACAAGAAAAAGGAGACAAAAGGAAATGTCAGGGAGCAGAGGAAATAAAATGTGAAAGAGAGTGATAAGAAAATATACAGGGTGGTAGCAGAAGGGAAGACTGTAAGAAGAAGGGTAGATGTAAAGGAAAAAGAAAAACCTTATCCTTATCTATTTTAAACATGAGGAAATCAAGGACCCACTTCTTTGGTAAATGTGCTCAAACAACAATCCCAATTTCTGGTTCAGTGGTCCCCTGCCCCCCACAACATTTTGCCTAGTTCAGAGAGAATGTGCCTTGGGAAGATGATGGCGGAGATCAAACAGGGCAGAGAGCAGTAGATATGAAATCTGGACAATGTTCACCTCAAAGGCCACTTACACAACAAGAAGGCCCCAAGCCAAACATATGGGTTTCCTGCCCGTCTTGGTATTGTGTCATTGTTTTGAAGGATGACTCACAGAACGTCCTCACTGTAAGGGGGCATGTACTATGGACCTTCAGAGATGAGCTCATTTTCTGGACATCTATGTTGCCACTGGACACACACCTACAGTTTTTCCCTATGGTGACCTAAGCATTACCCTGACCTCCAAGGCTGGAACCCAACATTCTGGTTCCAGTTCCCCACCTTGGTCAATAAATGTTAAAGTCACAACCAACTATTTTCAATTATCCTTGATTTTCAAAGAAAAATCATTTAAAAACTTTTCTGGTTCTGAAAGCTAAATATAAAAAACTAGCTAAAGTAAAAGTAAATAGCTGAATACTGAGAAAAACTATGCTTTTACTTTTACATAGTATCTTCAATGATCTTAAAAAATAGTAGGCAGAAATTTGAGTATTTCTTCATAGACTTAAACCTTGCTCTCCGCCCCCCCAAAATCTTTGTTTAGAAAAACAAATCTAAAGTGCAACTCAGAAGATCAGTCTTGCTCAGATTCCACAAGTGATAATGATGCTAAGTAATTGGTTTCTGTTTTTCCCCAGTACTCATCCTGTAAATATGAGACTAGTTATAAAGGGATTTTTAAGAAAGTATAAGGATTTATTTAAACTTCCTTACTTAAACTTTTCTTATGTGAAGTTGCACTAAATTGGTTCAACAGAAATACTTTCATGTCACCACATTTAAAATGAAGTACTTTCATTTCACCACACACAAAAAAAAAAAACACAAAAATTGCACTCCACCCAGTGGTCATATTGTGGAATAGCAATATATTTCTCCAGGATTACCAATGGAAGGAAAGGAAATCACATTTTTAAAAAAATTTTCTGTAGTTGTAGTTTATATATATATATATATATATATATATATATATATATATATATATATATATTTTTTTTTTTTTTTTTTTTAATGTGGTGCTGAGGATCGAACCCAGGGCCTTGCACGTGCAAGGGGAGCACTCGACCGCTGAGCCCAGCCCAGAAATCGCATTTTGATTAGTAAAAAATCACAATGAAAATATTTTAAAAGCTTCAGTTACAAAGAATGTCATAATCTTTACCATATTTTTTCTATAAAGAAAGAAGTGGCTCAAGTGCATTTCTGCACTTTCAAAGCCATTTCATGACAAAGGAATCTACATGGAAAAAGGACTACAGCCCACCTGAAATAAATTTCCTTGTTTTAATGTAGAGCCACATGGTTCTCTTATCTAAAACAGAGTATTTCTTCTTCTATCTGGATTATAATTCATTGTTTAAGCTAAGAAAACAACCCAAAAGAGACTGGTTGTGTTTTATTCAAAACCAAGAGAAAATTCCTCATAATTACTCTGATTTTTCAAACATTTATAATTTGACTGCTTCATAGATAATAGCTATACAGTTTACTTAAGTTCCAGTGTTTCACAATATCTTCACACGATTCCAAAACTATGAATAGTACAGCTAGTGTCTATTCCACTGAAATGTGAATGAATAATCAATCACATGCAAACAGGCCTTTCCAGGAACACAGAGAAAAAGCAAGAAGGGTCTCCTGAGGTCCAAGATCTGACTTAAAGTGACTCAAAGATCAATGAGGAGACTTCAAAGAAATTTTATCTTCAAAATTAATACATTTTGCACTCTACTGTGATATTTTTTCCTCCCTACTCCCTGCCCTGGTACTGGGGATTGAATCCAGAGGCATTCTACCCTTGAGCTACATCCCCAGCCCATTTTTTTTTTTTTTCTAAGAGAAGGTCTAAATTGCCCAGGGGCTAGAGATTTGCAATCCTCTTGCTGCAGCTTCCCCAGTAGCTGCAATAATAGATGTGTGTCACTCTGCTGACTTTTTTTTTTGGGGGGGGGAGGTGTACCAGGAATTGAACCCAAGGGCGCTTAACCACTGAGGCACATCCCCAGCCCTTTTTTATATTTTGAGACAGGGTCTCTTTAAGTTGCATAGGACCTTGATAAATTGTTGAGGTTGGCTTTGAACTTGCAATCCTCTTGCTTCAGCCTCCCAAACCTCTGGGATTATAGGCATGTGTCATCGTACCTGGCTACTATCTATTTTTTAATATGAAAAAAAGTAACTGGTCAAAGTTTTCTTCTACCAAGTTGAAGGGTTAATGTATTACATTTATTGTATGGCTTAGAATATCCTTAAAAAACTGGATATACACATCCTGATTTAAGGAACTGGACCAAATATACCTCTGAAGTCTAGCCCTTCTGACACTAATGTTCTAGGATCAAGCTTTCACACAAAATTTGAGGCAAGAGACACAATATTGAGAGATGCCTGGTTGTAGCAGTCAAGTATCCAATTATTAAGACAGAAAAGCTAGGCAGTACAATTGAATATAAGTCTAGAATGCTTTTTGATTGAACCTACGGATGCTGAGCTAAATCCCTAGCCCTGTCTTTTACTTTTCATTCTGAGACAGACTCATTAAGTTGTTGAGGCTGGACTCAAACTTGTGATTCTGCTGCCCCATCCTCCTGAGCAGCTGGGATTACAGGTGAGCCACTGTATCCACTCACATATTGCTGAGGTTGAATTATCAACTTGCTCTTTCTTAGTAGGCTAAAAAAAAAAAAAAAAAAAAAAAAAAAAAAAAAAAAAAACCACAACTCAAGCAGTTGGGATTATTATTTTAATAATAACAGCACTGCTAGGAATCATGATCTTGATAGGGCAGACGGGTAGGAGTATACATTGCTAATCTGTAACCTTAAATTTGCCCCCAACAGAACCTGACAACTTTGCTTTGTTTCTGTGGTCAGCTCTCTCTCCCAATTTCTTCTTTTTTAAATTTCCAAGCTTCTTAACCTCAAGCATCCTGCCACTATCACATCCCTGCCAGAATGTGAAATATTTTATATTCTTTTAAGCAGGTACATTTATTTTCTTCAGGAAATAATGAGCAACAAAAGTGACAAAATATATTTTGCTAAAAGAATGATAATTTAAGGAATTTACTTTTATAATGTTTAGAAAATTCTAATACTACATTTTAAGTTGTTACCAAGTAGGTTTTCATTTAATGGGTGATATTTAAAAGAATCAGAATTCTTAGATTTTTGTCTTTAGAAGTTGAATCTAATTCAAAGTTTGCGTAAACATGAGAAAACAAGGAAAACTGTAACACTTTAGACAGCAAGAGTTAGATGAGGATGAATCATAAAAATGAATAAAATTCCAGATGGCAGGAGTAGCTGCACTCTCCACTGAAGGTAAAGCCTCAAAGAATGCCCTTAGTAGTAGAAACAGCTGAATTAGCTTTCTACTCCTAGAGGTAAGATGCTGATAATGTCTAAAATATACCCTTACAATGTCAGGACACCGGATCCAAAAAATAAAAGAGGCAAGTGCAAGCAGCACTAATAGAAGAGATAAATCCCTCTTTTAAGGAAACAATGGCACTAACACAGCAAGTGTGACAATTTATAACTTTTTTCTTCTTCCAGACACAACGTATTTTATAAAACAGCACTTTGGAAATCAGATAGTTTGTGTAAAAATCACTAGCCTTTGTGACAAAGGCTAATTTTACTCAAGTTTTTAATGCATACTTTAATCACAAAATTTCTGAATGTAAAAAGGAATAAGCATAAAAGTCAATTTACAGTAAATATTTATGAGAAATTATATAAGCCATATATTTGCATGTATTTATACTGAAATCATACAAGAAAACAATCCTGGCAATCCTACCATTATTTGGTTACTTACTCTGAGTTATACCCTGGTGTTAGTTCTTTGTGTATGTCATCTCTGAGCTACATAATATCCATGAAAGACAGATTTACTTATTCCTATTCTTTTACAGATGAAGAAATAGTGTTTCAAAGAGGTGCAGAATCTCCAAAGTCAACCACCTGATTTTTAGAAGTGCCAAAGCCAGGACTCAACTCTAATACATCTGAATTCAAAGCTAAAAATGTCTTCTATAGTACCTTCCTGAATTTATTAATTTAAAATTCAGATTTAACATGCTAGGTATTTAAAAACATGTCAAACAATATGCAATGAACCTAAAAGAATAAAATACCTAGGAATAAATTGAACGAAGGAAATAAAAACTTGTTCTATCAAAACGTAAAACAATGCTGAAAGCAATTTAAAATGACCCAAGTAAACAGAAAAACATTCATATTCATGGACAGCAAGACTTACTATTGTTAAGATGTCAATACTACCCAAAGTGATCCCAGAACAAATGCAATCCTATCAACATCCCAACAGCCTCAAATTTATATGGAGTTAAAGGGGCCCTTACTACAGCCAAAGCAATACTGAAAAAGAACAAAGAATGAAAGACTTATGTTTCCTGATTTCAAAGCTCATTACAAAGCTACCATAATCCAAACAGTGTGGTAGTGGCATAAGAGTAAACATAGGTAGTTAAAAACTTCTTTCTCATCAAAGGACAATGAAAACTAGAAAAGATAATTTACAAATCCCAGCTCCTGGCATCTCAAGTCATCACCATGATATATCTGAAGAGGGCCCTGGGGATGTGGGAAGATGCTGTGAAGCCAGTGAGTCTTCCTAGTGGTAAGCTTATGTTTCCTGCCCAGTTTTCTTCTACTGGTGCCTACTGAGATCTCAAGAGAATCTTCAGAAATTTAGGAAGGCTATCCCAGACCCTCCCGGGGCTGTTCCCCTTCCCAATTCTGTGAGGACATCTGAGTGAGTAGAGGAAGAGGCTATAAAGAGAGCAGCCACACGAATCACACTGCTGCTGTTAGTGTCGCCCATCACTCTAAGTGGGGCTGAGGCCTAGTTTTATGTAGTGTTACAAAACAACACCATGTAAGGCTATGCCAGTATGTTATCACAAACTGACTTGTATATTAAGCGACTTCAATGAGAGGACTTCTAAGAGCAACAGCAAGTCAGTGAAGCAACATTAGTACTATGGGTACACAAAATCTGTTTTAACTCATTGAACTGTTTGTGCAACAGCAGTGTCTACTCTGATGTCACACACACTGTTCTATCTGCAGAGCTGCGGATCAAACAGTAAACTTGGCTGATGAATTATCTATCTTCAAGGTGCTTCTATCCTAATGGAGGGAGAGAAAAAACAACAACAGTAATAACAAAATCTTAAGACTGGGAAAATTATATAAAGGAAATGAGAGAAAGGGTGTGCAGAAGTGGGCCACTTTATTGTAGGTAAAGGCATTGGAAAACCCAAAGTAGGAAAATGTTTGGGAGAATATTTTTAAAAGCAACAAAATGGAGCTGGGGTTTTGGCTCTGTGGTAGAGCGCTTACCTAGCATGTTCAAGGGCCTAGGTTCGATCCTCAGCACCACATTAAAAAAAACTAAACAAAATAAAAAAAACTCTTGTGTCCAACTATATATATACATATATATATATATTTTTTTTTTTAAGCAACAAAATGGGGGCTGGGACTGCAGCTCAATGGTAGAGCACTTGCCTAGCATGTGTGAAGCACTGGGTTCACTCCTCAGCACCACATTTAAATAAATAAACAACAAAAAAAAGGTATTGGGTCCACTTACAACTAAATTTTTTTTTCAAAAATAAATAAAAAGCAACAAAATTTCAAGGCGGCTCACTTCTGAAATTATAGAGTATGATGAACAAGGGAGTAGCACCAGAACCTAGGTGATTATGCTCACATGACTATGCCATAATACAGGCAGGATTCACTCTCTTGTACAAGACACTGCTGCCGTTCAAGCTTTAGTCATTTTGCCAACCTTCAAATTACTTTAGAAATAAAGCAGGAGGAAAAAGTGAGATGACTCAGATGCTAAGTTATTAAACATTTGGGAACCAGCGGAAATTTTAGCAGTCACAAGTCTGAACAAAAACCTCTGGTTGATATTTAAAAATTATTTCTTATCTTCAGTGAAGATTAATGTGACTAAAAGCATCTTTTACGATACTACCATGACTAGACATCCTGTTAAGCCCAGAGAATGTCACATAATTTATCTCTACGCTCTTGAAACTTGCTGTTATGTTCAAATATGTCCTCCTTGAAAAAAATAATACAAAGTAGTAGCGCTTGGAGCAGTAGAAATAGTTGAAGTAGTAGTAGCAGCAGTAGCAGTTGTTAATAAAACTCTAACCACTATTACCTCAAAAGGTGACCTTATGTGTAAAAAGAACATTTGCAGAGGTAATATGTTAAAATGAGATTAATGAATGTTCAAATCCAATATGATGGGTGTCTTTATACAGAGGGGAAATCTGGATATAAGAGACACACATGCCATGTGAAAGTGAAAGCAGAGATGATCAGAGATGAAGGATGACATATCTATAAGCAAGGAATACCAAAGACTGCCAGCAAACCACCAGGAGGTAGGACAGTAGCATGAACCAAACTTGTGGACAATCAAGACTCTGAATTCCCATCCTCTGGAATAGTAAATTATTTAATAAACTTCTGTTGTTTAAGCTACCCAGTCTGAGGTACTTTTTTATTGTATCGAACTCAAAAGAACAAAGAGCTTAGATAGAGGAGATGACAGAAAATTAAAGAGATTAAGTTTCTGGAAAAGGAAAAATGGATAGCGAACTAGGAAATAAGCAAGTGAATGAAACAAAACCCAACCCTCGAACCTGCCATGGCGGCACACACCTATATAGTTCCAGCTACTCAAGGGGCTGACGATGGAGGATCACTTGAGCTTACAAATCCAAGACCAATCTGGGCCACACAGCAAGGCCCTCTCTCTCTCTCTCACACACACACACCCAACCCCACACTGGTGGGTATATGTCAAAGGGGCACAAGAGGCAAATTAAAGAGCTCCCAATGGTCAAAGCAGAAAAATTTAGACAGCAAATAAAGCCATATTGGATTATAACCCAAAGTATAAAATGAATGCCCATTCCAATATAAATACATGATTGAATAAACTCATAAGTTGGGGTGAAGATACAAACTTCCCATGTGAAATTCCAAACATAGATATGCACCCTCAAGATGAAGTGCTTAACTACCCACCCCTTAGTTGTGAACTGTGTAGAATGACTTCCAAATATAGACACTTTCCAGGGAAGAAATCTGACAAACACTATCTCAACCAGGTGAATAAAGGTCAACATTAAATCAAATCATATTGATATAATGTACCCTTGATATGATAAAAATGGCACTTTACCTCTATGGTCTTTCTACTAATAACCCATAACCCAGTCATATCATGAAAAAAATGAGAAATTCTAACACCCTACAAAATGTCTGATTAGTACTCTTCTAAAACTGTGGTTAGCTGGCTGTGGTGATACAACCCAGTCCCAACTACTTGGCAGGCTGAGGCAAAAGGACCACTTAAACCTGTGGAGTGCAAGACCAGCCTGGATAACAAAGTGATACCCTGTCTCAAAACAAAACAAAAAAGGTCATCAATGACAAGGAAGTTCTAAGAAACTGCCATACTGAGAGAAACCTAAAGAAAGACAGGACAACTAAATGTGATGGGATAGCTTGGGTGAGATCCTGAGACACTAGGTAAAAAACAAAGGAAATCTAAATATACTATGGGCTTTAGTTAAAAATAATACATTAATATTGGCTCATTAATTTTAACAAATGTATTAGACTAATGCAAGATGTTAATAACAGAGGAAGCTCAGTACAGGCTATATGGGAACTCTACACTATCTTCTAAATTTCTCTGAAAATCTACAACTGTTCTAAAAACAAAAGACCATTAAAAAGAAAAGTAATAGATGGAAAAGAGCCGACTTGCAAGTTGTGACCAGTGACTTGGATGTGACCTCTGACTGCCTTGTGGCTGCATTTGTGCTGGGAACTTCCTGCACCAAGGTGCGGGTCAAGATGGCCCTGTTGCTGTGGTGATGCCTGGCCTGGGGAGGCTCCGTGAAAAGGCACAGAGCAATCTATATCAGTCTGGACCTTGAGCTTAGGCACCAACTCCTAGTGATAGAGAATTCTGGGCTCTATAATAACCTTGATGTCCCACAAGTTTCACTGCAACCTTCAAATCTGTCTGCTTTTCCTGACACTTTCTCACAAATAACCTTTTGATGATAAAACCTATATAAATATGCTGAATTAGCTCTAGGTCACTGTTCCTCCACATCAGAGAATGGTGTCCCACCTGGTCCCAGCTTTCTCTCTATATGTGTATTTGTTGGGGGATTTCTCAATCCCCCATCACCCCTCACAGGCTTTCTGAATTAATGGCTGTAGTAGAGGAGGTCACAGCAGCAAATCACAGGAAATATTACCAAAATGAAGCAACTTACATCACTTAGAAACTTATGAAAGTTCAGACAGCAAAACTACCCTCTCCCTCACTCCAGTTCCCTGAACACTGGTTACCAAAAGTGAAACACTGAACAGATTCTTCTGAGGAATTTATCAATGGGGACTGAGGGAACCTACAAATACTGATATTTGGAATTCCTTACCTCATCACCCAACCAGGGCTTAAGTCCAGCTCATGCACAGAGCAGTTCCAATCAGTTTTTTGGTCTTACTTTTACTTATAAAGGAAAACCCAACAAATATCAGGTATCTGAGGAGCTTAAAACAGCAATTAATACAAATGAGAATTTTTTGAAGGAAACAATGCAAAATCACTTTCGTAAACACTACATTATCAGAGAAAATACTGCAACCATGAAATGACAACAGGATGCTAATAAAATGGAACATTTGAAAATGGAAAAAGGGCTCTTAAGAATTAAAATATATAGTAAAACTGAAAAATTCCATAGCAGAGTTGTAAGATAAAGCAGGTAGCTAAACTCCCTGTAAGTCTAACTAGGCAAGATAAAAGAATGAACAAAAGGAGGGAAAAGATATCAATCCAAAAGGGGCCCTTTATTGGATTTGTGGGGTATTTTTTAAAGAGAAAAAAAAAAAAAAAAGGCAGGGAGGGGGAGGAGGGAAGAATATTATCAAATAAGATGGACAAGAATATTTCCCAGAGTCAGAGACATGATTTTCCAAATTGGAAGTCCTTAGCAAAAAAGGATGGGGAGATACCTGCACAGGTGTGAGTTCCAAAGAGAGTTACTAAAAACAAAAAATGGCAACAAACAACATTAAAGGCTAAGGAGTTTCTCTAATCGCAAAAGCTTCAGAATTGCATGGACATGCCTACACAAAGCAGGATATACACCATACCCTCAATCAGAGGTGTAGCACCCAGTGCCAGCCACCTCCCCAACTTCATGAGGCAACATAGCTGTGGATGATTCTGCATGTGGGGAGAAGAAGCCTCACCAGGCCTGAGAAGCACCACTATATTCTCTAGGTGTTTTTATGCCCTCTGGTCTACAAAGACTCTGGTAACATACACGCAGGCTAGCCAGGTGTGAGGGGGAAAAAAAAAACAAGGTTAGAAGTGAGGGTTCTCTGTGAAGCCAAGTGAGGTGGATACTTTCCAGGTTAACTATCACATCCTGTGTCTGGTCCAAGGACTGAGATGATAAATCAGAAACCAAGATACTTCATCAAGAGAAGATAAAATTATAAATACTTTAAGAAGACAAAGTAAAAGTGCTTTAAAAAAATCAGAAGGAGAAAGAAAGGATATGAAGAGGGAAAGAAGAAATACAAAAATTAAAAAGGCTTGAGGTGACTCAAAAATAGTTAACTTCTCCCAAAAAAATGGAAAATTTCCATTCTAGTATTGATTCTATTCTAGTCTGACAGATAACCTATCAATTAAGTATGATACTTAGAATAAAGAAATTCTCAGAGCTGCAAGATCTCAAAGAATTTACTTCCTGTGAATCTTCTCAAAAAGCTGGTGGAGGAGTACTCCACAAAAATGAGGAAGAGCAGCAAGAAGGAGGAAGTCAAGAGATCTAGGACAAGAGGTCCAACACAGGAGAAATGACAGAGATTCAGGACAAGGCAATTCAGGACTGCACTGATTGTCAGAAACTGGGAGCCTGAATTCATGACTGGTGCTCAGAAATGAAAGCCAACAAAATAAATGTTGACTCCATAGGAAACAAAAACTTGAACTGTCAAATAAAATCATTGGACATGGTTATTTATGACAATATTTAGTAATCAAAATGAAAGTATTGAATATTGGGAAGATAGAATATTATGATATAATGGGTGGGGAAACATGTTTAAGAGGGTTATGCAAGAAATGAATCCTCATCCTGCACACTAGGAAAATCAATAAACAATGTCTAAAATGGGAAACCCATGCTAGAGTAGTGTAGGCACACAAATATGAAGTAAATACCACAAGAAATAGGCAAAAGAAGTAAGTTTTTTCAAGGAGGCAGTAATCAGCATGAGGAAAAGGACTGATATTTATTCATTATATACCTCAGGATTATTTGAATGTTCCAACTACATTTAAAATTAATATATTTTAGGGGCTGGGGATGTGGCTCAAGCGGTAGCGCGCTCGCCTGGCATGCGTGCGGCCCGGGTTCGATCCTCGGCACCACATACCAACAAAGATGTTGTGTCCGCCGAGAACTAAAAAAAAAAAAAATATATATATATTAAAAAAATCTCTCTCTCTCCTCTCTCACTCTCTCTTTAAAAAAATAAATAAATAAAATAAAATTAATATATTTTAAAATTCAAAGATGAATAAAGTTGTGATACAGCTTTATGAAAACAGAATCATTCACAGGAATGAAAACTATGTGGGAAAAGGAAGAAAAAGAACACTAAGCGGGCTGGGGACGTGGCTCAAGCGGTAACACAATCGCCTGGCATGAGCGGGGCGTGCTGGGTTCGATCCTCAGCACCACATAAAATAAAATAAAGATGTTGTGTCCACCGAAAACTGAAAAAAATAAATATTAAAAAAATTCTCTTTAAAAAAAAAAAAAAAAAGAACACTAAGCAAATAAGAGCATCACGGATAGTGTTTTGTTCTGTTTTTTAATTAGGAAAAGTTCCTTTCTAACTCTCAACATCAGCACCTACGGTCTATCTGAGCATTACGTATGCATGTTTCATTAACAGAGAAAACAAGGAAATTTAAACACAGCAATGCCACTATTAGGTTATACAATTCATTCACTTGGGACAGAGAGATGTCATGGCAAGAATACCAGTGAAAGATTTAGTCACCATTTAAAGGGACCACATCCAGAAGAAGCAAAAAGATTCTGTTCACCATAAACATACAGAAATACTAGTACTTTTGAACTAGCAGAGTATAAAATTTTGAGTACACAATCTAAAGAAATTGGTGTCCATTTTTATGAAAATCAAATTATTAAGAGTGTGTAAAAATGTTAATTACTTAGGGGTTTTTATGAATTAGTCAAAAACAACTTTTTTTTTTTCCTTTTGGTGAAGCATACACCTGTACTTCATTACTTATGGAAAACTACTCTGCTTTCTAGGAATTACATTCTAAATTCAAAACTAAGGCTCTATTTATTATAATCATGTACAAATAAAATTCACAGGGCCATAGACAAAATGATGGCAAAAATCACAAGACTTAACATTTATAACAAGCATGGAGCATGAGATTTGTATATAAAATTGCTAACTCAACATTGTGAAAATAAAAGTTCTGAGTCAAGGAAGAAATCTTAGGCATGTAAAATGATTTTTGTGAGTGTGTGACATAAAAAACACCTTTCAACTAAACATGTTCTCACATGATATCTCCTTTGTCTCTCACTTTAAACCCTCAGATAGTACTTCCTTTCCAATTCCTCCCTGTTCATTTTATTAAATTCTGCTTTACATAAGACTTATTTAATTTCCCTATAATACTACAAGCCACTTTACTACCATAGGAGGAATGTTGAATTTGCCTTTTACTCTCTGTGCTGTGACTGACTCGACTGTCATCTCTGATCTAGTTAGAGTCTTCAGCTGGCTACCAAACTTCTGGACCTCTAGATAGCTAGTGGCTGTAGTTTAACACACATTTTTCACATAATCTTCAGGGCCTAGCAGGTAGGTATTGTTTTCCCAGTGTTACAAAAAAAGAGACAACTGTGGGTTGTGAGGTGTGGTGGTATGTCTGTGTCCCAGGCTGAGACAGGATTGGGAGTTCAAGGCTAGCCTGGGCAATATAGCAAGCCCTGTATCTGAATGTATGTCTGTTTAATGAAAGAGTCTTTTCCCCAACTCATTCATTTATTAATGCCATTAGAGGGGAGCTATCTGAAGATGAAGCTACCAAGTGAGTCAAATGATACCGGGGTGAGGGGACACAGTTCAACAGACAAATCAGTTCAAAAAGAACTCAGATACCCAAGGTTTCAGCTGGCTATACAATGTGATGGGACAAAAAGTTCTGAACAGAGAAGAACTTGCCATATCACATCCCAGCTCTGACACTGTTTAAGCTTCCTACATAGGCCAGTCCCATGTAATCTAGGAGTTATAGTATATACCTCTTCAAATAAAGAACAGTCCAAATTACCAGGGAAAATCCTTAAGGAAAAAGCATCATGGTGGATTCTGACATATCATGTTTCAAACAGTCTAACCACCTACTTCATCTTTCCCAACATTAAAGCAGAACCACTTTCCTCTCAAGCTGAGCCTGAAAGCATTATTTAGTTTTGAGTGTAAAGACCAGATTGTATGAAAAATATAGGTTTTAGACACTTGATCCAGTCTCAGCCCAGTGACAGGATCATTTCTTGAAAAGCAGGCAAGAGAAAATTAGATTCACAATGCTCATTCCAGAGCAGGTGTCAAGTCAGTGCAGTAAGGCCCAAATCACCTCTGATATTTTCCTGGTTGGTTTTCTCTTGCTAGCACAATTGGTTTTACATACATAAATGATGCCTAAAAATCCAAGGCTCCTACAAAGTAGGTGCTATCCCTATAAATGAGTTTATAGACTGTGAAATTAAGGATCATTTCTCCGGTACTTCCTAACAAAAGTAAAAACAAAATCCAAAAAATTCAGGGATGTCAAATCAATGCAAAATTCTTACAGTACTTGGGCAGTATGGTGGCAATAGAGCAAAGGGCAACACAGGGAGATCATTTCCACATGATTATGTGACCTTAAAAAAATCTCTTAGCTTAAGTGACCTTACCTAGAAAAAAGGATCATTATCCCTGCCTTGCAGGGTTGTTGTGACTCTAAGAGAAAATTAATGTAAAGCACTTAGCACAGTGTCTGGCCCAAGGGTGTTCAATCATTTAACTGTAATCACAATGACAATCCTTTACAAACATTAAATAACTCCTAGAAATATTCAGTATTCCTAGCAGGCAATAGCATCATTGATAGTGGATAGAGCTGATATTAAAGACTTCAAAATTCCAAATTTCTACCTTTCAAATAATGCCAGTTAGGTAAATTACTTTGATCCAGGTAAGCCATTTAGAAAATCCTATAACAAAAGATCAGTCCTTCCTAATAAAGCATTTGTTTAATCCACACTTTAAATTATAAACTAACTTTCTCTAAATAATACTTCTCTTATTCCGGTATTGTTCATATGTAAATAGATGCTATGACTACAGTCAAATATGTATCTACCTACTAGTCATCCAAAATAAATGGTAAAAGATTTTAAAGAAATTTATTATGTGGACAGATGTTTTAGAATGTTTACAAAGAAAAAAAAAAGGAATACTTTCAGTGGCCTTACCTAGAAAAAAGGGCCATTATTAAAACAAAACAAAAAAATCTCCCTTATGATGATGCTTCACTAAGCCTAAACATTCCCAGACTCCATGTAGCTCATTAGAAAAGCACACTGTTTTATAAGGACCAGAAGTAAATGCAGTCATCTACTAGAAAAATATACCATAAGACAATTCAAGATCCAGTTCAGAGCTTTTAATTCATATTAACTATCCAATGGTTTTGCTGGCACATAGCAGATAATAATTCAAAAATCAAAGCTGGGCATGGTGGAACACACCTGTAATCCCAGTGATTTGGGAGGCTGAGGCAGGAGGATGGGAAGTTGGAGTCAGCCTCAGCAACACAGAGAGATCACGTCTCAAAATTTAAAAAATTAAATAAGGCTGGGGATTTAGCTGAGTGGTAAAGCACCTAAAGCACCCGGGGTTCAATCCCCAACTTGGGGGGGGGGGGAATCACATAATCAAATTATCAGACAATATCATACTGAATACTTTACTTCCCAATATCTCTTAAAGGCGATCTGTATTCTGAATACTTCTCTTATTTAGAATAAGCCAAACACCAAGTCTCTAGTACAACTGGACATTTCTACCTTACCAGGAGCAATAACCATCATATCATAAAGACACTGAACAAAATATAACTATCCTGGTTATTAGTCAACTTCAGTGTTTACTCAGGCTTAAAAGAAAAAAAAAAGCCTTCTAGGTAGATTTCAATCCCAAATTAACTAATGATCTTTATTTATAATTCTGTCACTTTATTTTTATAAAAAGAACTTATCTTACAATAGATTCAAAAACAAGCATTTAAATTAACATCTTTGGGATCAATTATCCCTTTCATTATATTTCAGAAATAGGTAAAAGAAATTCAGTAAGTCACTAAAGAAGTTATTTGGTATCATATGCCTATCTTTTTTCTTTATTTGCAGGACCAATTTCAGCTTTTCTAAAGGATATTTCCCCATCTTCAGCATCTCCTCTTTATCTAATAAAGCTTAGTTATAACCACCCAAACCAAATAATTAAAAAAAAAAAAAAACTAGATCCTTCTCTTTGAAATATTAGTATCTCTATATCATGTTTATTAAATTTTCCAAATCTGTACCCTTTCGGGTCTCCCTCAATACTGCTTAAAATTTCAACTAAATTAACAAGTAACCAAAAAGTTAAAATCAAAGCAATGAGAGAGCAAACCAACCTCAAAAGTTTCCAGTGCAAATAACAGGGCTCTACAGCATCTCAGCTCCTTTACTGAGAACTCCTTCTGCACATCAACCTATGCTGGTCTCCTCTCTTTCTCCTTCATCCTTTTAGGGCCTGTACCTTAAACACTGTCACCCTTGGCCTTTCACACTTTAAATCAACAGATTCTTTCTCCCTACTCCACAGGTACTCTCTCCACCCCTCAAATCCACTTTCTTGACTAGAATTTGCCCAACTTTCAAGAATAGCACCCTGTGACTTCCATTCAATGCCATTCATCACTGTTCTTCTCCCTTTAGTTCAACATTTACAATAAAGGAGGCCAAATGGCTTTACCTACAGGAGTGCTGGAAAACTTAAGGAGGCAACACTTATTCACTCTAACAGGATTAACAGTTAAGAAGAAAACCACAATTGACTTCAGAGCAATCCCAAAAAAATACAGAGCACAAAACAACATCACACATGCAAAGGAGCTTGTCTCCTGTAGCAGAAATTAATTAAGCAAAGTGTAATGGGAGAAAATATTAAAAAATGGATTGGGGAAGGTGAAATTGAATTGAAATGAACTGAAGTGGAACTGAGAAAACAGATGAGAAATTCAGATTTAAAAATAGGTGAGCAAGAATTACTGTAGGTTCTTGAACAGGAAAGATAAAGATGCTAGGAGTTGAAAACAAATCAGAATGTACAAATCGTTACTTAGATTTCATTTATACTCTGGTTAAACAATAAAATTAAAATAAGGAATTGGCACAAAAAGCAAATAAGAGTATGAAATGAAATAAAGGCAAGTGTTATATTTAATTTAGTGTTCAGTTACTGGCCATAAAATTACATATAGAAGTAAAATCTTTCTAAATTGTTAAATGGAATAAAGGCAAGTAGAGGAAGGAATCCACTGGCTGCCAACTTTCTAAGGTATGCTACTCTTTTTAATTTTTTTTTTTTAGTTGTAGATGGGCACAATATCTTTATTTTGTTTATTTGTTTATGTGATGCTGGGGATTGAACCTAGTACCCCACACATGCTAGGCAAGTGCTCTATCACTGAGCCACAACCCTATGCTATTCTGTAAGCCAATGTTTGCCCTCTAAGAAAAAAAGAAAAACAAAAAAGCCAATAGTTTATGTTGGAAATGTATGACACTACAAATAAATAAGCACTAAATAAAAAAGCTCTTATAATTCAAAGACTACAAAAATAGGCATTACATTCCAGATTTTTAAAAGATCATGTTCTAGCAGCTACCCACCTAACACACACATATTTTCTAATTTACTTACGTAGTCTCTTTATATTTTTGACCTAAATAAACTATAAAGAATCCTAAAAGATCCCACTTCTAACAGTCATACAAACTACTCTGGCTTTGTAGAGAAGTTAAATAAAAGATAGGAAAAGGAGATGTTGATGTAATTGTTTTGTTAGGCCTTAAGTTAAATCAATTCTGATTTCTTTCTTCCACATTTCTATTATATAAATAAATAAACACACACACACACACACACACACACATATATATATATATATATATATATATATATGTGTGTGTATATATATATAATTTTTTTTTGGTTGTTGATGGACCTTTATTTTATTCATTTATTTATATGTGGTGCTGACAACTGAACCCAGTGGCAAGGGGTCTACCACTGAGCTACAACCCCAGCCCTCTTTCTTCCACATTTCTTAGTAACAATTTTAACATCAATCTAAATAGACAAATAAAAATCACTAAAATTTAGTATTATAAAGCTTTTGAGGAAAAAGATTCGAAATTGTAGTCACTGAATCAAATTAGGAAAAAAAATGTTTATCATCATTTTAATCCTAAATGTCACGTTAAGGACTTTATCTTGCACTGCGATGGAATTCATCTACTAATCTATTCTTTTTGCTTTCCCTTCCTTCCTTTCAGACTGAGAATCTGAGCAGGGGTAGAGAGGCCCAAGTTTCCAGTGCAAATTAAGGGCAGGTTGTCACTGACACTTGGTGATTCCTACCTACTTCATCTGTGCCTCATGCCTTTGTCTTGAAAAGTACAGGACTTCACACATATAAAGTGCTTACTGTTATTAACAGTTATGCTAATATAGTCAACAAGGCAGGGAGGTGGACCCAGAAATCAGTTAAATGCTAGCAAAGCCACCAAGACAATTTCTTATCCAAATACCTTTTTACCAAGATTACCCATATTTTTACAACTTATAGTAAATATCTCCAAATGTTGCTAAGTTTTAATGACACGGGATAAGGCCAACTACAGTCCCTGCCTACAAACTTGCAAGTTGTTTTCACCATAAAGGTGGCAAGTGATAGGCAGAAGACCCTGATGGCTCAGCCAGAAATAATAATGACTTACCTAGCAATGAAGGACATGAGAGACAGCTAAAAACAATTCCAAAAAAAAAGTTCAAAACTACTATCAATTGACGTGGCATGTCAACAGTGACAGCTCCCGGGGTCAGAGCAAAAAGGAAAGGATATAAAAAGATGGGCAAACTTAAAGAAAAACCTCCTAATCGAGGTTGCTAACCACTTTAGGGAGGTAGTGAATCTACTTCCTAACAAAGAAGCTTACAGAAAGTGTTAAGTTCTGATATATAGGAGGCATACAGAAGAAATCTGTTGACACACAAAACCAAGCTATCTTTAAACTAAATATTAATACTTAAACATTGCAAAATATCCATTGTAATGTTCATCAGCTTAATCTAACCTTTGACCACCTCAAAAGTGTGGCACCACCAAGATTATTCATCAGAAGCTCACCAGTCAGGAAAATTCAGTGAACTCATTCAGGAAGTGCTACCCACTACCAGGTCACTGGTAAGGGCAAACTGCCTGCTGCTTCCTACCTTCATACAACAATCCTCCACTAAGGCTCTTCTAAAGCCCACTGTGTGTTTGGTAAAGGGCAACTAAGGAGTTTTGCCTTCAGGGACTCTGGTCCCAGTGCTGGGGACAGTCCATACAGTAAACCAAAAATTACAATGCAGGGTGATAAAAACCTTTACTGCTACAAGAATGAAGTAATAAAAGAATCAAAGCTCTGGCTGACTCTATTATTTGCTTAATAGTGCTTTAATATAGTGTTTAAGGGTTTTCAAAAGCTTCCATGTCCAGATCCTCTCAAGCATAATGCTTCTATGTTGATTCTCAACTGTGCCATCATAAACTAAAACCGAAACTGTCCGTTTTATTTCCAGCATTCTATGGCTAGTTCTACCAACATCTGGGCAGGAGATACTTGGGTCTGATGGACCACAATCGACTACACATTTAATTAGAGGGGAAAAAGACACCCACACTGTCCAACAGTCTTCCACATGTAGCTTTATTTGCACTTTTTATACTCTGGCGGGTCTGGCCTGAGGTGGCTGCACTTAGGCAGAGTGAGGATGCTCAGGAGGACCAGCTCAAGGAGGAATAAATTACCAGCCTCTGCTCCCCCTGCACCTGGTGGTAGGCTTTGCATTTTTCCACCTTCAGCATCACCTGCCTGGCTTTTCATTCTTAAGCCATTGAAATCAATACCCGACTATCAACACAAACCATTAAGGTCAACTAAATTATTGGTAAATAATCCAAAATTGACTTTTGCGTGGTCAAAACATAAACCAGCAAGGTCAAGTATTAACAAACAGTAACACACAGCATCACTACTGTAGGGCAAAAGAACTTCAGCAAGGTCTGGATTGACAGCAAGGTAAGAGACTTGTTTTCAATTTTTAAAAAATGGGGGAAGGGGCGGAAAAAAGCTCTTTATGTGTACTAAAAATTAGTCTGGCTGCTTGTTCATAAATTTTCATAGACTTTCCGGGTATTCAGAGTTCCAGCGGTTTCTGAAAGGACGGGTCATCTTCCTGGTCCCGTTTTGCATTAATTATATCTTCCAAGCGTCATCCCGAAATTTGCAAGGAGAGTCATCTTAATTTGAGTAAGTGATCAGTGGCGTCAAAAGTTGAGAAGCCCTCAGTAAAAACTGTATCCCGACCCACTCACTACAAATCAAGATTTACCGGGTGGGGGTTGAGAAGAAAACTACTCACACTTGAATCCGGTCTACAGCCTGAAGGAGGCGGCGGCGGGCAAACGAACGGCCTTAAAGAAATAACAGCAACCTGCCAGCCCTCGCTTCCAGGCGAATCACGTGCCCCAGGCGCCCCCTCCCCCAGGGCCAGTGCCAGGGGCTGGGGCAGGGGCGAGATGGGGACGCGGCCTCCCGCGGTGCTTCCCGGGCCGCAACTCGCAGCCCCAGCCTCCCGGCCAGAGAGGAAACCAATGGATCTTAGGTGACCATCCCCGCGGGTAGCAGGGCCCCGAATGCTTTTCAGAGTCCTCAGCCCGCTCAGTGACCCTCCAGCTCGTGCTGCTGTGGCGGCGGCTCGGACCGCGTCTACGTGGCGCGGTCGCTGCGAGGGGTGGGGGGGAGACAGGGGCTCAGGACAGGGGACAGCTTGGCCCGCGCTTCCCGGGAGGGTCGCGGCCTGCGGCAGTGAGGCCCCCCCGCCGACCCTCACGCGCGGACACGCGACTGCCCCTCCGGAAGCCGGCCCGCGACGAGGGGGCACGAGGACCCGGCCCATAGCCCGCTTACCTGCGGCGGCTCCGCTCCTGGCCCGCGCCGGCGCACGCGGGAAGGCGGCCGAGGAGCGGCGGAGGATGAACGCCGGCGGCGAGGACCAGCTGGGGAGAGCTGCCGAGGGGGCGGGGCCGGGGCGTCCGCCGCCGCCGCTGCCTCGGGAGCCGCCTGGGCCGCAGCTGAGGCGGACGGCCCTCATGAATGGGACGCGGCGGCGGCGGCGGCAGCGGCTGCTGCTGCTGCCCGGCGGGCGGCGGGCGGCGCGCAGGCCCCGCCCCAGCCACGTGACGCGCGCTGCCCCCCCCGCCCACCCCCACCCCGGGCCGGGCGCGGCGCCGTGTCGCCGTGTCGCCAATTTCCCGGGTAGCAGCCGCGCAGCTTCTTGTCCCTGGAGGAGCGGTCGGGGTCCCCTGGCCTGGAAGGGTCCCAGGCAATTTCTCCCGCTTACAGCCCGGGGAACGTTACTTCAAAAAAAAGTTTCTTCTGGTCCCCATGGCAACCCAGTAGCGAGTCACGTGCCTCAAATGCAAACGTGCAAAAAAAAAAAAAAAAAAACCAAAAAAACGGTCCAGGGCATATTATAAAAAATGTTATAAAATCATATAACATGAATGCTATGAGACATTATGAAATCTCCTTTTGATCACTCGTGGCTCTTTTGCTTAGTTCCCCATTGCCTCCCCCCAACCCTATTACACATTTTTTCAAAATACACTTTTTAAGAGATAATTGCCTTTACTATATATTACTGATGCCCATCATCTTAAAAGTCTCCTTTGCAGCCTATTATTGGACGTTATGAAAGGAGGCATAACAGTTAATTTCTCAGTGTGCCTCCTGTGCCGGACCGATTATATAGCTCTGAGGGTACTGAAGTGGGCAAGCTTCTCCGCGGTGCACCCAGCAGCCGCACAAAGAGTTTTTGCACAGATTGGGTAGTGTGTGACAGGGCTGTGCTGGAACTCAGGGAAGGGCTCCCCTCACAGGCTACCACTTCATTTCCGCAGCCTGCTTCCTTCCACCTGGCTCTAAAATTCCACCCAACGTTAACTATGGCCCTTCGGAGGCCGCTTGGCATTTCCATTTCTCTGCTTTCACCTGACTTCACCAGTGAAATAATAAATTTTTAAAAGAGAAGAACTGGAACTCTCCCTCCATATTCCAAGTAATTTACTCCATTATGGAGAAGTAGAATTAAAAGAATTTCTACATCAATAAAACGGAACCGACAATGCGTTGCTCACAAGATTGTTTGGAGGAGTACATGTGATTCCTATATAGTTCCTAACTTAGCATAATGCAGGGAACCTGGAACATGCTGTTACTGTTTGTTTTCTAGCCTTGCTTCATTTTGCCAGCTTTGACTCTTTCTGTTTCCCTGGAGCTATTCTTACTACCTCCTGCTTTGGAAGGGCAATATTCTGCCAAGCTTCCTTCCTTCCCCTTTAGCATTCAGGAAGCCCTGGACATCCCCTCCTTTCCTTCATTGGTTCACGTGTCTAATACTTTCCTCATTCTCTGGTGTCTACCTAATTTACACCACTACTTAAGCAGAGTAAGGACTAGTGAATATATGTTGCATGGTGTCCCTTCACTTCCTGCCCTGACACCTAGGAAGTATGGGGGAGGGAGTACCCAATTTGCACCTGCTCCACCAGCCCGGAAACCCGGTCCTGCCTCATGGGTCCTCTGACCGCCCACCTTCCAGCTCCATGGTGAGGAACCTCACACCACTAAATGTCTCCACCTTCCTCAATTCTAGATTCATCTGTTAGCTTCAGCAACTTAGGCTTCTGCCACTGTTTAAAAGGTAGAAGATATGGTTCCATATCTTCAAAATGATTTCAAATTCTTACATAGTCTGCTACAACATTTTTTTTGGTTTGGGAGCTTGTGCTTTTTGTTCTGTTTTGATGTTTTAAGAGTAGACGTGTTGGGGGAGGGGTGGAGGGAGGGACTGGGGAGTGAAGTACTTGTACAAATATGTCTCAGTGCATTCCACTTCTATGTACAACTATAATGCACCAATTAAAAATAAATAAGAGGCAGACCAAGAGAGTAGAGGAAGGGATCCCGGAGAGGGAGGAAAAGAGTAGACATGCTGTCCTATCCAGTATGTGAGAACTTGGAGTGAGCTCTTCCTCCTCTGTGAATTTCCTCCAAACATTATTGATCCAAGAGATGTGAGTTACTGACCTCACCTACTGGACTTCAAAATACATACAAATGCAAGAGTTTGACCAACACTTTGAGAGCTCTGGCTGCAGCAGGCAAGGTTGTCCCTCCTTACCCCAGAGCACAAGCACCACACTCCAGCACCCAGGGCCGTCACAGTGTCACCAGATCTCTGCTCCAGTGGTCAAGCCAGCTTCTCCTGACAGTCTTCACACAAGGTCCACCTTAACTTTAATAGACATGACTTTCCCCAGGAGCTTCATACATATATATATATATATATATATATATATATATATATATATATATACATATATATATATGTATATATATATATATATATATGTATATATATATATATATATCATATATTTTTTTCTTTTATAGTTGTCAATGGATCTTTATTTTGTTTATGTATATATGGTGCTGAGAATCGAACTCAGTGCCTCAAACATGCTAGGAAAGTGCTCTACCACTAAGCCACAACCCAGCCCCTCTTCTAGGAGCTTCTTGAGATAAGTCAACTTTAGTAATTTTGGAATTCACTTCCTATTGGCTGAGGTAGGCAGTCTATGGAGTGTATTCCCTGTGATGTTTGCTCTTTGTAATCTCCCCCATTAAGCATTGTCACCCTGAGAATAATTTAATAAGCCATGTGATTTGTGAAATTGTATTTTAATCATCTCCTTATTTTCACCTTACACAATATTCCCTCTTGAGCTATTTACTTATCTCACAGCTACATTTCCTAGCCAAGCTATCTGGAAGAGCAGGAAAAATATTTGCTTTTTTCACTTCTTCACAATCTTGTTCTTCCCCACCCCTGAAACTGCTAAAGTTACCAATGACCTTCTGGTTGCCAAATATGATGGGGCCCCTTTCCGGCTCTGTGTCTCATGATTGCTGTAGCGTAAGACACTATTGACCATTGTTCCCTTCTTGAAACTTGATCCAAGTCTTATCAGTGGGAACTCCTCTGAGATCCACATACTTGTGCTCAGTGTCTTTAGACATCTCCAGGAGGAAGGCCCGGAGTGACATCAAATTCATCCTTTGTGCTGCTTCCAACCTGCTCCTCCTGAATGATCCTGATTAATGAAACTGTCATCCATTTAATCATCCTTGTCAGAAACCTCAGAGGGAGTCTCATTTCCCACTACTACCATTCGACATCCATCATATCATTTCTATACTCCAAAGTTCTCTGCAAAACTGCTGTATTGGCAACTTTCCAGAATTTCCTCAGTTGCACAACTATGTCCCCCTCTCATCACAAACACTGTAATCAGGTCCTTCTCTCTCTCTTGCAACCCATGAAGGTGTATGGGTGCTGCCCTCCAGCCCTCTGTAGTGCTAAGCATTTATGCCCTGAATTGCAGATCTACCTGTGTTAGGTAGATCTTAAGGAAAAAAATCCAAGTTCCCTCACCCAACATCTGGAGTACCTTCTTTTTGCTCCAGTGTTCTCTCCTATTCCTTCTACCCTGCATGCTTTAGTCATTCCTTTTGCAAGAGGATCATTTTTCAAATACTAACTTCTGCATTTCTCCTTGCATTTCCTCCTCTTTTCTCCCCCTGTATAAGAATGCACCCAGGCACACTGCCCGTCTCAAGGAAGTTCATTAGTGGAGTGGAAAGCAGAAGTTGTCTGCAGGACATTTCCTTCCTATCTTATTACCACTGAGCTACCCCTGGCACTTCTTATTTTGAAACAGGTCTTGCTAAGTAGCCTAGGCTGGTCTTGAACTTCTGATCCTTGTGCCTCTGGGACTACAGGGACTACAGGTCACTGGGATTACAGGCCTACACCACTGCACCTGGCCAAATATGTATTTTTAACCACCATTCCCCATCATCTTCTCTCAGTTTCCTCTACTGTCCTACCCTAGTCATTGTTTCTTCTTCTCATTCTTCTAATCTGTTTTGTACAGATCACAGCTATAACACTTATAGTAGGTGCTCAATAAATACTTGATGAAAAATGAATGAGGATTTACATTTCCAGTAATATATTCGAGTTGTCTAAACCAATCATTGAAAACCAACAAAATACTGGGTAAAATATTAGAAATAGATTCTGGAAAGCATCTGTAATCTGGGAATAAATTAAGAAATAGCACCAGAACAGGGTGAAGGCCAGAACCCCCAGAGGTAAGCAGGACCCAAAGTCAGCATCCGCCTGAAGGGCATTTGCTGAATCTAGTGGATTTGAATATTGGTTTTTGTAGTCTTGAGAATCTTATGGGGTAAAGTAAAAGTTAGTGTGTGCTTTAAATGGAGAGTTTAATAGAAGAAACTCAACAAAGGTGGAACTCCCAAGGCAAAATTGTAGAATGAGAAAAAAAAAATTCTTCACAACCCAAAAAACCTCAGTAAAGTGGATCACAGATGAGCCATAAAGCGAGTTTCAAAACATTTTGAAAATTTTATTTATATCCTTAGACATATTTTATGAGTACAATGCAACTGAGAAAATAATGAGTTCAAAATAAAAAGATAACTAGAAGGAACTATTTGCTTGGAAACTCATGGGTCAAGGGACAAATCATTGTGGAAATGTGACAGTATTTAAATGCTATGTATCAAATATTTAAAACTGTATCAAAGTTTGGGGAACTAGTAATTAAAGGGAAAATTTTTGAGGGGGATACCAAGGATTGAACTCAGGGGCACTGAGCCACACCCCCAACCCTAATTTTTCATATTTTATTTTATTTAGAGACAAGGTCTCATTGAATTGTTTAGAGCCTCACTGAGGCTGGCTTTGAACTCATGATCCTCCTGCTTCCACCTTCTGAGCCACGGGGATTACAGGTGTGTGCCACCACACCTGGCTTAAAGGGAAATTTGAAGGCCTACAAGTTTAGATTGTAAGAGAAACTAATTTGAAATATGAAGAGCTTTAAGAGTTAGGAAAAGAACAACAAAAGAAAGTACCCACTAAGCAAAACACCAGATTTATTAAAGACTCAAAAAATTTTATACATCTCCGATGAGAAATGACCATGGGAAAAAGACCACAATAATGTAAGAAATTAAAAAAAGCCAAAAATCTCATAAAATGCAGAAATCGCAAGGATAAGAGAAATGTGCAAATATGTTTATGCCAATTAATTTGCAAACAGTTGATGTGGAAAAATTCCAAAAAATTAAAGTTAGTAAATCTGAACTTAATAAAAAGACAGAATATACCAAATTCAACAACTTAAATCTGTTGTTATTTTTCAAAGAAAAATCCACGCTGAAAGAGTTTTGCCAGTGATTTCTACCAAACCTTCAAGTAATAACTTATTCCAAGCTCATACAAGTTATTCAAAGTTGCATTGTGCTCATAAAATATGTCTGAGGATATAAAAAAAGAGAGATTATTTCTTGATTTATTTTATGAGGCTAGCACAACCTTGTCCCGATATCTGACCAGGAGAATGTAAGAAACAAAAATTTCAGCCCAATCTCCCTTAAATATAAATATAAAAACCTGAACAAAATTTCAGCAATTTGCACCTAGCAAGATAATATATCATAACCAAATTGGTTTTATCCAAGAATGTAAGATTAGGTGGAGATGAGAAAATCAATTAATATAATTTACCATATTAGAAGAGTAAAGGAAAAAAAATCATGAGAATCTCAGCAAATGTGTAAAACCTTTGATAAAGTTCAATATCCACTCAGGTAAAATTATAACATTCCTGGATGAGAAATATTTTTCTTAATAAAAGGTATTTACAAAACCCTATAGCAAATATTACAAGTCATTATTCCTTTTAAAATAGGGCTCATGATAAGTGTGCTGTCCTAAATAATAGGCTAAGGCAATAAATAAAATATATTCAGATAGGATTTGACCCAGTTATCCCACTCCTCAGTCTATACTCAAAGGACTTAAAAACAGCATACCACAGTGATGCAGCCACATCAATGTTTATAGCAGCTCAACTCAAAATAGCCAAGCTATGGAAACAACCTAGGTATTCTTCAATGGATGAATGGAGAAAGAAAATGTGGGGGCTGGGGATGTGGTTCAAGCAGTAACGCGCTCACCTGGCATGTGCGGGGTGCTGGGTTCTATCCTCAATACCACATAAAAATAAAATAAAGATGTTGTGTCCACCAAAAACTAAAAAATAAATTAAAAAAAAGAAAATGTGGTATATGTATACACAATGGAATATTACTCAGCCATAAAGAAGAATGAAATTATGGCATTTGCTGGTAAATGGATGGAACTGGAGACTATCATGCTAAGTGAAAAAAAAAAACAATCCTCCAAAACCAAAAGCTGAATGTTCTCTCTGATTTGCTAATCAAAAACAAGGGAGATTGTGGGGGGGTGGAAATAATAGAAATTCATTGGATTAGACAAAGGGAAACGTAGGGAAGGGAAGGGGATAGGAAAGAGTAGAAATAATTGGTCATAACTTTCCTAGTCTTGTATTTGAATACACAACTAGGGTACTCTACATCATGTACAACCACAAGAGTGTGCTCCTAAAAAGAATAAGTTATGGGGCTGGGGTTGTGGCTCAGCAGTAGAGCATTCGCCTAGCATATTCGAGGCCCTGGGTTCCATCCTCAACACCACATAAAAAACAATAAATAAATAAAATAAAGGTATTATTCCAACTACAACTAAATATTAAAAAAATAAGTTATACTGTATGCATGTACAATCTGCTAAATACATTCTATTGTCATGTAAAACTAAAAATAACAAATTTTAAAAATTAAAAAATAAAAATGACTTATTTCAAGTTAAAAAAATAAATTCAGATTGGAAAGGAAGAAATCACAATGATGTGGTTGTGTAAAAATTCAAGAGAATATACACAATATATTGAGATGAGTGTGAGAGTTCAGGATGGTGCTGGACAGTAGTCATCACACAAAGTCATAGCATTTTTATATACACCAGCAATAAATAGTTAAGAATGAATTTTTTTGAAAGATGCATTTAGAGTGTTATCAAAAAACAAGGGAATGAGGAATGAATCTAACAAAATATATAGCAGGCCTTTATAAACATTATTATAAAACTTCATCAAAAGGCTACGAAGAGGGCTGGGGTTGTGGCTCAGTGGTAGAGCACTTGCCTGGCATGTGTGAGGCCCTGGGTTCGATCCTCAGCACCACATAAAAATAAATAAATAAATAGAGGTATTTTTTTTGGTAGTGTCCAACTACAGCTAAAAAGTAAACATTTTTTAAAAATGCTATGAAGAAGTAACTAGAGAAATGCCATATTTATAGAAAGAAAAGTCATAAAATATTAATTACCCATAATTCATTTCAATTCTATTCAAATAGAGATCTCTTTTTCAAGAGACCCTTGAACACAGAGCTAAGAATTATATTTCTAAAATCAAATATGTATCAAAACATCCTGTCGTTACACTATAAATATAACAATTTTTGTTTGCCAATTTTAAAAGATAATTTTTTTTTATAGCCACAAGAGAAAGTCCAGAAACAGGTTCAGCCAACATAGACACTTGGATATATGAAGAGGTGGCAGTTCAGTTCACCAGGAAAAAAAACAGACTTTTCCATGGATGATGAGGAGGCAGTTGATTAGTCATGTGGGAAAAATCCCTCTCTGTAACCTCAAATCAGCTTTAGTTGGATTAAAAACTTAAAAGAGAAAGATAAAATTGAGTTGCTATTTTTTTGAAAACATACACTTTCCCACATTTTATAGTTTCTGAAATTGTGTTTTTTTTAATAATATTTTTTAGTTGTAGATGGACACAATACCTTTATTTTATTTATTTATTTTTATGTGGTGCAGAGGATCGAACCCAATACCTCACACATCCCAGGCAAGCATTCCACCACTGAGCCCCAACCCCAGGCCCTGATGTTTCTTACAGTCAATGTCAATATAAATTCAATGACACAGGATATAATGCTTTTAGAAGACAATATAGAAGAATATGCTTAAAAATTCTAGGTAGGGCAGGATTTCTTAAGCAAGACACAAAAAGCACTATCTATAAAGGAAAATATTGAAATTAGGGACTTATTTTAAAAGGACTATAAAGTAAGCCAGAAGCAGTAGCACATGCCTATAATCCCAGCTGCTCAGGAGGCTGAAGCAGGAGGATCACAAGTTCAAAGCCAGCCTCTGTTAACTTAGTGAGACTCTAAGCAACTTAGTGAGACCGGCTCAACAAATAAAGAGTGCTAGAGATGTGGCTCAGTGATTAGTGCCCCTGGGTTTAATTCTTAGTTAAAAAAAAAAAAAAAAAAGTTGAATATACACATACACAAAGATCCAGCAATTCCAAAGTTAGATATATGACCTCAGGAAATTCTTGTGCAGTTGCATTCAAAGACACATACCAGAATATAGTAGCATTCTCATGATTGCAAACAGCAGGAAACAATCCAAATGTCCACCACAGGTAGGGTGGATAAAGTATTATACAGTGAAAATCTCAAACAAAGCATCATCAAAAGACTAAAGTTTCATTCTAATTATTCTATTCCATTAATTATATTATTTAAGGATAAAAGTATAGATGATAAAAAAAAAACATAAAGAAAAACAAAGAAACGAGTAATAGCCACTTCAAGAAAGGACTGGCTTTTAGAGAGAGGAAGCCTGGCCCAATCTGGGCTGGGTGTGTGGAATGTCTCGCGTAGGCTCAGGTGCTGTTTCTAGGCCTGTGTTTCTTGGCCTAAATATGTGTCTGTGTGCATCTAAATTTCACAATCAAAATGAAGAAAAACGAAGCACAGGGGGAAATGAATTAATAAATGAATATATGTGTGCATTTAAAAAAAAAAATGTTATGCTTTGCAAATTCCCCTTCATCATTTATAAGACAAATTCAGTAGGTCTTAGAGTTTCCCTCACATACTGGGTGAGGGATGGCATCTTTTCAACAGGGCATTACAGTTTTTTTGTAATAAATCCTTTTAAATGATGAGGAAGCAACAATTACATAAAATGGGTCAGAAGTACAAAAAAGAAATAGCTGAAAAATGAAAGTTTCACTAATAAGTCACTTATAATATGCAAATCTCCAGCTCGTTCTGTTTAGATTTACATGTCAGGGGGCATGCTGGGTGCTGTGACACCCTGGAATCTAATCCAAGGTATCACCCATCCTACACAGTGGCTCTACCAATGAGTGATTCCCTCGCCTCATTTGCTTTTTTGAATCAGTGGCTTTAATTGCTAGCCCTGGGAATAAAGTCTCTTCCGGTCATTCCAAGTGCTTTTTGATTTTCACTGGTTATGGGTCGCCAGCTCATAAAATTAAACCTTAGAGACCAGTGTGTCTGAACTGTCACTGGAGCTGAAATCCCCTCTGGAATATTGTCATCTAGTCGGTTTGAGTGCCTTTGGGTCATGGAAGTTCATCCTGTTTGGGACAGCTCATCGCTCGAACAGCAATTGGGACTGTTGCCCGACCTATGGACAGGAGACTTTCCTGAGGTCACCAAATGTTATTTAGAGCCTGAATCCCTCCAAAAAGCATCATTTTATCCCTGAGATACACTCAGGGAGTATCTGTCAAAGTAGGATCTGATTGTCAGCACCTGAGGTTCTTCTGATCATTCGTAGCACTAAGATTTTTATCAGTGTGTATTTTGCATTGTAGCCAAGCAAACAATGATAATAATAATTTTAGAAGCTGTGGAGAGGAGGAGAGATTTGAAAAGACTTATCAGGAGTCCTCCCACCGCATGTTTGAAAGCCTTCAGCAACCCAACCATTGGGTGGCATGCTTCTGAGACCAATCTGGAAAACTTCAATATTGTGAATATCAACTCTACTGTGCTTCCTTCCGGATGACTTGTTTCAGCAGCCACTGTCTTAATTTCTTTTCAGAAAAGCCATTAATTTGAATGGAATGTCTGGTAATGGAGACTGCTCATAAGAATGTGTTGCTGGGGGTGGGGGGGGGGGCTGGGGTTGTGGCTCAGTGGAGCTCTTGCCTAGCATGTGTGAGGCACTGGGTTTGATTCTCAGCACCACATATAAATAAATGAATAAAATAAAGGTTCAACAACTAAAAAAATATATATATATAAATAATAATTAAAAAAAAGAATGTGTTGCTAAAGGATGTCTGGTCTTTTTCTCTCCCCTCTCTCTTTTATAGATAGATAGATAGATAGATAGATAGATATAGATATATATAGAGAGATATCTATATCTATATCTATATCTATATCTATATAGATATAGATATATATTTATTTTCTGGGGATTGAACATTGAACCCAGGGGTAGCCCTTTCTATTTTATTTTGAGACAGAGGCTTGCCAAGTGGCTTAGGCCCTCACTAATTTGCTGAGACTGGCCTTCAAATTGGTGATCCTCCTGCCTTAATCTCCAGGGTCACTGGCCACTGTGCCCAGACTTTCTGGTCTCATTAAAGTCTTCAAAACCAACACCAACCCTTCCCACCCCCTTTCTTCCTCCTCAGTTTTTGGAAAGAGAAGAGAAATCTTTCTAGGGAAGCAATTCCATTTCAGCAATAATTAATAGCTTCCTCCTGTCTTCTCACTCTTCTCTTCCCCTCCCCATGTTCTCATTCATGAAAGCTCTTCTTACTAAACCAATTTTCTTGGCAACACTACATGTTTTGATATCTCTCTCTCCTTCGTATTTCTGTGTGTGGCTTAGGAAGGTTAGAGAAATTTCTTCTAAATGTTAGAAAAGCTGGGGAGAAATTGTATGGCTTTGCAGATTATTTTGTACTCTGTTAGACTTGCTAAGAGCTTCTGTCATTGAGTAATATTCCCCAGGATGTATGAAATACATGTGTGATGATTTCCGAGAATTAGCTGATCCATGGCGCATTCCCGGGAGCCAGGTAACTACCGTGCACCCTCCACAAACTTCTGGGTGGAGAAGAGCAGAGAGAAAAAGAATGTAGAGAAAGAGGAAAGGGGGTTAGCTACAGTTCAGTGGCAGAGCGCTTGCTGTGCACTTGGGAGGCACTGGGTTCAATCCTCAGCACCACATAAAAATAAACAAATAAAATAAAGGGCTATTGTTTATCTACAGCTACAGAAAAAAAAAAAAAAAAAAAGGAAAGGTAGCCAGAATGGGGATTCTGAAGTGTGTCCTTGTGAAGAGTGGCTGTCCTCAATTCTCCTTCCCCCTTGGGCCACCCACCCCATACCCATTCTGTCCTCCCTTCTCAAACACAACAGGAAGGATCCTGAGACTTTCTGTTTTAGCCCTGAAGGGAAGATAAAGGCAAAGTACAAAGAGAGGAGTGGCAAGGAGAGAAAAGATAAGAAGCCCAAGCCTCTCTGGCAATCAGGAAGTGACTTGAAAGCCCCAGGCCCTGTGGACAAGAAAGAAAAGCAGTTTGGGGGGTAGGGGACAATGAAGAAATTATGCCCCCCAGACTGATGTCATCAACACCAAATAATTGCCTTCCTCTCCGAACTTTACCTCTATTGAGTTTTTGAGGAATTTTCCTGTGTCAGAAAATAAGCTCTGGGTGTCTCTGGTCTGGAAGCAGAGGTAGCCCAGAAAGGAAGCTTTTGAAATGATCTTATAAAATACTAAAGGCCGTTCAAACTGGGAAGGTGTAATCTACAACGGAAGCAGTCCTGCTTTCAGATTTCAATCTAAATTTAGGTCAGGGTATGGGAGAGCGTTCAGAGGCTCCAAAAGCTTTTCCTGCTGAGCTGAATCTCTTTACCTCTTCCATTTTTAGCCTCCTTGAGGAAATTTTGTGTTGCTCTTAATTTTGTTTTGGAGATAGAAGGCTCCTAAGAAGTCAGCTCCCTGGCTTTGGAGAGTCTTATCAGTTTGTTTCTGAATTGCATTCAATGAAACCTCATGACAGTGTTTGCTAATTTTTTTTTTAACATATCACTATTACAAAGTGGGATCTGGAGCATGTTTGTTTGGCATATCTGATTTAGTTGTTAGGAGCCAACCATTGCCAAATGTTGAGTCTCAATAGACATCAAAGCTCTAGGATTTTGAATGCCTGGGATAGTTTTTTTTTCATCCCTCATTACCCCCACTGCCTTCTTTGAGACAGGGCCTCAAACTTGGAGGAGCCTCCTGCCTCAGCCTCCCAAGTACAACCTGGAGATATTCACAATGTCACTGTTACTCGATGAAACTGGATTGGTTGAAAAGAATGTCAACACCCTCCATCATTTCGGGGGGAAATGCTTAAACAGCAACAATCAAATGACCCTTGGCCAGGCTAAACTCAACCCTCATTACGTGGCTGATTCTCGTTCTCACTCCTATATTAGTCATAGGACTTCTATTAATGATTGCTTCTTGCTTCCTGCCTCCTCAGGTTTGCCCGAAAGCGTGGGTGAAATTTCCAGAGTGACCTACAACCAGATGCCCCTATACGCCTACAGTCGCCTCCCCACTGAACTGACACATGAGCCATCCCCTTTCCCCCAGCACCCCTAGCCATCAGGAAGTAGCCAGATTAAATTTGCTGCCCTATATTATAAAAAAGGCCGGGATGTCAATCGATGGAGGTGGCTGATGAACGAAGCACCAAGCAACCCACCTGCCAGAAAGAGAAACACCAATCAGGTGCTGATGGAACTGCCTGTCAATCATCGGGGTCTCCTGGCCAATCCTGGATCTTAGCCAGCTCCCCACCAACAACAACCCCAGTAGGACAAGGGACTCTAAAAGCCCCTTTTCCTGTCCCAAGCCCCACCTTCCTGCCCTAAGCTTAATAAAAATTCCAGTTAACCCCACTCCACCCCAGCTTCTCCTTAAACCCACTCTGTTGGTCTGAGGGTTCCACCTGGGAGCAAAATCTCAATAAAACCTCACTCAACAGCCTTTTTAAATCTGTCACCACTGCCTGGCCTTACAGTTACCTGTTCCTTCTCCTCAGATCAAATGGTTTGGGGACACATACCCTGAGCTCTGCTATTCTTTCCTCCAATCTCTGGTCCTGTCCTCCCACCCAACTTTGTTCAAGCCCATCGTTTCTTCTGAAATATTCTCCTGCTCCCTTAATTCTACTCTTGGTTCTATGCAAGTGTTGCCTTCCTAAAGTCTTCCTTAATCTTGTCAGCTAGATGTAATTTTCCCTCTCATTTTATTTAATGGCAGAACAGTTTTTTGTATCTCTCATAAAGCCCTGCATTGGAATTCTTTCTATATAAATCCTACCTCCCTTCTAGATTTAAAACAAAATTTTTTTCGTAGTTGGTGGGGTTTTATTTTTTATTTTTTTATATGCAGTGCTGAGAATCAAACCCCAGTGCCTCACACATGTGAGGCAAATGCTCTACCAGTGAGCTACAACCCCAGCCAATATCTCCCTTGTAGATTATTAGACATTTCACTGCCTGATACAGGCTAATGTATTACAGTTTCTTCCAGAGTATCTAGCCCATGTTTAACACATTGTAGAAGCTCAATAAGTATTTGATGCACAAACAGATAACATGATCCTAGTTAAGTAAGAGCAAAGATAGATCTATTCAGAGGGTAGTCAGGGCTATAAGAGCTATGTCTGAAGGGAAGATAGTTGTAATGAGGTTGAGCGTGGTGGCATAATTTCAGTGGCTCGGGAGGCTGAGGCAGGAGAATTGAAGGTTCAAAGCTAGCCCTAGCAACTTTGCGAGACCCCAGAAACTTAGTGAGATCCTGTCCCCAAAAAAGCTGAGGGATGTGGCTCAGTGGCTAAGCACCCCTGGATTCAATCACTAGTACAAAAAAAAAAAAAGTCCTAGGGCTGGGAATGTGGCTCAGTGCTAGAACACTTGCCTTGCATGTGCGAGGCACTGGGTTCAATCCTCAGCACCACATAAAAATAAAGAAAGAAAGAAATAGTTGTGTCCATCTACAACTAAGAAAATATTAAAAAAAAAAAGTCCTAATGATAGGAGCCGTGTATTGGCCCTGTCCCCAGCCAGCTACATCAGCCTCCACTGATCTCCACCCTCGTTTTCCACCTCTTCCCTCTATATACCACCAAACACATCTCCTAGTTACTACTGAAAAACATCAAGTTCATTCCCAGGTCTGCAGCTTTTGTTGTAACATTTTTCCCACTTGAAATAACCTACGTATCTGTTTCTAAAGTCTAAGTCTTGCCTGCCTTTCAAGGCTCAAAGTTGGCCTCCTCCAGGAAGCCTTACTTGACCAGTTTATTTCCTGTTATCAGTGTGCCATGAAGAAAGGGCAATGGATTAAGATTCCTCATCTCTGGTTTCTAGTTTCTGCTCAGCCATGAGCTGGGCAATTTGCTTGGTCTCTTATGACCCTTGACTCCTCTCTCTAAAATGAGTTCTTGAATTACCCGGTATCTAAAGCCCTTGATGGTTAAGACCTTCCATAATGCTAATCTCTCCAATCTTGGAACTTCAGAACACCCAGAACATATACTGTTTACCTGAACCAAACCTAAACTAACCTGCTATTTTTTTTATGTGTACATATCTAGTTCATCCAATTCATTTGTAACTCCCTTAAAGTCCAAATTTGTCTTTTAATTTTTTGTAACCCTGTTTTTTAGAAATTTAATAATACTGACAATAATTGATAAATACAAATACCTGGGCCCTCATCCCTAATATTGCTTCAAAGATGCTGTTGCTGCTACTAATACTCTTTATACTTCTGGAATGTTGTCAGGAAAGGAAGGATTATCTCCTGACACAGGCAAAACCCTGGAATCTGCCCCTTACTTGCTTGTGCCTTGGTGCCTTTGTAGTAATTCCTTTAAAACTCAGTTTTCTTATTTGAGTTTTGTGCGGGGAAGGTAATCCCAATATTGGCAGGTATATTGATAGGCCAACTTGATCTTCATATCTTACCCTCTTCTTTCTTGTCTTCCCCTCCTATAAGCTGTACAAAGTAAAATATTATATTCCTGTTTCTTTTGCAGCTAGAATTGGCAATGGAACATAGACATAAATGGAAGTCTGTGGATGCCGTTGCTTCTCTGAGTGCGTTTATCCTGTCTGTACCACATATATAATGGCTAGAGCTGTAGAAACTATTTATGACAGCAGAAAATGAAACTCAACATACTCAGGTTGGTGGAGCTGAAGTAGAGGGATAGTAGGGTATTGATAGCATCATTGAGAAGCTCTCCCAGCTCTGGACTTCTTTTTATATGAGAAAAATATTCCCATTCTCCATCTACTTAAGCTGCTCTCATTGAAGGTTTCTGTTATTTGCAGCCGAATGCATTCCTAATAGACACACCATTTCACAGACTTGTTATATGTGTAAATGACATAACACAAATTGCCGCAGTCTGACTGGGCACAAATCATGAGCCACTGAAGCAGGAACAAACTTTATTTCTGAACTCCACCAGCACACTCCACACACGCTCCCCAGGAATTCTCCCGAACACTACGCTGCTGTCCAGGAACCAGTAACCAGAAATATCCCTCCTCCGGCACTTCCCCAACCAATCGGAACTCTCTGAGAGTCCCCGCGAGAGCTCAACTGGAACTCAACGGGAACTCGCTGGCCTCACCTCTCAACCACTACTTCTGGCAAAAATGCCATGCGTCATCCCGACTCGGCTGTGGCCCTCAACAACAAATCACTTGGCATCTCATACAGTAAGCCTCTCCCACCAGAAGACAGTTGTTGTCAATTATTATAATTTTAAAGCATACCCCCATTACCATCTCCTTGTGCTAGCCCCCATCCTTCAGCACCTGAACTTCATAAGGGAAGAAATATAGGTGCCAATCATCCTTTTTTTCATCAACCTATGAATACCTAAGGAGATACAACCATATTTCAAAGAATCTGACATAGGCAACATCTTTTTTTAAAAAGCAAGAGAACTAGAACACTGAGCCAAGATGTTGGCTTCCCCCTGGTCCTACCCTTGTCCTCTGTGTGCACCAGGCAAACCCAAGTTGAAGTTCCACTTCCTGGGGCCTTATGTTGCCTCTTCATGTACGCAGGTCAGATCATTGCAGGATGCTCTTTCCCAGTTCTTCACATGCTGGTCCATTCTTGGCCTTCAGGCCTCAGTTTATGTAGCCCCTCACAGGGAGACCTTCCCCTGTGACCTTTCCTAATGCTGCTTCCTCCATATCACCACTCTGTTTATTTTCTTCTGGAATTGTTCGTTTCTTACTTATTTTGCCTGCAAAGATATGCACTTCATTAGAACAGGAGCTTGTTTGTTCTGTTCATCACTGTACCCAACCACATGGCATAATGCCCAGAACTTAGTAGGTGCTCAGTAAACATTTGTGAGTTCAAAAACCAAAATTCTAAAACCTCACTGAAGTTTTAGGTCTATGCTAAAATCTATGCTGTTTAAATTATGATGAAGAAGTAGTCTTATTGCTCCATGTCAGAAGGTCCTTTTGTTTTATTAAAAAGATTCAATCTGGGTTTCAAAAGAATTAAGCTTCAATTTAAAAAATTCCTTTTATATTCAAAATTTCAGAAATATGCCAGTAATATTACATGAAATGAAGTACATCAGAATCTTTCACAGACATGCAGTATTTAATTTTCAATAATCATTAACGATGCTGTCTTCCAAATTGTGTGCACTTCTAATTAAATGTTTCCTGTCTCATTTCATTGGGTAAAAGCCATAAAATGGCAGGGCCGATCAATAAGCAGCAGCGATGTTTCTTTTAAACTTAGCATCATAAATCTTCTTGGCTTTAGAGAGCCACACTTGTGTGGAACATTTGGTCTGTTGTGTTTAGTGGCTGCAATTTACTGTTGCAAAAATGTTAGAGGGTAGTGAATATAGCAAGGAAAGTACAAAGCCAAGAGGTACCCAGGATATGCATTTATGAGTGGGGCGTGAACTCGTGTGTTAAAACACAAAACTGAAATAGTAATTGAAGAAGTCATGGGAAAAATTTAATCCACATTACTCAAGGGGGAAAGCAATACATCTATTTAAAGAAAATTGGAACTGAATTTCTAGAAGTCCCTTATAGGGAGGCAAGATAAACAACATGAAATAATATGTTGAAATATACAATCTGATTAAAGCTTAAAAAGATGTTAATTATTAAAATCCCAATTAAATAAAAGAAAACATTAAGGAAGATTTCCTAAGTATCCAGAACCAGGAATTTTTGAAATTTGGACCCATGATAGAAATTTTATTTGACTTTCTTTTTAAAATATTTTTTTTAGTTGTTGATGGACCTTGATTTATTTATATGCAGTGCTGAGGATTGAACCAGTGCTTCACACGTGCTGGGCGAGCACTCTACCACAGAACTACAACCCCAGCTGGATATTTTACTTTTATAATTGTATGAAGGATAAAATTAAATAATGATTACTATAATATATACTACAGAAATTCCTAGGAGTTCAACTAAACCAATTTAAAGATTGATTTATAATGAGTATTTATGAGTTGAACATATTTTATCTTCTTAGTCTAATAATAGAAATACCATTTTAAATGGATAGCCCCAGTTATAGTCATTCATTGATTAATCCTTACATCAATCCAATTAAGTCAGCAGGTTCATTTCCTTTTGATATATACTGATGCAGAAATAGCAATTAACTGAGCAAGTTATATGACTTGTCCACAGAGAGTCAGCTAATCATGGTGCAACTGGCTGGGAACAGAGAATAAAGCCCTGACTCACTGTGTAGTTTTTCCTTGTTTTGAAATCTTTCTTTTTGTTGTTGACATTGTTAGCTTAACCAACATTTATTGAGCACCTACAAGGGTGCTAAACACTATACAAGGCAGAGAGAAACAAGGCATAGGCTCCTTTAGCTTCTCTTTGGCTTCAGAAAGTAGGGTCTTTCCTCAACATAAGAAAGGAGTCTGGATATTGGGTACCAACCAAAGGAAAAATGCCCAATGCAGGCCTGAAACTTTGAGTAGAGGTCATAGAGCGAAGGAAAACATTTTTCTTCCCAAAAAAAATTCCTCTTTATTAGAATTGGTGCTAAATTTATGCTGGTTCTAGCTATGAAGTAAGCTAATTTTGATCTTTATCTCAAGCCATGCTGTTTAGCATTTCCTGTTTAGATTTTTTTCAAAGTAACTTGTAAAATAAACGGATTATTTTTACATGGTAACAAGGAACGTTTAAATATGTATTAATATGAGACTGGGGATGTAGCTCAGTGGTTGAGTGCTTGCCTAGTATGTGCAAGGCCTGAGTTTGATCTCCAACACCCCTCCCCCCAAACCTATGTATGTAACATCACACATTTACCTAATGTTTCTCCTAAGTACTCAAATGAGTATAATTCCTAACCTGTGTTGCTTCTCAGTGTATCTATCATTGATTAGATAAAAATAACAGCAAACACATAGTCTTAATAAGTGCTTTACATGTATATTAACTCAATCCTCACAACAATCATGATACAGATAAAAAAAACTGATGCTCAAGAGATCAAGTCATTCACTTAAGGTCTTACAGTTCACCAGTCTGTTTTTATCATCTAAATGTTCATCTCAATAATACAATGCCATGGGGCTGGGGATGTGGCTCAAGTGGTAGCGCGCTCGCCTGGCATGCGTGCGGCCCGGGTTCGATCCTCAGCACCACATACCAACAAAGATGTTGTGTCCGCCAATAACTAAAAAATAAATATTAAAAAAAATTAAAAAATAATACAATGCCATAAGAAAACCAGCTGACATAACAAAAATGAACACAAATCTGAATTTAAAATAAGACAAAAAGCACAGAGTTTTTATAACATATACATTAATCAGATCACCTCTGAGCATCTCTTCCAGCCTTCTGCAAATCAGAAACACTAGAGAGGCTAATCAAGTCAAACTGTGCTCACCACACCGGAGAGCAGCCATTCTGAAGCATTAATTTTATTTCCTTCTTGCTCTCATTTCATGTGACATTGCTGTCTGAAGTTTCCTTCCATGCACCGTATTTCTGCATGTTCCTGTGTAGTCTTCATTTGTTCCTTGGCCTTTTCTTACTCTTAATAATCTTCCACTTGATTTCCCATAGACCTTTGCTATTCAGTTCTTGCTTTGTTGGGTCTCAGTCATCCGTGATGTGATGTGCAGCATCCCTCCCCACCCTGTGAGGGTCAGGTCTGAGTCATATGGAAAGATGCTCTTTTTGAGAACTGACAAGAGGCGGCCTCTGTGTCAGATTGTTTGGGTGTTGTCCTCACTGCTGTTCATGAGTGACCTGTTGGCTCTGCAGGATCAGCATGGCTGGAATCCTGAAATATCCTGCTCCTCTTAGATATTGTCCCTACCGTGGACCCCAGATTTGCCTTTTGGGGGCATTGGTTAAAATAAAATGTGTTTTTGAAAAAGGAATTAGTGTTTTACACCAGGAATCCCATCACTCAGCTTGGAAGACACTGAGGGAATAAGCACAGGTCAGGGACATCTCTTGGGAGAGATGGGTTGTCATGGCAGACAGGTCACAAGTGAGCATCAAAGCCCACTGGGCCAGAGGGTTTACCAACCAGGAATCAGCCCCAGGTTAGTGGGCTCCAGGTGGGATGCACAAAAGGAAGACATGGAATTCCTCATGGGAGAATGAAGCTAATTCCCTGCTTGTTAAGCTGTTCTGGAGCTAACTCTGATTCTGTGTTGAGAGCTGTTACTACTGGAGAAATGGATCGAAACTTTCTGCACCTGCTTTTCCCCCCAAATCCAGGTGAATGTTGGAGCAGATAGAAATGCTTATTGCTCTGACTTAATTATTACACACTGTATCAAATTATCATACTGTATATACCCCATGAAGATGTACAAGCACTGTTTCAATTAAAAAAAAATCTAGAAAGGCAGAATAAGACTTGTTTTGCATAAATTTTTTTTATATATAAAATGAATGGAAAACTTCATTAGGCATCTCATGGCTTTAATTATCCCAATACTGAGTAAAACCACTGTCCTATATATTTATTTACCAAAAACTTAACTCCAGTTGTCACAACAAACCAAAATGAAAAAAAAAAAAAAGACTTGAAAACATATTTAATAGATAGCTGCCATCTGTCCCAAAGAAACCATGAAAGTTTCTGTCAGGTTGGTGGCGGTGACTTAGGAACCAAGCACCAAGCAGTTCGCATGCTCGAAAGAAACATCAATGAGGCACCCAAGGAACCACCTGTCAATCAGCAGGGTCTCCTGGCTAATCCTGGATCTCAGCCAGTCCCCCTCCCCCACCCAACTCCATTGGGACAAGGGACTCTAAAAATCCCTTTTCCTGTCCCAAGCCCTTCCCTTCCTGCCATAAGCCCCATAAAATTCCAATCTGGTTGAGCCCCCATACGGTTTCTCCTCAGACCCTCTTCCAATCTGCTCTGACATCTGATAGAGTTCTGCCTCGGGGTGACATCTCAATAAAACCTTGTTCAGTGGCCTTTTAAGATCTGCCTCTTTTTGGTTGCCTGACCTTACAGTTTCTTCTTGTCCTGATTCTTATCCACTGTTTCGTCCCTTCCCGGTTTTTCCTTCCGAGGGGAAGCCTTACCTCAGCACAGATGATAGTGCTTACAGAAACACAGGATGGTCATGGGAATTTGAATTTTTCCAAGGAAACATAATAGAAGAATTCCTTAGATGTTTGTGGAAGCTGTCATTTCAACCGCTCATTGTCGTCAAAGGACATGTATTTATGTGTTCTCTCCCCTCACCCCACCGTGCTTGGGGTCCAACCCAGTGCCTCATGCATGCTAGGCAAGCCCTTTGCCATTGGAACACACCCCCAGGCCTCATGCTTCTTTTAATATTCACACAGGAACTCACAAATCCATCTAACAAAGGCAGATTGCCAAGGCTTTATGAGGCTCTGACTTCAGTGCAGCTGGGATAGACAATGGCTTGGGTAGATGTAGAGGGAGCTGGGTTCCGCTCTTCCTTCAGGTACTTGCCCCACATGCCCTCAATTGCTTAATGAACTTTAACTCCTGGAGTCTTTGTTTGCTCATCTATTCAATGGGGACAATAACCCTGACATGGACCATTTCATTAGTCTGTACATATTATTTTGTGTATGAGAAAGTGGCATCCCAGCTAGAAAACATTTCAAACTTATTTCATACAAAAATAAAACAGTTGCAGTAAAAGTTTTTAAGCAATTCAAGAAAAAATCTCACAAATATGAATCTCTGATTCCATACACTTTCAATGATACCTGTATCACAAGAGGGAAACAGAGCTCCTTCCCATTTCTATAATATGTTTCAATTTGCCCTTTGAAAAGTGAACTGCAGGAAAATGAGGCAGGAATTAAAGGGCAGGAATATGGGACAGGAAAGCCCTTTATCATATGCCTATGATGATGTGCTAAGCACTCTTAGGCACCTTTTTCCTGGTTTTATAAAAAAATTAAATTGATTTAACTGAGACATAAAAATTATACATAGTTATGGGCACCATGTAATATTTTGGCCTGTAATCCTAGCAACTCAGGAAGATGAGGCAGGCGGATCACAAGTTTGAGGTTAGCCTGGTTGACTAAAAATAAAGAAGAATAAGGTCTGGAGCTGTAGCTCAGTGACAGAGTGATCTGTGAAGCCCTGGGTTCAATCCCCAGTACTGAAACAAAACAAAACAACCCCCACTCCCCCCCCACACACACACATTGTTTCTTTTTGGGGAAAACATTTAAAATCCTTTCTTCTAGCTTTTTGAAATATCCAATACTATATGTTATGTATAGTCACTCTCCTGTGAAATAGCACACCACAACTTATTCCCGTCTAACTGTAATTTAGTAACTGTCAATTAACCTTTCACCACCCTCCCTACCCCTTAGGCACTTTTTTAAATGAATGAATTTATAACCAGAGAAATGAAAAGTTGTGCTCCATTTGTGTACAATGAATTGAAATGCATTCTGCTATCATGTATAACTAATTAGAACAAATTAAAAAAATGAATGAACTAATTTAATCCTTGGGAAATCTTTATGTGGGAAACAGTGTAGTGTCTTTATTCCTGTTCTACAGGTAGCTCAGCGGGGAGATCTAACCTTCACACAGCCAGAGAGTGGTGGATTTGAATCCCATCTGGCTGGCTCCATGATTCTGCCACTGGACTATGCCTGACTTGGCTGCTGACCTAAACAGGAACAGCAATAAGTGAGTTACCAAGGGAACAAAACTGATACGCCCAAAGGACTTTTTTTTTTTTTCTCCTAGATGGCTTTTAATCAGCCACACTGTAAGCATAAGATAGACTTTGGACTGCATGTGGGAAGACTCACCTTAGAGATGTGCATAAGATTCCAACAACATTGTCGTATTTAATAAGGGATAATCTGATGTAAGATGTCCTTATAGGTCACCATCTGTTACTGTCAGGAGCTGTAGATACAGATTTTTGGTCCAGCCTTGGTGACTATTCTGTAAATTATTTTCTGTGCTTTCTTCATTTGCAAGAGCTGGGATTTCTATTTGGAAGAGAAAGGAAGTGATGGTGCTATTCACCCTCACTGACAATTTTCGAAATATATCTATGGCATAGAGGTCAGTGTTTCTGTTCTGGGCTTTCTTTGTGCAGCTGTTGTAACACTAATTGCTTTGCCTAGAATTTCTCATGCCCCCAAACTGGGGTCTTAACAAGGCTTCCATTGTGGAAAAGTAGGCAGTGAATTCCAGAATAACAGATTTCAAAGGTTTGAGGATTAGCAGCAGGTCTGGTCTAGTTCCTGCTTGCTGAAATGAGTAAACTGTGCAGATGGGCCACCCACAGATGGCCCCAGGGGTTGGGTTCAGCAGAAAGAAGTATTTACTCGAGGTTGTCTGAGCAAGGACCATATCCTGGTGGAATGAAGCCAAGACCTAGATGGGCTACCCTGAGTTCCCTGGGAGAGAATCCAAAGAGGGCCAGAGGTTGGGTGAGAAATGCCAAGCAGGATTGAGCTGGGCTGCACCCCTTTGGCATGCTTGTAGGGGTGCTTATTCCAAGCCAGGTGAGGGTGGAGAAATGGAGGCCAACAGGAACTGCGCTGGGTCTGCCCAGGATTGGGGAATGAGTGAGAAAGATTGTGTGGTGAGGCCAAGGGAGGGTGACAGGAGGCAGAAGCTGCAATTCATATATGAAAAACTATGTTTCTAATAAATGTACAGCCATACAAGAAGCCAAGACAGATCCCAACCATGGTTTGGTTTGCATTAGGTTCTGTAAACACGCACTAAATTTCTGTGCTTTGCAAAACACTGTGCTAGATGCAAAGAGGTGGAGTTAAATAAATCTAATAAACTAAGCAAAGAAAAGACAGAAAGGTAAATAGCACCACTGAGGGAAATAAAAGAAGAGGAAGCCTCTGTGCATGGTATTCTCTTCAGCTAACACATGGCCCCTGCCTGAGATGACCTCGCTGCCCTGCTTGTATTCACTGCCAGGAGGTACTTTCTCAGTATTCTGTGTCTTACACAGCAGTCCCCCCTTATCGGAGGTTTAGCTTTCTGAGGTTTTAGTTACCCACCGTCAACTGAGGTCCAAAAATATTTAGTGGAAAATTCCAGAGAAACAATTCATACATTTTAAATAACTTTTATTATAGTATATTATAATTTTTCTATTTTATTATTGATTATTGCTGTCCATCTCTTACTGTGTTCAAATGATAGATTCAATTTTACCATAGAGGGGCTGGGGATGTGGCTCAAGCAGTAGCTCCCTTGCCTGGCATGCGTGCGGCCCGGGTTTGATCCTCAGCACCACATACCAACAAAGATGTTGTGTCTGCCGAAAAGTAAAAAATAAATATTAAAAATTCTCTCTGTCTCTCTCTCTCTCTCTCTTTAAAAAACTTTTACCATAGATATGAATGTGTGAGAAAAAACAGTCTATATAAGGTTTCAGGCACTTACTGGGAGGCTTAGAATATATCTCCTGAGGTTAAGGGGACTACTCCACTCTGCTCATTCATGTAAAATAAAGTATCTGTCAGGTGCCTGTAATTTCAGTGGCTCCGGAGGCTAAGGCAGAAGAATCACAAGTTCAAAGCCAGCCTCAGCAAAAGCAAGCTGCTAAGCAATTCAGTGAGACTCTGTCTCTAAACAGAATACAAAATAGGGGTGGGAATATGGCTCAGTGGTTAAGTGCCCCTGAGTTCAATCCCTGGTACCCCCCAAAATAAAATAAAGTATTTATGGAGAAGCTACTTTGTGCTGGGTTGGGAGATAAAACAAGGCATTAGATACAGTATCTGCCTCAAGCACTTGGCCATCCCTGGGCCTGTCTTCCTTTTCCTGGCTCTGCTGGTTCAGCTGCATGGCCTGCAGCCTTAGTCCTTTTCATCTCAGCTCTTACTATCATGTCACACTACTTGAGCCCTCCAGTCCCACATCAGGGTACGTGCTGCACTCAGTTTTCAGTGGTCTGGTTCCTGAACCATCAAACTTTGCTGGAAAAATTGGATAGCATCTCCAGCTGGAACCCTGCAGTCCATGCTGTTCCCCGCACTCCCTGGTGTGGTCCTGTGTGGCTGCATCAGGAGCTAAGCCACTCCTCTCTCTCTCTCTCTCTCTCTCCCCTTAAGCCATAAAACACATCCTTGCACTCATATTCCATTTAGCTCAACTCTCAGGTTCCCAGAAACTGACCAAGCACATCAAAGAGTGCCTTTCTCTTCACTTCATACCTTCTCCTGCCTCCTTCTGACCTTTCCTCTCCTTCTATCCCAGAACTCTCCCTTCTTTGTTTTAGCCTGATTTCTCTCTCTGCTCACAAATCCACTGATAACCCTTCAGCCCCAAAAGAAAAGCTTTCTTCCAACCATGGATCTCCTTTCTTGCTCCCAGCTCTTCTTCTCCTTCCCCTCCCCCGACAATTTCGATACATTTTCACCTGACTGCACTGCTATAGTTTGGACCTCTAATGTTCCCCCAAAGGTCCATGTGTTAAAGTCTTGGTCCTCAGCTTGGTGCTGTTAGGAGGTGATAGAACCTTTAAGAGGCGGGGCTTAGTGAAAAGTGCTTAGGTCATTGGAGGCATGCCTTGAAGGGAGTATTGGGAACCCAGTGCTTCCTTTTCCTCTCTTTCCTTTCTTGGATCTGGAAGGTCCCCCTAGGTTCCTGTGTTGGAGGTTTGTTCCCCAATGTGGCAATGTTCAGAGGTGGGGCTTTTGAGAGGTGTTTGGATCATGAGGGCTTTGACCTCATCAATTCGTCATTGATGAATTCACAGCTGAATGGAGTACGGCGAGGTGGTAGAAACTGTAGGAGGAGGTGAGCCTAGTTGAAGGGAGTGGGTCCTTGGGGATGTCCCCTTGGGTACTATATTGTGCCTCCAGCCCCTTCTTCTCCTTTTCTCTGCTTTCCCACTGCCATGAGGTAAGCAGTTTTGCTCCACCATGCATTCCCCACCATGATGTTCCACTCACCTTAGGCCCACAGTGATAGACATGTGACTGTGGACTGGAATCATGAGCCAAAATAAATTATTCTTCCTTTAAGTCAATTTTCTCAGGTATTTTGCCACAGCAATGGAAAGCAGACTAATATACCAGGTGATTGGTTTTGTCTTGCTGTGTGCTGTCACCATGATGTCCAAACCACAGTCCCAAAGCAACGGGGCCAACTGGTTATGAACTGGAACCTCCAAAACTGAGCCAAAAGACATCTTTTCTTTTTATAAATTGATTATCTGAGGTTTTTGTGATAGTAACAGAAAGTTGACTAACATATTCATTGAAGATTTATTAATTTTCTTCCCTTGGACATACCCACTATGCCATAAGCTTGTTCTCTCCCTCTGTCTCTGTATGCATGTGTATATATGTATATATACACGTATATGTGTGTGTGTGTGTGTGTGTGTGTGTGTGTGTGTATACACACTAAGCGATCTCTGTACCACTGAGCTGCTCTACACCTCCTTGCCCTAGGACTAATATATTTTAATTATTTCTTTATTCTTAGTTGAAATTCTGCTTAATGAAAGTTTTCTGAAGATTTTCAAAATGTTGATGATTATTGAAAAGCCCTAAAATTTTATTTTATTATTATCTTTACATGTGTATGTGATTGAAAAGTTCCATACATTTTTAAAATAAATTTAATGTCTAAAGAATGAATGAATAGATGTACAGGAACAACCTTCAACCACTTCTGTGCCTTTGTTCATTCTGTTCACTCCTCCTGTTAGGCCCTTTATATTTTCATCAGTCCAAATCATATAACTTTCAAGACTCATCTTTCTTCCATGAAACTATCTCCATTTCTTCTAATTTTAAACTAATCTTTCTCTACTCCTCAAAGCATTTTGTTTGCTATTTGTGTCTGACAAGCTAGTTCTATAAAATCCATTCTCTGCTTTTCCCATAGAAATAAACCCCTGATTTTTAGCTGGGTTCATGGTCATCTGAAAAAGATTCCATTTTAAAGACTTGTTTGTGGCTTGGTGTAACCAGGTGACAAAGGTCTCACCAATGAGATGTAAATGGAATTGGCCTATAGGGATTTCTGAGCTCCTTCCTCAAAAGATAACTGACTTATATCCTTGTGTCTTCTTTTGGGACTTGATAGCAGGACATCTGACTTCTATTGTGGACCATGAAGACCAAGGCCATATCCTGGAGATGATGAAGCAGCACACTGGAAGGACCTAGATCCCTGGAAATTCCATGGTGTAGTGTCATTCTAAAGGCTTGGAATGGATATCTACGTGTGGAATTTTACATTAGAGGGAAAAAATCTGCCTCTGTATAGTTTAAGTAACTTGTTATTTCAGGTTCGTAATTTTCAGAGCCAAAGCTATTCCTAACATTCACTTTTTCAATAACATTTCTTCTTTGAATTGTATTTAGTTGTAGATACATGCCAGGACAGGCTATTTCCTCTCCTTGGCCCCTCTATTTCTATCCAACTCATAGATCACAAGCATGGTATCAACACCAGCAGGAGAAGGGTTTGTCAGCTTTGCAGACTGTTCACTCTAAAGAATGTGAGAGACCAAGGCACAGGGCGGTGACAGCTGCCCTGTCGTATTGGAGTCTGGGACAACGCCTAGTGTCTTACAATTCCTGTGGGAAGAGAGTGGAGAAATAGATAAAGCCTCCAAAAGTATAAAGAAAAAAAGTGGAATGGAGACTAGAAATCAATGAACATATGCTTCTGGTGAGCATCTGGGTAGCATGAACTGCAGTGTGATTAACTTAGACTCTTCCCTCAGGTGATGAATGATACCTGTGAAACCCTCTAGAAACTTCCAGAAAAACTCAAGCATGACACTCTCAGCTTGTTCCATTGAGACAGTTAAGTGTCTCCTGGCAGGGTCCATAATATTACTCTACACATATTGTCTGGTTTATTGTTCATATATATGCTAAATAAATGTTCAACATTGTTGATATTAATGATGCTGAAGATGATTAACTTTAGTTTTTGAATATCAGAACTAATGGGACTTTTTTCCCTGTTTCATAATCTGAAAAGAATGAGGTACCTTGTCTTTGCTAGTCCCTGTCCCACAAAGTGTTGGAGGTATTTCTTGGAATATTATTCAACACATACATATTTGTGCAGAAGACATTAGTAGGTTAAGGTGTTTGTGGCCAAGTATTAATTAGCTTATTCTCTGGGTCTTTTTCTATTCCGTTAATTATTTTAATCCCCTGTTTTGATAACAAGCAAAACAACCACAGAGTTCAAGATTGTACTTTCCCAACAACTGAATCTTTAACAGGTATTCATTGAATGAATGAATGAATGAATGAATGTTAACAAATTCCTACAAATCCTTGGTGTAACCAAAGATTTGCTTTGTAATGCTTCTTTGTTCCTGAAGGACAAGTTAATGTCATGTATGTAGTGGTATGTTTCATCCATCAGGACTTACTGTCAATTTCCGTGTCACTGTGAGCAATCCACAAGAGCCATCTTACAAGCTAAGTAGAAAATACATACAAATAGAAAATAATTTCATTCTAACACGTAAATAGAGTATTCACTACAGATGAAATACGAGGTCAAAGAAGAAATATGCACATGGCCTGGAGGGGAAAAGTTAAAGCCAATTTCATGGAATAGGTAAGCAGCAAAAAGTAATGAGAATTTGGATGGGCCACATGGAGGAAAAGATTCCAGGCACTGGGAAATCGTGAGCTATGTTCATGGAGTTTGTGAATAGTGGAATAACAAAAAGTACATTCCAGAAGACTAGTGTACTGCGTTCACCTGCAAGAAAAGAGGTTTTTCTTTCAGTCATAACATAGTCCCTAAGACATTGTAGAGCCCAAAACCTGTGTCAAGAGAATGAAGGACTAAATGATTGCCTTGTTGACAATCGATGATCTTGTCCTTCCTCCTTCATTCCAGTGAGGATACAGTATGTGACATGGTCCTCTCCCTTCTACCTCCCACCCTTTCTTTGTTTTTAAATCTTCTCTGCTTTTCCATCTTCAGATTCATTGCTCATCTTGTTCCCACTCCTTTCCTTTCTTACTGTTTGGAGTCCAGAGTAGCAGCATTGGAAATGGGTTAGAAGGTGACACATCCTAGGTCATCCTGCTGGTTTCTCGGCATACAGCAAAGTGCCTGGCAGTCCCCCAATTATCACTTGTTGGGTCCTCCCCACCAGGCTCCCAAACTGACACCAGCATGATGCCTGACTGTTTTGCTGACCGGTATGTTACTGCTTGTCTTCTGGTTTGAGCTACTCCATTAACTACATTTTCCAATATAGGATAATTTATTTATCAGAAAAACTGTATATTATAAAGAGAACATTGTATCTTCTTGTCTATTCCTGGACATCATTATTTTCCTGCAAGAACCATTTCTTTTTTTCAACCAAATAATTCAGTTTGAGTCAACTGCTTCTTTGTGATAAATGCTGTCAGAATAAATATTGTAAATGAAAAGCTTTATTTGTTAAAGTTAATTAAGCGTTAGGGTAGAATTTTGAGGCTGGTTGAAGAATACATTTTGCACAGTTAGGAAATAAAATCGAATTGGATGTTTTTTTGATGACTGAATGTTCTCACATTTAGTTTTACTTTTATGCAAAAACATATTAGAACACAAAGGAAGAAACAAAATAAAAGTCACCATCATTTCATTCTACATCCATAATTGTTGTTAATAGTTTGGTATATGCCCCTCTCATCTTTTGTCTTTTGCTTTTATTTATGTGATTTTGAATTAAAGAAAGGAAATAAATTTCACTTATTAGGTAATATATTAATCAATATTTTGATAGTTGCATAGCATTTTCTTTATAGATTACTGTAGTTTTCTTAATGAATTTTCTCCTCCTCCCTTCCTTCTCTTTTTTCTTCTTGTACTGGGGATTGAACACAGGGATGAGCACTCTGCCACTGAGCTATACTCTCAGCTTTTTAAAATTTTTTATTTTGAGACAGGATCTCCCTAAATTGCTGATGTTGGCCTCGAATTTGCAATCCTCCTGCCTCAGTCTCCCGAATTGCTGAGATTACAGATCTAGCCACTGTGCCTGGCTAAATCTCCTGGTTTTCAGCATCAAAATTGTTTGTGTTGTGATACTGTAAATAAAATTATGATGAACATTCTTATTTAGACATCTTAGTACATTATCTCTATTTCCTTATGATAAATTGCTTGATGCAGAATTTATGTCTTAGTGTATACACTTTAAAGATTTTTTTATAGGTATTTTTGCTTTTAATCCTTTTACAAAACATGTAGTTTGGCTTTACCTTTAGAGAAACAGTGCAAGTACCCAGTAACTGTCACAGCCCAAACCTTGTGATGTAGATGCTCAGTATCTTTGCTCTTTCCCACATAAAATCCTGGTCTCTGGAAATAACCTGATATATCAATTCATGTCAAAGGACAAAGTTGGGAGAATGCCTGTTGCATCCACTGGGTGAGCTGCATTGAACCTTTGAACCATTGAACCTTTGAACCATTGAACCTTTGGCTAAGAATTGCTTAATTCATACTTAGTGCAAGAAGGAATGGATCCTGTGTCCTGCCTGGGCTAGGGTAAGTCATCTTTTTCATATGGAGTTCATTTTAATAGGAAGTAACTTGATGCTGGAGGAATGGTTTTCTAACTATATAATCTTGATTAACCGTGAAGAAGTGAGGGGATGTATTTTTGGGTAGAGTGAGGACCATGAATCTTTCTTGCAATTTCTGAATCTTATTAACTATTCTGCCTATACTTAAGGGGAGGATGAGGAGGGGAAACTGTGAAAATTCAAATTTAAGCATTTCTCTCTCTGACTGGGATATATTATCCTCTGGCCTACTTACTAAAGTCTTCAATTCCAAATGTGTGCTTGTATCCATTTCATTGAAACTACTGGACTAAAAAGCATCAGTTTTCAAATGTTCTCACAATTCTTATGCAGCCTGACAATCTGTGGTCCAACACTAAAACCACTTCCTTGTAAAACGCCCTTGACTCCATTTCTCCATTCTCTTCTCTTTACTCACCTGGCAAAACCCTGGTCTTCCTCACAATGACACTTGTGTAACTGAATATTTTGCAGTTGTGCAGAAAGTTACATCACCATACTGAGGAGTCTCACCTTAAACACATGACACACAGCTTTGGCTTGGGTCCTGATACTTCCCAAAACGCTGCCATGTCTCCTGCTCTCTAAGATACTCACTTCATACCTTTTTCTCTCTTCAGTATCTAACTCAATGCTTTATCTTCTTAATCCTTCAATCTCAACTTATGACTTAGCCTCCTGATTTCTTAAGAAAATAGAAAAATTAGGGACTTTCTCAACATCTCGTCATTCATTACCTATGTCTCTCCTTGAATTCACTGATTTCTGTCCTGTGAAAGCAGAGGGCTAGGGTCCCTGTCCAAGCCCAGCCACATCTCCACCTGTTTCTGAATGTTACCCTTTCCTGTTGACTTGGGGCTCCCGCCTGCATTTTTCACCATCTCTACTCAGTCAAGTTTCACAGACATCCTTCATTCTATTATCTATTACCCTGAAGAACCCCTGCCTGTTCTGTTAGTGCCCTTGGGCTACCATCTCTTTTCTTGACTCTCCATTCAGAAAAGCTACTTGAAAATTATGTATACTCTGTTTTTCTATCTCCAATTTCTTTCAAATCTACTCCAAGCCTTCTGTCACAAAACTAAACTCAATGAGAACTTCATCCTCATCTGACTCTTCTCTTTTTATTTTTTGCGGGAAGTACCAGGGATTGAATTTCAGGGGCACTTGAACACTGAGCCATATCCTCAGCCCTATTTTGTATTTTATTTAGAGACAGGGTCTCATTGAGTTGCTTGGTGCCTCACTGTGACTGAGGCTGACTTTGAACTCGCAATCCTCCTGCCTCAGCCTCCTGGGCTGCTGGGATTACAGGCGTGCGCCACTGCCCCCAGCTGACTCTTCTCTTTTACCTGCCTGTTGCTGCTTAGTCCTTCTCCCACCTCCCAACTTGCTCCTTCTCAAGTGACTTCTCTGGATTCTCCTCCTCTTCTGGAACTCTTTTCAGAAGAGGGGGATCTCTTTTCCTCCCTTCCTTCTTTTCAGTGGTGGTCATCTCTTGGAGGTTCAGAGTTGTTGGTAGCATCTGTATTCAGTGATCTTAAGTAGCCTTGTCTCCTGTGATCTCTTCCCTCAACCACACACTTGTCTATCCAGCTTCTTCCCTATCCTATCTGTAAGTCTAATAAGTGTTTCAGAATTGACATGTCTAACAAGGGACACTTGATTTTCCACCAAGCCTGTTTCTGTCCATGTTTTCCTTTCTACCACCACCTGTCCAGGGAACAGCCCAAGACTTCAAGTGAGATGTGACTCTTCTCACTTTCCTTCATTCATTAGATCCAGTGCATTGACAAATCTTGACCTTCAAGTTATATTGTGAATTTGCCCATCTCTCTCCATCTCTACTGCGAACACTTGTCTAAGTTGTCATCAATTCTCACCTGAATTTTGATGAAAAAGCAATTCACCCTTTCCCCTTTTTTCTTTTTTAAAAAATTTTTAGTTGTAGATAAACACAATATCTTTATTTGTTTTTATGTGGTGCTGAGGATTGAACCCAGTGCCTCACACTTGCAAGGCAAGCACTCTACCACTGAGACACAGCCCCATCCCTCCCCCTTTTTTCATTTTTCTTTTTCCCCAATCCATTATTCTCCACTAAGCACTCAGAGTTCTTTTTAATAAAAGTTAATCTACTTCTGTGCCTCTGCTTAAAATCATCTAGTGGATTCCTGTTGGATTTAGAATAATGTCCAAATTCTTTACCCCACCTTGCATGGCCCTTTCTGACATGGAACCTACCTTCCAGGCATATTGACTGTTGTGATTTAGACATGAAGTGTGCTCCAAATGTTCATGTGTGAGACAATGCAAGAGAGCTTAGAGGTGAAGTGATTGGCTTATGAGAGCCTTAACCCAATCATTTGCAATAATTTGCAATAATTTGCAGACAGGGATTAATTGGGCAGTAACTGTAGGTAGATAGGGTGTGGCTGGAGGAGATGGGTCATTGGGGGCATGCCTTTGGGGTATATATTTTGCCTATGATGAGGGGAGTCTCTTTCTCTGCTTCTTGATGCCATACGATGAGCCACTTTCCTCCGCTACACCCTTCCGCCATGATGTTCTGCCTTATCTCAGCCCCCCAAAATAGAATTGAACGTCTGTGGACTAAGACCTCTAAAACCATGAGCTCCAAAATAAAATGTTCCTCCTCTAATTGTTCTTGTCAGGCCATTTGGTCACAGCAGCAAAAAAGCTGACTAAAACACTGACCTAGTTCCTGTTATTGTAATATAATAAGTGCAGACCTACCCTTGGGTCTTGGCACTTACAAAACCCTCTACCTAGATCATCCTATTTAAACCAGTTCAAACCCACTGATCCTTGTCCTATCACATGCCTTTATAGCTCTTGTTGGGTGCAGAGCAGGCTGAACTGTGTTGTCTGCAGGGCAGGCTGAACAGATGTTGGCTGCGAGATAGCCCACGCACTCAAACCCCCCTCTATCTGGTCCTTTATCACCTGTTTGTGTCAAGTCCCGCTCAAGGCTGAGCACTCAACCCCCCTTGGGCCAACAAGGCAGCTTGCAGACCCAGAGGCCCTATTAGATTTGGGCTATAAAAACTCCCTCCTGCCAGGCCCCTCTCTCTCTTGCTCTTTCTCTCTTGCTCTCTCTCTCTCTCTCTTGCTCTCTTTATCTTTCTTGCGCGAGCTCTCTGTCTCTCTCTTGCTCTTGCTCTCTCCCTGTTCATCTCTTCTCTTCTCTCTCTCTCTCTCTTTCCTTCCTTCTTTTCTCTTTGTTGCACTGCTGCAATAAAGATCTTTTGGTCACTCCAAGTGTTGTGGTCACTTTCCTTTCAGCTCTCAAATCAAAAAATTTTCCACAAAGTACATTATTAGGAGATGGTTTATAAATTTGAATAAACAAATGACATTGCTCAATGAAACATTCCTTTGTTCATTCAACCTTTAACTATCATTGAATAAAGAATATCCTTGGACACCTTTCCAAAACTAAAGCAGGATTAAAGTTGAAAGAAATAGAAATGGAATTACAAATATGTTGGCATCACTTCAGAGTGAGCCTTTTCAAATGCTATACTTAGTTCCTGAGATTGTAATAATATAATAATCTATTCTCTCCCATTGTTGACAGAGAAGAGCTCTGATGGGCTGCCAGAGTAGGACTGTCTTGGCCTATTGAAGCCAAAATTGGAGAAGAAAAGGCAGGCAGGAAGGGCAGACTGACCACACACCGGCTGTCCACATTGGCTGCAATTTTCTCAACAGTTGGGTCTTATTCACACACGTAGCTATAATATTTTCCCTGTCTTATGCTCCATTTTATTCTGATGAATGTGTGTATGGATTTTTTTAACCTATGCTCACGATATAGGGAACATCATCACCTATCTTTGATTGTAAAAAAAATTTTCCATCAGTTTTTTGATCATGAAGTTTCCATTCTTCTTGCTCTCTTTTCTGGAACTCCAGTTAGATTTATGTTGATATTTTGCATTTTAGATGCCAGGTCTCTTCCATGGTTTTCTTTGTTATATCTCTAATCTGATTTACAAGGTCTTTCTTTTGATTTATGTTCTAATTCATTAATTGTCTCTCTGGTTAACTTTTCAATTTTTCTTTAAATCCAAAGACTATATTTTTCGTGTGGAGTATTTTCATATGTACTTTTCCAAATTAATTTGCCCCTTCACAATATCCTATTCCTGCCTTATAGATTCTTTTTTTTTTTTTTTTCTGTCGGGGGATACTCAGGGGCATTCAACCACTGAGCCACATCTCCAGCCCTATTTTGTATTTTATTTAGAGACAGGGTCTCACTGAGTTGCTTAGAGCCTCGCCATTGCTGAAGCTGGCTTTGAATTTTTGATCCTCCTATCTCAGCCTCCTGAGCTGCTGGGATTACAGGCATGTGCCACTGCGCCCAGCTCTTGTCTTATAGAGCCTATTTTTTTCTTTTATTTCGTTCCATATTTTAAGTACAATTATTCTAAAGACTCTCTCACATTGTTCTGTTAACTCTAGTTCTTAGATGAGGATGATTTCTTTTGTGATTCTTCCTGGTGTGCTTCATTTCCTAGATGTTTTCTGTTTCAGTCAGCTTTGCGTCACTGTGACTGAGAGACCTGTCAAGAACAACTTAGAGAAGGAAAATGTTTAGTTTGGCTCATGGTTTCAGAGGTTCGGTCCATGGTCAGCTGACTCCATTGCGCTGGCCGGGAGATGAGGCAGAACATCATGGAGGAAGTGGGTGGAGGAGGAAAGCAACTCTAGGGACAAAATATAACCTCCAAAGGCACACCCCCAGTGATCTACTTCCTCCATTCACACCCTACCTGCCTTCAGTCACCACCCTGTTAATTCACATCAGTGGATTAATCTACTGATTAGATTAGAGCTCACATAATCTGATTATTTCACCTTTGAATGTTCTTGCATTGCTCACACATGAGCTTTTGGGGGAAGACCTCATATCTAAACCATAACAGTTTTTCTTTTCTTTCTTTTTCTTTTCTTTTTTTAATGTGCTGGGGATAGAACCCAGTGCCTCACATGTGCTAGGCAAGCACCCTACCACTGAGCCACACCCCAGCCCAACCATAACAGTTTCTAATTTTTACTTATAAGCTCATCTGTAGTAGTTGTTGTCTTTCAGAGTCCCACCTTCCTTGGGTAGTGTAGACAAATTTCTGGGAGGGCAGAGCAGCTTGCTATGGCTTCGGAGGACTAACTGGTTGTTCAGTTAGGGTTCTCGTTTCTGCTTCACACATGGTTTTATACAGAGAACCCTTCTCACACAGATTAGTGGTTTCTCATCTTTTGACATGTGAACGTCATGATTTGGATATAGGAATATTTAATGTATGAACATCAAGACCCCAGCTCCCAACTCCTCCCATTTATGTTGAATTCTAACTTCTTTCTTCATTCAGTTTTACTTTTGAACTCGACTTTGGCTTGGAGTTTACTGTTCCTTTCCAGCCCCTAATTTTTTTTTTTTCATTACACAGATATTTCTCGAATGCCTACTTACAGTGACAGGCACAATTCTAAGCCCCAGAGAATTGGTAATGAATTAAATAATGTCTTTGCCCCGAAGGATTTTACATTCAAGAGATTTCTCTTTCTTCTTCTGTGCTCTAAGAGTACTAAAGACAATTCTGTTACGTTTTAGCTGGCATGTCCACGTGTTTGAGGTGGGTCTGGGGGGACTGTGGGGAGGAGGAGCCTTCCAGCAGCAGCTCAAGGCACAGTAATGCCCAGCTTGTCCCCTTCCTCCCACATGTGCCTTTGCAAAGTTGGTGGGATGGTCATACTTCTGGCATGTCTTGAAGACCGAAGAAATATTTCTATTTGTGTTTAAGTGAAGGGGCAACAGATTCTAATACACTGGCAAGAATGTGGAGTCTGGCATCCAAATGCCTCAGTTTAAACCTGGCTCAGCCTCTGAGTTAGTCTTGTGCCCTTGAGCAAAAATCCTTTAGGGTGTCTCTGATTCCTCATCCGGGAAACAGCCCAATAATAGTATGTTCCTGTTGTGCTTATGGAGGAGATTCGTGAGTAAAGGGCTTAGGACAGTAGGTAGCATATTGTAAGTGCTTTTTAGTAACTGCAGCACAAACTTCAGTGACCCCCTGCTAAACATAACTCTCTAAGATTAGCAGGTCTTTAAGAGGTGCTCCCTGTTGCCTCTATTGCTGTATCTTCCTCTCTTCATCTGCATATCTCCTGGGTCAGGCATGCTAGTGGAATAGCCCATCAAATGGTCCATCAGCACGACTGGGCTGAGTTGTAAGCAGGAGGGAGGTAGGGAGCCCAGAAACTAAATCAGGGAATGTCTAGGGTCCTGATGGGGACTGTTAGTCTGATAGGACTGCCATATCAAAGTACCACAGAAATAACAGAAAGCTATAGTGTTACAGTTCTGGAGGCTGGAAGTCTAAGGTCTAGTTTCTCTTGAGTCCTCTCTCCTTTTTTTATTTTTTGCAATACTGGGGGTTGAACCAACGGGTGCTCTATCACTGAGCTATATCCCCAGCCCTTTTAAAATTTTCTATTCTGAGACTGAGTGTTGCTGAGTTGCAGAGGCTGGCCTCAAACTTGTGATCCTCCTGCTACAGCCTCCCGAATAGCTAGAATTACAGGGTGTATGCCATTGTCTGGCTTTTGTTGGCTTTTAGGTGACCTTCTTCTACTGGTCTTCACATGATCTTCCTTTTCTGTGTTTATCTGTGTCCTAAACTTTTCTTTTTCTTTTTTTAAAATTCTAATTTGTTATATATGAGAGCAGAATGCATTACAATTCATATTACACTCATAGAGCACAATTTTTCATATCTCTGGTTGTATATAAAGTATAATCACAACAATTCATATCTTCATACCTGTATTTAGGGTAATGGTATCCATCTCATTCCACCATCTTTGTTACCCCCATGCCCCCTCCCTTCCCCTCCCATCCCTTTGCCCTATCTAGAGTTTGTCTATTTCTCCCATGCTCTCCCTCACAACCCCACTATGAATCAGCCACCTTATATCAGAGAAAACATTTGGCATTTGGTTTTTTGGGATTGGCTAACTTCACTTAGCATTATATTTTCCAATTCCATCCATTTACCTGCAAATGCCATGATTTTATTCTCTTTTATTGCTGAGTAATATTCCATTGTGTATGTACACCACATTTTCTTTATTCATTTGTCTACTGAAGGTTGGTTCCACAGTTTAGCTATTGTGAATTGTGCTGCTATAAACATTGATGTAGCTGTGTCCCTGTTGCATGCTGTTTTTAAATACTTTGGGTATAGACTGAGGAGTGGGATAGCTGGGTCAAATGGTGATTCCATTCCCAGCTTTTCAAGGACTTTCCATACTGCTTTCCATATTGGCTGGAGGAAATATCTCCCTTGTTCTTGATAGGCAGAAATAATATTGTCAACATGACCATACCACCAAAAGCACTATACAGATTTAATGCAATTCCAATCAAAATCCCAATGACATTCCTCATAGAAATATAAAAACAGTCATGAAATTCACCTAAAAAAATAAGAGACCCAGAATAACTAAAGCAATCCTTAGCAGGAAGAGTGAAACAGGTGGCATCACTATACCAGACCTTAAACTATACTACAGAGCAACAGTAACAAAACCACATGGTATTGGCACCAAAACAGACTGGTAGACCAATGGTATGGAATAGAGGACATAGAGACTAACCCACAAAATTACAATTATCTTATATTAGACAAAGGCGCCAAAAACAAATGATGTTGGGAAAACTGGAAATCAATATGCAACAAAATGAAATTAAACCCCTGTCTCTCACTATGCACAAAACTCAACTCAAAGTGGATTAAGGACCTAGGAATTAAACCAGAGACATGGTGCCTAATGGAAGAAAAAGTAGGCCCAAATCTCTATCATGTTGGATTAGGCCCCAACTTCCTTAATAAGACTTCTATAGCACAAGAATTAAAATCAAGAATCAATAAATGGGATGGATTCCACCAAAAAACTTCTTTTCAACAAAAGAAAGAATCAGTGAGGTGAACAGAGAGCCTACATCTTGGGAACACATTTTTACCACTCGCACATCAGATACAGCGCTAATCTCTAGGGTATATAAAGAACTCAAAAAGCTTAACACCAAAAAAACAAAAACAAATAACAAAAAACAAACAACCCAATCAATAAATGGCCCAAGGACCTGGACACCTCTCAGATGATATATAATAAATCAACAAATATATGAAAAAATGTTCAATATCTCTAGCAATTAGAGAAATGCAAATCAAATGTACTCTATGATTTCTTCTCACTCCAGTCAGAATGGCAGCTATTATGAAGACAAACAACAATAAGTGTTGGAGAGGATGTGGGGAAAAGGGTACACTCATACACTGCTGGTGGGACTGCAAATTGGTGCAGCCAACATAAACTCCTCTTCTTTTTTTAAATATTTATTTAGTTGTATATGAACAGTATCTTTATTTATTTGTTTGTTTATTTATTTATTTATTTATTTATTTTTATGTCTTTATTTATTTTTATGTGGTGTTGAAGATCGAACCCAGTGCCTCACACATTCGAGGGAAGCACTTCACCATTGAGCTACAGCCTCAGCCCCTAAACTCCTCTTCTTATAAAAACATCAGTCATGTGGCTTTAGAGCTCACCCAAATGGCTTCTTTTTACATTATTTCTTTGAAGACCTTATCTTCAAGCACAGTTCTGATGTACTAGGATTGTGGCTTCAACCTATGAATTCCTAGGGACTCAGTTCAGCCCACAATAAGGACAGAATCAATTCTGCTGGACACCCCTTTTTTTTCTGGAAGCATTTATTGAAGTTCATTCCTGTATATACTGGGGATGTCTTCATGGTGTTGAGTGATCTCTAGCAGAAATTCCCTCCCCTCCTTCTCAAGATGGCTAAAACGCACCTGCTGATGAAAGCTCAATAAATATGCTTCTACTTCCCCGGGGCTATTTCTCCATCCTGGATTCCACCTTCTCTTGGAGTATTGCATCCCTCCTTTAAACTCAAATAATACATGTCGTCTGTATCTCATAAGAACATGTTGCTTGCATTGTGGTGATTCACATCCCAGTCACTGTACCAGAAGCATTCAGTCAGCATCCAGAGGGTAAATCCCCAACTGATTCATCTTGTCATCCCCACAGCAAATATTTGTTCAAGAAATAAATGAATGACAGCAAATGCAAAACTGACTTATATTCAGGTGACCTACATTATTACTGAGTAGTAAGATGTTTCAAAAATCTCTGATCAATAATCATCTCATGTTAACACATTAGATGCTTAGCAGGACTTTTGTCAGCTCCTGGGGGTAAATTTTTCTGTTGGCAAAGGAGGTATGTGTACCTCTGTGCAAGCGTATGAATATCTTCAGCAAGAGAATCATGTTATAATAATGGCATGACACTCTCAAGACCTCATTTAAGAGACCCACAGCACAGTGAATTGGGTTAAATTTTTTTTTAGAAGTGACTTGTCTAATCTGCATATAAAGTACTTTGAAGTCTATAGAAGTAAACACTTTCTGAATTTTTTTTCCATTTCATTTTGACACACGCATTCTGTAACTGTGACTACTATGAAAGTGAAAAGCAGTTTAAAATGTCTTACCATTTGAGGTCTTTACATAATTTTTTTAAGAGTTCAAATCTCCTAATTTTTATCTTGTTTTTAACAAGATATGCAGCACATCTCTATATAATCTCTACACAACAAATAAATAACATCTTTGCATAATAAGTAATTCAACAACAATATGCAACAAGAGAAATAAATTAATTGAAAATAAATGTTTCAACTAATGTGTAGGGTTTTGTTCCTTAAAAAAAAAATCTTTCCAGAATTTTTTGGCTTATTTTGCTTTAAATTATTTATCAGCAAAGGCCTGAACATTTACTGGATATATTCAGCCTTAGGGTGATAAAATTTTCCTCTTATTTGTTTTGTATTATCAAAGTAGAGTGGAAGTGGGATGAACGGGCTCTGCCCTTCTCCTATGCCAAGGTCACTCTGCTTCTTCATCCACATGTCTTGAATGTCATCCGCTCAGCTTCTAGAAGAATTAGGGACATCAAAATGTCTACTTTCTAGGTTAAAATCAGTTTTACAAGACTGTGTTTTAAAATACATGTAAAATCTTTCCATTATGCTATCATATATTTTTACATATAGTTTTTCTCTTTGGTGCCTCATATTTAAAGGCAATAATCTTCTTTAATAGTGCTTAACAACTTTTTGAAATTTTAACAGCCATACTGTGGCCTAGATAAGAAACCGAATTAAGTACAAAGAGCCTCAAGAAATATAAAGTAGAGAAACATCCCAATTTAAAATGCTTGAGTCTAATTCTGTAGCAATATGAAGTTTATGCATAGAAGCTGATGTATATTTTTCTCACCCTTTTCCTCTCTTCTCCCTTCAACTCCCAGCCCCTGACACACAAGAGGAGCTCTGTCCTGCCACACTGGGGAAAAACCAGTTCTTCACCCCAGGTCATTTCCATGACTTCTGGAAGTGCCTATCAGTGGTCAAAGCTGTCAGTACTTCTCCGCTTGCACTGGACGTGAACCTGGCTAGCAGGCAAGCACTGGAGCTTTCAGCCTGTCATGCTGAGGGGCCTGTGGGGACTAGGGCCTGGCCCAGACCAGGAGTTAAGTAAATATTTGTTGAATGAATGAATGAATGAATGAATGAATGAATGAATAGAAAAAATAATGACATGTTTTTAAAACATGGCATAGGTAATTGCTTCTCCTTCAGTTCTGAGAAGGAAACAAGGATTGGTTTTCATTTTTATCTTTTCCTTATCTTTACCTCAATGATGCTGAAATTGAAATTCTCCTGAGAGAAGGATTTCAGATTTTTTTGTTGTTGTTGTTTTGCCCCAGCATGGAGCTGCTTCTCTTACAGTTTTCTCTTGTGAAACAGAACAACCACCATAAGACTTCCTCCTGGCAATGCGTTGAATTTTGGGGTGCAGAGAAGAGACACTTCTGTGAGTTTTTGGTGTGTAGAGCACTGGACAGGCAGGAATCTTAGGATCTGGATGGAGGTGCCTGTATTGGCAGACACTGGTGAGTGGGGAAGCTTCTTAGACCTGGTTAGCTCTTTCCAGCCAGGAATGTTAAGCTGGAAGGAGCATGATGGGTGGGGAGGGGATGTTCTTATGTGTACATCAGCTGGCATGGGGGGCTATTGGAAGAGAACTTCTGTGGCCAGTTCCTGGGCACATTCAGCAGGAGGATGCATTAAGATCAGTCCTGGAGTGATCAAAACAGAACCATGTAATAAAACACCCTCTGATTCTGGAACTAATCTCTTGGTCTCTGAAAGGAATGCTTCACTTCTACTTTTATAAGGAATGTGGCACCTTTTCTCCTGGTCAGCAAGGCCTGTTTTGTTTCCATTTTTTTTTTTTTTTTTTTGCAGTGGTGGGGGTGTGTTTTGTTTTTCAGCGTCAGGAATGGAATCCAGGACCTCTCAGGCTAGCAAGTGCTCTAATGCTGAGCTACATATCCCCAGAAAAGCAGGGAGTATGCACTGTCCCTGGTTACTCAGGACTTCAATCAGGAGCTAAGCAAGTTCAGAAGATTTCACATAAATTTTAAAGATGGAGATTTTAACGTAATGATATTTGATTCATCAGAAGTGATTTTCTTAAAAGTTTGTTTTTTGACCCTTATCTCCAGCTCATCTTTATTGTTTATTTTGAGACAGGGCCTTACTAAGTTGCTCAGGGCCTCACAAAGTTGTTGAGGCTGGCTTTGAACTTGCAATCCTCCTAGGTCATATGGCAAACCTCTAAATCCACAATGTAATGGTCAGTCTGTATCAAGGCTGTTATTCATCTATAAAATTTGTGTTTTATCTAAATGCCTTGCTGTGGGTAAGTAACGAATGGCCAATGAGCAGAACATAATGAGCACTTGGGGTTGTGCCAGTGGTACTATAAATCCATAAATCCCCTCTTTCAGTTGAAGCAGGGGATACTTAGAAGTAACCAGAACATACAGTTTGTGCTAATCACAACACAGTGTTATTCTGTACCACAAATGCTGCATAGTACCTGGAAGTGTTACGGTATTTGCCAAAGCAGTAAAGAAAATTCCCGATTCTATGCCTCAGAGAACTGGCTCTTAATACCTCTATTGTAAAAGACTTGCTGTCATAATGCGGATTTGGAATGCTCCACAAAAAAATGAGAGGGCTTTTCTTTTGTTTTTGTTTCTGTAATACACAATATAGGAGTTCAGACTTCCTGGTGCTTTAACTCACATTCTTTCTTTTGTTCTTAGACTTCCACCCAGTAATCATATAAAGACCATCCTCCATTGCTTTCTGGTCAGACATTTTACACTACCTCCTTCTCTTAGTCAGGGCTCTTAGTAACTGATATCTTCTGAAAGCCATAATTTCTTACCCTGAGTTTTTAGTAAACTCACAAATTTTCCATGATACTACATTTCATGAAATCTCTCCTATCCCCAAATGGCCCCCCCCCTTTAAGCTGCAAAACCATCCATTCAGCTGCTCAGGTGTGAGTCCTCCTGGGCAATTCCCTCTCCTTTGACACCTCTGCAGTCTATACCCCAAGACCTTTCCATTTTACCTCCCAAATACCTTTCTGGCCTGGGAATTCTCTTCTTGTCCACCATGCTCACAGACAGTGCAAGAGATTCTTATGTGCTCCAGCACAGGGTAGAGTTGGATTTCCCAAGGCCAGAGGGGTGAAGGGGTGGTGAGTGCTGTCAGGGAAGACCAGCATCTATTCCCTGGCAACACCCTTGTTGGGATGGTCCTCGAGCCTACAGAACACTGGTTTACATGGAGGGAGAGCATGCTGGGGTTTGAGTCTGGGTCTCTGGCAGAGGTGCATCAGGAGCAAAAAAAAAAAAAAAAAAAAAAAAAAAACCAAAGAAATTAAAATTAGAAATACTCTTTCATCTTTAGCCTCATATTTATCGATTCTGACACTCTTCATTCTCTGTGGATCTGAATTTCCTTCTAATGCCATTTGCTTCTGTCAAAGGAATTTCCTTTAATGTTTCTTGCAGCACAGATTTGTGGATGGTAGATCTCTCAGCTTTAATTTATTGGGAAAAGTCTTTATTTTACTTTAATTATTATTATTATTATTATTATTATTATTTGTGGTCCTGGGGATTGAACCCAGGGCCTTGTGCATGCAAGGTAAGCACTCTACCAACTGAGCTATATCCCCAACCCTTTACTTTAATTATTGCACAATATCTTTAGTATGTAAAGAATGCTTGCTTGACAGTTTCTTTTGGCATTTTAAAGATCTTGCTCCATTGTCCCCTGATTTCTATTGTTAATCAAGAGAAGTCTTGTGTTATTCTCACGTTTGTTCCTCTGAACAAAGTTCATTGTTGTTTTATTCTGACTACTTTTATAATTTTCTCTTTATCAGTGTCTTTCAGCAAATTCATTATGATAAGCCTTGGTGTTTTTCCAATGTCTCACTTAATATACTCAATCTTTCATCTGGCTTCTTAAATATATGAAATATATTTTTATATAATGAATATTTTAAGGTCTTGGTCTGCATGCTAAGCATATACGTTGTCACTGAGCTAGACATCGCAGCCTACTTGAATGAACTTCAATCTCCATCTCTTCAATTCAGTGAGACTGACAGCCTGAACACTCCATGCAGGCAAGAAGCTGTAGAAGTCATAGGTGTGTCAAAAGTTTTCCCCATTCTCCCTGGGATCACAGTCCTGCACATCTGCTAGCCAATGCTCCAAACACCTTTTCCCTATATTCCCCCCTGGTTTTCTAGATGTTCATGATGAGAGAACAGTTTCCATAATAGTAATCCTTTGTGGGTAGACACACAAGTCTCCTGTAATGTAGTTTTACATTTGCTTCTCTGGGGCACCAGCCATTGACCATTTTTGTGGGAATTATTGGCTTGAGATTTATATACCATGTTGTGCTATAAATGTGGACCCCACATGCATGCAGTACTTTTTCTCCCCAAAACAACCTCCATGTGGATGGCAAATTCCATACAGCTTCTCTATGTCAGTTGTTTTGACAAAGTCATCCTTTACACATATCAGCTTTATGCAGGGATTTTGGTACTGGCTCCCCACCTTGGACTCCCCACTCGTGAGTCTATGTCTTTCATTCAGGTATCAGTATTAAAATTTCAGCCCCCAGTCCTAGCAACCATATCTAGGTAAAATCAATATTATTGCATTATGGAGTCTGTGTATATTTGATTTTTATATATTTAAAATGTTATAGATAATTTAGCCTAGTAACAGCTCAGCTTTGCGATTCTAACTTAAAATACTTGATTGTGATTTTATGTTGGTCTAAGTTTGTATATAACATGAGAACATTTAAGATAACACTGAATTTTCCATATTTAAATATGTAGGTAATTATAGTTATTTAAGTTCTTGGGAAGTTTTTGTTTAAGTCAGACAGTAGTAGTGATTAAAATGGAAAGGAAATACACTAACTAATGTAAATATAGCTTAACAAATTAAAAGGATTTTAGCTATATAATAAAAAGCAGCCCTAAAATTAATTTTTTTTCATTGATTAGATTTTTAGATAGAAAAAATAAAATTGTAAAGCTGAACTTCAAGGAATTAGGAAAGTTGCAAAATTTATCATTTGACTATATTATATCTTAGTTTTATAAGAATAAAATGAAATTGTCTTTTTTGCATTCCAATATGCCCCTTGGCAAACTAGTAGCTCACATTTAGCAAGTTACAAATTTGTCAATCGGGGTTAGAAAGTACTTGAGCATCATTAAATTGATGGAGCTATAGTTTCAGGTATATTTTCCTGTTTAGAAATTGCAGCTTTATACCTCTACCACCAAATCATGATGTAGCTGATTTAGTTTGGTCATCATAATGGCTGAAATAATTCTTAGAACCATTTTTTTGGGAAATCTCAGTATAGAGCTCTGAACATGAGCATCATTTCTCTCCCTGATATCACCTCTCATGAAGACACCGTGGATGGCACACTTCGACTCCATATGTTTTCATACAATTTCAGAATTTAGGACACACTGTTTTAAATTTTGTCTTCATATGACTCAAAATCCTTCTTCCTTTTCCCCCAGTCTCTGTTCTAGTGGGTGGGACTGCAGAACAGACTGGCAGGCTGTGCTCCCATATGCCCCATTTCTCCTCACACTGGAGATGCTGCAGCTGGCTCTTATGTAGGATGCATTAGGGAGAGAGTTTTAGCAACCTCTTGCCTGCATAACCTCACAATTTGGGAGACCTGCCACTTTTTGATGTTTTCCTTCTTCTTTGGCTCTCTGGCAGGAATCTACTTAGCAATTCTTTCTTTCTGGGTCCAGTTTCCAGAGGTAGCCCTTTTGTTCTGGCAGGGAGAACTTCAGAGTGTTCCTGGCCAGCCACCTTCCTCCTTCCACTTGACCCCTAGGAAATGCATTTACCTGATGTATCAGTCTGTTTTATGTTATTATAGCAAAATACTTGAATGTGGGTAACTGAATAGAGAAAAGAGGTTATTATTTAGCTCACTATGTTGAAGGTTGAGACTCCAAGATTAGGAAACGCCATTGGCTTGCCTTTTGGTGAGAACCTAATGGCAGGTGGCTTCATGGTGGGAGTGTGTGTGGAGTGAGAGATCTCATAGCCAAATAGGAAGCCAGATGAGTGATTCAGAGGGGTAGACACTTGTTCTCATGAAAACTACCTCCATTACTTCTGAGGGCAGTGCCTCCAGTGGCCTAAGCACCACTTTCTAGGACTTACCTCTCAAAGGTCCTACCACTTCCTACATCACCACACTGAATACCAAGCTTCCAACACACGACCCTTGGGGTACATACTCAAACCACACCCAAACTATAGCACTTTTCATGGCTAAGAGTGAGAATACAGTGTCTCATACCTGCACTGTGCTCAGTGTCATAGCATCAGTCTCGGGACTCAGCTGGACAAGTGAACAGTCAGCTGAGAGGCAATTTCCAGCCTTGAACCTTGTAAAGGAGAGGGTGTAGAGGGCCATTCCCAACTACACTGCTCCATCCCCTCCTGCTATGTTTTGAATGTGTCCCCCAAATTTCATGTGCTAAAAACTTAATCTTTAAAACAACACTCTTAATAAGCATGACTTTAAAGAGGTCATTAGATCATGAGAGTGCTCATGAATGGCTTACTGCAGTTATGTGTACAGCCAGAGCAGGTTCCTGATAAAAGAACCAGTTGGGTTGTCTCCTCCTCCCCTTTTGAGAGTTTACACTCTTGCCCTTCCTCCTACCACCATGGGATGAAGCAGCAGGATCCTTGCCAAAAACCAGCCTCTTGTTCTTGGACTTCCCAGCATCCAGAACTATAGCAAATTAATCTCTTTTTGCTATTACAAATCACACAGTCCTAGGGATTCTATGATAGCAGCATGAAACAGACCCAAACACCTGCCCCTGGCAGAAGAAAGGAGGAGGGGAAGCTCTTCACTATTACCATTTTCTTCCAGTTGGGGGGCTGTGTGTGTGTGCACACCAGGGGGATGGGAACCAAACTTCCTGAAGCAGCTGCTGCTAGGAGCTGCCTTTCAGCAAGCCTGGCAAAGAGCCTCACCCCAAAGCTGGCAGTTCTCTGAGCTTGGAGGGTGCTTGGTGCCTTTTATTCTTAGCTGTGGGCCCTTACTCACCAAGTCTGGCACTGGGCACCTCACACCATTTTATTACATGGAACTGACACCTTTTATTCACTTTCCTTGGGTATCTTAACCATGGGATTGGCTTGATTATATGGTAAATGACCCGATGCACAGCAACTGTAATTTCAAATCTCTGATGGCTTATCTGGTCGTGTCTGGAGGTTCTATTTTAACCAAAACATGTACACCAGAAAATGTGCTGTGAGAAGTGTCAAGGAAGGAGCTGCAGAGGAATCCCAAATGAGCAGCAAAACAGAATTAGAGAAACAGCAGGAAAGGTGTGAGGCCGTTTATTCATACCAAGGAGGTGCCAGATCACAAGGCTACCCACAGAAATGCACATCACTGTTGTAACAACATACCAAACACACGGATGGCTTACCAGCTGGTGTCCATTGTGATAGGATGCTGGAGTATCATTGTAATCCACAAGAATTTACTGGTAAAACCTCATTCAGTCCCTACTCTGCCCCACAACAACTTCCCCTGCTCTCTGACCATCATTCAATGTCCCTCCAACATTATTCTGATCTTTTCCTTAAAACTAATAAATGTGCTACCAATGGTATTTTCTCAGCTCATAATTTATAGGCAATGAAAAACTATTAAAGTATCATTAGTGGTTCTTTTTTAAACATATGAATTAGATTCGACTCCCCTACCCCAAGTCAGCACAAATTAGGAAGAGACTGTGACGTTGTCCTTGTCCATAACCCAAACCACTCACACACAAGCAGCACAGTCAGCTCAGCTGGTCTTGGCACCCCCCGCACCCCTCAGCCCAATCTCCATTCACTTGGACTTCTGGGAGGACTTCTGGTTGCCTTTCTGGGACTCGGACGCGACCTTCCTTGCCTCCTCCTCTGGGATGAACACGCTGACCGTGAAGTCGCTTGTCTCGGTGCCGTACTTGTTCTTCACCACCAGCCCATACTTTCCCGAGTCAGCCGTGCTCACACCCGAGATGGTAAAGTAGGCAGTCTTGCCGGCCTCGAACCTGAGGTTGCAGTGGTCATCTGAGGCCAGCGACTTCTCATTCTTCAGCCAGGAGACCTCTGGAGTTGGGTCGCCCCACACATTGCAAGTGAGATTAAGGGCCTGCAAAACAGGTTTTAGAGGTTGGGGGAGGGGGTGGATAAGTCAGATGCATGATCCAACTTCAAGAATCTTGCTGGCTGGCTGGCAGTTTGGAATGACCAGATGGAAGACAAAATATAAATCCCCCCCAACCAAACTGGGGCTTAAAGTAATGATGTGTGTGCACCTGTGTGAGTGACAGTTTGAAATAACTCGTGAGTAGGTTTCTGTAGGGCCAGGGCTTTCGGGCTTCTGGAATGTTTGTCCTCAAAACACTCAAAGGAGTTCTATTTCCATTCCCTGTCTCCTCCGCTTTTTTTCTTCATAAACACATTGATGGCTTTTACTCGAATGTAGTTTTCTGGGCTCTGTATCAGTACAAAACCTCCTTATTGCCACAATCACCACCTGCTCATATTTGCATCTCATTTACGTCACAGAGCCCAGCAGTGGAATGGGAACAGCTGCTCCAGATAATGTAACTTATTTTTCACATTCCATCTTCCTCATTTTACTTTGTTTTCCAAACCCCAGTTAATCTGTACAATTGCAGAGGTGCTCTATCAAAACCTAGCCTAAATAAGATATTCCCATCTGTGCTGAAATCCTCTTAGTCTAAAGAATCGTACTCAGGCTACAGTCTTACACTACCTTAAAAATAATCTTCTTATTCTAAAGAATTGGCATTCAGGCTACAGTTTTACACCACCTTACTTTTTATTGGAAAAAAAATTAAATAACTGTAGATTCATGTGCAGTTGTAGGAAATAATAGAGATCCTGTGTACCCAGTTTCTCCCAATTGACATTTTACAAAAGATCGTACAATATCATAACCAGTACATTGACATTGATCTTGCTTAATTTTTTTTTTAATTTTTATTTTTTGGTACTGGGGATTGAATCCGGGGGCCATTAACCACTGAGCCTTCTGCCTCAGCCTCCTGAACTGCTGGGATTACAGGCATGAGCCACTATGCCCGGCCATTTCCTTAATTTTATTTGTATTCTTTTGTATTTGTTTGGAAGTTTTGTTCTATTCCTCACTTGTGCAAGTCCTTGCATCTACCATTAGAGTCAAGATGCATATTTCATTGCCATAAGAACCCCTGTGTTGTCCTTTAACAACTACAACTATGACCACCACTGCCCTCCAACTTCTCAATGGCATTCCTAATTCCTGGAAACCTCTAACCTGTTTTCCATTTCTAAAATTTTTCCATTTCAAAAAATAAGAAAACAAATGCAAGAATAGATATATAAATAATGTCTACAATATGTTATCTTTCAGGATTAACTTTAAATTTTTTTTTTAGTTGTAGATGGACACAATACCCTTATTATATTTGTTCATTTTTATGTGATGCTGAGGATTGAACCCAGTGCCTCACACATGCCAGGCGAACACTCTACCACTGAGCCACAATGCCAGCCCTCAGGATTGACTTTTAAATTCAGCATAATTCCTTGCAGATTCATCCAAATTGTTTCATCTATCAATAGTTTGCCCCTCTTTATTGCTGAATAGTATGCCATGGTATATACATGCCTGTAAGAGTACTACTACTTACAGCTTGGGAACATTATAAAGTGCTATGACCATTATTATACTTTTTGTTGTTGTTGTTGTTTTCATTTTTTTTTTTTTTTTTTGGCACCAGGGATTGAATTCAGGGATGCTTAACCTCTGAGACACATCCCCAGCCTGTTTTAGATTTTTATTTTGAGACAGGGTCTTGCTAAATTGCTTAGGGCCTCTCTAAGTTGCTGAGACTAGCTTTGAACTCATAATCCTCCTGCTTCACTCAGCCTCCTGAGCTACTAGGTGTAGTTTGTTGGTGTTTTTTTTTTTTTTAAATATAAACATAGGTTTCCATTTCTCTGGGATAAATGCCCAATGTGCAATTGCTAGATTGTATAGTAAATGCATGATTCATTTTTTTCCCAGAAATTGCCAAACTGTTTTCCTAAGAAACTGTATAATTTTGGTTTACATTTCTACCAACAATATACAAGTGATTCTGTTTCTCCACATCTTACCAGCATTGCCACTCTGGATTTTGTTGTTGTTGTGTACCATTTTGTATTATAGCAACTCTGGTAGGTGTGTCATGATATTTCATTGTGGTCTTTCACTTCCCTGATGGCTGATGATGTTAAATTTACTTCACATTTTAAATTCTATTCTTGCATTTGTTTCTTACTAAAAATCCACAAATTATAAGGAAAGAAATAGAGATCACAAGGGACAAAGAAAAATATGTTCTTCTAAATATCTTACTAATGGGTCTTCTGTGATCACTTGTTATCTCTTCTGTAGGAGTAAAAATTGGGTAGATCAAGAAATCTATTTTTATCCCATAATTAATTGGCATTTCTTACTGAATTATTCTACAGATACATTTTAGAAAGAAATGTATGAGTCAGCTTATTGCCATTAAGCTTAAACAAGCAGACCAGGCATATAATTTTGGAAATTGTGATTATGTGGGGTTAGAGCTTAAACGAAAACTCCCAAACTCCTGAAGCATTATGGGAAACTCATATCTGTACTTTAGACTTGAGTTACAATTTACAAAGTGCTTTCATATACACTCCCTCTCATCACTACCCAGTGGGTCCAACCTCATTAGGTGAGGTATTGAAATAGAGGATTTAAGGACAAAAGCAACCCTGTGATGTTGAGCTTAAATTCAACTGTGATTACATTTTCTACCCATGAAGAAATGCAGCTGATTGGAACCTCCTCTCATTAACGCATTTTGATATGCCTTGATTTGTTACCTGAGTTCCAAGTGCCCGTTGTGTGTCTTCACCACCCTTTGAGGTGGAGAAAAGTTTTGTCCCACCATAAATATCTCTCCAGTTATGGCTGCCATATTCAACTTGTTTTAATGAGATACAGGAATGATGAAAGTGAATACAGGTCAGAACACTGCTTCTCAAAGAGATTATTATGGAGCCAGGAACATTTAAAATCAAGTGGAGAGAAATCAGTTTTTAAAAGAAACAAAGCCTATAGAAAGGCCTGGAGCAGTCTGTGTCCCTGCAAAGGTGAGGTATACTTTGTAACAGTACGGTCATTTCCCATTGTGTGTTAGAGGTCATTTCTTTCTTCTGTTATATGTGTCATAGAGTTATCACTGAATATTTTCAGTTTCTCATCAGTATAAAGGGCGACTCTACAGAGATACTAAGTGGTCTCTATGTCCACATGAGACAAACTTGCATCTTGATGCCTACAAAATATTAAGATAATTTTAAAAATATTTATTTATTTATTTTAGTTGTAGTTGTCAATACCTTTATTTTATTTATTTATTTTTATGTGGTGCTGGGGATTGAACACAAGGCCTTGCACGTGCTAGGTGAGCGCTCTACCGCTGAGCCACAGCCACAGACCAGGATGATAATATTTTAAACCCCGTATTTAGCTATTTTGGATAAGTATAAGGCATGCAATAAGATGGGGATCAGGGAATAAGTACATTTTAAAAATGGGACACAGTCTGAGGTGCTGGGAGCAGAGACAGGAGTGCTTCATACTCACCTTGCCCTCCTGGATGGTGACCACATCAGGGAGACCACCCAACACCCGGGCACGATCTGCAATCATAGGCATTTTCTGGTTAATCACTGCAATTGTGAGGCCAGCGACTACACTCACAAAACCATCCCAAGGGATGAATTTCCCAATTTTGTTTTCCCTCTCCTGATGGTTATTTTATACTTTCATTAATAAGCAAATAAGAAAATGATCCAGTGATTCTAAACTTTAATCCTTTACCTACATATTGCCCATGCATGGGTACTTGCTGCTGTACCTAAGCTACCAGCCTGGGATTGCTTTGCCACTTTAAGACTGGTTCTACAATTTTCATGGCTATTTTCAGCCCCAGCCCTTCTGCAGCTTAGTGAGGCTAAGCTCAAGGAGGCAGAACAAATCTTAATGGATGGTCTCCAAGCCCAGTGTGGCCTCTTTATAGATCTCCCTATATTGAGCACTGTTTGCATAATGGAAGGGCCGCATGCTGGGCAGCTCTGCAGGCTCATGCAGATGTGGGCTTTCTTTGAGGCCTTCCCCAGACAGCTTTCTTTCTTGTTTCCTGGTGTCTCTTCACAGTTCTGTGCAAACCATTATCTTTGGCTGAGGGTAAAGGCCCTCAGAAGAGGGCATAAGGTACTGGATGGGTTATGGAATCAGGGGCTGGTGCCTCTGGCAAAGTCCTATGTTCTGGGTCTGGATACCTAAGTTCCAGGGAAGGGACTTTTCTGTAACACATTTCCAAGCCATCCTCTCTGGCACTAACACAGTGGCCACCAGCCTTGTGTTTTTAGGCCTACTTCAACTAACCTATGATGCTTGATCCTTATTTCTATAACTCCCTTCTCCACAGAGAAACTTGACTTCATTCTAGTGCTGATTCCATGGTACCACCTGTGGGCCTAGTCCATCACCTGGTTCCCTGAGCGACTTGCTGTGTGATATCAGGCCAGTCACTTTGCTGGATGGGCCTCAATCTCTGGGTATGGAGTAGATGGAGGGTGGGTTTACATTTGACCTATGGATATTAAATTTGCAAACCTGCTCCACAGTATCCATGGGATTTTGGGGGTTGGGTGGGGGTGGGGGCGGGGTGGCACTGAGAGAAGGCCTGGAAGGGGGCTGGGGTAGGGAGCTGGGTCCCCATCCCAACTTCAGTTAGGAGTGGTTAAGCTTTACCTATTTTATGGATCGGGTCTCTGTGGAAGATTTTCAAGTAAGTGTCCCATGCCTTATAGAAATATAAAATCTCTGAGGCAGAAGAGCTCTAGGAGTACATGACCTAGAGGACCAGGCTCCTTGTCCACAGGGGAGTTCAAGGACTGGAGAGGCAGGAAACTGCTTGGGGATGTGGGCTTTGCTGGGTGCATCCAGGAATGGGAGGGATATAATAATGCCCCCTCCTGCTCTGACACTCCCTGATCACGCTTCTGTGCCCCTGTTCTGGCTTCTGCCCCTTTATCACTAGCAGCAGCCTTACAAATGTAGGGTCTGAGCTGGGAAAGGGGAAAAGACAGAGGAGGGGAGGGAAACAGTACAAATGAAAGGTTCAAAGTTCCTCCTGGAGAACCTGGTGCCATGGGGAAGTGAAGGATGAACTTCCCTTCTCATTCCTCCTAGTCCCCTTCAATTCCAACTCAGGATCAACTCTACCATTTTAACCCAGGACAATATCTAACTTCTGTCTCCTACACCAAAAAAGAAACAGATTAGTCAGACTTCTGGGATCCTGCAGGGCTGTTGGAGTTCTAAAAATTTTTATGTGTGAAGCAAATAGCTAACAGAAGTGTAACAGCAAGTGCATTTCTGAATGTGCAAACTTGACAGTTTGGTGTGTGTCCACAAGTGCTGTGATTCATTTGATCAGTTCAACAAATGTAAGAAGAGCCTCCTTTGGCAGCTTTTATCTTATAGGCACTTTCAGGAAAATATGTAATTCTTGTTGGGAACAAGTTACAGTGATTTACCTGATGTCAGATTTACAATGTTTCTTTTTGTTAATGTATATATACATGTATTTGTATATGTGTATGTTTGTATATGATTTCTGATGCATTCTGTCTGCAAGTGACTCTCAACTGATTCTGTGATTTGCAACCAAGAGATTTCTCAGGATGTTTGGGTGATAGCTCAAGTCAAGAGCTGGGTGACATTCTTTCATTGTAACCTGAGACCTTCCTTCTTTCCAAAGACATTCTTACAAGACTAAAATAGAAACATATGTAGAACACCTAAGATTTAAAAATGAAAGAAAGAAAAAGAAAGAAAGAAAGAAAGAAAGAAAGAAAGAAAGAAAGAAAGAAAGGAGAAGAAGGGGGAAAATCACTTTCACTCTCCTCCATCTGTCCTTATGAGAGCAAAATGAAATCCTATTTCAGATCTGCACCCAGAGTACACTGGGGTGGGGGGCGGGGGTTACTTACTTTTCTCGGCAATGGCAGCTTGTCTGTGGTTGAGAGAGATGAACAAACATAGAAACAAAGAAGAGTTTTGTTTTAGTGGGACTTTAAGTAGCTAGCTTGACTGCATTTTACTGCTTCAAAGATACTTCACTGCTCAAAATAGTAGTGGGAAGCAGGGCTTTTACTGCACTTGAAACAAAAGCCTCTAACTCTCAGATGGGTGAACAGTGCATAAGTTTCCAGGGACATTACTGCATGGAAGTGGCATTTGCCAGGATAGGGGACTTACTTCAACCTCTGGAACTCAGCAAAGGCTTCATCATATGCTAAAAGAAAAAGAAGAAAAAGAAGAAAGTTAGAATTTTCTCACCAGAATTCATGATGTGGATGCACAGGGGCTGATTAAAACTCACACCTCGGCGTCACGGTGATCAGCCCAGCCAAACTGACTTTGAATGAGACTGACTGCCTGTGTGTTCACCGCGCAGCTCAATACCCTCAACAAGACAAGCGAGTACTTTGTAGGCAAAAAATATGAAATAGTAGATTTTCGATGCTTTTGCTTCAGTGGGAGACTTTCAACCCTTTAAGCAGAAGGGCAGTGACTAGCCCCATTGGAGGGAGAAAATGGGACTAAAAACCTATTTCAAATAAAAGTTGGTTGTCTACTAAGCATCCTGAGCATCAAAAAAAAAAAAAAAAAAAGCTTATTAAATCATTTCCGATGTCACAGGCTCCCAGCTAGACAGTTTAATGTCTTTATGTTGTGTTTCTGGTCAATTTGGGCAGAAGGACACAGTGAGTTACAGTCTTCACAGTGTGTGCCAAGGCTCGCCTGAAGCGATGTTTCTGAGGCTGATGGAGCTGAGATGAAAGACAGAGAGACAAGGAGATGAGAACTAGAGTGCTGCAAAGGAAATTTTTTTTTTCCTGTGCCGGGGGAGTAAGCCACTCTGATTGAAGACTTTCAGCAAAAAGGAAGCTTTGTTTTGAAATCCTTTTCACCTGGTCTTTGAGCTCCTCTGTGATCTGGGAATCATTATTTCAAGTCTACAGAACAATTAGATTATACTAGTTCCCCACCCTCATTTTACAGATGGAAAAAATAAATATAAAGTTAGGCTTCAGATTGTCAATCCTTATTTTTCTCATTTGTTCAATGACCCAAAGGAAAGGTGGGCAAAGCCAGGTTGAGAGTATAGGACTTGTCCTGGTCCCTATATCACACTTAGAATTCTATAAAGGGCCAGAGTAGAACCAATTTGTGATGACAGTGGCAATGTTTTGTCGATCAGACAACCCACAGCTTTTGGCTTGAGGAGGATTTGGGGGTGAAGTAGTTAAATAAGTTTTGGTGGGCCAAATTAAGAAAGAACAAATTTTTTAAAAAGTTGCAAATATATTCACTCACATATTGCTTCTCTTTTACTGCTGCATTTTAAATGATCACATTGACTATCACTTTGTGTTTGTGATGTAGAGAGAGTATGGCCCAGAAAGCTCAAGTCCCTCAGGAGTAACTCTCATTCCTGAGAACACTTTGGTGGATCTGTGTAGGCATAGTAGGTGAGTGGGGTAGGGTCAGGGGATCCAGCACAATAAAACTTCAATGCAGGCTTGAAAAGTGGCTCTCTCAAACTCCACCCTTTGATGATGCAAAGCACTAAGTGTTATTGCACATTTTGACTGTATTTTACAAAGAAGTGGTGGGGGGTGGGGGTAGTCAGTCCACAGCCTCCTTTAGAGTCTTCCATCTACACTATTTTTACTTCTTCAGGAAAGAATACAAGGAAGAGTATAGTAGCAGGAGGGGAAAATGGCACAGAGTATTTTTACTTAAAATTGTGCATCTTTTAACTTTTAAAATTCTAATTAGTAATTGGGCATCAGCTCTGGTCTTGCTCTTTGGAAACTGTCTGCATGCATCTCTCATAGCTTTCTTCTCTTCCCTATCCTCTCCAGAATCCCCTATTCTCTCAGCAGATGACTAAGAAATCTGGGCCCATAGGGACTGAGAGTCTCCAGCTTGCTTCTGTAACATTTGCCTTTGCTTCTTCAGGTTCACTCCTCTAGTTATGGAAGAAGAGTCTCCTTACTCCTTTCCAGAGTGAACAGTTCCCCCTCTGCCCTTGGTCTCGCCCTGTCCATCCTTCAGAACTTTGGTACGTCAGTGATTCCTCTTCATCCACATCTTCAGTCCTACCAGCACAACTGGTATCTTGGACTCTATGAATATGCTCAAATTTCAATCACTGTGAACTATGGCTTTTTTATTGTTTGTTCTTATACAAGTGATTGGAGTCAACCTGCCCTTCTTTGAAAGCATCTTCCTGCAAGAGTTGTGCTTTCTCTCCAGGTTTACTGTCTCTACCTTACTTTTCATTGATTGTCCACCTAGCAATTTCTTGCTTCTACCACCAAGGCTGACTAAAACTGCTTTACCAAAACCACAACTAATAAAATTCACAGGAGGCCATTGTTTTAAGCTGAATTCCTATACTAGGCCCCAACAGACCAGACCAAACCAGAGTACAGTCACTTATGCTAGGTGCCATGCAATCAAATAAACTTTAAAACAGGCGGTTTTCTAAAATCTGGGATTTACAGCAACCAGAAGAGGCCCAATCAAACTGAGCCAGCATGCTAAGGAAGTCTCCTCTGCTTTAACCCTATAAAGAAAGTAACTGAAGGAATCTGATATAAATTAATCTGCTTTTTTGTATTATGTCATTTTCTTAAAAAAACATTTTTTAGTTGTAGTTGGTCACAATACCTTTGTTTTTATTTATTTATTTTTATGTGGTGCTGAGAATTGAACTCAGGGCTTCGCACACTCTAGGCAAGTGCTCTACCACTGAGCCACAACCCCAGCCCTGCATTATGCTGTTTTCTTGATCTTGCTCATGCTACCTTATAAAACCCAACTGCTGTATAATAAGTCTGGGGAGTACTTTTCTATTTGGTAAATAGGAATGCTGCCTGGTTCATAAATCACTAATAAAAGCCAATTAGATCCTAAACTTAGCTTGTTAAAATTTTGTTCTTTGACGTCATCATCATACCTCTTTTGACATCACAAACATAATTACTTTGTTTTTCATTAAGATTCACTGGCTATAGCAAGTTTGAACCTGCAGAATATTGGTTTACCTTGTCCTGAAAGATCCACTGTCTTCTGGTGTCCAGTTTTACCATCAAAGAGTTCCATTACATATTTTCCTTTGTCATTTGGAGTGGGCTCATTGATTTGTAGCCAGATTTGCTCTCCGGTGACCCCACTCTTAACTCTGTCTGTGTACTTAATACCAGCCCCACTGTTGAAATCAAAGAAAGCATTGTTACTGTTTGCTTTCATGCAGAGCTGATTCTTTCCTCTGCCTCTTATTAAAGGCTTTACAACAAACTCATAGACTTTCAAAAACCATGGGGTCTGTGTATGTTATTCTTCTGCTTCAGAGAAATTATGGGCCTGAAGCACCATACTTGGATTCCAATGCTTTGGGTCTGAGAGTCTGAACATTTATTTAACGCCCCATAATGAGTCTAGGGCCCAAGGTAGCCTATTAAATAGGAGCAATACTCTCAGTGGTATAAATATCTTTGTTTTTACTTGGGTTTATTTATAGGACTAAAGGACTCTTTAAAGCTAAAAGGCCAAACTACGTATTATTTTGTTGCATATTTCATGCAGATGATTTATGGCTATAAACTGGATTTTATAAGCCAGTCAAAAACACTCATGGAGGCTCATCTGGGCCTGACATCTATTAACATAGGTTATTCCAAAGCTATTTAAAACGTTTGTAAAAATGCACTTGGTAATAGAGCCAAGAGTGAATGAAAAGCAGAATGACTGCCAAAATGAATGAGGCATGTGCTCTGTCCCTGTAAGTTTCTCAGTATTCTACAGTAGGTCACAAACAGACCCGTGCATTGTGTTCTCTGTAAGAGAAGAACAGGAAATATAGCCCTTTGTACTGTGATCTGACAAATGCTACTGCTATAAATGAAATATGAGAAAAGTTTGTAAACACACTCTGGCTGTTAAAAGAAATTTCATCAAGAGTTTGTAAAAGTGTAAGAAAATAAGAAAAAAAAAGGCAGTATACAAAACTACCTTTTTAACAGTAACAATTATACACAGAGAAAAGATTGGAAGGAAGTACCTTCCAAATGTTCCTATTTTTGGTCAGTAAAACTATGGACAATATCGTATTATAAATTCTTTTCACTTTGTAATCTGATTTCATAAATGTATTTTCTTTTTTTTTTTAAAAAGAGAGAGTGAGAGAGGAGAGAGAGAGAGAGAGAGAGAGAGAGAGAGAGAGAGAGAGAGAGAGAGAGAGAGAATCTTTAATATTTATTTTTTAGTTCTCGGTGGACACAACATCTTTGTTGGTATGTGGTGCTGAGGATCGAACCCGGGCCGCACGCATGCCAGGCGAGCGCGCTACGCTTGAGCCACATCCCCAGCCCCATAAATGTATTTTCTAAGACAAGTGTGTTCTATGTTTACAGTTGTAATAAACAAGATTAACTTTAAAAAAGAAAAAAAAATTTAACCAAAAATGATTTAGCTTTTAGATATTTAGTATTATTTTATTATATGCTTTGAAGAATACCTACTTATATAAATATTAAAGATATTAAAAATTTAAATGCCATAAAATATAAGGTACTCACAGATTTTTAACCTGATCATCTATATCCCCAGATTTTAACCTGAGCAATAGACATGTCTTAGAGGGTAAGACAGACTGTGCTCTACTTTGTTATGATAAATCTGTTCTTTAATCTCTGGTTAACATGCAAAACTGTACCTTACATATGTTAAGCACTTCAGATGAAGTGTGTATTATTTCTTCTATTTTATATAACAGAAAACTGATATTCATAAAATTAAGTCATTTACCTAAGACTATAATGGAAAGTAGGAGCAAAGTCAAAACTAGAACCCATTTAATTTTTTTTAAAGTATGCCACATACTTAAAAAAAAAAAAAAAAGCTAAGACAATCCTTGATTCCTGAGTCCTTCATAGGCACATGAATACACAAGAAACTCATGTGAGTAGAGCAATGAGACCAAACAAGGTTAGAAGTTTACGCCTTGCTAGTCTAATAGCCATTTCCTCAAAAATGTCAATGTTCTCTTTTTTGGAACAACTAATTCTTTTAGAGATGATATAAGGCTCTTTGATGGATGGTTCAACTAATCTTTCTTCTCTCATTCTTCATACTGATAAATTAGAATGTCCTAGATGTCACAGAGGAATTTCCTAGAATTTGATCTATTTTAACTTAATGACTATGTTCCTAAAATGTATTCTGAAAGAAATAGAACAAAGGAATGAAACCCCAAGCATTTCCTACTGGAATTTTACTACTTCTCATCTTTTAGAATTTTGAAAATGATTATTAATAATAACAATAAAATAATAGTCTACATAAGAATAAAGCTGTTTCAAAGTAGACCTAAACCACCTAGTTTGGGTTAATTGTTTAATCCAACTTTTTTTCAGTGCTAAGGATACAACTTAGAGACTGTGTATATGAGACAAGTGCTCTACCCTCAGCCCTAGACTTATAAAACATTATATTTATTTTTTAATGGGTACATGAAAACATAGGAATTGTACATGTTAATGGAGGGACATGCTCTTTTGACACATGTATCTATTATATAATATTTAAATCTGGTGAAACATGTCTATTTTTTCACTTATCATTTCTTTATGGTGAAAACTTTAAAAAATCCTTTCTTCTAGCTTTTTGGAAATGTAAAGTTTATTATTGTTATCTATAGTCACCCAGCTGTGCTGAGCACAACAGAATTTCTTCTTATCTAACTGTAACTTTTAGTACCCATTGATCAACCACTCCCTAGCACCACCATCCCATTCTAGACTTTTAATGCAATTTGAACAGAGGGTGAGTAGTGGGTGTGCCATGATAAACCAGGCTCTGGAGTGAGGCTGCCTGGGCACAGGCCTCTTCAATCCACCTCTTTGCTGTGTGACCTTGACTAAGTCATCTCCTTGAGCCTGAGTGTCCACATCACTGTAAGGAGTACCTGTTCCATAGAGTGTGGGTATGAAATAGCCCATATATCCAAAGGGTAGGAACAGTGCCCAGCATACTGTCAATGTCCACTGAAGGCACAACATGAATAAACAATTGTTATCTGCGTCCTCCTGGAGATACCACAGGACCTACTTTTTAGTGAGGTTCTGAAAAACATTAGGTAGTTTGGAATGGAGGTACATTGTATCCTAAGATTGGACTGCAGTTGACTATACCCACCAAAGATTATCTATGCCTGTTCTCTGTTCACTTTCAGCTCAGGATATCTTAAGGAAGCACAGAGGTTAAGAACCCTGACAAGTTTGTGAAGGAGAGGACTGGTTTGATTTAGAAACCCATTTTGGCTCTTGAAATCCTCCAGGTGAACATGAATACAATCCCTCTGTAACTCCACAAAGGCACAGGACGAATCTTCAGGCTCAATCCAGTTCAAACACAAATCCCCAAAGTCATTTTGAGGTCTCCAAAGCCTTCCGAGGGTGGACAAGAAACATGCTAACGCCCAACTGTGCCAGTTCATGTAAACAATAAGCTTGAGCTCTCTAGAAGAAGCTTCTTGGTACGGCCATTAATTCACATAACAGAAAATCCGGTGCCTCCTGGTGCACTCTGCTTTTGTTCTGTTTCAGAACACAGCATGTACTAGCTGAATACAGAAACAGAGGCCCAAGAATGTGGTCTGGAGACCTAGCAAAGCAGGGACAATTGAGCACTACCAGTTGGAGGTAGAGGTTCCATTATAGAGATGTTTGTGAATGGTGAACTTCGTAGGTCACCAAGGAAGATGTTGTATTGTAGCCATGACTGGCTTTACCATGTACATGATGAGGGAAAGAGCTAACCTTGCAGTAAGGGAATGGCCTGGGTGTTCCTGTCCAAAGTCAGATCTGTGAATTAAGAAGTCTCCTTATCTGAAAGGCACAGCTTTCCCGCCCCCCTTCACTCCCTAGTGAAGAAAGAATTTCTATACAGCAAGAAAGTTTCCATTTACTTACTTGTGGGACCAGTTAACTTTCAAATCATCCAGGTAGTAAGTAACAAAAGAGTACAGTCGGATGCCCTCGGCTGTGCTCTGGATTTTCAGGTCAGTAGCAGACAAAGCTGAAAAGAAGAACACAGCATATTTGATACACTTGTAAGTCCATGCTGGAAGGAGAATGGTAAAGCATTGCTGTGGTGAGAAAATCTTAACTTACCTATTTTCCTGCATACTTCAGTCATCAGTTCATTGAAGGCTGTGGATAGAAGTTCATAGACAAACTTTTAGCAAAAACACACTCAACATAAGGTCAAAACTTAAAGTGTTAACTCTCAAAAACTGTGTGGTGGAGGGCATTGGAGTTGTTGACCAACTGAAAATCAGTGCTCTTTGAGGGGCAACTGAATTTTTATCAGGTTTTCAAAGATCTCTGCTTACTTTGATATATATATATATTTTTTTTCTGCTAATTCTTTGTAATTACCACCAGGTTTATATTTTAGAGAAAGAGCCATAGTGAGATTTCCAGGAAGGTTCTTGGCTTTAGGATTTTCTTCCTTCTCAAGTCTCAGGAAGTTTTAGTTTATAGTACAGGAAGTTTTCTTATCTATGTCATCAATTCATAATGAATTAACCATCTCTCTTGGCTGAACTTCCTCAGCCTAATAATGCTTTTTGCCGATAAACATGTAACCCTGCCTTTGCCAAGAGTAGGAAAGTGAAATCAAAGTCAGACTTCTGCTGTTGGTTAGCAAATACTGTTAAAAGATCTTGTTCAGGAACAAAATCGGAAGTTTGGTGTGAGGGGAATGTCACAAAAATATTTTCATTATATTTGTCCTTAGTAGTCTCTGAAATGGAAACGGCTTTCTTGCTTGGCTAATAACTGTGAGGCTTCAAATTTCACATATAAATCGCTATCCTTAACAATGGACTATTTTTCAACATGCTTCTCATAGAAGTTTTTGATCCTGGAACCTTTTTATAGAGTTGAAACAAAAATAATGACTTAAATTGAAAACAGACCCCTGGTGCCCTGTGTACTATAAATTTTCTGAGAATCAAAAGTACACTTTTGATTTCTAGGAAGACCAAAAATGATTAAAAAAAATGGTAGTTTACTCTGCTGGAATTTCAATTAAACTGAAATCTATGGACAAAAAAAAAAAAAATCAGTATGACTTCAGTTGTCAGCCCAGTCTCCACCATAATCCTGGTAACCTTCATAGAAAACACACAGAACAGATCACAGCAGTTGGTGGACTGACCTTCATCCACAAGCTTCAATCTGCTCTTATCTTTTCCTCGATCATCTTTTAGGATAACTTCATAAAATCCAGCATCCTTCTTGGAAAACTAAGGGGAGATTGATAAATTATTTTGCAGCTTGTTGTAGAGTTTAGGGTATGGTAAACAGCATTTTTCAATTCCTTGATTTATGAAATGCCTTCAAAACACAGACCAAATAAGCATTTAGCCACGCAAGTGATGAACGATTCATAGATGTGTTTATCCATAATAATTTGCTAGTCATCCTGATTTTGTTACCCTCTAAGGCTATAATTGATTTCAGCCAAAGTCTTTAAATCCTTTGCTATGCCCTCATTTATTTAAAACTAATGATCCATATAGTTGAAACTGTGCTCTTTTAGACAAAATGTTGATGAAAATCTGTATGCTTAATGAATACTGCATCTGATCATCTCTATTCTTTTAGGAAACAAGTTACTAAGGAGCTTGCATACACATAACACTTAGCTACCTAATTAAAAAAAAAAAAAAGTAACACAAAAAGCAAGAGTTGTGGCATCCGGCTGGTACTGGCTGGATATTTGACAAGCCCACACATATCACAAGGTAGAAATGCTTTTGTGTTCCTATAGCAGTTAGAAGTAAACTGTTGTAAATCTCCAGGGCATGAAATGAATATAAAGTCTAGTGTTTGTCTGCTGGGAGGATGTGGGGTAGAGAGCTAACACACCACATTTCACATTTTCAGTCACCTACCTCTGTTATAAGCAGGGTGCATATACCATCCTTAAAGTCATGCTTTTCATCCACTGATATCTCCCTCTCATCTTTGTACCAAATGATGTGAGTCTCCTTCTTAATATTTGCCACCTAGCAGAAAAGCCATAATTACCTTTCTTGACATAAGATGGTATTCTTAGGAAACTAAGCAGTTCTAAATGCAGCCAGGTAGGGAAGAAAAAGTCTGAACACAGAGTCAGAAGACACCAATTTCTAAGGGAATCAATTGAAAACCATTTCAATTGAGGAAAGGGTTTAGAATAAAGTGGATCCCAATGAATAAAACTAAGTCAATAGTTATCTCTATTTCCAGCAGTAAACATTATTTTAAAATTATTATGTGAGCTGGGCATAGTGAGGCACACGAGTAGTCCCTGTACTCCAGAGGCTGAGGCAGGAGGATTGTTTGTGCCCAAGTTTGAGACCAGCCTGGGCAACACAGTGAGACCCTGTCTCAATTAATCAATGAAAAAAAATTATTGGGTAGGTAAGAAATAATATATACACATTAACCTACTCACTTGAGTGAAAATAAAAATCTCAAGACCAAAGTAAGGCAAAACCTGTTAAAATATAGCCTATGTCCTAAAAACTAATGGCCTTATTAAAGGCACAGATTGAGTGAACTTCAATCTATATCTGAAAATTTGATAAAAGATAAATAATGAAGCATTGCAAACATACATAAAGGGAAGTATGATTTAATAAATTAATTGCTTAGTAATATTGAGAAGACTCATTGGATCTCATTTCACACACATATCATATTGTAAATTTCAGATGGACTAAATAATTTCCTATGGTTAAAGGGATCCTGAGCTTTATATATAAAATTTGAATTTTTACTTACGAAGGAGACTATATGCATGTAGTTCTTATATAATTAAAACTGTATGAAAGAAGTAAACTTCATACAATGTAGAAAACAACCCCAAAGACCCCACTGAATAACTTGTAAAATGTACATACAACACACCCACCAAAAGAAACACAACTACAAAACACATGAAAAAATGTTTAGTCTCATTATAAACACGTTTGAACAAGTTTTAAGATGTTAAAAAAATGTCAGCTAATAAATGAACATAAGAACCAATACTGGCAACCGTATTGAAACCCATACACACGAATGTCCCTTATGACCCTGCAAACAAATCCATGAGTTATAGAAAGTAACTGGATTACTAGGTGACATTACTTATGATAAAGTGGCCCCGAGTGAAGAGTTGCATTGGAGTAGGAGGGGATAGCAATGCGCTGGGTTTCTCTGAGAACACCAGCTCTTGGAATGTGGACGGATCTGTTGCAGGGAACCTGGAATCTCACTTAGGGTGCTGTTACAAGAGGCTGGATCATTGGAGCCATGTGGTGTCTTAAATCCACATTGCCTCCTGCATCAATGTGGACCTTCTCTCCTTGCACCTCAGTTGTCACCTGGAGGTGGCAAAGGGAACAGCTGCTCATGTGAACTCCTGTAGGTAGGAATGCCCAGCACTGCCTTTGCAAAGATCTGGGCTCCTCCTCAATCCCTTGGAGTAGACTAGTGCCAGCTGAGTCTGTGATAGTCTCATGAGTCTGAAGGTTTAGCTGTATATACAACAAGGAGTATAATGCAATAGTAAATTACTAAATTTACACACATTGCCATAATGTAACAAAGAGCTGTGGGTAATAGGGGAAGCTTCATTCTAGCTGGACTGAGAAGGAGGAGGAGGCCTAGGGAGATGGCTGAGCTGGGCCTTGAGAAAGGATTTTGCCAGAGAAGTTGAAAGAAGAAGGCCATTTGAAGGACTTGGAACAGCAGCATAACATAGAATGTGTAAATATTCATAACCTACTTCTAGGCTCCCTTTAGTTGGTCAGAATCTGGGAAAGGGCTGAGTTGTCTAGGAGAGTCAAATGAATAGGACAGGAGTGTTCACCTCCCAAAGGGAAACAGCACAGAAAGGAGTGGGAGGTGTGGGGTTCTAGGGAGGGATTGGTTTGGTGTAACAGGCCATTAAGATGTAAAGTGAGTGGGGGCAGTACGGCAGTGGGTAGCCAGGGTGATAGAGAGAGGGTGAGCTGCAGCCTAAGAAAGAGTTTTTCAAGAAGTGTTGCCACTTCCTGAGAGGAAAGCTAGAATTTATTTTTCTGGTGAACTGCTGTTTCTTTGAGTTTATCAGACCTAGTAAAGACTAGGGCACTTGGGTTCTGGCTTATATAATGACAACTGCATGCCAAGTGCCAAATCCATGATTCTGCTTTTGAGTTACTGCTGGCCACCATGACCATACAATCCAACCCCTCCCTTATTCAACAGTGCCTTCTCATTTTTTTTCTTTTTTAATTAAAAAATTTTTTAAAAATTGAGATGGGGGTCTTGCTATATTTCCCTTGAACTCCTAGACTCAAGTGATCCTCCTGCCTTTGTGTTCTAAGTGGTTGGGACATGGGCATGCACCACCAATGCTTGGCTTGCCAAAAGCTTTTCCTTCCTTCCTTCCTTCCTCTCTCCCTCCCTCCCCCCCTTCCCTTTCCTTTTCTTTCCTTTATTCCTTTTCTTCCTCCTCCTCCTCCTCTTCCTTCCTTCTCTTTCTCTCTTTCTTCTTTTTTTGCAGTGCTGGGGATGAAACCCAGAGTTTTGCACATGCCAGGCAAGTACTCTACCACTGAGCTAAATCTCCATCCTCTCCACAAACATTTTTGATGATTTATTCAGCTAGAGAACATATGTGTTATGGTTTGGATATAAGGTGGCCCTGAAAAGCTCATGTTAGATGATGCAGGAATATTCAGGGGTGAACTGATCAAATACGAGAGCTGTGACCTATATCAGCGGATTTATCCATTTGATGGACAATGATTTGAACCTCTTACTGGGTAGTAACACAGGCAGGTGGGATTTGACTGGATGATGTAGGTAAATGGGGCTGTGCCCTTGGGGATTATATTTTGTCCCTGGCTTCTCCCCTGCCACACTCTGTCTTCCTGGCTGAGCAGTTTTCTTCCACCATGCCTCCATCATGATGTTCTGCCTCATCTCATACCCCGAGCAATGGAGTCAAACAAACATGGACTGAAACCTCTGAAACTGTGCATGAAATAAACTTTTCCTTTTCCAAGTTGTTCTTGTCAGGTATTTTGGTCACAGCAATGAAAATCTGACTAATACAATATGCTGAGATCCAAAATAGTTTAGAATGCTATATAGAATTTTAAAAAAATCTTTTCAAAGGCCTAATAAGACAATTGGTTGTGAACTATAAATTCCTTTCCAAGCCTTGCCTCTTAAGGTGGCACAGTGGTGAGAATCAGGAGAACAGCTGGAAAACACTCACAGGTATTGCTGTGCTGGTCTCACAATTTATATAGGAAGTCCACCAAATAACACTGCAGCTGAGATAAGTCTGGAATAGGTCTACCACTTAAATACAGATTTGGCCTAAGACAAAACCAATGTGAGTCTTCTGAGGTTAAGGTTAGGCATACCTAATAAAAAATGCTCCCAAATCTAAAACTTTTGAATGCCAATTTGACCCTACAAGTGGAAAATTCCATGCCATGTTCATGAATAAAATTTTTTAAAATGCTGTAGAAAATTACTTTCAGGCTGTGTGTCTAGGTGTATGTGAAACATAAATTCATTCTGTGTTTAGATTTGGGTCCCACCTCAAGATATATTCTCCCTAGCCCCTGCCCCCAAATATATATATTCCAAAATCTGAAAAAAATCCAAAATTCAAAATACTTCTGGCCCAAACCATTTTGGAAAAGGGATATGCAACTCATAATGAAGAGGTCCTGGGTAACAAATAGGCACAATCATCTTGCCTTCCCATAGGCTTATGGTATTTTACTTTAAATGTTCTTTCCCAACCAATGGTTACAGTTATACTCAACAGTAAAGAAGTGCTGCTCATCATTTTGGCTCAAATGGAGGAGATAAAAAAATTGATCTTCTTCTCCATATTCTATTTTCTATATATTTCCCTTGAATCCAATATTAAAAATGTATCCACCTCTTACCTTGCATTTCAACAGTACATTACATTCACCTGTCACTTCCCAACTCAAATACTCAGCAAAATGTGGACCTATAAAATTTTAATGACATAAATAATCAATCACAAAATGCAAGATCAAAGCTCATTCTTAAATCCTAAAATAATTTGGTTTGAAGTCAAATTTTAAAAATTATTGATTTAGTTCTAACTATTTTTAATATCTGAATATTTAATGACCAATATTTTCAATTCTTTTTTATTTCATCAGGTATTAGTAACATAATCAATACTATTCATTTAATTTGTTATGGAAATAATCTTGGAATATTTAATATAAAATTTGGTTTTCCCCTCTCTCTCTGCCTGTTTTTACCTTGTTTCCTGATCCATTCTTGTCGCTGGAATTCAGCTTCTTTCTGGAGCTTTTTATAAACTAGAAATTGAAAAAACAACGGAGTATGAAATTGAGTTGAGCAGTATAAATACCATGCCCAAGCCAGCCACCGTTGCTAAATAACTTATATTTGTTATTACCATGCTCATACATTGTGATGACTCTACTCATTTTGATTTTCATAGATGAAGAAATAGGTTGAGAAAGGTTAAGTAACTTTTCCAAGGTCATAAAGGTAGGAAGGAAATAGTGAAATGATATTGGATATCGCAAAGAGAGATCTGGCAGCCTTGCCAATGCTTGGTTAAATGCCACATTTTAAATCTTGGCATTTTCCACAGGGGTTTATGGCAGCTGACTACCACAATCTAGTTATAGTATATGATTAACAGATTTGGCATGCAGTACTTTTGCATATTTTTCTTTTCAAGTTAAGTAATTTAGAGTAAGTACATATTGTAAAACAGTGTCCTGGCTTATTTCTGAGACACACATACAATCTTGGTTGTGCTATAACTTCCTTCACTTCAATGTTAGTAAGAAGTATTTGTTTATACATGAGACTATTTAAACGCAGCCTTGCTTGAGGGCCAGGGATAAGTTTGGTATTCTTTTAAATTAAGGTTCATTCCTGAAATGAAATACTCTGCAAAATATTAACTGAAAATTGTATTTTGATCATAGGAATCCAATTAAGGAACAATATCCACCACCTTTCACAGGACCTCTTTTGTGTCAAGGGGTATTGGCATGGAAGGGAGCAGTAAGGCCTTCCAGTTACTGCCCCTCAGGCTTCTTACCATCTCCAATGAGGACAAGAGTAGAATGACCAGTCGCTTTCCCATCTTGAATCTGGAACGTATACGTTCCCTCATCTTCATCCTGCAGCTTTTCCATGAACATTTCAATTATGCCAGTGTTTCGGTCAATATGCATCTTGTATTTCTTCAATGTGAGAAGATAAAGAGAGAAATCAGTGAGGTAGACATTTCACTTTGATGACAATAAGTCTGATGAAATAAAAATGAAGCCCATGAATCACAACTTTAATATTATTTCCTGACAACCAAGCAAGTTCATTAAAATCTTGCACCTGGGAAAAGGAACATATTTCTTATTTTTTAGTTCTCGGCGGACACAACATCTTTGTTGGTAAGGATCGAACCCGGGCCGCACGCATGCAAGGCGAGCGCGCTACCACTTGAGCCACATCCCCAGCCCAGGAACATATTTCTTATATGAATACATGACCTAGATCAGAACTGATGGCTGAATAATTTGAAATTTAATTTTCTTAAGTCTAAATAAAGTTTTGTTACTTTATGTTACAAAATATTGTCTAAAAGTTGTTTAAGATTCCCATTTTACCTTCCAGATTACACTATTTTTTAGTTAGCAGAGTAATATAAAACACTAGGTAGCATGGGGGGAAACATCTTATCATTCATTGCTATATCCTCACCATCTAACATATTCCTGGTATATGGTAGGCAATAAATAAATATCTGCTAATAATATATGAATTAAAATGCTTCTAAAGCATTAAAATCAATTTGTTCTTAATGAACTATTTCATTCTTATTAGATTGTTTTGTTACATTGTTCAGACAACTCTTTTTCAGAGTGTAAAGGTAAATCTTAGTCCCTGGGTGTATAGGCAAAAATTCCATAAATCTGGATTAATGAAGTTTTGCTATAAAATATATCCCAGAATGAAGGATCAGGTCTGGGACCAACTCTGTGGCACAATTCATGCCCCAGAGCCTCTTCTGCAGGAAGTCAGTCTCCAGCTGAGACCAATTTTTACTTAGCTTTCTCTGACCCTAGTCTGCTTCTTTCACCCTCTTTTCTCCAGAGAGCACCGTCCTACATCATGAATCAGAAACTATTTGAACTCTCCGGCTATGGAACTTGACATAAGGCAATATGTGTGTGCATGCATGGCTACATGTGTACATGCTTGAACACACAAAGTCTACACGTGTGTGTGGATGATCACTCAACGGTTATGGGGGAAATGATGCCAACCATAATCTTCCTTCCTGTCCTCCAGCCAGGTGTCCTCATAGCAGTTGATGAGAACACTTTGGAAATGGGGAGGAGATGGAGCCCAGTGGACATATGAGTGAAGGGATCTAGCTTTATACAAAGTTACCCTGTATGTTGAAAAGTGCATACAAGGAAATGCTATTCCTCACTAAACATCCCCAAATGTTTTAAAATAAACAGCAATAAAAAGATAATAAGTTGCTAGTAATGGCCACAAGCCATATCTCCTCCCCACTTTCATTTACATCCATGACAACACAGGAGAGGGCTACAGACCTGGAACCCCAAGTTCTCTAGTACGTCAGGGCATTGGCCTAATCATAACTCTACTTATGTCTTTGGGGAGGACAAATAGAGCTCAGATGTATTAAGTCTATATATAAAAACTACATTTACATTAAAAGGAAAGGAAATAGCATTATATAAGCATACACAGAAGTATGGAAAAAATCTCCAAAAGTATATACAATCATGTACATTAAAAGTTGTACGAATGTATGATCTGTCCTGAATCATTAAAGTGTTTCACAATAAGGATTCATTGCATTTTTAGCTAGAAAGGCAATGAAAGATATTCCTACTGCATTTTCCTGAGCCACTGCAACAAGATATTATTTTCTCCATGTAATGTATCAAGTCTGTTGGGGTTTCTGACACATTAGAAACTAAAGATGGCCTGCATCTTTTTTAACAGCTCATTAAAAACAAACAAACAAACAAAAAATGCCAGAGTTCTGGCTTTTGAAATGGTGAATACTAGTTTACATTTTTTACCAAGCTGTGGGAGTGTGCCGTGAATTCAGGAGAGGCAGCTCTGTTTCCCTGGGTGATTATACTTCTTGGTTTACCTGAAACTGTATTGATTTGTAACTGTTGTCCTGGAAAAAATTATTAATAGCACTCTCTTTCAATTTCAAAAGTGTCTCAGTTTCAATAATACAATATAGTTCCTAAGTATTTCTTCTTCACATTCTTTTCACATACAAGAATGATTTAGACTCCACTCTACTGTAGTTTTTATAACACTTTATCCATGTTCTAGTAGGGCATCCTCTGTGTGTTCTACAATGATACATTTAAAAACCTAAAAAGCATAAAACCTACCGGCCCTTCAAAAATTTCCTTCTCATTAAATATGTAGTTGACTTTGGCATTGCCAGACAGCTTCTCAGCCTGCATCCAAAACCGGACCTGACCTTTCTCCAAAATTTCAACTGCCAACTCTGATTTAGCTGGGACAGCTATGGAAAAAAAAAAAATAAACACAGTAATTATATTGGTAGCTGATAATACTGATACGGATTGTTCGATGTGTGAAAAATTAGGCAATGGGAGTCAGAAGTGGTGGTGCACACCTGTAATTCCAGTGGCTTGGGAGTCTGAGGCAGGAGGATCATGAGTTCAAAGCTAACCTCAGCAAAAGCCAGGTGCTAAGCAACTCAGTGAGACCCTGTCTCTAAATAAAATACAAAATGGGGCTGGGGATGTGGCTCAGTGGTTGAGTGCCCTTAAATTCAATCCCCGGTACCAAAAAGAAAAAATAAAAAAGGTCAATGGGAATATGCTTTTGCAAAGCCCAGAGGCAGTGAGAGCTTTGTAGGAAAAACTTCAGATTGAGGGACAGGAAACCTGGGCTTTTACCCTGGGGTTGTCACCATGGGAAAGTTGTTCACCTTCACTGAATCACAGTTGTCTCAACTGTAAAAAGGAAGAAGATGAACTTACCTCTAGGGGCACATCCAGCTAATATCTGTGACTCTCCTCTATGGCTTTGGTTAGGTTTATTCAAGGGAAATAATGAGATCTAAAGAAGAGTTCTGCACTGGCCCCAGGAGAGCCCAAGGTCTGCTACTAGCAAAGTGTGTGACATTAGGCTGGTTACCTTGTGTTGCTGGCTCTCATTTGATGTGTCTGTAAATGAATTGGATTAAACTAAATGCCTTAATTAACCATGATCATTTTCCAGCTCTAACATTCTAAGGTTTAGTATCTTAATTACTTCAAATTATTTAGAAAGGAGTTACATTTTATTTAATTTAACTTACTTCAGGTTTTTTCAAATGTTTTTTAAAATATAGATCTTAAAAAAATTGAATTTTGACTACACAGTTGGCCCTCCATATCCATTGGTTCTGCACCCATGGGATTCAGCCAACCATGGATCAAAATACATTGTTTTAAATTGCATTTGTCCTTACCATAGGCAGATTGTTTTCCTGTCATTATTCCCTAAACAATGCAGCAGAACAACTGTTTACATAGCATTTGCGTTGTATTTGACATTATAAGTAATACAGATAATTTAAATATGTGGTAGAATGAGGATGGGTGATATGTGGAATATTATGTCATTTTGTTAAAGGGACTTGTGCGTCTGTGGATTTTGTTATTGGCAGTGAGCGGGTCCTGAAACCAATCCCCCACATATACTGCGGGAAGACTGTATACTCAGGCTGGTCATTTAAACCCTATTCTCCTCAGTGATATATTACCTCATTTTAGTTCCAAGACCAAGCAAAAATTTTTCAGAGGCAAATAAATGAGCCACTATCAAGATGCTATATCAAAATACAGCATTGCTTTCTTCACCTAGAAAACAGAGGAACCATATGGCATCTCTGATTTATACTAATATTGCTTAAGCCATTTGAGTCTCAGTGACATTTTAAAGGTTGGTTGATATCTCAAAACTCATTTTTTAATTTCTCACAACTTGGAAGTGTTCTCCAGAAAGGCTCCTCTGGTCATGGTTTTCTATCAGACGTGGTTCCAGGGCATACTTTGTGAAAAAGCTTGGCTGTTTCTCAGAGTTTAGTAATCCTTAACTTCCTTTAGGGGAAATTACTACCATTTATTTCTCTAAATTGTTCTTAAACTTATTTCAAAAATTTAACATGTGTTATATTTTAAATTACAAGCTAACAAACTTGTATCAAATGCAAATTAATATTCTTTGTATTTACCCTAAATCTACCCCATCAAGCTTAAAGGGACACCTTTCCTTTGCATTGTTCCCTACCAACTACAAAATTCAGCTATGGGCTGGTTCTGGCTGAGAACTGAAGAATGCTCAGATATCATCTACTGAGGAGATGCACCACAGGGGAGAGGATGGGCTGTGGAGTCACACCATCCTCTTGAACAGTTATTCTCCTCCTTAAACCTTGTGCTCCTCGCTTGCTAATGTGGATATGAAGTGCCCCTCGAGGCTGTTGAGAAGAGAAACTGACATCACATTAAGATTCTGTGAATAATGATCAGTGCTCAAGATAACCATCTTGAGTCTTCCTCCCCTAATTTTACTGATGAGAAAACTGAATCCCAGGAACGATTAGTAACATATGGGTCCTAGAGCTGTGGTGAGGGTAATTCCCTCTCTTCTGTATTCCTCTTGATTCCAGTTGTCCCCTGGTGTTCCAATGAGAGCAGATGTCTAGGAAAAGCAGATAATGGAGGGATCCCTGGGTGGCCAGAGCAGAGGCTAAGCTTTCTCCCCACAGAATGCTCAAGCTTGCTACAAGTAAGTCTTGAGCACAGCAGGAAGTCTTCTAGAACTCTGGAAACCCATTCTGGAACACAGACCCACATGAATCATCTCAGAGGACACAGAGCAGACTTACCAGGTGCAGGCACAGGAAGAGCCCATGACATGACTGGGGAACAGGTACCAGGGACAGACCACTTGGTCTTTCCCAGCTGTGTGCAACTGCTCTAGTTACTTAACTTCTCTGCACCTCATGTTCTTTATCTCTAAAGTCAAGTCACCATAGTACCAACCTTCTATGGTCATTGTGGAGTTCAAATAATAAATTCTGTTTAAATATCCTATAAAAAGCCTGGCATATGATAAGTGCACTGCAAATGTTAGCTATTAGTATTTTTGTGGCTTTTTCTTCTTCCAGTTGCTTCCACAACATTCTCCAACTACCAATTATAAAATATAATGTGTTGACAACTCAGATTGCAAAGCAAGATATCTATATTTACATATATGTGATTGGGTAGGTCTGCATACATATATTATTTGTACCCAGATAGGGTAATAACCAGTGCCTGCAAATGAGGAGAGATTCTGCAGGCTGTTGAAGACACTGAAGTACACCCTCCCCCTGCAGATAAGCTTTCTCTTCACACTGCAATTTAGTATCAATACTGGCAAGACAGACTGTTATTTTCCATTTTTAGCTTTCTACATTTCCCCCCTTTTTCTCAGCTCTAAATTTCCTTCAGCTCTTTTCTCTGGCAGTTAACTCGCATCCAGCAAAATGTGTTATTTGTAGGTCTAAGGCATATGCTTAGTGGCTTTCAAAATATTTTTTTGCCAACAGCTTAACATGGGACTTCACTGTGCTGAAGGATAAAGGAACACCATACTCTTACATTCTGTAAGGAAGATGAGACCATTTGAAACCTTATAACATTTTAAGAAAATGACTTAGTTAACGTGTCAACATTGAGAAGAAGTGGGTATAAGCCCAGAAATCATCAGAAGGATCCTATCATCAGATCTCTGAAAATGTTCATGTAGTGACCTCATTGTTGTGATATTGGTAGGCGAGAGAAAAGTGCTGGAACCATAATATTTACAATGCTGTATCAACGGGCAATGAAAACTCCTTTGGGTAAAGGATTGGATAATTGCATGGAGAATTTTACACATTTTCTGTGCCCACCAAGCTACTATAGCTCGTCTACAATAAAGGACATTAGAGTTTGTTGCAACCCCCTCTCCTAGCACCAACAATTAGAGACTGTAGGCTTATTCAAAATAAAATACCTCAGTTTAAATGACAGCAACATCAGGCAATTATGGCCACCATCTCCAGTTTCATGTGATCGCTGAACTCCAAGGAGGCCCAGGCAATTTGAACTCAACAGTGACACCCTGTCCTGTCTTTTTTCATCTCCCTCCTTTAAACTGAATTTAAATACCGTGGAAACCAACGGCTACCTAGACAATCCCGGTCCTTTGTTGTCTGACTAACTAGATTAGTAGATGCAGCTGCTTCTCTTCATTTCTATCAGCGTTTGACACTATGAATATTGGTAGAAAGGAGAGAATTAGCAACGCAAGCACCCTACATGCCTCAGAGACAGCTCTCTGCGGTAGGTGATATCAACTACTCTGATAGCTATTCCTGGAAAAGAAACCGAGGTCTAGGAAAATAGAAGTGAGCTGCTCAGGTTCACAGGGTGAGCCCAAAGTACAGTAAGAAGAGCATCCAGGCCAGATCTCTACCTTCCATGCTGTTTTTCAAAATTAACTTTTAAAACATCACTCGGGCTATTATGTTTCCAGTTTAATGGTGGATAAGAGTATGGATGACAATGGTTTGCTTAATGCCATGAGGCTGATTCTCCAGAATAAAGTCTGCACCTGACATTCATGTTCCATTAGCACTCCATTCTGCAGCTTTGTTAACAAGAGTTCATCTGGAGAACATCACGGCTGAGACCAATAGTCACCAACGCTCAGCCTCACCATACAAAAAAATAAAATAAAATAAAATTCCTGGGGAATATAAGAGTAAGTAGGTTCTAGAGCAGTATTTTTTATTATTATTATTTTTGAAAAATCACAGCCTCCAGTGAGAGTTTAAGGAACATTCTGGATCTTCTCTCTAGAAAAAATGCACATATGCAAATATGTAGCTTTGTCCATAGTCTGGGATAAGAATATAATTTGGGGGATGTCTGAAACTTCTGTATTTGTGAAGAAAAGATATCTTTAAGTATTAAGGAGTTCCTTTAAGTTCCTAATTTTAAAGAATGGGGGTATTTTGTTGCTATTTGTTTTCTCAAGCTCTACGGTGTGCCTTTCTGGATGCTTTAGTACTGGCAGGGGTAAGAGATCCTGTCAGGCCTGTGGAAGCTTCTGAGTGTTATTTCAGACTCCTTTCTCTTCTCTTCGGTGTCAACTGTGGAATTTAATCTTTCATGTAGAAGGTGCTTTATTTAAGGGTGTGTAAGTAGTTCAGAAGGATTCTCTTTCTGACCAAGGCATCTTTAGCCTATTTTCCGAGAGTATAAAGTGGTAGGTGCTATCTTTAGATTGTCTTTATTTGGAGGTATGATTCTTCTATTAAGTGCCAACATCACTTAAGAGAATATCAGCTTGCCTACAGACATTAATGAATTTATCTAGAAGAGCTATAACTGATTCCAACATATGTAGTAAAAAGAGAAGAACTTAAATGCTCAGATGTTATGCCTATGTATCCTAACACTTCTGTGAAATAAAGCATAGGATATATTTTCTATGTTAGTATCTTAGTTTCTATGGAAAACAAGAGCAAGGGAAAAAGTACCACTTCTAGAAGGTCTGTAGCTGCTGATCTATTATTATATGTTCTCAAGAGTGTCTTTTTTTTTTTTCTGTGATACTGGGGATTGAACCATGGGCACTGTAACACTAAACTACATCCCAAGCCCTTTATTATATTATATTTTGAGACAGCTTTTCACTAAGTTGCCCAGGCTGGGCTGGAACTTGCGATTCGCCTGCCTCAGCCTCCTAAGTAGCTGGGATTACAGGTGTGCACCACCATACCTGGCTAAGCCTCTTCTCTGGATCCCATCAGAGCTGCCATTTGATTTTATTGCAAAAGTTGCCCCCTGGTAAGACTGCTAACATCTGTGAATGTATTGTGCACACTTACTTGGGAACTTGTGTTCGTGGCTGAGAGCAAGTAAACGTTTCAATTCTGTAGGGAGAAACCAAAATAATTACACCTTGAACTACTAAAAGTCACTTGAGACTGATAAATTAAAGCAATATTAGACTTGTGACTGAACTGATCTTAAACTTACCTTCCTCATCTATTACGTAGCTTGATGCTATCCCGTCAGTATCTGTTACGTCACAGGAGTAAATGCCCAAGTCATCCATCCCGAGGTCTTTAAAGGTCAGTTTTGTCCTGCAGAATAAAAAAATTATATATATATATATATTTTAGAATGGGGCCATGCCAGGACTGGGGGCCTGTGTTTCTCCCTCTTTAGGCATCTTTGTGGGTCCTCTTTTCATTTGGAATACTTGTCTTTTCCTCCTTGCTGAGCTGAAGCCTGTTCATTCTTGATGTCTCAGGTTAAATGTCATTTCCATTTGGAAGACTTTCCTGGTCTCTTTCCAAGGGATGATGATGAATGAGGTGGGGCCTGGTACAAATCCCCTGTCTCCAAGCCATGCTTCATACTAACACACATCCCGCATAAAGACATTTCACTGATTAGCTTTGTTGGGGGACCTAAATATCTCTCCTATAGTGCAGAATGTGCTATGGATATCTCTGGATGCTTCTCTTATGATGTCCCCTGTTCTTCCTTTTCTGAATTTATTATACAGTGCTAGTATTGTCTCTCTGTATAATCTCTGTGCCTCCAGAGACAGGATCTGTGACTGTGGTATCCTTAGATCCCAGTACCTTGTCTGTCTTATAACATGTTGTATGAATAATGAAAGGACCAATGGTCTAGTTCATTATGTTTTCTAACTTGGCAAACTTTATCACGAGTCTGTGTCTAAAATCAACCAAACATGTAAATGTTAAGTGCAAAAGTAGAAAAAAATATTATAGTTTGATCGCCTTTTCTTTGACCAAACGTATTTGACTTCCAGAATAGTGGAAGGTACTTCATGCTCCTATAGTGAAAGGGAAACCTATCATTAAAATGGAAACAATCCTTACTTGTTGCCTTTGCTTTCAACTTCTAATCGTGGAGAGTCCTCAGTGGATATGTAATCTTTGGACCAGGTGAATTCTGACTTTGGAGTCATCTGATCACATTCAAAGTTCAATGAAATGACTCCATCATCATCCACATTTACAACAACCTCTTTGGTTCCTAGAAGATCAAAAAGAAGGTACTGATACGTTGTGGCAGCAACCAACCAAGTGAGAATTCCTTACCTTGGAATGTTTTACTTCAACCTGAAAGCAAGGTCCTGAGCCTGGCAAAGAAAGAGGCCCAACTGATCACTGTGGATGGACATTCTTGTCTTAAAATTCAGCTCCTATACTGTAACACAGACTTAAATTAACGTGCCGTGTAGGTAAAGTCAACACCATGAACAATGTTGGTTGGCCAGGACCAGGGAAAAATTGGCTGATATGACAGGTGGTACAATTAATTGTGGGAGTGGATTGATTACAATAAGGAGACAAGACTGCCTTGAGAAAAAGGAAAACTGACTCTCAGGTCCTAATTATAACTTTTGCTTCAATAATATCCATATCCAATAAGTCACCAGGAAAGGATCCAAAGGGACAAAGAAACTAAAGAGAAATTGAAGGGTAGACAGAATAAGACTTGCCTATGTTCACGTGTTGGGAATTTGTCAGTTATTTTAGAATGGAGAAATATATGGGAACTTATTATGTTGATCATATAAACATAAATCCATTTAAAAATGCCCTTCTGGATTAGAATGTTAGCAACCTAGAAAGGCTGTTATTGAACAGCATGAAAATTTAAATAGAAATGAGTTTCAAGAGATGCAGTATGTTTCGAGAAGACTGGTGTGTGAATTTTAAAAGAAAACTATTTGGTTAGTGTTTTCAGTTATTTTATTCTTTTGAGAGTTATAATAAATTGCACCTGTCTCTAATATCACAATTCAGAAAGAGTTTGTACAGATTAGAAAACATTCACATCTATGCCTAAATCCAGTCTGAAAAAAGCAAAACATTGTACTCAAACTTATATACTCATTCAATTGTCAGCCTGAAATTGGTTTGTTTCAGTATGTTAAAAAATTATAGTCCCAGAAAGGTATGGCTTTATTTTATTATTATTATTATTATTCTTTTTTTTGGGGGGGGGTTAGTGGGTACCAAGGATTGAACTCAGAGGCACTCAGCCACGGAGACACATCCCCAGCCCTATTTTGTATTTTATTTGGAGACAGGGTCTCACTGAGTTAGTTGCTTAGTGCCTCACTTTTGCTGAGGCTGGCTTTGAACTTCCTATTCTCCTTCCTCAGCCTCCCAGGCTGCTGGGATACAGGCCTGAGCCACCGTGCCTGGCTTATTTTAAAAAATATATTTTAAAATTTTCCAATACATATCTCACAAAGGAATGATGTTTTCTCTTCCCACTGTATTGCAGGAGTCCAACATCTTGGTCTACCATCAATAAAACTTTGTCAGTGGGAAAAAGGTGTCAAAATCCTCTGAGGGGAAGGCCAAGAGGAAATGTGTACCCACATTGTGAGTAGCATGAGGATCATGATCATGGTTCCTAAATCTGACAGGTGACCTAATGAGGATTCTTATGAATAGTAGTGTGTGCTTCAACTATCAATCTCTACAAAGTGAGAAGCTTAGTGAACATTAGCTCTAGGAGATGTTTCAAATTACTTCAAGAAACAAACAGGGGCTAGGGATACGGCTTAGTGGTAGAGTACTTGCCTAGCATGCACAAGGCCCTGGGTTCAATCCATAGCACCACAAAAACAAAACAAACAAAAAAATCCAAACAGGATGATTTCCTATTTGGCTATACAGATAACCTAAAATAATGATCAATTAGAGAGGGAAGATGGGAGGGGAGGGGAGGGGAGGGGGGATAGTAGGGGATAGGAAAGGTAGCAGAATACAACAGTCACTAATATGGCATTATGTAAAAATGTGAATATGTAACAGATGTGATTCTGCAATCTGTATTTGGGGTGAAAATGGGAGTTCAAAGCACAATTTGAGTCTAATGTATGAAAGATGATATATCATGAACTATGTAATGCGATAAATAATCAATAAAAAAAAAAAAAAAAAAAGTTTAATTGTTCCTTAAGTGAAACATTCACTATTTGTCCTTTGTAAAGGGCTTAATCTACTCCATAGTAAGTTGCAGACCATGGTTTATTTCTATTCCTAATAACACATGACCAATCCCCATATTCCTTTGTTGTAAAATAAATATTGAGTAAGCATTCTTATTAAAACTTCAGAGAAGAGTGTGGTGGTTTACATTTTTAATCCCAGTGACTTGGGAGGCTGAGACAGGAAGATTGCAATTCAAAGCCAGCTCAGCAACTTAGTGAGGCCCTAAGCAACTCAGTGAGACCCTGTCTCAAAGTAAAAAAAAAAAAAAAAAAAAATTAAAAGAGAAGGGTAGGGAGCTGGGGATGTAGCTCAGTGGTTAAATGCCCCTGTGTTCAATCTCTGGTACCAAAATAATAAGTAAAATAAATAAATAAAACTTGAGGGAAAAAAATGAACACCAAAGAGCATTGAGGCTTAGTGTTATAATACACAGTTTGCATGGCTGAGTCACTGTAAGAATATAAATCAAAGATTTTTTGTTTATCTGTATTGTTATGAAGAGGAAAGAAGTCTTAGGTATTGACCAAATCTTTCTTGATTTTTGCATACTATCTATTTTGGAAGCATAACTGCTCATATTAATCATTCATTATCTTAGTTGTAATCCTTCTTAAAAGGAAGTGAATCATCCACATTCTTGCTGTTTAGTATATTAAAGGCATGACTTGAGTTTACAACATAAAAATATTGCTTGGGTTAAGAATCTTGATGTTGACTAACATGAGAGATTGGATTTTTCTGCCAACAAAGGAGTCATAAAAGTGAAAGAATATGGACAATTCCATTAGCTTTGCCTTTTTCTCAGTCCTGTAGATAACCTTTGTACTATAAAAGCTCACCCATTTGGCCTCTTGCCCGAAACCAAGAAATAAGGAAGCATGCCTCTGCTGATGTGACAAAGTCCACTTGCTAGTGTCCTGCACACACACTGAAGAATTCCATAGATCCTCACGTGGAATCTAAACATCACTGGAGAAAATTCTAGCTAGCCTATTTTGTCGGTTTCCCTAAGTAGATTAAACTAAAAAAATGAGAAGGAAGTAAGAAGCTACTATCATTGTAAGGAAAATGAGAGCAAGCAGGAAAACTAAACAACAGGCACAAAGACATTATTTCGTAGAGGGACGAATTGCATCTCATTCCATAATGACATCACTTATTGCAATACTGCTCCATAAATAAGGTTGGTACTGTGGCTCTGAGCCATACAGAAAAAGGTAAGTATGATTCAGCAGGCTGCATCCAAGGAGACTGAGAAATGCTCCCTTAAATGTGGAACCTATTTTTAAATAATTTCATCAAAAAATCTTAAAATGATATTTTAAAGCATGGAAGTATAGAACAACTGGAATTTAAAACCATGATTTGCTGAGGTTTCTGAGCCAAATTTGGTCCCACACCCAGTGTGACTTGGAGAACAGGATAGCCCTGCTTAGCTGTTGGAAAATATAGAGCTATCTTAATGAAGAATTCTGGAAAATGAAAAATTTAAAAGTAACTGGTTGATCTTTTGTGAAAATATGAAGTAAAACTAAAGAAGTTACCTATTTTCCTTTTAAAATAAAAGCTGGTATTTTTAAATAATATTCTTCTATTTTTTAGTTGTAGATGGACATATAACCTTTTATTTTTATTTATTTATTTTTATGTGGTTCTAAGGATTGAACCCAGTGCCTCACACATGCCTGGCAAGTGCTCTGCCCTTGAGCTACAGCCCCACCCTAAAAGATAGTATTTTTTGAGTCTCAAACAATAGATGTGGAAAATTAAACTGACATTGCCTTTGGGGAAAAAAATAGACTCATCCTTCCTTCTGGGTTTATGAATAGAGAAAAAAAGTGGTTTTAGAATTTTTATTTTACTTATTTATGTTGTGTGTGTACCGCACTGGTGATCAAACCCAAGGCCTTATCCCTGATGCCCTACCATTGAGCCACATCCCCAGCTCTAGTAGACAGTTTAGAGAAGTTACTTGGGACAACAAGGAATAAATGTGAGAAAGCAGGAATTTAAGGCAAAAATATATCTTTTGAAAAATTTAAAAGTAGGCAAAACAATTAAAATACGAGGTTGAAGTTTTCTTTCATATGGATGTGTTGGACTATAGATTTCCCTTTATATAATAAGAGAAGTGGAGTTGGTCATCTGGAGGGCCAGTTTTTCCAGATACTAAAATCTAAGAGTAATTAACAATATAATTCCTTAAGTAAGGGGTCCTGAATACATAAAAGGCAAAAAATTCTATTGCAATTTTACAAAGACACATGATATTCAAATGGATGATCTTTTATATAAATGCTCTAGAAAAACCAAAACCAACGTATTAACCTATAAAACAACAATGGCATTTCTAACATGCCCCAGGCTAACTCTCCAGATAACACCTTAGGGAGATTAAATTTGTACAGTGTTGGAGAAAAAGTTCAAGAGAAAAGTATAGCTATAACATTCTCAAAAAAAAAAAATTTTTTTTTAATGTCCCAGGGTTTAAATGAGCTTGGGCCAAGAGCTGAGGTAATGTCAATTAATTCATGGCTGATTCATTCTTTAAGTTGATTAAAGTATGAACAAAGTGATTCAGATACTTAATGGGCAGGAAGCAAGTTTGATGTTCTACTATCATCTTAAAGGAAACCTAGTGGATTCCTTCCAGACTAAGGTTGTCCCACTTTTTACAGAAAAGTTGGGCTTGAAAAGTGAACTAAAATTTGTCATGACTTACATTTTCTAAAAAATGATCTTTGAAATTTGTTCAAGAACATGAAGAATGCAATAAAAGAGAGATTTTGACTTGCAAACTCTTATAAGAGTTGTCCCCAGTCAACTGCTCAACCCTTAACAAAGCCCTAATAAGGACACAGGAATATCCAATCACACAAATGGCATCTTAGCAGTCTTCCAAGAGCCAGGAAGCCCCAGAACATGGGTTAGAATGTGGCCCAGGGCTACTATGAGCTTTTTGAAAATTAGCCAACTCTGCCCTACTTTTCTCATATAAATTTTTCTTTAAAAGAAAAAACATAGAATTTAAAAGGTGAAATAAAATCTCTGAAAACTGCCTTCTTCTATACTTCCTAATTTGATATGAGGCTTTTTGTCTCATATTGTTTAAAGTCTTTTGTGTCAGCATTAATGTATTGTTTTA